>NC_047126.1:18021567-19396417 GCF_009829125.3 Periophthalmus magnuspinnatus
GTTTGTGTGTTAAACATGTGTGAATGAAACAAAACACAACTCCAGGTCTGTTTGTGATGAGGATGAAACAACATTATCACATAAAGCAGAAAAGAGCAACATTTAAAGCTCATAAGAGTCAGTTTTGTGTAATATAGGACCTTTAAAATTAGACGGCTGTAAAAATTGGGTTAGTGTCTTTTATAAGCGTGATTAGCCTAAATTCATTTTTATCCATTGGAGACTGGAGTTCACCTGAACAAAAAAAAAACAAAAAAAACACGCACATTATGACTGCACGGCTGATGCTATTCCCAAATGTAATATTGGTCTGTCAAATATCAATAACCATATGGTGTTGGTAGGTCTCACTTGTTCTTGGATGTAAAGTGTGTAACTGCATTACTTTGACGCAGATTGCATTGACACCTCTCAAAGTAGTGAGCGCTAAAGTGATTTTAAAAGCGTCTCTGTAAGCACGCTGAGCTCTTGTCTCTGCAAAAGTAGAGCAGCCACATTCAGAACAGAGCAGGTCATTGAGCTGGTGCAACCGAAACGCAAACGCAGCACAAAAGCAACGAGAAAATAGATCCACACATGTTTTAGATTGTTTCGGATTGTTGTCCCCATGCCCAGTTTTTCTGCCGATAACAATGAAATTGATGGGAATTGCATAAATGTAGTTATATATGATGCACTTCCCAGAAAATAATCGTAATTTGGTAATTTAGTACTTTTTGGTATTCATATGACCCCTGTCTTTGGGAATACATGACATTCCTGAACATGCAGTAATTGTTCAATGGAAAAATATTACCTTTGATTTATTCCATGTGATGTCCTTGTTTGGTCACAGGTACTGGCCAGGATATTCTTACAAAACAGATTTTTAGCATAGAGAAATATGACTATGACCACATGCATCCACGTTTGCCCTGATTTGAGGTCAGTTTGATGGTTGGGTCTGGTTCTTGCCCTGGGTACAGCACAGGCAGGAGTACACCTCGGCCTGTTATACCAGGACTGATCTGGTCAAACTTTAGTTCCTGGTTTAAACCCTTTTCATCCCACAAACTCATAAACTTAACTTAAAATTTTAGCCAATGTGTCATTCATTTATCACTCTATTGACTAGAATAAATGTGTCTGTTTAGCCTGCATCTTAAAACTCTAGTTAACTTCTCCACACTGTCTCATAAAACGCCAGTCCAAACCAATGAAACAAGCTGCAGTTTGATGTCAGCCTCTTTCCCTCTGTGTTCGATGGCATTGCATTAAATTCTGCCTCCGAACAGTTGGCCCGTTTTTATTGATCGTCTCCAAATTGTAATGGCTCCATTCTTGGCCTCTGCCCCTCCACCGAGTGCATTGAAAGCCACCAGTCTCTGTATTCTTCAGAAAGAACCAAACAAGACAAATAAAAGCTCAAATCAAAGGCTTTACTCCACAATAATATTTCAACTTTGGATCAGTTTCCAAATCCAATTGCAGCATATCCATGAAGTTGGAAAGTACACAGAAACTTTTACTGAAATGGTATTAGTTTAAAATGATTTCAAGACTCTTACCCGCCTTGTTTTCAATGTTGGGCGAATAGTTCCTTTAAGTAAAAAAGTCCTCACAGGCAGCAAAGTAAAAGTAGTAGTATTTGCTCTTAAGTACATTTTACAGTGGATACTTTTTTACATTTACTTCACACTATTTGAGTGAAGGTATCTGTACTTTCTACTCCACTATATCTTTGAACAGGACTGAAAAGTAAAAAGTACTTTTCATATGATTTGAGGTGTTATTTTTACCATGTTTGTTTGTTATATTCTGACTAAAGTTTTCAAGTTGAAGCTTTGGCTCTGAGCAAACAACAATAAATACACAAATATTATGAGAAAAACTGTTAAACTGCACTGCTACTGTTGACCAAAACGTACATTTTAATCAATATCACTACATTTATCACTTATCACAACATTTGTGTAACTACTTTTACTCTTACAGTTTTTAACAAGTACTCAAACTTACTTTTATTTAAGTAGATTTTTTTTTCATGTGATACTTTTACTTGAGTAACTTTTTACCTGTGTACCTGTACTTTTACTTAAGTAACAAAATTGAGTATGTCATCCATCACTGCTCACAGGAAGTTAAAAAGGAGCATGCTTATTTCCTACATGTTTCAATTGTGCACTATTTGTAAGAATTGTACTTATTCATGAAGACATATTATGTGTTTGTTACTTTATATTCTATAACAACCAATTGATTTAACAAAAGAAACCAGTCCACCACTTCACATTTAAATATTTTATAACCATTATTCTTCTAACATATCCAATTGCTATGTCCATATAAAATAGATAGATAAATGAATGAATAAAAAGTATTTACTAGAAAATACTGATACTTTTCCTTATTAAGTATGTAGCTTATCAGGTAGGTGAATAATGTGGGGGGTTGTCCGTGTATCGAAAGGTTAAAAAAAAGCTTGGAAAACACAACTCTGAATGCAACTTTGAGAGGGTAAATGAGAAGAGAAAGCAATTAGCAGGTCACAATAACACATTTTGAAGCACGATATATCACTGTAGAGAAATTTTGCGATAAACGATAATATTAAAACGAAAATAACCCAAGATGATCCCAGTAAACATTTTTTTTAAAAATAGGATAATCATTAAAAGCCATAAGATGTAACCAATAAATAGTGATTAATAATTAGAGGTGTGCCTATACATGTAGCGGTTCTTTCCACATAGTAAAAACTAACACTTGTGTAAATGACTTGTAGTTCCACATTGTCAGCCGTGCGGTCTTCTCCTCGTGCCCTCTTGTTAGTGCTGTAATAAAAACTGTTCCATCTCGAGGCATTTGTGTCGTGTGGAGGGTAGTGCAGACTCCAGCATTTGTGCAAACACACAGCTCTGTAATTGTGTTCTGAATTATACATGATTTAATTAAATAGATTTTGATTCAGGGCGCACAAAGGGAAATGAGATTGCTAACACGAGATGGCCCGCTGCGCTGCTTCACTGTAAGATTAGCATTGTAAGGCCCTGTTCTCTGCCGCTGCGTCGCATTTCAGCAGACCATAATAGCTGCAATTTCTTTGTCATTTGATAATGATTGGGGCGCAGAGGAATGTGCTGAATTCTGAGTTTTGGGTACAAATAAGTTGCCCCCGGAAACATGCCGAGAAATGAAACCTGCTTGTTTTGTGTGGCGTTTTGTAAATAGAGGAAATCATTGTGTGACTGTTGTGGATTAGACCAAGAAACTACTCAGTGGTTTTCCTCTAAACAAACATATCAGATGTCCTTCATGGGTATGGATTCCTTTTTAAACCTTCAGCTGAAAATACAGGGGGTGAAATCATAGACTGTATATATAAATGGACATAACTAACTTTCTCGTCGCCGCGTTCCAAATAAGAAGTGATCACGGGCGCACCTACAGCTCTATTGAGTCTGGCTCCAATTCACTTTATATTGAAAAAATGTCACTAGTCTATCTGTAACTGCAGCAGTGAGCCTCAATATTTTGCTCTTAAAATGCTCATATTAACCCGCTCTACATCATACTGGTAGTTTTATTTTGCTATTTTGTCTGTAAATCAAGTTATGAACATTAATAACATGCTAGCATTAGCAACAGGTTTGATTGACAGCGTTGCTAAGGGAAGGGGCGTTACCTTTGCTCCTGATTGGCTCTTTGGTTACTATGATACTAGCGGTCAGAATTCTAAAAAATGAACTCGGCTCCAAATTCGTTCGTATAACTACTGACCCGGATGAGCTTCATTTGACTAGAGCCAAATGCTATGGTTGATGTCACACTCAGTCTACTTCTTCATACAGTGAAATACATTAATAAAAGGTATTTACTTATTACCAGAGAACATTTGATTCATTCAGATGGGTTTAACCATGCCTAAAAAAGACAATGAGCAGATAAATCCACTAGTGCCATCAAGGCATTTGTTATTCTACGTATTTCTTCAATTTCAACTCTCCATCTCACTTTCCTATAATAGATTTCTGTCAGATTGTTGGCAGAGTCGCTGATGAGCTGAAATCGCTCTTCGACCTCTGAGTGGATGAATGGGTGCGTGTGCGTGACCCTCATTTTCCTGAGCGTCCTATCATGCTGCACAGCTGAGACCGTACCTGCTCATAATGCCATCCCATAATGCACCTCTGCACACAGACAATGGGGCGGCAAGAGGAGTTGAGTCAGGACAGATCTGCGGTCTGGCAGAGCTGCCCTCCGTGTCAGCAGTAACAGTTTCATTCAGTCAGAGGAGACTGGTTAGCATTTAGTGTGCTGTGCATCCTGGGATTATTATTAAAAGTGCATAATAGTGGGTCCACTACCTGGTTGTCTCCATGGATATGTGATTGCATTGGCAGGAATGTTCTGCAGTATGGCATTAAATATCTTGCATTTATTCAATTAGAGGTGTTTTTATTACTTCAACCATCTTTTCATAACAGGTGATGAATCTCTGTATTCCCTTTTAAAAAAGTAGATTGGCCATCGCTATCGGTTAGAAGAGAAAAGCACTATTTAAAATTATTTATAAGGGACTACTGTACTTGATAAACTGCCTGAATATCTCACTGATGCATTTAATACACTGCCTGGCCAAAAAAAAAGTCACCATAAAAAAAAATGGTCACGCTCTAATACTTTGTTGGACCGCCTTTAGCTTTGATTACGGCACGCATTCACTGTGGCATTGTTTTTCGATTTCGCTTCTGCAGTGTCGTAAGATTTATTTCCATCCAGTGTTGCATTAATTTTTCACCAAGATCTTGCATTGATGATGGTCGAGTCTGACCGCTGCACAAAGCCTTCTCTAGCACATCCCAAAGATTCTCAATGGGGTTAAGGTCTGGACTCTGTGGTGGACAATCCATGTGTGAAAATGACGTCTCATGCTCCTGAACCACTCTTTCACAATTTGAGCGCGATGAATCAGTGCCATCAGGGAAGAAAAAATCCATTGGAATAACCTGGTCATTCAGTATATTCAGGTGTCAGCTGACCTTATTCTTTGAGCACAAACTGTTGCTGAACCTAGACCTGTCCAACTGCAGCAACCCCAACCTATTTGCTTAGTTAAATCCAGGTGGCCAGGCAGTGTACAAGATCACATGACTGTGTAAGTCTAAGGACTGGCTGCACTAGAACTGACATGGAGAAAAATTGCTTTTGGCTGTTTGCTTCTCAAAAATGGAATACATTTCAAGGACATAGAAAATTGGATACTTTTGTGCCACAAATGCAATTTACTAATCTGATGACATTTACTGTATACTCTCACCTGTACCTGTTTTAAATGGACTTATGTACTTTATTTTTCTGTATTTACACAGGGCGCCCATGAAAAAGAGAGTGTGATTGCTCTAATTTGGCTCTCCCTGTATAAAGGAAGATAAATAAATAAAGTTATATAAATTGCTCAATACTGCGATAAAAAAACATGCATTCTTACAGAGTCACTGCTCGACAGTTCTGACTTGTAATGTGGCCTGGCGTGGCCACCTGTGTAATACCATACTGCGGAACATTCCAGGCAAAACAGTATCACCGTGGAGACATAGACTGTATAAAGAAATGGACAAAGGGACTGTGACGTCATACGTATCGTTGAGCTCCAGTTAAATGAAGCTCATTGGGAATAATAGTTACAGTGCTAAATTTGGAGTCAAGATGCATATTAGGAATTCTGACTGTGAGTATCATAGCAACCAAAGAGCAAATCAGGCTGTTGAAGGTAATACCCCTTCTAAGCAACGCTGTCAATAAAACCTGCTGCTAATGCTAGCCATTGGGGAAGAAGACAGCTGAATTGTCCGCTTTTAATGTTCATGTCTTGCGTTACGGACACAATAGTGAAATAAAAATACCAGGATCATGTAGAGCATGATCACTTCCTATTTGTAATACAGCAGCTAGCAGGTTAGCTGTCCATTTATATATACAGTCTATAGAGCCATAGTACAACATTAACATGCAGCATTGCCTCACTCATACTCACCTGTTGTCCATAATTGAGAGAAAAAAAAAGAGACAGCTAAAATCAAGTCTGCTTATATCCACTATGAGTAAATGATTCACATTTTTCATCTACGGTGAAACTATACAGGATTCACACAAAATAATGAATGCATTTTGAATTATGTGTTTTTTTACAGTGTAACCCTACGGAACATGTGAGCCATGTCTTGCCCAAAGGCACAAAGGCAGGTCGTATTGTGTGAGAATGAGTTATGATTCACAAACCCTGTGGCAAGTGGGATTATTAGATTTTAGTAAGTCTTAAACCAATTATTAAACTTTGATAAAACCATTTCAAATAGCAAGTTTACACTTTTTAGTAGGCCTAGGGATATTTATTAGACAATACTGTATGCGTTCTATTTATTGTATCCTTTTACCATGCACTTGTTTTCCTCTCATGGCCACACATTTATAGCTGTAAACCCACACCCCTCTGTAGTGCTTCTTTCTTATAAGCCGTAAAGGTCATGTGCCTATTCAAATTAGTGGTAAATCTGTTACAAAGTAGACAGACTTAGGGCTCTGCTACTGCCTGTATAAGGTGTTATTTGACTTGCTCTGTGGATTCCTGGCGATTTGACTTATTGTAAAACAAATAGAGCAGCAAGAAAACCTCCAGGAGAAGCTAATCCCTGGAACTCTCGCAGCCATTGTTCCATCACTGCAGCTGTGCCATGCTCTCTCCCCTCCATCCAAAATAATGAGAAGTTCCATGCATAATATACATTCACTGCCAAGATATTCATGTTTTCACAGTACGGTGCTCCAGCTAGTGCCATATACAGTCTAAATTTGGATTGTTGCTGCGAATTTATGCTAATGTGATGGTTAGCACTAGACCATTAGCGGCAATTGCACAGTTTATGTGACCGGCGAAGGAAAGAACTTAGATCTCGTCGGAGAAAACGGTTATTTTCTCATTAAAGTACATCCAGTGTGCTTTATCAACCCCACAAAAGCTGGCGGTGGTCCGAAAAATGTAACGTTCAAAACATCTGCAGAAGGAACTACGCAATTATAGGAGCCATCTGGAACAATAGCGCCAGAGAATAGATATGATTAACGCTAACCAAAACAGATGGCAAAGTGTTGGTTTGCTGTTGAGACAAGCACATAATGTAGGGGAGAGGGTCTGTGTACAATTATCAATGTTGCACTTGGCTCTGGTAAGATTTGTGCTAAGCAGGTGATCAGTAGCATCATGGCTGACTGCACTAAATGAGGGTTAAAAACAGAATTCAAGCTTCGTTAGATAAAAACTGAGCCATGGTAGTGATGTGAAATGTGGGAAAATGCCGTATAGGCGTTTACTGTGGTTGATAATAGAGTCTGTCACGATGAATGCTATATAGAGTTATCCTTCAATATATGTTAGATGGAACATATTTATCGTGAGTGACTTTTTTTTTTTTGCACTAGTGAGGAACAGTTTGTTATTTTTCTGTTCTACGCTAAGATTTGAGCTTTTGAGGGTTTAATAAATAACAACTTATAGATACAAACTAACTTCTTAAGTGTTTTGTGTTTTTTTTTAACAATATTGCACATTTAGAATATATTTTTTGTTCATAATTGTACTTTAGGATGATTTTGGCAGTAGCAAATTACTTTAAATATTATCGTTTATCATCGATATTTTCTTCAGCAATATATCAAACTTCTAAATGTGTTATCATGACAGGCCTAAATACAGCTGCACAATATATGCAATATATCAGTCCCCTACAAAAATATCATGTTTTTTATATTAAAAAAATAAAATAAAATAAAAATCTAGAAACATGTTCTGAAATGTTTTTCTTATATTAGTTTATCAGCTCAATCTTCTCTCAAATGATGATAGAACTGCAAATCTATCGGCGATATTTCACAGTTTTTATTCCAATATCGTGCATTCTGAGGACTTCGGGGACAGGCCTCCTGCTGTGGCCCAGAGTCAGGACTAAACATGGGGAACAGTCTTCCTGGAGATTTAAGACAGACCTCAACGTTGACAATGTTTAAATCCAGGCTCAAAATGGTTTAGCTGTGCATATAACTGAAAGGTTTTTATTCTGCACTCTTTTTTAATGTAAATGTTATGTGGTTTTAATATATTTCTTATTCTGTAAAGCACTTTGAATTACTTTGTGTACAAACTGTGCTATACAAATAAACTTGGTTTATCAGCCCTGAATGATAAGTCCTGATATTAGTTATGATTTGAAAGCAATTCAAAATATGTAACGAATATGTATTATTGTTTGAGGTGAAATATTTTCCCTCTCATCTTATTGATATAAATGAATTGATGAATCAAGTCAAAAAGAGTCACAAACAATGTACTTGTTATATTTCCAATTCAGGACCTGAATAAAAAGGTTCAGAAAGGTCATCGTGCTATGCTTAAGTGATGCAAAATACAATGGAAAATAGTAAACAAAGCAGTTTATATTAGCATAAGACTGACTGTGTATCAGAAGAATATTAATACAAGTGAACTCTTAACTTTTCTGGTCTGGGTCTGCCACCTGCTTGCCTCCACAGAGTTTGCACTGTTTCGCTCTATATACCTTTCTATTTTGCACTTATTCAGTTATTGTTTTTTCTTACTCGCCTCTCAGATCTCACATTGGTCTGGTGGCGTCACGTGCTTGTCTCAGTGTTTCTTACATTATATCTACAGATGTTATTTCATAAAAACTCCTTCACTCCAGGTCCAACATCTGTTTATTGACCTCTGTTTGATAATCCCCATCCAGAAGAACCACTTTGAATTCACTCAGTCAGTCCCTCTAGGATACACTCCCTCAGGGCTCCTCCTGCACACTGTCACCCGCCAACAGTGAGGCTTTGGTGGGACACTTTCCAGCCCCAGAGCTCCCCATCCCAGTACCATAATAATAATGAATCTGGCACAAAGTCTAGGGGGAGTTTGAACAAAGCACTTTCAGAAATTAAAAATATATTCATCAAAGTTATGAATAGTGTTTTGTTGTTTGTTTGCTTGGACCTGCAGTAATTAGTCATTGTACATTCAGTGAGAGGTAACTTTACTGTATCCTTGAGTTTCATCAATGGGCTAATTTTACAAAATGTTTCCTTCATTTTGTCAATCCTTTATCTTTTATTTGGAGAAATAAAAATGAGCTTTGGAGTGTCCCTGCTTTAAACAGCATTTAGAGGATACATACACGTTTTTTTCATTCTCAAGTCTTGGTTGGATACAGATGCTGGGGTTTAAGTCATGAGGATTCAAGTCCGAGAGAGAGTCCTTTTAGGTTTCAACCAACTGGATTTGCATTGAATCTGGCAACCCAAATGAGACCCGTGCGAGGTTCAAATAAAAAGTAAACAAGTTGGCGATCGTGTCCATCATTTGATTTGAATATTTTATCTCATTTTTGGGGACACGGAGGTTATGCTTATGGAATTTAAAATCAAAATCTTACATATGGTAATCTTCACCAATAATTACAACGCAAATAACACAGAGTATTTTTGCAGAGTACTTTCTTGC
The DNA here is from genome assembly GCF_009829125.3 of Periophthalmus magnuspinnatus. NCBI lineage: Eukaryota > Metazoa > Chordata > Actinopteri > Gobiiformes > Gobiidae > Periophthalmus > Periophthalmus magnuspinnatus. The sequence continues at coordinate 18,031,106 of NC_047126.1, forward strand.
CTTCAGTCAGTTGCATTCATTAGATTATCGGTTGTATTCACATCACAAAGTCACAGCTTTCAGAGTTAAATTCAGGGACATGCGGTCTTTCTGCAGTCCCTTTTGAGAGTTTGTTCCTTTTATGGTGAGTTTCTCTTGAAGATTCAGAACAAGACACAAAGCAATGCAGCATTTCATCTGTATTCAGTCTCCTCTATCACTGGGTAAAACAATGAGGCTGTGGTGTTTTTTTTCTAAGCCGTAAACTCCAAACACATTCATTCATCTTAACACTGCAAAACATATATTTACATTGAGCATAGAGTGAATGATTATTGCACTTGTTCTGGCTGGTTTTAAAATGGTATCATTTGAAATAAAAGAAAAAATGGTTGAGTAAATGTATAAAACACTTTTACAAACACCACCAGTCAAAAGTTTGGACACACTTTTTCATTTGAGTTATTTCTTTACTTTCATCATGATTTAGATTGTAGATTCCTATGAAAAGTATAAAAACTATGAATGAACACATATGGAACGTAGCAAACAAAAATGACCTCAGCGTAACTCAAAAGGATTTATTGTTTTTTTGGGTTTTTTTTTTTATATTTGATCACTGCTTTGCACTTTTGGCATTTCTTGACCCCACAAGGCACCTGAGTTTGCAACAACGCAAAGGCTACTTTGAGGAATTTGAATAGTTATGTAACTTTTTTCTTGTTGCTACATAATCACATACATTCTGTATCGTATCTTCCATATTACTACAAATTTACTAATACTGTACTGCTAATTAGTAGTGAACATAAAGAGAAAAGAGAAAAGGGCATGTCCCATCGGAAGGAGGCCCCGGGGAAGACCCAGGACATGCTGGAGGGACTATGTCTTTCAACTGGCCTGGGAACACCTTGGGGTCATGGGGTTATTTCCATGCATGCCTTTGGCCAGTGAGTATATTTTGTTTGAGTTTTAACATGCAGAAAATATTTATTATGTGTATATTGTTTTATTTAGCAGTGGTTCTGGTTAATTTCTCTCTAACTTTTGTTGGAATATGTAGCAAAACAAAGTAATGGGTTTAGCAATTTGCAAAATCAAGATTAATTGCACCTTGTCTTAGTCATTATAGATATATTAGACTTGATCATTATAAAACCCCAATGAATAATGTGGTGAATGTAAATATGTAACAGCGTTTGGCTTCAAATCTGTAAATAAGCTATATTTTTTTCCTTCATAAATAAAATGCATTCATGTAGACAAAAGCCGTCATGTAATTATGTAATTTCTGTAAACATACATCTTCTCAATAACCACCAAAACATATTTCTGGGGATTTAATGTCATTTCTGCTACAGCTTTGAATAAGGAGGTGGTTAGTGTTTCATCTATCTTCATATTTCAACATAAAAAAGTGCTTACGGTTTACCCAGAGTCCCCTTGCTTTCCAAACTTCATGCTTAAAATATTCAGCACAAGAAATTGAAAAAAAAAAGTGTGACTATGACGCTCCAAACTGAATACTCATCATGTGTCCATTTCATATGTTAAACAGCAATTTTCCATAAATATACAAAAGCATGATACAAAATAATACACTACAACTTCACAAACCTGATGCGATGTGCAGTAGTTTCATTAGTAGAATGTGTCTGAGCAAATATAGCATTTAACAATCAATGAAAGGTAATATGGTGATCTAAATATGTTATGTGTTGGCCCACAAACCAATTTTCACTCTCCTTCTCCTGAACTGGTCCAAATGATCTACAAGCATTTTTACAGCAAAAATCAATAAATTCTACAACTATGACCTTAATAACGTCACACTGCATTGTGATACAGACCAAAATGAATGTTTCAAGCCTATTAAAGACGTGGCAGTGCTGTCAAAACTATGTAAAATGCATCATCTTAATGGTCCACTGTATGGCCACTGGTTTGGTCCCTTCACTTCGAATGTGTTTTAAGATGTAGCCCCTCGTGACAAAGGTTTGGACACCGTCGTGTTAGTAGTTAATACCCCATAAAAGTGAAATATATTTTAAACAATAACCTTAAAATAATTTCTCTCTGGTCCATTGTTTTTCATTGATTCTGTGTATACTATTGTGTCTGACGAGTGACATATTTGGTTCAGTTATCAGAATTTACCACAATTAATAAGGATTATTTAAGCTAACCAAGAATAGACTTTGTCCATAGGGTTGTTCAGGTGGTTTCCCCCCACCATGAAAGTTTCTCCCATTTATTATCGAATAAAAGCACCACACCATGTACACCTATGCACTGTGCCCATTCTATTTCTACAAACGTGTTGAGTGACAAGGAAAAAATGCATTGTGTTTGTCTGTAAAACTAGAAGTCAGCAGTAAGTAAGTTCACGAAATTATGTGATACTATGTCAAAATGTGAGAATATACTGCAACTTTGAACCCAACCCTATTGAGCTCCACCCTGCCGTAGCCTATACTCTCCCACAGTGCACTTGTGTCATCCTGTGTCCAAACTAAAGCTCAGGACCAGCCGTGATGCACAGCAAACTGTAAATGTAAAAAAAAAAAAAAAAAGAGAAAAAGAAATATCCACACAAATCTCACAAATGACGGTGTTCAAAGTGTTTCAAGATGTTAAAATGTGATACAGCTCATTTTTATTTAAGTACAGATTTGGCAGTTCTAAGCTGCTGTATTAAACACAATGGGTTTTTTTTTCCTTAAAATGAGAAAAATGTCAGTGGGAAATATTGTGAACAAGGGGAAAAGTCTAGTTACTAAATGTACAAATCAAGACTACTCAAATCACTACTATTATGAAACAAGTACTTTTTTTAAACTCTAGATATTCCCTGCTGCAGTGTAGCATAATCATCTGTACACATTTTCTGGATTTTGTACGAGTATCTATCGTCTGTGTGTTAAGACTTTGAGCTTTGGCACTGCTGGAGGGAGACAGTGCGTTCACTCAAGTGCTCAGCATGAATATGGAGGTCCAGCATTAGATGTGCTGTCCCCACTCAACCCTCTGCTGCAGTCTGAGGAGAACAGAAGTACACGGCCAGGCATAGAGGAGGCCAAAATAATATGTTATTGAAATGTTTGTTTTGAAAATATGTTATTACAATTAATTAAAAATTAAAAATTAAAAATTAAAAGAAAATTAATCTGATGAGTATGCTTAAAAACAAGAGATAAGCTCTTAGGCCTACTCAGGTAGAAGGTCTGCTGACTGCTTCTTGTTTTTGTCTCTGGAATGTACCGCAGTATGACATTGAACTTTTCTATGCAGGCCCCCTTCAACTATCGTCGACCATTTTCAAAAATATAGATGTATTTTGGGCCAGATAATACATGGTTCAAATTTGTGGATTCAGACCATTCATCTGCAACTCGTCCTTCAAGTGTGTTTTGTTTAAAATTGCAAAGACCAGCGCTCTTCATGGGGGTCAACTTAACGGTGTTCGGTATTTCTATTCAGAAAAAGGTAATTAAATATCAAATAATGGATCATTAATAAAGACTGACACCAAAAGAGGGGCGTTTTTCATTTTATGAAAGGGGATGTGGTCATAAAAGGCCCCAAGATTGACACCACCAGTGTGAGGCATTACAAGTGTACAGCTCCTGTTGTTTATTTATAGTAATAATTATGAACATATACCACAAAACACACAAATACCACAAATAATAATAAAACTGCATCTATTCAACTTTTTTTTGTCATTAATTGATAATACACCAATACAAATGAAAGCTCAACGTTATGCAGTCCACACATCACACTTTGGCAACATGGACACTACCTGCTCACTCACTTGGGTGACCACAAGTGTCACCAGAGAAGAGTGGTGGTTCAGGGGCCAGTGGTACCACTCTATACACAGCTGGTACAGTTACAGAGCATTGGCTGCTGTTCACATCCAGCTATGTTCTGGTCAAACCGACACACCATCCCAAAGTCACTAAATTCCTGCGCTAATATTCTTGGTGGCACACGTCCTCTCTACACCCGGTAAAAGGCACCCAGATCCGGGTGTGTGTGGATACACAGCTAAAACAGAACAACCATGTGTCCAACTGCAACTGTGCTGGTAGCCTGTTTTGGAGATGCATCCTTTTGGAGAGAGCGTGTGTCTGAGCACATGGCAGGATCTAAATGCTTTTTATCAGGTTTAGAGAGGACGTGGACATGAGAGAGAAGCCCCTGGATCCATCCTGCTTGGGTGTGGTAGATCTGCAGGACAAAAGGCAAAGCTTTTTTGCTGCTCCACACTGTTTTAAACTTCTGCACTTTTTATGACCACATCCAGTTTCATAAGCTGAAAAACAGTAGATAAAAATAAAGAAAATAGAATAAATTTAAAATGTCCTCTCTAAAATTTTATTCTGAATACTAGAACTCACTGCATTTTATAATTCGTTTTAATATTAGTGAAACAAAAAACAAAAAAGTGTTATTTGATAATCCATTACCATTTCTAAATAGAAGTTCCAAATACCCATAAGTACTGACCTCTCGGGTACTCGGGGTCACTCCAGGAGGAGCAAAAACAACAAACACGAAAATTTGATTTACAGTGTGAAATTATTTCTCATTTTTAATTTTCCCAAATTTCGAAACAGAAAATCCACAGTCGGAACAACCCCTTTCCAGTTTCTCCTTCACAAAATGAAAATGGAAAATAGGGAAATCATTAGTTTTTATTTTTTGGTTTTGAAAACCAAATTGGAAAATGAAAAAGGAGTCATTATTTAAATTTCACACTGTACAGTCCACCACACACTACAGGATTTTTCAGTCTTTTAAATGTGTGTCAAAAAGCGCACACCACAGACACGAGGGGAACTGTATGAGATTTTAAATCTCTGAGCGTAAAGACTGTAGAGAGGAGATCACACACTACAGCCTAAAAATGAGCTAACAAAGCCAGTGCACTCGTGTCATCTGTTTCCTGTCTAGAGTAAAAGGACAAGCTGTGAGACTCTAAAGTCTTCAAAAGATCAGAGATTTGCACTTTCAGTTTAGATGCAAGTCAAAACTGTGTTGTTATTATTATTTGTGAAATGTGGTGGAATAGTTCAGAGAAATGCCTTTAATACACAGAAGACTGGCAATAAACTACACACAAAGTAGTGTTGTGTTTACTGTAGCAACAACTTCACCCCGAGCTGCACTGCCTGGATTTATGTAAACAGTGAGGAACTACTCTTTTTACCTTTACAGAATGCTTCAAACTGGATTAATAGATTAATAGTTATTTATGGACTGGGTGTCACTATTTGCAGAGGATAAAGAAGCAAACAGAGCTTAAAACACAGAACTATAATAAAATTTTAAAGGTGAACCCAAGATGGCATCATATTGTTTACCATGGCCTGTGCTCACTGGGACATGAGGCCAAAATAATTATCTCTTTCTCATTACTTCCTCAAGACAGGCTAGCCCCTCCCACCTATGTGACATCAGTAATGAGTGATACCAGCTAAAGCAGAGCTAGCGCGAGCTCAGAGCAGGGCTAGGCTAAATGTTTTTGGTGCATTGAGGATTTAAAATTGTTAAATGTTCATGTTGTGAAAATGGGGAAAGATCTGTACAAACTCGTCCCTTTGTGAAAGCTGTGGACGCCCTGTCAGCCGAACATGGTGCTCTATGGGAGAATTCTTTCTAGGCCCAAGCTTCAGGGAGCTGCAGTACCTACAGTGTGGCCACTAGTCAATGTTGCTCCGGAACAGAAGGGTCTTATCCAGTTCTTATTATGATCATTTCCATGGCCCTAAATCGGGCAAATGATCCTGTAGAGTGTGGCGGGCTTTAATCAAAATCAGGTTGATTTCGTGTTTGTCCATGCTTTCCTCCTCGTGGAGCAGCCCTGAGTGCCCCATGACAAGTGCACTACATGCTCCACTTATGATCAGAAAAAAAAAGATTGGTAAGTGGACAGAAGAATTGCCAAGTAAACACTCGTCCTTCAGAACTGAGAGGGACCAATATTTCAGCACTTCAGTTCAACTCATTTAAACTGATATTTTGAAAAAAACACACACACAAAAATGAAACACCAAAGCAAATATATGAATGTGTGGAGTACTCTTAAGATCTTTTTAGTTTACTTCATGCATTTATCTAGTGGTTTGTTTACAAAATACAAGACTGCTGTGTCTGTGGAATGTCAAAGTAGAATGTCAAAGTAGTTCAACTGTAAAATGTACTTCATCCTGTGGGTATGAACCTCAACAGTCCTGCCCACGCTGAAGTCCATTTTGGTTCCTGAAGTAAATTTTGCATTCATTTTTTCCCATAGACTTTTCAAAAAAATGCTGACACAGTTTTTCCTCAGTTACTTTGACATACTTTTCTGATTAGAACTGAGGATTTCAAAACCACTTGTTCAGACTTCAATTCCTTGAGTTACTTTTGTAAATAATTAGGCCAGTTACTTGCCTAAGAGGAAATGCTTTGGTGCATTGTTTCAACTGATGTTGTACAATTGTCTGCTCTTTCTTACATTGTCATTTGATTGTGTGTTCAAAATTCATTATAGTGGCTGTCATCTATTTGCACAGACCATTCAAAACATTTAAATACAACCTCATTGTTTGGCACCATAGCCATTAAAAGGCATTTTCATACATCACCACTGAACAAGGTGCAGAGAATCCCAGCAGGACGTCCCAGTCCAGACAATTTCATTCACGTTTTGGAAAACTGTTCCACTGATACTGATTCACACACCTGGATAAATGAGGATCACAAAGTTATGAAACAGATACAAGTATGTGTTATTGATCTGAGGCTTTTAATGCACACAGTGCCCAAAGAACCATAAAAAACTACACAGGAATACATCAGGAGAGAACATGACCCCGTCACATGCCACACACAGTCTTCTGTGTAAAAAGACAAAAAGACTGTAGGTTTTTGTGTGTTTCGTGGGCAGGTAAGGCCAGGAGAATTAACTGACCCAGTGGTATTTTTTTGCACGTTTTCAGTTTTGTTCCTTTCTCTATGTGAGTTTTTTATTAGTACATTGTTGAGTGGCACATTATTGTAAATACTCACTAGTGCAGTAGAATCCCTCTTTACTTTCTCTTTCTACTTGAATTGCCTGTCATTTGCCCCCCATTAAGTTTATCAAATGTCTCCTTGCTTGCTTATCTAAGTTCTCAGGTTGCAACTAAAGGTGCACTGTGTCACTTTTCCAGTGTGACATTAAATGTATTTATCTATTATTTATTTTATTAACAAGTATTTTCATTTCACAAAACCTGCTTATTGGAGACAAGCATGTGGCAAACCCTCCATCAGGCCAACCACCTGAGTTTGTCAATTTTACACGTATTAAACTTACCTGTTTCCATGGACCCCTGCAGGTCACCTGACCAGGCCAAGTTACATCTGTGGAGAGGCGACCCCACTCACAGTGCATGTTTTTCATGTGTTTCAATACTATATCGACTTATTGTTCAATACATGACATATTGGGAGTCAGTATTTATCGAGGTACTTTTTCTTTCTCTACTAATTCAACTTTTTTTGCTATTTTTCTGTATTATGATGAGATTTGAGCTGTAGAAGGTTGAATTACAAACTTCTGACTCATTATTGATACAAACAAGCTGCTTAACTGTTCTGTCATTTATTTATTCCAGCTCAGATTTTTAACAATATTGTATATTGGGGGATAATTCTGTTTATAGTTTGGTTTCAATATTTTCGTTTATCATCTATATTTACTTCAGCAATATATATATATATATATATATATTTACTTCAGCAATATATATATATATATATATATATTTACTTCAGCAATATATATATATATATATATATATATTTACTTCAGCAATATATATATATATATATATATATTTACTTCAGCAATATATATATATATATATATATATATTTACTTCAGCAATATATATATATATATATATATATATTTACTTCAGCAATATATATATATATATATATATATTTACTTCAGCAATATATATATATATATATATATATATTTACTTCAGCAATATATATATATATATATATATTTACTTCAGCAATATATATATATATATATATTTACTTCAGCAATATATATATATATATTTACTTCAGCAATATATATATATATATTTACTTCAGCAATATATATATATATATTTACTTCAGCAATATATATATATATATTTACTTCAGCAATATATATATATATATTTACTTCAGCAATATATATATATATATATATATATATATATATATATATATATATATATATATATATCGCTCTACGAAATTTGCTATCATGACAGGTCTATTTTTGAGAGGATATGTAAATAATTATGCAGAAAAGATATATTTAATGCCATACTGTAGAACATTCTTCACATCTCCACAAGGTACCCCCACCAGAAAAGTTACATAGTGCACTTTTCACAAGCATACATAGCGATCAAAACTGCAATGGTGAAATACAGCTGATCGAATCCATACATAATATATAAAATGATGTGTATTGCAGTTGGCACTCACATGGATACAGATCTTAACACACTTTCCTCTCCACTTGTGTTTCCTTGATGCTGTGCTAGCGTGTTCGTGTGCGCTGACAGGTTAGCATTAGTGAAAGACCCAAGGCCGCTGAATTACTGCAGGGAGCCCCATAGTGAGTTATTCTCCTCTCAGAGCTGATTACCATGCAGCAAATTTGAATTATGATCTCCAAATCACACCGGAATATTGAGTAGTTTATGAAAGCCATAGACGGGCTGAATGAGCGGAGAATGCACAACGTAACTGCGACAAGTAGAGGGTAATTTCCAGCAAGCAGTGAATATAAGCTGATTCTAATACAGTGAAGTTAATTTGGTTCGCAGTACAAAAGTTTAATGGACTGCTCTGCCCTGAGTTCAACTGAGGGTGAAAGTTTGCTCGTCAGTTGATAAAAGTTGAAGATGACTAAGGTTAAATACTGATGTACTTAGTTCGTAGATATAGATAGTTGATGTAGTTTAGACAGCAGAAGACAGGAGAACATAGAAGGCATAAAAAAAGTTTCATATTCACTGCTCAACTTTTAAAAAGAGGAAATAAAGACTGTGCTTTGTTTTTGTCTGGCTCAAAAATAAGTTTACTTTTTTAAACACCACTTTTCATTGATAATCCCCTATGTATTTCTGGACTCACACAAGATTTATTCCACTTTCCTTCCTTTTATTTCCCTGTCAACAGCAGTGTGTGTGGGCCTCTATTTTGCTATCTTTCTCTCTCAGCCTTCTCCTCTATCTCACTTTTTTCTTCCCTCTTTCTCTCCCTCCTTCCCTTCCCCTCTCTATCTCTTTCTCCCCTTCTGCCTTTACCACTCTCCCTATTTCTCTCCCTCACTCCCATTCTCTTTCTCTCTCTTTTCTTCTCTTTGTCCTCTCTTTCCCCCTCTATGCATATTTTCTCTGTCTTTCTTCCTTGTCTGCCTCCCTTTCTTTCTCTCATCTCCATCTCTCTCTCTCTCTCATCTCCATCTCTCTTTCTCTCTCCCCAGCCTGCATGTTCCTGTGGTTTTGTTGACACCACCTCTGAGGACCGCCCTGCCCTGGTTCTGTAGCCGCAGCAGAGCTAAGTGAAGCCCCTCCACTGTTATTTTGGGAGGACAGGTTTGGTTGTATATAGCGCAGAGTTGGCAGATATTTCCAGACTTCATAAATGAGCTGCTCCGAAGGCCGTGGGGGACCAAAGGGCAGGAGATACTCTTCACCAATTGGACAAAGAGAAAACTGAGCAAACTTAGTCCTCACATACACTTACAGTGTTTTTAATAAGCTCAGACTCGTGTCCAGGAATAGACTGGGATCTGCTGGAGCATGGGACACTTCAGTTATTCAGCCTCAGTTATTACTTCATGTGCTAAACTGCAAGTATAAACTGAAAAGCAGGTGCAAGCTGTGGCCGTGCTGTGTGTGACTGATGCTATCATATGTCTTATTTGTGCATAAACTGCTGCATCTATCTCGTATAAAAAAAACTTTCTCAGAGTTTTTCAAGAGTTTTACTACAGGCTGCAAAAATCTAATTAAATGCATAACTGTGCTTAGCAATCAGGCAGTGATTCAGATTTTCATTATTTTCTGTAATGATTGAGCATGAAATGCTGTATGCTTAAAATGGAGCAATTCAGTTACATTTGAATGGGATTTAATTTACTGATGTACATTTTGCATTTTATACGCCTCACTAATTTAATAAACATTATTATGAGTGAGCTACTGTACTGAGCCCAAGTAATTTTGCTTGTGGAGCAATAAAGTTTGTCTTCGTCTATTAAGTCAGATGGCTTTTCGAAATATTCTCACCATCTGGGGAGAGCTTGGAGTGGAGCTGCTGCTCCGTGTAATTGAGAGAATTTGGCTGTTTCAGATGAGGGATGTCCTAAACACTGCTCATGTATGACACATTTTATAACAGCAGATGGCGCTAGTGCTAGTCTTGTTTAGGTAGTTTACTTTTGTTTATTTGTCAGGGACCATGTACAAATTCGTGAATCTTACAAAAGGAAAGACGATCTCAGTCAGTATCAGATTTAGCTACTGCCCAGATTAATCTACACTTCATTGTGCGCTTAGGTTAATTTGTCCTCTGCATTTGACCCACCTTTTATTGCTGTTGTAGCAACCTGTCAGGAGTGGTGGGGACCCACCTCCAGATCTTCATTTAATTACAGTACATTAAACACATCTTAGAAAACAAAGTCCTTGGAGCTTGCACTGCAGCAATTTACAAGACTGTGGTAAAACCCTCATTGTTTTCTGATATTAGGTATTTGAACACATCTGTGCCAGAAAAATCACCAAAAAGTGGTTCTGAACAAAAGATAACTGTTTTATGAGCACTATCACTCTGCTTTTTCCTCTCAAAAAGAGTAATTTAATATATTTTTTCTATTAAAACCAAACTTGAACACTGAAAAGTGGTAATTAACATCATTTGTGTTGTCTCTTTTGGGTAGAGACTGTCGATATCTCAGCTTGAGTTTGACACAACTGTTGATCAATACTTGTGAGTCAGTAATTACTTTGCCAGGTGCTGACATTTACAGATTTTAAGTGTTTTCTCTTTTGGATTGTGTCAAAACTACAATATCTCCAACAATGAGGATGCCAAACTTTCTTCATCTAACTTTAGTTTTATTTTTTACCAGGGATGAAATTATGAGATAAATGTGACTTTGGTGTGATCAGGTTTTTTTTTTTTTTTTTTATGAAAACTGTCAAAAAGTACATGAAAAAAATGAGTTTTATGGTATGACTTTGATATAATTAATGCAAAATAGCTCTCTATTTTGACAGTCTTTTCCTTAAGGTGTAACTTTTACATACCCATCTCTGGTAATGTGAAAATGTGCAGTAAACATTTTATCCTAACCCTTTATTCTTTCAGAAAATATTGAAAATACATTGAAATATACACAGCAACAAATGTACAAAAGTACACACTTTTGTACTTTTGAAATGGGTTAAACTGGCTGGATGATAATGGACTGTTACAAGCCACTTGGCCTACAGCAAGTAACTAAAAGATGTAAAACCAGGCATAGCACAAAAACCGGGGCGGTACTTCTGGCAATTTAGGACCCCATTTATCAAGCGTTTGCTTCGGCACTAAACCGCTAACCACGCTAAAAGTGGAGAAGACGCAGTTTCTCACCGAGATGCTACAGAAGACGCAGCACAGTTTTGCTCTTATGAGTGAATGAATGTGCAAAATATGATGTTTTCACTAACATGCGCAAAATCTGAGGGAGGAAATGCAAATTAATTTGTGCTGCCAGATTTATCACAATAATATGAGAGCGAAAACTGTGTGAGTACATAGTAGATTAGAGAGACAAACTTTTTCACAGGATACAGGATAGCTGCTGCAATTTTTGCACCTATAGAGTATTTGATATTAATTTTATATGCTTTAAAATTACCCACAAGGACATAAGATAATGTCATGTTGTCAAAGCTGCAGTCTGATCTGGAGCATTCCACAGCAGGGAATGTTGGTCCCTGGGTGTTTCTCATTTACCAGGATCTTTGGCTTCTGAACCACTTTGGAGGGATCCACATCATCAGAGTTCTGCCAAGCAGTGTTCACCCAAAGCCGTCATGTCCTCCACGCTCCACCCCTCTGTGTGGCTCATTTGCCAAGGATGCACCTGTGGATCCTTGGCCACCTTGTATCACTGTAAATTGCCCACCATGCACTGCAACATTTTTTTTTTTACAAACTTTATTCAAGCAGAAAAATGCATTTTAATAAAATGATGAATCAATAAGACAGAACTAAATATTTTGCTGTTGTAACCACATCACTGCAGATAACACTATTATCAGAACGAATGAAGTCAAATCAGGACAAATGCCACAAATTTTTAAGAAGGGGATTGGGGAGAAAATGATCATCTGAAGATGTTTTAGGCTGTGCGACCTAACCCCAACCTAAATAACAGATTATTCCCTTAGCCTTCATTATTTAGGTGTTTAAATGAATGTTGACACATGTAGATTAAATAAAAATCAATGCTTCTGCAAATAAAACGTATTCTTCAAGTTCTATCACATTTGAGCTGGTCACATGACAGACGCTCCCTCCGAAGCATGTGCCACATGTGGTGTGAGCAGGACACTTGGTTCTGCTTCAGAGGAACCAACTCCAAAGGAGTGCTACAGAGTGGTCTTTGGAGGAAGGATCCCGGGAATCAAGAAACACCTCCTGTCTATGCATCAGTCTCATGGCACAAACACACACGTTTTTATGTGTGTACTATGCTCCGTCATCCTGCTCTGAAGTCTGAAGTGAAAAGGATAACGTTGGTTAACTTGCTGTTCAAAGTTTTCACGGGTCCCTTTCAGATGCTCCTTATTCCGAGCACTATGTCTAAATGTTCAGAAGTAGGGTATACGTTCATTTGCAACATTTACAGCCCATTCAAGCAGATACACATTTTGCACTCACTGAATCAGTTTTGCTTCAATGATAAAACACACCCATGAATTGCACATGTTGTTTTTCAGTTAATACTGGCAGTTTAGCACATGGATTGAAAACTAAGGCCCTTAGACTTCAATACATTTTTACGGCTCCTATCTTTGGACAATGTGGTGAAGCATAAGGTTCTTAAAAGTATAATTGTTTTGTTTTATCGCTTGTAATTGTTCAGTTATTTTTATATGAACATTTTTTTCTTAGATAAGATATGTTATCTCAAAATTAAAAGAAGTTTCAATACAATTCAATACAGTTTCATATAAAACACATTGTTCACATTTGAGCACACAACACATCAAAATTAGGACTAAACCCACATCAAAGCCTGGACTAAACTGAACTTACCAGGATCAAATCAGGACCAATCTAACCCTAACTGAAAATGAAATAAATAGTATCACAAAAATCAATATGCCGGATATATGGACTAGCTCTAGAATTGAACCCCCAGCCCTGAAAAATTAGTTTGTTTTTTTAAATAACCCTTCTCATCACTCATGTCTGGTGTGTGATGTGTGATGAGCCCGGTGGGTGACAGATGGCCGTGTGGACAGTAAATACAGAGAATGTCAGAGCTGCAGCTGTGTCCTGATTGGCTCAGAGCCATTACCTTGGTGATTTGTTTTTGTTATTGTTGATCTGCAGATGATCTTATTTCTATTCTCGTCTTGGAAAAGGGTGCATGTTTTTTTTTTTACAGGAGGATCTGCCACCTGCTTGTAACTTTTTAGAGGAGAATCTGCCACCTGCTTGTCTCCATGGTGATGTTATTGCCTGGAATAAGTTGGCATTAAATATATTCTGTTATTCCTGTAGACTTCTCATTGAGACTGGAGTGATGATAAATGTAATTAAAACTAATCTTAAACGCACTACCAGCAAATCCAGACTGTGTTTCTGTAGAGAGGTATATGAGTCTGGTCACCACCACCTCACCTTGAGCCAGGCTTAAACAAGGCCGTGCAATCAGATTTGTTTATTTCAGTGACATATATGAAACAAAGGAGCTCATTGGTGAAAGATTCTGCAAAAATCTGGGATGTTTTTCAGTCCACTTTTTCCCCTTCTGTTTTCCTTTGGTAGTAGCCTTTTTTTTTTTTTTTTTCTATACAGATGGGCCATGCGTTTCCCTGAATGGCTAAACCACCTGACAATCACAACCATCTCTGACCAGACTCACATCTCTGTAAAGTATAGGAAAAGTGTGTGATCTGGATTCCAGACAACAAAACAAAAGGGCGTTTACTGTCAATAAAATACTCAAGCAAGCCAATCCTACAAATATCGTATTCACCATTGCCCCGTATGAGAATAAGTGATCATCTTTTTTAGTTTCTAGAGTATTCTATGTTTATCTAATAGATATCAAGATATATTTGAGTTTTCTAATGTCCAAGGCCAGCACAGCATAGTTCCAGGTGTGGGCCAACGTATTACCCAGCATGCACCTGTTCAGATGACAGGACTCATAACTCACTTCAGGTCATACTGATGTACATTGGAGACATAGAGGCTGCAGTGCGCTCTCATATTAATTATTTCTTGATTAGGGTTTAATAAAAATTGTCCTGAGACGTTGGTGCTTTATTTACGTGTTATTACTTTGGGATGGCTGAGCTGCCACGGGGCTATACACAGGCTGCACTGTAAAAGACAAAAAGTTAGAATCACTCAATGAACAGGGCATTGATGTTATAATGTTGCCTGGAATGTTACAGAGAATGGCATTAAATATAGAGAAACTCTGCCAGGTCAAGTTCAGGTCGGATCTGTGGAGAGGGAAGCCCGCTCACAGTAAGAACGCATGTTTCTTTATGTATTTTGGAGAAGTAGCACCTTCTGAAACTTAATAAATGCCAGAAAGATAAGTTTAATGACATACTGTGGAACATTCCAGGTAAAGTAATTTCATCCCTAAGGAGACAACTTTCAGTGGACTCTCAATCAGAAAAGTTACGCAGTGCACCTTTAAAGTTGACAGTAAACAGCCAGTTTATAAGACTGAGTTTCCATGGCAAGAACTCATTTTACAATAAAAATACAGATAAAATTGCTTCATTGCTTTCATTTTTGTAAACCAGAGCTTAGAATGACTCATTCAAACAAGTTGGAGACAGTGACTTGGAATAATAAACTGGAATAAAAATAAGTAATATGATAATAAAAATCTTGAACTGCAAAGAATTTCTGATTATAAGAATATCATGCACTGCAAATAGCTCCCCAGTTTAGTACTTTAATAGAAAAATGTTTTTCAGTGTTTTTTTTGTTTTTTTTAATAAGCATGAGGATTTGTCTATGTCCGGCCTATGTTTCAAATTATGGGATTTAAGGGATTATAGCCAACACCTTTTGTCAATAATAACAAAAAACTGAATCCATAAATACATAAATATAAACTTCTTTGAATCAGTTCCATTATTAGTTTTGCAGTGTGGAGTGTCCAGGTGCACAGTAACATACTTCTCTCTATGGGCCCTGATGTTATTCTTGAAGACTCTGGATTAATTGAACATCGTGCAGAGGTAGCAGTGGTGCCGAGTCAGCAGGAGAGGGGGGGGGGGGGTCTGGTGGTCCCTCCTTTACTAAACCATCCCATACACAGGTTATCAGCCCACCCACGCTCCCCGGGTCATCTACCACCCACCCCGGTCCCACCAGAGAGGAGCGGCCAAAGTAATATGAGAAGTGCTGAGGTGCAAGAGATCTGGTCATATAGTGTCTAATGGCTGTTTATATAGAGCAGGGAGGAGCAAACTATATGGTCTCATATTGGAGTGATACTGACCTGGGATTAGCTGGAGGCAGGTTTGTTGTAAAGCGTATTTATTTTTATCAGTGTTTGTACCTTTATTAAAATGAGGTTGCCTCAGTGTTGATTTGTGTTTGATGACTTCCATCAACACTGCAGTCTGCGTTAGGACAAAGCTAAGTAACTTGTTGATATAAGAGTTATTTTAATAGATTCTTGTTTCAGGCCAAGGTCTAGGTCTGTTTGAAAACTGCTGAAACTGTCAGATAGAAAAACAAACTTAACCTTGGTCTGAAAAAAAAAAAATCTATTAAAATAAATTATTAGAAGACCTGATGAATTTCATTGGACTTAAATCTGGGAACTTACTTTTGTTGCTGTTTTGGTAATTTTGTTAGTGCAATAGAGGACTAACAAAATTAGAAGTAGAAGAATAAGTAGTAGAAGAAGTAGAAGAAGTAAAAGAAGCAGTAGTAGTAGCAGAAGTAGAAGAAAAAGTAGTAGAAGTAGAAGAAGTAGTATAAGTGGAAGAAGCAGTAGTAGTAGAAGTAGAAGTAGAAGTAGTAGTAGAAGTAGAAGTAGTAGTCGAAGAAGTAGAAGAAGTAGTCAAAGAAGTAGTAGTAGTAGTAGTAGTAGTAGTAGTAGTAGTAGTCGAAGAAGTAGTAGAAAAAGTAGAAGTAGTAGAAGAAGTAGAAGAAGAAGCAGAAGTAGACCAAGTAGAAGAAGAAGAAATAGTAGAAGTAGTAGAAGTAGAAGAATAAGTAGAAGAAGAAAGTTAATATAATTGGTAAACCTAAAACATTATTGGTAAAATATGGAATCATTGGAAACAAATGATCAACCCTGCAATTAAATCCTTTTTTGTTGCACCCACTTCTGGCCCATAGCTATTTAGCTCTAACCTTGACTCCTAAATATTTCACAAATTTGACAAATTCAATTATCCATGTAGCACAATATCATATTTCAAAGTAACATTTTCGCTGTTGAATCTCTTTATGTGCCCCGGAGTAAAGGTGTGTTAAAGTGTGTTACCGCGGTGATGAGACAGCCAACCGCCTTTGACAAAAAACGTTCAGGGATGACAGATTTACGTAATGAGCTCAAGTCGAGGAAATTACTCACCTTAAAGTCCCCAGCACCTCCAGTGGCCGATAATTCCACGAAAGGTGAAGGTTTGGCTTGTCTCTGATATTACACACTAAATTAATTAAACCGTCCCTGAATGGCCTGCCTAATTGCCAATTAAACATATTAAATACCACAATTCAAAAGTGAAAATGTCGACTTTGGAGAAGCCCTATGCATCATCCTGCACAACCAAATGCATACAAATGATTCAAACAGGTCATTTACCAGCTTTTTTGTGATGTTCTTTAAACAGGGGGTATTACACTTCTGTGGGGTCTTTACTGGTGATACATAATATATTTAGATTACCATGTACCATGTACCATGTACCTTTTATAGTTTCAAACATGCTATATTCGCCAAAAGCAACATATTAACAGTCTTCCACCCCTTTGCTCTCTGTGCTAAGTCACTCCCTCTTCAGAACACTATCACATTATGCATAATATAAACCAATAACTCCCTCCTTAAGACTAAGATCTCATAGGGAAATTTGATCCATTCTTCACTGCTGCTGGGGCAACCTGTAGCAGTGGGCTATGGTGATGTGGCCAGGGACGCATCTCCAGATCTCGAGTCTTGGTCAGGACTACCTTCAAGTGAGGATTTTATATGTTGCATGTTTTGGGTTAAGGCGGATGCAGATTGCCTTAAAAACTCTTTAGGATTTTAGCCACATAAATGTTGAAGTGTATTTCAGGAATTTTGTAATTGATGCAACTATAAAACAAAATGAATGACAATATAAGGTGACAGTTAGTGTTGCATGGCATTTAAAAGTAAACCGTCAGGAAAATACGTTAAGTTACAGTACTACCAACAGTGTGTTCTAGTACTCATCATGCATTACCAATAATTATTTATGGCCATTTTGTAGATTTTTGTCTGACAAAAATAACAGATGTGGTTTAATTGTGTCTGTGCATGGCTTATGGACGTCAGAATGAACTTTACCAAAAATAACTCCTCAAACTCCTTAAACTGTAACTAATGCGTTAACATACTTTTTTTGAGTAACAAATAACTTAAGTACTTAAGGAAGTTACTATCCTAAAACAGTAACATGTTAAAGTACTGGCTGCTGGAAATATATTGCTGATTATTCATTGCAGGTGTGTGTGGGTTTTAGTCTCATTACTTGCGAACTGAATTTTGAAGACTTTTCAACATTAAAAAGAGAATATTTGTGGAACTGGTCATAATTTATCAATACTGATGGTCCACGAATGGTTCAACATGATTTAAGCGTACTTTTCACAACATGACTGACAGCATCTCAACAAAAAAGTTAAACTCAACATGGAGCATATTTGGGAAGGGACTGCCACACAATGATCCACTTTCACTGAGGCATCTTATGGTAGAACACTGGGTTTTGAAGCTGCAACAAACCACAGTGCTATCTGTGCAAGCTCTTGTGCTCGGGCCGCTGCCGTCAAGCCCATGCAGAGTATCCTGCTATGACAAACACATTTCAGCAGGCAGGCATTTTGTGATTTGTGAAAACATTACCCGGGTCCTAAAACTGCAGGACAAATGATCTGGATGGAATAACTTAATATGGTACAGTCACAGGTTTGTCAAATGTATTACGCACATAACTATACATTTCACAATATAGGGACACACTGGAAATAGACATTTGAAAGAATTTGTGAAAGTGATGATCTCATAATAGTATAACTTAACTTTTCTTGTGTGTGTGTGATTATATCATTTTAATTAATAATAATAACTCATCAAAATATTCGTAGCGCTTTATTCCCATACCAACAGGCTACAGCTGCATTGAAGTCCTCTTTTATATGCTAATGACTCTTCTGTTTTTACTTGGTTACATAAGTAGACTATTGCACAGTGATGTCGTGGTTATCTCTATGTTTTTCTATCTCTGGGTCGCTGGCCATACAATAACATAGATGGAAGTGACCAAAATCAGTCTCTTTACATTCTAGCCCTGTGTCTCTATAGCCTCAATGGTGTCACACTTTTTTTCTTTGACTTGAGAAAAAAGATGGATGAGTTTAAATAAAACAAACTGCTGGAGCCTGCCTGCAGCTGACAGAGACCCACAGAGGAGAAAGCCCAACCTGAATCTGGGCCAATGAAACTTCAGTCCTCCCTGTTGGAAAGTCATGTCTGTGTTTAAGTAAAAAAAAGATAAAATCCAACAGCTATAAGCCACTTTAAAATGTATTTGTTTGAAAGTGAATACACTCTAGGACTGGGCCATATCATATTGTTCATTATATTGTGATATATAGGCAAAGGGGTGATATAGATGCTTGTCGACTGCAGCTCAGCTGCAAGGGGAGGCAGACAGAGATGGTTAATTGTTACAGCTAAAGCCTGGAGTGACTTAAACACTGACTGCGGAGGCTAAAAACTCTGATAATGATGTGAGGAGTAAGATGTTGTTGTTGAGCGATATGAACTGAAACATAGTATATTGAATATTGCTTGTGCCTTGTCAATTCCCATTTGAAATTTGAAAGCAATACCTATAAAATATATAGTGCAAAACACACTATCTGTATTCCTAGCCTTATAATTATTCACCACAATGAATTTCAAAGTGCATTTCATAACTTTCAGAGGCCAGAGAGAAATTTGGCAACTAGTGTACCAACGACACACCTCCAGATTCACAAATAAAATACATTATAATATGATGCAGATAGTATGCAGCTGTCTCACTTTTACCCCCAAGAAGAGCTTATACAGTATATATGTGCCAGGGCTGAACAAATTTGGTTCAACTATATGAAAGAAAATTGGGAACAGCCACTTTAAAGTTGCAGCGGTGCCTCCTTTTCTCCATCGGGTGAGTGTCAGAATAAAAAGCCAGCGCCCCTCGCCTCTGATGTATATTCAGTACTACAGGAAAAGGTGACGATCCTATTGAAAATGTGTCAAGTGGCATTCAATCACGGGGCAGTGGGGAGTGCGGGACCAGATCAACGCTGGGGCCATATCCCACAATCCTCTGGTGCAGTGCCCTTTTAACAGAGAAACCTGCTGTGTCATCCAAATGCACATCCACAGCAGAGGGCGAATCAGACATTTAGAAGAAAGCTCCACTGTTCAGCTGTGAGGAGATGCTGTTTCTGAACTAAACTGTTATGGAGATGTTATTGCTGTGCCTGAAATGTTCTAGTACAGCATTATTTTATTTTTTTTTCATTAACTTTTCCAAGAGACTTCTGGCCATTACACGCTGTAATCGCTGTTGAGAGAAGCAGGTGACTCCATCAGGCTAATTTACAGGTTAGATCAGTGGAGAAACGGCCCTGGTCACAGAAAGAATACATGTTTTTCAATACATTTTTGAGCAATAAAAACACCTGTAATGGATTAAAAGCAAGATTGGAAGGTTTTATGCCATACTGTTGAGACAAGAAGTTAACAGTTACTTAGGGCACAATTAATCAGTTAATTAGAGGGAATTTCAGACAGTGGCTTAGTGGTTAGTACGTGCACCCAAGCTCCGTCATTTGTTCCTCAATCCAGTGCATGATATCTTTATGTTCTTAGGCCAGACACTTGCCTGAGTTCAACTGGACAGATTAACTGCTTCACTTCTTTCCATCTACTCCAGGGCAGCTGTAGCTAGAACTGTTTATTTTTTTTTTCCCTTTGTGTCTTGTCCAAGAACATAGCAAATGTAAGTCTATGCACTACAGCTGAACACTCGCAACACTGCCTCATACCAGATGAACCAGATATTGAGAGCTTCAATTTAGTATAAAACATGTTCTAGTATAAGATTTTTGACAATGGATTTCAGGGTATATCCATTTTTAAACCATAATTTTGTTAATTGTTACTTTACCGCCATTATTACTGAGAATAGATCTGCTCAAGCCAGGATATTATAGAAAATATGCTGTGTAATAAGATTAATATAATATATAATAAAAAATAAGATTATGCCCTAAAATTCAAGAAGCTTAATTTCTTCTTTGCTGTGGTGTAAGGGTTTTTGGCATCGCACATATGTGGTCGTTACCGCCTCTCTTTCCCTATTTCACACTATAACTGTCCAACACAATAAAGCCTTTGGGTCTAAGTCTTAAAAAGGCATCATTTTAAATACCAGAAAGCCAATACAACAACACATTCATCAACAACAGATACCAAACAAACAGTACATACTGTTGACTTATAAAAGTGCTTTTTCACTATTATTCATTCTTTTGCGAAACCAGGACAAGCAGGGACAATCTGACAACTACCATTCGAAAAGCTGTTCCAAAAAATGCACAGTACTGGGAAAGTGTTGTCTTTTTGTGCTTGGTTTGTATTGTAATTTTGCTTTTTTCATGATAACTCTATCACTGAAAACACATAAGCATTGAAATTTTTGCTCTTGTGCACTGTGTCCCGTCTGTTGTTTGTTGGGTAAATGTCATGGTTTAGTTCCTTTTTCAAAGACAACACAGAGTAGAGGTTGCCATGGCGTCACTGGCTGAATGTGTGAAAGACGGAGAAGAAAAGTAGTTTAAAGTTCACCGTAATTTTTCTGAAGTCGGGTCTGGCTCTTGCTTGTCTCCTTGTCTCCGTTATGTTATACCACAGTACGACTACAGTATGACCTTAAATCTTCCTTGCATTGATTTAATTACATGTGTTTTCTTTGCTAAATGACATATTTGGTATTTATAGTAGCACAAGTTTTGAGCCTGTGGTTGTGATAGGGATTTGCCAT
Organism: Periophthalmus magnuspinnatus; assembly: GCF_009829125.3. Lineage (NCBI taxonomy): Eukaryota > Metazoa > Chordata > Actinopteri > Gobiiformes > Gobiidae > Periophthalmus > Periophthalmus magnuspinnatus. The sequence continues at coordinate 18,052,705 of NC_047126.1, forward strand.
TTGTTTGATGTTAATGATTATGATGATTATGAAATGAGTAGTCTATAAAAATGCAAAACCTTTATTAATCATATAGTTGGATTTTATAAGAATTTGTGTGTAATGTGAGACCAACCTGAAACTAACCGTGTTTTTCTGTCTTTTAATGAGATTATTTTAATGGACCCCAGGAAAAATAGTGACAGCTTGACTGTGCTAATGTGGATCCACAATAAACAGTCAGAACTCTAACATGATTTGTTAGCTTCACCGGCTTGTGTCTATGGAAATAGGTTAGTTTAAATATGGTACTTTCCATGCAAAGCAATAACATCTCCAGTGAGATCCTCCATCAGAAGTATTACAAAGATATAAATGAAAAACAAGGCTATTTAGTCCAAAGTAGCCCAAATAAACATGAATAACTGGGGTACCATTTTATTATAACAACACCATTATTAATGGGTTAGACTGAAGCATGTTTATAAACTATTTGTTCATTATTAAGAGAAACTCCTACAGGCAAAACTTGTTTTAAATTTTGGTCATTTTGCTTTGTCTCTTGATATACAGTAGTCCCTCATTTATCATGAAGGTTCTGTTCTAAAAATAACCCGCAATAGGTGAAATCCACAAAGTAGTCAGCTTTTTTTTTTTACAATTATATATGTTTTAAGGCTGTAAAACCCCTCACCATACGCTTTATATGCTTTTCTCACACAGGCATTAACATTTTCTCACATTTCTCTTGTTTAAACACTCTCAGAGTTCAAATCTTCCTCGATGATCGCTTTAAATGTGTTATTCATGTGCCTCTGCTCCAGCGGTATCTGCAGAAGCGGCCTCTCTGTGCACAGAAACACTTTTAAGTCTGTTTCTGAAATTTGTTGGTGCAGAACATTTCATCAACATTGTGGGTTTTGTTGGGGAGAAAACTTGCAAACATACAGCACTTCAGAGTCACACTGCGATCAAACATTTATGTAAATTTGGCAAGCTGAATGCATTCTGTACTGTACAGGAGACACGACACGTCCCTTAGCCAATCAGGACGCAGAACACAATGTGCGTTCATGTGCTGTAAAAAAGCATGCAGAATTGCACAAAAAAATCTGCAAAAAGTGAACAGCAATATAGCGAGGGACCACTGTATTAGCTTTCACCTGGAAACAATTTGTCCAATCTTCAAAGGCTGTGAAATTGTTTTTTTTTAGTTTAATTTATAATCATATCTAGTTTACTCAAATCCTAAATAACATATCAAAAATATTTGGTATCTACAATGTCAGTGAAATGAGGCAAGAAATTTAAACCTCCATTTATCAGATTTATATCTCCCAAATATAGTACAATTTAGTAATTACACTTAATGTTGCATATAGAAATATAGCATTTTTGTCTAGAAACATTAACTGATGAAAAATGTATAATATATTTTTTCTTACATTTATTTAAGTAAGTTACAGAAAGTAATACCTCAGAATTTAAGATTTTTTCCTATAATCACCTACAGGGTCTTACCTTAATTAAGTCCTTCTTAGTACTGGCTAATTTAAGTGTAGTTATTATAAAGTGCTACCCCAACATGTTGAGAGCTTCCTCAGTAAAAGTGATAAGACCTGTTTGCAGGTGAGTGAGGTAAAGTGAGTCCACATGACAATTATATTACTCCTGTCTGTCTGATATAACTGCTGAGAAGGGCTCTGTGATCACAAATATGATTTATATCATAGGAAGTGCGTCCAAATTGTTTCCTGGCTGTGATCCCTGGCTCTAGATCTAGAAGTTACTCTTAATTTTACAATTGTGTCCAGTGTAGAGCTGTTTGAAATCTACTGCCTGCTCTATTATAAAAGCTTACATATTTTTTAATGGCTGATTTTGTGATTTGTGAAGAGACAATAAGGATCTATGTGTCAGGATTGTGACAAGGAAGTGACAACATCTATACAGTTTTAAAGGGTTTGGAAGGTGCAACAGATTTGGTAAGTGTAAAACAGGTGTAATGCATTTGGCCGCACACTGTTGCAAAGATCATGCATAATCCTAATAATATGAACTAAAGCAATTTGTGATATCAGCTTCCCAGAGTCACCACGGGCACCACTGATGCCTTCACCTTCCAGGTCTTCTCCAGCTCTTCTTTGAGCCCCTGGTATTTCTCTAGTTTCTCATGTTCCTTTTTCCTGATGTTCCCATCACTTGGTACTGCGATGTCCACCACAACGGCTTTGCTCTGTTGTTTATCCACCACCACAATGTCTGGTTGGTTCCATCACCATTCTCCATTCTGTCAGTCTGTATCTGGAAGTCCCACAGGATCTTTTATTTAAACATTGTCAAAGTAGAGGCCTGTCTCAGATCTTCAGGAAAATTCTTCCAGGTTTTAGCTGCATAAAACTGAAACGCTGATTCCCCATGTTTAGTCCTGACTTTGGGCACCAGCAGGAGGCTGGTCCTTGAAGTCCTCAGAGTGTGAGATGATTCATATGGCACTAACATGTTGGAGATGTACTTTGGTGCTTGGCCATGGAGAGACTTTAAAACAGCTCTGCTTAAGTACAAGTCTATTCTTTGAGCCACAGGAAGACAGACCTGAGCACAGCACCTATGTGCTCATACTTCCCAGGACCTGAGCAGCAGGGTTCTGGATGTACTGCAGCTGTGTTAAGGCTTGTTTGGAGAGGCCAGTGAGCAGGCCGTTACAGTATTGTAACCTACTGCAGACGAATGCATGGATAAGTCTCTCTAAGTCTGGCTTTGCCAGTATACCTTGGATTTTTGCAATGTTTTTTAGATGGTAAAAGCTGCAGATGTTATTGATTTGATGTGGCTGTTAAAGTTCAAGTCTGAGTCCATTATTAGCCCTAGATTTCTAGCCTAATTTGAAGGTTTTAGAGAAAGAGAGTGAAGGTGACTACTAACACTTTCTTTATGTTTCTGTGGGCCAAAGACAATGATTTCAGTCTTGTCTGAGTTTAGCTGGAGAAAGTTGTTTTGCATCCACAGAGTGAATCCACTGATAAGAGCAATCTCAGTGCTGTGGTGGGGTCTAAAACCTGACTGGAAAACATTAAAGGAATTGTTAATTTGGAGAAATGTAATAAGCTGTTGATAAACAACTTTTTCAAGGACTTTATGGGGCCATCTCAAATCTGCCGTTTTTAGGCAATTGTTGAGTATTGTGGCATCAAGGCTGCTCTTCTTTAAGGGTGGCTTGATAACCGCAGTTTCTTGGGAATGTTCCAGATTGAAGTGACATGTTAACTATACAAGCGAGTGGTGATAGCAAACTGTTGAGCACAGACTTTAGAAATTTAGCAGGTAACACATCGAGGCAGCATGTAGATGAACTCAGACTGGTGACCATCTCTTGGACAGTTCATTTCAATTATGGGTGCGAAGTGAGTCAGCTTTAAGTGTCTAGGTGGCTGCAGGGGTGTTATTTCCATTGAGGAATTGATTAACCTTGTCATTAAAGAATACTGCAAACTCATTGCACTTAGATGTGGAAATTAGTTCGGAGCTGGAGAGTTATTTATATATATAGATTACTCAAATTTGCTATAAAAAGTACTGATTATGATCAATAATCAACTGAAGGTCTGAGAGCCAATAAAAATTTGTCTGAGGGCCGCATATTGAGCCGGCTGCATCTGAGTCGGTATCCATAGCCAGTGATGTTGATGATTTGGCTGAGGGAGTTCAGATCTATGCAGAACAGCAGTAGAAACAGTGCATCTCTTTGGTATGGAGGATATTGGAAAATGTCTTGCCATTGACCTCAAGGGTGTTTTTTTGGAGTTTGAAATGAAGGCTCTTAAGTGTCCTGTTGATTGAGTCGTAGGCCTTGTAATCAATCCAAGCAGTGCACAGGTTGGTCTGAAGAGATCAGTAGTCACGGGCGACTGTTCGGTCTACCAGGAGCTAGTGTTTGGCTCCCCTGGTATCTTTGCCAATGCCCTTCTGTGCTGTGCTCATGTATTGATCTATGTGCTCATCTATCTTAGCCACAATGCCTGACATGAGCTTCCACCTTGTGGAGAGAGGTTATCGGCCGATAATTGGATGGGACTGTACCCTTTGAGGGATCATACGCCCTTCGGTTAGCCATTGCCCATGCCAGGTGCTCATGGAGAGCAGTGAGTCTCTTTAGCCAGTAGGCATGGATCATGTCAGGGCCTGGAGTTGTCTAGTTTTTCCATACCTGCTGACACTCTTTCCTGGATGTCTGCCACTGAGATGGTGACTGGATTCTACTCAGGGAGGTTGCTGTGGTCTTCTCTCAGAGCCACCAGCCACTGTGCATCACTGTTATGTGATGCCTCTTTCTTCCATATGCCTTTCCAATATCATTTAGTTTCCAACCTTGATGGGTCTGCCCTGATGTTATTACCCTGTCATTGATTGGTTGTGTTGCAAACAGAGGGTTTATTCATCTGGCTTCAGTATCATATTATCATTGCATTATGAGATATTTACATGTATTTTTGCACCTTTCAAACTGTACAATACTATGCCCACTATGCCACAGCAGCAGTCTGAAAATATTTAGTAGTAAAATGATAAATACAGAAGTAGGCCTTGGGGGGAAAAAAAACAAAAAACCATAGAATCCTTGAATATGTGCATGTTTCTGCTGGTTTGAATTAACCTTCAACTGATCAACAATTTCACCAATTACAGCAGGTAATGTGGAGGCAACACCATTATATCTTTTTTTGCTTAGAGATATGATGATTATTATTATTGTTATTTTAGCTTTCTACCATATTAGAATGTTGTTCCATCATCAAAAACATGCTTGAAGAGGTTTTTAGATGTTATCCATGGATGTTTGAGTATTTTAGCCATTTCTCCCGGGCCCTATTCAAACCCTCTTTAAAATTCTGTGCAATGCTCAGCCCATAAGCCGACATCATCCATGCTCCCACACAACAATATAAATATAAAAACATGATACAAAACTGTGCACAGCAACCTGACAACCCTGATGCAATGTACAGTAGTTTCATTAGAGGGATGCACACTGATTATGCTGAGATAGCACTCTGAAGGGGTGCTTCAGAGTGCTATCTCACTCTTAACACAAAAAGCAAAGGAAGAGGAGACTCACGAAAGGGAAACTTATAAAACATACTAATATTTTGTTTTTTTGCGCATATATATATATATATATATATATATATACACATATACATATATATATATTTTCTTTTTAATTTATTGTATTTAGGTCTGTTTGGCATGATGGACTGTCAGTGTAAGTGGTTATTGTGGCCTCATATCTATAGTTGTCTAAACAGCCTTTGCATTGCGTATTCATATGGAGATTATCACTTGTCTCCTAAAAAACATTTTATTCTTGATGTTTAATTTAGCACTTTTGTTAATAATAATAACAGCACTTTGTGCTTTACAGGCTTGCTGATGTCTCTCAATGTTATACACTTTAGACATTATTCATTCACTCTAATCAGAGGTGGTATACTTCTAGTCACAGCGGCCCTGGGGCAGACTGGCAGAAGTGAAGTTGCCAATCTGCTCTATCAGCCAACACCAGTCACTTACGCACATACCACTTTCATACGAGGCAGTGTGGGTGATTTGTTTTCCTTCTTGTCACAGCAGCAGAAATTAGGACCAGGTTAGATTGATTCTTGCTTGGTCCAAATTCTGCAGCTACTGTCTCCCTTTTAGTACTATCACTGCAATAAAATTTTAATATATGTTAATGTTTTCATACACCTTTTTTAGGTTTAGGATTTTCCCATTTATTGCTCAGCTTATACACACTTTGTGGCAATAACAAGTCAAGATCTACAGGTATATTAAAAGTGATTCAAATAAAAAATAAAAAAATAAAAAATGCTTTTAAATATAGTCACACAGCACAGAGTCGTCTCATTTGGTCCTTAACAGCTGCTATATTTGACTTTATTACAAAATCACAAATAACCCCTTTAATTTCTAAAGTAATCACAATGCTGTTGCTGTTTTTTGACTAATGTCACTGTCCTTTCCTTCAGGTCATATCACTGGTTATTGAAGAATCCATTGCAATGTAAATTGTATAAATACCCATAATCCCTTTGGAATTTTAGCAAGAGAACTTCCATAAGTGACAATACACTGCTTTTTTTCTCTCATTCTTCTTGTGTCTGTTCATTTTTAAGATTGACATGACTCATTTTCAAGTCCTTTGCTGCTCACTTAAACAGTTGGATGAACTTACTTCGAGACAGTTTCGTTTCAAACCCATATTTTTACATCGACCGACATCATCAAATACGTCGACAGACCAGTTACTATTGAAGCCCACAGTTTTATGTCACTCCGCTCTTGTGACAGTGATGAATGGATGAAGTAGGTCTGCAGTGACCCAGTGCTACTTTTTAGTATTTTCCTAAATGTTTCCTCAGAACCTCTCATTGCTCTGATTACCTCGTGTTCTTATTTTGGTCAGATTTAGGTTGAACTCTCCAGGTTTCACTGAGAAAAAATAAAAACTCATGGATTCTCAGAAATAGTACTTAAGGTTTCTTGTCATTTAAACCAAACTAGTGAGCACAAAATGAAAATAACATTCAGTTATTAAATCTGTGTGTATATTAGGACGCAAAAGTGAGTAATGGAAAGGTTTAATATAGTTTAAAGACAATTCCGACAATGCCGGACCCGTGGCTAGAAATGTTACATAGTGCTCATTTAAAGTGTTCAAACAAAATTAATAACCCTCACTTTATTCAGCAGTAGTAGCAGAAGTCACAGCTGAAAATGCTGAGAGTTTGATTCTAGCTCTGAACAGTGCACTGCCACTCTGTCATTCACAACCAAATTCAAACCATCCAAAACCAAACCACTATTGTCCCACTATATCAGTTAATGATTCCCAGGTTTATGCAAAAATCAGTTTAAATTTGACTTGGCCAGTTATTATAAATTTAGTGACTGTGTCCATGAGAAAAACACTTCAGCCTCCTTGTCTATGAAGGTGGTGCAGAATGGCACTATGTCCCAGAGAAGTAGGAACTGTGGTAGTAAAAATATGAGTGGAAATTGTTGTAGTAATAATGTAGTAATGTATTAGTAGTAATGATCACAATGGTAGTTATGTAATTGTAAAAGTGCTAGAAGTAGGAGTAAAAGAAGTAGCTCAAGGATGGCAGTACTAAAAAATAGTACTTGTAAAAATTATGGTAATCAATGTAGTATACGTCACTTTCTTAAGCCTGATGAACACTGCACAATTTTTGTTCTCCTTATAAGATTGTTAGATGCCACACTACACGCATGAGGAATTTAAAGGGTACAGTAGCACACATATACCCTGTGTGATGGTGCACATGATCAGTAATCAGTAAAGTTTGATCCAGTGAATATCAGACTCCCTGCTCAATGTGGTAACTCCATAATTTAACAGGTTAGCTGTAGTGCCACATGCTACATGTTTTACATTTGTAGAAGTTTGGAAATGAAAGGGAATTAGTGAGAGATGGCCCCGTTCATAGTGGAGCTCTTCTGCTGTTACTGAGGAGAGGTTGTGTTCACTGTTGGTCACATGTTTGACAAAGATTGATCTCAGATGCAGCAAGAGGATGGCTCGCTCTGTGATGAAGGCACCAAAATATCACACTTGATACCAGCTGCAGCTCGTCTTTACGCCTCACTCAGACTGCACCACCCTCACATGAGAACCAGAGCTCTGTTGTGTTGTTGTGGTCCCTGCTTTTGAAGCTGCACATGTGAGACCTTGTGTGAGATCATGTGTTCATCCGATAACTATTTACTTATTAAGGAAAAAGGGTTGCGGTGGACTCCGGTGTCCGTCAAATATAGAATCCAAAGTATTTAATCCGGAGCGCTGTGGCACCTCCTCCGGCACCACCACACCGTGTGGCATCCTATCGGAGCTCCTCTCATATTATTTTCTATACGTAATACTTGCGGCCACCGGAGTGGAGCTGCACTGTGTCCAGTCTGGGCCCGGGGTGAGTCATAAGATAGTTCAAAAGTTTGATCTTTGTCCCAGTCTCACTCTGAGATCTACGAGTCATCACAGACATCAAAATTCATGCAGTGTACACCCAGCTTTGGAATCAACTTGAATTTCCATTACTATGTTGCTTTAGGGCCTGTAATTATATGACTGTGATTTCCGCTTAAGAAAACACCTTATACTGTTTATAATATATTGTAAAAACATGTATTTGTGTAAAAAAAATAATAATAATATTGTGACTGAATGATATTGCCTGTATCTTTGAAATCATTTTGTTGTATGAGAACCAAAAGGAAGCAACTGTCAGGGACAAACATTTTATCCAATCAGAGACATTGTTGAATGAGAGCCATGTGGAAGCTACTGCCTGCAACTAACATGAACAGTTGTTTCTCTGTCATGGTTCATCATCAGGGACAAAATTGTTGCCACTAATTGTTAATTCTGAAACACTCAAGGTTAAAATTGACTACAGGTCCTTTACATTTAAATTAATTGTTTGGTATTTGCTATCTGCTCCGTTCTCCGTTGCCAGTGTCTGATTTGAACGGGTCCCTGGCACAGTGCATTAGCCAGTACTGAAAAGCACACAGCAACATTCGGCCCTATCAGTATCATCTACTGCTCAGATCTGTTCCGATATCACAACCTCACTGACAGAGTAACTTCCCCTGCTCAAAACCAGACAAGACAGCTCCCGACAAGGCAACTCAGATAGTGGAGGAAAAATGAACAGCCAGCTTTTATTGAGAAATCCCAAAGTGCTCACCCCCACATATCTTCTACAGTACGTCCTTGTTCAAAAAACTTTACCTGACCTGCAAAAAGAGAGGCGCCCTCTAGTGGAGCAAAGCAGCATGGTTTGATCAAGATAAATGTTTGTCTTGCTCATAAAGGTCCACTCTAATAATACGGATATAATTGGTTGAGTGCCTGCGTACACTGGTGTAAAAATGTGTGTGTGAATGGGTGAGTGATTTCTTGATGTAAAATGCACTGAAGATGGAAAAACGCGATATAAAAATGTAATGTAACGTCTAGTAATGGGGACAAATTAACTATAGGATGACCAGACGTTCTGAAAAATTCATAACAGTGCCGAAATTCGTCCTGAATCTCATCCTGAATCCAAAATTCTGTCCAAATTGTCCTGAAAATACAATCAACCCCCAAAATTCAGCTATAGGTCAAATGTGGTCAACAACATTCTATAGGAACACAATATCTTCATCTTGTACGATCCCAAGTCTAACAGCTACCTGGATGCATTCATTTTTCATAGTTCTTTGACTACTCAACATCTTAATTGAAATACTTAAACTACAATATCAGCTCTCTCAAAGCTTAACCATATTCCTATCCTGCGTTACCTCATTGTGTCATGTAAGTACAATGTGACCCTCTCCGTTCTTGTGTTATGAATGCACGCAAACTCAAATAGCTCTTTTATTGGAGGGTTATCCAAGTTGAATGCTGCTTTCTCGGAACAGACTAAATTAATTGATAGTGCTCCGGTTCGCTGCTCATATTTAAATGTTTGATTGCACATCTGTTATAACACGCACACAAAGACAAAAACTATTGGGTCGTTGGTAATGCAAAAATAAATAAGTCATTACCACTACTTCTTCAGATGACTGTGATAACGAGATTACATTTGCCTCCTTGTTTTGCGATGATTGAGAAGATAGCCAAGCGTGGATGTCATATGAGGCTGTGCGCAGTACTGATTTGAATCGTGAAATATTGAACAAATGACCGCAGTCCACACTCGGTGAAGGGCGATATAACTTTCTCAGCTAAATATACCAAGGGAGTGGAAAAATTATGCAGGGAGAATTGTCTGTGAGAAATTTATGATCATGACGCACTCTTTGTAGTCTCGCTGACACTGTTTATTCAGTAATATGTAGATGAAGACATAACGCAATATATTAGTGTGAGGCGCTCAGAAGACAAAGGGCCACGGCAATGAAATATTATCCAAACAAATCAATTAGAATAATAGCCTGAGGTGATTACAGACATTTCATTGAAGTGCAAGAAGTGCACGGAACAAGTACTCAAGTAGAAGTACTTAAAGTTAAACAGGGATTTAAGTAAAAAAATAATAATTACAACTTATTGAAAATTATTAATAATGCAGCTCCACCTGCTTTGAAAAAATGCATTAAACTTTGTTCTGAACTAACTACCCAATCCACTTGGTCCTCTGTGAATCGAAATTGCATAGTTCCAAAGAGATCCTCAGCCTTTGCTCAGTCGGCCTTTTTTTTTTTCAGACCATCAGACGGTGGAATCAGCCTCCAGACTCTGAAATTGTCTGTACATTTGAATAACTTTACTAGAAATTTGAAAAAGAACATTTTAGATCATCAAATGTGTCGACCTCAGTCTAGTTCATTTGTAATGTTCTATTTCACTGTAAAAACCTGCAAATAATGTGTTTTTTTTTTATTTTGTTTTTTTAATTTGTATGGACTGTAGGAAACATCATGTATTGGACATGAGGGCATTTTATTGTATTTAACTGTATGTAAATACTTTAAATGACACAAGAAAGTACAAAAAAACCCCACAAATCTTATGCATAAAAGTTAACTTAAAAGGTGAGGTACCTGATATTTAAATACATTTTAATTTAATAATAATAATATTTAATAATAATTTTTTTCAAATTATATTTTGGACTGCATATTTTTACTCCTACTTGAGCAATATATTTTATAGTGTCTTACTTGATTCATGGTTCCTCTTCCCACTGTCAGTAAGTCTACAAGTGACGAGTGCTTTATGTTGATGATATTAAATGATTTGAATATGTGGTTTTCTTGCACTGCTCATGTTTGTGGTCTATCCAATAAAACGTGTGTGTATTATTTAATGTTTTGTCCTTCTAACTGCATCATAACAGTTACTCTTACATAAAATTTCCCCAAATGTTTTTTTAATTTTATTTTTTTATCATGAACCACTCTTTTGTGCTTCCAGGTGAGTAATATTATGTGCGCTCGTGCTCCTCACACTGTGGGTGTGTGTGTGTGCGTGCTCCTCACACTGTGTGTGTGTGTGTGTGCGTGCTCCTCACACTGTGTGTGTGTGTGTGTGCGTGCTCCTCACACTGTGTGTGTGTGTGTGTGCGTGCTCCTCACACTGTGTGTGTGTGTGTGTGCGTGCTCCTCACACTGTGTGTGTGTGTGTGTGTGCGTGCTCCTCACACTGTGTGTGTGTGTGCGTGCTCCTCACACTGTGTGTGTGCTCCTCACACTGTGTGTGTGTGTGTGCGTGCTCCTCACACTGTGTGTGTGTGTGTGTGTGCGTGCTCCTCACACTGTGTGTGTGCGTGCTCCTCACACTGTGTGTGTGCTCCTCACACTGTGTGTGTGCTCCTCACACTGTGTGTGTGTGTGTGCGTGCTCCTCACACTGTGTGTGTGTGCTCCTCACACTGTGTGTGTGTGTGTGTGCATGCTCCTCACACTGTGTGTGTGCGTGTGTGCATGCTCCTCACACTGTGTGTGTGCGTGCTCCTCACACTGTGTGTGTGCGTGCTCCTCACACTGTGTGTGTGTGTGCGCTCCTCACACTGTGTGTGTGTGTGCGCTCCTCACACTGTGTGTGTGTGTGCGCTCCTCACACTGTGTGTGTGTGTGTGTGTGCTCCTCTCACTGCGTGTGTGTGTGTGCGCTCCTCACTGCGTGTGTGTGTGTGTTCCTCACTGCGTGTGTGTGTGTTCCTCACTGTGTGTGTGGGGGTGGGTGTGTGTGTGTGTGTGCTCCTCACTGTTGGGCAGATTACATTCACTCATTCATTTGAGAAATCTGAGGAGAAACAAGGTCCAACCCATTAGAGCTGCAGCCTGTCACAAGTGTCCTGGAAGTACATTAATGCTGTTGGGTTAGATTTCTGCAATTTGAATGTGTAAAATAAAGAATACAAATATCAACATACATAAAACATTATACAAATATTATCTGAAAAGTTTAAGGATAGTATAAGGGTCACATTAAAAAATAAATTATGTGGTGCTATGAGGACATTTCGACATTAAAGTCATAATTTTACGAGAATAAAGTTGTAGATAAAGTTGCAGTCAAAGTTAAGACATAATGTTATTAAGATTTAGGGGTTGATGTGAATGTCAAAATGCAAAAGGGCAATTCGAGTGCAAAAGAATGGTGCTTATTTGAGTTAAAAGTTTAAATAAATATCTATGCTATGATATTCTATATCTATATCACAATGAATCACACATATCTATATCACAATGAATGTAGAATTTTACATTGCTGGCCTTTTAAACATTAACAACTGTTGAATCATTTCCCCGGGAATGATTCCCATGAGCCTTTGCATGTAGCTGAGCGCCCCTGGGCAGGACACAGACCATGCTCCAATCCACAGCCAGGTACAGGTGTACATTTCTTGGTGCGATTTTCACCATTAATTTGTTCCCGTGGCATTGAGATTTCTACCATTCTTTAAGCTTGTTAAAAGGCTTGTGGAGACATGTGCAACCAGACAGTGGCAGCTCATGTTTACCCAGTCTACCTCGAACATCCACGGATGGACGCAGTGCTCCAAACCCATCATCTCAGCATAAAGACTTCGGGGTCAGGGACTTAAACCAATTTCAGCTGTATTGGACTAAACTGTAACCATTTGGAGACAGAAACAAGACAGCACAGTGGCAATAGGGATTAAGATACATTATAATCGATGCGTAAAACTGGGGGTTCCCAGTACACACAGCACCACAAGATCATAACGAAGGGCTGAAGTTATCCACACTGAGCCCGTCTTTGAATGGTGATTGTATGCAAAGTGCCCACATTTAGAATAGTAGAGAAGCGAAGCTGAGCGGCGAAGCTCAGCAGGCTTTTTCTAAGGAGGAGTCTGGTCACTCCATGGGGAGAAAATGTAGCACACTTCATTCAACAATATGTGATGGATGCGTACGAGCGGAGAGGTGGCAGCTAAACTGCGGTGCCGATGTCTAATAACTCACAAACACACAGGATGTGAAAAATGTCAGTATTTCAAAGTTTGGCCTCCTTCATGTGCATTTATGTAAGCTTTAACTCATCCAAGAGCCAGTCTTTTGCAGTCTGCATTTGTTTTGATTTGGCATTGACCCCTAAATCATTAAATATTGACTTCATTTTTTGATAAAATTACATATTCTTTTGGCTATGCCTTTAATCTCAAAATATTACAACTGGCTTCAACTTTATTCTTGTAAGGTTATGACTTTAATGGTGAAATTTTATTCTTGTACCACCCACATTATATATATATATATATATATATATATATATATATATATTATAATTATTATTTTATCAATATGAACCTTACACTCTGTATAAAGTATATAGAATAAGACAAAAACATTTTTCTTTACTTTTAGTAATATATCAGAGGCAAACATTTGTGCCACGCAATCTCCAAAAATAACCAAATTAAATGAGAAAAGATAATCTTATATTTGAATAGTGTCAACATAGTGGGAGTATTAGTGATTTATGTAAAGTTAGGTAAAGACACCCAATAATCCAAAGGTCAATGATCTGATTGCCACTCTGATTGTCATTTGGCAAGACTCTTATCTTCCATGAACACATTATAGTGTGAATTTCTGGATACAACTCTATCAATAAATGTGACATTTCATTATGTCTTCCTAGTCATGATCATGAAATAGTTAGTATTTTGGTGTAAGATGTTTTGTGTGCAGGAACAGTAAGCCACAGGACTGTTGTTCAGACACAACACAGCAGTGATTCTTTTATAATCTCTTTAACATTTTATAAAGCGCTGACAGACTACACAGGCATAACAGCCTGTTCAAGAAGCTCTTTTATTTTTCACTTAAGCCTTGAATCCCACTGGTCACAACAATGACCGCTACAAAAACACATTTTCGACTTTTAAGACTTACTCATTGGGAACCAGCTTGTCCCAGTCTCAGGATGCTTCTTTAATGTTTAACAAGAAGAGACATTGCATTGTAAATACAGTTTCTGGTTATAGTTTTTATTGGGTTTAAAAACGCAGTAAGTATAACTCTACATGGGCTGTCTCTGCTGAGCTTTTATTCCACTCTTCATCTCAGTGAATTGACAGATTTTTGTGTCAGATGCCCTTCCTGTTACATCCAAGCATATGTATAACTGTGTCAATAATGTGGTAGAGGTGGATAGAGTAGAAGCAAGATATGCTTGGGTGAAGCTTACATATCTCCTCAAGTACTTGTTGGAGTGTTGACCCTCTATTGGTACCTGCTGTCAGATTCACATTTTCTCAATAACTGTCCTTCTGTGTTGAGAGTTAGGACAGCAGTGGGTCAGTCAATAGAGCTTTTTTCACCAGTCTGCAGTTCAATACCAACTCCAATCAATGCTCGCTGTTGTTGTATCCTTAAGCAATTGCATTTGGTGTTTGAGTGAGTGATCAGGGGGTGGGGGGTGCTGTATGTAATTTTTCTGGTGGAAGGCACAGGAAATGGGACAATATACGATAATATTGCTCATCGCAATCAAAAAGGTCTTCAATTAATCGTTAGTGGCATTTTTTAATAACTGTGACAATCGCACACTATTGCAATCACCTTTATGGCAACAAGAGTTCACATTTATTATTCATTCATTGTTGATTTCACTTGCAGCAACAAAAAAAAATAAAGGTGATCGCTTAGGCACCTGCAAATTGTATGGTAATTGATATTTTAGTGACTTTTTTAAAAACTGTAAGCCTTGGTTTAGTAAATATTACAATAATATTGTTAATTGCGATTATTTTGGTCAAAATAATCATGAATCTAAATTTTTACATTGTCCCATCCCTAGAAGACACGCTTTCCTCCATGGAGATGTCATTGCTCTGCCTGAAATGTTTCATATGACTTGCCTATCTTGCATATATCCTAGTCTTTAATTGCAAAAATGCAAAATACCTTGAGAAACATGGATTGTTAACGTGAGCAGGGGTGCCTCTTCACAGATCTGACTTGTAACTTGGCATGGGCACATCACTTGCCTGTCTCCAAGTAGATAGATGTGGTTAATTCCAAACTGTGGAACATTCCAGGCAAAGCAATAAGAGCAAGCTGGCAGAAAAGTTACATAGTACACCTTTAAATATGACTGTAAATTAAAGGTATATGTAACCTTTCCCAAGGCTGGACTTACTAGTTCAGATAATAGGACTGGGGCGTTTTGAAGGCGATGGGTTGTGGCACTACATGGACACACTCCTAAAGCTCATACAGGGAAAGCCTCTCTCTCCTCTTCCGCAATAAAAGACTTGGATTCACCAGTTGTTTCTGTCAAATTGAATCACCGACCAGCTGTCCCATCTTATCTCGGCTTTCCTATATCATACACACAGGCAGAAGAAATACGGCAAGCAAAAATATTTCTTCTTGAGTATTTGAAAAAATTCCAAATTCTTATCGTCTATTGGATTTATCCTGTTTCTCAGTCAAGGTTACCATATCAAACCATTTATACTTCGATTTAACAGATGTTTATGTCCAATGTCCTGACGCAGCTGGCCACGTGTAACTGGGTAGTGGGATTTGGCCGTAGACACAACAGATTTCTGGGTGAGGTTTGCCTCATATCACTGAATATACAGTATGTTCCAATCTCCAGATCTTGTGATAGCAATGTTTGGTCAGGAATACCTACCCTAACTCTAACAAAGCTTCTCTTGGAATCAAATGTGGGACATTATTGCTTTGGGCAATACACTTCAGCAGCCTTGAACAAATTCTGGGTGAGTGATTGGTGGGTGTACATATAAGTGCAGAGTCTGACTCCCAACCACTACTCATGCTGTCTGTAGCTGTGGCCACATTAGGACTATGCCGTCTTTGTTTAATAAATGGTGCATTGGTCTTACATAGCTCTTTTCTAGATGCTCAGTGCTATTTTTTGGCATTATTCATTCATCCTCACTCCGTGTTGGCCACAGCTGCCCTTGGGAAGACTGAAGCAAGACTGCCAATCACCTCCTCTGACCATCACCAATTACTCACAGACCACATTCATACGAGGAAAGGTGTGTGAAATGTCTTGCCTAAGGACACAAAAACAGTACGTACTAGAGTCGCTGCTGCCCCACTGTGGCATCTGGTGTTCCCAGTGGTCTTCCATCAAGTACAAACCAGGCCCAACCCTGCTGAGATCAAATAAATCATACATCGCCAAGGTGGTATATGGACTTATTTTATTTTGTAGCACTTTTAATACTCTTCAAATAGTAAAAGCATGTTGTTTTCTATCTCTGCCCCCCTCTCTCAACAGAGCCAGTCTCTCTGTCAGACCAAACACAATGAAACTATTACGAGCTCAAACAGGAGTAAACAAGGCTCGCTGGCGCTTTGACATTGTTGCAGATTCACATTGTGTAGCTATGTGCCGTGGGGGCTCGTCTGACCTAAAAATCAGGACTTGTTGGATACCAGTTTCTTCAAAGGCACGGCGTCTGGGGAACCAATTTGCGAGCTCCACAGGGCAGCTTTGTTTAAACTTTTCATTGTGTAAAGAACGCAACATATTTTTAGACAGATTATTATAGTCTCGTCTTAGCTGGTATTTTCAGTTTTGTGATAGAGATGCAATGAACCAGACTGCAACCCAAGCATTAACAGACACAAGAAAAGTAAAGGGACCAAGGAGCCATGTTTTGTAATAGCTCCTTGGTACCTTTTTTTGAGATTGAAAGGTGAAATTATACATCTTTGGATACTAATTGCATGTTGTTAATTAATGATAAACAATTCAATACCTTATTTTGTATAAATTTGGATGTGTTGGCAATAAATAGTTAAAATGTATACACACATATTGGCACATATATAGAGAGAACAAATATTCCTATGTAAAGGCTCAGACTTTTTAAAGAACTCAAGCTGGATTAATAGCACTGTTTGTAGACTGGAGGTCATTATTTGCAGAGGATAAATTCTAATAGATAATATGAATGAGAATGCTGCAGTATAACTTTACAACTTAACAAGAGGTGAGTAACAAAGTCACCTAAATATTTTAGCTCTTTCCTGAGGTTGTATCTTGTGTTCGTCACTCTGTCTGCCCCTGACGCTCTGCTTCATTGACTATTGCCATGGTGATGTTTTGTGGTTACGATCTGACAGATACCACACATAAAGAGTGCAGTGGATTAAAAATCACATACGAGAAACCAAAGATCGGTCACGCCCCCCTGCAGTTGGGGAGAAGCAAATGGGGTCCTAAATCGGGCAAATGATCCTGTAGGGCTTTAGTTGAGGTTGATATTGATGGGTTGATATTGACATGTGGAGATATAACAAGCTCCTCTGGGCTCCGAGGGGTTAAGCCTGCTGTGAGTGACACTCTTTTGACATTTCTGATTACGGTCACGCCCTCACACACGGACAGGTCTACATAAGCCTCTGAGTGTGTCAGCTGACTCGATAAGACATGACAGGAAAGCTGCAAATTAGACATTTTTCAGGTCTAAAAATACCTTACACATTCCATGTGCAATCTAAAACAAAACACCTGTATTTATTAATTTTTTTTCTGCATAAACAAATATCTAATGGGTATTTTGTTTCATTTGTGCATGTTCAAACAATTCCACAAATTTAAAGAAGACATATTGTGCTGATATCTTCTGTATAGTTTTAAGATGACACCCATGGATCATAATGTTATAATCTGAACATTTTAATTGCAATATTGATCTAAAATAACTTAATAAAAGAAACAAGTCTGCTTATATCTGCGCTAGAAAACACCAGTGCCCAATGGGAGCTGATGCCGGCATAAACGTAATTTCAGCAAAGAGTCGTGAAGTTGTCAGCACCTCCAATGGATATCGAATAGTGAATTGTTTTCATCTCTGCCAAAATGACTATGCGACGCTGCCAAATCATACGCATATCACTGATTAAGAAAATGAAGTATGTACAGAGCAGTGGCCGTGTAGCAGTGGTAGTGAAAATGGTGAAAATGATCAGAGCAATGGCATCTTGAATACAGGAGAATAAAGATTACTCCAAGACGCATGAATCCCTTTGAATACAACCTCGAGAGGGTGAATGAGAAGGGGAAACAACTATAACATGGTTCAAAGCTCTAAATAGTTGATTTTGCTTAATAAGTCCACCTTAAGTCTTATCTTGAAACACACAATGTCCATTCAGATTTTTGCTGTTAGAGAGTTATGGGGTAGTGTCACAATTAGAAATGATCAGGTTCAACATTTGCGGATTTATTTACTGAATATTACAGGTGATTAATAGGGAGGCCCTCACATTTAAATCAGCTTCACTACAGAGTGTAACAATTTTTTGAAGGTAATTTTAGCCTCATTTTAATTACTCAACTGTCCTCCACATGCCATAAGAGTGTTAGTTGCTGTATCTGCTTCTGGCAACAAGTGAGTTAAAAAAAAAAACTGCAGGATTTGTTTTCCACATAGTAGTTCTCAACTTGACTCAGTAAATACAGTGTCCAAAGGAGACTTCATAAGGCACACCTATAAGGTAATTCTAGCTTATAATCATTTTAGGAAGAGTCAGAAATCTACAATACATTTTTGTATATTACTTTTTAATTAAAGAAAAAGCACATGAACATGCATCGATAATATTTTAAGACCATGCAGTATCATTTATATATGCTTACATTTATAGCGTCTGTGTCACAAAAATATCAACACACAGGAGTAAAGCCTATGGCCCACAGAGGAGCATTATAAATCAGTGTTTTCTATGTTTATATGAACACTAAACCTGTCAGGATCACAAATGTATGTTTGTGTTATTTATACATCTGAGCTACAGCAAGTCAGCCAGCCCCATTCACTTAAACTGAATTCAATCAGCTCTGAGGAAATAGAATAGTAATATTAAAGGAATGATGATTCACTACCCCCAAAAACAAGAAGCAAGACCTCTGTTCACCACAAAAAGTAACATCTAGGTATGTTTAAAAAACGAATTAATTACTTTTTTGATTGAAGCAGATTTGACTTTAAATTATCTAAAGAATATGATGTTTTTCTCTAAATTCAAGTTACAAGATTTTTTTGGGTGTGTTTTCTTTCTTTCTTAAGAGCTATTGGTTGTGTCTCGTTTTTAAAGGTGCAGTATGTAACTTTTAGAGTGGATACAGTCTACTATAAAATATATCATTGCTTTGACTGGTATATCTTCCCAAGTATCTTCCACATATAGAAGATATCACTATGGAGACAAGCCGTCATAATCACATAAACAGTACAAACAGGGCCGGCCCGAACCTTTAGGGGGCCCTAAGCTGAATTTGCCCTTGGGCCCTCGCCACTTCATCACAACCACTGATAAAACGACTGCAAATTCTAGAGGCTCACAACAGCAATAACCACAAGTATAACAATATAAAGACATGTAAGGAAGGGGGGGTTGCCATTTTTTCCTTGGTTTCTGGTGCATTTTAATGTATTCCAGTTGACTAAAGTGAGTTTACATTTATCAATTCTTTGTCATAAAATACAGAATTGGATAGAGTAGCCAAACACTTACTTCAAAATCATACCACTCAAGTAGTACAAAGTAGTGATCCAAGTTAAGAGTTGCATTAGAGAAACAGCCTGGACATAACATCAGATTTATAATTATCAGATCATTTGGACTGAACATTAAATAAGAGGATTTTAGGATCACATTATTTTTATGTTTATATGTCAGGCTTTGGATGCTGTTATTTGACGTAAATGCACGTATTAATGAGTAGGGATGAACAAATACCGATACCAGTATCGGGTACAGGACTCGTTCTCGTCAATGAGCTGCCCATACCAGGAGCCGATACCATTGTATCTGTGCTGCCACTTGATTGACTCACAGCTCATCTCTCACAGAGCAGTGGCTCTGGACATAAAGCTGCACATTAAGCACAGCTGTAATCACATGTGACTGTCACATGAAATATACAAAAATTTAAGACTGGTGTTCAAAGTTCACAGAGGATATCAGCGCAGTGCTTGTGTTTACAATAGTAGCATGCTAACGTTGCTAAGTGCCTGTGGCGATTATTTGCATGTACTGCACTGTTACTGTCCTGTAACTTATTATAATTAACTAAAACATTTAGCGACTGAATAGAGCGGGTTCCGAGCTTTAAAAAGACGTACAGCATGTCCATATTGTTAAAAGTGTGACTGTGGTACAAGTAACACAACACTCACTGTTATGCTAACAGTGGCTCGTTAGCAGCTAGCGCATTAGCTAACCCACTAAGGGTTCGCAGTTAGCGCAGAGCGCAGTTTGCAAAGAGAAAGTGATAAATATTAAAGCCAGATGCTTATCTACATAAATTACCACAAAAGGACAAACCACAATCACAAACAGCCAGTGTAATAAACGGACTCACCTGCTGTCCCCTGTCCCTCTGTCGCTCTGAGGTGTGTCCTCTCTGTCCTCTGTCCCTCTGAGGTGTGTCCTCTCTGTCCTCTGTCCCTCTGAGGTGTGTCCTCTCTGTCCTCTGTCGCTCTGAGGTCTTCCTCTGGGCTCTTCATACATTGTCCTGTACTTTAGATAAACTTAACTTCACTAACTAAAGTAATTTGTTTGTAAAACAGCCCTTCAAATGTCCCTCTGCTGCCTCGGCGCCCCCAGAGCACACCTGTGGGGAGGGGTCCTTCACACACGTGTAAAGGTGTGAACAGCTACCACACCACTGCCTGACTCAAATGTAGGCAGCACATACTTAGCTACTGGAAATAAAACACATCTAATCATTCAACAGGAATATTTAGTCTAGTATAAACACCGGAGTGTCATATAGTTTTCAGAAAAAAACTTTCCAATCATTATTTTCAATATAAATGTATGGGCTCTTGGGGGCCCTCTGGTGGCCTTGGGGCCCTAAGCAGCTGCTTAGTCTGTTTATAAGCTGGGTAGCCCTGAGGAGGAAGTTGGACATGAATGATTTTAGGCTTTACCAGAACTCTTAAAGGACTCCAAATGTTCTCAGACACAATGCATTCTCACTCAGGTGTTAACAATCCCCTAGATGAGTGGTTCTCCAAAATGTTTGGCTCTTGGAAACAAGTAGCAATGTCAATGGCTACCACATTAGTAATAGTGATTGCATTATTTGTCTTTGGTGGTTGTTGTTGTATTCCATTGATTAGATCTTTAATTGAACGTGTCATTCAACGCGCTGTAGGTGGTCAGCTAAGAGGTCAATATACAATGCTTAAACAGGAGGAGGTAAAACCCACATTACCGGTATTGGCCCCAACGTATGAACTTTAAGAAAACATATAAATGGGGATCTATAAAAATAGATCAAAAGGGGGAATGAAGGACGTAAACGTCATTGCCATTAATATTAAAGATTAGACTAAAAGGAGGTTTAGGACTTTCACGCAACACTGCACAAACACACTCCATTCTTGCCCTATCGCATAGAAAAGAACGTACTGTGACAATAGATAGAGCATGTCCTCCCAGCACTGTTCTCTCTAAACTGCGCGCGTGCGCAATTGCGCACTGCTGACACGGTCTCCGCGCACAGAAAATCTGCGCTGCGCACAAAAAAATCGAACCGGAATTGAAAATAAAATAAACACACAACAATTCATTCTGCGCTATTTTTCAATGTGAGTCAGTGAGTGTGACCGGGGACGAGCTGCTCCAGACAATTATGTGATTCACATACGTATTTGCGCAGCTTTTAACGTCATTGACAGGCTCCTCATGCGCCGCTATCAGAGGTTTAGCCGATGTGGCCGAGGTGGAGTGAAAACTCGCTAATGATGCTAAGTGCTGTTTGTCCCCTTAACGTTCAGACGGCCCGCGCTCTGGCGCACTGTTTTGCAGCAGTTATGCGTTTTAAACATGACGAAACGGACAAAACAAAGGAAGTACTTGACCGAGGACACTGTGGATGTTTGTACAAGTTAAACTAGAGGCATCTCGGACCTGGAGCGGCTCGTGGAACCGAGTGAAGATCTCATGTTGGACTCAGGAGCAGAGGACATTATGTGCTGATGGACTGGATGCTGTTCCTGATCGGTAAGTGTGGTTTATTCTGCTATTGACTTAATTGTGGGTCAAATATATCATGCGTAATCATTAGCATTAGCTAATACCACAATATAAATGTACAGTAATAGAGCAGCTGCAGATACAGATTCCTCTCAGTGTGTATTGGTCATTGACTATCACTAGTTTATGAGTTGTAAAAATCAAATGATCGTGAAAAAAGAGTTACCGGACTGTCTCCCAGACACAGTAGGACAATCTCACTCAGTGCACAGCAAAAGCTTCACACAATGGCTTATACTCATAATACAAGTCAGAGCTTTATCATAAAAATGTTAAGTTTGTTTTCAACATTGGAGTTTACAGTTGGCTTGATTTGGTTGGAAGTTCATGTTTTTCCATAGTTAAAATTAAATATTTATACTTCCAATAGCATTACCATACTACACAAGTCATGAGCAAGATTTTTGTCATTTTCATTGTATAAGTGGCTAAAGCACTTAATTAAAAGTCTTATAACAGAAATGTAAATGTGGTAATTTGATTCCTTTAATAAACCATTTAACTTGGATGGATGTGATGCAGCATGACCACAGTGCGCACGTCTGATGTCGCTCACATTGGTCCATGGGACGCTCAGGGAGTTTGTGTGTTTGCTCAGACTCGTGAAAAATTAGAGGGAACATTGCCTCCCAGATTAAGCTGTTGCAGATAAGAGATGTGGGTGGATGTCACTGACAAAACTACACAAATAAATGAATACTTCACAGGAGGATACTCCTGTGTTTAGAAAGAGACATGTTTGCACCTCAGTCTAACACTAATGCTACTTAAATAAACAGGTTGTTTATGTTATGTTTTCCAATTTTAATAAAAGTGATTTTTAGCTTTGAGACCAAACCCTGGACTTAAACATGGCCATGGGGTCAATGGGCCGTGCTCAATGGTGCATGTTGTGACTTTAGCCTTTAGTGGCTAAGTACATCCGGTCCTGCCATCGACCGTGTGCAGTTGAGTTACGCCCCATGAGATTTTGTGCGACAAGAGTGAGCAGAGTGGAGTGGCCACAAAGGGGGCAAGGGAATAATACATAAATCATAGATTAGAAATGTTTGTGCTTCCAGGAGCTTCTGAACCATGTTCTAAACTCCCGACTCATTCATGACAGGTCGGCTCGTTCGCATCGCTCACATCCTCGTTAATGTCGTACCACTTGACCGCTCTAACCAATCAGCATTTGAGCTTAGCTACAGTGGACACAGAGCGTAGCCGAAGCTAATGATCAAAATGCATTTTGATCTGAGAAAAAAAGTTTATGATCTGAGAGAAATCTTTTCTGGGCAGAAGGATTTTTTCCTTGTAGTACCAATGAGTAGCCACTAATCCAACTTAAGACAGCAATACCCTATCCGGTTATTTTAATGGATCTGTGTTTGAGACACAGTGAGCTAGCTTGCGTGCTGCTGGGCACAGAGCCTATTGTAAATCAAAATCGAGTTTCGTGTTTCAGCATCATGACAACGCAATGTTCTCTCTACAGACAGTGGATTCCCTATGCCAGTAATAAATCATATTGTTAAATGCATGAATTCACAACATAGCACTACTAGAATCTTAAAGGAATTCCCCCTCCCGATCTGTTCCACCGCACTGCTCCTTAAGCACATGTGATGATATTTCAATCAATCCAGGCACTTATCTTCCTAACAGCAAATCATAATGCTGTATTACCTTGGCTTTTCATGTTCCATTATTAAAACAGGATTTCAGGCGCTTTGGAGCAGTTCGCCCGGAGCAACAAATGAACCAGAGAATTACCAATTGATTTTGTATTGAGCAGAGAAAACAAGAGCCTGCCGAGCTAAAACAGGCTAGTAGATATACATGACGACTCTATCTGTTGTAGTAAGCTTATGTTAGCATAGTGGAGCAAAGGAGAAGTAGTATGCGGGTGGGTTTTGCAGTGGTATGGGTCTCGGAGGGAGGATAGCTGGCAGTTGAATTACGAGTCCCCAAGTCCCAATGCGTTTACTGTTTATGATGTACAGTAAAAGCTGGCACCACAAAAACATATGTAGGTTTGTTCACACACAGCCAGGCACACAAATATGAGAGGTGGAATTTATATGTATTCACTAGAGACAGGGATACACCATAGATTTCTGTCAACAATAGAGGAAAGTTAGTCGCAACTTTGGTTAAAAAAATATTTGCTGAGCTAGTCTCTATAAATCTAGACCTTTTTTTACATGGATGAAAATTAATTCTATATGGCTCTTTTAAATGTAAGACATATAGTGTAGCGTGTAAGTTTAAATCTACAACAACACTATGTTCTTAGGTGGGATTTGTGCTAGTAACCCCTCCAGTTTTGGATGAACCATAACCTAACCTAACTCCTTACACAACTGACAAAATATACAACGTTTAATAATATTTTTTGAGCTTTTAACCCTGTTATAATGTTGTTCTTTTTTCCTCATTATTGACTTACTCAGTGTTGTATTTCAGTTAATCATGCATGTTTGAGTAATACTGTTTTATTCTGCATTCAAACCTTTCTTTTGCTCTTTTTTTAGTTTTTAAAAGTAACTGAGTGGACCCATAACTAGTTTAGATCAAATAGTGACATATACCAAAGGTTACTTTTTTATATGTACATGTCTTTCTAAAGGTGAGTGATGATGTTTAAGAAAAATACATATAATTATAGCAAACTAAAGTAGCCAAACATTGCCAGAAAATAATCTAACCAATGAGAAAAAGGTCACACAGGTTCGTTCTTGATATAACAGAGGGAAGATCGCAGCTTTATGAGAATCTATAATAAATTTTACATTAAGTTCAGTTAAAGTGCAGTAGCAGTAGTTCACATATTTCAGTTCATATTTAGTAGATAAAAGCAGTTCAGTTTATATTAGAAGTTCATTTCATTCACAGTTGTAGGCACACTACACAGTGCACGCCACAAACTGAGCGACAAAAGTTCAAGGCGACGGGCTCCTGCGCACACCCCAGCTCCTAAAGAGAGCTCTAGAAAGTACAAAGGAAAGTTATGACTAGCCCTGGCACTGGGTCTGAGGCTCCAATCTACCGCAGTCCCTTCACATGAACGCTCGATAATCACGATCGGAGGAGCACAAACATGCAGCGCCAGGTAACAGGCCACAGCACTGGATCGTGAAAATAACTGCATTAGGAACGCTGTATTACTAAACCCGAAGAACACAAAGATACTACTCGGAGCTTAAAGGATGCAGAGCAACACCAGAGGGACCCAGAAATTGCAGAGGTCAGAAGACAAGTCATGCAAAGAAAGTGATTTTTTTATTGACAGGTATCACCACACTGCCACACAAACATTTCTGAAACCATTTTGTGGGCAGCATGTGCTTTTTGCTTGTGTGTAGTGAACTAAACTTGAAGTTACCCTGCACCCTAGTGAGTGCAGAAGTCGATGTAAATGACTGAAGAGCTTAGTACAGAGTTGAAACAGACCATTGAAGAAGTTTGTGTAGAAAGCACCTGTTTACTGCAGAGAGTCGCCAATGGAGAGGAGCACACAGCCCGAAAATGGGTCAACATTCAAAAGAAAATATGTTTGTAAAGTTTAGCAAAAGGAACTGTTTGGATACACTATAAAAAGCCCAAAAAAAGTGGCATATTTATTTATACAGGTGTGGCATGGCAGAGAACAGTCATTAAAAGTGTATTTTTCATTATTAAAACGAAGACTTAAAACAGTGGCACCTGCAGCTATGGGCTTCTACTGTTGGAATTAAAAGGCTTTTGGCAAAACCTGGTGTTGTCCTGGTTCAGTCTTAAAATGAGATTAGTCCCTGTTTAAACCTGGTTAAATTATGTTTTTGTCCAACTTTAAACCTCATAAAGTTTAGTTTTAATTAGTCCTAATTTGATTCTTATATAGAACCAATTTTTGTGATCATTGAAATGTCAAATATTTCAAAAGACTCAGTCACTGAAATATTCTAACTTGTACCTGCATAAAACAAATTAATTAAAAGACAACAAAGCATGCCCTTCACATCGCTGTCTTTTGGGACTCGTATCACTTTAAAAGCCTCACAAGCCTTCATACTCGGATAACTATGTCAGGGTTGTAGAAAAGCTATATTTACACAAAATTATGCTAAAGAATCAGATAAATATCCAATAAATCCATCTTCAAAATATGTACAAACAGCGAGCCACCACTAACAAACATCACTTTGTGTTTACAGCTGTGTCTAGTCAGCCCTACAAATGTAAAAGTCCATAGTCTAACGTCTACTGTGGAGTCCATGTCACAGTGACACAGTGTCAGTCATTTTGGGTGTGTGCGTGTACATCTGCCAAATAAAGTTCATGAGCTAAAATGATCCCACCAGTGCAGCGTTTATGGAGACTATTGCAGTAAATCTGTTACACTGTTGATCGCTGGCGGCACGTTTGAAACATGCATGGGGAGCAGAGCATGCTGTAAAAATATTTATAGTATTGTAAAAACAGCAACATAACAAAAAAAGTTATCTGGTGTAGATTTCTAAATGAGGTGGCAGAGTGACAGAGTCGTTAGCACTTCTGGTGGTTTTACATTTCCCCAACTTCTTTTACAAGAAACAAACGCTTCTGTAAGTAAAACAGGCAAAGTTTTATAAAGATTTCTAACATACATATTTTTACCTTATATTGCTATTGGCCAAAAGTGGGGCAGCCTACATTATTAAGCACTTAATTTGTGACAAAAGGTTTCCAGTGCAATTCTCATCTGAGTTTTGGTCATGCAGGGTACATTTGTCATTGCAAAGTTTATTAAAAGAACTGCTGAATAAACTTTCTGGGTGTTAAAGTCCTCAAAAATGTGACAAAATCGATCAGCCATATCAAAAGTAAATGTGTTTAGAATGGCTTTCATCACAAAATAAATCTAAATTAAATGACAATTAAAGGACCTGTACCTGATTTTGAACCGTGAGTTAGGAATATGTTTTAGTTAGTCCCAAGAGTTAGCCCCACTTCTGCCATTCAGACATTGCATCATGACTCAAACAACTCAGTTAGTCTCATATGGTTGTTTGACTATAGTTCTTTAATATAAAGCTCAAGCCTTTTTGTCACTGTTAATAATGCACCATGACCAGGAAACAAGGGTCTGGGATAGAGTAAGATATTTTTTTCCCATTATTCTTAGTGAACAGTGTGCCTGATTGGATAAAAAGAGTGACCCTGACTGTGTCCACATGTCTAGACTATTCCCTAAGTAGGAAACTATTTAAAGATTAAACCATTTTAGTCTCTGAATGTCCAATTGCTAAGAAAATAGTGCATTCAAAATTTTCCCACAATGCACCTTGAAAAGAAGTGGACATCAGTGGTCAGTAAACCGGTCAATATAGACCACAATGTACTGTGAGAGTTGGAAAAACGGCGACAGGTCTTTAACTGTACACAACTGAATGAAAGCAGATAGAAGCGCTGGTTTATCGCACTATTGATTGCTGACTATGAACAAAACACTCCTAAATAAACCATTGTTGTATAAAGTTGCTAGTGTTAGCCGCTTACCTTAGGGGCTAGGGTGGACATTCAGACCATAGACTGTGTATATATAAATGGACATAGCGAGCCTGCTAGCCGCCGTGTTCCAAATAGGAATCGAGCATGGGCGCGCTTCCTGCTCCATCGACTCTGGCTCCATTTCACTTTATATTATAAAACTACCCCCCCTCCCCGTTCTCTCTGCTGCTGCTGCTACAAGTGCTGCTGTCAGACTCGTGATTTTGGTCTTAAAATGTTCATATCAACCCACGCTATATGATCCTGGTATTTTTATTTTGCTATTGTGTCTGTAAATCAAGATATGAACATTAATAAGAGACAAATCAGCTGCCTTTTCTCCCCGAGGTTGCTCCGCTAAGCTCCAAATTGGCCCCATAACATCTAGGCTGGATGAACTTCATTTGACTGGAGCCGAACACAATGGTTGACGTCACACTCCCTTAGTTCACTTCTTTATACAGTCAGTTATACAGTCAATGATTCAAACACAGCCCCTGTAAGTATCTTCTGTATTACTTGATACACAATAAAACGCCTTGTAAATGCATAGTATACAAATTACTGTCTCAATTTATATTTTATCGAGCTGCTACTACTGTAAATGCGTCAAAGAGCATTCATCTTGACTTGAACACATTAAAACCAGGAGCAGGCCCTTTGACTTCGACTCAGAAAAGTACATTTGAACGCAATTCCGCCCCTGTTGATTTCGTAACGTCTCAGTATTCATGTTCTATTCATAAGCTTCATCCAAAAACACAGACTTTTCTACATGTAGCCTTTGTCTATCCCCCTGAACCATCCCAACAAAATGGATTAGTAATGAATCCGCCCGAACGCAAACAGACTGCTGCAGAATGAATCATTGTGCCCTTGTGCGTTTTGTTGATGTCTTGATATTTTGACTGATTTCTGCCTCTTTCGCCCCCGTTACAATAGCTGGTATCCTTTGTGCTCGGAGCCAGAGCGTCCAGGCCCATTGTCGGGAGTTGTTTTTGCGGATGGGAACGGACCAAGAGGTAGGTAATTGTCTTGGCAGTGCGTATGGGCCCGTGGCTAAACAGGCTCCATCAGGACGAGGGACAATTGTTGTTCTATTCCTCATTCCCGTCTCAACAATGAAATCTTCCCATTGCTGCGGAAAAGGACGGAATTATCTGCTGTTTATCCATGTGACTGTGCCTCAATACAAAATGCTTTTAGCCGAATTCGCTCTGAGTCCATGGAGAAAATGGTTTAACTTTTCTGGCAATACATTACGACATTATCTGAGCTTTGTTATTGAGGAGCTAAATGAATATTGGCCACGTTCATCCTTGTATAACAAATGCTCCCATTGGATGTCGGTCTAAACAACTTGTCAACACTGAATTAATTAGTACTATTGAGATGAATTGGTGCAAAAAGAACAAATGCAGTTTAACGGTTCTATATTACGCTAAATGGATTCTTGTGAGCGTTAAGCCATGTTATAATGTTGTTACCTCATGAAAAAACATACCTGGAGTTGTGTTTTGTTTCACTGACACGTTTGAGTAACTCTAAATTATTGGGCTGTTTGCATCCCCAAAGCTCAAAATGCTCAAAAGGCTCTCTTCCCTACCTTTTACCTTTTGTTCCTTTATGTTTGGCAATTCCAGGGTGGAAATCTTCCCAAAAATTCTGCTGGAGTTGTATGGAATTTAAAAACACAGTGGAGCACTTCGTGTATTACCACATGACATCACAAGGTGGAACTGGAGGGTTTTCTGTTTGAGAGAAGAATTATGCAGGGTTTGTCTGTTAAACATGTGTGAATGAAACAAAACACAACTCCAGGTCTGTTTGTGATGAGGAAACAACATACATACAACATAGATTTGAAAATATCGGTCGTTTATAAGAAAGTCAAGACGCTATTTTGAAAGAGTTAACTCAGGGGTGTCCAGATCTTTCTTATTCAGGGCCACATACAAAAACACAGACAAAGCTGAGGGCCGATTGAGGGTCATAGACTGGTCACCAATACAGTGAATACTTCAAATCTGCAATATTGTTACAAGTTAGACTGAACCACTAGACCTTTATTCATGCTTACAACCTCAATAAATATTTCATATGGGCTTGTTAAAGTAGATTTTCAGAAAGGTACAGTAAAAAGTACTGCTTAAGGTAATATGGGCAAATTCACGTGGAAGCTTGAGGGCCAAGAAAAATTGGTCTGAGGGCTGCATTTGGCCCCCAGGCCACAGTTTGGGCATGTCTGATTTAACTGTTCTGCGATTCTAAAACGGATTATGTATTTTTCTTTGGACTTTGGAAAGAATAAATATGTTTCCTCATAAATCAAATGCTGAAATTGCCAGCATACGTCCTTTTGACAAACAACTGTACTTGCAATAATGAATAATTCTACCACAATTTTAAATTTTTTGTGAGAAAAATATAACTACCTCAATTTATGCTGCCTGAGACTGACTAAGAAGCTGTTGAGTTTTATGTCAGTTTGTTTTTAATGTGGATAGGCCTACAGAGATAAAGAGTAAAGCAAAAACATGCATAATTTAAAAATACCTGGATTTATTATATTGCAGAAGAAACAAACAAACTATAAAATCCATTGAAAAAAAAAAAAAAAAACTGTTTGTGAATAGTTGTTTATTCTTTGGCTTGTGTTTCTTTCAGCACAAAGCTCAACTGATTCAATACATCACTGTAGAAGAGTTTAGCATGTTAAATTAGCCCCTAGCTCGCTGTGCCGTCCTTCCATTTTCCTCATGGGGCTCGTCTTAAGTGTTTGTACAATGCAAAGGGCCTGAACCGCTAAACGCTCCAGAGGAAAGATCAATTCTGTGTCAGAGGATTCCCAGGAGTTTGAACAGCAGGCGAGAGAGGGGAGGTCTGCTGAGACGAGAGGAAGAGAACGGGAAAGAGAGGGGGAGAGAGGGGGAGAGGAAGAGAGGGGGAGAGAAGGAAAGGGAGAGAAAAAGAAGGGGGAAAGAAAGAGAGGGCGAATGGAGAAGGAGAGAAAGAGATGGAGAAAGAAAGACTGGGGAGAGAAAGAGGGAGAGAGAAAAGGGGGGAGGAAGAAAGGATGAGAGAAAATGGGGAGAAAGAGAAGATGAGAGAAAGAAAGAAGGAGAGAAAGAGAGGGGGAAAGAGGAGAGAAGGAAAGAGAAATAGAGAGGGAGAGGAAGAAAAGGGGAGAGAAGGAAAAGGTGAAAAAAAGAATGGGGAAAGAAAGAGAGGGAGAAGGAGAGAAAGAGGGGGAAAGAAAGACGGGTGAGAAAGGGGGCAAAAAGAAAGGATGAGAGAAAGGGATGTAGAGAAAGAGGGGAGAGAAAGAAATGGGGAGAAAAATGAGAAAAAAAAGAGGGGAGAAAAAGAGCAGGAGAGAAAGAAGCAAAGAAAGAAGAGGAGAAAACAAGTGGGGAAGAGAGGAGGAGAGAAAGAGAGAAGGAGAGAGGAAAAGAGAAAGATGTGGAGTTAAAGAGAGGACGGAAGAGAACAAGGGAAGGGGAGAGAAAGAGAAGAGGCGAAAAAGAGGAGAGACAGATCCAAAGAAAAACACAGGTCCCAAAGTCCCAGAGTGGTTATGTACGGCAAGTTACCTGGATTTTCGCAGAAATAGCAACATGTTTGGTAGAGCCACAATTGAGCCGTTTTGGTTAAAAGCACGAACTGCACATTTTCATGATAATAATCTATCTCACCTTGTAACAAGAAAGTCACACACCGGACAAAAATAGACTAAAGATTACAGAAAAACAATCTTATGTTAACTATAGTATACATAGTGCTGGTAAGGCCATTGTGTTCAAGAGCAGTTTTATGGAATAGTTTGCTGAAAATAAAGAACTGAATCATTATGATCAGCATTTTGATTTCACAACAGCAGTTACAGTTAAAAATAACATAAAACATAAGGAAAAACACAACATTTGTAGCCCGAGAACATTAAAACAGTGTGTAGCTTTTTGGGAAATTTGAATAATGCGACTTCAAGTACATTATAAATGGTTAAATGTTAAAAGGTCACATTTATTATCATACAGCACTTTTCCACCTTCAAGGCACTGCAAGAGGCTTACATCAAGGAACAACTCATTCACACATACATTCATACACTAGTGTAATCAGACACTGGGGGCGAGATGGGTTGAGTGTCTTACCCAAGGACAGTACAACAGCATTCATCTGTAGGAGCTTGAATCACATCGCCAACCTTCGGATCAGTGGATCTGACACGTTACCAACTGAGCTACTAAAACATCAAATCATTTCTGTGGCTCACGTGCTTCGATTCCTGCTTCATTTGGAGTGTCCACAGACCAGGGGACATTTCTTTAAAGGCTTTGTTGTTAGAGGATCTTGATAGCACCTTCAGGAGTTAAAGCTCAAACTGCAGATTCAAAAGATGGAAGAGGAATGACAAGTTATCCTTAACTTTATTTTGTCTCTTCTCTGTATAGCTGACTCAGGACTTTCCGTAGTCTAACCTTTCCTCCAAAGAATATATATGATCATACAAAGACAACAGAATACAATAATAGAAGAAGATAAGTTTAATGCCATGCCGTGGAACATTTTAAGTACATTAAGGAGATCTCCAGACAAGCAAAAAAGTTTCACAGTGCACCTTTAAAGTGTGTTTTATGGTCTCTGTTATAATGTTGTTTAATCATCAAAAACATACCCAGAATTGTGTTTTGTTTCATTCACACATGTTCAGCACACAAACCCTGCACATTTAGACTGAGTTCGTCAAACTAAAAACACTCTGTTCCACCTTGTGATGTCATGTGGTAATACAGGAAGTGCTCCATTGTCTTTTTAAACTCCACGCACCTTCACTAGGATCATGTAGATAATTTCAGCCTTGGACCCGCCAATATCTACAGAACAAAAAGTAAAACATAGCTGTTAACTTGAAAACTACCCCTTCATGACATCACAAAGTGGAACGGAACATTTTGAGTTTTGGGGATGTAGACAGACTAATAACACAGGATTACTCAAACATGTGCGAATGAAACAAAGCACAGCTCCGGGGTATGTTTTGGCTTAAAGCTTATAAGAATGCATTGTGTAATATAGGACCTTTAATGTGTAATTGTACTGTCCAAAAGGAAGTATGAACGAGGCAGAGTCTGATTTTGTTTTTGTGCGTCTTACACACAGTTCTCACCACATTGCCCCCTGGTGGTTTCTTAAGTCAGTGTTATTTCTGTGTTTCCTGCAGGATTTCATCAGTCCTATCGTTTTCTGCTGATACTTTGCATTTTTCACACTTCTCTTTTAGCTTTCGGTCCGTGATGTAATTTTGACTCCAGGATTGTCAGAGGAATTTCTCATCAGTTTCATTTAAACCGAAATCTTATGATCTTATGTGAGATACATCTATCGGTCATCTGCAAGACTTTTAAGAAGAGAGTATCCGTGGGTTACAGAATTACAGGACTGTTGCCATAGCGATTAATGACGTACGGTTAAATATTATGTCTTTTAAAGGTGAAGGAAGCTGAAACCCACAAACATTCAAATTAGCTTCCTTCATTATACGTTTTAAATGTTGGGTAACACTTGATGGTCAATAATTATTCTTTAAATACTTTATGCAATCAAAACTGTAAAATAGATACAAAAATAATGGTTCATCCTTGTAAGAAAAACTTGTTGGTGTAATCGCTCGTTCGTTCAGTAGTGGTCTATGGTAGAAAAGGTTTCAAAGTTTTTTGTTTTTTTTTAATTGGGGCATTTCAACTGCCATTCAGAAGTTATTTTTCCTCTGACGGGACTGGTCTGAAAAGCAAGAATTTGAACTTTGGCCTTGTTCACTATCTAGTTCTACTTTATTTTTCTCTGCCAGCATCATCCTCACAGCAAGTAGGCTAGGCAAGTTTATTTGTATAGCACAATTCGTACACAAAGTAATTCGAAGTGCTTTACAGAATAAGAAAGACCTGACAATACCTACAATTTCTGTTTAAAGGTCTGACATTACACAAAACTGACTCTTGTGAGCGTTAAGCCATGTTATAATGTTGTTACCTCCTCAAAAACATCCCTGGAGTTGTGTTTTGTTTATTAGTCTGTCTACATCCCTTAAGCTCAAAATGCTCTGTTCCACCTTGTGATGTCATGAAGCAGTAATCTTCAAGTTGACAGCTACCTTTTACCTTTCGTTCAGTGTAGATTGGCAATTCCAGGACTGAACCGATCCAAATGATTCTAGTGAAGGTGTATGAGTTTAAAAACACGGAGCACTTCCTGTATTACCACATGACATCACAAGGTGGAACAGAGTGTTTTCTGTTTGAGAGAAGAACTCAGTGTAAATATGCAGGGTTTGTGTTTTGAACATGTGTGAATGAAATAAAACACAACTTCGGGTATGTTTGTGATGAGGAAACAACATTATAACATAGATCAGATAATGGCGTAATGTGGGCTCTTTAAAGAAGGATTTTCTGTTTAACAAGTTGGCCTTCTTAACCCATCTTTCAAACCATCCCTTCTCTCTACTTAAAATGAGCAGTTCGTGGCTTTAAGATGAAGGCGGACGATTGTAAACCAGAAAACTTTGTCTCGATGACCTTTGAATCCTTTTCCTTAGAAGACAATTGAAATATCCTTTATTTTACACAGCAGTATTACAGTTATTATCCCCCCCCCCCCCAGTGATGTCAGGTGAGGAGTCTTCACAGCTCCTTTGGCTTCGGTCCATTTAACTCCATGAGAGGTTTGTGGAGTTCATGTTAAATCCTCATTATGTGTGTCAGCACCGGCCTTTTTCCTGGAGAATATGGTTTTATTTCTATGGAAAGCTACATTAAGTTTTATACAACAGCAGCTATTTATACGCGGAACACAGCGGACACTCAAACCAGACAGAGTGCATTTGTGCGTCAATAGAAATGAGCTGACATTGTACTCACTGGCTTACATAGCACAGTCGTTTTACATTAAAGTGAAGTTTGTGAGACTATTTTAATTTGTCATTTTTTTTATTGTGTGAGAAAATGTAAATGGTACTCAAAGAAACCAACCACACATTCACACACGTTAATACAACGGTGTACGCAGAGACTGGGGTGACGTGGGTTAGGTGTCTTGCCCAAGGACACAATGAATGTTTTTTGGTTTTTTTTGCATCCTTAAATAAAGGTTCAAAATGTTCATGAATTTCCTCTCATTTGCTGTTGTTGTCCAGCTGTCATATATTGGATAATAATTGCAGTTATGTTACAGTATAAAGTATGTTTGTGTCTGACTGAGGTGAAATCCAACCACAGGGAGTAAGCAAAAACTTGGACTGTTGCAATAGCAATTAACTATTCAACAAATATATTCATGGATTTCAGGCAAACGATTTCTTCCTGATTTGAAGGTTTTTGTGAGGACCTTTTCCAATTTAGAGGATATAATATTTTGACAAAGGGCTGTTGCCATAGCTTTAAAATCCATGAATATTGAATGGAAAAAGTCATCAAAATGGTGCCTTTAATTGGAAACTTAAAGAAACCCATGAATGTTATTTCGTGAGATGAGATGGATGCATGTTATCCTGGTGAATTGCAAGGGTGACATTTATTCATAGATTCTCTTGTATTTGTTCACTGTGAATAACCAATGTGATTATGTTTGTTAAAAAAAAAAGTACAGGTTTTCAAGTTTTTGTAGTTATTCCTTTTGGTTTCTCTTGAGTTTACTTTTATTAGTCTAATTAAAACTATAGATACATGTGTTTTTGGTCTTTTTTGTAAGCGTAACAGTATGCCACATCTGCTGCCCATGTCTGTCAAGTAAAATTATAAACTTCACTAAATTTAAAAATTGAAAATAGGGAAGATTTTTTTGTCAAAAGAAATCTTAAATCTAGGCAAATTAAGGGAAGTTTATTTGTATAGCACAATTTGTACACAAAGTAATACAAAGTCAAATCAGAACATAAATAATCACAAATACTCATCATAAAATTGACATTAAAACAGAAAAGTGCAGAATAAAAACCTTTCAGTCAAATGCACAGCTAAACAGAACTTTTTTGAACCTGGATTTAAACATTGTCAAAGTATCCAGTTATATAACTATAATTAAATTAGTAGTTGAGCCTGTCATATGCACTTTAAACTAATATTGTCATAGCCCTTTTGTTCTCCCCAAAACCAAATGTACAGACACTTTGACATTATACATTTTTACTTCCTTATCCATTGCTTCTGCATGTACGAGAGAGACTCTGTTCTGCTTGTATTCACCTTATTCCGGGAAGCTGCTATGGGCACCGCTATTGTCATTCGGTTTGTATTATTTTGCATGGTGCTGCTGATCTTGACAGCAAGTACGTTCTATAGGGACTACAGAGCAGTGCGGTGCAGTGTTGA
Organism: Periophthalmus magnuspinnatus; assembly: GCF_009829125.3. NCBI lineage: Eukaryota > Metazoa > Chordata > Actinopteri > Gobiiformes > Gobiidae > Periophthalmus > Periophthalmus magnuspinnatus. The sequence goes on from NC_047126.1 coordinate 18,088,636, forward strand.
CTTCTTGGTGCACATGAACATAGAATGTTTTACACATATCAACTTACTTTATATCATATTTTAGTAGCCAAACTTTTCTCAAATTGTCCATTGAAATGAATGGGATTCCCGCTTAACCAGAAGTGCCACCACAAAGAAAGCATGGTTTAGTTGAAATTTACAGGAAAAGTTGGCAGGGTGGAATAAGGTCAACATGACAGCAGCAGACTCTGAAGGATGGGGCAGCCACACCCTTAATTGTTATGGATGTCTCCCGTGGCCAATTTGACTCCTGGCCTGTAGAGTGTGCTAGTGAGGGCTGTCCACAGTGGTGCAGGTGGGAGAGCCCTGTCAGAACCACACATCTCATAGACACACACAGGACAGCTGGTTAAATACTCACACATCAGTACTTCTGCTTCTACTTACTTTATGGATTTAAGATGATATCACAACGTCATGAAAAGTACATTTAGTTAGTTAGCCAGTTAGTAGTTGGTTCAATTCCATCAGACTTATATAGCCTGTTTCCAGACGCACAAATTGGCTTTACAATTTCATGAATTATTCATTTGCTCCACACTTTGTGGTGAGCTACTTTTATATCCACAGCTGCCCCTTCAACCACCACCAATCACTAACACACACCACATTCATAGGCAAGGTGGGTGTCTTGCCAATGAACACAACAGACACCACTTTTGCCCAGTTTCACAGCTGGTATTTTCAGCGATCTTGCTTCCTAGTATTAACCAGGTCCAACTTTGCTTAGCTTTCAAGATCAGACGCGATTAGTACTTCTCAGGATGGTGGCCGGTATCATTAATCAGATGTAAGAGAACACAGTTGTTTAACTTGTATATATATAGTATGAGATTAGGTGTCTTCCATGGTCAAATGCCACACTGTAGTAAATGGGGTTTGGTGTCAACAGGACAAAAAGCTGCAGGACTGAAGTTGTTTCGCTGCTCATCCAACCCGCTTCTTCAGTTCTGGTCAGATTACTGATGGACACTGCTGTATATCTGAAGAAGTGGCTTGGATGAGCAGCAAAATGTCTTCACTCCTACAACTTTTTGTCCAGATTTGAATTTTTCTTTTACTATGGCTCATACTTGGACGACTGAGGGTTTACACAGGTGTAATATCAAATAATTGAATAATCATAGGTAGTAGGCCTAAGTAAAAAAAAAAAAAAAAATGCAATTGATTAGTATTTTATTTACCGCATGAACTTGAAGAAATATTGTGTAATTATTTTAAGTGTGCCAAACCAACTCTACAGCTCCCCCTATAGTCTACTACGCAGTATCATTAAGCGCATTTGTGACAAACTGAACTGCCCCCTGTGTATTAGCCCTGGCCTGTAGCGTTTCCGTGGAGCGGTGAAACAAGATGGCTATCAGCAGTGAGACGAATGCTCTGCCCAGGACCAGAGTTTGTGGTGAAGCTCATTGGGAGGCAGTGTGTGTCTCCACTAATGACCTCAGACCTACTGCTTTATCTGTGTGTGCCTGGTGCCGTAGCAACAGGTAACATGTCCCATATGAATTACTCTAGGAGGAAGTGGCAGCAAAGTTGCGGACAATTTACTGAGGCCTGTCACGGTAATTACTATATTGACTTAACGTGCGGATGGATGGATGGATGGATAGATGGAACAATCATTTTTGGGGGCAATATTTATCGTGGGTACTTTTTCTATGTACTAGTGAGGAACTGTGATTTTTTCAAATAAGATGAATGAATGAATAACTTCTCACTCATTGACTCATTATGAATGCTAAATTACATTCATTTTGTTATTACATATTATAGAGTCTATATCGTCTATATGTTTAAACAATATTTCACCTCTTTAAAATGTGTTATTGTGACAGGTTTGCTCATCAATATATATTCAACAAGTATTTGCCCCACTTCCTCTCATTCATTGAATAACAACCCTGCACTTTCTTTTCAGGATCTGTACATTCATGGTGATTAAGTTAACACACAGATATATCTCTCTGGAGGTGACCACAAATGCTCTAGACAAAACCATGTGAGTTGTACAGTGTAAGAAAGTGGATGTTATGTGCTGTGTTCTTTTGGGAATTACCAGTACACCACAAATTGCATTTTCCATTTTTTAGGTGGTGCTTACCACAAAAATTTTTTTGCATTGATTGTAATTTAATCAGTCTGGCTAGACAGCGACAGAAGATCATGAATTAGTTTTGTCTATGTGTTCATTCATAAAAGACTGTTCAGATTTCTTATAGGGGATATAGTGAGGGAACACATTTATGTTTGTTCTCTCATGATTAGTTTACTCAGTCTTGTATTCTGATTAATTTATGCATGTTTGAGTCATTCTACATTGTCCAACATTTGAGGTTTTAGTGTTTAAAAGAAAATTTCTGTTTTCACCGACCCCTATCGCCAACCAATTCCCCAGACTAACTTATGTTTATTCACAACATTTTGAAAATCCATTGCTTGCTATAGTGAAATGCTTGCCTGGGATCCAGGGTCCACACTTCTACTTACCAAAGATGTGAGCCTGGTCACTGGTGAATCAGAAAAAAAATAAATAAATAAAATCACAGTGGGCTGAACAACACAGATTTCTGCCGAATCAATGAGCGAAGCACTTAACTCTGTGAACCTGAGGTGAGACAAATTTGATTTTATTTGTAAATGATAGATAAACAATGAGCTCCATTTCACATGTGTCACTGAAAAAAACTATCTGATTGCACAATCACGTCTGACGGGGCTTGAGACGCAACGGAGAGCATTGGGACCAGACTGATATATATAGCATTTTTTAACAGGAAGTTACTATTCTATACCATTTTAGATACATTTTGCAGGGTAGAATTCACAACATGAATTTCCAGGTACTAGAAAAAGCATAATGTGTGGGGGATTACTGGATGCACAGCTCAGAATGTGATGCTTAGTCTGCGTGACGTATAAGTGGATAAGTACACCTATTGTTAGAGGACACTTTGAACATAAAGTCAATGAGCGTGTGCTTAACAATAGTACAATACATGGCTCTCTTCTGCCTCATTGAAACTGCGACTGATGAAAAGGCAGAAATATCATGAGCAGGTCTGAAACGGGCACACAGGATTTCACAGGCAATTAGCCGCATAGCCTCCAAAACTGGACTTTTCTCCACTAACTCACACAGTCACTCAGAACAAATTAAATCCTCTTGTAGCTATGCAACTGTGAAATTAATACTAAAAACCCTCTTGAAAAGTCCATTAAAGTGTCCGCAGAGATCCGTGGGTCTGGTCGCTGAGAGAGTGCTGAGCTGTGGAGGTAATGTCTGAAGCGGGCTCAGGTGAACTTAAAAGGACAATTGGACAACTGTTTTATATTGTGCTTGAAAAAAGGGCTGCCTCTGGAGTAACTTGTTTATGCATGGGTTACAGTGTGATTAAAGTCTAACACCTCAAAATCCTCAAAATATCATCTTTAAACAGGAAAATGTGACCCCTGAACCTGTCGTCAACTTTGAGGCACACGATATGGACAATCCTGACCCCCATTTTCTTTCTTTATTTTTATTTATACAGTGTAACCCAATGAGAGCACCCAGACTCTTTTTTCATGGGAGCAAAAAAAGCAAACAAAACAAATATATAAGTCAATATAAAACATTAAAAACATGCGCAGGTGTGTGTATAAAAGTTTGTTACCAGATTATTAAATTTCCAGTATCCAGTTTTGCTTAATTTTCCTTAAAATATATACCATTTTTGTGAATCTCAGTTCTGGTGCAGCTAGTCTTTAACCTTATACAGTCATGTCTGTGTAATCCGTCAGTCATCCAGGTTTGATCCATAGCAAAAAACGAAATTCAAATCAGTCAACTGCACAAATCGTTGTAGGATTGAAGATGTTTCGCTGCTCATCCAAGACGCTTCTCATCCTTGTGATCTGGTATTTTCATTATCACATGTAGAAAGACAGTAGAAAACAGTTTTATTTTTCAATCAGTATATTGAGAATCATTTTACAGGGAGTCCTGGCCACAAAACCTACTGATGCATGTCAGATCTATATACTATGAGTGTTACTTTAGGGAATTAAATCCAAGAACTTCTGGTTACGAAGCATTGGTGCGAACTAATATGTCCTCCATTGCTGTTAGTCTGCCCAAATTCAAGTAGTCGATGAATAGCTGTTTTTAAAGTATGTTTCTTGGAGAAGAATTGAGACCTTGTATAATATTTTGTGTAAAATTATCAATTTTCAAAGTCTGTGATGTTTATGTTCATTAAATTAATGTATATGTATATTCACTTTTAGTACACCCTTTAAACGAAATATCAGAATGTTCAAATTGCCAGAATAGAGACAAAATGAATGAAGTGGCTTTTAACATCTTATCAAATTCCAATGTTTTAACAAGTAACAATTTTGAATTTCTGACACAGACATGTTTATTAGCTGGGCATAAAACTATTTTTAGCCTCACAATTGTGTCTGTATGTTTAGATAACATGAAAAACTGTGGGGTCAACATTTCAGTTATTTGTCCAGTAAAATTAAAACTCGACTTTGGTTTCATCAAAAGGGATCTCAGACTTAAATAAAACAAATGATACCAAATGTCTTTAAACCAGGCCCTGATATCACTCACATGTATCTCGGTGGTTGTCATTTTCCAGAGCATCTTGATTTCACATATTGATATACTGTGATTTATCCCAGTTTCTCATTAAAACTTAAAACTTGAATAAACCCCAAGCCATACCATCCCATATAGTGCAAAACCCATGGTATTTTGTCTGCACGTTCTTTGAAAGCTAAATCTTTTCCTCTGACATTTGCGCTAACAGGGCCTGAACACTTGTAGCTGCTGATGACTGACATGTGATTGGCTGCGCTCTCATTTTGTATCCGCGGTTAAACTTCTGTTGGACTTTAAATACCACATCAAAACTCTTGGACCATGTGCCCTTTCCACCCTTCACCTCGTCTCGTCTGCTCATTAAAATCCCTCTACACTTACTCCCTATTACTGTCCTCGCACAGGCCTGAAACTTTCTCCACTTTGGTTCTTCTTGTCACTTGTTTTTTTGATCCTCGCCTGATTCACCCTCTTTGGAGACTCCGGTAACACTTTTAATTCTTCTTGATCTCTCTTGGCTGTCTGCTGCGTGCTGGTTGCCTGCAGGACTCGCACATATTCAAACTTTTAAAAACTTGTCAGATTTTGGGATCTTTTAATGTAATATTTGTGATGAATGGCTATGAATTGTCTTTTGTGAAATGCTTCTTGGGACATTTGGAAATGCATAATATGGCTGTTGATAACCAGGTCATTTGTTGTATTGTAAAAACTGCAACTTTCTGTATAACTTTCCTAGTGGTCTTCTTGTCTCCATGTTGATGTTATTTCTTTGAGTGTTCAACAATATGGCATTAAATGTATCGATCTTGCATTTATTATGGTTTTGCTAAGATCGCCTCTTCACTTCACGCATCATAGTAAGGTCTCCATGGAGATCACTTTAATGCTACACTGTGGAAAATTCCAGGCAAAACTGTAACATCTCCCTGGAGACTAGCAGTTAGTGACCCCTCCTCCAAATGTTTCATAGTACACCTTTAATGTCTGCTTTCAATTATGTGACATTGTACAGATTTTGATTTTTTTTTTCTAATGGGGTCAAAGCTTTTGCCATTGCTGTAATGTAACAGCCTTGTCTCATGTCTTTAACACCAGCATTCAAAGACATTGGAGGAGGAGGTTTCATCCAAGGAGGTTTCATCCAAGGACAAAACAACAACATGTACCGACCAGAGCTGGGATAAAACTACCAACTAAGACAAAGGACACGGACCATGAAGTGTGAACACAGCTATTATGGCCCTGGGTCTTAAGTTCTTTTCATTATTAGTATTTGCTTATTATGTTTCGTGCGTCTGCCCGAATCTGTCCCCTTTTCCCCATGAAGTCCTGGCTGTGTGAGCCTGCCACTCCTTATTTAAGAAGATTCAGCGTACCTGTTTGGGGCTGCTGGCCTGTGTGTGGCCAGTATGTAATTTTGTATGTGTCTCTTTTGTTACGTCACTGATGTGAAAGTGACTGTCAGCACTGACTCTCTGTTTGTCAAGATTTTGTTATGTTATTAACTTAATCTTTGTTTCTTTTGTTTAAACCCTAGCCCATTACCTTTTATTTGAGTATTTTAGATTCCTTTTGTTAGTTTACCTTCTACAACCCTGTTCATTAAATTACTTTATACTTCACCATTTTTGTTACTTCCCTGACCCTATATGAGCTGGGTCGTAACAAGACTGTAAAGAAAACTATTGAATTCTTTTATTGCTCAAAAATATGGACAATTTCACAAGTGATACTAGTGTGATCATTAGCCAACTCGAGCTAAATGTGACTAGTCAGGAGGGCCTTCTCCAGTTTGTTTCCATAGAAAGGTTGTTCCTGTGTCTTCCACAATATGGCATAAAACTTGCCTATATCTATGGAGAATGTTCAGCTTTAATTTTGTATTTCCATGGAGTCATGCAGTTGACGTGCCACCTCCAGAAAGTTCCGTACTGTACCTTTAAATCTGGTTCATACACATATAGTACACAGCCTCAGTACAAATGCAGTTTTGATCTCTGCTACGCTGTCAGTCTCTTTATGTTTAAATTTTCCCTCTGATCACACCACAGTGGTCGCCATGACACAAATCTCAGCTGAAGTCCCTCTCACAAGTGTAAAATATCCTATCATACGACCGGAGCACAAGTTTGGGACCAAATTTACCGCTTGTCCGATAGCATAGACCTCTGCTTCTGACTTGAAAACAGTGAGTGCTTCCCTGACTAACTAAACGCCTGATGCGATATGACTTTTTTTGGATAGCGACAAATAGGTTGTTGAACCCTCCATTGTGTCCAAAGACCTGGGGCTAAACTCTTCAAAGTATTAAGGAGTAAACTGTTCAAAGTATTAAGGAGATGTATTTCTGAATGGGAGCAGTAAAAGGTTAATGAATTCACCACTGTAAGATGCAGCTCTGTTACAGTGGGCACAGCAAGGGCCAGACTGCATGTGGGACAGGACAGGGAGAGGAACAGAGCAGTACTGCCCCCTGGAGGCACATCAGAGGAATGGTTCATAGTCAGATTCAGGGGCATTTTATTTATGTCATTTGTTTATTGAATGGGTTTTGTGCAGAGGTTGGTAGTACTCAGTTACATTTATTAGTAATGTTTTAAAGCTAGCAGCATACTTTTACTCCTACTTGAGTTTTTTTTTTTTTTTTATTGAAGTAACAATACTCTTACTTGAGTAAAAGTTTTGGTTACTCTAGTCTACAAGCAAGTCTACAAATAAAACGTTCTATGCTGATAATATGAAATGACTTGAACATTTGAGTTTCCTACACCACTCCCTCAGATATGATATAGTTTTTCTAATTCTGTGTCTATCCTTTTAAAATACCATGCATTGTGTTTTGTCCTTCCAATTACATAAATTATACATTAAACCTTAGAGTTACTCAATAAGGTACTCTTATTGAGTAGTAGTTTTCCCAAATACTTTTTTATTCTTACTGGAGTATTTCCTTTGACATTTTTTGACAATTTTTAGACAATTTTCTATATTTTGACTTCTCTCCTTTTTGTTTCCTAGTCCTGCTAAGAGAAAGGAAAAAGATGAAGAGGATCATTTTAAATACTAACCACCCATGACACATTTGGGCTAAAATAAATGAGATATATCATAAATAAAATTAAATGAGACAAATGTAAGGTTATGTACTATGTAATTCAATGAAGGGAGGGAAGCAAGATGGGGCCAGCGTGTACCAGCAGTCATCTACCTGCTCTGATCAAACGGTTGCTTTCTGGCAGTGCGTTGTATATCGTGCCAAGATATATCTGGATGGCTAGTCTACGTTCGCCAGGTACTTATTGATCTAAAGGGACCTCATGAATGGTTTCTTAATAGCAATTTTGAGGATCAAGCATCCAGATTCCCTCATCACTTGGCATCAGTCCCGGCCTACCTGCTGCCCTCGCCCGTCTCCTCATGGAGGAAGCTGTCCAGAAAGCATGGAAAACGAGGAAGCGTCTTAGTGACAGTAAAGGTGTATTGGAGGGCCTATTCTGGAATGATTCCTGTTCTTACCACTCCTAGACACCCAGCACTACAAAGATCACACGGATTACAGTGGATCCAGCCTGTGAGTCTCAGGCGCCTAGAGGCACCAGCTGCACAAGAGTCTAGTCAAATGGATTTGGGATGCCTCCAGTCTGTGCCGTAGCTCTACACAGGGTCCCGAGGATGTGACTCTCTGCTTGGGTCTTCTGAATGCTAAATTGCTAAGATCTCTTCACTTCTGGGAAACTGGATTTTATGTTGCTCACGGAGATATGGCTCCAAGCCGATGAGTCTTCTCCATTCTCAAAACTTTTACCACCTGACTGTTTCTGTCTGAACTCTCCTCGGATTACTGGCAGAGGTGGGGGGGCCAACAACAGTGTACAAATTCAGCTACATCTGTCAGCAGGTTCTGATACACTCGTTTTTGAGTTTTGAGTTTCAGACTTTCACAGTGAGCCTTGACACCACAGTCTTGGACGCTTTGGTGTATTGCACTGCGAGGTCAATAAATCTTCACAGATCTCCTGACAGGCCTGTTACTACACTATGACCAGTTTTTGATTGACAGGGATTTTTACATTAATGTTTATTGTGAATTCAGACCTCTGGCAAAATACTTTTAAAACTTGATTGAGCTGTTTAACTTTACCCATTCACTGTTGGGCTCAACACACAAGAAAGGACGCACCCTGGACTTGGTGTTGTCCTTTGGTCTTGATGTAAATCTGATGGAGATTTGTTTTCTGGCGTGTTCACTTCATCTGATTGGAGATTATGGCAAAAGACAATGCCGGATGGTCCGCTCTCTCATTTCAATGTCACTTGCACAGAGGATTTAGTATTTAAACTAAAGGAACAGCATGTAGTCTGCGCTCTGACAGGTTTAAAAGAGATTCTACAATCATGACTGATCCAGCGTTGCCAGTGCCTATCCTCCATTTGGAGGACACACACAAGTTTTTCACATTCTCAGTATATGGCCATGTCTCATGTGAAGCTCAGCATCTGATCGGCACTGATTAATGACTGGCTGGAGGTGCTGGGGTAGTGAGGATTCAGATCAGAGAGAGTTCTTTTAGGTTTAAGCATAGAAACCTGCAATCCAAATGAGACTCATGTGAGGCTCATTCTGATTTCTGATTGGATAAAGTCTATAGAAGCAAAACACCAAATTATAACAGAAATAACTTCGTCAGACCAGGACTGAATTAGGACCAGAACAGAACTAAATGGGTGTCAAACCAAGATACGTGTGCATGCATCCTGTCAGTCATATGAAGCAGATGCAAATTCACCCAAAGCTGTGGAGGATGAAGCAAAAAAGTGTTGGAGCTTATATTTTCAAATTCCTGTATATCATGAAGGGGTGCATCTTTGTGCAGGGCTCCTCATCCCTGTAGCAGCGAGGGACCCAAACCAGTGACCAGAAAGTTCCCCTGCTCCACTCCCTCCTCTCCCTCTGTAAAGACTGCATATTCAAACCAGGGCTTGTGCTTTGTCAGGTGGAAGGAAATCTCATCTATTTGATTGAGACATTATTAGTGAGGTATACACTGTGGCTATTACCTCTATGATTAAATCTACCCTGGAAAGTCGCTTGAACGGAAAGCTAGCAAAGCATGAAGCGTATTATTGCTCTGATTGGTGCAGATGACTTTAGCCATCCATGTAAAAGTAAAAGTGAAAAATAACTAATGATGTATTTGTGATGGTGATTTTAGTTAATGAATGTTTAAGTCATGTCAGATGAAATGCTGTCTCATTCTGATGGACAATAACGTTTATAAGTAATTATGTATTTGTTTCTAAGGGGTTTGTTTTATGTTATTGTGCAGTAGTTTAAAGGAATGGTATGTTGCCTTCACTCTGTTTTTAAAAAAGAAACTATACTCACAACTGAACTTGGGTTGCCAGTGAATGTCTCTCCTCTTTCAGTATTCCCATCTCACACTAAATAACTGTCTTGTCTAATAAAGCCTACAGGCCAAACATTTATAAATAAATAAATGAATAAATAAATGTTAAAATGTTTTTACTTTCTAAATGACTGAGAATGAACTTTCTTCTAAATTGAACTAGTCCAAGTACAATTGTATTTATATTTGTCATGTCCCCTCTCTGTTTACTGAGGCTTGTTTTAAAATGCCCAGATGGTACAGAGGGGCAGCTAAAGTTACCACGGTGACCAGACTTAGAATGACAAGCGTGACGTGTGCAGCGCTGCACCCGGAGAAGGCCAGATGCAGTCAGCTCTGAGAGGACATGTTTTATTTACACAAAGATAAACCGTCCACACTGACACTCCCAGAACCACATATATATTCACGTATATACCATCTGAGCCCACTTAAAGGACTCATATGTTAATAGGGTTGTAAAAATTACCACAATATCATGTTTTTGCACCGTCAAAAGGCACAATAATACCACGGGCTGTTACAATACGCCCAATCACAAGCTTCTTTGCTTAAATGCATTTTTTTGTTGCAGCATAAAAAACTACATATACCATGAGCCTTTGCGCCGTTTTAGGACAGTCAGAGTGAAGCATTTTAGAGTATTTTAAATCTTACTCCAGGAACATGACTGTGGGGATAGCACCAAAGGCTTGTGAAGGCATTTTAATTGGAAATGGTTCATATCTACGTTTCCATTAGACTCCCCAGAATATCACACCATATATGGGCGTCTTGTCTTGTAGGAGGTCTGTATTGTTCTAGATAGGTGTGACGTTGGATGTTGCTACGGTGGAGATAGTAACTTTATGAAGTTTCCACCAGGCTGTCAGAGCTGAAGATGTTGTTAAAAATGTAAAGCATGGGTGTTTAATACGAACATTTTAAGACCAAAATGACGAGCCTGACGGTAGCATTTATGGACAGAGAGGCAACATTTTTCTAATGTAAAGTGATTTAGAGCCAGTCGATGGAGCCGGAAGCGCGCCCATGATCAATTATTATTTGGAACATGACACCTAGCAGGTTAGCTATGTCCATGTATATATACAGTCTATGATCTTCACTTATAATAATATTTACACTGCATTGCTGGGTTTCAGATCACAGTATTCTACAAGTCAATAATTTAGTGGAGATATGAGCAGCTAAAATGAATATTGTTAAAATGCTGATTTTGTTTGCAATTCAAGATGTTAAATGTCCCCCCCTTCCTCATCTGGGATTATGACATCACCACACTCTGGGATGTGATAACCAACAATCCATAAATTGCGATCCTTGTTTGTGAGTTTAAAGTTAAAAACACAAAATAATTATGTTGTGGATGTTGCTGTTGATCTTTATAAAAGTTCACCCATTTATCAAAGCAGACACTTTTTCATTTTATTCACTGCAGTGTCCCACTCCAGACCGCCTCCAGCCCAGTCACTTCAGGACGGCCCGCGGCAGGCTGAGTTTAGCTGTGTCCAAGGGGGTGTTTTTCTGCCCACAGGCTAAGTGTGATAAAATGTGGACCTATATATTGAGAGCTGTGCAGATATGACAAAATATGATAAAAATGATGTCCAAGTTAATAAATCTTGTCATCTGTCTGTCACTCTCCTTAGCCAAAAATGAAGCATGTTATTATTTATGTATTTATTAATTTCATTTGGGATGTTTTTATTGAACTGAATAATGTGGGAGCTTTCTGTGAGTGGGCTTTTATCTCCACAAACCCGACTTGACCAAAAGGAGATCACATCCAGGTTGAGTAATTAAAAGAGAATCATTTGTTGTGATTTAATGTAGCAGGTTGTCTGTTTTCCCCGTGCTACCCATGAAGTGGGCAGTGCTCCTCTTGGCTCCACCCTTTGGCTGTCCCCTTTTTAGTGAGTCTATTTAAGCCACTTCAGGCCTTTCCAAGCTCCTTCGGTTTCCCTGTCTGCTGCTGGTGCTCTTTTGTTGTGTGCTTATTTTTAAAGTAAGAAACAGCTCACTTTCCACTTGAAGTAAGAATAGTAATGCTTCATTGAAAAGCCCCCGCTGTCTGCAGAGCACCTGCTGCTCTCACTGCAGGTGTCATTAAAGGTGGTTTGTTCTGCTGTGAAGGTAGACATTGGTCAACTTGCCTCCTATACAACTCCCCCCATGAAAAGATTACAAACTTAAAGGTCTGTGCAGTGCTGGTCTGGTTCCTGTACTGTTTAGGTGTTCAGTTTGGTCCCCTCACAAAATCAAAAATGTAACAAGTGAGCCTTTTAAAATGTTGTTTTTCTCATTCTTGCAGGTCAAACTGCTGCTGTGCTGCCTGTTTTTCTTTATTACAGTTTGTTTTGCTTTTCATTTTGCTACATTTAGTTTAGATTTTGCATATTAACTTGAGTTATATTTTTGTTTGTCTTGTTTTTGGTTTTAAATTTTACTTTTGATTTTTTTTTTATAACATTACTTTTTCTTTTTGTTATAGTTAGCTTATTGTTTATTGTTTTGTTAAGCAAGAGTTTGCGCCAACTGGGTCAGTGCAGTAACCTTTGTTTTTTGTTTTTTGTTTTTTTGTCTGTTTCAGCGATGCTTGGTGCCCCCTGGTGGTTGAGCTGGGCACACTGGTGATTATAGTACACTGGTGTTTTGTTTTTGTTTGTTTGTTATTTTAACCTAGGCCTATTTTTAATAATTAAAATAACATTTTTAACTTCATATTATAATGTCTGTGTAATTCCTCAGTCATCCAGGTGTGATCCATAATAGCTGGTGTGTAACAGATGGTAAACCATACCATTCCTTACACTGCGGGTGTGTCTGAAAAACTTCAGAGAATTTTCAGACAGTTTGAGATTCCTGTCTTTTTCAAACCCACAAACACTTTAAGACAGAAACTGGTTCACCCTAAGGACAAAACCCCGGGCCATAAACAAAGTAATGTAGTCTACTCCATTCAGTGTAGTGAAGACTACATTGAGCGTTACATTGGAGAAACTAAACAGCTGCTCCATAAGAGAATGTACCAACCCCAGCGGGAGAGCTCCTCTGGACCCCAGTCCGCCGTACATCTCCATCTCAAAGCCACTAACCACTCCTTTGAAGATAGTGAAGTTCAGATCTTAGCCAGAGAAAAGAAATGGTTTGAGAGAGGAGTTAAAGAAGCTATTTTTTGTAAGGAAAGACAATCCTTCCTTAAACAGGAATGGGGGGCCAGAGACATAATCTCTCCCCCATTTACAACTCCATCCTCAGACCCAGAACAATGAGAACAATAGCAGGGTCATTAAGGGCTGAATAGGGTAGTTTCAGATGAAACTGGAGACAATAGATGTTTACAGTTCAGTAACAGTAATCTGACCAGAACTGAAGAATGGATGAGCAGTGAAACGTCTTCAGTCTTACAATGATTTGTCCAACTGACAGATTTAACTTTGGCTTTTGCTATTCATATTATAATAAAATTCTGTTTTAATTATCACATCTGTCTTTTTCTTCAGACTCTTACCCATGTTGCCCTTAAAACTGTAAAATGAGCAAATCTGTAGCACAGCAAGCAAACAAAGTTTATTTACATAGCACCTGTCACAGACAAGGAAAAATAACACACAATTGTAACAGAATCAATACTACAATATGGTAGTCATAGCAGCCCCTAAAAAAATTACTTGGCTGTAGAAGGCCTCAGCAGACTCCAGGGAATGAAAGGAGAGCAGGGGGTCATTTCAGAGTCTGGGAGCTACAGCATGGAAGGAGTCGTCTCTTCTGCTGCAGAAACAAGTGTGTGGAACCATCAGCAGGTTCTGATCTAGAGGCCTCAGAGCGAGAGGGGGCATACAGTTGGATTGTATCGCTGATGTAAGGAGTCTGACCATGCACAGCTCTGAAAATCAGCACCAAAATTTTAAATTGTATCCAGTAGGAGACAAGAAAACAAACTATTACAATAGTCTAAACCTCAGCTGAAAGAAACAGTCCCTCGGTAACAGTTTAGAGTGATGCTCTAATGACATGTTACTATCAAAGATGACACTGAGGTTTCTGTGTAACAGAGAGGTCATCCCTGGAATGAGGTAATTGGGGGCAATAACCAGTGTTTCGGTTTTATCTGTATTAAGCTGCAGAGAGTTGTTGCTTGGCCATTGTTTTATTTTCCTCAAGAAATTAACTAAGATCGTTTTCACATGTGTAACCGACCGTTTACTTTACTTTTGGATCGGTCTTGTCCATAGGTGTCATCTTGCCTGAGATCCAAATTGATCGGGACCTATTGGTCTCATTTACTTTTTACAAACTGTCTCAAATTATGAAAAAGCTTTATTTTCATTTTTTATTTAAAATACAATCTGATGAGCAACTTCGAAAAGGAAAAAAGAGGCATTGGCATAACCTGTTCTCAGATCAGTTTCAGAAATTTTACTATTTTTCTTGGGGCCCCCTTGTGGGGCCCTCGACAAGTCTGCTTACAGCTGGAAATGGCCCAGCTATGAAAACTATTCTCCTGCCTTGGTACATTATGTAAAGAACATCTCACCACCCACAGTTTGACATGTTAGTGTGAAAGTTATGTTTCTACTACGTTTACACACTAGTGCTAAAATAAAACCAAGAGGAGTGACACATGAGAGCTCTTTGATTGTCAACGACATCAGATTTTGTGTTGAACTTTTTCCCTTTTTCTGCCCCGCTACGCTAGCAATCTGTTTTTACTTTTATATTCTGTATTGAGCCATGTGTCCACGCTCGCGTCCGCCTCCACTGCCACAATGAAAGAGCTGACATAAAAGCAACGCTCCAACTGTGCTTTATAAATATTGCACCATATAAACATGTTTGTTCAATTTACACTTTTGCCTTTGTCTGACAGTCCCATCAACATCAACGCCTGGGTGGATTCCATTCACATAAATAAAATATTACAATGAACAATGCTTGCCGCTTTCCAAAAAGTTTTCTCTATCTGATGCCAGACTACAGAAGAGACAATAAAGACGATTCTTGCAAGACTTTGATTTCAACTAGAGAGCTAGCAAAAGAAACAGAGCGCTGTGTTTTTTTCTTCACTGCTATATATAAACTTCAAAGCAATGTAATATCATGGAAATAAAATGCAGAGTTTGAGAATGGGCTTTTTTTTCTTGTTGCAGAATGGTTAATATTTAAACATAGCGTTACAAAAAGCCTGACAAATGATTATGGTGGGAGTGCGGACATGAGAAGGCCTGCCTGGATTGAGTGCATTGAATGCAGAGATGGTTGAAGCAGTGGGGTGATTAGCTTTGAGGGTCGCTCTGACAGAACAGAGCAGAGGAGAGATGGAGTGAGTGACTCAAAGCAGGAGGGACAGGAGGACAGAAGCAGCATGTTCACAGATCGATAAAGAGACAGAAATAAAGCTTTGACAGAGGTGCACTAATGTATTCAGGTAAAACTATTGGAAGATAAAAGTAATTCTCAGTGAAAAATGATTCTCTGTAGACATGTTATGAACCAGTATTAGCGAAGTGCTGCATAAAAGTAAGGCTGGAGCAGCAGCACACATGCTAGACATAGAGCTGACATGGATCCTAGCCTAGAGTTTGTCAATTAGTGGAGCTCTCTCTCTTTTCTCAGTTCCTTTCAGACATGTGCAAAACTTTGAAACTTAAAACAAAAGAAAAAATATGACTGCTAAAATAAGCTAATCCTCGTAGGATCCTGCCTCAAGAAAATGTATTTGTAATGCACTTTGCAGCTTCAGCAAAGCTTCTTCAATTCAATAGACGCCTGGTGGTAAACTACTACTATAGCAACAGCTGATGGAAACGAGGCCTGTCTGAGCACCTCCAATCGCACACTCACATCTTGCGTTCATACATAGTGCCTTGCCTAAGGACACAACAGCAGCACTTGGTCTGAGCGGATTCAAATTGGCAGCGTTCAACTTGATGGACAAATTAGGTAGAGGTAAAAGACGCTCTGGATATTGACCCAAACCCAACAGCTGTTCAGGATTATTAGTGCTGTAGCTTGCTATGCAAAATTTCAGTACATTTCACTGATTTGCCTCTGGCACCTTTTTATAATGGTTTTTTCACTTTACAGTTTCTCTTTTCATGTTCGGATCTCAGGATGTTGGCTGGAGTTGGCACACAGAGAGGAAGTAGACAGCAGGCCAATACTTGCGTATGACAATTACAATACTATATGCAGAGGTGTGATGTGGGAGCATTACTACTGTTATTATGTGAGAATTGTTACATGGTGTTAGCCCCAGGGACTGACAGGAACTCAAAGACCTTCTGTGTTCATTTCCACATCTCCATCCACATATAATAAAATCTGATATGTTTCCCTTAGTGTGGTGTGTCATATGGGGCCCCTGAACAGGAAAAGGAAGTATATTATCATATTTAGAAACATGTCAAATTTTGGTGCTGTACTAGCCTGGAGAGCCAATCCCCCTACTTTCTTTTCGAGAAGTCTGTGGTGTGTCTAACCCCCAGTAAATCTATTCTCCCACAAGTTTTGGTTCAAAGATATCCAAATGTATAAATAATTTCTCCTGCTATGTTTGTTTAGTTACAGTTTTAACATGTTTATTATTTTAGTATTGTATTGTATGTTTGTTGCAGAACATACATATCTGATGGAGTAATTATATTAGGGTAATTGGTAAATGTTCTTTCTTTCATTAAAAATATGCTTTAATTTGAAACAAGCCAAATTACATAAGTAGTAAAAGTAAAAATCCAAAGCAATGCAGGTTTTAACATATGAGGGAGAGTGGTACATCACTGACTGATAATGAGTAGTTTAAATTTGGAGGAAAAAGCATTAACTGAAACCACACAGATCGGCACGTCAAAGAAACCTTTCCCTGCCCCCTAGTGGTAGAGAGAGGTAACACATGGTTCATACAAAGTTCATCCAGATTTATCTGATGTTTGGCAAATACATTTTATGGCAACATGATTTTACATTTTGCATTGTTCAGATTACAATTACACTGTGTTCCAATCTAAACTTGAACATTTCTAACAGCTAAGCAATAAGATCTAGTGGCACCTCAGTCAGAAAAGTTACACATATAATACAGCCTAAATTGGGAAATTAAAGGAATCAAAATTGATTACTTTGAGAAGTTTGCTAATTTTGTGCTATCCAGGTTCACTTAACACTACAGACGATGCAATACAATACAATGACAGTAGCCCTGTATCTCTCTGACATTTAGCTTAAACACTTGTTATTCGTCGGTATCGTATTGTGTGCATGTTCAAATGACCTGTCACTCCACAGCCAGAGGGCCTATGCGAGCTTGGCGGTTTTATCCAGGATCTCCTCTTTCTTTCCCACAATCCCCTGCTCCGATCTGGGCTCCGGGTCTGCGCTGATTTCCCTGGAGGAGCAGAGCAGCCGCAGCAAAACTTTATCTGCAGAGCCAAAGTTAATGGGGAAAATCAAAACGCGTCGGGGCAATGATCACTGTCAGAGAGAGGGAGAAGGAGAGGACGATCGATCAGAAGGAGCCCACTGGATTGAGTATTATGGGACTTGAATGCAATAGGCCGCACAGGAAACAGTGCCATAGTAGATACAGAGGGAAGTGAACTCATTGTTATCTATGGCCTTTTTTGTTTGTTTTTGTTTTACTTTTTATTTCATCCTAATTTATATTCTGCTATAATTATTCAATGTTATATGTTGCACTCATCAACACAAACTGACACTGGCAATGGCAATAATATTTGTTTCTAATTCTGATTCTGATTGCAACATTACTATGGTTCATTGGGAATCATAATCAATAATTCTGTTCATTTTCGATGGCTCACAGGGGCCTTACTGTATGGGAGTTTGTTGGTCCCTTTATTCAAATCGAAAATAAGATGTTCATTTTGAAATTGTAATTTGCATATTATTATATTATTGATTCAACCAATGGTCATTGGTCAATAAAAGAAGAGATTATCCAGGACTGAACCACGACTAAACGAGGACTGAACCAGGTCTAAACCAGGACTGAACCAAGTCTAAACCAGGTCTTAACCAGGACTGAACCAGGACTAAACAAGGACTGAACCAGGTCTAAACCAGGTCTTAACCAGGACTGAACCAGGTCTAAACCAGGCCTTAACCAGGACTGAACCAGGTCTAAACCAGGTCTTAACCAGGTCTTAACCAGGACTGAACCAGGACTAAACCAAGTCTTAACCAGGACTGAACCACGACTAAACCAGGACTGAACCAAGTCTAAACCAGGTCTTAACCAGGACTGAACCAGGACCGAACCAGGTCTAAACCAGGTCTTAACTAGGACTGAACCAGGACTAAACCAGGACTGAACCAGGTCTAAATTAGGTCTTAACCAGGACTGAACCAGGTCTAAACCAGGACTTAACCAGGACAATAGCAGGACTAAACAGGATTTAACCGGGTCTAAGTTAATGAGCTAGTTTCATTTGCAGTGACTACATATAGGCTTGTATAATGAGTATTTCTATTATTGTAACATGCAAATCCAACTTCAACACAGCTTCTGGTTGTTTGTTGAACTGCCTTCTTAAAAAAATTATGTGGGTGTGTATGCATAAGCAGAGGTAGCTGTATTTAATCTATAACACTTCATAACAAGCCATTCTGTTTTGTCAAGCTCCCATTGTTGTGCACATATATGCTTGCCTGAGTAATTACAATTATTTATAAAACTTGTAAACAGTTTGAAACTATCCAGATGGGGGTAGATTTTCAGCAGATGTTTCTAAATCCCAGTGCTAATACATACCCATGTCCAGAGTCCAGTCCAGTTTATGATCTCATATAAACTCATGGAAAGTCTTATTCCTGGAGGACAGTTCATTCCCCTATCTTCCCCCAATGTCAGTGGCACTACAGTGTGAACAGTATGGGGATATTTAGCACATTATGGGGGCATTGTGTATTAGCGTTTTTCAGATTCTAAAATGTGATGATGTCATACTCCCAGACGGACGGCAAGAGCCTTTTTCCCAAATTAATTACATTGCACTTTGCCATGAAATATCCAAAAGGTTAAGTCTAAGAACTCACTGCATTACAACACAAATCTGCATTTTACTTTTTACTTTATTCACAATATGAATTTTTGCTTTCGCATCAGTATTTACCCATTAATGCCCACATTTTTTTTTGAAAATTTGAAATTCATGTGCCAATTGTAGTCCTGGAATGAAGTGCTTGGAATGATTAAGCTGTTTGTTTTTTGTTTTTTTGTTTTTTTTAAGGAAAATTGTCTAAAAGTACATGAAAAGTTTTATGGTTGGGCACAATTGTGACTGGTTGGATAATAACTTGTATTCTGAATTAAAGGTGGCGTAAGAGATTTTGTATCAGTTTGATGTAAGAATTCTTTTTGTTTTTACTTTAGTCACTGAGATAGTAGAAGCATGTATTTTTAATGGCGTTTTAACATTGAAAATGTTTTTTTCAGTTTGACAGATTTTGTAATACAATACAGTGCTTATTCCTGTTCTCACATATATATGAGGGTTAGAAGGGGCATAAAGGACCCTTGATGTTCTTCAGATTTCTCTCTATATGTTCTAGAGGACTTCTTCTCCCTATAAGTTCTAAAGGACTTATTATTATTATTATGATTATGATTATTATTATTATTATTATTATTACTAAGTGACCTTAGCTTTTCAATAACTGAGGGAACTGAAGAAGGAGTCAGTGTGGTGTATTGAACAACCTGCTGGACATCTCCCACCAATCAATAACAAAGAGGAACCCAAGTTCATTTTTAAGGATAATTGCTTAGTTCCAGGCCTTGACGGGCCATCACCTACATCCAACATATCATGAATTCCCCTTAGGATGGAAATAAACCAATTCAAAAAGTTGAGATAGCCATAACACACCAGTAACAATTGTGATCACTGACATGTTTTCCATTCTACACTGAGATATTACAAATGCATTTATCATTACTAGTGACCTTAAAGATGATGTGTACCAAAGATCATACTCTTGGGTTAAATTTAAATAACTTTGCTCCCATTTTATTTGAGAGAATTCTGAAATGTCATCTTCTCCTCAAAGGGTAACTTTTACATAACCATCTCTGGTCATGTGACAATTTACAGTACACATGTGATATTACATATTCTAATCCTTTATTCTTTCAGAAAATGCAGGAAATACATTGAAAATATACACAGTAACAAATGTAGTAGCAAGTGTGACCAGTGGGTTGTAATGGGTTAAATAATATAGACCCATATAATGTTGTGATGTCACCTGAAATCAGCGATACACACTCATATCATGGGGTCCTGCTGCTTATGGGGACATAAAGCATAGCGTAAATCCTTTATTATTACATCAACAACATGAAAGTAAAGATATGGTCTAAAGTAGGGCTTTGGTTTAGGTTAGATTAAAGTTAGCATCAGTCTCCAGGAAAGGAAAGTAAGTCAGTGTAACGTCTCTAACCTGGGTGATGTTTGTGGTGTGTTTGTGATACGTTTTACCGGAAGCAGTTGTCACAGTATCACGATTTGGGTGGATTGGAGTATTTGCCATGAATCCAGGATCTGAAAAATGCTCTAAATCTATTTCAAAGGTCTGACACTAATTTAGTGCAAAGTGTAGCCTCTCTTTCTCTGTGTCTGTTACTTTGTGGAAGTTTAAATCCATTTCATCTCTGTTCCGGACAGCAGGAGCCATGGTGGTATTTCACTGTCCTCTAGTCGCTGCAGCTGCTCCTCACAGCTGGGACCATATTTCTAATGTTTCACTGTGATCATGCAAAATTCCTCCGTCTCTCCTCATAAGAAAACAACATGTCTGAAACAGTCTATTCACTGTTTCTTTCAACAAAGTCACTGTGAACCCGGGCAGAACAGCTGTGGTGTGGAGCGATTTGATTCAGTTATGGTGTAAATGTTCGGCTGTGCGAATTAACAAAACGTATTAAAATTGATTGGGATTGAAAGAGGCAGCTGCAAAAAATTCAAGTTATTTTCTAACTAAAACCAATGAAATAAAACATGAAAACGACTTTGATGCACTCAGATGTTATTTGCTATCATTCACTGGTAGAAGTTTAAATGGATTTAAATTTAACTTCAGCACACAAAACTGGCCAACTGCGTTTCACCCCATCTGACCTTTATCAGACAAGCTGTTGACATGGCTGCTGTCGGACATTTTTATTTTTATACTTTGCTATTCATGCGTATGAAAAATAATTGAGAATAGATGAGGAAAAAAGCATTGTAACTCAACCCACAAACAATTTTTTGAGTCTAAATTTAATTAAATAGCAGCATTAGCAGCATATCTAACTTTTCATACTTCATTGTTACTGTAAGCCTGGTAGGTACTGTGGAACATTTGGCGATAACATCTCCATGGAGACAAGCTGGTGGCACACTCTGCGTCCGAAAGTTACATAGTGCACCTTTAAATTAAATGTATGGGTTTTGAATGTGAGTGTGTTTTCTCTTTAATTTGTTGAGTGTTGAATTTGTAGAGGATTTCGAGCATCCCAAAGCCCTTCCTGTTGTAACTATCTTTGTTTGTCTAGACTTCGAAGAGTAGATTTGGTACCAACCCCTGTTTTTCTGAGTTTTCCACTTAGTTGAATTCAGCATCGATGAAAAAGAAAATACAATTCAGTATAAACAAAGCATAAACAAAGTTGAAAATTAGTTGTCTCAAAACCACTTTTATTAAAAAGAATGTATGCGTATAAAAAATAAAATGGCCACATTAAGTTGTAAGGGCAAATACAGCAGACCAGCTGCTACTTTGTCTAATGACATTGTGTAACTTTCCCTGCCTATGGATAAGCACAAGAAAACAGTATAGACTACAGTAGCAAATACAATCTTTCAAGACAAATATGTAAAAAAAATAAAAATAAAGAGTGGTTAAAGCTGGTCCGGAAATACACTGCTTACAATGGCTCACTATTAAAAAGTTATAATTCAAAAATGTTATCAAAAACACTTATTTACAGTGCTGCATTTGCATAAATCGTATAAAATATTTGATAATAAATAGCTCTGATAAATAACTATATTCCTTAACATTACAGTGCATTTCAACATGTAGCCTTCACACACAGACTGGCTGCTTTTTAAACACATCTCATGTTTTTTTACTGCTCCAGATGTTAATCATTGTCCTCCCACAAGTTTCCCTCAGGTCCTGTCCCAAAGCGCCCCTTATCCAGACCTCTTCCCCCAACTTCAGGACACTTTTCCGGATACATCTGCCCCAAAAAGGGCCCCTCATGCTGGATATTCTCCCATCACCCCCTGCGCAGTCACTTCTCTGGCTTCTTCTTTCGGTCAATGCACTCATGCTTACGGGTCTCGTTTTTGTTTCTACTAAAAAGAAAAAAGAGAAAGAAAGAGAGAAAGTCACGGGTTAGGCCAGGGATTCATAATGGGAAACATCTGGAATTGTGAGCCATAAAGGACGTTTGTGTTAATCTCATCTGGAGGGATTTCAGCCTTAAAACATGAGTTATATGTTTACTGAAAATTGACAGTTTGGTTTTGGTTTGGCTTTTAAACTGATTTTTGGCTCAATTTCCTTCAAATATTTTCAATCCAGAAGCAAATGTAAAAGCTCATAAGTGGTTTGCAATGTAGATCCAGCAATTCATAAATGCCAAGTAAGAATGCCATAATGGATGGATGCTGCAACCAATTAGTAAGCAGTTAACATCACTAATTATAGAAGGAATAACAACCAAACCATTTTATTTATGTTTACTGTTTGCTCAAATAGCTGATTGGATATATTTATAACCTTTTTTGCGTGTATGTGTGTATTATGGGGTAACTAACAAAGCATTCATAAAACAATGATTACATTTCGGAAAGATTCTTTGTATATATGCAGATAAAAAATGACAAAAACAGTACTATATTGCTGGGTTTTACTAGAAAAAGCTGTTTTATGAAATGATGCAAGTCCATTTTAAATTTGCAAACTAAATACTTTTAAATGTGTCGGATTGGTTGAAAACACTGCATTTAAAATTTGAATAAAGTTCTAAATTACTTACTTTTCCCAACATCTGAAGAAAGCTTTAGCCAACTTTCCATCCGGGCTAAGGCAAAGTTCAGTTGAGTTGTTACCGACAGCTACTGTAACACTAAAAACAATGCAAAAAGACATATTCAAAACTATGTTCAAAAACTCTAAATTCATAAAAGATTTGTTCAGAAATTTGTCATGCATTGGTTTACTTACACAAGTTCAGGTTTATCACAACCCGACCGTCTCTCTATAACTTTAAAATCTGTTATGTTGGTTGCATATTTCACACTTTTTGCACAAGTGCAACGCATTTGGATACTTTGGGCTATAAAAACAAAATAGCAAAGTGTTATTAGTCAGTATAGCGTTGTTATAAAGTAAAAAAAAAAAATACTATGAAGTGTTTAAAACTTACCTTGGTAGATTTGAACCCAAACTCCAGCCAATGCAGCCAGGAAAAATGCAAGTCTTGTCATTGGAACAGACATGTTTGACCACAGTCCACAGATGGATAGAGGAGGCTATAGATCTTCTTAAGCCAGTGAGAGTGGAATGATGCTATGCTAAGAGTTACATCTCCTTTTATACGAAGTAGGGGATGGGTTTGACCAGATTCCCGGCTGTTTCCCGTCAAGCCAAACCTGCGCAGAGGGAGCATTCTTTGGAATTTCCACACTCGGGACAGAATCAGGAATGCAAGCAGAGGAGCGATTCACACAGTGCAGAATTTGAATATTTAGCCTTGTTTAAGATGACTTGGCTTCAGAATAGTGATCTAATCTTGGTGTATTGGAAAAGTTGGACTAGCACTGTATAATAACTAGGTAGTCTTAATAAAACATGAAATTGATTTATAATGAAAATTTTTTTTTAAGCATGATTCAGACTTAGTAACTGCTTAATTAATGCTCTAACCCTCACTTCTAGCCTCAACTCCTTAATTATTAACACTATATTTTTATTATCATTGTTTATATCGACTATTATTATTTGCTGTTTTATGTTGTACCATATTGCCAAAGCAAGTTTGTGAATGTTAATCATCGTCACTGGCAGTAAGAACTTTTCTGATTTTGAAACAAGCTAAATCATCAAGTTAATACCTCTTTAGTCAAAACTACTCAATATTGGGAAGTCAAAATTTAGTTGTTTGCAGTGCACAGGAGCTCGGTGAAAGTTTAAAGATAGCAGTAGCTTCCTGGCTGGGTGAGTTTCCCGCAGGGAGAGTGTAAACATCGTGACTCATAATGAGAAAAGTTGGAGAGATGATTGTGTCCGAACATGTTCAGGAAGACACACTCACACTGAACTCCAGGAACATGTGAGCCAGCAGTGCACAGACAGGGGGCTGGAGGAAGGGACTGTCAGACCAGATAGAATACAACTATTAATCTCACAGATGAGAAATTGACTTGGCATAGCAGCTCTTACTGAATAATGTGAAGATATTAGGATTGGAACTTATGATCAATATAGAAGAATGAGAATTACGTTTATTCATCCATTCACAGAAATGATTTTCATTACAGACATGCAGCTGACTAGTCAAAGTTATAGAGCTATAGAAATAAGAATATTAAAATTAAGTATTGGTATTCCACAAAAAATGCAATTATATTATATCAACTAAGCCACTGGAGAAAAGAAAACAAACTTACAATATAAGTCATAAATGAGTTACATCTGTAGTATTTTACAACAGAGATAATGTACTGAAGATTGTACAAGGGAAACTTATACTAATGATGTACAAACTACTTCAGACTGACATTACACACCCTTAAGCATGGGACAATATTGAAATTAGGTGTCATGGTTATCATAACCAAAATAAGTGCCATTAACCATAATATCACAATAATGATTACAATTTCTGACAGTATAAAGTTGTTATGGAAATACGAGGTGTCATGTACTGAAACATTAGAAATCATGAACAAGTTCCAAGTGTAAACAACTATTATATACTGCCTGGCCATAAAAAAGTCGGCACCAAAAAAAAAAAGGTCACACACTCTATTTCATCGGACCATCTTTAGCTTTGATTACAGCACGCATTCGCTGTTTCATTGTTTCGATTTCGCTTCTGCAATGTCACAAGATTATTTTTATTAATTTTTCACCAAGATGTTGCATTGATGATGGTCGACACAAAGTCTCACACAAAGCCTTCTCCAGCACATCCCAAAGATTCTCAATGGAGTTAAGGTCTGGACTCTGTGGTGGACAATCCATGTGTGAAAATGATCATGCTCCTGAATCACTCTTTCACAATTTTAGCCCAATGAATCCTGGCACTGTCATCTTGGAATATGCCCATCAGGGAAGAAAAAATCCATTGATGGAATAACCTGGTCATTCAGTATATTCAGGTGTCAGCTGACCTCATTCTTTGAGCACAAACTGTTGCTGAGCCTAGACCTGACCAACTGCAGTAACCCCAACCTATTTGCTTAGTTAAATCCAGGTGGCAACTTCTTTTTTTGGCCAGACAGTGTATAACTGTTATTTGCTGTAAGCGAAAACAACATTGGTCCAGAAGAAAACATCACAGTAAAGTGCACATCTGGTGATATGTAAAGTGATGATTATCTTTGCAATTACCACAATTATCAACATTAATGTTTTGTTCATTTTATGCCGTTAGACTGTCTCATCACCACAGTCACACTGACACACCAGTTTATGTGTGTTGCTCAAAGACACGTCATAATTATCAACCCACAAGTCATTTTTTTTGAATGAAAGCTACAATTAAGCTATAGACTTAGTATGATATGATTATAACATTATTACAGTTGTTTTCCCACAACATAGAAAGTACAAATTCATGATATCAGTGACATGAAATTATGATGTTGATAACAGCAAGATAAAACAGATCCTCTATCAGTTATATTTCCAGGCACTTTCAATCATGTCTGATGGGATTTGTGCAAAAGACAATGACATTTACAGTTAAACATTTAAAACTGAATGACAGCTTTAGTTTACCTTGATGAACTTCACTGTGTGTGTTTGATTATAAGTATTTTTCAGGCCAAACTTTTATCCATGCAAGAACAGCCAATAAAACTGCATGAGTAATACGTGTTCATTGCACAACACATTTCTTTGACGCAAGCTTATTGGCATTTTGACAAGTCACCACCATGAAGGCACCAAAGCTGATATATTTTATGGTAGATTTAATTCTAATCTAATCTAGAGAATTTCTAATAATGAAACCATATAGGGGGCATATTTTGGCTATAATTTTATACAGGTTAAAAAAAAAAGTTGAATATAAGTATAAGTTTTTGAAATGGCAATGCTTAAAGGTGCACTGTGTAACTTTTATGGTGGAGGGTCAGCCTCATGCTTGGCTCCATGCATGTTGTTGCTTTGTCTGGAATTTTGTAAAGTTTTACATTAAAGGGCCCGTATTACGCTATTTTCTGATCTATGTTATAATGTTGTTTCCTCATCACAAACAGACCTGGACACACAACACACAAATCCTGCATATTCAGGCTGAGTTTACTCCACCTTGTGATGTCATGTGGCAATACAGGAAGTGCTCCACTGTGTTTTTAAACTCCATACACTTTCACTAGAATCATTTGGATGATTTTAGCCTTGGAATTGCCCGTCTCTACCTAAATAAAGACAAAAGATAGCTGTTAACTTGAAAACTAGCACTTTCTTTCTTTCTTTCTTTATTCTTTATTTGACAAATCGGTACAAGGTGGAACAGAGCATTTTGAGCTTTGGAGATGTAGACAGACTAATAATAAAGGATAACTCAAACATGTGAATGAAAGAAAACACAACTCTAGGTATGTTTTGGTGAGTTAATATTAAAACATTAAAACTCACAAGAGTCAGTTTTGTGTTAAATGGAACTTTTAAATGCATCTGTTTCCATGGATACAAACAGGTTATGCCACAAGAGCATTTCATGCCATACTGTGAACAGTGGAGGCAATAGGGATGAACCCCCACCAAGTTAGTTTATCTTTAAGAAGTTGTGAAACTTTGTAAAATACATTGATGTTGCAACAATTATGCTAATCTATCTATGAGTCAGGTCACTTATCACAAATTGGTTCATTAATCCTTATTTTTCTCTGTAATAGCTCTAACTTGATGTGACTATATGGAAAAATGTTTGAAGTGAACTTTCTCTTTTGTTGTTGATTCTGTGTAATTGCGCAGCATTCCTCTGCACTTGGTAATTCAGGGAGAAAGCCACTTTGAAAATGAGACCTTGTGGAACTAGGTCACCACAGACACACTTGTTTGTCTACTGCATGTGAATAATGTGAGCAGAATGGTCGGAATAAGTGATGAGTAAACCACAGATTCCTGTATTTACTGCAGTGGAATGTCACACTGACCACATGCAAATAAACAGTTGGTAAGCCATAAATTATTATACGTTTTTATTATAAACAAAATACCTGATATTCAAAGTTTGCATCGATTAAAAAGTACATTCACAAAACAAACTCATTTACAAAAACCTCAAAGTTAAACTAAGACATAATAATGGGTTGATGAGTTTGATAGGCGTCCTGTGTGTATTTAAAACTGTTGCAAGCTTCTGTGGCATGTCAGATCTTGCACATGAATTTTTCTTTAACGTGGGAGAGTTACCGTTTCTCAGAATTAAACAACACATCTCTGCCAGAGGATGAAGGCCTGTCAGTGAGGGACAGTAGTCATTAAGTAGTTTGGACAAGTGTTGAAAACTGTTAAGAGAGCGTTACAAGATGATAAGAGAGGACGCTAAACCTAAACACATTATTTATTTCCTTAAACAGATTTTTTATGAATGGTTGGCTCGAGCTCAGAAGCTAAGTAGGGTTGGGCTTGGTTAGCACTTGGATGGGAGACTGCAGGGGATTCCAGGTGCCACAACGGGGTAGCTACAGTCCTGAGACAAGACACTTCACCTACCTTTGCCAAGTATGAATGTGGTGTGTAAAAATTAGTAAGAAGTCTCAAAGTACACGTTTAGATTTGAGAATGACATTGTTCTGTTTCTACTAACTCATCACTATTCAGAGTTTACTGTATATCATCCTTCTGTACTGCTGCCCTGGGACTGACTGATGAAAGCATGCCAATCTGCAACAGACTCTCTACAATACCTCCAGGCTCCTTTTTTTTTTTTTTTTTTTTTTTTTTCCTTGTCTTAGATTAAGGTAATGTTTAATTGTCCCAAGATCTTGATCTCGGCTTGATCAGGACTACAGTACTCTGTGGAGGATTCATCATATAGTAAATGCTAATACAATCACATTTTTATATATTTTCCATATATATTTTAAGGCCCTCAATACTCAAAATGGTTTACATCAAGGACCCACTCACCCACACAACATCATACACCAGTGTTAAGTGTCTTGCCCAAGGACACAACAACAGGATTCATCTGTGGAAGCTGGCATCCCACCGCCAACCAGTGGTTCAGTAGATCTGATCTGATGTCGAGAGTGGGATTTGAACCGCCAACCTTTGGATCTACCCACTACCGCTACCCATTCAGCCTTCTGTTATGGGAGGACCACTCTACGTGACTGAGCCCATGTAAAAATGACATAATTTGCAGCAAACAAAAGTGGTAATATGCAATAATCGCCAACCATAGCACATTGCACAGTCCCATTAAAGCCTTTATTGTCCACTTGGCAACACAATAATAACTATATAACATGGTCATAACACAGTGAAGTAAGGACTACTTTGCCAACGCTGTATTATGGCATTAAAAGGAAATAAATAAAATATGTTTGGAGTCATGGAAAGTTAAGCAATACCAACGGAGCAGATCTGAAATACCTCACTTAATGTGTCCAAGCCGTGGGATCAATAAAGCTGTTCTCATTACAGACAGAGACATTCTTGACTCACTCGTCTCTGTTGTATTTCACATCAGTGACAAAAAGCAAAAGTACCACTCTAATTTACTCCAGACTGCAGGTTCACGGTTAGTTTTATTCCAAACTCAATACAATAGTGCTGCATACAATACCCTGCCTCCCATTATGATTATAGCATTTCCAATTTTATGTATCTGTTTAACCTCAGCAGTTTACAGTGACGTGGGGTGAGTTACTCGAATTAGGTTAATTTATTCAACCTCTTCTGCTTATTATGACTGTGGGCCTCAAATGGAGTTGGTAGTTAGGGTGGTGTAGAATCACAGTGACCCTCAAGTCATAAGTTTAGAGGTTCTTTCCCAGAATTTGAATTTGTATGAATGCATTCTTTGACTTATGGCTGATATGGAGGAGTGAAGCTTGCACAATTTGCTTGCAAGCTCCCTTTTAAATTTGCTTTTAATCATCGGCTGTGAATAAGGAATGGACAAATAAACTTCAAAGGTGCATTGTGTAACTGTTCTAGTGGAGGGTCAGTCTGCATGCTTTTCCTGTAACCTTTCACTGTAAGGTATTAAACATATCTTGCATTTAATCAATTAGCGTGTCTCAAAAATAGCTTGAAAAACATGCGTTCTGTGAGCAAAGTCCCCTCTCCATAGAAATGAATGTAACTTGACCTGGAGACGTTCCCTGCGTGTCTCCATGAAACAGAAAGCTAATGTCCCCTCTACCAGAGAAGTTACAAATTCTTCCAGTAACGTTTTGGGAATTTTACTTTCAGAACCAGATGTGCCCACCCATTGTTGAGTTGCAGAGAGTTAGGACTTAGGATCTTCTCCGTTGTAACTGCCAGATGATCATCACAACAATTTTTATTTCCTTCTTGTTTTCTTGTTCTTCTGCAGCTAAATATCATATGAATTGCGTCAGGCTTTTGGTAACAGCTCAACCCCATAGAAAGTAAACACACATGTATTGAGTTTGAACTACTCTTTTGTCTCTTTTGGAGATCAGGTTTTTATTGCATTTCACTGCTGGACAAGGTTTTACTACTAACCACAAGTTATGCTACATTCACAGTTCATTAAAAGATTTTGCTGGATAAATACATGTGCTCAAGCTGCAAAGATATCTTATAGTTTAATCCCAAATAATAATGCTGCATTAAAAAGACCATTGTAGTGTATATTTTTCTTTCGTTTTTATATATTCTTGCATAATCGTGCCTGTATTTGTGCAGTGAGCCACAGCAGTCGGAGCTCAGGGCTGAGGTCATATCAACAGAACAGTTCTCGGTGTCAAACATTCAAACATTATTAATGGACCATGTTGTATTTTCAGAAACATGAGAATTCAACCTTAAAATCTTTCCTGTTCCCTCTGTAACAGATGGCACGTTTGGACAAGAGTTTGCCAGATTTCAAAACTGTAATAAAACTGTACTTTCCCCCCATTTTTGCACATTTTATATAGATAATGCCATGCCGTGGAATATTCTAAGCAAAGTAATAACATTTCCATGGACACAATGTGGTGGACCCTCAATTTCCAGGGTCTTCATGCAACATATTATCCAATTTGGACATTTTTCAAATCTAGACAGAATGGACAACGCAATAGCTTTATTACAATGTAGCTGTTCATTACTTTAACTGTCATTCAGTCAACAATGTACAAATATTTACAAATGTTTAAACTTTGTCTGATTCTAGGCTTGATCTATGAAGTCTATGAAATGATACAACCTGATTTTTACTGTCTTAAAAGCACATAAAAAAACAGAACTAGTTTAAACAATTCGCAGTGGTCCTAAGTTATTTCTCACTTGCCTAATGCATTCCAAGCATCCTAATTATTTACCACATGTGTTTATAAGAGCTTTCCAAAACTTTCACAGACCATAACAAGAACCAGCATGTTAACTGCACACTTTCTGCTTCTCCAAAAATACAACGCCTTATATTTAGTTGCACACAGCACACAGTGAACTTATTTTGATCTGTAGAGCTGCTATTTACCGTAACTATATGGAAAAGATGGTGTACAGGCCCTTGTGGTTGTACTGTACTGAATATCTCATACAATGCCAGCCCTGTAACTAGCAAGTCATTTTCCTGAGCAAACTTGGTAAGTACCTAACCAAAAATCCCATTTGCAACTCCAATGGCATAACATCTAGATACGGCTCTGCTTTTCATTTGTTTGCCAGTGACAACACTTGTTTGGACTACGTGAGATTTTTCCATTGTAAAACCACAAATGTCAACCACCCAAACTTGAGATGTTGTCATGTAACATCATTTACTGAAAAGAAGACCTATTATGTAAAATGACTTTTTGGAGCTCTTAACTATTCATGGTCATTTTGGTACAAATGAAAAAAATCTGCTACTTGTTAGCTTCTGTGATCTGCAGATATCCACAGGAGGGGTCAAAGGCTGCTCTTTGGCTCTTTGTTGTGATGATGTTTACGACCACGTCAGATCCCACTGGGCACAAACTCGTTTTAGAGTCTTCCACTTGCTGGTCTCCATGAAGATATTATTGCTTTGCTTAGGATGTTCCACAGTTTGGCATTAAACTTGTCAATCTCCTTTTAGACAGACAGGTGACGACACTAGGCCCTGTTACAAGTCAGATTTGTGGAGAGGCGCGCCCCTCCTCACACTGAGAATGCATGTTTCACAGTGTATGTTTAGCAATACACCTGCTATGCCTGTAATTGAATAAATGCAAGGTATATGAATTCAATGTCATTCTGTGGAACAGTCCAGAGAAAGCAATAACATCTCCATGGAGACTTCACCAGAAAAGTTGCATAGTACACCTTTAATGTGCATTGTGGAAATTGTGTTTAGTTTTACTGATTACATAAAGGTTTTGTACTTGTTAATCTTTCAAATATACGCAGTTTTAATAATGTCTTGATAAATGTGGATTTGTTCAAACTGAGTTTACACAATCCTTTCACATGTCGAGGGCCTTCTGTTTATCCAACTCAGCGTTCCTGGAGGAATTACAGGCCTCAGCCAAATCTGTTTTATATCAGCTGCGGCGCACACAGACCTGAGTCCACTGCACTTGGGTTTAATGAGATCTAAGCTGAAGATTTGTGTCCTTCTACTTCACTGTGTGGAGACCTGTGTGTTTCAGTCATCGTCTCTTGTCCTGGTTTGATCCTGGTTTAGTCTTGACACAGACTTGATTTGGCAGTTTAGTCCCAGTATTGATGTGGTTTTGAAAGTGTGGCTTTAAGCAACACTTTCTTTTTTCATCAATCAACTAAACAAAATTAAAATCACTCTGTTGCAACACTTTGCCTGTGCATGAATGTGATGAGTGAAAGAGTGATCTTGAAAAGTAAAAAAAGTCAAAAGTTATATAATACTGCATATACAAGCCAGATTACTTTTTCACTGTCCAGTTACTTTATATACACGACACAATACAAGTTTCCACATGAACACACAGTTTACCATTTGTATGTTAAACAAATCTTCATTGAGCATCTTCATACCTTTAATTTAAGGGAGTTATTTTAACGTTAAAAACACAGCATGTAACACATAGTAGGTTAAAGCCGTACTTTGGAACATTCTCCAAGCTTTATGTTTTATGTCATATTGTGGAAAATTATTTATTAATTTGAATATTTCAGGTGTGAGGAGGAGAGAAGAGGAGTCCCTTCTCCAGGTTCAAAAAGAGTCAGGTTTGTGGAGATGCAAGCCTGCTCAGATTAAGGACAAATGTTTTTTTGCAATAAGTGCAACCAAAATAAAAATAAAATAAAATATATGCTTTTGATTTAGTCTATATTTGTGAAAAACTTACATACTGTGCCTTTAAGTACTTTATTGGTACATTGTTTACCTTGAAAAGTCATGTTTTTGCTTCTTTCCAATGTAAAATCTGTCTCAAATCTGACCGTAACAACATTTGGCTGAGTTTCCACTTCCCATAAATGATGTGCCTTATGCATTTTTCCAGTGAACAGCTATATGACGGTCTGTGTGTTGCTCAATATAAGAAAACATTTGGACAGCATTTCCAGACATCCGCCACATCCAAAATGTGCCTTCTTTTCTTATCACTGGCCCAGACGTTAGATCAAACCAAAAGTATTCAAGTATTCATTTACAAGTTATACACTGCAGCAGATTATGGATTAAAATCTTCTACATAAATAAACTAATTTACCTTTTTTAACATACTAAGCATAAGTACTATAGAGCCACATCAGCCCATTTGATGTTATAATGTGTTTAATGCAGATTTATTTACATTTAACAGAAATGAAACTTAAAACCACATGGCTCATTTACATAAACTATAAGCCTGAAAAAACTGCTGGCTCCTTGTGTGGCTGATGGGGTCAGCTGCTGTCAGACTAAAGGACAGGATTCAGTGTAATATAGTTGTTCTTTCTGTGACAGAGGGTTGTGAGTCTGAAGAATATGTAGTCTAACCTGCTCTGCTCTTGTGCTCGTATTGTGTTGGAGGTGGCTCATAGGTAAACTTTTCAGAGATCATAAGTGTGCAGGTTTAACACAGCTCTTTATTCAACAGCAGTCATTTCACTCATCTAGTCACTTTATTTATGTACGCTACCGTTGTGATGAAAACACTGAATGTAGAGAAAGTTTAAATATAATTCTCATTACACTCAGCGCAGTAGTGGAGGAAGGCGCATGTGTAGTATCTGTTGTTCCCGCTGCTGGTTAGGAGGATTTGGATCTACCAAAACCAGTGAGAGCTCCTTCTCCTCACTGCTCCTCACCCCTCCTTGGTCCTTATTGTTGACCTGATGACGTAGGAAAAAGGAATTTGTCCCCCCTCCCTCTCCCGCTCCAGACCCCCCATCCCTCCTTCCCCCTCCTCCTCCACATCCCTCTCTCTCCCTCCCCCTCCTCCTCCACATTTTCATTGGAGCGAATTTCATTGCAGTCTGCCAAGTCCCAGCTGGAGATCGTTTCCACATATTAGCTGTGTTTAGGGGAAAGCGAAACTTAAGGAGTTGTTGCAAAAAAAAAAAAAAAAAAAAAAAAACATGTTGAAAAGGGAAAAGGATAATAAGTTTTAGACACTCAAAACATGTGAACAGGTCATGTATTTAGACGGTCTGTTCTGGTGATGTCTAAACAGGCCCGGGGGGAACATATTACCCCAGTGCAGGCCACCCTCTGTTGGTTACCTGTCAATTTTAGAATCCATTTTCCCACCTTACTTGACAGCGCTCCTACAGCCGCACACGCCCAGTCGAGCTCTGAGGTCAGTGGTCCAGCTACTCCCCTCTCCTGTCTCCCTCGCTCCAGACTGACCTCCAGATAAGACAAGACCTTCTCTGTGATCTTTGGTCTATCTTTAGCAGAGCACTAGTGTCTGAGGAGTCCTGATGGTTAAAGTCTGCTGAAGACACTACTATTTGCACAAGTGGTATTATTTTGAGCCTAAATCTGTCTTAAACCTGTTTTTTCTTGCTATTTTCTTGCGTATTGTGCATTGGGGTTTATTGTTGTATGTGAAGCACTTTGGTGAACTGTGGCTGTTTTTAAATGTGCTATACAAATAAACTTGACTTGATTTGATTTCTTTTCATCCAGCCATTTTTAAATATATTTCTAAAGTGTCGTGTACATGTATCCTTCACATAAACTGCAGCCATTTTAAGAAGGGTAGATCTGAATTTAACAACAGCTCTCAAATAGGACTAAAAACAATTATATAAGGCTATCACTCATGTCTCCATTGACTCCATTAAAACTTTACATTTATATTTTCCACAAAACTGTGTCTAACTTACTTGTACTAGTACTTTTGTTCTGCTGTGCCTGTAGTGTAATGCCTTTTGAAAACTACAATTGCTAATATGCAAACAGTCATAATATAACGTTATATGAGATGGGGGAGAAATATAACAGAAAATCCACAGTTTTAGTGACTCTGACAAACAGTAATATAATAATATAAATGAATAATGCATCTGTGGCAGCAACAATTCACTCGTATTAGTTTTAAATGCACACTCCTTCAATCTGTCTGAAAACACTCAAGATGATGATGAAAAAGAAATGGAAGAAGATGATGAAGAAGAAGAAAATGATGAAGAAGATGATGAAAAAGAAGTAGAAGAAGAAGAAGATGATGATGATGATGATGATGATGATGAAGAAGAAGAAAAAGATGAAGAAAAAGTAGAAAAAGAAGTAGAAAAAGAAAAAATGCCGTATAATATTCTAAGCAAAGTAATAACATCTGAAGGCTTCTAAATAGATCATATTTACAAATGAAACTTAATGAATTAACTACTTCATGAATACTTTAACTCTTAATTCCTCAGTGAGTAAGCCTGAGTTGCTGTTATATGAACTATTTGCTCTTCATGAATTAAGTCTTGGTTCATGCTAAAGCTCATAAAGGTGTAGTTACCGTAGTGGTACTGTAGACCCTTATATTATATTATTGCATCATACTATTTCATACAGCTTAGGAAAAACTACAACAGAATGTATGTGGGCAAAATGTTACACGAGTGAATGAATTGATTTCAACAGAAAAATGGGCAGAAACATGAACATGTTGGGGCATACTACTACATACCAAATATTATATTGAATCTTTAATTATTTTTTGACATTTTGGCTTAAAAATGTCACTGTCTTTCTTCTAAAAAGGTATTTTCATATGTGTTTTAGTCCAGTTAATGATTATGAGGATCAAAATACAACTACGATTATTTTTATAGTCGACTAGTCACGATTAGTCCATTAACCGTTGTGGCCCTATCTCTGTCCATGGTTTTCAAAGTGATTAAAATCTTGACCGTTGCCATAGAGAATATCAATGTAAATCTAAATCATGTATCTTTTGAATGGGAAAAATCTTCAAAATGTTGAATATAACAAGAAACTAAACTTCATGAACACACAAGTCGTAAGCTATGTGGAAACTGAACTTACAGCTTTCTTACTGTAAACCACTGCACAGCACATTTCAAACTTTTACCCCTATTTGGACATGGATGTTACACAACAAAGCACTGGTCATTTATTTTGGCTCAGAGTTCTCCAGATTATCCAGACGCCACATGGGAATAATCACTGTTTGCTTGTAGTTATTCTGTAGCTCCTTGTAATTTCTAACAAAGTTCAGAGCCCTGCGAATACTGACTGTCCTACGAGTGTGTCCATAACATTCTGGTTTAAATATCTGGATGCCCTCCCGGTGAGAGTGAGGGACACGTCAGACACTTCTATGGGCGTATTGGCTGCGTTGGTCCCGGGGCAGTGGAACACAAGGGAGCAGGGGGGCGCTGCTCTTGTTACCCAGTGATGGTGGCCTCTGAGTGGGCCGTGGAGGGGGTAGCAGGGCTGGGGGGGCAGGGAAAGTTCTCTAATGGAGTCCTTGTATCTGTCTATGCCAACGCCGGGACTGTCCAGGTCTTCTTCATCCAAGTCGAGTTCTTGGGTTTCATTGATGGTTGGGAGGCGGTCCACACATGAGAGGAGGTATCGGGACTTCATCCTATAGAAAAAAAGTCGATTGACAAAAGTGAGGCTAAGTAAGTCGTAGGGCACAATTGGCACAAAGTAATTTAAAGTATAGTAAGTCATTAAAACAAATCTAGTTGTTGACACTATATAAAATTGTATGGATTTGTACGTGACCATGACAGCAGAGTATGTCCTACTATTTAGGAGTAGAGCTGTGCAATGATTAGCTTGGGTCTTTTTTAAGAGGTCTACAGCCAATCCTCCTCCCATGTCAGTGATTTGGAGCTTAGAGGAAGTAGTTCAGCTATTTTGGTGTTAAATAGCACTTGAAAGCCCATAATTTATTCTTTGTGATACATTTTTGTCATATTTCCCGCACATTAAACGACCCGTATTGCTCTATTTCCTGATCTAAGCTATAATGTTGCTTCCTCATCGCAAACATACCTGGAGTTGTGTTTTGTTTCATTCGCACATGTTTAGCACACAAACCTTGAATATTTTGGCCGAGTTCTTCTTCTCAAACAGAAAACACTCTATTCCACCTTGTGATGTCATGTGATAATACAGGAAGTGTGTGTTTTTAAACTCCATTCACTTTCACTGGAATCATTTAGATAATTTTAGCCCTGGAACTTCCAATCTCTACTGAATAAAATATAAAATGTAGCTGCGAAAACTACCACTTCATGACATCATAAGGTGGAACAGAGCATTTTGAGCTTTGGAGATGTGGAGAGTAAAAAACACAACACCAGGTATGTTTTAGAGGAGGAAACAGCATTACAACATGGCTTAAAGTTAGTCAAGTTACGTAGTAAGTCCTAATTCACAACTTTGGCAATGTCAGGATTAGAATTTAGACTCATTAAAACAACTTATTTTACAGAATAATGAAACATGTAAAACTCACCTTTACCTGCTCCTTGTGTCCAGTTCCTCTAGTGTCTCTTTCCTCCTCTGCCCTGCTCCTGTCTCAGTCTTCGCATGTTAATACGACCCAGATTGAGCTGACCGGGCTGAATATAGCCCATGGGCCGCCTCAGGTTAAGCCCTTACGTGATTAAAGTAGCTGCTTTTGTACCAGTGGAAAGTTGGCCAAGTGGTGTTTAGTGATAGTGTGACAGACAAAACAACAAGTGACATTATGTAAATACACAGGTAAGAAATGACTAAGCACAGGGTTTTAAATTGTTTACTTTACCACTACAGAAAATATTTAGTGGGTTTAAACTTGTACTGGGAAATGTGTAACCAAAATAATATGCTCCTTATCTTTCTCTTTTGTTTCTTTTCATCTAACAGACCATGCTATTTGTGACAACGAAAGCTGGAAAGAGTCACAGCAACGTCCCAGGACTCAGATGATGTCAACCACATACCTCTTATTTGGTGGAACAGTGAGATATTACTGTAAACCTTAGGAAAAACTACAACACAACATATACGGCCACCCGGACACACGCCAAACTGTTACACAAGAGAATAAGTAGAGTTCAATGGAAAAACAGGTAGCAACGTGTTTGGGAATACTACTACATACTGAATATTATACTGAATCGTTACTTAGACATTTTGGCTTTATAACGTCACTGTCTACGATTATTTTTATATTGGACTAGTCATGATTAGTCCATTAACTGTTGCAGCCCTATGTTAAAAATGTGGACTGTTGTCATAGCGAATAGCAATATATCTTTTGAATGGGAAAAATCTTTAAAATGTAAAATATAACAAAAAACTAAACTCCACGAACACACAAAAGTCCTAAGAAATCAGTGAATTGAACCTACAACTTTCATATTGTAAACTACATTTATCTCTCTTTGGACACGGATGTTAAACAAAAAGCGTTGGTCATTTATTTTGGCGCAGTGTTCTCCAGAGTTCACTGAAAAAAATAAATAAATAAATAAAAATTCACATGGGAATAATTGCTGTGTTTGCTTGAAGAACTAACCACTTTCAGTTTGCTTCTGTTTTTCAAATTTCCAAAGAAAAGTCTGAACACACAACATAATGCAGCTGGTGTTATGTGGTTGTTCGAAAAAGTACCCAAAAATTGTACATAATTAAGTGTACTGTTACTTAAAGTGGTTAAAGAAATGACTCTAAACTATTCAGGTAAAGTACTCAACTAAGATTATACTTTTTTTTTCTCAACATCTTTATAATTTGATGTTAGTGAAATTACAAGGACAAACTATGAAAGGCCAATATTAATTTTTTCTGATCTATGTTATAATGTTGTTTCCTCATCAATACAAAACATCAAAACATATCTGGAGTTTTGTTTTGTTTCAACACTCTGTTCCACTTTGTGATGTCATGTGGTAATACAGGAAGTGTTTAAACTCCATACACCTTCACTAGAATCATTTGGATGATTTCCAATCTCTACTGAACTAAAGGTGAAAGGAGCTGTTAACTTGAAAACTACACGACATCACAAGGAACAGAGCATTTAGAGAACAGAACACAAGTATCCATTTTGTGTAACATAAGACCTTTAAATTAAAATCTTAAAATCTGGTATTTTCAAAGCGTAGACACAATAAGAGCACTGTGTTCCATTGGTGCCCTGTTCAAATACAGAAAAATACAAACAATGCATGTATATTATATCTCCATAATCTACAAAACGAAAGGTGCTTGAACTATTTATTTTCTGTAATTCAATGGGACACAAGATTTGTTTCTGTAATAAAATAATATTTTTGATTTTAAACTGTTAATTAATTTTGAGGTATTTTTTAAAGGACACAGTTTTGTCAAGGCAAAACCCAAGATATCTATAAAGTAGGTGGTCACTATTTTAATGAGCGCACCATTTATAAAGATTTGTAGCTTGCACATTACTTGAATAATTTTTTGAGGAAAAAAACTTCTTGCTGCAGTTTTAGGGAGGGAGCACTTGCATACATCATCTGCATATAAATGTATGTGACTTTTCTCTTAAATTGCCACCGATGGCATTAATAGATACAGTAAAATGTAGTGGGCCCAAAAGTGAACCTTGGGGCACTCCTTTGCTTAAAGTAAAAATAATAATAATAATAATTTAAACCCATCGGCTACTACTGTCTGGGTTCTGTTTGAAAGATCATTTTTGAACCAATTAGATGTTGTCAAATCTAATATGCCTCAGACACTTCAAGAGGATTTTATGATCCACAGAATCAAAGCTTTAGTTAAATCAATAAACAGAGCTGCGCAATCTTGTATCATCAAGTTTTGTACAAATGTAATTTTACATTTTTGTGGTTTCAGTGGCAGTACTACGCCCTTTTCTGAAACCCAAATTATAAGACTTCAAAATGGAGCATTTATTTAAATAAATTGTAACTTGATTTGCAACTAACTTTTCAAAACCTTTTACAAGACAAGGTAATTTAGATACTGGCTGGAAATTATTTACATTTTTAGTTGTCTCAACTTTATGTACAGGCAAAACATGTGCAATTTCCATAATTATGATATAATTTCATTTGAATCGATAAATTAAAAATATGTTATAGAGGTTGAATTAAATACAGGGCCGCTCATCAGCTCCCATGGACGTCTTTGGGTCTAAGGAACAGTGTCCATTTAAGACCTCCATGTAAATCTGAAGCAGTGCTGGAAGGAACACAACTCTTTTCAATTTTTTTTCATTTGACATACTCACAGTGGAATGAGTAACCAAAACTTTTACTCAGAAAGACTACTGTTACACTGTGAAATACATCACTCAATTAGGAATAAAAGTGTAGTGTCTGAAGACTCCTCTGAGAAGTACTTTTGCAGGTATTAGAGCTGATCATTATAGAGATCTCATAGTTTGTGGGAGAATTGTGATGAAGTTTGTTTTGTTGTTTTGACATTTGACATTACCATTGTTGTTCCCTAAAGTGATTAAGTGAAAGCATGCCACAACTATTTTTAAAACCAAAAAGCAAAACATTTTTTCATGGGAAAGACTATTTTAAATCTAATCCATTTTCTATTCACTTTGTATGTGTCGCTCTGGAGAAAGGGAGAGTTAAATGTACTGGAGCACTGGCAGATAGGGTTTTACAGTTTTTCTAATGCTTTGGTGCAATTTCCAGATCAAAATAGAATTTTTCGAAGCTTTAAACACATTCCTCAAAACAATTCATACAAACATCAAAATCCAAAATAGCTCTCAGTGAACACATCAGAACATCCCTCAGAATGCACAGACCTCTGAGCAGCGTCTATGATGATTTCACTATCAAAATGATTCACTGAGTTTTCAGATTATGTATGGACGAAATATGAGGCTCATGTGTGAAATATGTTTCAGGACATGATTTGTAAATGTTTACAATATCATTTGACACTTTCCACTCTTATCTGATCAGTATAAATGACTCATCTGTGATGTATTTTGTATAATTCTCATATAAGTTTAATATAATTCTCTCTCCATCAAACTGTCAGGAGCAGCTTAAGCAGCCTATAATGAATTTTGAACACTCCCATAAAATCAGACTGCAAACAATTGTACAAAATCGTTTGAAACACTGCAACAACATATTTGCTCTTTGGAAAAACAAACAAGAAACTGGCCTAATGATTTACAAAAGTAACTGAAAGATTTGAAGGTTGAACAAATGGTTTTGAAAATCTCAGTTCTGATCCGAAAAATGTTCCAATACAATTGGCAAAGACTGTAGCAAATTTCACTTTTGTTTAGGGACTGTTGTGACTGTGCAATGCCCCCTACTGAAAGAAGGTCAGTATTACACATTATTTTGAACACTTCATTTTCGGGCTCATGAGAAGTAAAATGTATTATTAACAGTGACAAACTTGCACAACAAGTAATTTGAAACTATTTCAAAGTATGAACCTGTTGAATATTGTATATCAACATTCATGTCATTATTTTAATCTCAAAGTATTGAGATTTTAAACATTTGCCAGATTTTGCATCAAAACCAGATGATGATCCAGACCCAAATGGTTTAAATCTCCATCACTATAATTCTTAAGATTCCTATGGTGTGGTGTTTGGTGGGGGTTGGGTGCCTTTAATAGTCCATATTATGGCATTAAGTGTATATTATGTTTAATAAATGACAGGTGTTTTATTATTTTTTTTAAAAGCAGGGACTCCTCTCCACAGACCTGACCCATAACTTGGCCTTGTGATGTCACTGACTCGTCGGCAAGGAGACAAAGATGTTAAATGGGTGTGTGGGAATCATTTAAATTCTCTATGTAAAGCACTTTCGGTTATATGCAATTTATGAAAAATACTTTTAAATAAAGTTTGTTCGATTGATTGATTGGTTGATTAAATGCCATATTGTGGAATATTCTAAACAAAGCAACATATTTTCATTTACATAGATATGAGCAGAGTGGTTCAACAGTGCACATTTTATTTGTTTCTAGAGTCATTAAATCATTTTCTGAAGTGCACAATTGAAAGCTGATTTTACTAGAAAAGAGTGATAGGTCTGTTTTGTATCAGAAGTTGGACTTTTAGTGTGAGCGTTTTGCACAGACGGAGGAGCCACCAGCAGAGCACGGAACAATATTTCCCTCAAGACAATAAAACAATGGCAGAACGTTATGTAACTGAGCAGACAATAGAAACCTGACTAATGAATGAATAAATGGATTCCATGTGTCCAAGGATAATAAATACATAACATAAAAGTAGACATTTGTCATATAGATTTTTATTTGAAGGCATAAAACAATATGACACAAAAAAAAAAAAAAAAAAAAAAAAAAAAAAAAACACAAAATGGAAAGTAAAGCGTACCATTAATTAAATAAAATAATAAAACTATATATTTGCGTATATAAATTAAATGAACAAACTGATAAAGTGTTTAAATTTCTGCATCAAAATTTCCAAAACAGATAGTGATTTGAGCCAGTGACAATAAATGGAAAAAGCCCAGTGTCTCAAAATGAGTTAAGACAAAGTTGCAAAGTGGTTTACATAATGGTTAAAATAAATACACAAATTCAAATGAAAAATAAAATTATACAAACACCTCCTGTTACATTATTCCTATTATTTATTTGTCTCAAAAAATACCCAACCATAATTCATTTCAATGTGGATTTTTTTTTCCCCATTTAGATGTGCACATTAACCTTTCTTATGAAGGTCCGCCACCTGTTTGCCTCCATGGATATCTTACATTTAATGCCATACTGT
The DNA here is from genome assembly GCF_009829125.3 of Periophthalmus magnuspinnatus. NCBI lineage: Eukaryota > Metazoa > Chordata > Actinopteri > Gobiiformes > Gobiidae > Periophthalmus > Periophthalmus magnuspinnatus. The sequence continues at coordinate 18,131,232 of NC_047126.1, forward strand.
GAAACATTTCAGGCAAAACCACAACTATCTCTATGGGGACAAGCATGTGATGCCATCAAGTTAGATCTGTGGAGAGGCGAACAGGTGTTTTAGAGCAATTTTAAAAAAAAAATGCAATGACTGATTAATGTCATACTGTGGAATATTTCAGGCCAAGTAATAGCATCCCCATGGAGAAAAGCATGTGGCGAATCCTCCACCAGAAAAGTTACATATCGCATCTTTAAACTGTATTCTCATTTTGACCAAAGGAGCACATTCGATATCATTCAAACGTAATGAAAATGATCACTCAACACACAACAACAAATGAAAAATAATACAACCCGCCATCGTCACACTACGGCAGCCTGTGAGAGCCAAAAAGAGCTTTACAATCCTAGTAATATTTATGGTCTCACTTAAAACTACTTATCTTAATCACATTACCATTCTGAAATAAAAGCTAATCGTTTCTGTAGCCCTGATAAACTCTCTGATGAAATAAACAGGCATTTCCACGAAAGGACATTGATTTTGTCATTAAGTTTAAAGGAGCTTTGGCATCAGAACAGAATCCCAGAGGCACACAGTGAAGTGGGCTCAGTTACTGTCATCATAAACTATTCAGAACATAGCTTTACTGTAGCAATTTATACAATTTATACACAGCAAAAAAAATAATTGGATAACAACATTAGTTAACCTGATTCAACCTTGTTTTGAGTATTTTACATTTCATTAATATGTTTTTGAGTTATACATTACTCTGTTTCAAACATTTTTGTTCACTCAACTTTTTTCTTACTTCATTTGCTGATATTTAACTTGGAATGAGACAGACGATGCTTCTTAAAAATAGATTTGAGCAAAAATAATTTCTGTTACGTATAACCTTATGATTGTGTAATAGGATCATTAGGAGTTGTGAATCAGTGCCACTGTTATATATATTAACAGGACACTAAATTATTTCTGTTGAGATGATAACAATGCACTAAAATATGCAAAATGTATTGAATGAAAGTAAAATGGTTTCTTGCATTGATCAGAAAAATACTTTGACATTCAGACACTATAATTTGTGGAGCACTTCTGAATGATTCCCTTATGATGTTACACAAAAAAAACAAAAACTCAATTCACTAAATTAGAGACTATAGATCAGCCCAAAACAAACCCACACATTCACATTTTGTAATCAGATATCAATGTACAAAATGGTTATTAATCTTGTTATGTTTAGAAAGTCTTATAGCACAAGATTTTAGAAAAACGCACCAATGTGTAGCAACAAGGAAACTTTATACTGTGTAATTACTTAATTATTTTAAACTGATATACCTGAGATTTGCATTACGAAGGATTGTTAATAATGTTTGACTGAATGTCTTGTCTTATGTTCTAAAAAAAAAAAATTTAAAAAAGGAAATTAGAATAAAAATATATTGACTTCTCTGAATTGGTAGCACAATAAAAATCAACAATTTTACTGTGCTACCTGTATTAGTAATGCATTGTAAGTATTTATATTATCACATTATTACTTGTGCTTAAAGATCATCTTATGAAAAATTGACCATGTTAGAATGTTGTTACCTCATCAAAAACATAGCCAGAGTTTTGTTTCATTCACACATGTTTGATTAGTCTGTCTACATCTCCAAAGCTCAAAATGCTCAGTTCCGCCTTGTGATGTCATGAAACAGTAGGGTTTTTTGGGTTTTTTTTAGTCAACAGCTACCTTTTGCCTTTTGTTCTTTAGAGATTGGCAATTCCACAGCTGAAATTATTCAAATGATTCTAGTGAAAGTGTATGAAGTTTAAAAACACAGTGAACACTTCCAGTATTACCACATGACATCTCAAGGTGAAGTTTTTTCTGTTTTGGAGAGGAATTAAGGCTGAATATCCAGGGTTTATGTGTTAAACATGAGTGAAAGAAACAGAACACAACTCCGGATATGTTTTTGATGAGGAAACATTATATGGCTACATTATATAGCTCAGAAAATGGCGTAATATGGGCACTTTAATATTGGGAGTTAGTTTGAATGTTCCTATGTTTTTGCCTAAATTTGGCACTAAAGTGAGCCATCTTATGTCTCCAAGTGCCCCAAAAGTGTAAATATATTTAAACCCATGTCCTAGCACCTGGCGCTCATCTGCGGTGCCCTTTCTGCTTCTTGTTGCGGGCAGGGGCTCTGATTGGTTGACTGACGCGTCCGTTCTCCAGTGGTGTGGGGGCGGGACAAGCAGGAGGAGAGACAGGAGAGAACAGGTCCGCTTCTCCGTACATGTTTGATTTGAATGGACCACCTGTGGAAAACTGAGGACTAGAGGAAAGATGAAATACAAGCAAGACTTTAGTTTAACATCATGCGAAGATTTTATTAAAGTGAATATCAAAGAGTAAGGCTTCAGTGTCTCATCATTCTTAAGCACTGAGCTATTTAGTAAGTAATATTCTTCTACAGCCATTTAAATAAATACTGGGAAAGACATGTTTCTATAGCCAAATATTCAGAAGTTGAAATGAGGTACAATTATGATGACAACTACTGATGATTTCTTGATTTAACAAAAATGAGATTTAAAAATGTGAAACTAGGGGTTGGACTTTGCTCCAAGAAATGTGTGATATGAATCTTTTGACATATCGCCATTTTTTATTTTATCACGATTTTTGAATCATTTTTATATAGTATTTAAGGGATAACTAAAGCCATCTGCCATTTGTGAGAGTTCACTTTTCACTGTGATTGGTTTTATCCACCTGTCACTCACTCAGAGCAATAGAGGCTGACCAATAGGAGGAGTGGGAGGGGCAAAGTGTTTTTGACCATAACGCTGTATTAAACAATTAAAGAAATGCAGGGAGCCAGGATATGGTGATTTAACCAAAATAGCAGATCATCACAGGGATGAGATCATGATTTTTATCAGCATATCCCACGTGAAACCCCAATAAAGCCCATGCTGTATAGTGGAAATGTAATGTGTATGTGTGTGTGTGCGTGTGTGTGTGTGTGGGGGGGGGGTGGGGGGGTGTGTGTGGGGGTGTGGGTGGGGGTGGGGGTGTGGGGGTGTGTGTGTGTGTGGGGGGGGCGTACCTTATGGGTGTGCGTGGGCTGCTGTTACAACGCCGCATCGTTCGAGCTTTTGGTTCAAATGAGAATCCTTCCTTCAGACTCTCCAACACTGACGGAGCCACATAAGTGAAGCCCTGAGGAGCAAGTATCAAAAACATACAATTCAGAGATATAATAAACCAACTTGCACTATGACCCAAGTATAACACTCTGGTATACGCTATGGAGTTTACCAGTCAGACTTTTCCAAAAACGATGTCGCTAATCAGCTATGTGGTGATTAATATTGATAGCACAGTTGTTTTCAGTCCAAAAAATCACATTTAAAACTTTAAGATCCATGAAATGTTTTAATAGGTTGAGGCTTCATAAAGTTTCAGATACCACAGAGCTAATGAGCCCTGAGCGACCTATCAAGTTTTTATTTTTTTTCTGAATGTCTATGGAAAAAAAAAAAAAAAAAAGGGAAATTTACTTACAGAACCAAGTGGTGCAACACAATATTTTTTTACTATAAAAAGTCTGTTATTTGATACTGACAGCGAAAGCGAGCTCAGCGCTGTGGCTCAGAGTGGTGTCGTCTGGACTGTCCACTGGAGTCTGTCGAGTGAACCTGGTGTCGAACTGACTCACATCCTCCTCCGAGTGCTGCAAAACAACATACACACAGTTACTTATTAGATTAAAAGGTGTGCGGTCTGGAGAAGTTAACTGCCTAAAATGTCCCATATTACGCTGATTCCTGTGAGCTTAAGCCATATTAGAATGTTGTTACCTTCTCAAAAACATACCTGGAGTTTTGTTTCAGTCACACATTTGAGTAATCCCTAATTTTTAGTCTATCTACATCCCCAAAGCTCAAAATGCTCTATTCCACCTTGTGACGTCATGAAGTGGTGGTAGCTGCCTTTTACCTTTTATTCAGTAGCAATGAGTGATTCCATAGCTGAAATTATCCAAATGATTCTAGTGAAGATGTATGGAGTTTAAAAACATAGTGGAGCATTTCCTGTATTGCCACATGACATCACAAGGTGGAACAGAGTGTTTTCTGTTTAAGAGAATTCAGCCTAAATATGCAGCGTTTATGTGTTAAACATGTGTGAATGAAACAGAACAGGTATGTTTTTCATGGGGAAACATTATAACATAGACCAGAAAATAGTATAATATAAGCCCTTTACCAGCTAATCAAACTCCTGACCAAGATCCTGGAATAAAATCTGGCAATGGATCCCTGAGTGCTGCACTGTGGTCACCCTCTCGAGATTTAACCTTAGATTCAATGAAGATTCCATGAAGAATGGGTCAAATGCAGAGGACAAATTTCCTTAACCTTCACTTTACTACATTTGAACATTGAGGTCCCAGCTTTATAACAAAATACTTTGATTTTAACAACATACAAATATGCAGGAGTTCATTTTTTTTTTGTTACATATAATGTGTGAAAAACTGTGTCCAAGTTACTTCTTTGAGGATCAAGTGTAAGGGTTTATGCATGATGAAAATACCGAAAGGTACCCAAAATGGTGCCTTTAAATGGGAAGCTAAAACCCACATAAATATATGTATTACAGAGCTAGGCAATATGGTGATAAACTTAACCCATGATAAAATCGAAATCGTGATCTGGCCCCAAGAAAATCATTATATACATATTTTTTGCGATATTCCCTATCCTTAATTTAATACATAAAAATCTAATTAAAGGGGGGTATTATGTAAAATAAACTTTTTAAATCTTTCTACCATGTTATAATGTTGTCAGTCCCATCCATCAAATACATGCCTGAAGAGGTTTTATACGTCGTCCATCCATGTTTGAGTAATTTAATTACCTCCCTGTCCAATGCCCACAATCTTCAGTCCCCCATGGTCCCACACAGCCATTTTTCATAAATATACAAAAGCATGATACAAAACAATAACCTATTGCCTAACCTAAACCTAATGCAATGTGCAATAGTTTCGTTTTATTCGTTTTTATTATATATATATATATATATATATATATATATATATATATATATATATATATATATATATATATATATATATATATATATATATATATATATATATATATATATATATATATATATATATATATATATATATATATATATATATAATGTGATAGTGCTCTGAAGGGGGAGTGACTTAGCGCAAGGAGCAAAGATTGTTTTTCACGAATATAGCATTATCAAAAGAATAAAAAGTAACATGGTTATCTACATATGGCATGTGTTAGCAGTTAATAGCCCATAGAAGTCTCTTTAAATAGTTTTTCCTTGGTCTTACCAGTTGTGGCTTGTAGGGGGGCTCCACTTTCTTGCTGAGCAGGTCATCCCAGTTGATGTGTCTGAAAAAAGGATGTTTCTAAACACAGAGGAAGCTCTCATTAAAATTCTCTCTTATCTTCAAGAGCCCTGTCTTGCCATTGCCCCCTGTGTCTGCCTCACTCCACTACAAAGACTTTCAGACATGTCCCAAGGACGAGGTCAGGAGGACAGGAGAATTACAGTGTCCTCAGTTATTTTCACCGATGAAGTGAAACAGGGAACTGCATATATAAGAATATAGAAGAAGTGCAATAGCAGGTATTTAGTTGTTGTTTTGTTTTATTCAAAACTGTTATTCTGTTACATCTTATATTGTAATATCTTTCAAATTTAAACTGATTTAGCAAAGAAGGAATATGGAAGTTTTACAGCACTAACATAAATTTGGCTTTTGAAAACACTGCTATGTAAAGAGCTGATTACAAGCCTCACTTTTTTTCTGTCAATGGCTCATATCTAGCTTTGTAAATAGTCTAACCTTATATTAAGATGATTGTTCTTTAGTATAAAGCCATTTGCACAGATTGACACTCCCTTCTTGGCCACACGGTGGGTGAGGATCAAATTAATAATGATATTATTTAATGGACTGTCAAATTCTCATTACATTGCATTAATATTTACATTATATTATCTGATACATGTCACTATATGCAAGAAAACATGTTTAAATGGATACAAATAGAAATAACAGTATATAAGCTATAAAAGTGAAACAGGAGTACAGTGAATAATTTGAGGTTATCAAATAATTGTTAATATTAAAGAACAATAGAGATAAGGCATGTATTTGAGTTTAGCTAATGTAATTTACCTGAATATCTGCGCAGTCTGCTTTACTGGAGCCAAGCCTTTGGGCCGGACTCTTCTTCAAAAGCTGAAAATCAAAGCACAGAGTCTAATTTAATACAAGTGGAAATATGCCTCTTATAAAACTAGATAAACACTTATAATTCTTGAGACGAGAGACGTTAAAATGTAATAATGAAGGGAGCTAATCTGCTTTGCTGAGGGGTTTTTAGTTTTGTAAAAGATATTTTTACCTCCGAAGAGGGACAAAATAAGGACAAGTACATGAAACCGCAGCAAAAGTTTTACTCTGGGTAGACAATTATAAATGTTGGATGAATGGAAACTTGTAGATTTCCACAAACATGAATTATTAAATTTAATACATTTGTAAACACAACTTTCTGTTGTAATATTACTGTGATTAAATTTGATGTTGAGTTAAATAATTCTTCAGTCTTAAAACTAAATTTGAATGGTTGCAATTTAACCAATAGCTACCAGTGCAACTTTTTAGGCATTATAAAGTCTCTATGAGGTTTTATTGTGCACAAAACTAGCTCAGTAGAATAAACCTCCACAAATGTTCTGAAATGTTTTAGACTATCAATTTATATTAAAGTCATCTCTGAAATGTGAAATGTGCACCATTTACCTTTTCTGGTGGAAAATCTGACACCTGTTATCACTTTGTCTAGAATGTTTCACAGCATGGCATTAAACTTAACATGGTGATAGATATGTTTATACAATCCAGGAAAGGCAATAACATCTCCATGCAAACAAGCAGGTAGCAGACTATCCACCAGAAAAAGTTATAGTGCACCTTTGATGGTCTTGGAGGCGGAAATGAAAATGTGCACTGTGAACTGTGAAAGTCTGTATTTCGTAAGTGTCATCTCCATCTGCTGTCTCTGGGAGGCAAACCTGTCTTGCAATATGGAGGAAATGACCTAAAGAGAGTTATCGTAAGAAACCCTGGCTTTCTTTAATATTTGCCTTATTTCAATAAAAAAAGAAAAGAAAAAAGCCACTGACAATGTATTCTCATAAGGAAGCTGCAGGGGGGGCTCTTTCACCAAAGGTTACTTAGTTCTGCTTTAAGAAAATCAACAAACACAAAACAATTTGACAACTATGATGTAATAAGATATGTGTCCAAAGTCTTCAGCCCTTGTGTTGTGTGATGCACCTTTTTGAGGAGGTCCCGAGCGTCGATGGTCAAATAAGGGGGCAAGTTGATCTTACACTTCAGAATCTTATCTATGGTCTTCTTCCTGTTTTCAGCCGTGAAAGGAGGCTGTACAAAGATTAGAGAGGGTTTATTTAAAACGTCTTAACATGGTTGACATTTGGGAAAAACTATGTCATATCTATCATTTGATTATGTTGAGATGAATTCACCGTCAAAACAGTATTTTATAATCCCTATCCTTTAAGCTGAGCTGGAGACAGGTCAGGATCCTGCGGTGGAATTTGCTGTTCAACTGTCAGATTGTAGATTTGCTGACCTGGTTTATGGTGAATTTCTCTGTCATTACTGGCCCTATCTGCATGAAATAAACTAGCAGAATGTTCCAAGTCTTCCCTGTCAACTTAAATGAACAAGAGTGCAATGATTTTTTCATTTGGGTGCTTGGTTCAGAAAATGGTGCCATTATTCAACACTAAAGTCATAATTGTTGTCAGCTGAAGGCTCTTTAGGCCATAAGATTACTATGGGTTCAACATCTGTGGGTCATAAGTTTGGAGGTTTCTTTTAAAAACAGTGAATCCATCATAGGCCATCCAACTGAAAGTATGACAATAACAAAATGGACAATAGGTTTCTTTCACGTTCTAGAAATTGGTAAGATTTACAAAACAGAGTAGTGTTTCTACTAAGCACAAGTATACCATGTCTGATCTTACCGATCCCGTCATCATGTCGTACATCAGTGCACCCAGGCTCCACCAGTCCACAGCTCTATTGTGGCCTAATCTGGTCAAGATCTCTGGAGCCCTGAGGGAAAGGTAAGGCAAGGATAAGTTTATATTTACAAACATTATGCGATCACATCAGAGATAAAAGGTCATATTTCCAAGAAGTATGTAATTAGGTACATATATTTAACAAGATTAAATACTGCATAATTCTGAGGTTGTGCATTTAACTGAAATATACAAATTAATTCATTAATTTAAAAAATCAGAAAAAAAAAATCAGCTTTGATCTTTTTATTTAAGGTGTGAAGCAGAGTTCAGAAGTTTGGAGGAAGAAATTTGATATTTTTAAATTCAATGACAATGATCATAAGTCTGTATTGTGTTTAAAACATGTCTTTCAATTTGAAATTTCTATAGTTGGTCATAGAGAAAAATACAATTAGATGGAAAAATCATGATTACTTAATATGAAGAAAAACAATTGTAGCACGCAGCAAAATATGGTAGAGCTAAGCCTGTGTGCTTGTATGTAGTAAGTGATGTGCTGTAGTGATGTTTTGTGCACTGTGACCCACATGTACTCGATGGTCCCACAGAACGTGTGAGTGACGCTGCCGTCGTGAATGGACTCTTTACACAGGCCAAAGTCCGTCAGCTTTATGTGCCCTTTCACAAGAAAACAATTGAATGTAATCATGCAGTTTAAAGATAAACAAAATGGTGACATTTGCACATACATCATGTGTTGTTGTTTTTTTCCCCCCCAAATGCTATGCCAAGCTTTTATGCATGACCTCAATGTACATGATAAATAGTTTACTTGCACACTGGGTGGACCCGGGTGGACCAAACATATTAAAAAGGACACCGGAGTGAAACGGATTACAAAAATTTAAATAGATTTATTTTAATTATTTAATTTTTTGCCAAAAATCCCCTCCCATGCCCAAAAACAAATTAACGACAGAAAGCCAATCAGCCGGCTAAACAGAACAACAGGATGCAGCCCTGGGTCAACCCCGTACAGGGCCGTTGAAGCAGGTGCCAACATTACTAACAACCTAAAAAAACATCCCCAAACTAACTTCATCAAAACAAAATTCGAAAACAGCACAGGCAGTCCCACCAGAGCAAACACTAACTGCAGCTAACAGGCATAGTGTAGCCTATACCGAGCACCATCCAGAGTCGTGGAGCGTGGAAGACAACAAGCATGTGCCCCAGGTGCACAGAGGGTGTGGGAAAGACCCTGAGCGAAAACAGGGAGCCATTGATATGTGGCTTTTTCATAGTGCAACCAGCCACGCCACAAAAGCAGCATAAAGATTATAAAAATACACAGAAGGTAATGTGCAAAGAAGCCACCAGCCCCCAATACTGGGTAATACTTATGCTTCATCGTTTTTCTTAATTTATTCCAGGGATGCACAATAATAACAGTCACTGATGATTATTGGCTGATAATAACATTTTTCGCCAATAAGTCAATCCAATAATCAAAAATTAAAATTCATTGATTCAGCTGCTTTTCTGTCAAGGTTTTCTCCCTCAGAGCGCTCATTATGAGCCCAGACTCTACCCACTGCACACACACACAGAGAGCAGCCCTGAAGCAGACAGACACACACAGACACACACAGACACACACAGACACACACAGACACACACAGACACACACAGACACACACAGACACACACAGACACACACACAGAGAGCAGCCCTGTGTCAGAAGTAGAGAGCACTTGTTTACATATACGGGCTTCTTTTATGTTTGGAGGAAAGATATTTTAGCGAAACCGCTTTGTACCAGCCTCACAACACAAAAAGGGGGGAATACAGGCTTCTCACATTTAATCTAATAAGTCATTGAAAAGTTTTCACCACAACAACGAGTGAATACACAAGGCAGCCCTGATAGGCATCCGAGAGTCCGTGAATACTGACAAAGTCAGAGCAGTCATCTTTTATAATACATAAGGATTATTATAGATTTTATGATGACGACTTGTGCATGTTGTACTTAGTGATGTCACAATACTAAAATTTAACAACATTTTGATACTAAGGAGAAGGCTTGATACTTGATGCCGATTTCAAAGTCAAACTTAGTCCTATTTATGTACATTTTTTAGTATCAAACACTCAAAAAGTTTCCAATACTAATACTAGTTTTAGTAATGGCTCTTTATTCTAATTTATTATTTAATTAGTAATTACTAGTATTGATTATTAACTGAGTATAAATTTTTTGACAACAATAGTCATGTTTACCTTGGTGGTTAAGCATGATGTTTTCAGGTTTCAGGTCGCGGTAGATTATCCCATTGGAGTGAAGGTGACCCAGAGCAAGAGTGATTTCTCCAAGATAAAAACTATATAAACACAACACAAAAACACCAGTGGCATTCATGAATAAATGTTTACATTATCTGCAAAGAATCAAATTCTTATTCATCTCTGTCAAAATAAAGCAGTGTGACTTTACGAAGCCCTTTTCTTACCAAGCTGTGTCTTCCATGAAGATGCCCTCCTTCTCCAGCTGCATGAATAGTTCACCTCCTAAACACATAGAAGAGACAAGCAAATATTTAGCACAAAAATGTGATTATTTAAAACAAATGCTTCAAAATACCACACGAAAAACATCACAAAGAAAACTATGGAATTATAAAATCTATTATGTTTTTTGACTTGTAGATAAGGTATACTTTTATTCCTTGTTGCTATAAATGTATAAATATTGTAAACTAAAGCTGAAAGTCAGTTTTTTACTGCTGTGTTAAGATGACATCACAACATTCTATAGGCCTATGATATGCAAAGAGATTGTGAAAGGGGTTATTTCAATATAGTGAAATTATCAAGTTTAGCATTTGTAAGCGTTCATTTTTTATTTATTTTTTTCTCTGATGAAACGTATGCAATAATTGGAAAAACAAGCTTTATCCCCCCGAACAGGGTGTATATCCAATGACCTGTGTAAACCCAATGCATTGTTGTCACACTAGTCAGACGGTCTTCATTTTAGCCTTACCACTCAAACACTCCAGGATGAGGTAGAGCTTTCCTCCGGTCTGAAAAGCATAAAGTAAATCCACAATAAAAGGATGTCTCACAGTCTCCAGAATCTCACGCTCTGCTCGAGTGTGGGCTGTGTCTTTAGCATTGCATACAATCTTTGCCTAGAAAAGAACAGTAGAAATTTAGCAAAAATGAATAAGACATTCAATAATTTCATTTTTAAGTTGTACATCATTTGGGCTGTTTGACAAACCTTTTTCAGGACCTTCATAGCAAATATTTTTCCAGTCTGGGCACCTTGTACTTTGCGCACTTGAAAAACCTGTTGTGTGAATTAATTAGTATAGTGAGTGTATGGAATTTGTATTGTATGAAAACATTATATGATGAAAAACTTTAAAGAACAAGACATTTTTCTGTGTAAAAATAGCAGGCATGCAATCTGAAAAATGTATGAAGAAATGTCTTGCTTCATTTTGTGTTTTTGTTCACATATTAGATACACAAATATTGGAGTAGAATTTGGATATCTATGGATGAAAGCTTATTAAATGAAATAATAAAAGATCTTTGGCTGCAGATTGGAGTTACAGTTAGACATGTTGTTTTCAAACTGACTAAAAAAAGGTTTTGCTAATCGGTGTCTCGACTCAATAACATTGCGTTGTTATCCGGTTTTGTTCACCAAATGGGGAAATGGAATAAAATAATGCTGTTATTGAGGGACAGACCTTGCCATATGCCCCTTTTCCCAGCACCCTGAGCAGCTCAAAGCAGTCAGGCCCAACTCTTTCACTGTCCCTGTTCACACTCTCACTGGTCAGCTCCACCTCCTCCGTCTGGACACTGGGAAGAAACAACAACAATTTGAGTAGAAATTATAATATAGTTTATAATTTATATTAGAATTTTTTTGTGTTAGATAAGACTCACTTTTCTGGTTCAGGCACAGTGAAGTCGCATACATCATCCTTCAAGTTCAAAACATAAAAATAATAACATTACATTACAATTTTCCAATGCACCACATGAACACATTTGGTTTATTAAATTTTTATTTATTTATTTGGTTTATTATATATTTATATTTATTATATTTTTAGGTCTGTTTTGGTTTTTCTCATAGTTTGAGTGTTTAAATTATAATACCCAGATAGAGAGAGAAATAGTATTCACATTACTATATTACATAGTTATGTGTGAAATAGATTAGGTCATCTCAATATGAAATTATACTTAAAGAGTAAAATGTAAATACTGGAAATTGTTTTTACTAAATCAAATCAGTAAGAATATACATAAGAACATATTTTACAAGCTAATAAATGTATGCAAACCTCTGTATCACTGACATCTTCAGTCTCCAGGTCAATGTCAAAAACTCCAGCCATTCTGAAACAATATAATACAAAACACAAAGGCTTCACCATAAATTATACACATTATTCAGTATCACATTCTTTCTTGCCCATTGCTTTGTGTGTACCAGTACTGATAATTGCATTAAAAGAAAAAGTGACTCATTGTTATGGTATTGACAAGCTTTTGTAGAATTCTGCAGCAGTCCACACCCAGAACTATTATTGGAAGTACAAAAGGACTCACATGTGACATTACAGGGAGTATACATCCACATAATGCAGAACTATTTTGAACTCAGGTGACATGCCCTCCCTCAAAGAACAACCAGACTCTATCTACAAGTATTTCATTCTCATTTGATATAACAGCACGTACAAAATATTTATCTGTTTCGTTCTTTTAAGCATAATAATTTCTTTGACATGAATTGTTTACCAAAGTTTAAATATCGGGGTTAGCGTGCTACCTTAGCTAGCAGGGAAATTAACACATCCTACGTTTAAGTACGGGTAATTAATGGACAAGTTAGGTTAGCACATAAGTTCGCCTTTATATATTGCCAAACTCTTTATGTTGACACGATTCCCAATGCTTAAAATCATGATAAGGAATGATGTTAGCTTTAGCATGAAGCTAACGCCACTGCAGGTTGACAGCTGATTTGACAGAATGATAATGCTAATGCTAACAACAACATGCTTCACCTGCGAACACAGTCGAGCTGCTCCTTAAGCCAGCGTCAGGTCGAGACACGAAGAGGTTTTCTTTCATACACACTTGGTGGAAAGTGTCATTGCTCTTCTTAAAATAATAATCAAATTATTAAACAGGAAATGTCTGCTTCTCATGCTCTCTTTGTAGCAGCAGCGTGCCGGTTTGGTTTGGGCTTTTGTTGTGGCTGAATGAGCCTTTAACCCCGCGCGTCATCAGCTTCTGCTCTGACATTTGGCACCTCCTCTGTTTAGCTAACCTTCATCTTTGTTTTGAAAATATATCATTTTTTCCAGGTCAGGTCGGTATTATTAGTTTGCAGAATATATATATATTAGTGTACAGAAACGAGCCAAGATTCTGTGGGACTTCCAGATACAGACTGACAGAATGGAGAATGGTGATGGAACCAACCAGACATTGTGGTGGTGGAGAAACAACAGACCAAAGCCGTTGTGGTGGACATCGCAGTACCAAGTGATGGGAACATCAGGAAAAAGGAATATGAGAAACTAGAGAAATACCAGGGACTCAAAGAAGAGCTGGAGAAGACCTGGAAGGTGAAGGCATCAGTGGTGCCCGTGGTCACACGGGGGAGCACTAGGGGGAGTGACCCCAAACTGGAGGAATGGCTACAGCAGATCCCAGGAAAAACATCAGACATCTCAGTCCAGAACACTGCAGTTCTAGAAACAGCAAAGATACTGCGCAGAACCCTCAAGCTCTCAGGCCTCTGGTAGAGGACCCGAGCGTGGAGAAAGGAACAGTCAATCAAACTTTTTGGGCACTTTACAACAGTACTGAGCAAAAATGCTTTCTGTAAGTGTAGTAGCCACGGTTGGTGTTAAGTTTATCCCTATAAGAAAATTAAATATACATTTTTGACCACGAGCAAACAGAAAATGCAGTGAATGACCTCAATGTGGTCTGGACCTGGCTAGAAGACATTAAGCATAAGACTGCTGTGAATATTTAGAAAAAAGTCACATCTTGAGTGTGACAGAATCAATGTCAAAATATTTGTTTGGTCAAAGCAGGTTTGTAATAATACCCCAGAGGATGACAGCTGATGTGGCATTACAGCCTTTAGTCAACTGAGAGGTATTCACAGTAAAAGTAAATATGTTTACACCATTTCACTTCTTGTCTTGTCTGAAACTTGATTGACTTGAAGCATGTAGTGAAAGAGGAAAGAAGTCCACCCTTTGCACGAAAGAGGTAACAGGTACAGACGATGAGCTTTGACACAGAAGAAGTTGGCTCTATTTTAGTCTGGGTCTTATTTCAACCCAAACCAAAGCTCTTCTGTTGTTAACCAACTATTACAATGGTTCTCTTTGGTGAGTTACTATTTTTAATCTGGAGGAAAATATAATGTAAAATAATGTGAAATCTAAACAATATATTGTACTATGTATGAAGCATAGTCTAAACTAGTTGTGCTATTCTATGTAGATTTTACTTTCTATCTTTACTTGGAGCTTATGTTGATGAGGTTATGTGAAAATACATATTCTTATTCTTATTTTTTTTTTTCATAATACAGCAATCTTTATTTTTACTGTTGTCAAGTATTTCACTAACTATTTGGAGCCATTACAAACCATCATCTTTTCTCCAGTCAATCTTACGCAACTTTGTAATTGTAGCCTAATAACAGCCTTTGGATTACCAACACTAAATGCAAATACATATCTCAAATCTTAGAGCTCTATCTAATTTAGTGTGTGATGTGTGTTCCATCTTAACTTTTCATTTTTTCTTTCAGGGTTAATCATTTCTTCAGCACTTCTCCAAATACTAGTGGTGCAGACAGCAGAAGTTCAGCATGTGCAGCTTGGAGCCACAGTTTCCTTTGGCTGTAATTTAACTTATTGTTACGAGATGGCCTGGTTCAGGGGAAACCCATACGGATCCCCAACACTGGTGGTCTTCGCCAGACTCAGAAAAGGAGACACAATTTATGGTAATGTTAATATTTGACTAGATGAAAGAAAGAAAAGGAAAAGCTAAGCATATCAGCGTGCCTTGGATCTAGTAAATTTAATCCCACTTGGGATCTCTGAAGAGCACCTGATTGTTACTTCATTTTGTGCTGATTCAGTGTGCACCCCAACTATATTCTCAGTATTAATATTTCACTATTCTTCACTTTACACTTTGTATTAATAGGAAAAAAAGTTCACACAAATAGATTTATTTATGTGTATAAGGCAAACATAACTTTTACTTTGCAAACCATTAAAACTGAAAAGGTGTTTCATAATTTTGGTTGCACTGAAATAACTAATAATTATTGTATGTAGCTCTTTTCTGCTGCTAGTTATACATTTTAGCCCCAGGAACTCACACAAAATATAGTGAAAATGTTGATATTGCTGTATCATCAGCATTGTTTTTGTCAATCCAAATAGAACAGATCTGTGCAGAATGGATTATGGTTCTGTTTTTTAGAGTACCAGTCTGAGCCCCGTTTTACAGTGGACTTTGTGAACCGCTCTCTCACCATCACTGATATCAAACAGAGCGACCTGGGCATGTATTTCTGTATGGCCTTTTGGAACACAGAGTTGCTGATTGGATCTGGAACTGTACTTCAAGGTATGGTCATGAATTGACTTTGCAAATAGCTTGGGTTCGTGTGACACCTCACAATAGCCTCAGAGAGTAGTGCCATTATTCATCTCCACAGTCTCATAGCGTTAAATAGGCCCCTGCTGATCATCTGAGATTAAGACATCACCAAATTTAGAACAAAAAGAAGAATTGTTTATTTTGATACATGATAAGATATTTGATTTGATTGCTGTTTATTTATAAACTTTTTAAAGAATGCAACTTGTAGTAAAACTTTGCCTAACTGCTCCAAATCTTGAGCAAAGCTTGTGTAGCTGTTAAATAATACCTTGCTTCTTTACAGTGCATTTAAAAAATATGTTTCAGTGTAAGGTTGGTGTAATAAATGTTGTTTTTCATGCAGGTCCTTTTCACTTTGGCTTCTATCACTGGTACTGCGCAGCTGTGGGCGGTGGACTGCTGTTTATGGTGGCTTGTGTTTGCGTGATTCACTACAAAACCAAAAAGCACATATGCATTTCATCTCCTGGAGCAGATGAGCAAAACTATGGTGAATTTTCCTTCACAATGTTGGAATAACTAAAACTATTCAAAGCCATTTGATGTTAAAATCAATGTGAGTTTTTTTTAAAACAATGATTTGTTTTGAAATACAATTGGATTATTTTTTATTTCAACACATTTTTGTCTTTTATCTGTATGTTAATGCCTTTTACATGCTATAATATGCTCTCAGCTGTGAAATAGTGCCGGAAGTGCTGGAAACAATGTTTCAATTAACTTATGGTTTAGAAAGCGGGGAGAAAGTGCCTAAACAGTGCCTACACTTACATACAGTACACATACAGTACACATACACACTTCTGTTACCGTTGCCCTCATATCTGGGGACACAGAAAGTTCATGTTTAAGACATTTTAAATTATAGAGTTCCTTTAAGCTGAGGATAGAAACTTACAGTCTATGTTTAGAATGTGATAATTAACTATCACGTTTGCAGCAACGAACGCGCAAAAAACAAAATTTATCGCCCGAACAGGGACTTGAACCCTGGACCCTCAGATTAAAAGTCTGATGCTCTACCGACTGAGCTATCCGGGCTCTGACATGCGCAGTAACAATGTAGATTATTATTCTTGTACGAAAATGTGTTGTTGACGTACAAGATGTATGAAAAGTCTGAATTGAATCCATCCACATCATTTGCACAGACAGACAAAGCGATGGTGAGTATAGTATGCTGGCGCAAAGACATTACGTGATAAATTTACAAGGACCCACCATTTTCACAACATTTAGTAAAACACGTGCGTGAAGTTAGCAAACACTCAACAGTCAAACATTCGCGGAGTAGCTTAAATAAGGAGTTGACTGACCAAATGTTTATAACGCGTCACGCATTGATTACAAGGTTGTCGTAAAATATATTTGTTTCTATTGCATGTGTTTATACGCGATGACGTTCTGCACAAATCATATGTAGTAAGCTAACCTCGTGTTTATAAATTAGCTTCGTGATAAATCCAAAGCATGGTCTAAAGTCACGTGATATAAAACGCTGCGTTTTGCAGCTAAACGACTCCGTGTGTACCTTTGATGTGCAGCAAAATTAAGATATGTCAATGTTAAATTTAAAATTGTGGAAAAAATAAAAAGGTTTCCAGGCCCCAGCGAGATTTGAACTCGCGACCCCTGGTTTACAAGACCAGTGCTCTAACCCCTGAGCTATGGAGCCTTGGATGACGGCACTGACGTCATAATCGCCTAAATAGACTGTTCGCGTCTGGTTTCATGAACTCGGTTTGGTTTCGTCTACATGTGATTTTTAATGTTGGATTTACTGAGCATAAAGCATAGATAATACTTTAACCTTTAAGTGTTTAAATGAAATTCCACCAACTATGACTAAATGAAATATTGGCCTTCGAATTTTCCATCAACTTTATTTATTTTAGCCCATTCAAACGTTTTTAAAATGATCTGTACTTGTTTCTCTCCAGTTACACACCATGACCACAGGTTATGAAAATTGCCTCTGAGGGTCGTGACATTACATAAGATTGTCCAGTAGATGGCAGTGATGCGCTTCTTTTAGCAGTGACTGACTTTTACGCATGGATGTTAAGATCTCCCTATTTTGTATTTGGAGGGATTTATTTCATGGAATAGCATTAACTATTACCTACGTTTGTATGCTCCATGTTGATGTGAAACCTTGGAATAATTTTGTCCTTTGAATAATAGAGTTTCTGTGTCAATGTCATAGTCTACTGTATATATGCCTAGGTCTTTACAACAAATGTAGTCTCAGGATGTATTTTCCAACAATATGGGATAATGTAGCAACATGTCTATATCCATTACTTTTCTATAGCCTAATGCATTTTAAAACTCACCAATAGGTTTAATATTGTTAAGCCAATCAGATAGACCCATCCAATTAATTAATAAGTAGGCCTAATTGATGTTTTGTGCAAATGAAATGAGGGTTGGACTATTGCACGTCTATTGGCTGTGGGTTGTGAAGGACCGTGGGAGATTGTGGGGGCGTGGAGTGGTGCCCAAACCCGGGGGCTGTTGTCTTTCCAAGCCCCTCTGTTCATTAGACCAGGGTTTCTCACGACAACACGAAGATGGAGGCCGTGGGATAGCGCGTGGATAGCGATGAGACGCTTCAATTATGGATGAATTACCCGTTTATCAATCAGTGTTAACTTTTAAGCGCGGTGTATAATTGAAGTTTTGTTGAGAATAGGTAGGATTTTACTACTACCTGCAAAAAATAAAACGCAATGGAGCAGCCAAAAGGGTGAAGTGGAGTTATTGAAAGACTTGGGACGGTCCTGAAATCTGTTCCAAGCGAGACAGAAGATCATTTCAACAGGTGAGGACATAACAAGTTGTGTATATAAAAAAGTCATCTTAAACATAGTCATAGTCCTTAAATAGGCTAAATACGCAAAGCAAACACATTTTCAAAGCTACTAAGTTTGAGACCATAGAAAAACTGAAATAACACATTATTATGGGTCAGATAGACTCAGAACATGCCATATAGCTCTGTCCCATAGTAGTGTGATGTTTAGTAATCACCACGGACCAGTTGAACCAGTTTGTGATTGAACATCGCAGAGGCAGCGCGCTGTAGGAATCCACCACTTTTAAGATTCCGCTACGCCCAGAGAACGGGAGCTTTATGGACAAAACCTGTCAAGATCCTCACTTTCCCTGAGCGGTTTATTACCTAGAGTGGCTGTTTCTACATAAATTTGAAGTGAGAACGGGTAATTGATAACACATCGAGGCGAGATTTCTTCTACCCAGACGAGAATCACACAAAGCCCCGTGCGTAAAGGCCCCCGCGCTGGAAATCTACGAGGACGCTTTGGTTTGGCTCAAGCTAAAGCAGAAGACACGGAGCCCGGTGTCCAGTTTACCGAGCCCTCGCTTCTCGTGACGGATATCCGAGCTCCTTATTACGGCGTTACGACCAAATAGAGCCGAGGGAGGGCTGTGATTTCCCCGCTTTGCCATGCAGTCAGCTCGGATCTTCGCGCAACAATGTATCGGCGTCTTGTCCCGGCGTTAGCTCAGCCGCTGCTTCATGTAAGACTGAAATGGCTTTGTCTTGTTTTGGGTCATATTTTGCATGTATTTCTTTGAGAATTACTCGTGAACATGTGCAGGTAGATAGCGCAATAATGACTGCATGACAGAAATACAAGTGCAAACGCTGGGTTTCTGGCTGGCCTCTGGATTAGCAGCAGACGGACCCATTTATTTTGGCTAAGAAACTCCTCACTCATCTCGGTGATGGCTAGCACTACTTGGCAGCGGAATACAGCTCTTTGTCGTCTAAAACCTCTTGATTTCTCGTCCAGGGCCAGCAGTAGCAGCATGCTCATGGGCTCCGCGGTGGTGGTGTGGGAATGGCTGAACGAGCACGGACGTTGGCGGCCCTACAGCCCTGCAGTGTCCCACCAAATTGAGGCGGCCATAAGGAGCAGCGACCCCCGCGGAGGAAGCGTGGTCCTGGGCCAAGTGGACAGCCGCCTGGCGCCCTACATCATAGACCTCCAGTCCATGCACCAGTTCAGACAGGACACAGGTAAGAAAGAGGATAGATTATCTCTTGAACTGCCAATTATGCTCCAAGAACAAGTGTCCCATGATTGTGTTTTTTTCTGCATGCTCCAGGATGCAATGATCAAGATGTTTGGAAATTTTACAGTAATATTTTGCAATGCATATGGTAGTCTACTGACGTTGTCTTATATACCTAGAGTGGTAGTAATTAGTCAGACAGTTAGGTAGATAAATAGACTGCAAACTTTGAATAAGCAGAAACTTAGATTTTTGCTACACATGACACTTTTACATAAGAAAGAGGAAATGCACCACTTCAGGCAGGACAGAGGTAAGAAAAAGGATATCCTAAAGATTATGTCGTAACGGTGCGGATAGGACCAAAAGATGCAGACCAGAGCAGTTTTAACAGTGTTTATTTACAGCGGTGAAAATGCAGTCTTTAAACAGGTCACAAGAGCAGGTACAGGAACCGGGGAGCGGGAGACGGGTCAGGCGGGTGCGGTGCAGGTAGAGGCGGGCAGGACAGGACCAGGACGGGGATAGAAGCAGGTGCGGTACCAGGGCAGGCGGATCAGACGAAGACCAGAGCGGGGAGCGGGTGACAAACCAGAGACCAGGACCGGACAGGAGACGAGACGAGCAGGAGACGAGACGAGCAGGAGACGAGACGAGCAGGAGACGAGACGAGCTGGAGACGAGACGAGCAGGAGACGAGACGAGCAGGAGACGAGACGAGCAGGAGACAAGACGAGCTGGAAGCGATACCGGGACTGGAACGTGGCGGCAGGAGCTGGGCGAGTAGAGGCAGGAATCTGGAGGGTGCATAAATCCAAATGAGCATTTGCAGGAAAGTACCATATAACAAAGCTTAGCAAGAAACATTCACGTTTTACACGCGGACGGTCTGGCACCGAGTGTAGACTGCCAAGCCTTCTTGTACTCAGCAGCAGGTGGTGGTGATTAGGCTGATGCACCCCAGGTGTGCACGGGAGGAGTCAGGCACTCCACCCAGCTCCAGACACACAGGTAGGGGAGGGGGAGAGAGCACGGGAGGACAGGGAAAACTGACATCATGACAGTACCCCCCCCCTAAGGTCCACCTCCTGGTGGACCCCCAGGCTTGTCAGGATGAGCGCGGTGGAAGTCTCTCACCATGTCGGGGTCCAGAATGCGTGCCCTGGGCACCCAGGATCGCTCCTCCGGACCGTAACCCTCCCAATCGACGAGGTACTGGAGGCCCCTACCACGGCGACGAACGTCAATCAGGCGGCGGACGGTGAACGCCGGGTGGCCGTCAATGACTCGGGCGGGCGGTGGGGGATCGGCCGGAGGGCACAGGTCGCTGGTCCGGACTGGTTTAACCTGGGAGACGTGAAAGGTCGGATGAATCCGGAGAGACGGGGGTAACTGGAGGCGCACCGCCGATGGATTTATGATCCTCATGATCTTAAACGGTCCCAGGAATCGGGGGGACAGCTTACGGGAGTCCGTCTTCAGCGGGACCGTCTTGGCGGAGAGCCAAACCATCTGGCCAGGTTGGTATACGGGCGCCGGGACACGGTGGCGATCGGCCGTCGCCTTAGTGCGCGCTCCAGCCCGAAGAAGGGCCGCCCTGGCCTTCTTCCAGATCCGGCGACAGCGCTGGAGATGGCGCTGAACAGACGGGACGGCGAGGTCCCTCTCCTCCGTGGGAAAGAGAGGGGGTTGATATCCCAGCGATGCCTCGAAGGGAGACATACCAGTGGCGGAACTCACGAGGGAGTTGTGAGCGTACTCTATCCAGGGCAGGTGAGTACTCCAGGTCGCGGGGTTGGCGGAGGCTGTGCACCGTAGGGCCGACTCCAGGTCTTGGTTGGCCCGCTCCGTCTGCCCATTAGATTGTGGATGGAACCCGGACGTGAGGCTAACCGTGGCCCCCAAACTGTTGCAGAAAGACCGCCATACCTGAGAGGTGAATTGGGTCCCTCTGTCGGACACGATGTCCACCGGGATGCCGTGGAGTCGGAAGACATGACTGGTCAGCTGGTCGGCAGTTTCTTTGGCTGTGGGGAGCTTAGGCAGGGCAACGAAATGGGCGGCCTTGGAGAAGCGGTCCACAATGGTGAGAACCACCGTGTTCCCCTGGGAAGGGGGAAGGCCCGTCACGAAGTCCAAGGCGATGTGGGACCAAGGGCGACGAGGAACTGGGAGAGGATGCAAGAGACCAGAAGGGGGTGAGTGGGAGGCCTTGGCCCGAGCACATACCTGGCAGGCGGCGACATAAGCCCGGGTGTCTGTGTCCATCGTGGGCCACCAGAAGCGTCTCCTGAGGAGGGAGAGAGAGCGACCGGCACCAGGATGGCAGGCGAAACGGGAGGCATGGACCCACTGGAGCACCTGAGACCGGACAGAATCGGGAACAAACAGTTTATCTGGAGGGCCGTTACCTGGGTCGGGGTCGTTGGTCTGGGCCTCTCGGACGGTGTCCTCGATATCCCAATGGACCGCGGCCACCACACACGAGGAGGGGATAATTGTTTCTGCGGTGACCGGGCTATCCTCCAGGGCGAACTGGCGGGAGAGGGCATCTGGTTTGACGTTCCGAGATCCGGGGCGGTAGGTGAGGAGAAAGTTGAAGCGGCTGAAGAAGAGGGACCAACGAGCTTGACGGGGATTGAGGCGCCTGGCGGACTGGATGTACTCCAAGTTTTTATGGTCGGTCCAGACGATGAATGGTTGCTCCGCCCCTTCGAGCCAGTGGCGCCACTCCTCCAAGGCCAGCTTTACGGCAAGGAGCTCCCGATCCCCCACGTCATAATTGACCTCGGCCGAGGACAATCGCCGGGAAAAGAAGGCGCAGGGACAGAGGCGGTTGTGGGGGTCGAACCTCTGCGAAAGCACGGCCCCCACTCCCGAGTCGGAGGCGTCGACCTCCACGATGAATTGCCGTGAAGGGTCGGGCTGGTGCAGGATGGGAGCGGAGGTAAATAGTCTCTTAAGCTTCTCGAAGGCTGTCTGCGCCTCAGGAGACCAGGCAAACTGCAAAGCAGGAGAGGTGAGTTTAGTTAAGGGCGAGATAACCCTACTAAAATCCCGGATGAAACGTCTATAAAAATTGGCAAAGCCGATAAATCTCTGGAGCTGTCTCCGGCTGGTAGGAACGGGCCACTCAGTGACAGCCTGGATCTTTTCAGGATCAGCTCTTACTTGGCCCCGCCCCACAATGAAGCCCAAAAAGCTGACCTCCTCTGCGTGAAACTCGCATTTCTCAGCTTTCACGAACAGTTTATTCTCGAGGAGGCGCTGGAGAACCTGGCGAACGTGCTGGTGATGCTCCTGGGGGGACCGCGAGAAAATCAAGATGTCATCCAAGTAAACAAAGACGAATCGGTTAAGGAAATCACGGAGCACATCGTTGATGAGGGCTTGGAATACGGCAGGGGCGTTGGTGAGACCGAAGGGCATAACCAAGTATTCGAAATGTCCCAGGGGTGTCTTGAAGGCCGTCTTCCATTCGTCTCCCTCCCTGATGCGCACCAGGTGGTACGCATTCCGCAAATCCAACTTGGAGAAGATGGTCGCACCGTGGAGGGGCGTAAATGCCGAGTCTAGTAAGGGAAGCGGGTATTTATTCTTTACAGTTATATTGTTCAGACCCCGGTAATCAATGCAAGGCCGCAGGGATTTGTCCTTCTTAGCCACAAAGAAGAACCCCGCTCCCACGGGTGAAGTGGACGGGCGGATGATTCCGGCAGCCAGGGACCCACGGATATAGTCCTCCATTGACTCGCGTTCAGGTTTAGACAGGTTATATAGCCTGCTAGATGGTAGTGGGGCACCCGGCAGGAGGTCAATGGCGCAGTCATATGGGCGGTGGGGCGGTAAAGAGAGGGCCTTGCTCTTGCTAAAAACCTCCCCCAGGTCGTGATATTCAGCAGGCACCGAGGACAGATTGGGGGTGTCTGGGGACGGATCAGCGACAGGAACGGACCTCCCGGCCGGAGGGAGGGCGGACCGAAGGCACTTGGCGTGGCAATCGGGACTCCAGCCCGAAACTCCGCCCCTGGCCCAATCGAAAACAGGGTTGTGGGCGCGTAGCCAGGGGTAACCAAGGACCAGAGGAGAAGCGGAGGAGGACAGGACATGAAACTGACGGTTCTCTTGGTGGTTGCCGGACAGAATCACGGTGACAGGTTCTGTGATGTGAGTGATGTGCCCCAGAAAACGTCCATTGAGCCCCTGGGCATTTAAGGGGCGTTCGAGGGGCTCCAGGTAGACCCCGAGCTGCTCCGCGACTTGGGCATCAATAAAGTCCCTCTCAGCCCCGGAGTCGATAAGGGCGGAAACGCATAAGGTCTCTGTGCGAACGCACAGGGTGGCGCTGAGCCGCAGTCTATTAGAAGAGTCCAGGATGTGTTGCTCGCCCACCAGTACTCCCAGCGCTACTGGTGGGCCCCCCCTTTTGGCCGAACTGGGCAAGTGACCACATAATGTCCGCGCTCACCGCAGTAGAGGCAAGCCCCGGCCAGACGACGCCTCCGTTGACGCTCCTCGGCCGACACAAGGGTCCTGTTGAGTTGCATGGGCTCATCCGGCGGGGGCGGGGCAGCGCGTGGCTCCGGCGGGGCCGGTGACCGGCGT
Source organism: Periophthalmus magnuspinnatus (assembly GCF_009829125.3). NCBI lineage: Eukaryota > Metazoa > Chordata > Actinopteri > Gobiiformes > Gobiidae > Periophthalmus > Periophthalmus magnuspinnatus. The sequence goes on from NC_047126.1 coordinate 18,155,744, forward strand.
CTCTCTCGGCGACGAGCCCGTAGGCGATTGTCTATACGGTGAGTGAGGGAGATGAGGGTCCGCAGGTCGGGGGGTTCGTCCCGGGAAACCAATTCATCTTTCAAAGTCTCGTTCAGGCCCCGCACAAACACAGCCCGCAGCGCGCTGTCCGTCCAGTCCAGCTCCGCCGCATGTGTCCAGAATTCAATGGAATAATCCGCTACCGTCCTGGAGCCCTGGCTGAGAGTCAATAACCGGGAGGCAGCATTGTCCTGGTAGTGCGGGTGGTCAAACACCAGCTTAAACGTGGACACAAATTCATTAAAATCCAGGCTATCCACAGACGTCTTCATTAGGCGCGCCTCTGCCCACTGGAGAGCTCTGCCCCGGAGTAATCCACATATATATCGGATCTTGGTGGCCCCCGAGCTGAAACGAGAAGGGCATTGCTGGAACATGAACTCGCACTGGAACAGGAATCCGCGACAGAGGTGAGGTTGTCCAGCATACGGCTCCGGATCCGTGCCTCTCGGCTCCGGGAGGCATGGTGGCGCTCCAGCTGCAGCAGGCGGGGTGACGAGGAGCGCGGCCACCTGGTGGTTAAGCTGTGCCACCTGCTGGGACAATGTCTGATTTAGCTCCAATAGAGTTCGAATGGATTGTTCGTGCTGACCCAGCACCGCCTCGGGGAGAGAGTGCGTGAGGCGGCGCGTCTGGTCCGGATCTGAGCCTGCTTGGTCCATAGTGGCCAGACCGTTCTGTCGTAACGGTGCGGATAGGACCAAAAGATGCAGACCAGAGCAGTTTTAACAGTGTTTATTTACAGCGGTGAAAATGCAGTCTTTAAACAGGTCACAAGAGCAGGTACAGGAACCGGGGAGCGGGAGACGGGTCAGGCGGGTGCGGTGCAGGTAGAGGCGGGCAGGACAGGACCAGGACGGGGATAGAAGCAGGTGCGGTACCAGGGCAGGCGGATCAGACGAAGACCAGAGCGGGGAGCGGGTGACAAACCAGAGACCAGGACCGGACAGGAGACGAGACGAGCAGGAGACGAGACGAGCAGGAGACGAGACGAGCAGGAGACGAGACGAGCTGGAGACGAGACGAGCAGGAGACGAGACGAGCAGGAGACGAGACGAGCAGGAGACAAGACGAGCTGGAAGCGATACCGGGACTGGAACGTGGCGGCAGGAGCTGGGCGAGTAGAGGCAGGAATCTGGAGGGTGCATAAATCCAAATGAGCATTTGCAGGAAAGTACCATATAACAAAGCTTAGCAAGAAACATTCACGTTTTACACGCGGACGGTCTGGCACCGAGTGTAGACTGCCAAGCCTTCTTGTACTCAGCAGCAGGTGGTGGTGATTAGGCTGATGCACCCCAGGTGTGCACGGGAGGAGTCAGGCACTCCACCCAGCTCCAGACACACAGGTAGGGGAGGGGGAGAGAGCACGGGAGGACAGGGAAAACTGACATCATGACAGATTATCTCTAGAACTGCCAATTATTCTCCAAGAACGTGTCCCGTGTTTTTCTGCATGCTCCAGGACCAAGATGCCTACTTTAAATAAACAGAAACAGAAACTTAAATGATGATGTCTATAACAGAACTTGATTTCTAGGTCTACCCATTTCATTCTCACCAAAACCACCCATATAACAAAAGTTGAACCCATAGTTAAGAACCTTTATATTGTTTGGTATAATGCATTTTGTTTCCATAGTGAGTGTATGTTTTGGCTCTCCATGCAGCTGTGTACAACTGTTTTGAATTTGGCTCAAGACTGGGTGGAGTGAATGAGATTGTAAACAGATTTTACAAGGAGGAGCTCTTATGACAGGGCAGCCCAATGCAGACAGTTATAAGGGTTGCATGATGTCAGTATACTGTGAGACTTGTAAAGTGGTCACTTGTTATCAAGAACAACAAGACAACAAAATAAACTCCAGAAATTATATTATAGTCCATTTATTATAAGTTTAGTCACGTATTTGTGCTTGTTTTACCAAGTTACTTTCTATAGTGTTGTTTGAGGACCCAGATGGTATTTTTTTCAGGAATTTTCACGTGAAACTCAGTAGGATTATAAGTTACTTTTTAGTAATACAACAGAGGCTAAAATATGAATGAATTTAGTGTTTTTGATGAAAAACGTATTTTATTTTATTTTTAATCTATCATCATTTTGGCTTCATCCAGGTCAAACAGACTCTCATATTAATGCCAAATCAGGTGATCAAAAACTAATACTTGATGGTCGAAACAGTGAGAAAAATAAATGTTAGTTGCAGCCCTATAGCAGTACTGTTTTTGCACATACTTGTGTGTGTATTTTAGACTTTGTTGTGTGAATGTGAGGTAAAGTCTGTGATGGTCTGCAGCAGCTGTGAATGAGCAAGAAGCATTCTTCAGCTCTGAGCCACAACGCTGAAAACACACACCAGCTGCATTGTCCCCACATAGAGACCGGGGCAGAAGACACAGACAGGGACAGAGACAAGGGCAGACAACAGGAGCAGATATGGCAGGAGTTTACGGGAATAATTCTTGTCTTAACGAGAAAACTTCACTCCAGTTCACCCCTCCTCTCTCCTCTCTCTTGTCTTTTTCATTCTCTGTCTCTGCCCCCTTCTCTCTACCTCTAACCCACTCATCTCTTTCTCCCCCCCCTCACTTCTTTGCCCCCTCTTTCTGTTTTTGACTTCTTTCCTCTCGCTTTTACAAAACATTTCTATCACTTTTCTCAACACTGTCTCTTCTTTTCCCTTTCATTCTTATTTCTGTTTCTCTCTGTCCCTCCATTGTTCTCCTTTCAGTAATTCCCCTATCCCCCCCTCTCATTCTTCCACTCTTCCACTTTCTCCTCACCTCTCTCTACATTTTCTTTTTAATATGACTAATCTTCTGCGTCTTTGCACTAGGGCTGAAGCAAATTAACTGATTAATCGCAACTAATCGATTATTGAGCTAATCATCAACTAATTTAGTAATCAAGTATTCGTTTTGGCACTATACTCATTTCTTCGAAAGAATAATTGCTTGACTAATAGCTCAACAAAATAATTGTTTGCTGCAGCCCTACTTTGCACCCACTTCTGTTTAGGTTTTTTCTTAAGAAAGTTAACAAGTTGTTTTGCTGCACATGACACTTTTCATAAGAAAGAGGAAATGTAGGAATTCTTAATAATTGAATGAGAATTTGAATTTTAACAGAAACAGCAATTACTGAGAATACGGTGTTACCTGCAGAAAACAAAGATAAGATAAGCAAAGATAAGATGGGCCTTTATTTGTCCCACAATGGGGAAATTACGGTGTTGCAACACAAAGGTTAAGGACAACAGGAAAATAAGAACATGGGATCAAAATCAAGATAAATTTTTCTATAAAGATTTAAAATAGACAAAAACTAACATAAGACTGTCAACAGAGACTTTGCACAATAAGTGGCTCAGACTGTGGTTATGAACAGTGTGCCATATGGACAAGTATAAATAGTGACTTCAGTATATTGTAATAACCCTCTAGTAGGGCTGTGCAATTAATCAAATTTATAATCATCATTCAAATTATTATTATATTCAGTTACAAACATTTTGAAGGGAAAATACAATGAATTAGTTTTTGTCCAGAATGGTGTAAAAGGAAAAGGGACTGTAGAGGTGCTGTTGATGTGTCAGTGTACAGTATGTTATGGTACAGTATGTTATGTTGATGTGTTCAGGTGTGCTCTTTCTTCAAATTCAAACCTGGAGCAAGGACACTTTTCTACATTTGCTTTTAAACTTAAGTATCACAAAACATTCTGTACAGGATCATTTTTGACCGTTTAGACGTAATTGTTTGAAATAATCGTGAGTTCGAATATGAGCTAAGTAATTGTGATAATAATTTTGTCCATAATTGAGCAGCCCTTTACAAATTTGCCTACATTTTGCTGATCTAAGTTTTTGATTAGGAAAACTAAAATTATTTTGTGTGAATTTTGTCAATTTTCTATAGAGGAAAGTGTCAAAATGATTGAAAAAAAAACTGTAGCTTAGCATTTCTTTTTTAGTCTCTTTTTGATTTTTAAAAAGAAAAAGTTCTAATCTAATGGCAATACTTTTTTCAAATCTCCACTCTGAAACTTTGCCTTTTTTATCACTAGGCAAATATTCTAATGTTGTGTTTAGTCAGACTGCAGTGTGAATAACATGGTAACAGCAGATAAGAGCAGTGCAGTTTAGAAAAAAGATTTAGCTGTGACTTCCTCTGTCTTGGTAACGGATGTGTTTAGCACATGTTCGACATACTCCAGTAACAGCCACTGAGACAAGCTACATCACATGACACGTGGATATAGAAAAGGCATTTTCAACTCTAAAAGACACTTAGATACTTAAATAAAGAGGTTATACTATCACTCTAGTAAACATCATTCACATAGAGCAGCATTAAAAACATAAATCGTATAAATATAAAGTCAGAATAAATTAAAAAGGAAAGTGAAATATTAATCAACAGTGTAATCATGAAAAACCTCATTCATTAAACTTTAATAATTGTATAACAGCAGTAAGGATGTAAAGTACTATAAAATAACACTGTGAGAACTGTACCCCTATACACCATCCCCACAGCGCAACTCAAAATGTGTTATTCTTCCCATATATAATAGGGATTGGCTTTATTATGTCATTGTGGCAGTGCAAAGCCTATGCTTAATCCTAAGATGTTTGTGTTCTTAACAGTGGACTAGCTGAGCTAAAACATGTCACTGGCTTTAACTTTAACTTTAGCAGCTTCTGTTGATCTTTAGACTATTCACACAGCGCTTCAAACTCATTAACTGAGTATAGTCTCTGTCTGATAGAGTGAACTATGCTTTGATGCCACATGTACTTTCACATAAAAAGACTTCCTTGTATGGAAATTTTATTTCAATTTATTAATGTAAGTAAACTGCAGGCAATATTAATATATCCACTGCTTTTAGTCTAGCCCCTGATTGTCTTAAAAAGCTGAAATCTTTACATTAAAGCAACACAGTGTAACTTTCTGGACGTGGCATGTCACTTGCACAATTCCATGGAAATAAGTTAAACTGTACTTGGTAACATTCTCTGCAGAGATAAATATGTTTAATGCCATACTGTGGAATAATACAACCAGAAGAACAACATTTCCATGGCGTCAGGCGGGTGGAAGCCCTACTCCAGGCTGAGTAAGAGTCAGGTTTGTGGAGATCCAACATCACTGTATGGGTGGATTCAATACAATAAAAAACCTGCTTTCATTTTAGTCTATTTTCTTGACTAAAAAGTTACGCAGTGGGACTATAACATGCACTTCACATTAAAGAGACAGGAGTACAAAATCACAAGTAGTAATTTAATGGTAATTCATGTTAATTGTTTAGCCTTTTTTAATGAGTGCTAATTGTTCACGCCTACACATAAAAAAATTGATTGAAAACTTATGTTATGTTCCATTCTTGTTAAATTAAGAAATTGTTGAATCATTGAAACTTATAGACCACAATCATTTGTCCATGACTAAAAACATTAAAGTTCTCATATAAGCCAGTAATTCATAAATTATTCAAACCATATAACACTTTGTTTTGGACAAAACAATGAAGACCAAACTTCATTTGTATTTGTGTTATTAGAAAAGGTGCATTAATAAATAGGGACCAGGGCTGTAAGAGATCAGCAAATCGCAAACGCTGCGTTTTTTGTTTTGTTTTTTACCAGGATTTCCTACACAAACCACAAAAGGTCTGTCTTATGTCTTATTCTTCATAAAACTGCCAACCCTGATAGATCTGTACAAGCATGTTCTGAATTGTGATTCATGCATTAATTTGTCAGTTCAGTCTTTTTGTCAATTCTCCTGGATCCATTTAAAATGTAAACTTAGAGCCTCATCCTTTAATTAAAACAAATCCTAAATCTAATTGCAATGCTTGTCAGAAATATTGCAGTAGGATATTTTTCTCAAATCGCTCAGCCTTAATAAACCAGGATGTGAAGCTGACTTTAAGAGCAACAGTATTCTCCAAGCATCCAAGCACAGACCATAACAATAAACTTTAGCTGCACGGTGGTTCATCCCTGCTCCACTGCATGTGTTTTATATGACCATTTAAAACCCCAGGCTCGTCATTTAAAACCTAAGCAGGGCGTTGTTCCAAGAGGGTTAGCATCTTTTCTCCTCCTACAGCCACATGTAGCTCATCCTGCCCCAGCTGGTCCCACCGACGGAGACGCATTCCCAGACCCCCACAATGCCTTGGGGCACAAGGGTCATGGGGGGAGGGAGAAAGGGGGAGGAGGGTGAATTCCCCCGAGACACAGCCCAAAAGGGGGGATTGTGCTGACCAAGAGGGGGTCCTACCCTGCACACACAGGATAAGTGGGACAAGTCAGCTGTTTTTATAATGAGAAAATCACACAGACTCATGTTTAGACTTGTATTTGTTTGTGGTTAGTGCCACGGCTCCCTCCAGGCAAGACTCCTGTTTAGCAGCATCTTGTTGACAACTTTCTTATATAAATTCAGCTGCCAGATACTACCATAGTGCTGTGGTCACATTATTTATTATCACGTGCACATCTCATTCAAATTTTTACAAAGCTTAGAAGTAGGCCTATCATAATTATTACTATATCCACTTACCTGCAACTATATATTTTGGGGTTTAATATTTATCGTGTGTGCAGTTTCTTTACAAAAGTGGAGAGATTTTTGTAATTTTTATATACAGCTCAAATCAGACCATTTGAGCTGTAAAGGGTAGAATAAATAACTTCTCTAGCTAATTAATGCTTCGTTTTGCTGCCATTTGTTGCCTTTTAATCATACAGTACATTTAAAAATAGATTTACTGGGACTCTGTGTCAGTGGTATAAAGTAGTTTCAGTATTATTGTTTATCGCAAAATTTCTCTGTAGCATTATGTCGTCCTTTGAAATCGTGACTGGCCTACTTAAAGTTTGTTGAAAATCGCTACGACTGAAATGTTAATCAAAAGTGTCTCAAAGTTGCATTCTCAGTGGCAGCAAATCACAATTAATGTATACAAAACTAGTAAATATGTTTTTTTTTTCTTTTGTTTTCTCTCAAATTTTAATGTTCCTTAATGTCTTTATAATATACATGGCTAAAGCCACACTGTGTAACTTTTAACCAAAAAATAGACTACAGAAATAGCAGTTTTTTTCCATTACGGATGAATTTATTGCACTGAAAACATGTCCTTTTACTGGGCGGGTTCATATCTCAACAAACCTGACTCAATAATCTAAGATCTAATCAATCTGTGTCCGTGGAGGATGTGAATGAATGGTTTTAACTTTATATTTCTATGGATCATGCACGGCTGGACTTTGTTCCACTTTGGCATATGCCCACTACAACAGAACTAATCCGGGATGAAATCCAGAATTTTTCCATAAAACTAAATTTGGACCTTCAAGAGGAACTGCATTTACAGTAGTTGTCCCTCCAACCCTGCCCTATTATGTATCTGATTGTATTGATTAAGTGAATATTTGGAGATATACAAATATTAGTTTTCCACATTGTCCATTGACCAAAATCACTGTGACATGAACTTGTTTAGACTTGTCCGCATCTGTTTGTCCCTTCAGGGGTGACTCAGTTGTTCCTGTTGCCTACCTGATCCGTGTCACTCCTATCTCTCCTCTATCAGCCTTTTTTCCCTTTTACACTCTCTGAAGGTGAAAATTGACGCTGAACTCAAAACTCCAGAGACAGGACGCTTTCAAGGTGATACCAAGTGGAGACAAAGGCAAAGAAAACACAGAGGGGAGCTGGTGGTAGGATAAAGTTAGACGGAGTTGGGAACAACAGAAATACAGATAAAACAGTTAAAAGACGAATGGAGTAGAGATTCCCCTGAGGTCTCTGTAGATAGTAACACGGAAGCACCGGTACATCCTCAGTACAGGCCTTTATAGGGACAGTCAGACAAATAACAAAGGTAAATTAAAACTGCAAGATGGTATAAGTTTAGATATCAGTTTAATTTGCCCTAAATATGCAGTTGCTTTCACCAGGCTGGGTGATATGGCAGAAAATGTAACACAAAAATAGTAGAATTTACTCCTCCCAAGTCCTAACTTTGCTGTACACATGTTTTTACTGACTGAAGAAGCTCGCCCCATGGTGATCGTTGACATTTTGAAATGACTGGATTCCGAATTGATTAAAATGTAATTAACTGCCTAAGAATGAGGTGTGGTATGGAGCGAAAACCTGTTGGCACATATCAGCAGCCACATCTAAGTCCTGGGGCAGCTGTGGCTACAGGACTCAAAGACCCCAACACGAGTAGCAAATATTAGCTGGGATTTAACTACTGACCCCCATCTTGAAACTGTGCTGACAACTTATTCATATTGAATATTGATTAATTCAGGTTCCTAGGATACATAAGTTATTATTTGATTTTGATTGATTTTGATTTGTTAAGGAGGGTGTTTAACACTTCTTGTAGATTTGAGTTTGTCATTTGAATAGTTTTGTTGAAAGAGTTTGAAGTAGTCCAATTTATGTTAATCGTATTTGAATCAATTGATGATGAGAGGTCTTGCAAATTGTCCTCAGCCAATAAAACCATGTGGTTCAGAGAAGGTTGGAATGGATTAAAAGTTTATATTGATTAAAGTAATATTTAAAGTTATTTCATTTTATCAAAACTAAAATAAAATCTGAGACCCCAATGGATACTCTGTGTTTTGGTAGCCCAAGCAGAGCAGTGGGATGTACTACAACAGTGAAGACAGGGAGAGGTGTAGGAAGATGCGGAGAGAGGGAGAGAAAGAAAGAGAGAGAGGAAGAGAAAGGGAGAGGGGTGGAGGGAGGAGGTCAGGACTTTGAGCTGTTGTTTGTGAAACTGTGCGACTCAAGTTACTGTCTCTGAGGCCCCTGAGGTTCACTTCAGTCAGCACCGCTCCACCACACAACCTCCATGTAAAATCATTTTTCTAGTGTAATATTTCACATTTTATAACAAATATTACAGTTTGTTAAAGTTGTAACATTTAAGATATGCTGTCCCCCACCCGCTTGCTTGAAATGTAATTTCTTTGCCTAGAATGTTCCACTGTGATACATTAATCGTGCATTTATTCTATTACAGGTGTTTTTATTGACCAAAAATACCATGACCTGCCACATGCATGTTTCCATGGAGATACAACTTTACTGTCATACTATGGAATATTATAGACAGAGCAATGACATTTAGAGAGACAAGCAGATGACGTACACTCTCCATCTGAAAAGTGATATAGCACAACTTTAAAATAAAAATTTAGACAAGATCCCAGCTGACTCTCATCGGAAAGTATAAATATTTATGCATTGCTGCCAAAAAAGATTTCAGGCTGTTGTTACTCCAGGTTCTCAAACATTCATTCATCTTTTTAACACTAACATCTTCAACAAATCTGGAGCTGTTTGAGAAAAGCAGAAGTGCTGACATCAATACATGTGCTTTTTTTGCTTCATTCCCCAAAATCGTGCAAAATTGGGCTGCAAAGTTACTTTTATTAAATTCATTATTGCAAACTTGGAATACCAACAACACCACAACCTCAACAGCTGGAAACTGAGTTACTTAAACTTAAATTGTCTATATATTTTTGAGTGTCACTCCCATTAACTATGTAAAAATTGTATGTTTCGCTAAATTGTTTTATAAAAAGTTATTCTATAAATTTACCAGAGTACCCAAGCCTTCAAGAATTACAGTGCGAAGTGAAAATTCTTGAATTTGAACTCCTTTCTAGTAACTGAAAAATAGTTTTAAATTTCTTATGAAAAATTGCTAACAGCCCTAAAATGCACATTAGAATTGCTTGAGTGCTGCTTGCATTTGACCATGACCCTAAAGTATGTGGCGGTTTTCCACTTGTTTCTGTAAAAGTGAAAGAATGCGTGTTGTTTTGGCTCTGCTCCGTTAATGCTTCTCATGTGACGAGCCTCAGAGCAGATCCAGGCGTTTCAGCATTTCAACAAGTGCAGCAAAAACAAGGGAAATGTGCATCTGATTTATATGATTTATATTTTATGTATTTTACAGTCTGTTGGTCTTGGGAAAGGAAGTGCTTGACTTTAAAAGACACAGTTACAGTTTTTTGTGGTTTTGTACTTGCTCCATTTGGTTGGTCAAGTTTTCCATTTAAAGAATAATGCTTTTAAAATTGTGTTAAAAAATAATTAATATTCTGAGCAGTTCAGTACACTTCTGACAGCTGTAGTTGCACTTGTTATTTAGTACATTATTAGCCATGTAACTTTTAATTGAGTACACAGTTTCAGTACTCACTGGTTTTGTCTGTACTTCATTTAAATCCTGTAAAGTAAAAATATTTGGCCTTCCACCCACCCAAACTAGAGCGCAAATGAATTATTGTCTAATTAATTAAGGCGCACTATGTAACTTTTCTGTTGGAAGATCTGCCACCTGCTAGTCTCCATGGAGATGTTATTGCTTTGCCTACAATGTACCACAGTATGGCATCAAACCTATAGCGCATTTATTCAATTGTAGGTGTTTTATTATGTTTTTAAGTATGTATTCTTACTGTGAGCAGGGTCGCCTCTCCACAGATCTTACCTTTAACTTGCCACCTGCTTGTGGATTGATAGGTTTAATACCATACTGACCCTCGACTGGAAAAGTTACATAGTGCATCTTCAATACAGAATGACTAGAACTGCAGATGAGTATAGTATAGAATAGATACCATAGACTCTAGCCTATCCATGGGTTTCAGAATCATGAGAAATTTGGGCCATTTCCATAGCGATTACAGAATTAAAACAAAATAAATGTATAGAAAGTAAAGATTTTGTCTTATGTTTTAACATGAAAAGTAAATTGGAGTAATCAGATATAGTCTTTGTTTAATTGTATTAGGCGTATTTGAGCAGTGACATCCGGCACAGTTTGAGTTACTTATTGGGATTAAGGGACAGTGACTAAGATAAGGAAGAAAGGCTTAAAGACTCAAATCAATTCAACCAGGTGCCCAATCCACGTGCGAGCAGCTGATAATGAGAAGAAAGAGTTTTTTGTCTGGGTTTGGACTTCTCTGACCTCAAATAACTCTTCAACCTCCATAACATTGTTTCTACTATTTTCATAACTGGTGCACTGATAAAATGTTGGGATTTTTTCATCTTTCATAGTTCATGGAAAGGCCAAAAATATGGTTAATTAAAAATGTTTTAGCAATACTTTTTCAGCAATAATCATGTTGAAAACAGGAATTTGAAATGATCACTAGGGCTCTAGTCCTTTAGTCATGTACCTTAGTTGACCAAAATTTGTATTAATCAAGTAGGACTTATATGCACAACATCAGAAAGGAGACGTTAGAGAATTAGCTGAAGATTTGGCAGTGAATCTTGTGTTTAATCGGCTGTTTCACATATAAATACACTTGTTCCTTGTATTTATCTGTTTAAATAGTTGTTTACATGAACTGCCTTGCTAGTGTAGTCTTGTGAGTGCAGCGTGGATCAGATACACAGAGATACATAAGAGTTTTGAGAGCCTTTGACATGTCCCCATTTTAATCGAATAATCGGTCTTTAGTCGACCAAGAATTTCTTTTTGGTGGACCGCAGGTCTAATTATCACTCAAATAAAGAAAATGAAATAAGATCTTTTTGGACATGTAGCTGTGCTAATCTGAGCCAAAGCGTGTGGGAAATAGGTTGTGTGTGAATGAAAGGGTCAGTGATAGTCCAGGGAACAATAAGCACCAGATGGCCAGTCTCTCCACCTGCCTCCAGCGCCTTTGTCTGCTACCAAATGCAGCGGTTCTGACTTGTGCCTTTTAAGTCCACACAGTTTCATCAAGAAGAATAATACTACTCTGGATAACCATAGTGTATTTTGGAGTGTTGTTTGTTTGTTGACCAGTGGTAAATCTTAATCAATAATCAGAAAGCGAAATTTGGCTTAGTGACAACCCCTGAGATTTCTGGTGGCTCTCATTACTTGTTGTTAATAAGAGTTGTTGTAGTAGCAATTAGGAATGACATTTGATGTGATATGTAATCGTTAGATAAGGGCGGTACGATTCAGTACACATGTTTCCTCGATATGCAGCACGTGTCCCTACATGTGTCACAGGAAGTTAAAAGCTCCATAGAGACTTACTGCTGAATTATTCTAACAAAGGTGAGTTTTATCTTTCAGCTACTTATCGTTTTATGTTGATAGACCTAGGGATGACAAAAATACAAACTTTATAATGCTCTAAATCCATTGTGGCTTTACTTGTCATTAATGAAATGTGCTCATAATTCACATGTGAATCTTTCTTCAGACACTATCTCATAAGTTTGAATCAGAAAGCGGTCCATCACTGCTGCTGCTGCTGGAGACGAGGGACAGCAGTGGTGACACACAGTGGAAATTGAACCAAATGAACTGAAACACTTCACACTTTACAATAGTTGTACTGTAATTTGTTGAAATATAATGTTTAATGTTAATATCAGCCTTTATATTTTGTTCATTAGAAAAAAATAAAAGCAGGAAAAATAACATGAATGATTTGTTTTTGTTTCTGCGACCTAAAACGTACCAAAATCAAAGCCATATTGTGACCCATGTATTGAGATCTGTATCAGATCATGAGAAAACTGTATTGTTTGTTTCAGTGTTGTTTGCCGGTTGAAGAATATTGAAAAAATAACTACTTCAATCATAAATCACTCATTGGGAAGTGAAATGTGTCATCATGACAACCCCTAAATATGCATACTCATGCTCATAACTTGCTGTAGTGGTAGTGCATGTTGATGTGGTAATAGTAGTAGGGGAAGTGGTTGTTGCACTGACATGTGGTATAAGCGCATTAAACAGCACTTATACCACATCTACAAACTGAAATGTCTCGCAGGTGAATGTGAAATTCCTGTAACTGTCTGTAAATGTCTCAAATATTAGTTGTTTCTGTGTTGTAAATGAAGCTCGTCCCTACATTCTACTCAGAGCAGTTGAGCATTTTATTTACCTGTTGCTATGGTGATGTCATAGTGATGGCAGCAGTGATAGAGAAAGTGATTTAACTGTTGCAGGACTACTTGAGCATTATGCCCGATTTCAATAGCTAATTACTGAATGTTAGTTATTGAAATTCTCACTGGTCGTGGTATAAAGCTTTTAATTTAACTTTATAATATCTGCACTAAACTGGACACTTAATAACACCGGTCACTTTAATAAGTCATGTTTGCACTGTTGTTTTGATGCTGCTGTTGTACATATACCCTTTAAGTATTTCATTTGATTTTTTTAAGCATATCTTTTTTAACTTTGTGCATGCCCTTATTTGTATTTGTATTTATTCAGTGTGTTTATGTTGCACTTTTTCACCGAATCAAGTTCCTAGTCTGTGAACTGTGTTCACAGACTATGGCAATAAAAGTCTTCTGATGATTCTGATGATGATTCTGATGATTAATAGGCCTACTATCATCATCACATCCACATGAAAAATACAATAATGTCGACTTAATTTGCAGGTGCATTTTAAAAGTGACAATGAATGCTTGAATTCCTGTGCAAATGAACCATAACATCAGACCTTGCACTATTTTATACTTGAGTTTTTGAGTTATGTTCTCTCAAATGATTTTCCCATCTACATTTTAAAATATCTCAGTAGTTTCACTTCAGGTTTTGAATTTTTTCATGTGCATGTGTCAGACTTACCTGGACTCATATTTGGAGAGGCCCCACCCAGAGCAGAGTCCAACTGTGAGTGACATGTGAATGCTGGACGAACATGTTAAAATATGAGAGAGGGGCAGGGGGGAGGCAGAGGGACAGTGAGGGCTGTTGCATTTAAGGATTAGACAATAGAGGTAAAAGTACAAAATCCTACTAATCCCTTTAGGGTCCCTATGTAAGGTGATGCATACAAAAATTACTGATAAGAAATGTAACCATATTGGTGATGGCAATACTGGCACTACTACTGCAGAATAAATGAAACAGTTTTAAATTCTTCTGCTTTTTTTTTTTTTTTTTTTTTTTTACTGCTATAGTGGCTTTATAGCATATGCATTGACTGCCTGCAGTTTTCTCCAATACCAAAAGCGCTTGTCCTCTGTGCTAACTATTTTGACACTTTTGGTACTACTGCTACTGTTACTACTACTGCTACTACAACAACTACTGCTACTATTGTTACTACTATTATTTCTTCTACTACTATTACTACCACAACTACCACTAATACTACCACTACTACTCCTATTATTACTTCATATGAGTTCATAGCAGACCACACACTGAAACTCTTTAGTGAAACTGGTTGTGACATTGAAAGCACCTCTTCATAATGGTCTTCTGTATTCAAACTTGCACAAAGAAAAAGTTCCTCCAGGGATCAGGACGACCGCACCTGACTCATGTATTATTCTCATAAAAACAGGGATCAGCTCCTGTGTCCACTCTGTCACATGTTGTGTGCAACAGTTTGTCTTTGGGTTCGCTTTGTAATAAGGAAGGATAATTTTAGTGTTAAATGAATATTTGTGTAATAGCAGTAGTGTAAAAGATATTTATTGTCTGAACTTGCTGTCTGGTTATTTGAGCTGCTGTGTAGAATACTTGTCACATGCTGCAGACTCTAACGTCAACACTAACCCTGCCCTTTGGTGTATTTCAGGGACCATCCGCCCAGTAAGGAGGAGCTTCTATGACCCCTCCTCGGCCCCGGGGCAGGGCTGGCAGTGGGAGTGGGAGAATGACGCAGGATCGTGGACACCGTACGACATGGAGGTGGCCATTGCCATAGAAACCGCCCATAGCCGCCAGCAGCCCTGCCTTGACCTCACGCCCCTCGGCTTCTGCTACCTCATCGACTACCAGAACATGACACAGGTGAGTGCCACTGGGGCACACTGTGAACAATAGGAGCAGGGCTATATAATACAAGTTTACACCTAATGTTTAATGTACTCAACCACTATGCACTTCATAGTCCAATGAGATTCATTTAGTATTTTTTTTTTCAGACCAAGGTTTAGTTTGTTTTCCTACATGACAACTTTGGCTGCTCACTAGCGTTATTTCTTAGAGTGCTCACTAAGGATGGGACAATATACGATCATATTACCAACCCTGATCAAAAAGGTTCGCAATTAATCATTTGTGGCATTTTTTAATAATCATGATCATCGTACACGATTACAATCGCCTTTACAGCACCAGACTGCCTTATGTTTCTGGTTTCAATACAATGTTTAGATGTTAGTTCTGGTGTTTGCCCACAAACCTGTTAGCTTCTGTGCCTATTCTGAATTGGGGATGGTTCTTCATCACCGTCAGCCAGCGTCATAGTTAGTGTGCAGGCAGTGGATCTGGATCCAGATGACGCCACACATTTATATCATCCACTCATGAAGGTGAAGCGTGATGTGTGGAATTATTATGGCTTTGAAAAACAAGACCAATAGGGCAAACAGCTACCAATCTGCTGAGCCTGCCGAAATGAAGTTGTAGTTCTGAGGGCAAACACGAGCAACTTGTGTGCACATTTGTGAGACAATCATCCTGCATTGTTTAACAAAATTGAGCCGAAAATATCCATCGTAAGTAACATACCATGTCAAATAGACTATTGAATGTAGTTTGTGTTAGTTTGGATTTGTATGAATAATGGTACATGTTTGTGTCAACTGTGCTATCGCTAGATTATCACTAGCGAAATAGCATTTTGCACAGCTGATGGCTGCGATACCAGCATATCCTTCATCATATCCTTTTTCTGTGGGATTTCTCAGGTTGGTTCATGTGTCTTTTTTACAGTGATATATTATATAATTGATAATTGTTATATAATTGACACATTTATTATTCATTTATTGTTAATTTCACTCAGCAAAAAATCTGTAAAGGTGATCGCTCAGACATCTTCAAATTGTATCATAATTGATGTTTTAGTGACTTTTAAAAACTCTAAACCTTTAGGTTTTTTTTTTATTTTGGTCAAAATAATTGTGAGTCTAAATTTTAATATCATCCAATCCCTAGTGGTCACGCTGTATCAGCTGATTTAAACAGATTTTGGAGCTGACTTCTCACTGGTGGAGTTGGATGACAGCGTCATATGCATTTCGACTTCTTCAGGACAGTGTTCCAAGGGTCTAGGAGTAAAAAGGTCCCCTCATCCTGGTTTAAAGTCCCATGGGCACGTTTATGTATTTTGATTGCCTTCTTAAGCCAGGAGGCGATGTTTGTTGTCATCCCAATGATGTTTGCTCCGTTCCAGTCCATAATATGGTCCTCTCTTTTGCAGTTGTCAGAAATGGCCAATTTCAGTTGCTCCTGTTCTTTTTATTTTGTTTCTTGTGTGCACACCTTCGTTGTTTTCTCTTCACATTAAAAAATAATCTGTTAAGGATATATCTATATCTATCTCTGTGTCTTATATATATATATATATATATAGATAGATCGATAGATAGATTTTGGCAACACATTCTGAAAGAAGTAAAATGCCTTTAGTGGCAAATTTTCACCCAGCATCTGTGTGTTGTTGGCAGGTCAACAGACAGAGTCAAAGGTGCCGGAGGATCCAGAGGAGAGCGGACTTGGCCTACCCTCTGGTGTCAGGGCCCCTGCCCAAAAGCGGGGGAGGGGCTGGGGGAGGCCTGACGGGAGCCCTGCTGGGAGTGGGGGTCTCTGGGGCGAGTATGGGGGGTGGGAGCTCGGTCTATCCCAACGGGGGAGGGCCGCCCTCGGGCCTGGGACAGCCCTGCTCCTGTCAGCAGTGCATGCTGGTTCTGAGCGTGAAGTCCAACACAGGGGGCATGGGGGTACAGACTCTGGGCCGCCGCTCGCTCACCATGCAACGTCCCAAAAACACAGTGCCCCCTACAGGTCGTTCCCTGAGCCCATCTAAGTCTGCCACTTTGGGCCGAGGGCAGCTGCAGACACAAGGGTACTATCAGACCCTCCCACACGGTCTAGCCATCTCTCGAAACACCGCATCCCCTAGGACCAACGCCCAGCTATTTGCCCAGTCTCTAGCTGTGCTCACAGCAGGCACGTCCTCTCTGGGCATCTCGTCTTCCAATAGGCCTCCACCCCCATCACTCCCACCCCCTCAGCCCCCGACAGCCAATCAAAACCCTCCATCTCTTCCAGCCAAACTCTCCTCATCTGCCGCCAATGATGTCGTGCCGACCGCCACATTGATCACTCCCGCCAGCAGCGTGACCACGCCCCCCTCACCTGTACCATCGCCGTCCCCCGTCGTCATGAAACCACAGCGAACGCCATCGTCCGTGACAACAGCTTGCCACGCCCCTTTGCCACAGAGGTCCAGTTTAGCCGGACTCAGCCGCCCGGCGCTGCAGAGGATCGCCATGGCCCAGTCTAGAGCGCTCATTGCCTCAGGGTGAGTCCACACTGAGTCCACACTGTGATGATACAGGTTGATAACAAACATTATTTCAGACATATTGTACAGGACATTTGTAGAGTGTCCTTCACTTGTGTGAATCATTTGCAGATTGTAGATTTGACTCACGTACATTTTGTTTCTATTTCGTTGCTTTGTTGGATTTGTTGTTACATTTTACGCAATTTGAGGCAATCATGAGTTTATTTGTGTTTTGGCCAAACACACACAAACTGGATTTTAAGCCTTGATCATTCCTTCAGAGGGAATTCTTCCAAATGATTATTCAAATTCTTCAAAGAAATCTTGCAAAAACAATTACATCAGCTAATTGGTGATTACTTCGTAAAATTAAACCAGCATGGGGTCAACAGAAAAACAAGAAAGTGTTTTCCATCTTGATGTGCCACAGATTGGTTGGATTTACAAGTTCTCTGAGTTGTAGTTTTAAATGTAGCGTATACTCTTTTTGGATCTGACTTTACTTTACTTTCACTGTTGTCAGTTCAACAAGCCGCAATTTCACAGCTTGCACTCAATTACTAAAGATCATCTTCTTTGTGTAATTTTCATATTTTGTCAATTCACACACAATCATTAAGTACAAGTCTGAACAGGCAGGAACTTTCTCTGACAAATAAGCACCGATCTGACAGTTACTTTACGCACGTCCTGTGTCATGTACAAACAAGAAGAAACGCATTACCTGGCAAAGCTAGCTGAGACATGCACTGAAATACATGCTATCAGAGCTACTAACAGCAGGTGTCTTTTAGGACTTAAAGATTAAAACGGCCAATCACAACCTAAACTGCAATGTTATTAGCCGTCATATACTGAGAACACAAGGTTTTGCTGACTCTATGCACCATTTGAAAGCTCAAAACCTTCTGAAATAATAATGCAGTCCTTTTGTTAGCTCACTGCGCAAAATACCAAGGTTTCGACTAGCATTGTTAAAAATTACTCATTTGTTAGACTGGATTGTGGCAGTGAATACTGACACCATATACTGCTTTATTGTTGTAGGAAGTGGCAACCCAAAGCAGGGATCTCATTTAGCTTTCTGAGTGGATAACCGGCTTGAGAATCCAAAAAAGTTGGCACAGTTTTAGATCATTTAGAATCTTTATGTGTTATAAATCCAAATAGAAATTATTCTCAGTAAAATGCAATAATAACTTAACTAGTAACACGCATACACGCACGTGCTTTAGAAAATATCTGCTCCACATGGCTTTCAAGATGTTTTTTATAGTAAGAAAAAGACTTAGTCCCAACTTTGATACCAAATAATAATAAAAAACATTATTATTTTTGAGCAGACTATATAATGTAATTTCATCCTGAAATGGTAGCAGTTTAATTTAATTTGGTCTTGTAGATCTATTTCTATTTCTATTTTTGAGATCTATTTCAGGAAAGGTCCAGCTTTATTATTCTTGTGTAAGTGAGTATAGTTTTGACTGAAGTTTTAACATTGATGAGTATCTAGGTTCATGTTGTTTTTTTTGTTATTCTAGTCTCTATTCCTGGGTTTCAAAAGGCATCACGAAATTCTACAGGACAATCATATTTGAAAACCACCAATTGAGGACATGGTATCTTTAAAATAATTGCGAACTTCACCGTGCTAACAACATTATTTCATTAATGTTGTTATTTTAATAAATAGGTCAGCTCTTGTGTCACTTCTCTACTGTTGACTCTCACATGTGGCAGAGCTGCTACGGCGTGACTCACTCTGTTCAAATGAGGCTGACAGGTTGCTATGCTGTTGTAAATGCTGATGATTACAAGTGCCAGAGCCGTTACGTTCACACCTTGATTTCACTTGCAATTTGAGATAATTCCCCATTTCTGGTGAAAGTATTTATTCATGAAGCTTGGATTGAGTGCATGGTACTTTTCCCCCCAGATCTTTCATCCTCAATTATATGTAAATCACTCAGTTTAGGAGTCAGGTGAATTGCAATAGAAGGTTTACCTGTATTATGCTAAATCAGTGTTTTTATAGCTTTTAACCGTGTTGTAATGTTGTGTCTCTGTGACTGAGGGTTTTGTTTCATTCATGTTAAATTTGCATTATGCAACTTTTCTAGTGGCGGGTCCTCTACCTGCTTGTCTCCATGGAAATGTTAATGCTTTACTTGTCTATCTCCAAGTTTATTAAAACATTCCAGGCAAAGTAATGACTTCTCTATGGAGACAAGCAGGTTAAGCCTCAAGGCCAAGTTACGGGTTTGATCTGTGAAGTAAGAAGGCATGTTTTTCAAAGAGCTGGGAGAAATAAAAACACTTATGTTAGCTAGATAGATTTAATGCTATACTGTGGCACATTCCAGACATAGTAATAAAATCTCCAAAGAGACAAGCAGCACCCTCAAACAGAAAGATTGTCAAGTAATTCTGCATATTTAGTCTGACTCCCTGTCCAAAGCTTGTTCCTCACTATCTGTTCTGTTGGGAACTTATTACTTTGCCTGGAATGTTCCACAGTATGGCATTAATTTCTTTCTCTAAGCTGGTTTGTGTCTCTACTGATGTAACCCATTACTTGGCCTGATGGTGTTGTGATGTTATTTCTTTGCCTGGAAAGTTCCACAGTATCCACCAGAATCCTACACCAAAAAAGTTACATAGTGCTCCTTTAACTTTATCTTCATGTTTTTCTGTGTAGAACCTTATGCCCTGTCCTTACTAGCCTTCTCTTAATGATGTGCTTGAAGTTAATGAAAAACAAGTGGAGTGGTTGAGTGGGAGGGTCTTACACTGAGAGCCAGCACTGAATACACCTCATCACAAATGTCCCGGGCCCCTCTCCAATCCCTTTTGGATCTAACCTCAGAGCACATCTCTAGTTTATCCCGCTTGACTTCAGTGCTTGTGAAGAAGAACAGTGTTATATTGCTGATTGAACTGGCTGTTTCATTATGCATATTAGCTCAGAGGTGGATTGAAGGTTTTTACTTTGTTTTGCTTTTTTATTCAAATATAGTGTGTCCTAAAATTTATGAACCCAAACTACGGTTGACTAGTGCATTATTTATATGTGCATTCTGTACCTTTCTGGTGGAGGGAGTTTCCCACCTGCTTGTGTCCCTGGAGATGTAATTATAAATATATGAATAAATATATTTTGTACCATAAGCCACCATCATCTTTGTTGCCATGTGCTTCTCTTATTGGTTGCTTCATCGTTGGCCAGTATTGCAGTTGAGAGATAACAGTGAAGGTCATTTTGTACATTTTCTAGTTGGGGGTCTGGCTTCTGCTTCTCTTCATGTGCTTTCCTTGGAATGTTCCAGCATATTGCATTAAATGTTAATATTTGTTTGTTTTTTTGTCGTTGCTCAAAAATGCCTTGAAAAACATGCATTTATTTTATGAGCGAGGTCTCATGGCATTGCATCACCTGCTTGTCTGCATGGAGATACAAACAAGAACAAATTTAGTGTAATTCTCTGGAAAATTACGGGAAGCCAATAACTCCTCCATGGAGATAAATAGCAAACCCTCCTCCAGAAAAGTTACACAGGGCATCTTTAAAGTCTGACCACAAATGAATGGTGCCCTTTCTGTCTCTGAGTGACCATTGGCCTTGTATGTCCATGTGTGAAGTGCCATATGTTTTGATGGAGCTGAGAGAGGTGCATTGTGGGAGAAATCTAGTGAAGCCATGGGTCAGCTGCTCCTCCCTCTCTCTCTCCCTTTCTCTCGCTCTCTCTCTCTCTGTCTTTTTTCAGAGGTTGAAGCACCAGATGTAGCGAAACAGCCGTCCTCTTGTTCTTGAGACTGATGATTTCTGAAGTATATTGAATTAATCTGCTAATATCCCTTTTATGAAACTGCATAAATCAAGCGTGGCCTTATGTGAATGTATTTAAGTGTGGGAAATCTTCATTCTTATTGTCAAAAAGCTCATACTTTCAAAATGTATGGTTACTTGTGTAGTTTTTAAACAGATGTATTAATGTTCATAGTAACTGTTGACAAAAGTTAAAGCCGCTATACTTGATTTTTACTGTCCTAAAAACATTAAAAACAGAACTAGTTCATTATAAACAGTTTCCAGTGGTCCAGAGTTATTCCTGACTTACCTTATGAGCATCCTAATTATTCACCACAGTGAGTTTATAAGCACCATTCACAGCTTTCAGAGGCTCATTTAGTCCTACAAACCTTGAACTTGGATACCTTTTGTTCTAAAATCCCCTGTTTCATTAGTGTAGCCATTTTATCTCTGTTTGGTCAAATGTGTGCGCAACAGTTGTCATTATCAGGTTCAAATGGGATGCAAGGTCACTCGGTTTAGTGATGAAGATTTGAATTTTCAGCCTGCCCTCTCCAAACATGCCCCCTCTGCCCCCTTCCCTCGCTTAGACCGTCGCGTCTCAACTTTGGGCCCCTCTGAACTTCATTGTTGGTCTCCACGGTAACCTTTGTTAGGGTGCCCAAGCCTGGTCCACATTAGCAGCACAATGCGGAGCTGTGGCTGGGTTAGTTCTTCTCCTTCCCCCTCTCTCTGTCTCTCTCTCTCTCCTCTTGTTGCAGTCTTTACTAAAAAATAAGTTTAGAAATATTAATTTACATTGTTTTTCTTTTATGCTATTAAGGTATGATTGTTATTTAAAGTGGTTAAAAAGCTCTTGTTAAATTAGTAGTTTGTATGATGCTTTGGCTTGTTAATTCACTTGGCAAAGAAGCTGATCTACAATTAAAATCAGATGTCTAACACCATGAAATAGTACTTTTTTTCTTCAAATTGCATAATTTTGTTGCATCTCTAGTTTTGCAGACCTATTATTTTTATTCAAATAAGATGAACTGGTGTTTAAAAAATAACGTGTAATTACCAAAAGTGTACGTGCAAACAATTTCCTGCCTCATCGCTGAAACGCCCGACATGCAAATTTCCAAGTATGGGGAGCAGAACACAAATTTGCATAAAAATGTACAAAATTATTTTTATAGACCACAAAATTAACATGGACTTTCTTGCATTTTGTGCCAAAATAATTGTTCAGATGTAGTTCCATGTGCAGCTTGTGGAAACAGCTGTTAACAAGGTTGTAGAAAGTGTATTCCATGAAAACAAGAAGAATGAATCTTTAGAGGCCCTGAATAGTAATAAACTAGCAATGAGTGGATTAATTATACATACATATATATATATATATATATATATATATATATATATATATATATATATATATATATATATATATATATATATATAATTGTCTGGTCTTGAGATTCTGCTCAGTCAGCTTCACACCCTTTATTTAAAAAAAATAAAGATATATATATATATATATATATATATATATATATATATATATATATATATATATATATATCTTCTCACTCTCCACAGGTTTTTATTTTTTTTTAATAAAGGGTGTGAAGCTGACTGAGCAGAATCTCAAGACCAGACAATTATTTAGATATAGAATGTCCTTTGCAGTTAACAAAATAGTCTTTAGACCTCTCCGCAAACATACTCTGAAATGCATAGGATTCTTGTATTATTTTATCAGTTCATATTTCAGTCTTCTCTCAAATGTTAATGCTTCTGGAGTTGTTTACAATGTCCTCTCTGAACTAAATCTTACTTTTTAAACAGATATTGCAAATTTAATCACAATGCTTGTCCAAAGAAATGCTTTTTTTTTTTTTTTTTTTTTTTTTTCAAAATCCTGGAGCTACCCTATCAGACAGGATACCAAAAGATGAAACCCATTTGATTTCGTGTAGATGGGGTGCACAAGAAAGACAAAAAAGCTACTCAGAAAACTGTCAAAAATGAATTACACGTAGGTGCCAACAAAAAAAAAGGAAAAAACTAAGAAAATCTGGAAGAGGAAGAAAGGTGACAGGCACACAAGAGATTCAAGAGTGCATTTACCAAACACACACACACTAGCATTGTCCTTGCAGCCTCACAGTAAAAGTAAATATTGACCTTTCAGACAGGAGGAGATGCACTGAAGAATGTGTTTGTAAGGGGGGAGGGAGGGGGGTGTTAAGGGGCGAGGAGGGAGGAGAGGGGGGCAGTGAGGTCGAAAAACAAAGGCAATAGATGAGTGTGAGAAAAAAAGTTTGTGTGTCGACAGGAGGGGCAGAAGGGGCAAAACAAACCAGGCAAGAGGAAGTGTGAGAATGAGAGCAGGTTATGAACTGACTGGAACACAGCACCTGGTTCATGATAACTGCCCTATTCATTGGTTTGAGAAGGGCTTCAAATTAGGGCCGTTGCCATAGAGAGTAACAATTTAAAATAAAATTAAATATGACATTCTATTTTTAATGGGAAAAAACAAACTGAAGAAGCGGCTTAAATGAGACGACTTTTTGTCTAGTTGACGGATTTGAATTTTTCTTTTACTGTGGATCAGACCTGGACGAATGAGGAATTACACAGACATTTGAATGGAAAAATCAAAATGTTGCATATAACGGGAAACTGAAACCCCTCGCTTATTGTAATTGTTTTTGTGGTTCTTCAATAGAGTGGACAAGATTCACAAACATGTCCCAATAACAGTAATCTTTCTTTTTATTATTAATGTTTTTTTCAGATTACAGAAATAAATATAAAAGTTTATCTTATTATTTATTTGTATCAATGGCATTTTGTAGCTTTTTTACTTTTTTGCATGTCTTTGAAACAGCTATTTCTTATTTTATTTAAAAAAAAAAAAGAAACTTATCAAGTCGTTTAAATGTTATAGTTAGTACATGCCTGAAAGATTTTGGAATTTATGTTTTATCTCAATAATTCAATTTGTACAGGCTATACAAATGGCTAATGCAAGGAGTAAGTGCATTTGAAATAAATTGTAGAGGTCTAAACCACAGTGCAAAATTTACAGCAACATGCCAAAAATCCCTTTTAAGTGAAGATAATACACACATCGAATTGAATTGAATAATTTACTATTTTGGAGCAACACCTAAACCAGCTTTTTAAAGTAATCTCTGTAATTTGTTAGTTTTTTTAGTTGGTAGTGTGCTTGAAAGTACTTTCTTAACGTGTATATGTCATGATGGGTGTGCCTTGGTCGGGGAGTGTCCAATGTCTAAAGGCTGTCCAGCTGATGTCCATCTGGTCTCTGGGGACAGAGAGAAAAAGCTCCAGGAGTATGTCGGACCCAGGCTAAACTCTCCCGGGGGTCAAAGGTCAAGAGGCAAGCACTCCTATACACAAACATCCCCCAATAAACAACAGCCACTGGACAGTCCTGTGTTTGAATGCCCCACGGTGCTATGGGCATTGGGCTCACTGTTAGTTGATTTATTTGGATCTCTTCCTGGCGTCCTAAACAAAAACAGTTTCCATCATACATTTACATTCCATATCACATATACAACAAGACCTATATTACTACAATACTTTCAGTTTTTTTCAAGGTGCGTGTTAAAGCAGACCTATTATACACAATCGACTTATATCATGTTATAGTTGTTTCATAGTTGTGCATGTCCCTGTTTTCACCGACACTGGTACACGCCCACTACTCTGTACTTACTTCATTCTTCAATTTTATTTTCTTCATTGACGACACACATGGGATTTGGCAGCACATACTCATTTTAACTATCCATAGGAGGGGCCGACAGTTACACGGCTCTTTGTTGTGATGACAGTTACGGCGATGTCAGCCTTTGGGCACCGCAGTTTTCTAATTAGCAGACTCGTTTCTTTTATTTATTCACTTTAGATTCAGCTTGTGATTTAAAATGTGCAAATTATAAAATAATGATCCACAGGTGTCATAGACATTTCACAGTATGTGCAGCTGGATTCAAGCTGCCTCCTGCTGTGAAGTGGGAGAAGTCATTTCCCTTATTCCTTATGCTATCAGTGGTCTTTAAGTGATCTTTTGCGTGATCCTACTTGAATCCTGATTTAGACCTTGTCCTAGGTTAGAAGATAGAACTATTTAGAACAGGTTTAGTCCAGGTTAAAACATAGTTCAGCCCTGATTGGTTTAGTGTTGTCATGATGCTAAAATATTCCCCCCAAAAAGGATTGTATTAATTTGTTTGTTTGTTTGTTTTTTCAGTATCAATACTTGACCAAATGAGTATCTAGAAAATATATGTAATTGTGATTTTTCGCAGCCTTTGCAATTTACCATAAAGTAGCTCTGTTTTAGACATGATTCAGATCTTGTCCCTGGTTAATCTTGGTTGTGTTTTGTTGTGCTTTAGATCTGACATAGTCCTGACTCTTGGTTCTGATCTGTTTTATAACTGGTTTGGAGTAGCCTTTGTTTGGATATGATTTGAGTTGGGTATACTTTGTCCAGTCCTGTGGTGGTAAAACAAACACGGGATTACATCATGACTTTGCTTTTGCAGCCCCTTCGATAGCTCAGTTGGTAGAGCGGAGGACTGTAGTGTTCAGAACTGATATCCTTAGGTCGCTGGTTCAAATCCGGCTCGAAGGAGGAAGTATTTTGTCCTTTTCAAGTGTAATGTAATTTTAATTTGCAGAGATTTTTCTGCAATGTAGACATAAAATGACTTAATGAAGGTGACACACATGATATCATGCTTTAAGTAACTTTATACATCTTTGTGTGTGACCTGCTGCCACTACTATTACTGCAACTGCTTCTACTATATTTCCTTTTTGTATTTGTCTACTAATTTGACTTTTTTGTCACCAAACCCATTGCCATATTTAAAATCTTAATATTTTGTCACCATCTCACTTCATACCTGTCTCTAAAAGTGTGAATTCATTTTGACACCAGCGTCTTGTGTCATGTGCCGAACATTAGCATTGGATTACTATTAACACACACATAATATACTGAGTCATTTCTGAAAGCAGCTTAGCCTGGCTATGCTAAACCAACAGGAAATAACAGATTATAAATGGACTTTGGCCCATTATTGCTAGCTCTCTCATGCTAACAAAATTTCCAACTAAAACTAATGAAATAATATTGAAAGTACTTCATGCCACTGACATAATAACCTTTAAGAAAGATTCTCCCACACAGTATACCCTTTTGTAATTTTAAGTATTTCATAAATAAAACATGAGAACAAGATAAACAGTCTCTCTTGAAGATGCTGTTGCTTTCGTTAACTACTACGTAATAAACATTTCTTAAAGCTAATGCTATGCTGGGTAATAATACCACAACAGTTGATAGTAAAATGTGTTTTATTTCATTAAGCACCACAAATCCAGCATAGGCCCACATTAGTGAACTTTAAAAACTGGAGCTGGACGTTAGATATTAACTGCTATTACTTTTGCCAAATGTAACAAACATATAAACAGCAAGAATTTGTGCTGTCTATATAAATATAATATAAAATATGTCTGTATAAATGAATGTTTTTATGTTGCTGTCCTATTAAAATGAATGGGACAGAATGTTCAGATTAGCACCAGGAACGGCCTATAGTGATGCAAAGGCAGGTCTACACAACACTAAATGCACAAACGCTGGATGTATTGACCTCTTTGACGGCTCAGTTGGTAGAGCAGAGCACTTGGGTGGAGAAAATCCTTTGGTTGCTGGTTCAAAGCAGAAATCTTTTTGGTTTTTTAGCTCAAATATGTGTTTTTTCCCCTCCCCTGTTCTTTTAGCTTTATGTCACTGTCACGTTTTATGGCAGCATAGAAAGACCATTGACTTTGAAGAGTTAAGTTCAGACCTGCCTCAGCCTCAGGGGGAAATGGTAAACTGTCAATGACCCCAATACAACAGTGCTCCCACAGCTTATTTCTCAATTTATTTGTGTAGTTTTGTTTATATTGCTTTATATTGATTGATTTAGGAGGCATCATATTTATACCTAATTTTATATTTATCGTTTTATTTATTTTATTATTTTATTTTCTTGTATTACTCTGAGAACCAATCAAATTTCTTGGATATCAGCACTTAAACAACAATAAATACAGAATAAATTTAGTGAAATTATAAGCCACAGCCCTTTCATCACTATTATTATTATTATTATTACATTTTATTTAGGACACTCAAAGATGCTTTACAGAACTAATATGAAAACAAAGCAATAAGCACATAATACAGGAAAAATAAAAATCAGTATAATCACATGGAGAAAAATAGTTTAATAAAAAGCTGTTCTAAATAGACAGGTCTTTTTCTTGAAGGTGGAGAGGTCGTGCTGTCATGGAGTTGCTGAGGTAGGGAGTTCCAGAGGGTGAGACGTGGGGGTTTGTTTTTTCTGTATCAGTACTTCATCAGATCAGTATCTATTTTTGATACTTGGGATGAAATATCTGGGAAATATATGTGATTGTGATTTGCCATTCAGATCTTGTCTCTGGTTAATCTTGGTTATGTTTTGTTGTGCTTTAGATCTGACCTAGTCCTGACTCTTGGTTCTGATTTGTTTTGTAACTGGTTTGGAGTAGCCTTTGTTTGGAAATGATTTGAGTTGGGTGTACCTTGTCCATAGACCCAGTTCGTCCTGTCTTGTGGCGGTAAAAGAAACACAGCATTACATCACGACTTTGACTTTACACATACACTGCACCAGCCCCTTCGATAGCTCAGTTGGTAGAGCGGAGGACTGTAGTGTTCAGAGCTGATATCCTTAGGTCGCTGGTTCAAATCCGGCTCGAAGGAGGAAATGTTTTTGTTCTTTTTATTTGTAATTTAAATTTAATTTGCAGAGATTTTGGAGAAGGCTCTGTCTCCTCATGTTCCGAGCTTGGTCCTTTATTGATAATAATAATAATAATAATACATTTTATTTGTATTGCACTTTACATTTCAAAGAAATCTCAGAGTGCTATTGCTTGGGAGGTTATTAGTTATTAGTTTTGGGGTTATTGGAGCCAGAATGAATAAAGTTGTAGTAGTTGTGGGCAGTGTTGCGGGCGTTCGAACACAAACTACAATATTTCTGTTATATCGATACAGTAGTGGCTTAACAAATCTTGAATACAGACTCACTCCCTTTATGTGCTGAGCAGCTTGGCCTGTTTGTGTTGATAGTATTATAGTGATTATGACGTTCTCTTTATGGCAAGGAGATAATCCAGGGGGCGCCGCTGTGACGTTTGTCCCTCTGAGCAGATGGAAACTCACTGTATTAGCCCTCATATTATCCACACCACATGATATTCCATTCAATCTAACACAGGCAAAGGAACTGACCAGACAGATGACATTTGGGTTTTAAATCGTATTCATCATTATTTTTTGGGAATTCGAAGCTACTTACATTTTCAACATGACGGTGATCTCTTTTTCCAAGTTAGTTTTTAAACTTTTTTGCTGGGGTGTATGAGTGTGTGAGCGGGGACAGTCATTTGCTTGTGTACATATAGACAGTTAAGTTTGGTGTGGCTTATCAATACCACAAGGAGCTACTGCAGTTTGTGTCGGTTCTATACTTGGATAAATAGTTAGAATATGCATTTCAAACCTGCACGTATAGCTCACGTAATAACACAACAGTACAGTCACAGATACACATGTGCATGGTTTGAAAAGGGGATGGATGAAGCAAATGGAGAGGTATCGGACAAGGCATTTGATGTACAAACAGAATAATATGGGAATCATTTAGTTGTTTCGAAATAATTACTATGTTGAAAAGTTTGAAAAGCTAAAAGTAATATTATCAAGAAATATAAAATAATTCTAAACTAAATGTTGAATTTTTGTTGTTTTTTTGCAGTGTGCCGACCGTCCCAGTGAAAAACCTTAATGGATCTAGTCCTGTTCACCCCGCACTTGCCGGTAAGATCATATTTGCTTTAATTATATTTGAATAATAATGTTTTTAATGAAATATAGTACTAGAGTGGTATATACACTACCAGTCAAATGTTTCTTCTTTATTTCCATGATTATTACATTGTAGATTCTCACAAAAGGAATCAAAACTATGAAGCACACATATCGAACCATGAAGAAAAACAAAAAGTTACTCAAAATAACTCAAACAAAACTTGTTTTAGATTTGTTTTTTAAAGCCACCCTTTGCTTTGAACACTGGTTTGCACTCTTGGCATTTCTTGACCCTGACAAAGCACAGCTGTGAAGTGAAAATCATTTCAGGAGACTTTATAATAAAGATCATTGAGGCAGGTCCAATGGTTTGCAGTGGTGTCAGCAAAGTGTGACCACTATGTGAAACTTGACCATAAACTTTTTAAGCTACTATAATGTATTTTTATTTATTACATCATTCTGTCTTGGCTTATATATTTGATGTCTTTCATATGTATATAAAATGTAGAAAGTAGTAAAGATAAAGAAAAAAACATTGAATGAGAGGATGTTTTGTGGTATTTGGTGACGTTGTAAATTCTTAACAACACTGCCCTATATTTCTTTAATTAGTGGTTTCTAAGTGTTGAACACTTAAGCACAACATATAGTCTCCAGACTTGGAGACTTTCAAAACATGTGCATTTAACAAAAAGAAAGAAAACGATAAGGAAGAAGCATATTTTATTTAATCCTACCCCCGATTTGCAATATTTCATCTACATGATATCTTTTTCTTATCATCACTTGCAAAGTAATGTCAGCCTTCACCATACAGTTAAGTACATTATAGTGTCGCTTTACAAACCTTCAGAGAAATTAAATAATTAAAAAAAACAGATACACATTACACAATACACATTATTCGTGATATCTTTTCAATAATCACTTTTGGAAATTGCAACAGTAAACATTGATATCTGCTTTCCTGGTGGTACATTACACATGTACAGTTTGCACTTTTTTATACGTATCTCCAAGTCCATAAATGTATTCCACTTATAGCTATGCTCATTTTTTGAACTTACATTTACTGTTAATTTTATCTTTTCTAAATTTCATCCCTTATGCCATAGCCCTTTTGTTTCTCTTTGAATATATTTTAAATGTTCCTTGAAAGTAAGTTGTTCCTTGTTTTTATACATTATCAGAGCTGTTTTAAAGAACAGTTCTGGTTTATTAAAGTTGCTGTACCTGATTTTTATTGTCCCAAAACTGTGACAACAGAACTAGTTAACAGTTTGCAGTGTTCCAAAGTTATTCCTCACTCACCTTGTACATTTCGAGCATCCTAATTATGTAACATGATTATTTTAATCTTAAATTAGATACAGACAGTGTACAGTAGACATACTTTGACCTCAAGAGCTGCTTATACAATAGATCTGTTCTGGGGTAAGACAAATTTTGCACAAATACTTGGTCAAAAATCTAATACAGGGCCTTAATACCTTATGTACCCTAATGTTAGAGTATTAATTTATACTGCCAACTGGTGGTTTTCAGATTCAAGCATGTGATTATCTCATAATCCTTGATGGGGCACAAGCCAGTTTTTACTATTGATAACATTGTACTTGAAATATCCAAATAGCCATGAAATATCCAAAAGCTAAATTCACAAATGTTGAAGAAGAAAATGTTTGTTGTCATAGGGATCACTGGTATCCTGATGAGCGCGGCTGCCCTGCCCGTGTGTCTGACTCGCCCCCCCAAACTGGTGCTGCACCCTCCGCCCGTCTCCAAGAGCGATATCAAACCAGTGCCCGGCTTTGGACATTGCTGCCGCAAGACCACCAAGAAGCAAACACGCAAAGGTACAGCTAATCACAAAACTAGTTTAGAGTTTATATGTATCCTAATTTAATAGCCCTATGCAGTTCAGAGCATCTTAGAGTAAAGTTAAAGTTCATATGACAGTTTAGACTACTATTTTTACTGAAACATAGTTCATATTATTATATTTTTCTTGATTTTGCTCAAAAAAATCTTGCCTAATTGTTCATAATTATAATTATTTCCTGGTTAACATGAGCAGTAGGTATGACATACATAGATATGACAGCACTTTTATTTTGTTAAATAAATATTTATACTGTCATACAAATGTGCTCCTTGTGCATAAATTGTCCTTCATTTTGGATAGAATTGTATGTATTGATCACATAGAAGAAGAGATTTCTTTTGAGAACTCGTTGCTATTTCCTGTAATTTTCAACTTTTCTTCTCAAACGGACTCTTCAGTGATGCAAATCTGTCACAACCACGTATACTATCTCAACAAAAATAATCATTTCATTGTTATTTGCTCTTTAAACTAGACTAGCACTACACTCTAAGCAGGTTTCTTGCCAATACATAAGCCTAACCAACGCAATGCTGTTTAAACTTAATTTAAACTAAGCAGGTTAAAAATTGCATGTTACAAGTACAACTGGTTCCACTAATGGATAAATTTGGTGTCACCTCCCACGTAGTGTCCCAACATGTCCTTATGCACCATGTGTCTGTGTTACAGCTCAGTGATTTGAATTCCAGTGTGTTTTAGCTCAATAGAAACAGGTCTGTGATGCTCTCTGGCTTTCTGCTTCCACTGATGTTCATAAAAATGAGCCATGACCAGTCCCTTCGATAGCTCAGTTGGCAGAGCAGAGGACTGTAGTGGTGAATGCTGGGATCCTTGAAGGAGGAAATATTTTTAGTTTTAGGTCATAAATGCACATTATTTTGTCTTCATTAAGTAGTCATAGAACATTCATAAAGATGGGAAGCATAGGGATAATGTTTCTGCAGCTAAATTTGTTCAGGATTAAAAGTGCTGTATACCTGATCTTAAAAGACATGAAAAACAAAAGTAGTTAATTTTAAACGGTTTGCAGTGGTCCAGTTATTCCTCACTTACCTTATGCATTCTGAACAATCCTAATTATTCAGTGTGATGCATTTATAAGCACTTTTCACAACTTTCAAAGGCCAGAGCAGAGTTTTGCCATCACGGTAATGCTAACAACAACTAGCACACTACCCACGCTCTTCCTGTCTTCCTGATTCCCTGACAATAAAAGGCTTTATAATTAGATGAAGACAGTAGACGGTGGACTTAGTTTGACCTCAAAAGCTTATGCAATATATCTGTACTGGACAAGAAAGTACAAGAAAATCTATCAGTTAATCATTCATTAACAGTACTATGACTCTCAAGTGTTCTTAGTTTTTACACTGATGTACACAAATGTATTTGAGTAATTGTAATTAATTAAATGTTGAATTCCCAGGTAAAACTCCAGAAGAGGTGGTGAAGAAATACCTACAGAAAGTAAAGAGCCCACCTGAAGAGGTATGTTTATGTTCCTAAAAAATTTTGGAAAAATAAATAAAGCACATTTAAAATACAGTCATCACTGCCCAAAGTGCTGTACAAATTTAAAATTTTGAAATAAATAATGAAATAAATACAAACAACAAACTCAAATTAGTATCTAGTTTTATTCACATTTTAGATTTATGGTCAATGTGAAAATGTGAACGCACCGTTAGTATCCATCAGTATTTGGGTATTGATTTTTTGACAATCTTAAACCATACTGAATCACTGTGTTGTGTTGTCCAGGACTGTACGATCTGTATGGAGCCTCTGGGGGGGCCGTCAGGGTACAAAGGCCCAGGCGTGGGGCCTGTGTCCAGAGCAGAGTCTGTGGGTCGCTTGGCTCAGTGCGGACACCAGTATCACTTTCAGTGTCTGGTGGCAATGTATAATAACGGCAACAAGGACGGCAGGTAGGAACTCACTGTCCTGACTACAAACAAGTGATATTAAACTTTGATTAAAGTTTAAACTGTATCTTGATTAATCTGATATGCACTGCAAAAGTCTAAAATAATGTAAATGAATTAAAATCTGAATATTTTAAGTTGGTTTTTTGGGGGGTTTTTTATACTATAATTTTTTCCAGTATTTTCAAATGATGTCATATTTCTCAGAAATGTATCAAGCTAAATTATCTGACAGTGGAGAAAAAAAAAAATATTATAACTTTTTTACAGTTTAGACACATTTCTATTTGCAAACATATGATTCAGGACCTATGATTATCGATGCATTGTGATGCAAAACTGTTAATTTTAGTAAAATGAAACATTTATAGCAAAATGCCTCATTTTTACAAGCAATAGTTTTCACCACATTAAATAATGAAAAATGTGTATAAAGTTACACAGGATATTCTTTGATTTAGGGACAAATATGTATATTCATAAATCTGTTCTCTTTTGGGATAGTATTTACTCCTCATCTAGAAATCCTTTAGCCATTTCTAGTCCTAATTTAGACCCAGTTTAGTTCTGTTTAAAATCTGATCTTTTTTTGGTGGTAATTGATGTGTAAAGAACCACTGACCTAGAACAGAACCACTGACCTAAGCCTCAAATATGGTCTTATCTTTTGTCGTGCTGCAGCCTGCAGTGTCCCACCTGTAAAACCATCTATGGAGTGAAGACGGGGAACCAGCCTGCAGGAAAGATGGAGTACCATGTTATCCCCCACTCTTTGCCCGGACACCCTGACTGCAAAACCATACGCATCATCTACAACATACCACCAGGCATTCAGGTGTGTAAACCAGATATATTATGTTTTTTTGGTATTTAAAACATATTATTTAGTATTAAATTATTATTATTTTCCATTTTGTTCATGTCTCCTCCTGCAGGGACCAGAGCATCCGAACCCAGGGAAGCCTTACACTGCCAGAGGCTTCCCTAGACACTGCTACCTCCCAGACAGCGAGAAAGGACGCAAGGTCAGCACAGCAAAGCAAATCATATAGTTAAAGGAACTGTTTGTAATATTTTGATTTTAAATTCCATAAACAAGACCTAACTGTGTCAGCAGATAAGAGGTAAACCTGCTCAAATTAAATACAGCTTTTTCTGATAATAGCTGTAATGTTGATTTATTCTTAATTACAAAAACAATCATGGTGACAGTATTATTTATGTTACAGACAATTATCCATCATTTGGGTTGCCAGGTTCAATGTCAAAATTCATTCAAGGACTCTCTCATCTGAAGCGTCACTATCTAAACCCCAGCACCTGCACCCAATCATTAATCAGTGCTAATGCAGCCTCTGCAGCTCAGTGAGTTCAAAAAAATTGGGTTTGTCCTCTATCTGCAGGTTAAGGCACTGGGAACACAGGTTTAGTTATGGTTGTAGTGTCACATTTAAAACAGTACGAGTGCAGGCTACATATAGTTCCTTTAATGTTCATATATTAAGCATATTTATTATGTTTGATTTATTTACTTTATAAGTCTATTTTTGACTTGTCCTAAGACTTTTTTTTACATGTGTTTTCTTTCCCTAAGGTGCTGAGACTGCTGTTGGTGGCATGGGACCGGAGGCTGATTTTCTCCGTTGGAACATCAAGCACCACAGGAGAGTCAGACACCGTTATCTGGAACGAGGTACTTAGACACAACCTAAATCAATAAATACATAAACAAATTTATCCCTTCATTTTTTGGTTAACAAGTCTCCATTACCTACAAATGAATCTGATTTATATACAGTTAATTTAAATCAGTGCCACATCATTTTAACAGTGGTTGGGCAAAGCTAATCGTTTATAATTGAATTTACAGAAATATTGCTATCCTAGGATGCATTAGCTTCACTATACTAAAGGGACTCCATAGCAAACAAACAAGCCACAGGTTTACCATGCTAAACCAGTGCTAAATTAAAAATAGACAGAAAATAAATTAGTGCCTTAATCTAAATGAGGACCTTAACCTGGACTAAACCACAAGTCAACGTTTTAATAACAGGCTATAGTTTTATCTGAATTTAACTTAACATCACTCAAATTTTGCATGCTTCTGCTTGCTATTCTTATTTATTTATTTTTTTCTAGGTCCACCATAAGACAGAATTTGGCTCCAACTTGACGGGCCACGGTTTCCCTGATGCGGGACATTTGGACAACGTTTTGGAGGAGCTCAGAGCGCAAGGCATCACAGAAGACGATGGACTGACGGAAAAATGATCAAACCAGCAACAAAATCAAGACATCTCAAAGACAAAGGAGAGGGACTCTGTGCCAGCACTTAAATGAACTACAATGTGAGATATAGAAGACATTGGTTTTGTTTTGCAGGGTTTAACCACTTTAAAATCACACAGGGCAATGGTTCTCTAATGTTCTACAAGTATCTCCTCAGAAATATTCATCTTTAAAAATTTGGGATAGGGGAACTGAATTGTGCCTGGTTTGAATCACTACTCAATAAGGACTAAAATTATGATTAGACTTTGAATGGCTGCACTGCAATTTCCCTTGGGATTAATTAAGTATTCATTTATGTATCTATCCATCTAAAACTGGGTAAAACCAGGTTTAAAAACAGATTAAAACCGGACTAAACCAAGACTCAGATCTGACAAAGGATAAACCAAGGGTCACACTTGAGAAAACTGGAACTAAACCAAGAACAAAACTTGCACTAGACCAAAGACTAAACCAGGACTAAACCCGGACTAAACCAGGACTAAACCAGGATTTAACCAGGACTAAACCAGGACTAAACCAGGTCCACACCAGATTAAACTCAAACCAGGACAAGTATGAACTACATCTGAAACTTGATTAAACCTGCACCAAACACAGGCCTAACCAGGTCTACAGTCGGACTAAACCAGGTCTACAGCCAGACAAAACTACAGAATGCATAACTAAATTAGAACTTGCGTGCCTTTATCTGTCATATAAACCACTACTTGAGTCTGAGCCTACTCTAAACCAGGATTGAAGCAGTCCTAAAGCAGATGTAAACCTGGACTAAACCCTGACTAAACCAGGTCTGCATAACCGTGACTAAAGCTGGACTAAACTTGGGCTTTGCCTCAAGTGAATTAAGAATCTCATAGACCTGGGTGATTCTTGATTGATTAATGTTACCTGAACCTCAGCTTGAGAACCATTGCCCTAAAATCTCATTAAACATATTACATTTTATCAGCTAATGCAAGAGTTTGAAGTAGCATTGTGATAAGAAAGGGTAAGCAAGCAACACACTCTTTAGCCTATTTAAATACAGGTACTAACTGTCCATAGAAGAGAAAGAGTTATAGTGACACTACTTAGGACAAGACAGATTTGCTTTACTGCAGGACAGAGTCACTGCAAAGATGGTTTTATGGTTTAGCGTGGTACATACTAACAGAAAGGACTAAGAAATGGGTGATTTGAAGGTATAAGATTGTTTTTGGAGATGGTTTACATGGAGAAAGTAGCAGTAAGAAAGAAAGATGGCGTTTGAATGTAGTGTAGAATAGGCATAGAGTGAACTAACTTGTATGGTACTTTTTAGGCCCATGAGTGTCGTTTGTTTACCTACTTTTTGGAGGTACCTGTGTAGCGCTCCTGCTGCTTCATCTGGTGGTGGTTTACGGAACTACACCATATTTCGCTGATACAGAAATATTATAATATTTTCCTCTAGTTTTGTCCAGAACTTGACAATAACGCAAGCAAACTGGCAAATTACTGGTAGATTTCTGATTGCAATATATTAAATTCAAATGAGAATACAATTTTTAATTAAAAAAAAGGAAAAATCTGGAATTGGAATTAGTTTTGGCCCTAGTTGCAAACCTTGAAATTAGCCAATTAGTAAGAATGTTGTTGTCAAGCCCTGGTCATATCATATACAAAAATCTTTGCGCAATGTCGTTCCATACCTCATACTGTTTTTGAGTTTATTCAGATTTATTTAGGTCTATTTATGAGTTCAAATGATCGTAAATTCACTATTTTTATTGACAAAAGACCAAACAGAAAGTCTTACATTTGAGTCACTGTGGTAAAGCTTACATATAAAGATACCAGTATTTACTTATGATGTATTTTAAGTTTTATTTTTCCTTATTTTAGAAATTATAATAATATTTGTTGGAAATTTTGTAAATGTTTACACGGCCACCTGTGACATTGAGGTTGTATTGAAACTAAGGTACTGAAATATACTTCACAACATGGTACAAGCGATGGATTGTTCTGTTTTTACTTAGAAAAACAAATGTCCACAACCATCTTAATTTTAAAACAAAATTGTTGCATTAAATATATTTACATGCAAATTTGAGTAAAACAGGCACTTGTCTTTACTTTTAAGTCTTTGGTTCTGAATATCAATATTCTGTCTGATTCTAACAGGTCATTTCATATGGAGAACAGGGGTCTGTAAAACTGGGGAGGTTCACTGTTTTTGGCAGAAATATCCAAACTTATTAAGACGACATCACATTCTGTTGCTCAGTTTTATGTTTTAAAATGAGAAAAATGAGGACTTCAGTTTTTCTTTTGTATTTCAGATTGGTAAATGGGTTACTATAATTCAATAATAATGTATGCATGGTCATTTGCATACATGATACCTTGGCACTGCCCAGGCCTTGAGTTAAGCTACATTTGACTCACAATGGTACAAATCTTATGGTAAAGAAAGAAATGTGTACTGTGTATACAAACAACAGTTCAGAGTGCGACTGTGGTACTCCAGTATGATGGTACTGCCCTTATGGTAACTTCTTGTATTATTTTAACATGAATTAGAATTACACATTTCTTTTAATAGTATTTTCTTGACACTATAGATTTAATTAAATTTTTACAAAATGTGTACATGTCATTTTTATTATTATTATGATGTATGCTGTTTTATTTGTTGTTAATGGTTTACAGCAACTATTGTTAAACGCATTGTTATTTGTATACAGTCCTTTAAACTGTTTGCCACTTTTTTGAAAAAGGATTATGCTGGTAGATTATCTCTTTTTCAGTTTAGATTTTGGACAGAAATTTTGAGAATGTGTTCATTAGTGTCACTGCCTTTGTGACTTTAGCAAGAAAATTATATAAATGCAGATTGCAAAATTAAATAGTTTTGAATTTGAATTCTTAATTTGAGTGTGCTACTGCAATTATTCACATTTGCTTTACAAATTTACAAAAATGTTTTTATTTTATTTTATTTCTTGCTGTGTTATTTCTATGTCCACCAGTAGCCTACTACCATTTTCACTTTGAGTAATTAGCTTATAATTTTTCTGGTGCCATTGTCTTTTTATATCTGAGAGAAGGCTGGACAAAAGAGCTCCAAAACATGCAAAAAAAAAAAGAAACAAAAGTGTAAATATTGCTACATGTGCTGGAGTATGAATGATTAATACATGGAAAAATAAAGAATGAATGAAATTAACTGATTGGACAGTGTTTCTTATGAACTATGCTTTTTATTTACTTGTTGATTTAGGCTTACAAAAAGGTAAATTGTGAAGAATAGTGCAGTGTTGAGAAGAAGGTCACATGTACCGAAACTACATAATCAGAATACTAATTTTGAGTAACTATTCTGGTATAGCTACTCTCTCATTTATTCAGATTACAATTGTTTAAAAAAATCCAAGAAATGCATTATGGTATTCAATCGTGCCATTTTAACTCGAGGTGTTGTTTTTTACACTCTAATATAACAACTTTAAAGTGAAAGTCTTCTAATCACTCAGAGTACAGCACTCTGATTGGGCCATGAAACGGAATACATTTTAAAATACATATTAATGAAGGGAGGTTATTCAGTATTCTGTAACTAAATACATGTTTACAGTAGTCTTCCCATCACTAAGAATAGAATAACAGAATACCAAAAAGGTAGGCGAGATATGTCTTTATAATCATTCTATTTTATAACCGCATCAACAAAAGATGTAGACCCACGCTACCACTGTTACACTACCACACAGATGAATAAGTAACATTGCTTAAACAGGAGTCAAAACGAAAAAGTGTTTAATAGAGCTGAACTGAGACATAATCCCTCCCCCATGTATAATTGCATCCTCAGACTAAAGGCAAACAAGGGAAACAATGAGAACAATAGGTCGAGAGAGTAAGGCCATTAAAGGTCGAATAGGGCCATTAAGGCTGAAACTGGAGATAATAGCTGTTTACAGTTTCAGTGCAGTTAGCTCATCACTTCAGATAGATATAAGTCAGTGTCCACCAGCAATCTGACCATAACTGAAGAAGCATCTTGGATGAGCAGCAAAACATCTTCACTCCTACAACAATTTGTCCAGTTGACAGATTTAAACATCTGCTTTTGCTTTAACAGAGCAGTGTTTTCCAACCAGGGAATTATTTAAGATAAAAAAGAAGTTGAAATTGAAAAGTATTTGAATAAAAAAATGTATTTGCATTAAATTTGACCTCCTTACAAGAGTGTTTTAGAGGACTTTGGACA
Source organism: Periophthalmus magnuspinnatus (assembly GCF_009829125.3). Classification (NCBI taxonomy): domain Eukaryota; kingdom Metazoa; phylum Chordata; class Actinopteri; order Gobiiformes; family Gobiidae; genus Periophthalmus; species Periophthalmus magnuspinnatus. The sequence continues at coordinate 18,195,262 of NC_047126.1, forward strand.
TGAGTATAATTAAAAAATGAAATATAATAGTAGCATTTGACAACATAGTAGGCTACTATATATAAACTGTATGTACTGAGTGTGACACAAAACCTCCACGAGACAAATCTGGTTGAGAACAGGTTATTTTAACAAAACCATGTTTGGGAACAGCTGGACCTTTGTCAGCGATACTCATAATGAACACGTGAGGGCGCTAAAGGAGCACAGGGCGAATAAACCATAAAAATACTAGTGTTCGAGACTGATATGATCCATAGTTAGAGACCGGTAATTTAACTGAATGAGTAATGTGTTAGGTTATTTAGTAGAAATGTTTGACGGACAATGAATTTGAGTCAGCTGCACGTGAGTAATGGATATTTTAAAGCTATAGTCTGTGATACTATTGATGAAAACAACCTTTGCGCTCGTGTTTGTTAGTTTCTGCTAAAACAAAGAACAATCTTGAAACAGAGATGAATTCAAAGAAGATTTACTTAAAGAACTCGTTAAATGTTGTCTCTAGCGGACACCCCTGCATTTTTAAAGAAATAGTGCCGTCCATGATGATATCCCCTTCGATAGCTCAGTTGGTAGAGCGGAGGACTGTAGGTCTGAACTGCACAAGCGGGAATCCTTAGGTCGCTGGTTCGAATCCGGCTCGAAGGAGGAAATCTTTTTAACCAATATTTCATTAAAGTTTTTTCTGTATTGTGAAAACTTTTTTTTTTTAACACGCTAAAAACAGATAGCAACTTAGCGCACGTATAACACTGCAGATTTGTGTAGTAATACAGTGAGTTTGAGGGTTTAGTAAATAATAGAAGAACTCTTCAGGTTCATCCCTTGTGAAATCACCTTTTGAATGTTTCAGGCCAAAGTACAATCAATAGGGAAAACCAGCTCTTGCGTCATGTCATTCTATAATCAGGAAACCACCATTTCATAATAATAAATAGCAATATTAACATTTATAATAGCAAGCAGCAAAAATCTCCAGTTCCATGTTTTGTCCAGGTTTGGGATAATTTGCCATGGACAACTCCAGGATGTCTGCTGAGTACTAGTTGGTGGGCTCAGATTCTTTCATTTTCATTATGACATTGCTGTATCCCGTACCTGACGGCCGCAGAACTGCATATCAAATCATGTTCGCGGCTCCATCTTTCTCTCGCCAATCATTCGCGCGGCTCCATCTTTCCTTCACCAATCAAACGGTCTCTCCAATCTTTTGACAGCCAGTCGCTGAGACGTCTCTATTATTCCTAGAGCCAATCAAATACTCCGCTCCATCTTTTGACAGGCCAATCACAGGCCGAGCTGAGCTCTCTGTCTCGCCTCCGCGGCGCGTGCATTTAAATCCTATGACAGGAGCACTGTCCCAGTGCGCATCTGCCGAACACTGAAACATCATCGTTTTGTGTTGAGGTAAGTACTTTCACTGTCTATTAAATATCACACGCACGTTTAGCCATTTCAAACAGGATAAAATGAGCTTCTCTGTTGCCGCTAATGTGACAGAAACGGTTACTTACAGATAACTTTAGCGATAGCATCACGTGTCAGTCTGTTTACTGCAGTACAAAGAAAACAAAGGTGTTAAAATGTGTAACTACAGCCGTTTACTCAGATATTCTGTACTGATGCTAGTGACAGGACACATGGAGGTGATTTCATTACACTGACATTAATGATGGGCTAGCCACGTTATTATTAAGCTTTACAACAACATACTCGACAAAAACAACTGCATATCCGTCCCTATTATGTATATGTAAGTGTGAGAAGAAGATAATTTTGGTCGTGAATAAATTCTACTCAATATGAAGGCACGCACATAAATGGCGCCAATTTAATCCGCCTTTTTGTTGGCTATAGTCCTGTAGTACTAATAAAGTGTCTTACTGTGATTGTGGCACGTGTGTGATCCTGTGAGTTCTGTTCAGTGTTTAGCATTTAGATTTAGATGAGACTCTGTTGATGCAAATAGGCCTTTTGGTTCATTCTATCTCATACAGTAAGTGGAGTATCCATTTTTGCCTTCTGCAGTTATTTCTAATCAGTAGAGTCATTTTGGAGCTTTATGATGAGAGACAATGTGTGATTTGATCTGCCAATGTATAGTCCAAGTTCTTTTTATACAATGTCGGAGTTTTCTAAACTGGGGAACGACCATTGTTTCCATTGCAATGGGAAATGTCTGCTTATTGTGATGTTTTAATATAATCATGAGGAAATAATAAAAAATTTTAATTCCAGAAAAATGTCTAAACATTCGAAAAGCCACAAGGCCATGGACGACAGCGAGTGGGTCTCGCGGCTCAGGTCTTTTGCCTCCACTGGTGCCTGGCCATGAGATGCAGGTAACCAACCTGCACCAAGGCAACACAAGTGGTAAAGTATGTATCAGAAGGTATGTTGAAAGCATATCAAATGGGTCACATACATTACTTTATTACTACTGCGCATTTACATTACACACTTTTAAGTGTATGCTGAACAAAGTCATTGTGTTCATGCAGCATCCAGCATACAGAATATATGCAGACTGCAAGATGGTAACTTGGTTCTTTATAGATAGAAAAGTGGCCTCTGCAGCTCAGAGGTCAGCGGACACTTTTATCCCAGCCACAGAAGTGCACCTGTGGATTTCATCCTCAAAAGGTAATATCCTTTTTTGAACATATTGCTAGGCATATAATTAACACAAAGATACTTCAATACCTTAATGTGTTCTTGGGAAATGTGTATTGTTCCTATTTGAATTTTTATAGCAACAGGTCTGTTCCACAGCAGAGGAAATGGCATAGCAGGTAAAATAAAGTCATAAGGTTATTAACATTAACTATAACTAACAGCAAAAAATACATATGGCTTAATTGGCATGTAACTGGCACAAATTTGGCTCTCACGTTTACTGCATAGCTGTAGAATAGAATGGTAATAATGAGCTTTCTGTAAATCACTGCTGATCTCGGCTTTATATGTGTATGAATGAATGAATAAATGAATGAATGAATGAATCTATGTTATTATTGTGTCTTGCATACAAAAAGTGTAATTCAGAATTTGCCTATGTATATACTCTTAATATTTGTTCTGTAACAACAGGAGCCTACTGCCTCTCCCAGACCAACCAGTAGTGCAGACCAATCAACAAGTGGTCAAAGTGCTCCCTTAATGGTAGGAAAATGTTATTGTTTGTTGTATAGAAATCTTTAATGGCAGTCACCACATTCATGTCATGCCACATTCATATTTCAGGTCCCAACTGCTGCTCCATTGGAGCACTCCAGAGGTGATGCTACACCTGCCACACCAAGTCCTTCAAAAAGGGCAAAATTGACTGTGTCGTCGGTAAATATGTATGAATATTATGAATTTTATAATGGTTGTATTAATGCTCGTCTTTCTCTCAGTTTGAAAGATCCAGATTCGGGGGAAAGCACGTGGAGAGTGCAAAACGAAATTTAAATCTTGTAAGGAAATGTGAGGTAAATGAAACAATTACGCTGAAATAACAGACTTCATATAAACAATTCAAATTTTATTTAACTACTCATTTGACCTTGTATTTATAGACTATATCAACACCTCCACCTGCTGGTTTAAATACCATCTCCCGATCACAGCCTGCAGTGGAGGAGCCCTTTTTTCTTGCTCCTCCCAAAGAACCTCAAAGGCCAGTGGAGGCACACTCTTTAGAAGGGAACGTGGTAAAACGCATTTTACTTAGTGTTTGATTTGTTATTTTAATAGTTTTTGACTATTCCTTCTCTATATTTACAGAACCCTTTTCAGCCAGAGCAGGCTGCTACGCTTCCACTCCTGTGGCCTAAGACCTTGCCACAGGAGGATCACCAGTGGGTGTCCTCTGCATTATTTAGACTAGGTGCCAGTGGCAAGCTGGAGCTCCAGGACCATCTCCAGTTGTGGTTTACAACCCCTCAGCCGTCTCTTGTATAACATCAGCCACCAACATCAGCCAGGTTCTTTGCTCATCCGATACTGTCAGTACTGTCAGTAGTAGTAGTAGTAGTTTGTAATAAATATTTCTTGTTTTCTGTTTTATTTTGAGGAATAAAAAGTCCCAAATTTCTCAACTTTCAATACTGTGTTTTTGCTTTTTCTTTTGATTGGGTGATGGGTGATAAATATACTAAATGAAGTCAAACAAACACATGATAGATATTATTATATACTATATTATTTTAAATACACAGTTACTATATAATGTGATCTAATATTACTGACGTACTATGAGGATCACCAACTCTAGTGGACTGACTGGACAAGTCATAAATCACAAAGTTCATCTGGGGGGCATGCACCTGCTGTGGCTGTGGACAAACAAACAATTTGACCCAAGCCTGGCAGATTTACAGCTCCCTCTAACATCTGCTTGTCGCACCGGTAAACTGGACTCAAATGCAACACGAAGTGAACCGTCAAATGTCTCAAACTACAACAGAAAGTGTCCTTTAAGCAGGTAATTCATAATGTGCTCAATCAGGGACTAAACAACTGAGGAATAAAGTCTTATTTAATGTCAACGAAAAGCTCTTCCACACTGGGGATTCAAATGGGGAAACAGGCTGGACCAATAAACTCAGGAACAGGTAACTCCAACAGATATAAATGCAGGCACAGAATTGCAGAAATGCAAACAACAGAGTATATCAGAGGAGCTTGAAAGTTGCTCTTGTCTAGTCAACAATCTAGCAAGAACTAACTGAACAGAAGCAGTATATATAGGCTACCCTGAGCTGATCAGCACAATGAGAGGCAGCTGCTGGGAAACCAGGGAGGTAACAAAAGAAGGGCCGGAACAGGCTGAAAAACGGAGCCGGACTGAGGAAAGAAAACAAGCAAACAGGTAGAACTATGACACTGCTTAATTAGCTTGTTTGTGTAAACACATTTTGATATAATAGTGATTATTTTTTGTGTAGTAATTAACATGGTATACAAATTAATTGAATACATAGTGGTCTAAGTCTTTGCCATAGTTATCATGTTTAATCCATTGTTTTTCAATAAATGTATATTACTACTAATGCTACTAATATTGCACAAAACATTTGACAAATTCAAATGAATAACCCTGTTGGCAACATACAATAAAGTTGTAGGCCATTGTGTTGAATACATCCATAGAGGTACTTGGTAGAGGTTCGGACCCGAACTCGGGTTTTTTCCTCCCCCCTTCTCCCCCTCCCCCCTTCCCCATTTTATGCGGTTTAAGTTTGAAAGAACAACAAATAAATAATAGGGACAAACAATAGAGAAATTATACAATGATACATATATCCCACTCAGTGCTCTGCATGTACTAAAAAAACAGTTTAGTTATTTACTTTATTCTAAACTCTGCATATTTACAGTAGATTTATTTTGTTTGAAACTCTATAATCATTTGGCCTGAAAAATAGTAAAATACTGAAAACACCTCAAACAATGCATCCTATTAACCTATCTGGATTAAAGTCTATGCACTACGCAGCTTGTCTCATGAAAATTATTTTTCTTTGCCTGGAATGCACATGGTATAATATAACATACTTCTATCTTTCATTTATTATATTACAGGATTTTTTTGAACCAAACAATAGGCCTACTTGCTGTAGTCACGTGCTTCATGGACATTGCAGTCAAAAAACATCTCCTTTCTTAATGTACCTCTAATGGTCTGAATGAAGATTAGCTATTATAAAGCTTTCATCTGTTTTTTTATGAAATTAACATTTTGAAATACTAGATTAAGATTTGAACGTAGTTTAAAAGTAGACCAGTGTAATAGGTTACGTGAGCGTGCCTGGAATGTTCCACAGTACGGCATTATACTTTTTACATATATGAGTTGAATAACATGTAAATAACATCTCCAATAAGACAAGCAGGTAGCAGTCCTGAAAAGTGGAAAAAACAATATACAGTAATTATTATCTGTAAAAAAAGAAAAGTCATTGTGATGATCTTAATTTCAAACCACACTTCCTCTGCATTTCTCACTTAACTACTGTTGTGGGATCAACCATAACATTGGAAGAACCATTGCTTCTGTTTACAGTGGAGTTTTTGAGATTGAGACATTTAAAATGACTCTGGAGTTTACCATCAACTCTAAAAAAGGAAATGTGTTGAAATTATAGGAACTAAAAGTCTATGTTGAGTAACATTTTTAAGTGTTTTTATTACAACAGGTCAGTCAATAAAGAAAGACATAACAGACACAGCAGTTCAAGAGCTTTTTTCTGAACTATACAAAATATTAATTAAAAAAAAGACAGCACTTTCTTCAAATAAGGACATCTACATGGAGATTGCAAGAATTCATGACTTTGTGAAACAGTGCAGTCAAAACAACATTTCCTAAAAACATACTTAATGCACCACTAATGATCTGATGAGCTATTCTAAAGCTTTCTTCTAATTTTGTGGTTGGTGGTGGTGGTGTTTCCTGTTAAGATTGTTGTGCTTAACAGGAAACAATTTCAAAATAAAACATTCTGAAATACTAGATTAAGATTGGATAAAAGAAGTAGACCAATTTATCAGGTTACAAAGTCCTGTGTGTTTTGTGTTATAGTTGCTACACAAAACAAATAGGACTTATGAAGTGAAAGTATAACAGAGAGTGAGGGGGCGGGAAGGGGGTTTCCAGTTGGAGAAAGGACTTATAAATACTGGTCTGGACTCAGGTCTGGTTGAGTCTTGCTCCAGTCCTGCCTGAGTTCTGCTGTGATGGAGCTGAAGATGCAGGGTGTGGTTTTGCTGGTGTTGCTCTGTGCTATGGCCGAGGGAAGAGTCTTTGGCAGATGTGAATGGGCACGACTCCTGAAAAACAGTGGGATGCACAACTACAGAGGAGTGAGCCTGGCAGACTGTGAGTGCAAAACCAGGGCTGAACTAGGACTGGACCAAGACTAAACCAAGACCAGAACAGGGTTAAACTAAGACTACACCTGGACTAAACTAAGGCTAGACCAGAACTAGGAATAGACCAGGACAAAGGAAAGAGTCTGGTAAACTGTGAGTGCCAAACCAAGACTAGACTAGGACTAGAAACAGCCAGCAGGAATAAGCGAGAAGTGTGTTCACACTTTTGAGCCCAGTTTAATCCTGATGTAAACCTGATCTGATTCTGTTCTAGTCTTGGGTTCCTGGTTTGGTCCAGGTTTAGTTACAGATTTAAACTAAGTCTGCAACTTGACAAAATCTGTCTCTGTGGTTTTTGTTATTTTTATTGTATTGCTGTGTTGCTAAACCATGGCCTATTTTTTATGTGTGATGGTGCAATTTGAATGTAATTTTGATTTTGGTTTTATAAAAAATATCCTGTACTGAAATACAAAAAACAATTTTGTGCAATATTTCACATTGCCCTTGTTTCCTTCCTCAGGGGTGTGTCTGACTGAGAACGAGTCTCATTACAACACCAGAGCCATAAACAGGAACACGGACGGCTCCACGGACTATGGCATTTTTCAGATCAACAGCAGATACTGGTGTAAAGATGGAGGAGTGAGCGCCGCCAACGGCTGTGGAATCAACTGCTCAGGTAAAACTCATAGTACTGCTGCTACTGCAACTGGGCTACTACTAATACTAATACAATTACTTCTACTACTACTACTTTTGTTACTACTACTACTAATACTACTACTTTTGTTACTACTACTATTACTACTACTACTGCAACTAGGCTACTACTGTGATTACCTCCGTGTCAGATCTCGTCTGATCTCTGAAGCTGAGTAGGTTTGGAAGCCTCTCTTCTGTCAGTCTGCCCCAGGGCAGCTGTGAGCACAACTGTAGCTTTCTACCACTGAGTATTAAGTCAATGAATAAAACATGAAATGAAAATGTAAAGTGACGCTGAGTGTCAGGAAAGAGTATTGGGTTACTACTTCTACTACTATTTGAAATAAGGCTACAACAGATACTAAAGGTACTATTACTACTGCTATAGAAATACTAATATTTCTTCTACTTGTACTTAAAGTCTAATACTAGGATTAAGTGGGGATGGAATCTGATCTAACCCAGCTCTAGAAAAGTTCTAACCCAAGTACTAAAGCTCTAAAAAGATGACTAAAACAGACCAAACTGTAGATGTCCTAAACCAGGACTAAACCAGGTCTTGGCTTGGACTAGAGAAGGACCCAGGTCTGGAGGGAGCAGTGAGTGTCAGATGTGTTTGAGTTTTAATATATTTGTATTTGATGTTTTTCATCTGTCTCCTCAGATCTGCTCAGCGACAACCCAACAGTGGCCATAAATTGTGCCAAACGAGTCGTACGGGACCCCAACGGCATCAGGGCCTGGTGAGTCATGTGACCAGACCCAGCCAATCACAACACACAAGAAATATTTACAAGCTTTTATGTTATTAAAACACAGGGAAAGTGGTAAAATGTCAGAGATCAGGAGTCTAACCCACAACCTCTTTACTGAGAGGAGGAGACAGGATAACCACTCTGCCACAGTAGCACTTATTGATTTTCTTGTTATTACAGGGTGGCATGGCGGCGGAACTGTCAGGGCCGAGACCTGAGCAGGTACCTCGCTGGATGTGGAGTTTGAAAAAGAAAACCACATGAATGTCATTGAAACAGCATAATCTTAGGCTTAGCTGCATTTTATTTTGAACGAGGCTATATGTAAGGTTCTTTTCTCCATGAAGATGTTGTTTGATTAGATAGTTCCTCAAAATGGTTTTAAATTTAATAATCTCCATGGAGACAAGCAAATTACTCTACAATAAAAACACCTGTTATTAAATACATACGAGATAGATACAGTCATACCATACTGTGGAACATTCAAAACAAAACAATAACATTTTCATGAGACAAGCAGGTGACGGACTCTCCACCACAAAGTTGAAATAATGAATCTTTCACACAGAATCAGTTACATTATTTGTGATTTCTTGCTGTAAACCTGAGGCAATAAAGAGTTTGAAGCATTTTATGGTTTTTGGTGTTTTATGGAGTTGATAATCAATATTTAGGAGGATAAGGGAAGTGTCTGGGGAGGGGGAGAGCTGGAGGCTTAGCTCATCTAATGTATTTGATGTGAATTGTTTGAGAATTACAATGGTACCAGTTTTGTTTGGTATATAATAAATCTATTAATAGAATGAACACCACAGACATTCTTTTATTCAATACTAAGTACTCAAAGTAAAGTTTACTCTGGCCTTTGGGTGTGTTGTGGAAATGATCTCTTGGTGATTAATAATCCATCTGTGGAGCCTTAGTGAGTTATGAAATACAAAAAGGTTTATTCTTTGTTACAACAGATCTGGACAGGACAGGGCTCAGACCTGCCCTGGCCACAGACTGCCAGCCTCCTGGTGTCCCAGGACATTCTCCCCTCAGTCTCCCTCCAGAGCATCTGAGCTCTGGGTACTTCTACCAGAACTACAAAACTACAAACATATGAAAGTGACTTTTGTTTCAGAGCCATGAGTTAATCCACTTTTACACCTGAAGAAGGTAAAACAACACAGAGTTTCCTGAGGGATGTGGACAGAGCCTGTGGAGACTTCAGACACGTTAATGTCTGGTCTGTGTCTGACAAACTCACACAGATCAAATCCATTTACACAAAGACGAATAAGAATATTTTCTTTACACTATGACTGCAAATACATTTCCATCACAGATGAAACCACTTGTCTTTCACATCGGAAAGTTGATCTGAAAAAGCGGATGTGGCTCACATTCAGAGGTAACCACTGAAGTAGCACCATGGCTTTACGTTTCAGCGCTGCGCTCTTTTTACTCTCAGGTGAGAAGAAATAATATACTATATTTGTTTAGGAAAAACAATGAAATACATGTTTGTGTACTAAAGATGTTAAAGTAATGTTGACGTTTGTTTAAGGATTCACTATAACTTTTCTGGTGGAGGATCCATGGAGATGTTATTGGCCTGGAATGTCCCATACTATGGCATTATACTTTTTATACATAGGACTTTAATAACATGAAAGTGATAACATCTCTAATAAGATAAGCAGGTGGCAGTCCCCTCACTAGAAAAGTTACATTGTACACCTTTAACCTCCCCTCCTAGGACCTGGCGTCCTCATATGTGGACAACACATTTCGTTTCTCGGTCACATTGCAAATTTTTAGAAAAAGAAGAACGGCATATAAGAACAGCAACAATGCAAAAATGTTCAATTAATAATATTTTTAACATTTTAGAATGTTCAGAATTTTTTTTTTTTGTAAAGAGCTGCTCCTGTCAGCAGCTCTTCACATGAGACACATTGTTCCAAGAGGCACAATTATTGTTTTTCATTTTGTTTTTAGACTCAGGACAAATGTTGCTGTGTTCAGGATCTTAATAAATAGTTTTTGCAAATCATTATTCAGATGTTTTATCAAAATGATTCAACTCTCCACATATGAGGACATTCGTTTTACTTCACTTTTCTCAGAAACTACATAATGTAAAAAGATAATTCTTTGTTTTTACACACATTAGGTCCCAATCAGCCCAGATAACAAAGAGAAATGAATAAAGCCTGACATGCAAGAGCTCGGGTCTCAGGAGCAAAGTTAATTTTAGTTTTTTTAGTCTGTTACGTTATGAGATGGTTCATCTAATGCAATTTTATCTATTACTCAAGCTATATTTGCACCTGACATTGGTACAGCAATTTTTATAACTTGTAAAATGTAACTAAAGCTCACACATAAGTAAACAATAGAAAAAAAAATATTACTGGGATGACAGACGTGGATATTGAATTAGTTTACAGTCCCAGTGTGAATAAGAGTTAAATGTGTAATAAACCTCTGAGAAGTGTATTTAAAGTATTCATCAAAACTATATACAGTAATTATTATATGAATAAACTAAAGTAATTGTGCTTGTGATGATCTTGTAATTTTCAAATGTACCATCCTTCCTCTGCATTTCTCTTTGCAGTTCTCTCTTTGAGTTTATCTGAAGTGAGGGTGAACCTCACATCTGCTGTGGGATCATCTATAACATTCCCAGACCCGGTGAAGGAGAGAGGATTTTTATCTTTTAGAACAAGGACCATTGCTTCTATTTACAATGGAGTTTTGGAGATTGAAGAAGACATTTACACAAACAGACTTCACTGGAACAGCAGCACTGGACACTTCACTCTCTCAGATCTACAGAAAAATGACTGTGGAGTTTATGCCATCGACTCTAAAAAAGGAAACGTGTTTTATAAATTATATGAACTAAAAGTCTACGGTGAGTAACATTTACTATATTTACAATGAAAAAGACAGAACTTTCTTCAAAAAAGGCCACTGTAACAGCAGAGGGACCCCTATGTTTGGGAAGCAATAATAGCCACAATATTATTATATTAAATTATATTATTATACAATGTTGATGAATCAGATCAAGCATTTTTTAAACATTTCTTTTATAAATACTTATTCTTCATACAGATTATTAATACACTGCACAGATCAAGTGTTATTTCCTGTTTGACACATCGGACTAAACCACCAGAGAGCCCGAAATACATTTTAGTCACATCACATTTTATTATTTAAATCATTGTTTCTTGTTATAGACTCAATATAGAGGAGTATGAATCTGAAATGCCACATTCCCCACATTAACACACTTTTGCCCTTAAGTAACTCACAAAAGCAGAAAAATGAGTCAAATGAAGCTGAAAATATGGGCCCCACACTCAAGCCAGACTGTGCTTTAATATTGTATCTGAAGGTCTTATTCACAGCCACAGACGCCTGTCCCTCGTCTTATTTATTTAGAGAAAAGAGATTTAGTCCTACACATATGAAGCATAATTTATTAACCATTACTGACTTACAGCGTTGTCATGTGTTGGCCTCTCAATGTGTCTGTGTGCGTTACAATCATAGTTACTACTGATAAAAAGTAAAAGTCGTATGTCACTATTGTCTCTGAGTTACATTTCCAGAGCCTGTCCCTCCATGTCCCACCACATTCAACAAACTGTCCCTCTTTCTCTACAGTTTGAGGTGGTCACTGTAATGATGGTTTTCAGATTGTAGAATGTCCTACTCCCAGATGGGGGCAAGAGACAGATTTTCCTAATTAATACAAGATACTTTAACCTGCAATATGTAAAGGGTAAATTCACAAATGTTTAGCCTGATGATTTCTCCAACAATGTTAATTTTAGCTGCCTGTCTGTCTGTAATGGGCCTATTATTGACCCAGAATGCTGTGATGTCATCTGAAACCCATTAATACCATGTCTTTTATATTTCCAGAGCCAGTGTCACGTCCAGTAGTGTCCTGTGTGAACATGAGCGCTGATATCTGCACTCTTCAGTGTTCAGTGACTCTCACGGAGCAGACCACACTGAGCTGGTTCAGAGGAGAGCAGCCTGTGGACAGCAGCAGCTCTGCAGTGCAGCTCCTCACTGTCCAACTGAGGAAAAACACCCCAGAGTACAAATGTGTGGCTCAAAACCCCGCTGATGAGAAGATTGTTATAGTTGATATTACTGCTGTCTGCACATGCAAGAAGAAAGACTTGAGTAATGAGCAAACAAAGAATTCAGATCTTAAGATAACAGGTAAGAATTCAAATACGATGAAAAAAAGGTTCTAACAAATTGCTAAATAATATTGCTAATGAGGTTAAAGCTAGTGTAAAAACTAAACAAATTCTGGTTAATCGTCAGTTTTTTGCATTTATTTCATGTATCTGCACTTCTATGTCGTGTTTTAACCTTCTTTATTTAATACATTGGGGATTTTTTTGTGCTAATTCCATTTTGATTTAGGAAAAGAAAAAAGCAACATTTTCAAGTCTGTGTTGGGAGTTTGTTTGTGAACTGTGTCAGACTTGGACCTCAAAATGTCTGAATGAAAACTACACAAGTCTTTTGCGTTGTGATTTCTAGTGTTTCTGTGTCTATAGATTCTCTTCATATTGTGATTCCTGTGTGTTCAGTTTTGTCCTTTGTGTCTTTGGTTTTTGGACTTTGGTGAGAGTCTGCAGTATTTAGATGGACAGATTTTACAGTATGTGACAAAGTTTCTGTGTTTAAATAGTTGATCATTGTGTTTAAGGGTCTGACAAAAGTGTTTTCTAGTTTTGATTAAGTTAAGGCTTGTAAATGGATATAAGATTACGCCAACAGGAACTGAGTATTTGCTCACTGAGAGGCAAGTTTTGCAATTTGAGCTGAAATTTAGACTTAAACTGTAATAAGTTTGTCCTTGTTTGGGTTAATTACTATTTACGACTTTAGCCTATCTACTTTTGTCTCGTTTTAGACCCATTATTGTCTCTTTTTAGTCCATGGTTAGCCCTAATTTGGACCTGATAGATTCAGTCAGTGAGGTGACATTTGGTGTGAAAAGTTTGAGGTCCACTGCTCTAGTGATGATACAAGAGCTAAATAACCTTTTAACATTGTGACTGCACAGAATTACACACATTTTAATTGTACTTTTGTCATTTCATCCACAGACTGGATGTTCCTGATTCCTCTGGCTGTTTTTGGGCTCATGCTGGCTGTTTATGTGACCCTTATACATGTAACAACTGAAAAAAAAAGAAAGAGAGAGGCAACAGCGCCCCCTGCCGGCACACGAGCGCAATAAAGTCACGTGACACCAGAAAAGCGACAGTTCACCTTTAACAAAATGAATTAAGAAATATATTTTGCAAATCGGAAATTTAAATCAATGCAAAAAGGAAGAGTGAGAAAGTGCAGAATTGGAGTGAATTGCTTTTGTTTTTTTTAGTGATAGTTGTTGTTGTCAAAAATGAGAATGTTTTCAGAGGAGGCCCACATCTGTATAAAGACAGTTTGCAACTATTTGAACAGAGAAATTCAGACCTTCTTTCCATTTAAAGGAGTTGTAGGCATTTTAGGATAAAATATCACTTTATTAACTCTAAGAAATTAAGACACCATTAAAATACATAGAAATAACATTTTTAAGAAATTATATATATATAATTATAATTATATAAATTATATATATATTATTTTTATTTTTATTTTTTTTTATTTTTCCCATGTAATAAATTATAATCTACCACACCAAAATCTATAAGATCTCTATCTGTTGTCCTTCTCTAACTGCAGAAATTAGATACAGACGTTTGGACCCCTGCAAACTTGAGGCACTTTTGTGAGATCACATTAAAACCAACTTATTGTAACATTATCTGTGTCATTTTTTCCTTGAGATGCATCAAGTCTCCCTTCAGTTCATGTTTAGACCATCGTTGTCTATTACAGTACTAGAGTTTGTTCACAGCTCCACAGCAGACAGAGTGCTGCAGTTTGTTTTTCAGCCTGCAGGTGTCACTGTAACACAAACAACAACAACATCAACACATCATTTCGAAGTTTCCACACGATGTGAGATGGGTCCGTGGTAGTTTCCATTGGTCAAATTGGTTGATTGTTTTCTGAAGATGACCTTCCACAGACCTTGTCCCTGAGGCTCTCCCTGTAACACAGGACATGAATATTACCATGAGGTTTCACAGAATGGATGTATTAATGGTTTGAAGCTAAAAAACTATGACATATTTAAAGTGCATATGACAGGTTATTCATTTTACTAAAACAGTTAGAATCATTATATTTACGATATTAGTAAAATTTATATTTTTTCTAGTTTTTGCATATTCAGTATTGATGACTTCATCGTGATGATAGATTTTTCTTCACAAACTGCCACTTAATTGATGTAAAACAATGATAAATATTTACCAAAGGTGCTAACCCCACCAAGCCAAGTCAGACTTATTAAGAAAAAAAATCATGAAAACCTATCATAAGAACTTTAATGTAGATGTCATGTAATAAGTGTATTTAAAAGTTTGTTTCAAATAATAAAAAGTAGTATACGGCCATATAGCTGAACAATAATGAGAATTGTGTATCTATACATTGGCTTATATCATGTCAACGTTTTATTATTTATTATATTTTATATTTTAAAACAACTAATTGTTTTATGGAGGATATAAGCAGAAAGAGGCAGGTGTGAGTTTAGGGACTGAATCGACTTTGATCTCTTTTAGTCTTTTTACATAATGAAAATGCTTTTTACTAACACGTCTCTGTGCTTTTAGTTGCTCGGGCATCTTGTGAGTACAGTTTGGGGGAGACAAGAAACCTTGTCAGGGCATAGATATACTGAATAGTAGTGCTATAGTTGACTAAAGAAATTGTTGGTTGTCTAAAGACACGCCGTGTGCATCAATGAATAGACTAAAATGGGGCGTGGTGTAGATGATAAGGCTTTAAAAATTATTAAGATTTAATTCAAAAACAATTACATCAAAGAATTTGTGGTAAACAGCATCTTCATAAGTGTCTAGTTCCTCCAAACTTCTAGCTCATTTCATGCTCGTTTCTCTTTCTGCTGTTGTGCTTATTAATCCTTATAATCTTAATAACAGTATTTGTCAATTCATAACAAAATTGTCCAATTAAGACTTCACTGACCTAATGAATAGTTTTGACACTTTGTGCCATGTCCCCTTTTACATCTCCCCTTTTACCTATTCTGCAAAATCAACTTTGTAGAGCTTTAAACAAGTGATCTGCAGCTATCCATCGGAGGTGCCGACCACTTTGCGGCTCTTTGTTGTGATGACCTTTACAGCATTGATGCACAGGGCATATCTGTATCTGCTCAAGAATTTCTTCAGTTGACTACAGCCTTAGAAAATGTATTGAAATTCAACTTCCCGAGCTACAATCAGCCTCACCTTTTGCAGTATATTATCCAGACAACGACAACAACGACAACAACAACGACAACCAGACCAAAGATGAGGGCCACAGTGGTATGATCTGTCTTCTCTTGTGTATCACGGCGTTGAGTTGGTGGGACAGAGGTATAATATATGAAAGAAAAAAAATTAAACAGGTTTTTTTTTTTTTACCTTTTTATGTTTTCTATAATAAAATGGACAATCTCCTATATTTTCTTTTCTCAAACTCCTGACCTGATAACAAATGTGAATGACTAAGTTTGTGTTCACACTTGTCCTGGTTTGGGCCCAGTCTAATCCTGATGTAAACCTGATCTGATTCTGTTCTAGTCTTGGGTTCCTGGTTTGGTCCAAGTTTAGTTACAGATTTAAACTAGGTCTGCAACTTGACAAAATCTGTCTCTGGGTTTTTTGTAATTTTATTTGTATTGCTGTGTTGCTAAACCATGACCATACTTTTGATGTGTGATGGTGCAATTTGAATGTAATTTTGATTTTGGTTTTATAAAAAATATCCTGTACTGAAATACAAAAAACTATTTTGTGCAATATTTCACATTGCCCTTGTTTCCTTCCTCAGGGGTGTGTCTGACTGAGAACGAGTCTCATTACAACACCAGAGCCATAAACAGGAACACGGATGGCTCCACGGACTATGGCATTTTTCAGATCAACAGCAGATACTGGTGTAAAGATGGAGGAGTGAGCGCCGCCAACGGCTGTGGAATCAACTGCTCAGGTAAAACTCATAGTACTGCTGCTACTGCAACTGGGCTACTACTAATACTAATACGATTATTGCTACTACTACTACTACTACTGTTACTACTACTACTGCTACTGCAACTAGGCTACTACTACTACTACTACTACTACTACTACTATTGTTACTACTACTGCTACTACTGCTACTGTAACTAGGCTACTACTGTGATTACCTCCGTGTCAGATCTCGTCTGATCTCTGAAGCTGAGTAGGTTTGGAAGCCTCTCTTCTGTCAGTCTGCCCCAGGGCAGCTGTGAGCACAACTGTAGCTTTCTACCATTGAGTATTAAGTCAATGAATAAAACATGAAATGAAATGTAAAGTGACGCTGAGTGTCAGGAAAGAGTATTGGGTTACTACTTCTACTACTATTTGAAATAAGGCTACAACAGATACTAAAGGTACTATTACTACTGCTATAGAAATACTAATATTTCTTCTACTTGTACTTAAAGTCTAATACTAGGATTAAGTGGGGATGGAATCTGATCTAACCCAGCTCTAGAAAAGTTCTAACCCAAGTACTAAAGCTCTAAAAAGATGACTAAAACAGACCAAACTGTAGATGTCCTAAACCAGGACTAAACCAGGTCTTGTCTTGGACTAGAGAAGGACCCAGGTCTGGAGGGAGCAGTGAGTGTCAGATGTGTTTGAGTTTTAATATATTTGTATTTGATGTTTTTCATCTGTCTCCTCAGATCTGCTCAGCGACAACCCAACAGTGGCCATAAATTGTGCCAAACGAGTCGTACGGGACCCCAACGGCATCAGGGCCTGGTGAGTCATGTGACCAGACCCAGCCAATCACAACACACAAAAAATATTTATGTTATTAAAACACAGGGAAAGTGGTAAAATGTCAGAGATCAGGAGTCTAACCCACAACCTCTTTACTGAGAGGAGGAGACAGGATAACCACTCTGCCACAGTAGCACTTATTGATTTTCTTGTTATTACAGGGTGGCATGGCGGCGGAACTGTCAGGGCCGAGACCTGAGCAGGTACCTCGCTGGATGTGGAGTTTGAAAAAGAAAACCACATGAATGTCATTGAAACAGCATAATCTTAGGCTTAGCTGCATTTTACTTTGAACGAGGCTATATGTAAGGTTCTTTTCTCCATGAAGATGTTGTTGTTTGATTAGATAGTTCCTCAAAATGGTTTTAAATTTAATAATCTCCATGGAGACAAGCAAATTACTCTACAATAAAAACACCTGTTATTAAATACATACGAGATAGATACAGTCATACCATACTGTGGAACATTCAAAACAAAACAATAACATTTTCAAGACAAGCAGGTGACGGACTCTCCACCAGAAAGTTGAAATAATGCATCTTTCACACAGAATCAGTTACATTATTTGTGATTTCTTGCTGTAAACCTGAGGCAATAAAGAGTTTGAAGCATTTTATGTTTTTGGTGTTTTATGGAGTTGATAATCAATATTTAGGAGGATAAGGGAAGTGTCTGGGGAGGGCGAGAGCTGGAGGCTTAGCTCATCTAATGGATTTGGTGTGAATTGTTTGAGAATTACAATGGTACCAGTTTTGTTTGGTATATAATAAATCTATTAATAGAATGAACACCACAGACATTCTTTTATTCAATACTAAGTACTCAAAGTAAAGTTTACTCTGGCCTTTGGGTGTGTTGTGGAAATGATCTCTTGATGATTAATAATCCATCTGTGGAGCCTTGGTGAGTTATGAAATACAAAAAGGTTTATTCTTTGTTACAACAGATCTGGACAGGACAGGGCTCAGACCTGCCCTGGCCACAGACTGCCAGCCTCCTGGTGTCCCAGGACATTCTCCCCTCAGTCTCCCTCCAGAGCATCTGAGCTCTGAGTACTTCTACCAGAACTACAAAACTACAAACATATGAAAGTGACTTTTGTTTCAGAGCCATGAGTTAATCCACTTTTACACCTGAAGAAGGTAAAACAACACAGAGTTTCCTGAGGGATGTGGACAGAGCCTGTGGAGACTTCAGACACGTTAATGTCTGGTCTGTGTCTGACAAACTCACACAGATCAAATCCATTTACACAAAGACGAATAAGAATATTTTCTTTACACTATGACTGCAAATACATTTCCATCACAGATGAAACCACTTGTCTTTCACATCGGAAAGTTGATCTGAAAAAGCGGATGTGGCTCACATTCAGAGGTAACCACTGAAGTAGCACCATGGCTTTACGTTTCAGCGCTGCGCTCTTTTTACTCTCAGGTGAGAAGAAATAATATACTATATTTGTTTAGGAAAAACAATGAAATACATGTTTGTGTAGTAAAGATATTAAAGTTAAGTCTGACGTTTGTTTAAGGATTCATTATGTAACTTTTCTGGTGGAGGATCCATGGAGATGTTATTGGCCTGGAATGTCCCACACTATGGCATTATACTTTTTATACATATGACTTTAATAACATGAAAGTGATAACATCTCTAATAAGATAAGCAGGTGGCAGTCCCCTCACTAGAAAAGTTACATTGTACACCTTTAACCTCCCCTCCTAGGACCTGGCGTCCTCATATGTGGACAACACATTTCGTTTGTCTCGGTCACATTGCAAATCTTTAGAAGAAGAAGAACGGCATATAAGAACAGCAACAATACAAAAATGTTCAATTAATAATATTTTTAACATTTTAGAATGTTCAGAATTTTTTTTTTTGTAAAGAGCTGCTCCTGTCAGCAGCTCTTCACATGAGACACATTGTTCCAAGAGGCACAATTATTGTTTTTCATTTTGTTTTTGGACTCAGCACAAATGTTGCTGTGTTCAGGATCTTAATAAATAGTTTTTGCAAATCAGATGTTTTATCAAAACGATTCAACTCTCCACATATGAGGACATTCGTTTTACTTCACTTTTCTCAGAAACTACATAATGTAAAAAGATAATTCTTTGTTTTTACACTCATCAGGTCCCAATCAGCCCAGATAACAAAGAGAAATGAATAAAGCCTGACATGCAAGAGCTCGGGTCTCAGGAGCAAAGTTAATTTTAGTTTTTTTAGTCTGTTGAGATGGTTCATCTAGTGCAATTTTATCTATTACTCAAGCTATATTTGCACCTGACATTGGTACAGCACTTTTTTATAACTTGTAAAATGTAACTAAAGTTCACACATAAGTAAACAAAAAAAATATATTACTGGGATGACAGACGTGGATACTGAATTAGTTTACAGTCCCAGTGTGAATAAGAGTTAAATGTGTAATAAACCTCTGAGAAGTGTATTTAAAGTATTCATCAAAACTATATACAGTAATTATTATATGAATAAACTAAAGTACTTGTGCTTGTGATGATCTTGTAATTTTCAAATGTACCATCCTTCCTCTGCATTTCTCTTTGCAGTTCTCTCTTTGAGTTTATCTGAAGTGAGGGTGAACCTCACATCTGCTGTGGGATCATCTATAACATTCCCAGACCTGGTGAAGGAGAGAGGATTTTTAGATTTTAGAACAAAGACCATTGCTTCTATTTACAATGGAGTTTTTGATATTGAAGAAGACATTTACACAAACAGACTTCACTGGAACAGCAGCACTGGACACTTCACTCTCTCAGATCTACAGAAAAATGACTCTGGAGTTTATGCCATCGACTCTAAAAAAGGAAACGTGTTTTATAAATTATATGAACTAAAAGTCTACGGTGAGTAACATTTACTATATGTACAATGAAAAAGACAGCACTTTCTTCAAAAAAGGCCACTGTAACAGCAGAGGGACCCCTATGTTTGGGAAGCAATAATAGCCACAATATTATTATATTAAATGATATTATTATACAATGTTGATGAATCAGATCAAGCATTTTTTAAACATTTCTTTTATAAATACTTATTCTTCATACAGATCATTAATACACTGCACAGATCAAGTGTTATTTCCTGTTTGACACATCGGACTAAACCACCAGAGAGCCCGAAATACATTTTAGTCACATCACATTTTATTATTTAAATCATTGTTTCTTGTTATAGACTCAATATAGAGGAGTATGAATCTGAAATGCCACATTCCTCACATTAACACACTTTTGCCCTTAAGTAACTCACAAAAGCAGAAAAATGAAACAAATGAAGCTGATAATATGGGCCCCACACTCAAGCCAGACTGTGCTTTAATATTGTATCTGAAGGTCTTATTCACAGCCACAGACGCCTGTCCCTCGTCTTATTTATTTAGAGAAAAGAGATTTAGTCCTACACATATGAAGCATAATTTATTAACCATTACTGACTTACAGCGTTGTCATGTGTTGGCCTCTCAATGTGTCTGTGTGCGTTACAATCATAGTTACTACTGATAAAAAGTAAAAGTCGTATGTCACTATTGTCTCTGAGTTACATTTCCAGAGTCTGTCCCTCCATGTCCCACCACATTCAACAAACTGTCTCTCTTTCTCTACAGTTTGAGGTGGTCACTGTAATGGTGGTTTTCAGATTGTAGAATGTCCTACTCCCAGATGGGGGCAAGAGACAGATTTTCCTAATTAATACAAGATACTTTGTCCTGAAATATGTAAAGGGTAAATTCACAAATGTTTAGCCTGATGATTTCTCCAACAATGTTAATTTTAGCTGCCTGTCTGTCTGTAATGGGCCTATTATTGACCCAGAATGCTGTGATGTCATCTGAAACCCATTAATACCATGTCTTTTATATTTCCAGAGCCAGTGTCACGTCCAGTAGTGTCCTGTGTGAACGTGAGCGCTGATATCTGCACTCTTCAGTGTTCAGTGACTCTCACGGAGCAGACCACACTGAGCTGGTTCAGAGGAGAGCAGCCTGTGGACAGCAGCAGCTCTGCAGTGCAGCTCCTCACTGTCCAACTGAGGAAAAACACCCCAGAGTACAAATGTGTGGCTCAAAACCCCGCTGATGAGAAGATTGTTATAGTTGATATTACTGCTGTCTGCACATGCAAGAAGAAAGACTTGAGTAATGAGCAAACAAAGAATTCAGATCTTAAGATAACAGGTAAGAATTCAAATACGATGAAAAAAAGGTTCTAACAAATTGCTAAATAATATTGCTAATGAGTTTAAAGCTAGTGTAAAAACTAAACAAATTCTGGTTAATCGTCAGTTTTTTGCATTTATTTCATCTATCTGCACTTCTATGCCGTGTTTTAACCTTCTTTATTTAATACATTGGGGATTTTTTTTGTGCTAGTAGCATTTTGATTTAGGAAAAGAAAAAAGCAACATTTTCAAGTCTGTGTTGGGAGTTTGTTTGTGAACTGTGTCAGACTTGGACCTCAAAATGTCTGAATGAAAACTACACAAGTCTTTTGCGTTGTGATTTCTAGTGTTTCTGTGTCTATAGATTCTCTTCATATTGTGATTCCTGTGTGTTCAGTTTTGTCCTTTGTGTCTTTGGTTTTTGGACTTTGGTGAGAGTCTGCAGTATTTAGATGGACAGATTTTACAGTATGTGACAAAGTTTCTGTGTTTAAATAGTTGATCATTGTGTTTAAGGGTCTGACAAAAGTGTTTTCTAGTTTTGATTAAGTTAAGGCTTGTAAATGGATATAAGATTACGCCAACAGGAACTGAGTATTTGCTCACTGAGAGGCAAGTTTTGCAATTTGAGCTGAAATTTAGACTTAAACTGTAATAAGTTTGTCCTTGTTTGGGTTAATTACTATTTACGACTTTAGCCTATCTACTTTGGTCTCATTTTAGACCCATTATTGTCTCTTTTTAGTCCATGTTTAGCCCTAATTTAGACCTGATAGATTCAGTCAGTGAGGTGACATTTGGTGTGAAAAGTTTGAGGTCCACTGCTCTAGTGATGATACAAGAGCTAAATAACCTTTTAACATTGTGACTGCACAGAATTACACACATTTTAATTGTACTTTTGTCATTTCATCCACAGACTGGGTGTTCCTGATTCCTCTGGCTGTTTTTGGGCTCATGCTGGCTGTTTATGCGACCCTTATACATGTAACAACTGAAAAAAAGAGAGAGGCAACAGCGCCCCCTGCCGGCACCTGAGCGCAATAAAGTCACGTGGCACCAGAAAAACGAAAGTTCACTTTTAACAAAATGAATTAAGAAATGTATTTTGCAAATCGGAAATTTAAATCAATGCAAAAAGGAAGAGTGAGAAAGTGCAGAATTGGAGTGAATTGCTCTTGTTTTTTTAGTGATAGTTGTCGTTGTCAAAAATGAGAATGTTTTCAGAGGAGGCCCACATCTGTATAAAGACAGTTTGCAACTATTTGAACAGAGAAATTCAGACCTTCTTTCCATTTAAAGGAGTTGTAGGCATTTTAGGATAAAATATCACTTTATTAACTCTAAAGGAAATTAAGACACCATTAAAATACATAGAAATAACATTTTTAAGAAATTATATATATATATATATATATATATATATATATATATATATATATATATATATATATATATATATATATATATATATATATATATATATATAATTATATAAATTATATATATATAATTTTTATTTTTATTTTTTTTTATTTTTCCCATGTAATAAATTATAATCTACCACACCTAAATCTATAAGATCTCTATCTGTTGTCCTTCTCTAACTGCAGGAATTAGATACAGACAGGAATACGTTTGGACCCCTGCAAACTTGAGGCACTTTTGTGAGATCACATTAAAACCAACTTATTGTAACATTATCTGTGTCATTTTTTCCTTGAGATACATCAAGTCTCCCTCTATGGAAGCCCGTTTCCGCCATGAAAAAAAAAAAAAAGCCCCACAGAAAGTCGAAATTACGAGTTTTAAACTCGTAATTAGGACTTTTAATACTACTAATTATGAGTTTAAAACTCGTAATTATGAGTTTTAAAACTACTAATTATGAGTTTAAAACTCGTAATTAGAACTTTTAAAGTCTTAATTGAGCTTGTAGCACACTGCAACTGAGTGTACAG
This sequence comes from Periophthalmus magnuspinnatus, assembly GCF_009829125.3. Lineage (NCBI taxonomy): Eukaryota > Metazoa > Chordata > Actinopteri > Gobiiformes > Gobiidae > Periophthalmus > Periophthalmus magnuspinnatus. The sequence goes on from NC_047126.1 coordinate 18,218,719, forward strand.
AGCAGAGGAGACAGGAGGAGGACTGTTATGTTTATCACCTACATACTTTTAAAAAATGAATAAATTAAGCTCCAGTAAAGTTTCTGGCGTCTTGAACAAATCAGTGGGCCCTGAGTGCTGTTCTGACCACTCATGAGCTGTGCTCTGTGTCTGTGAGCGCTCGTTTTCCTGGTCTGAGCAGAGTGCCAGCTGGTCACAACCCCGCTGGTTTATTGAGGAAATTATTAAAATACCAAATTCATTTAATCAAAATTGATAAGGTTCACTTTTTGTAAATGTTACATTCCCAAAATTACGAGTTATAAACTCATAATTCATACTTTTAAAAGTCCTAATTACGAGTTTTAAACTCATAATTAGTAGTTTTAAAAGTCCTAATTACGAGTTTTAAACTCATAATTAGGAGTTTTAAAACTCCTAATTACGAGTTTAAAACTACTAATTACGAGTTTAAAACTCTTAATTTCGACTTTCTGTGGGGCTTTTATTTTTTTTTTTCATGGCGGAAACGGGCTTCCATACCCTTCAGTTCATGTTTAGACCAGTGTTTTTCAACCACTGTGCCGCGGCACACTAGTGTGCCGTGAGATATTGTCTGGTGTGCCGTAGGAAATTATCCAATTACGCCTAACTGGTCTAAAAAATATTTTTTGAAAACAAATTAATTATTATCCACAAATAATGTGCCGTTGTCGAATGTCTGCGCTGTCTAGCGATTGGCAGAGTAACCATGTAATACTCTTTCATATCAGTAGGTGGCAGCATGTAGCTAACAAGTAGCTGCTAATTGATTTCAATTTGAGACAAGAGAATTAGTGATACGTGGATGCGTCAGGTGACAGCGGCATTGTGGCTAGCGGGACTATATGGTGAGAGTGATGGAGAAGTTTTTGAAAAGGGAAGATGCTAACTTTGAACCGGACCCTGGGCAAAACTCAGACCCAGATGAAGGCCCAAGTATGAGTGGAGATCAAAAGAAAGCAAAGACGGTTAGCTCAAGCAAAACCTCTGGCGCACGGCAATACAGCGAAAGCTATATTTCATTTGGATTTACTTTCACTGGAAATCCAATGAAACCGACTCCGTTGTGCTTGGTGTGTGGTGAAAAGTTATCCAACAGTGCTAGGGTCCCAAGTAAACTTAAACGGCATCTTCAAACGAAACACCCTTCCCTTCAAAACAAGAATGCGGACTATTTTGTTCGCCTGCGTGAACACACGGAGAAACAGGCAACTATTATGAGAAAAACCACAAAGGTAAACGAGAGAGCCCTTAAAGCTAGCTACCACGTTGCTGAACTTGTAGCTAAGTCAAAAAAGGCGCACACTGTGGCAGAGACACAGTGTGTCTTTCTTCAATTCCTGCCAGGATATCAGCTCTGTGTTCATCCAAACAGGCCCAGGTTTCACACTGAGTGAGTAGAAATATTTTATTTTATTATAAAATGCTTTTTTTGTGTTTATTTGATTCCTGTTCAAAATACTTTGATGAGAATTACTTTATATTGTAAATATAGGATGCAGAGTTTCATTTTTTAACATTTTCTGCTGATGGTGTGCCTTGTGATTTTTTCAATAAAAAAAATGTGCCTTGGCTCAAAAAAGGTTGAAATACACTGGTTTAGACCATCGTTGTCTATTACAATACTAGAGGTTCACAGTTCACAGCTCCACAGCAGACAGAGTGCTGCAGTTCAGCCTGCAGGTGTCAGTGTGACACAAACAACACAACAACAACAACAACAACAACACCAACACATCAAATCGAAGTTTCCACACGATGTGAGGTGGATCCGTGGTAGTTTCCATCCATCCATCCATCCATCCATTTTCTTCCGCTTATCCGGGGCCGGGTCGCGGGGGCAGCAGTCTAAGCAGGGACTCCCAGACTTCCCTCACCCCGGACACGTCCTCCAGCTCCTCCGGTGGGACCCCAAGGCGTTCCCAGGCCAGCCGAGAGACATAGTCCCTCCAGCGTGTCCTGGGTCTTCCCCGGGGCCTCCTCCCGGTGGGACATGCCCAGAACACCTCCCTAGGGAGGCGTCCAGGAGGCATCCTGAGCAGATGCCCGAGCCACCTCAGCTGGTTCCTCTCAACGTGTAGGAGCAGCGGCTCTACTCCGAGCTCCTCCCGTGTGACCGAGCTCCTCACCCTATCCCTAAGGGTGCGCCCGGCCACTCTGCGGAGGAAGCCCATTTCAGCCGCTTGTATCCGCGATCTTGTCCTTTCGGTCATTACCCAAAGCTCATGACCATAGGTGAGGGTAGGAACGTAGATTGACCGGTAAATCGAGAGCTTCGCCTTCCGGCTCAGCTCCTTCTTTACCACAACGGACCGATACAGCGACCGCATCACTGCAGACGCTGCACCGATCCGCCTGTCAATCTCACGCTCCATCCTTCCCTCACTCGTGAACAAGACCCCGAGATACTTGAACTCCTCCACTTGGGGCAGAGACTCACCACCCACCCGGAGGGAGCAAACCACCTTTTTCCGGTCGAGAACCATGGCCTCGGATTTGGAGGAGCTGATTCTCATCCCAGCCGCTTCACACTCGGCTGCAAACCGCCCCAGTGCCTGCTGCAGGTCCTGGCTCGAAGAAGCCATCAGGACAACATCATCTGCAAACAGCAGAGATGAAATCCTGTGGTTCCCAAACCAGGCCCCCTCCGGCCCCTGACTGCGCCTAGAAATTCTGTCCATAAATATAATGAACAGAACCGGTGACAAAGGGCAGCCCTGGCGGAGTCCAACATGCACTGGGAACAGGTCTGACTTACTGCCGGCAATGCGAACACAGCTCCTGCTCCGGTCATACAGGGACCGGACAGCCCTTAGCAAAGAGCCCCGGACCCCATACTCCCAGAGCACCCCCCAAAGGACACCACGAGGGACACGGTCGAATGCCTTCTCCAGATCCACAAAACACATGTGGACTGGTTGGGCATACTCCCATGAGCCCTCGAGGACCCGATGGAGAGTATAGAGCTGGTCCAGTGTTCCACGACCAGGACGAAAACCACACTGCTCTTCCTGAATCCGAGGTTCGACTATCGGTCGGATTCTCCTCTCCAGCACCCTGGAATAGACCTTACCGGGAAGGCTGAGGAGTGTGATTCCCCTGTAATTGGAACACACCCTCCGGTCCCCCTTTTTATACAGAGGGACCACCACCCCGGTCTGCCATTCCACAGGTACTGTCCCCGACCGCCACGCGATGTTGCAGAGACGTGTCAGCCAAGACAGTCCCACAACATCCAGAGACTTGAGGTACTCAGGACGGATCTCATCCACCCCCGGAGCCTTGCCACCGAGGAGCTTGCCAACCACCTCAGTGACTTCAGCCAGGGTGATGGACGAGTCCGCCTCTGGGTCCCCAGTTTCTGCTTCCTCCTCGGAAGACGTGACAGTGGGATTGAGGAGATCCTCAAAGTATTCCTTCCACCGCCCGACAACATCCCCAGTCGAGGTCAGCAGCTCTCCACCCGCACTGTAAACAGTGTTGGTGAAGCACTGCTTTCCCCTCTGCTTTGCCGTGGTAGTTTCCATTGGTCAAATTGGTTGATTGTTTTCTGAAGATGACTTTCCACAGATATCTTTTCCTGAGCTTCTCCCTGTAACACAGGACATGAATATTACCATGAGGTTTCACAGAATGGATGTATTAATGGTTTGAAGCTAAAAAACTATGACATATTTGAAGTGCATATGACAGGTTATTCATTTTACTAAAACAGTTAGAATCATTATATTTACGATATTACTAAAATTTATATTTTTTATAGTTTTTGCATATTCAGTATTGATGACTTCATCGTGATGATAGATTTTTCTTCACAAACTGCCCCTTAACTGATGTAAAACAATGATAAATATTTACCAAAGGTGCTAACCCCACCAAGCCAAGTCAGATTTATTAAGAAAAAAAATCATGAAAACCTATCATAAGAACTTTTTTTTGAACAATAATGAGAATTGTGTATCTATACATTGGCTTATATCAGAACGTTTTATTGTTTACTATAATGTTATTTTATATTTTAAAACAACTGTTTTATGGAGGATATAAGCAGAAAGAGGCAGGTGTGAGTTTAGGGTGTAACGTAGGCTAGCCGTTAGCGGCAGGATGTGCGACAGAAGACAGCAGCATGGGTGTGGTCCACAATTTTTTTATTTCTTTCTCCCATCAATTATCAAAGAGCAAAGTGCCTTGTGCAAATGGCGGTCAGAGGAGCAGCATCATCTCCAGCAGCAGAACATGGTTTGATGGTTGCAGGCGCCTTTTATCCTGTTCCTCTAACTGGACTAAACTACTATTAATTAATAGGGGTATTTAAAAATAGCCTTAGCTCTTTAAAACTCAAACCTCCATAAAACCCCATAAACCCATAACCCAAATCAACTTTATACATATTAAAATACATAAACCCTAAAACCAAACACCAAATATACTTAAAACCCATAAACCATTTAAAACTGCCCAACATGTCCTCCCCCGCCTTGGTCCTGCCCCGGAACCTTTTTAAAGGAGCTCGTTTGCCTGGGGACCTCTTTGACACCTGGACACAAGGACAAGGAGGTGGTAAGTTAAAACATTTTTAAAACACTTTCACTAAAAACACTACAAATTACAGAACACACAAACACTTCAAAACATTCTCAAACAAACATTGCACTAATATTGCACATATCCAATGTATTAATTAGCTGTTAATTTTGTCCTCTTTCTCCTCCAGGACACGCAGCTTCAATTAAAATGCCACTGTGCCACCAGATCTAAAACTGGGTAAAAGCAGACAAATTAAATTAAACATATTTAAATCCTTTTGTGCAATTCTTTTTTTACAGTGCAAATAATGTTTAAAGTGCTGTGTGCTATTAAAGTGTACGTGCAATTTAAAGTGCATATAGTGAAAGGTGCTATTAATCTAGTAACAAACTTGGCTGTTTGTTACAAGGGACTGAATTGACTTTGATCTTTTAGTCTTTTTACATAATGAAAATGCTTTTTACCAACATGTCTCTGTGCTTTTAGTTGCTCGGGCATCTTGTGAGTACAGTTTGGGGGAGACAAGAAACCTCGTCAGGGCATAGATATACTGAATAGTAGTGCTACAGTTGACTAAAGAAATTGTTGGTTGTCTAAAGACACGCCCTGTGCATCAATGAATAGACTAAAATGGGGCGTGGTGTAGATGTTAAGGCTTTAAAAATGATTAAGATTTCTTTCAAAAACAATTACATCAAAGAATTTGTGGTAAACAGCATCTTCATAAGTGTCTAGTTCCTCCAAACTTCTAACTCATTTCATGCTCGTTTCTCTTTCTGCTGTTGTGCTTATTAATCCTTATAATCTTAACATTATTTGTCAATAACAAAATGGTCCAATTAAGACTTCACTGACCTAATGAATAGTTTTGACAGTTTGTGCTATGTGCCCTTTTACATCTCCCCTTTTACCTATTCTGCAAAATCAACTTTGTAGAGCTTTAAACAAGTGATCAGCAGCTATCCATCGGAGGTGCCGACCACTTTGCGGCTCTTTGTTGTGATGACCTTTACAGCATTGATGCACAGGGCATATCTGTATCTGCTCAAGAATTTCTTCAGTTGACTACAGCCCTAGAAAAATGTATTGAAATTCAACTTCCCGAGCTACAATCAGCCTCACCTTTTGCAGTATATTATCCAGACAACGACAACAACGACAACAACAACGACAACCAGACCAATGATGAGGGCCACAGTGATATGATCCGTCTTCTCTTGTGTATCGCGGTGTTGAGTTGGTGGGACAGAGGTATAATATATGAAAGAAAAAAAATTAAACAGTTTTTTTTTTTTTTTTACCTTTTTATGTATTCTATAATAAAATGGACAATCTCCTATATTTTTTCTCAAACTCCTGACCTGATAACAAATGTGAATGACTAAGTGTGTGTTCACACTTGTCCTGATTTGGGCCCAGTCTAATCCTGATGTAAACCTGATCTGATTCTGTTCTAGTCTTGGGTTCCTGGTCTGGTCCAGGTTTAGTTACAGATTTAAACTAGGTCTGCAACTTGACAAAATCTGTCTCTGGGTTTTTTGTAATTTTAATTGTATTGCTGTGTTGCTAAACCATGGCCTATTTTTTACGTGTGATGGTGCAATTTGAATGTAATTTTGATTTTGGTTTTATAAAAAATATCCTGTACTGAAATACAAAAAACAATTTTGTGCAATATTTCACATTGCCCTTGTTTCCTTCCTCAGGGGTGTGTCTGACTGAGAACGAGTCTCATTACAACACCAGAGCCATAAACAGGAACACGGACGGCTCCACGGACTATGGCATTTTTCAGATCAACAGCAGATACTGGTGTAAAGATGGAGGAGTGAGCGCCGCCAACGGCTGTGGAATCAACTGCTCAGGTAAACTACTGCAACTAGGCTTCTACTACTACTAATACGATTACTGCTACTACTACTAATACTGTTACTACTACTGCTACTGCAACTAGGCTACTACTACTACTACTACTACTACTATTGTTACTACTACTGCTACTACTACTGCTGCAACTAGGCTACTACTGTGATTACCTCCGTGTCAGATCTCGTCTGATCTCTGAAGCTGAGTAGGTTTTGAAGCCTCTCTTCTGTCAGTCTGCCCCAGGGCAGCTGTGAGCACAACTGTAGCTTTCTACCACTGAGTATTAAGTCAATGAATAAAACATGAAATGAAAATGTAAAGTGACGCTGAGTGTCAGGAAAGAGTATTGGGTTACTACTTCTACTACTATTTGAAATAAGGCTACTACAGATACTAAAGCTACTATTACTACTGCTATAGAAATACTAATATTTCTTCTACTTGTACTTAAAGTCTAATACTAAGATTAAGTGGGGATGGAATCTGATCTAACCCAGCACTAGATAAGTTCTAACCCAAGTACTAAAGCTCTAAAAAGATGACTAAAACAGACCAAACTGTAGATGTCCTAAACCAGGACTAAACCAGGTCTTGTCTTGGACTAGAGAAGGACCCAGGTCTGGAGGGAGCAGTGAGTGTCAGATGTGTTTGTTTTAATATATTTGTATTTGATGTTTTTCATCTGTCTCCTCAGATCTGCTCAGCGACAACCCAACAGTGGCCATAAATTGTGCCAAACGATTCGTACGGGACCCCAACGGCATCAGGGCCTGGTGAGTCATGTGACCAGACCCAGCCAATCACAACACACAAGAAATATTTACAAGCTTTTATGTTATTAAAACACAGGGAAAGTGGTAAAATGTCAGAGATCAGGAGTCTAACCCACAACCTCTTTACTGAGAGGAGGAGACAGGATAACCACTCTGCCACAGTAGCACTTATTGATTTTCTTGTTATTACAGGGTGGCATGGCGGCGGAACTGTCAGGGCCGAGACCTGAGCAGGTACCTCGCTGGATGTGGAGTTTGAAAAAGAAAACCACATGAATGTCATTGAAACAGCATAATCTTAGGCTTAGCTGCATTTTATTTTGAACGAGGCTATATGTAAGGTTCTTTTCTCCATGAAGATGTTGTTGTTTGATTAGATAGTTCCTCAAAATGGTTTTAAATTTAATAATCTCCATGGAGACAAGCAAGTTACTCTACAATCAAACACCTGTTATTAAATACATACGAGATAGATACAGTCATACCATACTGTGGAACATTCAAAACAAAACAATAACATTTTCAAGACAAGCAGGTGACGGACTCTCCACCAGAAAGTTGAAATAATGCATCTTTCACACAGAATCAGTTACATTATTTGTGATTTCTTGCTGTAAACCTGAGGCAATAAAGAGTTTGAAGCATTTTATGTTTTTGGTGTTTTATGGAGTTGATAATCAATATTTAGGAGGATAAGGAAAGTGTCTGGGGAGGGGGAGAGCTGGAGGATTAGCTCATCTAATGTATTTGGTGTGAATTGTTTGAGAATTACAATGGTACCAGTTTTGTTTGGTATATAATAAATCTATTAATAGAATGAACACCACAGACATTCTTTTATTCAATACTAAGTACTCAAAGTAAAGTTTACTCTGGCCTTTGGGTGTGTTGTGGAAATGATCTCTTGGTGATTAATAATCCATCTGTGGAGCCTTAGTGAGTTATGAAATACAAAAAGGTTTATTCTTTGTTACAACAGATCTGGACAGGACAGGGCTCAGACCTGCCCTGGCCACAGACTGCCAGCCTCCTGGTGTCCCAGGACATTCTCCCCTCAGTCTCCCTCCAGAGCATCTGAGCTCTGGGTACTTCTACCAGAACTACAAAACTACAAACATATGAAAGTGACTTTTGTTTCAGAGCCATGAGTTAATCCACTTTTACACCTGAAGAAGGTAAAACAACACAGAGTTTCCTGAGGGATGTGGACAGAGCCTGTGGAGACTTCAGACACGTTAATGTCTGGTCTGTGTCTGACAAACTCACACAGATCAAATCCATTTACACAAAGACGAATAAGAATATTTTCTTTACACTATGACTGCAAATACATTTCCATCACAGATGAAACCACTTGTCTTTCACATCGGAAAGTTGATCTGAAAAAGCGGATGTGGCTCACATTCAGAGGTAACCACTGAAGTAGCACCATGGCTTTACGTTTCAGCGCTGCGCTCTTTTTACTCTCAGGTGAGAAGAAATAATATACTATATTTGTTTAGGAAAAACAATGAAATACATGTTTGTGTACTAAAGATGTTAAAGTAATGTTGACGTTTATTTAAGGATTCAATATGTAACTTTTCTGGTGGAGGATCCATGGAGATGTTATTGGCCTGGAATGTCCCACACTATGGCATTATACTTTTTATACATATGACTTTAATAACATGAAAGTGATAACATCTCTAATAAGATAAGCAGGTGGCAGTCCCCTCACTAGAAAAGTTACATTGTACACCTTTAACCTCCCCTCCTAGGACCTGGCGTCCTCATATGTGGACAACACATTTCATTTGTCTCGGTCACATTGCAAATTTTTAGAAGAAGAAGAACGGCATATAAGAACAGCAACAATGCAAAAATGTTCAATTAATAATATTTTTAACATTTTAGAATGTTCAGAATTTTTTTTTTTTGTAAAGAGCTGCTCCTGTCAGCAGCTCTTCACATGAGACACATTGTTCCAAAAGGCACAATTATTGTTTCTCATTTTGTTTTTGGACTCAGCACAAATGTTGCTGTGTTCAGGATCTTAATAAATAGTTTTTGCAAATCATTATTCAGATGTTTTATCAAAATGATTCAACTCTCCACATATGAGGACATTCGTTTTACTTCACTTTTCTCAGAAACTACATAATGTAAAAAGATAATTCTTTGTTTTTACACTCATCAGGTCCCAATCAGCCCAGATAACAAAGAGAAATGAATAAAGCCTGACATGCAAGAGCTCGGGTCTCAGGAGCAAAGTTAATTTTAGTTTTTTTAGTCTGTTACGTTATGAGATGGTTCATCTAATGCAATTTTATCTATTACTCGGGCTATATTTGCACCTGACATTGGTACAGCACTTTTTTATAACTTGTAAAATGTAACTAAAGCTCACACATAAGTAAACAATAGAAAAAAAAATATTATTGGGATGACAGACGTGGATACTGAATTAGTTTACAGTCCCAGTGTGAATAAGAGTTAAATGTGTAATAAACCTCTGAGAAGTGTATTTAAAGTATTCATCAAAACTATATACAGTAATTATTATATGAATAAACTAAAGTAATTGTGCTTGTGATGCTCTTGTAATTTTCAAATGTACCATCCTTCCTCTGCATTTCTCTTTGCAGTTCTCTCTTTGAGTTTATCTGAAGTGAGGGTGAACCTCACATCTGCTGTGGGATCATCTATAACATTCCCAGACCCAGTGAAGGACAGAGCATTTTTATCTTTTAGAACAAAGACCATTGCTGTTATTTACAATGGAGTTTATGAGATCGATGACGCCATTTACACAAACAGACTTCACTGGAGCAGCACTGGACACTTCACTCTCTCAGATCTACAGAAAAATGACTGTGGAGTTTATGCCATCGACTCTAAAAAAGGAAACGTGTTTTATAAATTATATGAACTAAAAGTCTACGGTGAGTAACATTTACTATATTTACAATGAAAAAGACAGAACTTTCTTCAAAAAAGGCCACTGTAACAGCAGAGGGACCCCTATGTTTGGGAAGCAATAATAGCCACAATATTATTATATTAAATTATATTATTATACAATGTTGATGAATCAGATCAAGCATTTTTTAAACATTTCTTTTATAAATACTTATTCTTCATACAGATTATTAATACACTGCACAGATCAAGTGTTATTTCCTGTTTGACACATCTGACTAAACCACCAGAGAGCCCGAAATACATTTTAGTCACATCACATTTTATTATTTAAATCATTGTTTCTTGTTATAGACTCAATATAGAGGAGTATGAATCTGAAATGCCACATTCCCCACATTAACACACTTTTGCCCTTAAGTAACTCACAAAATCAGAAAAATGAAACAAATGAAGCTGATAATATGGGCCCCACACTCAAGCCAATTCACAAAATTCACAAATATTTAGCCTGATGATTTCTCCAACAATGTGAATTTTAGCTGCCTGTCTGTCTGTAATGGGCCTATTATTGACCCAGAATGCTGTGATGTCATCTGAAACCCATTAATACTATGTCTTTTATATTTCCAGAGCCAGTGTCACATCCAGTAGTGTCCTGTGTGAACGTGAGCGCTGATATCTGCACTCTTCAGTGTTCAGTGACTCTCACGGAGCAGACCACACTGAGCTGGTTCAGAGGAGAGCAGCCTGTGGACAGCAGCAGCTCTGCAGTGCAGCTCCTCACTGTCCAACTGAGGAAAAACACCCCAGAGTACAAATGTGTGGCTCAAAACCCCGCTGATGAGAAGATTGTTATAGTTGATATTACTGCTGTCTGCACATGCAAGAAGAAAGACTTGAGTAATGAGCAAACAAAGAATTCAGATCTTAAGATAACAGGTAAGAATTCAAATACGATGAAAAAAAGGTTCTAACAAATTGCTAAATAATATTGCTAATGAGTTTAAAGCTAGTGTAAAAACTAAACAAATTCTGGTTAATCATCAGTTTTTTGCATTTATTTCATCTATCTGCACTTCTATGCCGTGTTTTAACCTTCTTTATTTAATACATTGGGGATTTTTTTTGTGCTAATTGCATTTTGATTTAGGAAAAGAAAAAAGCAACATTTTCAAGTCTGTGTTGGGAGTTTGTTTGTGAACTGTGTCAGACTTGGACCTCAAAATGTCTGAATGAAAACTACACAAGTCTTTTGCGTTGTGATTTCTAGTGTTTCTGTGTCTATAGATTCTCTTCATATTGTGATTCCTGTGTGTTCAGTTTTGTCCTTTGTGTCTTTGGTTTTTGGACTTTGGTGAGAGTCTGCAGTATTTAGATGGACAGATTTTACAGTATGTGACAAAGTTTCTGTGTTTAAATAGTTGATCATTGTGTTTAAGGGTCTGACAAAAGTGTTTTCTAGTTTTGATTAAGTTAAGGCTTGTGAATGGATATAAGATTACACCAACAGGAACTGAGTATTTGCTCACTGAGAGGCAAGTTTTGCAATTTGAGCTGAAATTTAGACTTAAACTGTAATAAGTTTGTCCTTGTTTGGGTTAATTACTATTTACGACTTTAGCCTATCTACTTTTGTCTCGTTTTACACCCATTATTGTCTCTTTTTAGTCCATGGTTAGCCCTAATTTGGACCTGATAGATTCAGTCAGTGAGGTGGCACTTGGTGTGAAAAGTTTGAGGTCCACTGCTCTAGTGATGATACAAGAGCTAAATAACCTTTTAACATTGTGACTGCACAGAATTACACACATTTTAATTGTACTTTTGTCATTTTATCCACAGACTGGGTGTTCCTGATTCCTCTGGCTGTTTTTGGGCTCATGCTGGCTGTTTATGTGACCCTTATACATGTAACAACTGAAAAAAAAAGAAAGAGAGATGCAACAGCGCCCCCTGCCGTCACACGAGCGCAATAAAGTCACGTGACACCAGATAAGCGAAAGTTCACCTTCAACAAAATGAATTAAGAAATGTATTTTGCAAATCTGAAATTTAAATCAATGCAAAAAGGAAGAGTGACAAAGTGCAGAATTGGAGTGAATTGCTCTTGTTTTTTTTAGTGATAGTTGTCGTTGTCAAAAATGAGAATGTTTTCAGAGGAGGCCCACATCTGTATAAAGACAGTTTGCAACTATTTGAACAGAGAAATTCAGACCTTCTTTCCATTTAAAGGAGTTGTAGGCATTTTAGGATAAAATATCACTTTATTAACTCTAAAGGAAATTAAGACACCATTAAAATACATAGAAATAACATTTTTAAGAAATTATATATATATATAATTATAATTATATAATTATATAAATTATATATATATATAATTTTTTTTTTTTTTTTTTTTCCCATGTAATAAATTATAATCTATCTACCACACCAAAATCTATAAGATCTCTATCTGTTGTCCTTCTCTAACTGCAAAAATTAGATACAGACAGGAATACGTTTGGACCCCTGCAAACTTGAGGCACTTTTGTGAGATCACATTAAAACCAACTTATTGTAACATTATCTGTGTCATTTTTTCCTTGAGATGCATCAAGTCTCCCTTCAGTTCATGTTTAGACCATCGTTGTCTATTACAGTACTAGAGTTTGTTCACAGCTCCACAGCAGACAGAGTGCTGCAGTTTGTTTTTCAGCCTGCAGGTGTCACTGTAACACAAACAACAACAACATCAACACATCAAATCGAAGTTTCCACACGATGTGAGGTGGATCCGTGGTAGTTTCCATTGGTCAAATTGGTTGATTGTTTTCTGAAGATGACTTTCCACAGATATCTTTTCCTGAGCTTCTCCCTGTAACACAGGACATGAATATTACCATGAGGTTTCACAGAATGGATGTATTAATGGTTTGAAGCTAATAAACTATGACATATTTAAAGTGCATATGACAGGTTATTCATTTTACTAAAACAATTAGAATCATTATATTTACGATATTACTAAAATTTATATTTTTTATAGTTTGTGCATATTCAGTATTGACGACTTGATCGTGATGATAGATTTTTCTTCACAAACTGCCACTTAACTGATGTAAAACAATGATAAATATTTACCAAAGGTGCTAATCCCACCAAGCCAAGTCAGATTTATTAAGAAAAAAAATCATGAAAACCTATCATAAGAACTTTAATGTAGATGTCATGTAATAAGTGTATTTAAAAGTTTGTTTCAAATAATAAAAAGTAGTGTACGGCCATATAGCTGAACAATAATGAGAATTGTGTATCTATACATTGGCTTATATCATAATGTTTTATTATTTACTATAATGTTATTTTATATTTTAAAACAACTAATTGTTTTATGGAGGATATAAGCAGAAAGAGGCAGGTGTGAGTTTAGGGACTGAATCGACTTTGATCTCTTTTAGTCTTTTTACATAATGAAAATGCTTTTTACTAACACGTCTCTGTGCTTTTAGTTGCTCGGGCATCTTGTGAGTACAGTTTGGGGGAGACAAGAAACCTTGTCAGGGCATAGATATACTGAATAGTAGTGCTATAGTTGACTAAAGAAATTGTTGGTTGTCTAAAGACACGCCGTGTGCATCAATGAATAGACTAAAATGGGGCGTGGTGTAGATGATAAGGCTTTAAAAATTATTAAGATTTAATTCAAAAACAATTACATCAAAGAATTTGTGGTAAACAGCATCTTCATAAGTGTCTAGTTCCTCCAAACTTCTAGCTCATTTCATGCTCGTTTCTCTTTCTGCTGTTGTGCTTATTAATCCTTATAATCTTAATAACATTATTTGTCAATTAATAACAAAATTGTCCAATTAAGACTTCACTGACCTAATGAATAGTTTTGACACTTTGTGCCATGTCCCCTTTTACATCTCCCCTTTTACCTATTCTGCAGAATCAACTTTGTAGAGCTTTAAACAAGTGATCAGCAGCTATCCATCGGAGGTGCCGACCACTTTGTGGCTCTTTGTTGTGATGACGTTTACAGCATTGATGCACAGGGCATATCTGTATCTGCTCAAGAATTTCTTCAGTTGACTACAGCCCTAGAAAAATGTATTGAAATTCAACTTCCCGAGCTACAATCAGCCTCACCTTTTGCAGTATATTATCCAGCCAACAACAAGAACAACAACAACAACAACAACAACAACAACAACAACAACAACAACAACAACAACAACGACAACCAGACCAATGATGCGGGCCACAGTGGTATGATCTGTCTTCTCTTGTGTATCACGGCGTTGAGTTGGTGGGACAGAGGTATAATCTATGAAAGAAAAAAAATTAAACAGATTTTTTTTTTTTACCTTTTTATGTATTCTATAATAAAATGGACAATCTCCTATATTTTCTTTTCTCAAACTCCTGACCTAATAACAAATGTGAATGACTAAGTGTGTGTTCACACTTGTCCTGATTTGGGCCCAGTCTAATCCTGATGTAAACCTGATCTGATTCTGTTCTAGTCTTGGGTTCCTGGTCTGGTCCAGGTTTAGTTACAGATTTAAACGAGGTCTGCAACTTGACAAAATCTGTCTCTGTGGTTTTTGTTATTTTTATTGTATTGCTGTGTTGCTAAACCATGGCCTATTTTTTATGTGTGATGGTGCAATTTGAATGTAATTTTGATTTTGGTTTTATAAAAAATATCCTGTACTGAAATACAAAAAACAATTTTGTGCAATATTTCACATTGCCCTTGTTTCCTTCCTCAGGGGTGTGTCTGACTGAGAACGAGTCTCATTACAACACCAGAGCCATAAACAGGAACACGGACGGCTCCACGGACTATGGCATTTTTCAGATCAACAGCAGATACTGGTGTAAAGATGGAGGAGTGAGCGCCGCCAACGGCTGTGGAATCAACTGCTCAGGTAAAACTCATAGTACTGCTGCTACTGCAACTGGGCTACTACTAATACAAATACGATTATTGCTACTACTACTACTACTACTACTACTACTACTACTACTACTATTGTTACTACTGCTACTAATGCTACTATTACTACTGCTACTGCAACTAGGCTACTACTGTGATTACCTCCATGTCAGATCTCGTCTGATCTCTGAAGCTGAGTAGGTTTGGAAGCCTCTCTTCTGTCAGTCTGCCCCAGGGCAGCTGTGAGCACAACTGTAGCTTTCTACCACTGAGTATTAAGTCAATGAATAAAACATGAAATGAAAATGTAAAGTGACGCTGAGTGTCAGGAAAGAGTATTGGGTTACTACTTCTACTACTATTTGAAATAAGGCTACAACAGATACTAAAGGTACTATTACTACTGCTATAGAAATACTAATATTTCTTCTACTTGTACTTAAAGTCTAATACTAAGATTAAGTGGGGATGGAATCTGATCTAACCCAGCACTAGAAAAGTTCTAACCCAAGTACTAAAGCTCTAAAAAGATGACTAAAACAGACCAAACTGTAGATGTCCTAAACCAGGACTAAACCAGGTCTTGGCTTGGACTAGAGAAGGACCCAGGTCTGGAGGGAGCAGTGAGTGTCAGATGTGTTTGAGTTTTAATATATTTGTATTTGATGTTTTTCATCTGTCTCCTCAGATCTGCTCAGTGACAACCCAACAGTCGCCATAAATTGTGCCAAACGAGTCGTACGGGACCCCAACAGCATCAGGGCCTGGTGAGTCATGTGACCAGACCCAGCCAATCACAACACACAAGAAATATTTATGTTATTAAAACACAGGGAAAGTGGTAAAATGTCAGAGATCAGGAGTCTAACCCACAACCTCTTTACTGAGAGGAGGAGACAGGATAACCACTCTGCCACAGTAGCACTTATTGATTTTCTTGTTATTACAGGGTGGCATGGCGGCGGAACTGTCAGGGCCGAGACCTGAGCAGGTACCTCGCTGGATGTGGAGTTTGAAAAAGAAAACCACATGAATGTCATTGAAACAGCATAATCTTAGGCTTAGCTGCATTTTACTTTGAACGAGGCTATATGTAAGGTTCTTTTCTCCATGAAGATGTTGTTGTTTGATTAGATAGTTCCTCAAAATGGTTTTAAATTTAATAATCTCCATGGAGACAAGCAAGTTACTCTACAATAAAAACACCTGTTATTAAATACATACGAGATAGATACAGTCATACCATACTGTGGAACATTCAAAACAAAACAATAACATTTTCAAGACAAGCAGGTGACGGACTCTCCACCAGAAAGTTGAAATAGTGCATCTTTCACACAGAATCAGTTACATTATTTGTGATTTCTTGCTGTAAACCTGAGGCAATAAAGAGTTTGAAGCATTTTATGTTTTTGGTGTTTTATGGAGTTGATAATCAATATTTAGGAGGATAAGGGAAGTGTCTGGGGAGGGGGAGAGCTGGAGGCTTAGCTCATCTAATGGATTTGGTGTGAATTGTTTGAGAATTACAATGGTACCAGTTTTGTTTGGTATATAATAAATCTATTAATAGAATGAACAAATAAAGACGAATAAGAATATTTTCTTTACACTATGACTGCAAATACATTTCCATCACAGATGAAACCACTTGTCTTTCACATCGGAAAGTTGATCTGAAAAAGCGGATGTGGCTCACATTCAGAGGTAACCACTGAAGTAGCACCATGGCTTTACGTTTCAGCGCTGCGCTCTTTTTACTCTCAGGTGAGAAGAAATAATATACTATATTTGTTTAGGAAAAACAATGAAATACATGTTTGTGTACTAAAGATGTTAAAGTAATGTTGACGTTTGTTTAAGGATGCACTATGTAACTTTTCTGGTGGAGGATCCATGGAGATGTTATTGGCCTGCCTGGAATGTCCCACACTATGGCATTATACTTTTTATACATATGACTTTAATAACATGAAAGTGATAACATCTCTAATAAGATAAGCAGGTGGCAGTCCCCTCACTAGAAAAGTTACATTGTACACCTTTAACCTCCCCTCCTAGGACCTGGCGTCCTCATATGTGGACAACACATTTCATTTGTCTCGGTCACATTGCAAATTTTTAGAAGAAGAAGAACGGCATATAAGAACAGCAACAATGCAAAAATGTTCAATTAATAATATTTTTAACATTTTAGAATGTTCAGAATTTTTTTTTTTATAAAGAGCTGCTCCTGTCAGCAGCTCTTCACATGAGACACATTGTTCCAAGAGGCACAATTATTGTTTTTCATTTTGTTTTTAGACTCAGGACAAATGTTGCTGTGTTCAGGATCTTAATAAATAGTTTTTGCAAATCATTATTCAGATGTTTTATCAAAATGATTCAACTCTCCACATATGAGGACATTCGTTTTACTTCGCTTTTCTCAGAAACTACATAATGTAAAAAGATAATTCTTTGTTTTTACACTCATCAGGTCCCAGTCAGCCCAGATAACAAAGAGAAATGAATAAAGCCTGACATGCAAGAGCTCGGGTCTCAGGAGCAAAGTTAATTTTAGTTTTTTTAGTCTGTTACGTTATGAGATGGTTCATCTAATGCAATTTTATCTATTACTCAGGCTATATTTGCACCTGACATTGGTACAGCACTTTTTTATAACTTGTAAAATGTAACTAAAGTTCACACATAAGTAAACAAAAAATATATATATATATATTACTGGGATGACAGACGTGGATACTGAATTAGTTTACAGTCCCAGTGTGAATAAGAGTTAAATGTGTAATAAACCTCTGAGAAGTGTATTTAAAGTATTCATCAAAACTATATACAGTAATTATTATATGAATAAACTAAAGTAATTGTGCTTGTGATGCTCTTGTAATTTTCAAATGTACCATCCTTCCTCTGCATTTCTCTTTGCAGTTCTCTCTTTGAGTTTATCTGAAGTGAGGGTGAACCTCACATCTGCTGTGGGATCATCTATAACATTCCCAGACCCGGTGAAGGAGAGAGGATTTTTTTCTTTTAGAACAAGGACCATTGCTCTTATTTACAATGGAGTTTATGAGATCGATGACGCCATTTACACAAACAGACTTCACTGGAGCAGCAGCACTGGACACTTCACTCTCTCAGATCTACAGAAAAATGACTGTGGAGTTTATGCCATCGACTCTAAAAAAGGAAACGTGTTTTATAAATTATATGAACTAAAAGTCTACGGTGAGTAACATTTACTATATTTACAATGAAAAAGACAGAACTTTCTTCAAAAAAGGCCACTGTAACAGCAGAGGGACCCCTATGTTTGGGAAGCAATAATAGCCACAATATTATTATATTAAATTATATTATTATACAATGTTGATGAATCAGATCAAGCATTTTTTAAACATTTCTTTTATAAATACTTATTCTTCATACAGATTATTAATACACTGCACAGATCAAGTGTTATTTCCTGTTTGACACATCGGACTAAACCACCAGAGAGCCCGAAATACATTTTAGTCACATCACATTTTATTATTTAAATCATTGTTTCTTGTTATAGACTCAATATAGAGGAGTATGAATCTGAAATGCCACATTCCCCACATTAACACACTTTTGCCCTTAAGTAACTCACAAAAGCAGAAAAATGAGTCAAATGAAGCTGAAAATATGGGCCCCACACTCAAGCCAGACTGTGCTTTAATATTGTATCTGAAGGTCTTATTCACAGCCACAGACGCCTGTCCCTCGTCTTATTTATTTAGAGAAAAGAGATTTAGTCCTACACATATGAAGCATAATTTATTAACCATTACTGACTTACAGTGTTGTCATGTGTTGGCCTCTCAATGTGTCTGTGTGCGTTACAATCATAGTTACTACTGATAAAAAGTAAAAGTCGTATGTCACTATTGTCTCTGAGTTACATTTCCAGAGCCTGTCCCTCCATGTCCCACCACATTCAACAAACTGTCCCTCTTTCTCTACAGTTTGAGGTGGTCACTGTAATGATGGTTTTCAGATTGTAGAATGTCCTACTCCCAGATGGGGGCAAGAGACAGATTTTCCTAATTAATACAAGATACTTTGTCCTGAAATATGTAAAGGATAAATTCACAAATATTTAGCCTGATGATTTCCACCACAATGTTAATTTTAGCTGCCTGTCTGTCTGTAATGGGCCTATTATTGACCCAGAATGCTGTGATGTCATCTGAAACCCATTAATACCATGTCTTTTATATTTCCAGAGCCAGTGTCACGTCCAGTAGTGTCCTGTGTGAACATGAGCGCTGATATCTGCACTCTTCAGTGTTCAGTGACTCTCACGGAGCAGACCACACTGAGCTGGTTCAGAGGAGAGCAGCCTGTGGACAGCAGCAGCTCTGCAGTGCAGCTCCTCACTGTCCAACTGAGGAAAAACACCCCAGAGTACAAATGTGTGGCTCAAAACCCCGCTGATGAGAAGATTGTTATAGTTGATATTACTGCTGTCTGCACATGCAAGAAGAAAGACTTGAATGATGGACAAACAAAGAACTCAGATCTTAAGATAACAGGTAAGAATTCAAATACGATGAAAAAAGGTTCTAACAAATTGCTAAATAATATTGCTAATGAGGTTAAAGCTAGTGTAAAAACTAAACAAATTCTGGTTAATCGTCAGTTTTTTGCATTTATTTCATCTATCTGCACTTCTAACCTTTTTTTAATACATTGGGGATTTTTTTGTGCTAATTGCTTTTTGATTTAGGAAAAGAAAAAAGCTACATTTTCAAGTCTGTGTTGGGAGTTTGTTTGTGAACTGTGTCAGACTTGGACCTCAAAATGTCTGAATGAAAACTACACAAGTCTTTTGCGTTGTGATTTCTAGTGTTTCTGTGTCTATAGATTCTCTTCATATTGTGATTCCTGTGTGTTCAGTTTTGTCCTTTGTGTCTTTGGTTTTTGGACTTTGGTGAGAGTCTGCAGTATTTAGATGGACAGATTTTACAGTATGTGACAAAGTTTCTGTGTTTAAATAGTTGATCATTGTGTTTAAGGGTCTGACAAAAGTGTTTTCTAGTTTTGATTAAGTTAAGGCTTGTAAATGGATATAAGATTACGCCAACAGGAACTGAGTATTTGCTCACTGAGAGGCAAGTTTTGCAATTTGAGCTGAAATTTAGACTTAAACTGTAATAAGTTTGTCCTTGTTTGGGTTAATTACTATTTACGACTTTAGCCTATCTACTTTAGTCTCGTTTTAGACCCAGTATTGTCTCTTTTTAGTCCATGTTTAGCCCTAATTTAGACCTGATAGATTCAGTCAGTGAGGTGGCACTTGGTGTGAAAAGTTTGAGGTCCACTGCTCTAGTGATGATACAAGAGCTAAATAACCTTTTAACATTGTGACTGCACAGAATTACACACATTTTAATTGTACTTTTGTCATTTTATCCACAGACTGGGTGTTCCTGATTCCTCTGGCTGTTTTTGGGCTCATGCTGGCTGTTTATGTGACCCTTATACATGTAACAACTGAAAAAAAAAAGAAAGAGAGAGGCAACAGCGCCCCCTGCCGGCACCTGAGATAATAAAGTCACGTGACATCAGAAAAGCGACAGTTCACTTTCAACAAAATTAATTAAGAAATGTATTTTGCAAATCGGAAATTTAAATCAATGCAAAAAGGAAGAGTGAGAAAGTGCAGAATTGGAGTGAATTGCTCTTGTTTTTTTAGTGATAGTTGTCGTTGTCAAAAATGAGAATGTTTTCAGAGGAGGTCCACATCTGTATAAAGACAGTTTGCAACTATTTGAACAGAGAAATTCAGACCTTCTTTCCATTTAAAGGAGTTGTAGGCATTTTAGGATAAAATATCACTTTATTAACTCTAAAGGAAATTAAGACACCATTAAAATACATAGAAATAACATTTTTAAGAAATTATATATATATATATATATATATATATATATATATATATATATATATATAATTATAATTATATAATTATATAAATTATATATATATATAATTTTTATTTTTATGTTTTTTTATTTTTCCCATGTAATAAATTATAATCTACCACACCAAAATCTATAAGATCTCTATCTGTTGTCCTTCTCTAACTGCAGGAATTAGATACAGACAGGAATACGTTTGGACCCCTGCAAACTTGAGGCACTTTTGTGAGATCACATTAAAACCAACTTATTGTAACATTATCTGTGTCATTTTTTCCTTGAGATACATCAAGTCTCCCTTCAGTTCATGTTTAGACCAGTGTTTTTCAACCACTGTGCCGCGGCACACTAGTGTGCCGTGAGATATTGTCTGGTGTGCCGTAGGAAATTATCCAATTACGCCTAACTGGTCTAAAAAATATTTTTTGAAAACAAATTAATTATTATCCACAAATAATGTGCCGTTGTCGAATGTCTGCGCTGTCTAGCGATTGGCAGAGTAACCATGTAATACTCTTTCATATCAGTAGGTGGCAGCATGTAGCTAACAAGTAGCTGCTAATTGATTTCAATTTGAGACAAGAGAATTAGTGATACGTGGATGCGTCAGGTGACAGTGGCATTGTGGCTAGCGGGACTATATGGTGAGAGTGATGGAGAAGTTTTTGAAAAGGGAAGATGCTAACTTTGAACCGGACCCTGGGCAAAACTCAGACCCAGATGAAGGCCCAAGTATGAGTGGAGATCAAAAGAAAGCAAAGACGGTTAGCTCAAGCAAAACCTCTGGCGCACGGCAATACAGCGAAAGCTATATTTCATTTGGATTTACTTTCACTGGAAATCCAATGAAACCGACTCCGTTGTGCTTGGTGTGTGGTGAAAAGTTATCCAACAGTGCTAGGGTCCCAAGTAAACTTAAACGGCATCTTCAAACGAAACACCCTTCCCTTCAAAACAAGAATGCGGACTATTTTGTTCGCCTGCGTGAACACACGGAGAAACAGGCAACTATTATGAGAAAAACCACAAAGGTAAACGAGAGAGCCCTTAAAGCTAGCTACCACGTTGCTGAACTTGTAGCTAAGTCAAAAAAGGCGCACACTGTGGCAGAGACACAGTGTGTCTTTCTTCAATTCCTGCCAGGATATCAGCTCTGTGTTCATCCAAACAGGCCCAGGTTTCACACTGAGTGAGTAGAAATATTTTATTTTATTATAAAATGCTTTTTTTGTGTTTATTTGATTCCTGTTCAAAATACTTTGATGAGAATTACTTTATATTGTAAATATAGGATGCAGAGTTTCATTTTTTAACATTTTCTGCTGATGGTGTGCCTTGTGATTTTTTCAATAAAAAAAATGTGCCTTGGCTCAAAAAAGGTTGAAATACACTGGTTTAGACCATCGTTGTCTATTACAATACTAGAGGTTCACAGTTCACAGCTCCACAGCAGACAGAGTGCTGCAGTTCAGCCTGCAGGTGTCAGTGTGACACAAACAACACAACAACAACAACAACAACACCAACACATCAAATCGAAGTTTCCACACGATGTGAGGTGGATCCGTGGTAGTTTCCATTGGTCAAATTGGTTGATTGTTTTCTGAAGATGACCTTCCACAGATCTCTTTTCCTGAGCTTCTCCCTGTAACACAGGACATGAATATTACCATGAGGTTTCACAGAATGGATGTATTAATGGTTTGAAGCTAAAAAACTATGACATATTTGAAGTGCATATGACAGGTTATTCATTTTACTAAAACAGTTAGAATCATTATATTTACGATATTACTAAAATTTATATTTTTTATAGTTTGTGCATATTCAGTATTGATGACTTCATCGTGATGATAGATTTTTCTTCACAAACTGCCACTTAACTGATGTAAAACAATGATAAATATTTACCAAAGGTGCTAATCCCACCAAGCCAAGTCAGATTTATTAAGAAAAAAAATCATGAAAACCTATCATAAGAACTTTTTTTTGAACAATAATGAGAATTGTGTATCTATACATTGGCTTATATCAGAACGTTTTATTGTTTACTATAATGTTATTTTATATTTTAAAACAACTGTTTTATGGAGGATATAAGCAGAGGCAGGTGTGAGTTTAGGGTGTAATGTAGGCTGGCCGTTAGCGGCAGGATGTGCGACAGAAGACAGCAGCACGGGTGTGGTCCACAATTTTTTTATTTCTTTCTCCCATCAATTATCAAAGAGCAAAGTGCCTTGTGCAAATGGAGGTCAGAGGAGCAGCATCATCTCCAGCAGCAGAACATGGTTTGATGGTTGCAGGCGCCTTTTATCCTGTTCCTCTAACTGGACTAAACTACTATTAATTAATAGGGGTATTTAAAAAATAGCCTTAGCTCTTTAAAACTCAAACCTCCATAAAACCCCATAAACCCATAACCCAAATCAACTTTATACATATTAAAATACATAAACCCTAAAACCAAACACCAAATATACTTAAAACCCATAAACCATTTAAAACTGCCCAACATGTCTCCCCTACACCTCCCCCGCCTTGGTCCTGCCCCGGAACCTTTTTAAAGGAGCTCGTTTGCCTGGGGACCTCTTTGACACCTGGACACAAGGACAAGGAGGTGGTAAGTTAAAACATTTTTAAAACACTTTCACTAAAAACACTACAAATTACAGAACACACAAACACTTCAAAACATTCTCAAACAAACATTGCACTAATATTGCACATATCCAATGTATTAATTAGCTGTTAATTTTGTCCTCTTTCTCCTCCAGGACACGGAGCTTCAATTAAAGTGCCACTGTGCCACCAGATCTAAAACTGGGTAAAAGCAGACAAATTAAATTAAACATATTTAAATCCTTTTGTGCAATTCTTTTTTTACAGTGCAAATAATGTTTAAAGTGCTGTGTGCTATTAAAGTGTACGTGCAATTTAAAGTGCATATGGTGAAAGGTGCTATTAATCTAGTAACAAACTTGGCTGTTTGTTACAAGGGACTGAATTGACTTTGATCTTTTAGTCTTTTTACATAATGAAAATGCTTTTTACCAACATGTCTCTGTGCTTTTAGTTGCTGGGGCATCTTGTGAGTACAGTTTGGGGGAGACAAGAAATCTTGTCAGGGCATAGATATACTGAATAGACAACCAACAATTTCTTTAGTCAACTGTAGCACTACTAAAGACACGCCCTGTGCATCAATGAATAGAATAAAATGGGGCGTGGTGTAGATGTTAAGGCTTTAAAAATGATTAAGATTTCTTTCAAAAACAATTACATCAAAGAATTTGTGGTAAACAGCATCTTCATAAGTGTCTAGTTCCTCCAAACTTCTAACTCATTTCATGCTCGTTTCTCTTTCTGCTGTTTTGCTTATTAATCCTTATAATCTTAACATTATTTGTCAATAACAAAATGGTCCAATTAAGACTTCACTGACCTAGTGAATAGTTTTGACAGTTTGTGCCATGTCCCCTTTTACATCTCCCCTTTTACCTATTCTGCAGAATCAACTTTGTAGAGCTTTAAACAAGTGATCAGCAGCTATCCATCGGAGGTGCCGACCACTTTGTGGCTCTTTGTTGTGATGACGTTTACAGCATTGATGCACAGGGCATATCTGTATCTGCTCAAGAATTTCTTCAGTTGACTGCAGCCCTAGAAAAATGTATTGAAATTCAACTTCCCGAGCTACAATCAGCCTCACCTTTTGCAGTATATTATCCAGCCAACAACAACAACAATAACAACGACAACCAGACCAAAGATGCGGGCCACGGTGGTATGATCTGTCTTCTCTTGTGTATCGCGGTGTTGAGTTGGTGGGACAGAGGTATAATCTATAAAAGAAAAAAAATTAAACTTTTTTTTTTTTTTACCTTTTTATGTATTCTATAATAAAATGGACAATCTCCTATATTTTCTTTTCTCAAACTCCTGACCTAATAACAAATGTGAATGACTAAGTGTGTGTTCACACTTGTCCTGATTTGGGCCCAGTCTAATCCTGATGTAAACCTGATCTGATTCTGTTCTAGTCTTGGGTTCCTGGTTTGGTCCAAGTTTAGTTACAGATTTAAACTAGGTCTGCAACTTGACAAAATCTGTCTCTGGGTTTTTTGTAATTTTATTTGTATTGCTGTGTTGCTAAACCATGACCATACTTTTGATGTGTGATGGTGCAATTTGAATGTAATTCTGGTTTTATAAAAAATATCCTGTACTGAAATACAAAAAACTATTTTGTTCAATATTTCACATTGCCCTTGTTTCCTTCCTCAGGGGTGTGTCTGACTGAGAACGAGTCTCATTACAACACCAGAGCCATAAACAGGACAACAGCAGATACTGGTGTAAAGATGGAGGAGTGAGCGCCGCCAACGGCTGTGGAATCAACTGCTCAGGTAAACTACTGCAACTAGGCTACTACTACTACTAATACGATTACTGCTACTACTACTAATACTGTTACTACTACTACTGCTACTGCAACTAGGCTACTACTACTACTACTACTACTATTGTTACTACTACTGCTACTACTACTACTGCAACTAGGCTACTACTGTGATTACCTCCGTGTCAGATCTCGTCTGATCTCTGAAGCTGAGTAGGTTTTGAAGCCTCTCTTCTGTCAGTCTGCCCCAGGGCAGCTGTGAGCACAACTGTAGCTTTCTACCACTGAGTATTAAGTCAATGAATAAAACATGAAATGAAAATGTAAAGTGACGCTGAGTGTCAGGAAAGAGTATTGGGTTACTACTTCTACTACTATTTGAAATAAGGCTACAACAGATACTAAAGGTACTATTACTACTGCTATAGAAATACTAATATTTCTTCTACTTGTACTTAAAGTCTAATACTAAGATTAAGTGGGGATGGAATCTGATCTAACCCAGCACTAGATAAGTTCTAACCCAAGTACTAAAGCTCTAAAAAGATGACTAAAACAGACCAAACTGTAGATGTCCTAAACCAGGACTAAACCAGGTCTTGTCTTGGACTAGAGAAGGACCCAGGTCTGGAGGGAGCAGTGAGTGTCAGATGTGTTTGTTTTAATATATTTGTATTTGATGTTTTTCATCTGTCTCCTCAGATCTGCTCAGCGACAACCCAACAGTCGCCATAAATTGTGCCAAACGAGTCGTACGGGACCCCAACGGCATCAGGGCCTGGTGAGTCATGTGACCAGACCCAGCCAATCACAACACACAAGAAATATTTATGTTATTAAAACACAGGGAAAGTGGTAAAATGTCAGAGATCAGGAGTCTAACCCACAACCTCTTTACTGAGAGGAGGAGACAGGATAACCACTCTGCCACAGTAGCACTTATTGATTTTCTTGTTATTACAGGGTGGCATGGCGGCGGAACTGTCAGGGCCGAGACCTGAGCAGGTACCTCGCTGGATGTGGAGTTTGAAAAAGAAAACCACATGAATGTCATTGAAACAGCATAATCTTAGGCTTAGCTGCATTTTATTTTGAACGAGGCTATATGTAAGGTTCTTTTCTCCATGAAGATGTTGTTGTTTGATTAGATAGTTCCTCAAAATGGTTTTAAATTTAATAATCTCCATGGAGACAAGCAAGTTACCCTACAATAAAAACACCTGTTATTAAATACATACGAGATAGATACAGTCATACCATACTGTGGAACATTCAAAACAAAACAATAACATTTTCAAGACAAGCAGGTGACGGACTCTCCACCAGAAAGTTGAAATAATGCATCTTTCACACAGAATCAGTTACATTATTTGTGATTTCTTGCTGTAAACCTGAGGCAATAAAGAGTTTGAAGCATTTTATGTTTTTGGTGTTTTATGGAGTTGATAATCAATATTTAGGAGGATAAGGGAAGTGTCTGGGGAGGGCGAGAGCTGGAGGCTTAGCTCATCTAATGGATTTGGTGTGAATTGTTTGAGAATTACAATGGTACCAGTTTTGTTTGGTATATAATAAATCTATTAATAGAATGAACACCACAGACATTCTTTTATTCAATACTAAGTACTCAAAGTAAAGTTTACTCTGGCCTTTGGGTGTGTTGTGGAAATGATCTCTTGATGATTAATAATCCATCTGTGGAGCCTTGGTGAGTTATGAAATACAAAAAGGTTTATTCTTTGTTACAACAGATCTGGACAGGACAGGGCTCAGACCTGCCCTGGCCACAGACTGCCAGCCTCCTGGTGTCCCAGGACATTCTCCCCTCAGTCTCCCTCCAGAGCATCTGAGCTCTGAGTACTTCTACCAGAACTACAAAACTACAAACATATGAAAGTGACTTTTGTTTCAGAGCCATGAGTTAATCCACTTTTACACCTGAAGAAGGTAAAACAACACAGAGTTTCCTGAGGGATGTGGACAGAGCCTGTGGAGACTTCAGACACGTTAATGTCTGGTCTGTGTCTGACAAACTCACACAGATCAAATCCATTTACACAAAGACGAATAAGAATATTTTCTTTACACTATGACTGCAAATACATTTCCATCACAGATGAAACCACTTGTCTTTCACATCGGAAAGTTGATCTGAAAAAGCGGATGTGGCTCACATTCAGAGGTAACCACTGAAGTAGCACCATGGCTTTACGTTTCAGCGCTGCGCTCTTTTTACTCTCAGGTGAGAAGAAATAATATACTATATTTGTTTAGGAAAAACAATGAAATACATGTTTGTGTACTAAAGATGTTAAAGTAATGTTGACGTTTGTTTAAGGATTCATTATGTAACTTTTCTGGTGGAGGATCCATGGAGATGTTATTGGCCTGGAATGTCCCACACTATGGCATTATACTTTTTATACATATGACTTTAATAACATGAAAGTGATAACATCTCTAATAAGATAAGCAGGTGGCAGTCCCCTCACTAGAAAAGTTACATTGTACACCTTTAACCTCCCCTCCTAGGACCTGGCGTCCTCATATGTGGACAACACATTTCGTTTGTCTCGGTCACATTGCAAATTTTTAGAAGAAGAAGAACGGCATACAAGAACAGCAACAATACAAAAATGTTCAATTAATAATATTTTTAACATTTTAGAATGTTCAGAATTTTTTTTTTTTTTGTAAAGAGCTGCTCCTGACACCAGCTCTTCACATGAGACACATTGTTCCAAGAGGCACAATTATTGTTTCTCATTTTGTTTTTAGACTCAGCACAAATGTTGCTGTGTTCAGGATCTTAATAAATAGTTTTTGCAAATCATTATTCAGATGTTTTATCAAAATGATTCAACTCTCCACATATGAGGACATTCGTTTTACTTCACTTTTCTCAGAAAGTACATTTTACAAAAAGATAATTCTTTGTATTTAGACTTATCAGGTCCCAATCAGCCCAAATAGCAAAGACAAATTAATAAAGGGTCTCAGGAGGTTAAGCAAAGTTAATTTTTGTCTTTTTAGTCTGTTACATTTTGAGATGGTTCATCTAATGCAATTTTATCTATTACTCAGGCTATATTTACACCTGACATTGGTACAGCACTTTTTTTAATAACTTGTAAAATGTATCTTGAAAACAAATAAAGCTCACACATAAGTAAACAAACAAACAAACAAACAAACAAACAAACAAATATTATTGGGAAGACAGACGTGGGTATTGAATTAGTTTACAGTCCCAGTGTGAATAAGAGTTAAATGTGTAATAAACCTCTGAGAAGTGTATTTAAAGTATTCATCAAAACTATATACAGTAATTATTATATGAATAAACTAAAGTAATTGTGCTTGTGATGCTCTTGTCATTTTCAAATGTACCATCCTTCCTCTGCATTTCTCTTTGCAGTTCTCTCTTTGAGTTTATCTGAAGTGAGGGTGAACCTCACATCTGCTGTGGGATCATCTATAACATTCCCAGACCCGGTGAAGGAGAGAGCATTTTTAAATTTTAGAACAAAGACCATTGCTCTTATTTACAATGGAGTTTATGAGATTGAAGAAGACATTTACACAAACAGACTTCACTGGAGCAGCACTGGACACTTCACTCTCTCAGATCTACAGAAAAATGACTCTGGAGTTTATGCCATCGACTCTAAAAAAGGAAATGTGTTTTATAAATTATATGAACTAAAAGTCTACGGTGAGTAACATTTACTATATGTACAATGAAAAAGACAGCACTTTCTTCAAAAAAGGCCACTGTAACAGCAGAGGGACCCCTATGTTTGGGAGGCAATAATAGCCACAATATTATTATATTAAATTATATTATTATACAATGTTGATGAATCAGATCAAGCATTTTTTAAACATTTCTTTTATAAATACTTATTCTTCATACAGATCATTAATACACTGCACAGATCAAGTGTTATTTCCTGTTTGACACATCGGACTAAACCACCAGAGAGCCCGAAATACATTTTAGTCACATCACATTTTATTATTTAAATCATTGTTTCTTGTTATAGACTCAATATAGAGGAGTATGAATCTGAAATGCCACATTCCCCACATTAACACACTTTTGCCCTTAAGTAACTCACAAAATCAGAAAAATTAGTCAAATGAAGCTGATAATATGGTCCCCACACTCAAGCCAGACTGTGCTTTAATATTGTATCTGAAGGTCTTATTCACAGCCACAGACGCCTGTCCCTCGTCTTATTTATTTAGAGAAAAGAGATTTAGTCCTACACATATGAAGCATAATTTATTAACCATTACTGACTTACAGCGTTGTCATGTGTTGGCCTCTCAATGTGTCTGTGTGCGTTACAATCATAGTTACTACTGATAAAAAGTAAAAGTCGTATGTCACTATTGTCTCTGAGTTACATTTCCAGAGTCTGTCCCTCCATGTCCCACCACATTCAACAAACTGTCTCTCTTTCTCTACAGTTTGAGGTGGTCACTGTAATGATGGTTTTCAGATTGTAGAATGTCCTACTCCCAGATGGGGGCAAGAGACAGATTTTCCTAATTAATACAAGATACTTTGTCCTGAAATATGTAAAGGGTAAATTCACAAATATTTAGCCTGATGATTTCCACCACAATGTTAATTTTAGCTGCCTGTCTGTCTGTAATGGGCCTATTATTGACCCAGAATGCTGTGATGTCATCTGAAACCCATTAATACCATGTCTTTTATATTTCCAGAGCCAGTGTCACGTCCAGTAGTGTCCTGTGTGAACGTGAGCGCTGATATCTGCACTCTTCAGTGTTCAGTGACTCTCACGGAGCAGACCACACTGAGCTGGTTCAGAGGAGAGCAGCCTGTGGACAGCAGCAGCTCTGCAGTGCAGCTCCTCACTGTCCAACTGAGGAAAAACACCCCAGAGTACAAATGTGTGGCTCAAAACCCCGCTGATGAGAAGATTGTTATAGTTGATATTACTGCTGTCTGCACATGCAAGAAGAAAGACTTGAGTGATGGACAAACAAAGAAATCAGATCTTAAAATAACAGGTAAGAATTCAAATACGATGAAAAAAAGGTTCTAACAAATTGCTAAATAATATTGCTAATGAGTTTAAAGCTAGTGTAAAAACTAAACAAATTCTGGTTAATCGTCAGTTTTTTGCATTTATTTCATCTATCTGCACTTCTATGCCGTGTTTTAACCTTCTTTATTTAATACATTGGGGATTTTTTTTGTGCTAGTAGCATTTTGATTTAGGAAAAGAAAAAAGCAACATTTTCAAGTCTGTGTTGGGAGTTTGTTTGTGAACTGTGTCAGACTTGGACCTCAAAATGTCTGAATGAAAACTACACAAGTCTTTTGCGTTGTGATTTCTAGTGTTTCTGTGTCTATAGATTCTCTTCATATTGTGATTCCTGTGTGTTCAGTTTTGTCCTTTGTGTCTTTGGTTTTTGGACTTTGGTGAGAGTCTGCAGTATTTAGATGGACAGATTTTACAGTATGTGACAAAGTTTCTGTGTTTAAATAGTTGATCATTGTGTTTAAGGGTCTGACAAAAGTGTTTTCTAGTTTTGATTAAGTTAAGGCTTGTAAATGGATATAAGATTACGCCAACAGGAACTGAGTATTTGCTCACTGAGAGGCAAGTTTTGCAATTTGAGCTGAAATTTAGACTTAAACTGTAATAAGTTTGTCCTTGTTTGGGTTAATTACTATTTACGACTTCTACTTTGGTCTCATTTTAGACCCATTATTGTCTCTTTTTAGTCCATGTTCAGCCCTAATTTAGACCTGATAGATTCAGTCAGTGAGGTGACATTTGGTGTGAAAAGTTTGAGGTCCACTGCTCTAGTGATGATACAAGAGCTAAATAACCTTTTAACATTGTGACTGCACAGAATTACACACATTTTAATTGTACTTTTGTCATTTTATCCACAGACTGGGTGTTCCTGATTCCTCTGGCTGTTTTTGGGCTCATGCTGGCTGTTTATGTGACCCTTATACATG
Source organism: Periophthalmus magnuspinnatus (assembly GCF_009829125.3). Lineage (NCBI taxonomy): Eukaryota > Metazoa > Chordata > Actinopteri > Gobiiformes > Gobiidae > Periophthalmus > Periophthalmus magnuspinnatus. The sequence continues at coordinate 18,250,097 of NC_047126.1, forward strand.
TAACAACTGAAAAAGAAAGAAAGAGAGAGGCAACAGCGCCCCCTGCCGGCACCTGAGCGCAATAAAGTCACGTGACACCAGAAAAGTGACAGTTCACCTTTAACAAAATGAATTAAGAAATATATTTTGCAAATCGGAAATTTAAATCAATGCAAAAAGGAAGAGTGAGAAAGTGCAGAATTGGAGTGAATTGCTCTTGTTTTCTTAGTGATAGTTGTCGTCAAAAATGAGAATGTTTTCAGAGGAGGCCCACATCTGTATAAAGACAGTTTGCAACTATTTGAACAGAGAAATTCAGACCTTCTTTCCATTTAAAGGAGTTGTAGGCATTTTAGGATAAAATATCACTTTATTAACTCTGAAGGAAATTAAGACACCATTAAAATACATAGAAATAACATTATTATAAAGAAATATATATATATATATATATATATATATATATATATATATATATATATATATATATATATATATATATATATATATATATATATATATATATATATATATATATATATATATATAAAGTAATGTATATATATATAAAGTAATAAATTATAATCTATCTACCACACCAAAATCTATAAGATCTCTATCTGTTGTCCTTATCTAACTGCAGAAATTAGATACAGACAGGAATACGTTTGGACCCCTGCAAACTTGAGGCACTTTTGTGAGATCACATTAAAACCAACTTATTGTAACATTATCTGTGCCTCTTTGAGATGCATCAAGTCTCCCTTCAGTTCATGTTTAGACCATCGTTGTCTATTACAGTACTAGAGTTTGTTCACAGCTCCACAGCAGACAGAGTGCTGCAGTTTGTTTTTCAGCCTGCAGGTGTCACTGTAACACAAACAACAACAACATCAACACATCATTTCAAAGTCTCCACACGATGTGAGGTGGATCCGTGGTAGTTTCCATTGGTCAAATTGGTTGATTGTTTTCTGAAGATGACTTTCCACAGATCTCTTTTCCTGAGCTTCTCCCTGTAACACAGGACATGAATATTACCATGAGGTTTCACAGAATGGATGTATTAATGGTTTGAAGCTATAAACTATGACATATTTAAAGTGCATATGACAGGTTATTCATTTTACTAAAACAGTTAGAATCATTATATTTACGATATTACTAAAATTTATATTTTTTCTAGTTTTTGCATATTCAGTATTGATGACTTCATCGTGATGATAGATTTTTCTTCACAAACTGCCACTTAATTGATGTAAAACAATGATAAATATTTACCAAAGGTGCTAATCCCACCAAGCCAAGTCAGATTTATTAAGAAAAAAAATCATGAAAACCTATCATAAGAACTTTAATGTAGATGTCATGTAATAAGTGTATTTAAAAGTTTGTTTCAAATAATAAAAAGTAGTGTACGGCCATATAGCTGAACAATAATGAGAATTGTGTATCTATACATTGGCTTATATCATAACGTTTTATTATTTACTATAATGTTATTTTATATTTTAAAACAACTACTTGTTTTATGGAGGATAAGAGACTAGGATAAGACTTCACTGACCTAATGAATAGTTTTGGCAGTTTGTGCCATCTTTTTACATCTCCCCTTTTACCTATTCTGCAAAATCAACTTAGTAGAGCTTTTAACAAGTGATCTGCAGCTATCCATCAGAAGTGCCGACTTTGTGGCTCTTTGTTGTGATGACGTTTACAGCATTGATGCACAGGGCATATCTGTATTTGGTCAAGAATTTCTTCAGTTGACTACAGCCCTAGAAAAATGTATTGAAATTCAACTTCTACAATCAGCCTCACCTTTTGCAGTAAATTATCCAGCCAACAACAACAACAACAACAACAACAACCAGACCAACTATGATGAGGGCCACAGTGGTATGATCTGTCTTCTCTTGTGTACTGGGGTGTTGAGTTGGTGGGACAGAGGTATAATCTATGAAACAGATTTTTTTTTTTTTTAACCTTTTTATGTATTCTATAATAAAATGGACAATCTCCTATATTTTCTTTTCTCAAACTCCTGACCTGATAACAAATGTGCTGCTAAAGCAAGTAATAGTAAAAGGTACAACAAAATTACTTAAAGCAACACTGTGGGAAAGTTAAACATTAAAACCACACATCAGAACCTTCTCTGTAAAGATAGATTAGGTTTATGCCATACTCTGGATTGTTGTAGCTAAAAGAACTAAATTTCCATGGAGACAAGCAGGAAGTGGTCCTCCTCAGGTTTGTGGAGATGCAAGAACGCTCACCGTAATGATGCAAGTTTTTGTTTCAACTGCATAAAATAATGAAGTAACCTACTTTTGTACTTAGTTACTTTCAACAGGGACAAGCTGGAGACCGCTGGGGTGGACTGTGACCTGGCAGACTGGATCTCACAATCTATCTCACAAACCGGCCCCAGTTTGTGAGAGCCAAGAACTGCGTGTCTGATCTCATAACCTGCAGGGTAGGGGCGCCCCAGGGCACTGTCCTCGCGCCGTTCTCTGATGACTCTGCCATCATTGGCCTCATCAAGAACGACAACGATGTGGAGTACAGAGGACTAACGCAGAACCACCTCATCATCAATGCAGGGAACACCAAGGAGATGGTGGTGGACTTCCGCAGACGCCACTCTACTGCCCCCTCATGAATACCATGTAAATCTACTGAAGTCACTTTACTGAGATTTATTCTGTTTATATGCTGCACTCTACTCTTTTGTACATAATAAGAAACAGTGTGTTACATTAGAGTCTATTTTTAGTTTATTATTAAGTTTATTTTTAAATCATTTTTAAGCTATTATCTATTATCTTGTTTTATTGAATGTACTATTTTCCTGCTGTTCTTGAACTGTGTGGTGCAATACTGGAATTTCCCCACTGTGGGACTAATAAAGGCATATCTTATCTTTCCACCACTGCATATTAACCACCAAAATGTGTTTAAATATTAAACAAAAAATAACAGTTTATTGGGCTATATGTTACAGTTGTGTTTTTAAGTTCAACTCTAACGTGAATGCATAATTGGTAATCTATCTACTATGTAGATTCATTATTTACCAGAAACTTGAAGTTGGCACTTAGTTACATTCAGTTTGTAGTTGTATGTTTCGACTTCAAGTCCAACGATCTGGAGTTTGTAGATGTGGTTGCTGTCATTCTGGTGAATGTTGGTCATGATGATGGTCCCATTCTCCACACAGATTTTGCTTTTTTTTTTCAGTGTTTCACCATTGTGAAAGTTGAGCAGAGTGACATTGCCATAGGAGAGGATGGCATGAGTTTGTTTACTCAGCCCACTCCAAAAGGTCACATTTCCTCCTTCTATAGCCGTCAGTGTTTGGACACTGGGTGCAGAAGTCACATCAGCTGAAAGAAAAGAGTGAAAGATTAAATACAGAACGTGTGTTGCAATTAGCCTACTTGGAATATATGGCTCATAAACATGAATATTTATTTTACAAAAGCATGGTCTGAGCTTGATTTCCAGAGGTGAATCTCTTGTATAATGTGGGGAGAAATATAGGCAATCACCCTTCTTATTAGACATTCCTTTAGCTAACTGGTCCTATTTGATGACTAATGTGACAATTAGTCAGTGAACTATGTTCCCCAATAAGATCCGGATCAGATCTAAGGCAGTCAATAAGAACAATCACTTCATCCTGACTGGCTTTGAGCGAGTTAAGTTAGAGCTGAGAGCAGAGTTCAACTGAGTCCAGCTGAACTGTCAAGAAAGCACAGAACAGAGGTATGCGTAAGTCAGGTGCACGTGGACCAAAGATTTGTGCACAGATTTGTTTTATATCTATATCATACATGTCAGAGTCAAGGCCCGCGGGCCAAATCCGGCCCTCGAGAGTGTTTTTTATGGCCCTCAGAATAATATTGATTTATTATTATATCCGGCCCGCAGGCCTCAGCAAGCCAGCGGCCCGCAGGTGTTTTACGCGCACCAATACTACATTTCCCACAATGCAACTGTGGCACACAGAGCGGGATGCGGCTTCATTGTATTATTCATTTGCGGTCATTAGCTTAACAGCAAAAATAAACTTTCAGATAACTATTAAAATGGCAAAACGGAAGGTGGACATTGAGAACCGGGGGTTTCAAATAAGGTGGGAGTGGGAGTACATGTTCACGGAGGTAGCTGGGAGACCTGTGTGTCTTCTGTGTGGAGAAAGTGTGGCGGTAATGAAAGAGTATAATCTGAGACGGCATCATGACACGAAACACACGGACAAAAACAAGAATATGGACATGGAACAAAGGCTACAGAAGGTGGAAGACTTAAAACGAGGTCTCAATTCTCGCCAGGCTCTATTCAGAAAAGCCAATTCACAAAGCGAGGCTGCTGTCAAGGCCAGTTTTATTGTGGCCGAAGAGATCGCTAAAACAGCCCGGCCATTTACAGAGGGGGATTTTATCAAAAACTGCATGCTTAAAGTTTGTGACTCAGTTTGCCCAGACAAAAGGCAACTCTTTTTGAACGTGAGCCTGAGCAGAAACACCGTTGCTGAGCGTGTTGACCAGCTGTCAATCAATCTAAAAGAGCAGCTTGTGAAAAAGGGAAAAGATTTCATCGCATATTCCCTGGCTGTGGATGAGAGCACGGACACCTCTGACATTGCCCAGTTGTCAATTTTCATCCGCGGAGTGGACTCCAGCATGAGCGTGACAGAGGAGTTTTTGGCCTTGTGTCCTATGCATGGCACAACTACAGGACATGATTTGTACGAAGAAGTGTCAAGATGTGTAAATGAGATGGAGCTGCCTTGGGACAAACTCGTGGGGTTGACTACAGACGGAGCACCTGCGATGTGTGGACAAGGAGCGGACTGGTTGCGAGGATACGGGAGAAGATGCAGGAGGAGAACGTCACAGGTGAGCTGACAGCTTATCATTGTATAATACACCAGGAGTCATTGTGTGGTAAAGCCTTGAAAATGGAACATGTAATGAGCACCATCACGCGTGCAGTTAACTTTATCAGAGCTAAATGTGGGGATGTTGGGCTGTTTTATGTTTAGTGTTTTGTGTGGGTTGCGTGTTTTTATTGCATGTTTTTACTGCATGTTGTTTCCCGCATGGTGTGACTTTTAGACTGTTTTATTGAACAGCTCTTGGGGCGTGGCCCCACCCTTTTGGGCCAATCGCAGAGGACGTTGATGCCGGTGCCTCCCTAAATGAACAACAGGTGTGGGCGGTTAGAGGGGGCCGATAAATAGACAGACGCACACGGAGGGACACACGGGAGACGCACACGAGAGACGCTGGACTAGGAAACAGGTGCAACAGGGGAAAGGGAAAACGTACGGGGGACAAGACGCAGCGCTGACGCGCAGATGAGGACGGCCTGGACACAGCGCAAGCCGTGGGATTGAAGCCGGGCCCTGTGGAGACGGCATCGGGGCGATCCGGAGGAGCCGGAGCGCAGTACTGGAGTGACGCAGTGTGCCGGCCTGGAGGAGGCGGGGGACCGGAGGACGGGGCTGACCTACGGCGAATACTAACACTGGACGGCTCTTAAAAGCCGTCCAGCTCGGTGAGTCGGCCGCATGTGGGGTGGGTTGTAACGGGCCTATTGTACCCCCCACTGGCAGTTGTCCTGTCCCTTCCCCGTAGGAACAACCGACGGTCCCGGCCCGGAGGAGCCCAGAGCGTGACCCAGGGCGACGCAGCGCGGCGGCTGGAGGCGGTGCGGACCCGAATGCGTGGACCCGGAGGTGGATTGATATTACCACGGCGTGCACGACTAACGCTGGACGGCTCATCGCCGTCCAGCGCGGTGAGTCGGTGACGCCTGGGTTGGGCTGGGGAAAAGAGATCCTTAGTACAGTCTACTGGTGCCGGTCTGTGTCCTCCCCCACAGGGTCCGCGTGGTGGTGCAGCCTGGAGGGCCTAGGAGTACGAGGGGGACCCCGTCTGCTGTCGTGAGCGCCTGGGCCATAGCGTTTTGACCCGTCCCCGGTGGACATTTTACAGGGACGTTGTTGTGGCCTTCCGGGAATCCAATTTTCCCTGTGGACATTTTATAAAACATTTTATGTCCCTTTTTTAATCCTTGTCTTAATAAATGGTTATAGAAATACACTGGTTTTAACTCATTGCTCACCCCTGTGACCTGCCGGAATATTAGAATAGAGTCCTAGACTCTTTAACTCTAGGTGGCGTTGTCGGATTAAATTAAAAAGAGTATGATGGAGTATTAACCCTTTCCTAACCCCCCACTCGCCTTACGGCGGCCACGTGACATAAAGGTTTAAATCACCGCCAGTTCAAAGCATTTCTGAGCGAGTTAGAAACTGAGCATGGTGATTTGCCCTATCACACGGAGGTGCGATGGCTAAGCCAGGGAAAGGTGCTGCAAAGATGTTTTGAGCTGCGTGAGGAGATTTGTCTGTTCTTGGAAAGCAAAGGGAAAGACACAACACAACTCCGAGACGAAACGTTTCTGTGTGAAACGGCTTTTCTATGTGACATCACGAGTCACCTGAATGCAATGAACCTGCAGCTGCAGGGTCGGGGTCGAGTCATCTCTGATATGTACAGTACAGTGAAGGCGTTTAAAACCAAACTGACTCTGTGGGAGGCACAGATGCGGAAAGAAAACTTGAGCCACTTAACTAGCTGCCAGACCATGAAAGAGAAGCTCTCTACCAGCGTGTTCCCGAGCGCACAGTTTGCTGATAAAATTGGTGTACTAACCTCTGACTTCCGACGCCGATTTGCTGACTTTGAAGCACAAAAAAACAGGTTTTTACTGCTCAGTAATCCATTTGCAGTTGACGTGGAAAGCTCACCACCAAACCTCCAAATGGAGCTGGTCGAGCTCCAATGCAGTGACGAACTAAAGGCAAAATATGCGGCAGTAGGTGCTGCGGAGTTTGTCCGTTTCATCCCCGAAACAATGGCCCAGTTGCGCATCCAAGCTGCTCAAACGCTCTCTATGTTTGGCAACACGTACCTATGTGAACAACTGTTTTCTTTGATGAAGCTTAACAAAACATCACACAGAAGTCGACTTACTGCTGAACACCTTCACGCAATCCTGAGAATTTCCTCAGCTCAGAGCCTGACCCCGAACATTGATGAACTTTTACAAAAGATGAGACACCACGAAGTATCAGCCTCAGCCTCAAACAAGTGAACATTACTATGCAATAACATATTTAGAGTTTTTACTCAGTTAAAGTTTAAAAGTTGAAGTTAAATATTTGTTTTCACAGCACATGTGACATTTCGTTGAAGAAAGTGTTGTTTTTATCTTATTTTTGCACTTTATTTTGTTGTATTTCAGTCCTATTGTGTTTTTAAAATATTTCAGTTGAGTGACTGATAGAAAATTGCTGATATTATTTATTTTTTTGAAGTAAATTTAGCCTACTTTTGCCATTTTCCTGAAAAAATATACTGATGGTGCCTTCATTCATTGCATCAAGGAAGTTTGTCTTTTGTGCCTGTTGAAAATAAAAAATTACTGACAGAGCCATAACAAAATATTGCCTTATTTATCTGATCCGATCATATATATTTGTTAGGTTTTCAGTAGGTTCAATATTAGGTTCACTAGACTATGTGCAGTCATTTTAAATAGTTTCAATGAACATTCGATGAGTCCGGCCCTCGGCTTGTAGCTAATTTTTTCATTTGGCCCCCTGTCCATTTGACTTTGACACCCCTGGGTTAGACGGATCACATATAAAACCACTTCAGGCTTTACTGGAGGGAACAACATTAGAACGTGGTATAAAGCTCCAAAAAGTCTATTGTACCTCTAAAATCCAAAAGTGCACCTCTTTGTATTTAGTCAAAACACTGGAGGAAACGTCATGGGCACTGCTGCTACTGTAGAGCCTGAACACAAAACATCAGCTGCTAAAATCAATCACAGCCAGGAAACTATCTCTCCGAGAGAGCTGTGCCAGACTTCAGGGAAATACACACTTAAGCCACTCCCTACTATGCAGTTTACAGAACTTCTGCAAGCTACAGCACGGTAAGACAAATATTTCATCAGACCTATGCAAACACAAATTTTAATGTAAGGCTACCTATGTGCGAAACTGTCTATTTGTGAGCTATAAACTAAATAGTTTTCCAGTAGGCTGCAGAGCGCGTGCTTGTTGTTGGGCAAAGGTTAAAGTGTCATATTTATGCCGCAGTGTTGACTTTTGTTTGAAATGAGTTAGCATTATATATATTTGTGATTTGTCACTGTAATGTAGTTTGATCACGGAGAAAACATCCTTTTGATGTGCCAAAATGAAGCCAGAACGTCTCTTATTCCTTTCACTTTCGTTAGAACATTTGAAACTTGTAATTTACATAAACTTGAATAAACTTCATTTACATAAACTTCGATATGCATAGTCTTACTTTCTGGGTATGTTTGTACTGCTGATAAGCATATTTGATTCTTGATATAAAATGTGCGAATTGTTACGCAAGTGACCATATTTTTGGCGCTCTTGGTATAGTAAAATGAGTTTACCACTTGGTGGCAGCCTTTAGTCAGTTTATGTGGGCTAAAAGGCTCGTAATACAAGGTCCATGCAAATATAGGCGATACAAAACACAAAATACCAAAACTACCCACATGATGTCGGTCGTGATCAAAGAGTGTCCTCTCCAAATACCTATACACTATAACTTATTTCTAAAACCCAATGAGTTGTTTTCTTAATGTTTGTTTTTTTTTTATGAGAGAGACAGCACAAAAAAGGAACATATGTTTTCTAATCTGGTGAAGAAATCCTATACTTCCATTTTAGAAAGACTGATCACTTGTGTGTAACTCCTGTGGGCAAACGCCCCAGAGACACAGTCCAGTCTAAAACTTTAGTCAATACACTTAGACAAAAGTCTCATGCTGCTGTTATAAGAATTTAACGGATATTCATCCGAGAAATGCGCTGCGCATGGCGACATATTCACTCACTCACTGAAGCTTAGGGTGTGTCGAACATCTTTATGCACTATAAACTATTCCCACAGTCTTTGATTTGACACTATGTGCTGTTAAGGCTGAAGCTGCGCCAGGCAGACGTGCAAAAACAAACGGTAGAAGAAGGGGAAGTATGCGTCATGCGTCTTGAGTCAGCTTTCTTACAACTTCCACCAGCTAAACTCAATCAAGACTGACGTCACTGTCCACAGAAACATAGAGAAAGTGTCAGCAGTCATCTGCAGTCTTCCTCTCTACCTTCAAACCAGGCTAGAAATATAGGGGTAATAATGGAGTCAGATTTGAACTTTAACAGCCACATCAAATTAGTGACATCTGCAGCTTTTTACCATCTAAAAACATTGCACAAATCAAAGATATACTGTCAAAGCCAGACTTATCCATGCATTTGTCTCCAGTAGGTTAGACTACTGTAATGGCCTGCTCACTGGCCTCTCCAAACGAGCCTTAAAACAGCTGCAGTACATCCAGAACACTGCTGCTCGGGTCCTGACTAGAACCAGGAAGTATGAGCACATAAGTCCTGTGCTCAGGTCTCTGCACTGGCTCCTGTAGCTCAAAGAATAGACTTTAAAACAGCTCTGCTTGCTTGTGACAAGTCTCTCTATGGCCAGGGACCAAAGTACATCTCTAAGATGTTAGTGTAATATGAACCATCTCAGACTCTGAGGACTTCAGGGACCGGCCTCCTGCTGGTCCCAGAGTCAGGACTAAACATGGGGAATCAGTGTTTTAGTTTTATGCATCTAAAACCTTGGAACAGTCCTCTTGAAAATGTGAGACAGGCCTCTGTCTTGACAATGTTTAAATCGAGGCTCAAAACGGTTCAGCTGTGCATATGACTGAAAGGTTTTTATTCTGCACTCTTCTCTTTTAATGTTAATTTTATGATAATTATTTGTGATTATTTAGGTTTTGATTTGTTGTATTGTGATTTTAATGTCTTTCTTATTCTGTAAAGTACTTAGAGTTACTTTGTGTCCGAATTGTGCTGTACAAATAAACTTGCTTTGCTTTACGCAGCTGTCCGTCCCATCTGCAGGAGTGTGCCTTGTGAAGGTTTTGTATACGTAAAGTGTTAAAATCTCGCTTTATTTTACTGTTTCCACTCATATCGCTTGCGTACGACGGAGTATAAGGGTCACTTAAATGAAATAAATTATGCGGGTGCTACGAGGATTAAGGCATAGTACTACGAGAATAAAGTCGTAATTTTATGAGAATATAGGCTGCTGTACGTGAGTGAGTGACAAGTGCATTATGAAGAATTTGGAGCATTTTGTTCAGATATAGCAATTTCTTCCAAATCTGTCTGGTTCCTCCGACTAAACAAACTCCAATGCTGGCAGTGTCCCTTAAAAGTACTTGTACTGATGATAGTGTGGTGAATGTGGGCTAAAAGACACAGTATTTCATCGTGCGTAAACCCCAATTGAAAATTTATCTGAACAAAATGCTCCAAATTCTCCATAAGGCATAACCCACTGGTCACTCATTCACGTACAGCAGTACTGTACTGTCATAAAATTACCACTTTATTCTCGTAGAACCCGCATAATTTATTTTATTTAAGTGACCCTTATACTCCGTCGTACTCACAGGATATAGTGCAGCTTTTAGGAGAGTTTGGGACTAAAGCAGATCATGTCTTTTCACTGTAGGCCTGTATTTTCCGTCACGTGCCTCGTTCACGCTGGAGCATCGTTTGTGTTGTTCCACTGTGAAGATATAAACTGTGTTGAGTGTCTGCTCCGTGTGCACAAGGCAAGGCAAGTTTATTTTTATAGCACAATTCGTACACAAGGTAATTCAAAGTGCTTTACAGAATAAAAAGACATGAAAATCACACAAATCAAAACGTAAATACTCAGTCATATACACAGATAAACAGAACTGTTTTGAGCCTGGATTTAAACATTGTCAAAGTAGAGGCCTGTCTCACATCTTCAGTAAAACTGTTCCAGGTTTTAGCTGCAGAAAACTGAACACCGTGCGCTTTTTTCTGTCACAGTTTTCATTTGACGTCAGTTGTATAAGGAATAAAGCTGCCCTCTTTGTGCAGGTGTGACATGTGAATACAAAAAGTTAAATTAAAGCGGAGGAGCGTTATGACCCGACCCACCCGCACTCGTTTTACTTCTCCTCTGTGAGTTATTACAGATCGACCCGCGCATCACAAGAGGGGACAAAGGCACAGCGGCATTCCTTTAGTATTTAAAACATCTTTTACATATCTGCTGTCTTCATGGGGCAAATATTAAACCCAAAAAGGGGACACAAAGCTTGAGCACCACCTGGGCCCTGTCTATGCACGTCCCTGGTGTAGGAGCCTTTTTGGTTTATTCCTCCCGCCTCTATGGAGCACTGTGACTGTGGACTGGCTTAGTGTGGAATAAACAAGAATTTGCTCTGTACTTGTGGAACACTCTCTGGAAAGGTTTTCATTTATTTCATTCAGCCATGCAATATCAGTAATGCATTATGACAACAATACAGTGAAGTCAAACACATGTAGTGAAGAGGAGCAAGAAGAAGACCAAGAAGTTTTATTATTACTCCTTTAACAAACTGAAAATAAGCAATCATTGAGATAAAAAGCACTTCCCCTTAATACACTCTTTCTACGCATCACTTATCACATAATATTTTCATTAATGTTCCTCATTTCCTCAATATCTCTCAAATACTTTGTTCAGCATAATTTTTTTCAACTACAATTTCAACAATCGAGCTACAGGATCTGTTGTCCTTGTGTAGACCACTCCACAGCCCAACACCAGCCACAGAAAACCCTCTGTGCCTCAGTGAGGTGCAGGAAAACGGCACACAGAAATGTGCCTTACTTCTTCTGCTCTCCTCAATATTTAATGTAAAGAGATTGTAGATGTTTTCTTCTTTCTTTAACACTTTAAAGATTTTCAGTTTTATACAGACATATACAAACAAAAATCCCGAATCAGAAAATTTCAGGCGCCCGCACATCCAAAAATATGTCACAGCCATGTCACCAGTGTCACCTACAAATGAAGGACAAGGATGTGCAAAAATAAATGTAATAAATAAAAAACGAAGTAAACAAACAAACTTAGTAATTATATAAATTAATGAATCAAATAATAATGGGCTGCATTGCACACACCACAACAATGTTAATGGTGTAGTATCTACTCCCACAGAGATGCGCGGGTCTGGCTTTTTCCTCATCTCGCAGGCCCCGCATTTCTGATCATTATGGTCCACCCTGGCCCACAGCAGAATCTATTAATACAACTCGCCCCGACCCACACCCTCAATCATTACACACACTGTAAAAATACGTCAATAAATGCAGCTGTATTTTAGCATAAACGTGATTAAAAACAGACATAATCGGAGTGGATCCGTCAGTATGATGAACCAGCTGCAGTTTTCTTTCAAAACAAAATAATAACTCATCTTCCATGTCCAAATCGCCTCTTTTTGTCTGTTTCCTGTGCCAATGGTTATAAGTGGCTCATGTGGCGCGCGTGGGTGGAGCGCAAGTGCGCTGGTTACGTGCTTTTTCTTCCGTGAAAAAATGAAGTGACCCGCTCCGCAGGAAATACATTTTTTTCCAGCTCGGCCCAAACGGCGGGTCAGGAGTCAACCCGCGCACCTTCACTCCCCACTCATATAAACACTAAACCCTCAACACACACAATAAAGGGTAAACTATATCTTACGTACCCTTTAACCTTTAGGCTAAGAGAGATGAAAAAGCTACAGTATTTGTTTAATAAGAGTCTAGGCCAAGCTGGCACCAAACACAGCCATAATTGGGTTTGGATCAATTGTTCTTCTACAAACACGTGAGAAAGACTCAAAAATGTAACTCTTAAACATGACCAAAACATATGACCCATAGTAGCACGTGACTGTCCACATCTCAGACATCCATCATCAGAAGTGACATATATCCATGGCAACTTGGCTTTGGTCAGACAGGCCCGATGAAAAACTTTAACTGTATTTAACTGTATTAGACAGTGTCATATGAAGATTCACGATGAATATAAACGTCATCTGAAATCTGTAACTTCTATTCTTGTTCCCATGAATTGTTCAACTGTCAGGGAAGTGGAATCTATATGATGGAGTAAGTTATAAGTCCAACAGATCAGTTTTCTTGAGACGGATTGGAGATAAAACAGCAGCTACACTGAGCGATTACAGATCTTTTCTGGTACCAGTTTTTAGGTCCCTTCCACATAGTTATGCATATTTTAAAATGAACAAGCTCTTTAAATGTAAGGATTTTTTACTTAATAAAGAGTTTATTTATGTTTTTTCTATTGCCTTTATGATTGATAATTAGACCTGAGCCTCTACAGGGCGTAGGGTCTGTTGCTTCATCGTTGCAGTCTGTTTTCACGAAGTTGCGTGTAAAGCGCAAAGCACTTGTTTTTTTCTAACCTGTCATCGTCCCATTGACTCAATGACGCAGGCAGCGCGACGGGCATGTCCCAAACACACTCGTGTCCCAAACACACTCGTGTCCCAAACACACTCGTGTCCCAAACACACTCGTGTCATCGAGCCCTGTCCAAGCCCCGGCATGGGCCATATTTATTACTGCTAAAATGAATGGAAGTCAATGGAAGTCAATGGGGGACCCCAACGTGATGACAAATCATGAGCACGTTAGCATGTTATCACGTTAGCATGTTATCACGTTAGCATGTTATCACGTTAGCTTGTTATCACTTTAGCATGTTATCACGTTAGCATGTTATCACGTTAGCATGTTATCACGTTAGCATGTTATCACGTTAGCATGTTATCACGTTAGTTCTCATCATTCGCCGTTGACTCCACGGTGACGTGGAGAATGTCGAGAGCTTTCACTAAATGTATAATATGTCATTGTAATGTTATTGGATATATTGTTTTTACTAAAAATATTCTTAGGCCTGAGCCCCTACAGGGCGTAGGGCCTATTGCTTCCGCAACGATGAGTGCATTTTATCCTCCTGTGTTTTTGTCCCAAAAATCATGTATCAAAGGAGCTCTTTACTTTAGCCAGTTCTACCTGCACCCTCTCCATTAACTCTCTTAAATTTGGCCCTCAACTGAAAATAGTACCATCCGCAAATAACAAATAATTAACATTTTTGGCTACTTTACAAATGTCATTAATAAACAAATTAAATGATTTTGATCTGATTACAGAGCCTTGTGAATTCCACACACCACAGGTTTACAAACTGAACTGTAGGAATGAAATTGAACATATTACTGTCTATTTGTGAGATAAATCTAACCATTTATGACGCCTTATACCATAACTTTTCAATTTTAACAACAACAGTATCAAAAGCTTTTTTGTAAATCAAGGAAAATGCCAACAGTAAAATTTATATATATATATATATATATATATATATATATATATATATATATATATATATATATATATATATATATATATATATTTGTCTATTACACCTAATATGTCTTCAGTCATGTGAATTAATGCAGAAGTTGTCGATCTGTGTGATCTGAAGCTATACTGAAATCAGGTTGTATTTTTCTACAAACAAATCTAATTTATGTGTAAACCATTTTTCTATAACACTGTATTAGAAAACTATCACAACACAGAAACTGGTCTATAATTATTAAATGAATGTTAGTTTCCATTTTTAAATAAGGGAATTACCTTTCGCTGTTTATGAATGAAAGTATATCACCAAAGTCATTTTTGAATGAGTTTGGTGAGTAAATGATATAAATTCTCTTAAATGGGCTGTAATGGACATGTTGTATGATACTGACTGGACTTGGACAAAATAGTTTGTTTGGTAATTACATTCCCATTTATATTTGACTGTAATTTATATTTCAAAAAGCAAAATGTTACTCATCTTATGCATTTCTTGTGATTCTTTTGCTGACTCATAGCTGTACATGTTGAATATTGACCAACTGTTTCTATAATTAGAAAAATAAGCCCCAGGACTGTTGTAAACCAGATGTCACGTCGTCTTCATAATACATAGCTGGTGCTTTTTAGTGGGAGTAACTGTGTGTTGTGTTAGTATTACAAGGGCAGGATTTTTAAGAAGAACAATTACTTTTATTCAGTTATAAGCAGACCTTTTTGAGGCACATCTTCCGAGAGAACAGTATTTTCAGTTTTGATATTGTTGTTTTGGTGGAGGTGAAATGTGTAATACAAAATACTAACCTACATATAGGATAGTGTCACTTATTGAAATTGTCATTAGGCAAGACAAGTTTATTTATATAGCATTTTTACACAAAGTAATTCAAAGTGCTTTAGATAACAAGAAAGACATTATAATCACAATATAAGAAATCAAAACAGAAATAACCACAAATAATCATAAAATTAACATTAAAACAGAAGAGTTCAGAATGAAAACTTTCCCTCATATGCACAACTAAACAGAACTGTTTTGAGCCACACCTCTGCCACACACGCTCTGCTGAAAAACAGAAGGGGAAGAGTGAAAACAGTAATCCATAACAAGACTATGAAGATGTACACACACAAGTACCTATAGGTGTCCACTTAGATATTATTTTATGCTCATTTTTAAGGAGCCTGAAGTCTATCTGGTTTTATCAATCTGTTGTTGCTGCTGTTCTTTTTTATCCTGTTTTGTTTGTTGAACTGTAACAGGACAGGGCTGAGTCATTGGTTGGGGTGATGAAATGGGGGACAAATGTAATGGAGAAAAAGAGAGGGCATCGTCTCTGACACCACACACCCTTTAAAAAATACATATATTTTTGATATGTTAATATTTCTTATGTTTTGCTAATTTGTTTGTTTTGTTAAAATTGAACTGTTTTGAACCTTGAATTTAACTTTCTATTTTTGTAACCATAGAAAGTTGTGAGGCTTGTTTAGGTCAACTAAGATTTTATCAAATGATTAATTAATGTTGTGGAATTTATCTGTAAAATAATACCCAAACATACAAGAAGACAATATTGGATTACTACGTTTGCACTGGTTTGCACAATAGTCCCACTACTGACAGACAGTTTCTGCTGCAGTGAGCTCAGGGCAGTGGGGTAAGAACACTCAAATACTGTCCGAAGTCTGAGCCCTTCCCCAAGTACAAATCTACACTCAGGTCAGTCTGGAGGGACATTTGGCCTTCTTAGCTCAGAGAGGTAACAGCTTTACATTAGTATTTGAGTACAGGTAAGGATGATCAAACAACACCTATGTGAAATAAAACAGCAGACATGTAAAACACAAAGGTACCTATAACCTTTCTGTGAGACTAAAGGATTTGACAAAGGCTAGTGTGACTTTTAACACTTCCTGCAGTGTATCTTGGACAATGGAAAAACAGCACACAAAACAAACATGTCCAGCCTGGTCTTGATGTCGAGCAGCATGTTGTACTCTTGGGTCTGCCGCTCTATGTCAGCATGCAGCTCGGATATCTGAGCTTCCAGACACCTGCATCTGCATACCTTGGGGTTTAATGGAATACCGCGACTCTGTCGCCGCTAAAGTTCCCTCATATGCACAACTAACAGAACTGTTTTGAGCCACACCTCTGCCACACACGCTCTGCTGGAAAACAGAAGGGAGAGAGGGAAAACAGTAATCCATAACAATTAGACTGTGAAGATGTACACACACAAGTACCTATAGGTGTCCATATTATTTTATGCTCATTTTTAAGGAGTCTATCTGGTTTTATCAATCTGTTGTTGTTGCTGTTATTTTTATCCTGTTTTGTTGAACTGTAACAGGATAGGGCTGAGGATAGGGCTGTAACAGGACAGGGCTGAGTCATTGGTTGGGGTGATAAAATGGGGGACAAATGTAATGGAGAAAAACAGAGGGCATCGTCTCTGACACCACACACCCTTTAATACATATATTTTTGATATGTTAATATTTCTTATGTTTTGCTAATTTGTTTAGTTGAATTTACCATTGTTTACCTTGGTACCTTTTCTGTTCTGGTTTAGTCTGTGGGGCACCTAGGGTAAATATGTGAGTGCACCTGCAGACATGGTGCTCAAAGTGATTATTTGAGTTATGTTTAGTTTTAAGTTTTCTCACTGCTTTTATTTTTTAGTTTTTGTTGAAAATGGTCACTACACTTTAGTTTCCACTGCAATAAGTATTTAAATAGTTTTATGTAACCACTGGATTAATTACAGCAATAAAATGTAAACAAAACATCCTCCTCAGTTAAAGCCACACGTCTGAACAACCTGTATGACTGTGAAGTGCAAACAGTAAAGACCGGTTTCCTCTGAGTGTGAGGGGCAGTGAAAATCAACTATTATGAGGTGGTGGCTGATCAGGTCTGACTGGTACGAGGGGCGTGAGTCGACATCAAATGATATCACCTTATTAAAAACTTGCCTTGTGTTAGTGAACCCTCATCATAAGTGTAGTAGATACATGTATAATTACTTCTTGTGTTCATCAATCAATAATAAATAAATAAATGAAAAAATTATTTGAAGACAATATTTTAAAAACAGGTAGTTGGAGCAAAAGATGATTGAAGCGCAATTTGAGAACAGCAATGAACAGAGACTGGGATGAAATACAGGATTGTGCCAGTACCATAGTTGGTCCCAGGACAGCAAGTATGAGTATATATGAAGTATATGAGGAGTAAAAAGGTATGGAAAATTGAACTGTTTTGAACTCTGAATTTAACTTTCTATTTTTGTAACCATAGAAAGTTGTGAGGCTTGTTTAGGTCAACTAAGATTTTATCAACTGATTAATTAATGTTGTGGAATTTATCTGTAAAATAATACCCAAACATACAAGAAGACAATATTGGATTATTACGTTTGCACTGTTAAACAAATAGTCCCACTACTGACAGACAGTTTCTGCTGCAGTGAGCTCAGGGCAGTGGGGTAAGAACACTCAAATACTGTCCGAAGTCTGAGTCCTTCCCCAAGTACAAATCTACACTCAGGTCAGTCTGGCGGGACATTTGGCCTTCTTAGCTCAGAGAGGTAACAGCTTTATATTAGTATTTGAGTACAGGTAAGGATGATCAAACAACACCTATGTGAAATAAAACAGCAGACATGTAAAACACAAAGGTACCTATAACCTTTCTGTGATACTAAAGGATTTGACAAAGACTAGTGTGACTTTTAACACTTCCTGCAGTGTATCTTGGACAATGGAAAAACAGCACACAAAACAAGCATTTCTACCACATCAGCTAAACAAATAAAGTTTATTTTAACCTGTGGTTGATAGAGGTAATTATGTGAGATAGATGATACAGCCTTGGCATGTGGAGAAGGAGAGACAGAGAAGTGAAGGAAGGGAGGGGGTGGGGTTGGGGGTGGGTTTAAAGTCGCCTGATTTGATTTACATCGTGTGGAGAGAGGCACAGGAGAGCAGTGCATTTAGTCAGCCCTGGGGTGAACATGATTTCAACAAAGCTTATGTTAGCACTACCAGCTCTCTGTAAGTACATTTTAAACTGTTTTATACCTTTGATGATTCCACTACACATAAAGCTCACACACTGATGTCTTAATATGCTGAACAATGCACCTGTAGCAAAAGGAGACATAGCTCTGTACACTGAATTTTTTATTGAGCCAGTATAATACAAATGGGTAGTTTTCAGATTCTGAATATGATCATGTCATACACAGCCATTTTTCTCTATCAATTTCTGTTGACATTTTTTTAAAGTTAAATTCACAGATCATTTTGCCTTGTGACAATACCCTAGAACTTGATACATTACAACAAAAATCTGCAAACAAAAACATTTTAACAGTATTTTAGTTGCCCTCCATCTGTATTGAACATTACTGGCCTATAGAATGTTGTACTGACCATATACTGATCTGCAAACAGTTTTACAGCCAAATAATAACCAAACAAGCCATTGCTGTTTTTGCAGAAACCATGATGCAAAACAACCCTTGATGTTACACACTTACATTATGAGACTAATATTTTAAAGAAGTCTGTTTTGTAGAGTGACTAAACTCAACATATTGAGACTTGTCGAATATAATATATCTATATGTTGTAATGACAATGTAATGTGTACTTTTATTTGAACATATCCATAGAAAATAATGATATGAATGAATTATATAATAATAATAATAATAATAATGAATCAGCAAATGGAACAAATAACACAGTGCTTCATTATTAAGTGCAGATTTTGGCTATAGGTCTACTTAAAGACCACACTGTCTTTCTTATTCTGTAAAGCACTTTGAATTACCTTGTGTACAAATTGTGCTATACAAATAAACTTGCCTTGCCTAAAAAACATCACTGATTTCTTCATGTTTTTTGTATTGATCTAGATGCTGTCTCCTCTTTTCTTTCAGTTTCTCTGTGCAGAGCAGAGGCAGCAAAGTTTGTGGAGGTGAAACACGCAGACAACGTTACACTGCCCAGTTCCATCTCTTCTCTGTGGGGGGACTATAGCGTCTCATGGACTTTAAACAACACCCGGACTCTCATTAATCTGGACCATGAGAAAGTGCTGCAGGAACCTCCTCTTGCTTACATCAACCGTTTGTGTGTCAATCACACAACTGGGTCTCTGCACCTTTACAACCTCAGCCCAGCAGACACTGGCATCTATAAGGGACAAATCATTAACGGAGACAGTTCAGTTTATAATGTCCTCTACAACGTGTCTGTTTTTAGTAAGTGAGAAAAGTGACACATGTTTGTTCATGTTTTGGCATTTTTGACAGTCTCTATGTGCTCAGCAGTGGTGTTGGTGAAATCTGTATGTTGCCAGTATGTTATGAACTAAAACACTGATTCAAAGTGCCTGTGTTTACATGTACACCAAAAATCTGATCATCATCTGATTTCTGGAGTTATCAGATTATGTGTAAACAGTTACCTCTCATGTAATCTCATTTCTTTCTTATCACACCTCTGCACGTCTTAAAAGGACATACACAAAACATCTGGTGTTTTAGATTGAAAAAGTGGTTTAGTTTAACTGAGACATGTCTCCAGGTGTTTTTGATGATCAGATCAATTCTTTTGCACATGTAAACACACACCAAAAATCAGACTGATTTTGTTTGTAAATGTACACGTGTAATGTACAGACATTTATTTAGTTGTTTAATTATCTGAACATCCTGGTAATTCACATATTTGATTAACAGAGCCAGCTCCAGTGATAAACCCAGATCCAACCCCTGTGCCTGCCTCTGCAGCGAGACATCACTGGACCACAGGAGTATGTGTCATCATATTTCTCTGTGTTTGTATTGGACTAACATTTAAGGTGAGGACTACAACTACTTTTCACTAAAGTATAGTTAACATCATCATATTTATGTTTCGTGTTTTTTACACTTACAACCTTGCCAAAAATTTAGTTTGTTGAAGTTTATAATTTTACTTCCTTGTAGGACATGAGTAACAGAACTGTTACCCAGAAACCATAATATTAACAAGGGCCAAAACATGTATAGATTGCACAATAGTTTAGATTAGACTAATAAAAATAGATTTGTTCTAAAACTGTGATTTGCTGCACTTACCACCAAAGTAATAATTAGATAAATAATTAGATAAATAATAATAATTAGATAGATGTGATATATATATATATATATATATATATATATATATATATATATATATATATATATATATATATATATATATATATATATATATATATATATATATATATATATATAAATATATATATATATATATATATATATATATATATATATATATATATATATATATATATATATATATATCTTTTCCATGATAACAACACCAATGAAATTGTCCTTCCTTTCAGCTCATGTTGAGAAGAAAACGGGAGAAGAACAAGCTACTACCTGGACAGGATAGTTATTAGCCTAAAAACATGTACAAATGACCACCTTTGAAACCTTTGCTAGCATTGTTCAGAATCAGAATCAGAATCAGAAGACTTTTATTGCCATAGTCTGTGAACACAGTTCACAAACTAGGAACTTGATACGGTGAAAAAGTGCAACATAAACACACTGAATAAATACAAATACAATAAGGGCATGCACAAGTTAAAAAGATATGCTTAAAAAAATCAAATGAAATACTTAAAGGGAAAAAATATGTACAATAGCAGCATCAGAACAACAGTGCAAAGTGGGTTATTAAAGTGACCGGTGTTATTAAGTGTCCAGTTTAGTGCAGATATTATAGAGTGTTCATGAGACAAACAGCAGAGGGGAAGAAACTGTTCTTATGGCGAGAGGTTCTGGTCCCAATGGACCGTAGCCTCCTGCCAGAGGGAAGTGGCTCAAATAGTCCATGTCCAGGGTGAGAAGTGTCAGCTGCTATACGGCCTGCTCGCCCCCGAGTCCTGGAGACGTACAGGTCCTGTAGAGATGGAAGGCTGCAGCCAATCACCTTCTCAGCAGAGCGCACAATGCGCTGTTCATGGCTGGGTGAACATAAAGCCCATCAATTCAATTCAATTTATTTGTAGTCATTGTCACAGAAGAACAACAAAATTACATTTGGAGCATCCCATAAAGTGCAAACCCATAAATAATAAATACCCCTTAAACCCAAGTGTAAACGTTAACCCAGTGTGGCTTCAGTACAACATGAGACAGTTCTTGTAGCAGCATGATGGTGTCAAGTAAGGTGCACAAAACAGGGACATACAGACAGGGACCGGAGAATGATGACAAAATGCAACAATGCAACCAGTTCAGTGTTATTAAAAGTTGGATGTGATTTTTGTCCGTGAGAGGGAGGCAGAGAGGGGCCGAGAGGGGAGAGGGGCAGAGTTCAGGAGCCTCACAGCCTGTGGATACAGACTGTTGGCCAGTCTGGATGTTCTGGCCCTTATGGACCTGCACCTTCTCTAAGTTATTGCTCCAAATCTAAATGACTGTATTTGGTTTTGTATCTGAGCACCCTGACAACTATTTGTAAAGCTCTTTCTGTAAATAGACTTTTATAAGCTTAAAGGTGCACTATGTAACTTTTCTGGATTGGGGTTCATGACTTACACATTGCCACAGAATAGCATTAAACACCATATTTATCTTTAGTTTTATGGCTCAAAAAGCTTAAAAAATCTGCATTCTATCAGTATCAGCATCAGCTGCATGTCTTCATGGAGATAGACAGGAACCTTCGACCACAACTCACTAGCCTATGTATTGCTTAACTAAAATTTTAAGTGCACGTTTTTGTAAATATTTTTTTGGTGCTGAACACTGAATTCTGTCTCTGTCAAATGTGATGTATTTGCAAAGCACACAATAAATGTATGTTCTCATGCTGCTTTACATCATTTATTAATAGGTTTCAGGGAAATGTTTTGGGAGGACCTTTCCCCTTTCAAAGGATAAAATAATTTGAATTGTGTATTGCAGGAGAATATTTACTTGCTGGTTTGTCTCTGGTGTAGCTGTATGTCAAAAGGACAGGCCTGCTCCTTCCATTAAAGCACAGTCAATATAATTACACTTATACATCCCTGTGCATCTGAATTATTCACCGCAATGAGTTTATAAACACTTTTCACTACCCTTAGAGATCAGAGTTTTTCTGTGACAGGAGCTAGCAACAACTAGCATGCTAATCCACACTTCCTGGTTATTGGACAATAACATGTTTTCTAATTAGATGCAGACAGTACATTTTATTTAGACCTCAAAAGCTATTTGTACAACATATGTGCTCTTAGGCAAGACAAATTTAGCTAATATACATGGGAATATAATCAGGTAAAGGCCATTTTATGAAAACTAAAAATATTTTAAGGTCATTGCTTTGTCTGTGCTGCTGTTGATGAGGTGTAAGTTACATATTTAGAAGAGTCCTCAGGCCTTACATAGCCTTATTGGCTGAGCATTCAACAGAATAGTACTACTAACTGTATAACAGCTCAAATAGTGCCCTATAGAGATCACTAGAGTTTATAACACTAAACTCTCAAACAGATTCTTACACAAATATAAGACACATTTGACTTCATGGTTGAAGTCAGTTAATTAACTAAAGAGGGGATTATCTATATTATTGGTTATCCAGGGATATGTGGGCGTGTCCTGTGTGAAGTTCTGCCTTATAAGGAATTACTTTTTTTGGAATGGAGCCAAATACTGTGACTTGATAAAACTACACTCTAGTGCAAACTAAGTGTCAGGGATAAATATTCACACCTTACCTCAGTGGTGAGTATGATTAAAGCCCCCCCAAAAAAGTAAAATAAAGGCATTTACTTAGTTACAGGTGTTTTCATTGCACTAAAAACATGAAAAGTATGCACCCTTACCATGAGGGGTAACACTGTAAGGTACACGCCTGCTGCTCTGTACTTTCTATTTTATGTATTTTGTTAGCATCATGTAGCCATTTTGGTATAAATAAAATAATAATAATAATAATAATAATTTGCTTCTCGCTCTGTTGTGATGAGCTTCAGGAAATTAAACCTGGAAACAGCATCACACTGCCCAGTCCAGTCTCCCCTGTGAGTCCCACCATGTCGTGTGGGGTGTAAACAATGAGACTCTGGTCCTGTTTAATGAAGGAAAGTATGCGAGGTGCTAACCTCCTCACAGATACAGAGACAGCGTGACTCTGGATCGCAGGACTGGGTCTCTGCTCTAACCAAAAGGTTCAGGCAAAAGCAGAACTGGGAATGTCTGAGTCAGCTCAGGTTATGGGCTTCACTCTAGCTTCACTCTGGTTTTCAGTGTAACTCGATACCTGAGCTTGGAAAATCAGCTTTTTTTTTACTCACCTCCAAGATGGTCTATGAATAATTTACAAATATCCCTTGAATTTGAATCTTTAGTGTCTCTTGATAAGTAAGTAAGTATAAGTAATAAGAAAATTGTAAAATGTGTGGTGACTGGGAAATGTTTATATTTTTCTTTAGAGATGAAGTTGTTTATTATAAAGTTTTCTGACAATCTGTACTGTGGTGGTTGTGCTCTCTGTTACGCTGGACAAGTGTCTCTTGTAAAAAAAAAATATAAAAAAATACAATCTCAGTGGCACTTCCTGCTTAAAGTTGCAGCGCGAGAGCAGGAAAGAGCAGGGGAGAGTGAACAGATCTGTCATGACACAGATCAGTGAACAAGAAAGGGGGGGGGGGGGGGGGGTGTGACTCAGAGCACTATTTGAGAACCACTGGCGTAGATGAAGCCGCAAGCAAGAAAAGTGTTTCAGAAAAGGACATGTTAGTATTAGCTCGCGCCTTATGCTAGCGGTTAAAAATGCAAAGAAATATGCACTGATACACACAGGGGCATTTATAATAAGTCACATGATTTAAGACTATAGCAAGATCTGCTGCATTATCACAAGCCCAAATGAGTCTACACCCATTTTACTGTCCCTAACATACCAGTGTTTATACTAGCTTAATGAAAAGTTCTTGTAGTTGGTAGCCTTCTCTCTAAATTTCCAGTTAGGTTTTTTTTGGGATGCATAAAGCAGTCACGAGTGCAGGTGCTATAGTTACTTCAGTCCTGAGTACACTAAAATCTCCTAACAGACACAGTGAGGGTGATACAGGGATAATTCTTTAATAATTCATATCCCATGTCAAAACCTCTGTAATCACTCAGTGTACATTGCTACACAGCATGTATTTAATCATCTATGATACCATTTGAACAGTGTGGACATGTTTCGCATGTATTCAGCCCCATCTTGAACAGCCTTTGCCCGGTGTAATGGACTCTGTGCATGATTTTATATTGTACAAGTTGTAAATATGGACTGCTTATTGTTCTGAAATTATTTGTGCATATTTGAACCCAGTTTGTTTGTTTGTTTGCCAGAGCTGATAGTTAAATCTTTCACCCATTTGGAAATGTGGAGAGAGACTAAATCATCTGATTTGCAGAGTAACATAAGTACACATAAAGTTTAGACAATCATCTAGGTGTTTTCAGTTTGAGAAAGTAACTTATTGTTGGTACAGTAAGTAATGAATTGCCTTAGATTTTTGAGTTAATTATAGATTTAAGTTGTGTATATTCTAGAAATGTATTGAAGTGTATTTCATACTGTGCCATTAGATCTTTAAATGGAATACATATCCCACTGTCATTTATATGCTCCAGATGGGTTATGCCCTTGCTTTGCCATGTTATTCTGGTTATTTCAGATAGGTGTAAACTGGCATGGTATATGTGAAGAACCTGTTATTTTAATGAACTCCCACCAGGCTGAGAGGGATGTGTTTATTATCAGGTAGTTGAAACAACTGTGCCATTTAATTATACTGCTGATGAAGCATAGATCTACGACTTTTAATTCCTGGCACACTGTTTCTTCTTTATTCAGTTCAATTCAATGTATTTTTGTAAAGCCCAAAACCACTCCATCAGTTTCCTCTTGGGCTGAACATGAGAAAACTTGGTCATTGAGTAGTGATATGTTGAATCTCCAGTTATGCGAGAACAAGGAATTATTTTTCTTCAGAAACAGAGTTACTGGTTTGTGAAATGTATAGTGTGAATTGTACTTGTGATGTCTTTGATAATTGTGCTGCTAACTAAAAAGTAACCCAAGCGAGAATATGAGTGATGACTATTTGAGTTGAAAGTATATTCTTTGAGGTTTGGATGCTGAGAGCGCCACACATCACATAGTCCAAGGTCTGTGATATATTGTTTTAGAGTAGATAGAAAGTGCCATTTGTGCGTCCCTGTTTTACTTAACCTATCCACTTCAGGAGCACACACCAAGTTGAAGTCTCCCCCTATTATCTGCTCTGCATCTGAATGTGTAGAAAATGAGGAAGGATAGAAAAAGACTGTATGAAAAAACAAAGGATCATCCACGTTTGGCCCATAAACCCTAGTAATGCAGTAATCCCTGCTTTCAGTTGTTTTTCTAATTATTATAAACCTCCCTTCTTGATCTGTAATGGTGTCTTTATGAATACATCTAATATTCTTTTTTTTCTTTCTTTTTTTTTTATTTTTAATCATAATCGCTACTCCTCTCTATTTGAAACTGAAGTTTGCAAAGTATGTGTGGGGAAATTGCGAGGATGGTAGTATGTCTGTTGTTTCAGCTAAATGAGTTTCCTGTAATAGGACAATATCTGCATTCAGATTATTAAGGTGCTAACAAAGTTAAACTCTCTTTTCTCTGGACTCCAAACTTGGTACGTTCCACTCAACAAATTTTATCTGAATTGATCCTTAACCTGTGTTATCAGCAAAGCTGGTGCATGGGCGTTTGTTTAAGTGTGAGTGTGTGTGTGTGTGTGCGCACATGTATCTATATATGTGTTTGGGTTACTGCATCTGAGCGATCCAAAAAGCCACAAAAAACAAAAGACAGGTAACAGACATGAGGACATACATACATAGGTTTACAACCAAATCTATGCTTACAGTAGTACACCAAGAAGTCATTCTGATAAGCATTTGCTACAATGAGACTTGCAGTGTGTTGTATGTCATTACCTCAATACTGACGTTTTGTTCATGCTTTGCCACTGAGAAAGTTATTCTTGTGGCAGCGGAGAATCAATAAAGCCTACTACTTTATTTTAGTCTATAACATGAATATTTGTGCCTTATTTGATATAGCAGCTTAATAACTATTTTCTGCGAATTATTTTGACTTTTATTGCAAAACATTTTTTTTCTGCTCCTAATCTTGTAATGTGTGAACTGTGTCTCAAGTTTTTTTTTTTTTCCTATGTGAATTAATACAGTTTGTCTAAGTCCATACCTACATGCCCTGTAACCTTTAATGGTTGCTGTTAAGAATAACTGGTACTACCAAGTGCTAGTATGCAGGTTTGAAGGGAATAGAGGGAATCCCCAGCATAAACATTACACCAAACTTTTTTCTCCTTGTCTATCCACATTGAATTACAACCAGTGTGCCTTAAAGAATGGCCACATGTGCCCTGAAAAAATCCAGTTTGAAGTCACTTATTTACAATGTTATATGTGGGCAGTGTCCTGAGCAAATGTCTGAACCACAAAAAGAACCACTAGTGCTGAATCCAAAAAGCCAAACACCATGCCACAGATATTAAAGCCCCAACATAATAATAATAATAATAATAATAATAATAATAATAATAATAATAATAATAATAATAATAATAATAATAATAATAATAATAATAAAAATAAACAATAAATAGTGCTTCCTTTGTGTTACTCATGCTCTGTCCATGGATCTATATGACTTTATTATACTTTCATGCGTCTGACCAGGGATGTGCACAGACATTTTGAGATCAGGTGCTCAACCAAGAACAAAGGGTACTTTATGTCATTCTGTAAAATGAACTTGTCCACGGGTTTTAAAAGTAAGCAAAAATAGAGATTACATTTTAGGTGTTTGCTGAGGTTTAGTATGAAAGCTTTGTGCGCAAGTGTATGAGCTGAGACCAACAAGACACAGCATAAAAAGGAACATAAGGGGCTGTCTGGAGTCCCTCCCCAGCAGTATTTTGATTAAAAAAAAAAAAAAAGAAAAAAAAAAAAGAAAGTCATTTCCAGTAATTTGGGGTTGTTTTAGGTGAAGAAATCCAATTTTTTTTTAGCAGTCTGATACAGAATAGTGGGATGTGGCCCATTATTGTAGCTTACTTTTCTCCAAGACTCAAAACATGCAGTTCTTTATTAGACTATAACAGCTTGCATACTTACTATACCTATATTACCTATACTATATTTGTCATAAACTTCCATTTTAAAAGGACTGATCCCTTGTGTCTACCTCCTGTGTTTGACTCTTGATGACAAACACTGGCGCTGTGGAATCTACAGAGGTATTATTGCATCAGCTGCTCTGCTCATAATATCGTGAAGACGGATTGGGGAAAAAATACAAAATGGCTACAAGTTTAGATTGTGTCGAATATCTCCTAACATACTGTTTTGTATGCGTAGAGAGATGCCATATTTAGGCACGACATCCCCTCCTACCGTCCAGACCCGCCCCTGCTGCCGCTCCTTTAAATACAACCACGACATCCTCTCCTACCGTCCAGCCCCGCTCCTGCTGCCGCTCATTTAAACACAACCCGCTGTCAGCCTCATTCATTCTCTTCCATTTTACCGGACGGATCAAACTGTAAAAGCGAGGATGAAGTTCATGTGTTTTGGTGTCTTGGTTCTCCTTCTCTTTGTTGGTGAGTAAACCAGTAGATACATGAGCTCGTTACTTTTTAAATGTCACCCACATAACAATTGTTGTTCAGTAAATGCGCACAGCTCTTATGTAGGCTACACTGCTCGCTCTTGTTTGCAGTCTTTCCATTGACCTGATCTATTAGCTCAAAGTGATCATGCCATCGCAAAATGTAAGGAATCCCCCGTGAAACTCCCTCCCGAGCTCAGGAGTCATGTTTAAAGACTTGGGTTCAGGTGCTGCGACCTTGTTGTGTGGAAGCGCGATTTGTATTATTTATCTTTACGCCTTTAATTGACATTACAGCTTCTGGCACGTCTGAGACTTTGTGCAGCCATTCTGATAGTTTATTACGGCGTAGTAGACTGATGTTTGTGCCAAAAGTGCGTAGTGATCTTTGTGCGCCAGTACTCTGAATGTATGAAGTAGCCCACACATTTCTGAGGTCTATATAGATCAGGGGTGTCAAAGTCAAATGGACAGGGGGCCAAATGAAAAAATTAGCTACAAGCCGAGGGCCGGACTCATCGAATGTTCATTGAAACTATTTAAAATGACTGCACATAGTCTAGTGAACCTAATATTGAACCTACTGAAAACCTAACAAATATATATGATCGGATCAGATAAATAAGGCAATATTTTGTTATGGCTCTGTCAGTAATTTTTTATTTTCAACAGGCACAAAAGACAAACTTCCTTGATGCAATGAATGAAGGCACCATCAGTATATTTTTTCAGGAAAATGGCAAAAGTAGGCTAAATTTACTTCAAAAAAATAAATAATATCAGCAATTTTCTATCAGTCACTCAACTGAAATATTTTAAAAACACAATAGGACTGAAATACAACAAAATAAAGTGCAAAAATAAGATAAAAACAACACTTTCTTCAACGAAATGTCACATGTGCTGTGAAAACAAATATTTAACTTCAACTTTTAAACTTTAACTGAGTAAAAACTCTAAATATGTTATTGCATAGTAATGTTCACTTGTTTGAGGCTGAGGCTGATACTTCGTGGTGTCTCATCTTTTGTAAAAGTTCATCAATGTTCGGGGTCAGGCTCTGAGCTGAGGAAATTCTCAGGATTGCGTGAAGGTGTTCAGCAGTAAGTCGACTTCTGTGTGATGTTTTGTTAAGCTTCATCAAAGAAAACAGTTGTTCACATAGGTACGTGTTGCCAAACATAGAGAGCGTTTGAGCAGCTTGGATGCGCAACTGGGCCATTGTTTCGGGGATGAAACGGACAAACTCCGCAGCACCTACTGCCGCATATTTTGCCTTTAGTTCGTCACTGCATTGGAGCTCGACCAGCTCCATTTGGAGGTTTGGTGGTGAGCTTTCCACGTCAACTGCAAATGGATTACTGAGCAGTAAAAACCTGTTTTTTGTGCTTCAAAGTCAGCAAATCGGCGTCGGAAGTCAGAGGTTAGTACACCAATTTTATCAGCAAACTGTGCGCTCGGGAACACGCTGGTAGAGAGCTTCAGAGTCAGAGTCAGTTTGGTTTTAAACGCCTTCACTGTACTGTACATATCAGATGACTCGACCCCGACCCTGCAGCTGCAGGTTCATTGCATTCAGGTGACTCGTGATGTCACATAGAAAAGCCGTTTCACACAGAAACGTTTCGTCTCGGAGTTGTGTTGTGTCTTTCCCTTTGCTTTCCAAGAACAGACAAATCTCCTCACGCAGCTCAAAACATCTTTGCAGCACCTTTCCCTGGCTTAGCCATCGCACCTCCGTGTGATAGGGCAAATCACCATGCTCAGTTTCTAACTCGCTCAGAAATGCTTTGAACTGGCGGTGATTTAAACATTTAGCTCTGATAAAGTTAACTGCACGCGTGATGGTGCTCATTACATGTTCCATTTTCAAGGCTTTACCACACAATGACTCCTGGTGTATTATACAATGATAAGCTGTCAGCTCACCTGTGATGTTCTCCTCCCGCATCTTCTCCCGTATCCTCGCAACCAGTCCGCTCCTTGTCCACACATCGCAGGTGCTCCGTCTGTAGTCAACCCCACGAGTTTGTCCCAAGGCAGCTCCATCTCATTTACACATCTTGACACTTCTTCGTACAAATCATGTCCTGTAGTTGTGCCATGCATAGGACACAAGGCCAAAAACTCCTCTGTCACGCTCATGCTGGAGTCCACTCCGCGGATGAAAATTGACAACTGGGCAATGTCAGAGGTATCCGTGCTCTCATCCACAGCCAGGGAATATGCGATGAAATCTTTTCCCTTTTTCACAAGCTGCTCTTTTAGATTGATTGACAGCTGGTCAACACGCTCAGCAACGGTGTTTCTGCTCAGGCTCACGTTCAAAAAGAGTTGCCTTTTGTCTGGGCAAACTGAGTCACAAACTTTAAGCATGCAGTTTTTGATAAAATCCCCCTCTGTAAATGGCCGGGCTGTTTTAGCGATCTCTTCGGCCACAATAAAACTGGCCTTGACAGCAGCCTCGCTTTGTGAATTGGCTTTTCTGAATAGAGCCTGGCGAGAATTGAGACCTCGTTTTAAGTCTTCCACCTTCTGTAGCCTTTGTTCCATGTCCATATTCTTGTTTTTGTCCGTGTGTTTCGTGTCATGATGCCGTCTCAGATTATACTCTTTCATTACCGCCACACTTTCTCCACACAGGTCTCCCAGCTACCTCCGTGAACATGTACTCCCACTCCCACCTTATTTGAAACCCCCGGTTCTCAATGTCCACCTTCCGTTTTGCCATTTTAATAGTTATCTGAAAGTTTATTTTTGCTGTTAAGCTAATGACCGCAAATGAATAATACAATGAAGCCGCATCCCGCTCTGTGTGCCACAGTTGCATTGTGGGAAATGTAGTATTGGTGCGCGTAAAACACCTGCGGGCCGCTGGCTTGCTGAGGCCTGCGGGCCGGATATAATAATAAATCAATATTATTCTGAGGGCCATAAAAACACTCTCGAGGGCCGGATTTGGCCCGCGGGCCTTGACTCTGACATGTATGGTCTAACCTCTTGTGATCTCTCTCCCCTGACAGTTAGCATGAGTCTGTCCAAAACTCAGTCTATACAAGCCTACGTCAACCATAGTCGTCAATGCAGCAAGCTCATGTCTGGACACAACATACAAAACTAAGACACTATTTTGAAGATTGTGACACAGAATATGCCAAGGAGGTAGATCCCCAAAACAATGTCTGCATGCTTGGTTTTAGGGAGACACATGGCTGGGCTGAAAATCAACATTTGATCTTTATTTGCAACAATCACAAACACATGCGATACAAGTCAATAGCAATAGTTTCTGTAACATATTTTTCCCAAAAAATCAGTCACAGGGACAAAAATACTCAAATACATGGGAAATGTATTTGAGTATTTTTGTCTTGTCCAGTACAGCTATAGGCCTATTGTATAAGCAGCTCTTAAGGTCAAAATAAGTCTGTTGTTGTCTGTGTGCATCTAATTATAAAGCGTGGCTGTTAGTAATTAGGATGCTTGGACTGCAGAACATAAATGAGAAATAACTTTTTTCACATTTTTAAGACAGAAAAAAATCAGCCTTTAACACAAATTTCAAAGAGTTAGTGGCCAAAATGTCGGAATACGCTACCATTAGAATTTAACACAGCATGGTACATTTCAATATAGAAGGGAGAGGCGAATATCTAGTTGGATATCAGAGGCCAGCCGAGTTTTGTGTCACAGTAAGAACAGTAACAACAACTAGCATGCTAACAGCACATTTTCTGTTTCTGGGGAACTAAAACTCTTTATAACTACAGGTAAGTCCTTGGGGTTATTTTAAAAAGGGAGTGTTCTTTTTTCAGATGACTAGTAGTTGTAAATCATTGTCCCAGTTGATAACTACAATCTGCTAAAAAATAGTTAGTAGTTAATAATATATTGATTAGTCCTATCTAATCTATGACTACAACTATGGTCTACAGACAGCACTGGTCAAAAACAGAACAAAAAGTCTGAAATACTTCCACACTCAACCACTCCTTCAATGCAAAATGTAACATGTAGGTCTAATATTTTGTTATATTTTGTTATGTTATGAACTAGTAAATAAATTGATAAACACCCACTTCTTAATACAATTTTTTATTTATATACATCTACATTATGTCTTCATACATGTGCTAGATGGGATTATGGATGGAATGGATGGCGAAAAATTTGTCTCTATTGTATAAGCAACTCAGAACGCATAAGGCATACATGTCAGAGTCAAGGCCCGCGGGCCAAATCCGGCCCTCGAGAGTGTTTTTTATGGCCCTCAGAATAATATTGATTTATTATTATATCCGGCCCGCAGGCCTCAGCAAGCCAGCGGCCCGCAGGTGTTTTACGCGCACCAATACTACATT
This sequence comes from Periophthalmus magnuspinnatus, assembly GCF_009829125.3. NCBI lineage: Eukaryota > Metazoa > Chordata > Actinopteri > Gobiiformes > Gobiidae > Periophthalmus > Periophthalmus magnuspinnatus. The sequence goes on from NC_047126.1 coordinate 18,282,584, forward strand.
TCCCACAATGCAACTGTGGCACACAGAGCGGGATGCGGCTTCATTGTATTATTCATTTGCGGTCATTAGCTTAACAGCAAAAATAAACTTTCAGATAACTATTAAAATGGCAAAACGGAAGGTGGACATTGAGAACCGGGGGTTTCAAATAAGGTGGGAGTGGGAGTACATGTTCACGGAGGTAGCTGGGAGACCTGTGTGTCTTCTGTGTGGAGAAAGTGTGGCGGTAATGAAAGAGTATAATCTGAGACGGCATCATGACACGAAACACACGGACAAAAACAAGAATATGGACATGGAACAAAGGCTACAGAAGGTGGAAGACTTAAAACGAGGTCTCAATTCTCGCCAGGCTCTATTCAGAAAAGCCAATTCACAAAGCGAGGCTGCTGTCAAGGCCAGTTTTATTGTGGCCGAAGAGATCGCTAAAACAGCCCGGCCATTTACAGAGGGGGATTTTATCAAAAACTGCATGCTTAAAGTTTGTGACTCAGTTTGCCCAGACAAAAGGCAACTCTTTTTGAACGTGAGCCTGAGCAGAAACACCGTTGCTGAGCGTGTTGACCAGCTGTCAATCAATCTAAAAGAGCAGCTTGTGAAAAAGGGAAAAGATTTCATCGCATATTCCCTGGCTGTGGATGAGAGCACGGATACCTCTGACATTGCCCAGTTGTCAATTTTCATCCGCGGAGTGGACTCCAGCATGAGCGTGACAGAGGAGTTTTTGGCCTTGTGTCCTATGCATGGCACAACTACAGGACATGATTTGTACGAAGAAGTGTCAAGATGTGTAAATGAGATGGAGCTGCCTTGGGACAAACTCGTGGGGTTGACTACAGACGGAGCACCTGCGATGTGTGGACAAGGAGCGGACTGGTTGCGAGGATACGGGAGAAGATGCGGGAGGAGAACATCACAGGTGAGCTGACAGCTTATCATTGTATAATACACCAGGAGTCATTGTGTGGTAAAGCCTTGAAAATGGAACATGTAATGAGCACCATCACGCGTGCAGTTAACTTTATCAGAGCTAAATGTTTAAATCACCGCCAGTTCAAAGCATTTCTGAGCGAGTTAGAAACTGAGCATGGTGATTTGCCCTATCACACGGAGGTGCGATGGCTAAGCCAGGGAAAGGTGCTGCAAAGATGTTTTGAGCTGCGTGAGGAGATTTGTCTGTTCTTGGAAAGCAAAGGGAAAGACACAACACAACTCCGAGACGAAACGTTTCTGTGTGAAACGGCTTTTCTATGTGACATCACGAGTCACCTGAATGCAATGAACCTGCAGCTGCAGGGTCGGGGTCGAGTCATCTGATATGTACAGTACAGTGAAGGCGTTTAAAACCAAACTGACTCTGACTCTGAAGCTCTCTACCAGCGTGTTCCCGAGCGCACAGTTTGCTGATAAAATTGGTGTACTAACCTCTGACTTCCGACGCCGATTTGCTGACTTTGAAGCACAAAAAACAGGTTTTTACTGCTCAGTAATCCATTTGCAGTTGACGTGGAAAGCTCACCACCAAACCTCCAAATGGAGCTGGTCGAGCTCCAATGCAGTGACGAACTAAAGGCAAAATATGCGGCAGTAGGTGCTGCGGAGTTTGTCCGTTTCATCCCCGAAACAATGGCCCAGTTGCGCATCCAAGCTGCTCAAACGCTCTCTATGTTTGGCAACACGTACCTATGTGAACAACTGTTTTCTTTGATGAAGCTTAACAAAACATCACACAGAAGTCGACTTACTGCTGAACACCTTCACGCAATCCTGAGAATTTCCTCAGCTCAGAGCCTGACCCCGAACATTGATGAACTTTTACAAAAGATGAGACACCACGAAGTATCAGCCTCAGCCTCAAACAAGTGAACATTACTATGCAATAACATATTTAGAGTTTTTACTCAGTTAAAGTTTAAAAGTTGAAGTTAAATATTTGTTTTCACAGCACATGTGACATTTCGTTGAAGAAAGTGTTGTTTTTATCTTATTTTTGCACTTTATTTTGTTGTATTTCAGTCCTATTGTGTTTTTAAAATATTTCAGTTGAGTGACTGATAGAAAATTGCTGATATTATTTATTTTTTTGAAGTAAATTTAGCCTACTTTTGCCATTTTCCTGAAAAAATATACTGATGGTGCCTTCATTCATTGCATCAAGGAAGTTTGTCTTTTGTGCCTGTTGAAAATAAAAAATTACTGACAGAGCCATAACAAAATATTGCCTTATTTATCTGATCCGATCATATATATTTGTTAGGTTTTCAGTAGGTTCAATATTAGGTTCACTAGACTATGTGCAGTCATTTTAAATAGTTTCAATGAACATTCGATGAGTCCGGCCCTCGGCTTGTAGCTAATTTTTTCATTTGGCCCCCTGTCCATTTGACTTTGACACCCCTGGCATAAGGTAAGTGACAAATAACTCAGGACTACTGCAAACATGAGTTCAAGTTCTGTTTTTCACATTTCAAGGCAGTAATTGACCATCCTTTCATAATTTTATGTGGGTTATGGGATGGAAAGTAATAGTCAGTTTTATTTGTCTCCCATGAAATTTCTTTGGAACAGAGAGATCTGCTCAAACATCACCTACAAGTACAATGCCCCAGACAATACTGCAGTCATAGTGAAACATACAAAAAGACGCTAAGCCCAGAAATTATTATGTTTCCTGTCCACGTCATCATTTATAAAGTGTCACAGATACAGGTACAAAGGAGTTCCTGTACCTATTATACCCACACAGAAAAGCTCTGTACCTCATTCTTGAGTGTATAAGCAGTGTACATTTATTTAATTATTCAGAAAAATCACTTGATGAAGTTTGCCTTACGTCCACAAGATGGTGCTCTAGTATTTTCTTTGATTTCTTCAGATCTGACGTGGCCTGGGGACAAGAGAAGCATAACTCAGATGAAGCAGTAACTCATCTAAAACGATCTATATCTAGGAGAAACTGAATGTGTTGTTCCGCAGACTGTGAGCTGATGTGTAAGAGACTGGTGGTTTTCCGGCTCAGAGTAGAGAAAATAATGTGACCAAAGGGACATATTAATCCAAGGTGTGTCCACTAATTAGCATCACAGGTGTCTACAATCTTGTAATTATTCAGTGGGCCTATATACAGGGCTGCAGGTCATCACTGTGCTGTTTGGTGACATGATGTGCACCACACTCAACATAGACCACAGGAAGCAAAGGAAAGAGTTGTCTCAGGAGATTAAAAAGAAAATTAGTGATGGACGCAAAGCTTCTTGAAGCTTCATTTGCTTTACTAGGACATCTACTAGACGCAAAAATATCAGTTTGCATGAATTTGAAGTGTGTGGCATTTTGCAGAAAGCAAAATAAAGAAGTATGCAAAACATGTATACTGTAGTGATGGCAGTATACTGTGTGTGTGTGTGTGTGTATATATGTGTGCGGAAAACACCCGCTCACAGGGCACAGATGAGGCAGGCGTACACAAGAATGCCACTGCTAACTTATATAAATACACACTCGTATACATGGGCTCTGGATACACATTTTTCTGACTCTCCCAGTATTGAAGGGGGTCCTCCAGCCTTGCTTCATCATGTAGCGTTGGACCTCAATATTTGCGTCTGCTCTCACGTTTTGTGTTTGTGTCTGACACTGTAATCCAAGCGACACCACAGGTTGTTACCTGCGCTACAGGTGTTACTCGCGGTAAAATCCGAAACCACTGACTGAATCAGTCTCATGGTACAGCCGGGTAGCTTCGGACGTCATCATTTTGAGCCCGTCCCCTTAATGAAGCAAGTCTCGAAAACGGCCCCTCCTCTACTCGGCACACGTTCCGAAGCCTCGATACGGAACGTCACATCACTAGAAGAAAAAAAAATTTTGGTAAAGGCTATAAAACCATCTCCAAGCAACTTGATGTTCCTGTGACTACAGTGCCACATTATTCAGAAATTTAAGATCCATGGGACTGTAGCCAATCTCCCTGGACATGGCCACATGAGGAAAACTGATGACAAATCAAAGAGACAGATAACACAAATGTTAACAAAAGAGCCCAGAAAAACTTGTAAAGAGGTTAAAGGTGAACTTCTAGCTCAAGGAACATCCGTGTCAGATCGCACCATCCGTCGTTGTTTGAGCCAAAGTGGACTTAATGGGAGACGACCAAGGAGGACACCATTGTTGAAAACAAATCATAAAAAAGACAGATTGGAATTTGCCAAACTACATGTTGACAAGCCACAAAGCTTCTGGGAGAATATCCTATTGACAGATGAGACAAAAATTGAACTTTTTGCCACATCAGCTCTATGTTCACAGATGGAAAAATGAAGCATACCAAGAAAAGAACACTGTCCCTACTGTGAAACATAGAGGAGGCTCTGTTATGTTCTGGGGCTGCTTTGCTGCATCTGGGACAGGCTTCAATCTGCAGGGTACAATGAAATCTCAAGACTATCAAGGGATTCTAGAGAGAAATGTGCTGCCAGTGTCAGAAAGCTTGGCCTCAGTCCCAGGTCATGGGTCTTGCAACAGGACAATGACCCAAAACACACAGCTAAAAACGCCCAAGAATGGCTAAGAGGAAAAAATTTGACTATTCTGAAGTGGCCTTCTATGAGCCCTGACCTAAATCCTACTGAGCATCTTTGGAAGGAGCTGAAACATGCCATCTGGAAAAGGCAGGTTTGAGTGGGACAAAATACCTGCTGAGAGGTGCAGAAGTCTCATTGACAGTTACAGGAATCGTGTGATTGCAGTGATTGCCTCAAAAGGTTGTGCAACAAAATATTAAGTTAAGGGTACCATCATTTTTGTCCAGGCCTCTTTTATTTATTTTTTTTAAATTCTGTTGAAGCATGGTTGAAAAGTAATGTCTGACTTTTATTGGTTAAATTTCATAGATTTTTTATTTATTATTACTTTTGTCAGATTCAAGTTATTTCTGTGACCATTGTGAGTTTTTCTTTCAGTAGCCAGATGATAAAAAGATAAGCTGCAATTTTGTGTGTTGTGTGTACTAATTGTGTGTTTTAGTAATCATTAACTAAACAGTTGGAAAGAAAGCTCCTGTATGCATTTAGTTATCCTCATGGTAAACTATATCTAACACCTTTCCTGTCCAGACTTGCCATCAACTAGTCAGACTTGTTCCGCAGATTGTTGCTGCAGAACTAGTCTGACTAGTTGATGGCAAGTTTGAAAAGGAACTAGTCAGACTTGTTCTGCAGCAACGATCTGAAACCACCACAGGGCATGTGAAATGATTGGTGCCAAAACCATCACCTGCGTCAGAATTTGAATCACACTTCTAAATCATGCTCACAAACTTATGGTCAGTAATAAACAAAAATGGAAAAGTTAGAAATTCAGGAGGAGGAAATGTGGGAGGGAAGGATGCGTCCATTAAAAGGGTTGGGTGTAAAACAATGGGGAACAGCGTTGAAAACGTGGAAGTCGAATAAAGTGGCAGTGCAAAAGTGTGTCCACGCGGGATATTCCAACAAATAACTGATGCAAACTATACGTGGGCTTGAATTGGTTTATCTACGTCTTGGAGTAAATATCTCTGTTCTCTGGAGAAAAGTTTCTGAATGCTGAGACCTCCACGGAGCCCTTTTATCTATTAGACTTTGTTGCTCTGAGGCATATTTGGGGGCAACAGATTATAACTAAATGAAACTGAAAGTGTAAACCCCATCTTCCTCTGGGGCAGGGCGTCACCCAGCGCTTTGTGAACTACAGTCTGTAATGACAAGCCTATGGAGGAGAGAGCATGTCTTCCTTTGACCTAAAATGGATTTATATTTGAGGACATCAGGCCTGTTAGTTTTTGGTGAGTTATATCCACTTTCACATTTTGGAAAAGTAGGTAGAAGATGCGACAGTAGCCTGTCTGTTTTGTTCTGTTTCCATTTGTAGACACTGAGACTCTGTCAGGCTGAACCATCAAGCATTTGTTTAGATTAGAAAAAAGGCCCTTCCTGAGTAAAACAAAATCTTCTATCATATCACCGAGAAGCAGCTATAGACTATAGATTATATTGTGTGTACATAGTCAGACATAGGTCACGTTATTATAGTCTGTGTAGTTTTCACTTTTAAGGATACATTTAATTGGCTGCAAAAACACAGACTGCCTGAATACATTTTGCACAAACAAATGTTATTTCCTGTAATCTGTTGGATTGTAGATGAATCAATGGATGTAGCAGCCTAACTGAGAACTGTCTTCCAAAATAATCTTTTACTTATATTCTTATTAATACAACTAACATAAAACTCACATTTTATGTTGCTTTTAATCCATGTGAAATACAGTGAGAAACGTGTCACACTTGTTGCTGTATTTCGTGCTATTGAATCCAGACATAGTGATGTCACCTTTTTTTCTGACCCGAAGTTAAAATCACGCTTTATTTTACTGTTTACACTCAGATGTACTATTTAGGATCCGTCTGAAGTCGCGCACATATAGTAGAGCTTGTAGGAGAGTTTGGGAGCAGCCTTTTTAAGTTCTCTGGGCGGCCATGTCCAGGTGAGGAGCTTTGTCTTTGCAGCCTTGGCCTGTATGATCCTTGATGTTCCTGGTTCACGCTGGAGCAGATCCAATGTGGACAAACTAAACTGTTGTTGAGAGCGTGTCTGCTCCATAAGAGGCGGATTTTCAAACAAATAAAAAGTGACTATAAGCTTGGGCTTTGTAGAACATGTTCATGGGCTCTAAACGTTTCCCACAGCCTTTGATTTCTTAATATATACTGGTAAAGACCGGTCGCATTCAACCTAAAAAAGAGCGCTCACTGGTCATCTCTGCTGTCCCTCTTCTGCTCAGGGTCAGTAACATAGATCATACATAGTAGTGCTGCTCTGGACGAGTCTGACTGAGGAACTGGACTATATACTCTGTGCACACGTAGTCTGTGATCTGTGTCTTGTTTTTTCCGCTGGAGCATCACTTTTATCCTCACGATGTGTTTAAACTGTAGAAATAACGTGGCTGCTCTGTGCGCTTTTCTCTTCTCTTACTGTTTTCATTTGGAGCTGTGAATCCAGTTGCACATAAGGGATAGTGTTACCCTCTTTGTGGAGTTAAACACACCCAGATGCAAAAGCGTCTACAGCTCTACTTTATTTAATCACACAGGGCTCCAAATATGTAGGAGATGCTTATTGTTCTGACTCGCCTCATAAAAGTTGATGAGCATTTGGACCCGACCCACCCGCCCCCGCTGTAGACCCCCCGCTTATAGAGCCATCTGACCCGTCCACTGGTTATATTCGACCCGCTACTATAACTCACTATAACTGAACTGTAACCTATAATCTGTGCCTAATGTGCAGTAGAACCTGTATCAGGCTGGTTCAAACTGGTTTTAACACTTTCTCGTTTGTTGGTTTATGCAGGGCTGTCTCATATAATGGTACAGTAATAGCAGTATTTTCAGTGACCGTGTGACCTAACAAGTGTTGTGTATGTTTGTGTTACAGTGTTGGTCCAATGTGATGCAGAAGTGAGGGTGAACCTCACATCTGCTGTGGGATCATCTATAACATTCCCAGACCCAGTGAAGGAGAGAGGATATATATCTTTTAGAACAAAGACCATTGCTCTCATTTACAATGGAGTTTTTGAGATTGAAGAAGACATTTACACAAACAGACTTCACTGGAGCAGCACTGGACACTTCACTCTCTCAGATCTACAGAAAAATGACTCTGGAGTTTATGCCATAGACTCTAAAAAAGGAAATGTGTTTTCTAAATTATATAAACTAAAAGTGTATGGTGAGTAAACTTCTTATTTAAATTATAATTACAGCAGGGCACTCAATAACATAAGACTTGCAGCAAATTTATGTGATTGTTTTGTATGGCAGATGAACGGAAATAGCAGGAAACAATAGTGTAAGTAAACAGGGATGTGCACATTGACTTAAGAACTGTAGACCGGTTGAACAGCAAATATTTATGAGGTTTTACAAAGTGACACTGATACATTGTATTTTCTGTTGTTTTATATTCAGTTATTGCCCGGAACTGGTCTCGTAATTCATGTGTTGTGTATAAGTGCTGTTTCTGAGTCCTCTGTGGTATTATTATTATAATATTTTTTTTATTGTTAATCCTCCTGCCGACTGGAGAAATCAGACAGATCCAGAATATATAATGATGATGGTATGTCTATGCGTTCAATCAATGTCCAGGCGTTTAAAGTATTAGAGAAGCATGTATTCTTGACTGGTCAGACAAATCCAAAAGGCAAATTTTCAATGGAAACGTCTGACTCCAAATGAACTTTGTCTGTTACATCTTTAATTCATTCATTCTTTTACATTTCCAGATCCAGTGTCACGTCCAGTAGTGTCCTGTGTGAACGTGAGCGCTGATATCTGCACTCTTCAGTGTTCAGTGACTCTCACGGAGCAGACCACACTGAGCTGGTTCAGAGGAGAGCAGCCTGTGGACAGCAGCAGCTCTGCAGTGCAGCTCCTCACTGTCCAACTGAGGAAAAACACCCCAGAGTACAAATGTGTGGCTCAAAACCCCGCTGATAAGAAGATTGTTATAGTTGATATTACTACTCTCTGCACAAATTTGACGAGTGATGCGAACACAAAAAACTCACAGCGTAAGGATTTAAATATGATGAAAAAAAGGAAGTTACTTATAAATAATCTTGTCTCTTTTTTGTCATCTTTTGTCAGCTGTTGCCATCATCATTCCCATTGTCTTCGCTGCACTCATCATCCTGTGTGTTGTGATTTTTGTGATCAAGAAGAAGAAGTGTTTTAAAAAGGAATCAGCATCACGTCAAACACAAGGCAAGTATTTATTTCATACGTTTACATGTGACAACTAAAGTGAAGAGACTGTGTGGGAACGCTCGTTTCAGATTGTGTGAAACAATATATAGGCCAGTTGTGCACTTTAAATGAAACTGTGGTCTTTGATGGTTTTGTTTTAGGACTACATTGTGACAGGAAACTTAACCACCTTAACAAATATTCTCAGATATACAGGGGCCAATAACTTGTGTCTTGGTTACATGATGTGCCTAGGGTAGGAAACATGAAAAAATATCATCATTTTCTTTGAGACAGATCACAGTTTTATCACAATACATGTACACTTCATGTCTCTTTATATGCTCTAAAAGGTTAGTAAAGTCACCTGCTTCTGAGAGTTCAAACTTCACTGTGATTAGTTTAATCCACCTGTCACTCAATCAGAACCACTGAAGCTGATCAATAGAAGAGGTCAATGAGGAAAAGTGTTGTTGTTTGAGCTTAGAGTTACATTAAACAGAGAATCTTTGATACTTTGTTGTTTTTAGTGATGTCGTAATATCATGATCCAAAGGAGTAAAATCAAAATAAAACTTTTCTCCCCATATCACATGCTCCTTGTATATTTAGTTTTACTTGTTTGTTTTCAGTTATATACTCCACTTTTATTATCCAACCACACCACCTCGACATGAAACTGACACATTAGACTGCTTTTTTCAGTAAAACATGAATAATACATATAATATAATATAATATAATACATAAAACATATAATACTGTAATTATTGTGAAGATTTTATTTTTTAAATCAAAATCTTCTTTCTGGTTTTCAATTTTTTTTGAAGCTTCTGGTTGGACACAGGCAGCAGATATCACATATATGTAAAGGACAAACTTCCTCTACAAATAGTGCCGCCCGAAAGGGACGTTCAATGCCGCTTGCGGCTTTAATTTTACCTTTTCTTTTTCCATTATGCTACCGAGATACTTACCTGACACCCGGCTGATTGTGGTGAGCAGGTGTTTGACTTAGGGCTTCCTGTGTTTATTGTGTAGTGTGTAAATAAAGATGAAAGATAAATGAGCACTATGAATGGACAATTATAAGATATGCCTAGGGTGGGAAACATGAAAAAAATAATGATTTTCTTTGAGCCAGATCGGTTTTATCACAATAGATGTACACTTCATGTCTCTTTATATGCTTTAAGAGGTTAGTAAAGTCACCTGCTTCTTCTGAGAGTTCAGACTTCAGTGTGATTAGTTTAATCTACTTGTCACTCACTCAGAACCACTGAAGCCAATTGGAGAGGTCAATGAGGAAAACTGTTGTTATCTGATCATAGAGCTACATTAAACGGAGACGTTTTGGATCATGATATTACAACATCACTAAAAACAGCAAATTACCAAAGGGCTAAAATCAAAATAACATTTTTTTTGTCCCCATAACACCTAACACTACTCCTTGTATACTTTGTTTTACTTGTATATTTTCATTATACTCCACTTTTATTATCCAACCACACCACCTGGACATTAAACTTATTTTTAAAATCAAAATCTTCTTTCTAATTTTCTAATTGTGCTGAAGTTGCTGATTGGACATGGGCAGCAGATATTACATATATGTAGACGACAAACTTCCTGTATTTTTGCACGTTTTTTCCTATTCTTTTACTGTTACCTAACTGATGTAAAACTATGATAAATATTTACAACAGGCACTATCCCACCAGTAATTATCCCAATAATAATTTTGTCATCTCCCACCTTATTTAAATACTACTAGGACTGGGTTGTGATATTAGTGGAAATCATTAATAACTGGTTTGCATTAAGTTGCATTCTGGTCAAAACTCAAATCAAATAAGAATTTAACATGTTGTTTATTTTATTCACAAGAAAGCTTTACAAATGAATATGAGATTTAGTATCACAAACCCTGAGGCAACTTTGGTTTGTTGGCTCGTTCCGAATTCCTCAAATTGGCGACGAAAACCCTAGCTCCTTAAGCCAAACCATCTGCCATAACAGGGACTGTTCTAATAGTCCGCTGACTTAGAAAGGAGTTAGGAAAATGAGCTTGTATGTTTCCTTTCACATCTCTTTTAGCATAGGAACCTCGGAAGCTTCCTAACCAGAGGTAAACAGCTGATTTCCGTAAAAGCAGCTGATGCTCCTATTTGACTAGGACTCTTATGGTTCACCCTGTAATGTAGCTCCTCCAAAGGTAAAGGAGTTAATATCTCATCCTCATCCTTTGCGGGTGGTCTCATCTCCTCTTTTCCACACTTGAGTCCTCTACCAGTATCTTTGCTGTTCATGGTACTGCACTTTTCTGGACTGAGATCACTGATGTTTTTCCTGGGATCTGCTGTAGCCACCTTCCAGGTCTTCTCCAGCTGTTCTTCGAGGCCCTGGTATTTCTCTAGTTTCTCATAATCCTTTTTCCTGATGTTCCCATCACTTGGTACTGCGATGTCCATCACAACAGCTTTGCTCTGTTGTTTATCCATCATCACAATGTCCGGTTGGTTCACCATCACCATTCTGTCAGTCTGTATCTGGAAGTCTTACAAGATCTTGGTTTGATCATTCTCCACTACCTTTGGAGGTGTTTCCCACCTTGACCTTGGGGTCTTCAATCCGTACTGTGTACAGATATTTCTGTACACGATGCCCACCACTCGGCTATACCGCTCCATGTATGCTTTCCCTGCCAGCGTCTTACACCCTGCAGTTATGTCCCGGATTGTCTCAGGAGCCTCTTTGCACAAAGCCTGAGGAAATTAGTCTTGGTCACCAAATAAAGGTACACAATAGGTCTGTATGTGGGTATTTAGCCACATCTCTATAGTATCAATAAGTCAGTTGGTCCCACCCCATTAGAGATCTTTGGTCTTCAGAGTACTTGAGGTCACAAAGTAGTGGTGGAGTAGAAGGTCCTTGGTTTGATTATGATTTTATTTTAATAGTCGACTAGTTACAATTATTCTAAATAATTGTTGCAGTTCTACACCCCACTACACGTAACATTGTAAAAGCAGCTGTTATAAGACCACTGTGTGCTGTCTGCATCTAATTATAGAATGTTTAAGAGTCAGAGACAGGTAGTGCACTGTTAGCATGATGTTAAGTCTGGTCTCTGAAAGTTGTGACATGTGCTTATAAACTAAACATGGCAAATAATTAAGATGCTCGGAATAACTTAGGAAAGTGAGGAATAACTTTGAACTGATGCAAACCATTTAAAATAAACTAGTTTTTCCACGTTTTTAAGACAGTAAAAATCAGGTACGGTGCCTTTAGCGACTCTGAATGGATATTTTATCACATCAACTCTGACATCACACTGTAGTATTATTTCCCCTCAGCAGTAAATATTTGAGTAATTTCCCATCTCTTCCAGTGTTATTGTGCACTTCCTGTTCAGAAAACTATAGAAATTAATACTAACAACTTTATTAGTCAGAATAACATTTTTATGACCAAGACCTGTCCATGTTATTTGACTTGTGTGTGCGATTATTGCATGAATCAATAACAGTTACTTACACCATGTGTAACCTTTTCCATCTGTTGTAGCTACTAACCTACTAATGCACTAACCAATTTTCTATTTTCACCGATTCAGCTGTATACTCTCAAAGCAACCACTGCAAAAGAGGCAATGGCTATGACATGCAGGTTGCATCAACAGCACACTTTAAGGTTAGTTGTTTTACATCTTTTATCATTGAAATGAAGTAACTGGCGAGGGGTATTGTTCTTTGGTTTATGATGATTTTTTTTTCCAACCAAATGATCACATTATTGACGGCCTCAACATCATTGAAAACTCTCACATGAGGGGACGGAATCAGTTGTGTGAATGAATCTGACCCCTATGGCAAACGCGACAGGCAATTTTGAAGTAGGTCAACGAAATTTGGAGCAGTGACAGAGCACGATGACAGTGATAGTCCTAGGATGGACAGGAAGTCTGTCATATGGGATTAAAATTTCAATGCCACTTTGACTGCAACTTTAATGAACTAGTTTTATGTTTTGGGACTCACTGAGCTCAGATTTTGTGTGCTGCATTTAATTGAAATTCAATAATTTGCCAATTTTTATGTTTTTTTTTAATGTTTTTTGTGTTGCATGTCGATGAAAAAAGTCTTAATTTCCTGTTTCAGCCCAGGCATTGGCCTATAGAGCATCAAATTTCAATCATAAGTGCGTGATCCTGGCCTAAATCTAATGAACTTCGAAGTGTAATAAACTTAAACACTACTACCCCCATCATAGACATAAAATGTCAGCATTTTTTGATTTGCACCTAACATGGGGATTAATGCATGAGAAGATGAAAAAAGTTCTATTATGAATATTGGGCATTTTTCACAGTTGCCAGCAGGGGTGCAAAGACCCCTAAAAAATATAAAATACAAGTACATGTTTAGTCTGACTGTGTTGAAATTAAAATCACTTATAATGTAATCAGTGGCAGCCAGTATATGTCAAACACAATGATCAATGCTAAAGCGCCATCTATATGCAGGTGAAACGCAGGCGGTGGCAATTCAGAGGCAATAGGAATTTTGAGTCGGTTGCGATTCAGACGTGCGCATCTTCAGTTCTGAACTGAACTTGAATGAGCAGCAAAACATCTTCAATCCCACAATGTTTTGTCTAGTTGACAGATTTTGTATTTTTCTTTTGTTATCTCCATCAGGAGTCTGACCATTTGGATGTAACCACAGTGTATGATGAAGTAAGATCAACCGGATGACTCCCACTTGTTAATAGTCCTTTTAGGATATCCATAACTGTGGGGCCATTCTGGACAACATGAGATTCTCCACTGACCACTTTATTGTGCAGATACATCAAACCAAATGTAATCCATCCAGACAACACTGGTCAAAAATCCTGAAATATTTCCAGACTCAACCACTCTTTCAATGTAACATGTTGGCCTAATATTTTGTAATATTTTGGTAAATAAATAATAAATTATGAAAACCCACTTCTTATCCCTGGCTACTTTATTTTCTTTTTGTTCATTAATTTTATATTTATATACATCTCCATGATACATATGCAAGATGGTATTATATTTGGTTTCTTCTGTTTCTGTTATTGCTTTTCTTGGATTTTATTTTTTATTATTATTTTTTTTTTATTTGAGTAAAAATTGTCTCTATTGTATAAGCAACTCAGAACGCATAAGGTAAGTGAAGAATAACTCTGGACTACTGCAAACATGAGTTCAAGTTCTGTTTTTCACATTTTTAGACAGTAATTGACCATCATTTCATAATTTTATGTGGGTTATGGGATGGAAGGTAATAGTCAGTTTTATTTGTCTCCCATGAAATTTCTTTGGAACAGAGAGATCTGCTCAAACATCACCTACAAGTACAATGCCCCAGACAATACTGCAGTCATAGTGAAACATACAAAAAGACCCTAAACCCAGAAATTATTATGTTTCCTGTCCACGTCATCATTTATAAAGTGTCACAGATACAGGTACAAACAAGTTCCTGTACCTATTATACCCACACAGAAAAGCTCTGTACCTCATTCTTGAGTGCTTAAGTAGGGTAGATTTATTTAATTATTCAGGAAAATCTCTTGATGCAGTCTGCCTTATGTCCACAAGACATGGTCTAGTATTTTTTTTGATTTCTTCAGATCTGACGTGGCCTGGGGACAAGAGAAGCATAACTCAGATGAAGCAGTAACTCATCTAACACGATCTATATCTAGGAGAAACTGAATGTGTTGTTCCGGTTGCGCAGACTGTGAGCTGAGACTGTGACTGAGACTGTGAGTAAGAGACTGGTGGTTTTCCGGCTCAGAGTAGAGTAGGGTATGTATACGGCCTACGGCATATATATATATATATATATATATATATATATATATATATATATATATATATATACACACACACATACCTGCCTTTCTTCTCACACATTTTTCACACATTTTTCCTCACCCTTTTTAAATTTACCAGAGGAGGAGGATATAGTGCCATAAACTTTTAATGTAAATATATGTGGAGACAGAGAGAATTAGTTTCCATGGAAATATCTGATAAGTGTCTATGCAAACACATTTTACACAGCACTGTGCTGTCATAACATTACCAACACTTCTGCATTGGTAATAAAGGTCAGATGTGTGTGTACCACCTCATATAAAAAAGTATAAGTATAAGAAGTACATGACACAGGCCATGAAGAAGGTGCATTGATTATTTTGTTAATAATACAGAAATATAGACCACAGTAGGGCTTCAACAAACATATTATTTTAGTGGTTGATTATATATTTTGAACCAAATAAATGCTGAAATATGGTGAGTGAAGGCTTATAAATAGATTGATGGAAGTAAGATTTAACAATTTAACTTAATAATGGCACTGTCTTTGTTATAAAAAGGGCTTTTCATGTGTTTAGAGTTTGTATTGTCCAGTTAGTTGTAGTTGTACAGTTATTACAGTACAACTATGGTTATTTTTTATACTTGATTAGTCGTTGCAGCCCTACCACAGCCAGTGAAGACATTAGTGATTTGATTATGGGAATTATATTCGTTGGTGATGGTGAGGAGGAGGAGAGGCTGAGGAAGCTGGTGGTTCTGTTGCTGCATTGGAGAATGGGCCGAGGAGGGTTGTGGCTAAAAAGTGGTTGCATTGGTTGTTTTTTCATGTTTTTTATGAACAATAAAATCACCTGTAATTGAATAAATGCAAGGCAGATGTTTAATGCCATATACTGTGGAACATTCTAGGCAAAACATCTCCATGGCGACAAGCACCAGTAAAGACATTTAAAAACATCCAGACCTTTTACACCGGATATTTTGTCCAAGCTTTGACATTTACTTGCAAATAAATGTTACTTATTGCTTATTCTTAAAATTATGTTCTACAATTTGTGCCTTAAAATACAAAATATAAGTATAATAATCTGTAATAACAGAGTACAAAAAGAAGAGGAGAAGTAGCCAGATGATAAAAAAAGATAAGCTGCAATTGTGTGTTGTGTGTACTAATTGTGTGTTTTAGTAATCATTAACTAAACAGTTGGAAAAAAAGCTCCTGCATTTATAGTTAACCTTATGGTAACTGAAATCTAACACCTTTCCTGTCCAGACTTGCCATCAACTAGTCAAACTTGTTCTGTAGCTGAAACCACCACAGGGCTTGTGAAATGATCCGTGCCAAAACCATCACCTGCTTCAGAATTTGGATCACACTTCTAAATCATGCTCACAAAGTTATGGTGAGTATTGAACAAAAATGAAAAAGTTGGAAATTCAGCCAGACGAATGAGAAAAAGAAGGGAACAACAATACTGCCACAAATTCTTGCATCAGTGAGATCTGGATGTAATTGATATGTTTTAGTATTGTGTATTTACTCATGTGTTTTGCTATAAGAGCTTATAATTGATCACCTCATCACCAGCCCAACAGTTGGTGGTTTGATTCCAGCCCCGACCAGTGCATGTTCTGTTGTGTCTATTGTGGCCTCTCCTTTCTCCTTTAATGTGAATTTTATGATGATTATTTGTGATTATTTATGTTTTGATTTGTTGTATTGTGATTTTGATGTGTGTTACCTTACCTTGTGTAGGAATTGTGCAATACAAATAAACTTGCCTTGCCTTGGTCAAATCTTATGCAAATGCTGTGTTTTCCCCTCATCAGATTATTATCCAACTGTCAACAGTCGTTTCAACTGAAATAGGAAGTAAATTTATGACTGTTTATGTTCAACCATGTTCAACCATCTGTTTTATGTTATATTTTTTTCTTTGCTAGGTCAATTTAGTTCTGTTGATATCTAGTTTAAGTGTTCAAATACTCTGTCTTATTACAAACAGGAACATTGTTATGCTAGTATCTGCTCTAAGAAATTTAATCTAAGTGTCCTCATCTGATACCTGGAGGAGGAGGAGGAGGAGGAGGAGGAGGAGGAGGAGGGGTATTTCTTTGTTGCTTGTCCTCCCCTTGTATAGTGCATATGAGCATAAACCTGTTATGTTTTTACTTATGGGATTTATTCAGTCTAGAGGTTTCTCTGCTTTAGAAAACAATGTACTTTTGGTTCATTACAGACAAGCAGATGTTGCAACTAGGCCAAGTCACAAGTCAGATCTGAGGAAAGGCGACCCCTCTCACTACAAGAATGTATGTTTTCAGGGTATTTTAGAGCAATAACACAACACAATCAATGCTACATACTTGTAATAGGATAGTAGAATGCATCTGTCTTCACAACATCAACCTCGTTTTTATTATGTAACTCTGCATTTCCAAGTTGTTATATTTTTCAAGTGGTGTGCATCTGACAGTGCAGTATGAGGTCTGTAGAGCTCATAAAGAGAACATAAAACTACACAGACTGCAGCCCCCAGCTCCTACACATCCCGCGCGTAACACTGAGCCAGTTTCCACATATGTCCCTGTGTAGGATATTGCTCCCATCTGCTGTATGTCGAGATATTACTGCACCTTTAAACAATCGGCAGCATAAAATAGGCCTGTTGTTTACGATCAGAGCTCGAGACTGGGAGGAGGGAATGTGAGAGGGAAGAGAAGACTGTAGAGAGAAAACAAGGATGGCGCACACGAAGAGGAAGAGGAAACCAGGATGCGTCCACAAATAAGCGTTGGGTGCAAAAAACGAGGAATAGCGGTCTAAACGTGGAACTAGAATAATAATAAGTGGCAATGTAAAAGTGTGTCCACGCGGGATATTCCAACAAATAACTGATGCAAACTATACGTGGGCTTGAATTGGTTTATCTACGTGTCGGAGTAAATATCTCTGTTCTCTGGAGAAAAGTTTCTGAATGCTGAGACCTCCATGGAGCCCTTTTATCTATTAGACTTTGTTGCTCTGAGGCATATTTGGGGGCAACATTATAACTAAATTAAACTGAAAGTAAACCCCCTCTTCCTCTGGGGCAGGGCGTCACTCAGCGCTTTGTGAACTACAGTCTGTAAGGACAAGCCTATGGAGGAGAGAGCATGTCTTCCTTTGACCTAAAATGGATTTATATTTGTGGACATCAGGCCTGTTAGTTTTTGGTGAGTTATATCCACTTTCACATTTTGGAAAAGTAGGTAGAAGATGCGATTAGTCTGTTTCCATTTGTAGACACTGAGACTGTCAGGCTGAACCATCAAGCATTTGTTTAGATTAGAAAAAACGCCCTTCCTGAGTAAAACAAAATCCTCTATCATATCACCGAGAACCAGCTATAGACTATAGATTATATTGTGTGTACACAGTCAGACATAGGTCACGTTATTATAGTCTGTGTAGTTTTCACTTTTAAGGATACATTTAATGGGCTGCAAAAACACAGACTGCCTGAATACATTTTGCACAAAACAGATGTTATTTCCTGTAATCTGTTGGACTGTAGATGAATCAATGGATGTAGCAGCCTAACTGAGAACTGTCTTCCAAAACAATCTTTTACTTATATTCTTATTAATACAACTAACATAAAACTCACATTTTATGTTGCTTTTAATCCATGTGAAATACAGTGAGAAACATGTCACACTTGTTGCTCTAAACGTTTCCCACAGCCTTTGATTTCTTAATATATACTGGTAAAGACCGGTCGCATTCAACCTAAAAAGAGCGCTCACTGGTCATCTCTGCTGTCCCTCTTCTGCTCAGGGTCAGTAACATAGATCATACATAGTAGTGCTGCTCTGGACGAGTCTGAGGAACTGGACTATATACTCTGTGCACACGTAGTCTGTGATCTGTGTCTTGTTTTTTCCGCTGGAGCATCACTTTTATCCTCACGATGTGTTTAAACTGTAGAAATAACGTGGCTGCTCTGTGCGCTTTTCTCTTCTCTTACTGTTTTCATTTGGAGCTGTGAATCCAGTTGCACATAAGGGATAGTGTTACCCTCTTTGCGGAGTTAAACACACCCAGATGCAAAAGTTATGCGTCTACAACCCTACTTTATTTAATCACACAGGGCTCCAAATATGTAGGAGATGCTTATTGTTCTGACTCGCCTCATAAAAGTTGATGGAGCATTTGGACCCGACCCACCCGCCCCCGCTGTAGACCCCCCGCTTATAGAGCCATCTGACCCGTCCACTGGTTATATTCGACCCGCTACTATAACTCACTATAACTGAACTGTAACCTATAATCTGTGCCTAATGTGCAGTAGAACCTGTATCAGGCTGGTTCAAACTGGTTTTAACACTTTCTCGTTTGTTGGTTTATGCAGGGCTGTCTCATATAATGGTACAGTAATAGCAGTATTTTCAGTGACCGTGTGACCTAACAAGTGTTGTGTATGTTTGTGTTACAGTGTTGGTCCAATGTGATGCAGAAGTGAGGGTGAACCTCACATCTGCTGTGGGATCATCTATAACATTCCCAGACCCAGTGAAGGAGAGAGGATATATATCTTTTAGAACAAAGACCATTGCTCTCATTTACAATGGAGTTTTTGAGATTGAAGAAGACATTTACACAAACAGACTTCACTGGAGCAGCACTGGACACTTCACTCTCTCAGATCTACAGAAAAATGACTCTGGAGTTTATACCATTGACTCTAAAAAAGGAAATGTGTTTTCTAAATTATATGAACTAAAAGTCTATGGTGAGTAAACTTCTTATTTAAATTATAATTACAGCAGGGCACTCAATAACATAAGACTTGCAGCAAATTTATGTGATTGTTTTGTATGGCAGATGAACGGAAATAGCAGGAAACAATAGTGTAAGTAAACAGGGATGTGCACATTGACTTAAGAACTGTAGACCGGTTGAACAGCAAATATTTATGAGGTTTTACAAAGTGACACTGATACTTTATATTTTCTTTTGTTTTATATTTAATTATTGCCAGAAACTGGTCTCGTAATTCATGTGTTGTGTATAAGTGCTGTTTCTGAGTCCTCTGTGGTATTTGTATTATATTTTTTTATTGTTAATCCTCCTGCCGACTGGAGAAATCAGACAGATCCAGAATATATAATGATGATGGTATGTCTATGCGTTGGAAAAGTGTGTAGTTTGCTGGACAGTGATTATCAGTCCTTTTACAGTAAATCTGTACTGGAACTGAACTGAATCAATTTTGTTCAACTACCTGGATAAAAATTAGGTATTGGCACTTTAAGCATGTTTGTTTTAATATGGACAGACCATGCATGTCTCTGATTGGATAATCAATGTCCAGGCGTTTAAAGTATTAGAGAAGCATGTATTCTTGACTGGTCAGACAAATCCAAAAGGCAAATTTTCAATGGAAACGTCTGACTCCAAATGAACTTTGTCTGTTACATCTTTAACTCATTCATTCTTTTATATTTCCAGATCCAGTGTCACGTCCAGTAGTGTCCTGTGTGAACGTGAGCGCTGACATCTGCACTCTTCAGTGTTCAGTGACTCTCACGGAGCAGACCACACTGAGCTGGTTCAGAGGAGAGCAGCCTGTGGACAGCAGCAGCTCTGCAGTGCAGCTCCTCACTGTCCAACTGAGGAATAAGCACCCCAGAGTACAAATGTGTGGCTCAAAACCCCGCTGATGAGAAGATTGTTATAGTTGATATTACTGCTGTTTGCACATGCAAGAAGAAAGACTTGAGTGATGAGCAAACAAAGAACTCACATCTTATAACAACACGTAAGAATTCAAATATGATGAAAAAAAGGAAGTTACTTATACATAATATTGTCTCTTTTTTGTCTGGTTTGGTAGCTGCCATCATCATTCCAATTGTCTTCACTGCACTCATCCTGTGTGTTGTGATTTTTGTGATCAAGAAGAAGAAGTGTTTTAAAAAGGAATCAGCATCACGTCAAACACAAGGCAAGTATTTATTTCATACGTTTACATGTGATTAACAACTAAAGTGAAGAGACTATGTGGGAACGCTCGTTTCAGATCGTGTGAAACAATATATAGGCCAGTTGTGCACTTTAAATGAAATTGTGGTCTTTGATGGTTTTGTTTCAGGACTACATTGTGACAGGAAACTTAACCACCTTAACAAATATTCTCAGATATACAAGGGCCAATAACTTGTATCGTGGTTATATGATGTGCCTAGGGTGGGAAACATGAAAAAAATAATTATTTTCTTTGAGACAGATCACAGTTTTATCACAATAGATGTACACTTCATGTCTCTTTATATGCTTTAAAAGGTTAGTAAAGTCACTTGCTTCTGAGAGTTCAAACTTCACTGTGATTGGTTTCATCCACCTGTCACTCACTCAGAACCACTGAAGCTGATCAATAGAAGAGGTCAATGAGGAAAACTGTTGTTGTTTGAGCTTAGAGTTACATTAAACAGAGAATCTTTGGTACTTTGTTGTTTTTAGTGATGTCGTAATATCATGATCCAAAGGAGTAAAATCAAAATAAAATTTTTGTCTCCATGTCACCTGCTCCTTGTATATTTAGTTTTACTTGTTTGTTTTCAGTTATATACTCCACTTTTATTATCCAACCACACCACCTGGACATGAAACTGACACATTAGACTGCTTTTTTCAGTAAAACATGAATAATACATATAATATAATATAATATAATACATAAAACATATAATACTGTAATTATTTTTGAAGATTTTATTTTTTAAATCAAAATCTTCTTTCTGGTTTTCAATTTTTTTTTTTTGAAGCTTCTGGTTGGACACAGGCAGCAGATATCACATATATGTAAAGGACAAACTTCCTCTACATATAGTGCGGCCTGAAAGGGCTGTTCAATGCCTGCTCACCACTGATTGTGGTGAGCAGGTGTTTGACTTAGGGCTTCCTGTGTTTATTGTGTAGTGTGTAAATAAAGATGTTTTACTAATTGCCTACTTACCTGTACTAACTTTTAAAACATTTTACTAATTACCAAACTAACTTTTTATAATCTTGTATTTTACGTGTGGTGGCATTTTACATCTTGCCATAGGGACTGCAGTTGGAAACTAGCTGTATAGCTAATACTGGCGCATTTACAGAAATGTCGATTAATGTGCATTGTCCCTATTCAAATAAACTAATAAATAAATAAAATAAAATGAAAGATAAATGAGCACTATGAATGGACAACGGTCCTTTGTTGCTGGGTCTTAGAAAGAATTTCCATGAGAAGGTGGTTGAACAAAGTTAATACAGTAGGTTTTTCCGTCTCCAATTTTTACTGTAATTTGATTTAATATTAAAGGGAAATTATTATTTAATTGTAAAATCAACTTTTATGAGTTTTTACTCATGTTGTCACAGTGTTCCCTCATCATAAGTTTACTTCATGTTTGTTTGAGTAATTCTGTATTGTCCTGCATTTGAAGAGTGGTCTGAAAATGTCTGTTTTCACCTCCCCCCATCTCCACCTATAGTGCTCTGTACTTATGAGCAATAATGAAAAAACTATCAGACTCACTGTCATACATGTTGGGTTAAAAATGACACTTTTGTTGTATGTAAATGAAAATTCACATCTAAATGAGAATAAGTTCTGAAAAATAGCATAACATAAAGCTTTTTCTATGATGCATTCAGTTATAGGGCAATACAATATGGCAAGAAAAGTCCAATCATGATCTCATCTCTGGACCTTTCTACCATTTTATAACATCCCCTCATCAAACACATGCCTGAAGAGATTTAAAGGTTATAAATGGTAACTTGGTGATCAAAATATGTTATGTGTTAGCAATTAATACCCCATAGCAATATTCCCAAGTGTGATACTCCTTATTTAATGTATTGGAATATTACTCAGCCTTATTTAGAGAATATTGACCCACCACAATTATTCAACCTTACTGCAAACATGTTTTTAATATAAATACAAAAAATACTTGTAAGTTTCATGAGAAATGTTGACACAACAACATAAGAGCAGGGTTCAAACCTCCATCTTTAAAGAAGAACAGCTTTTGATACACAATAGGTCCTCGGTTTGATTGTGATTTTATTTTAATAGTCGACTACTTACAATTATTCTAAATAATTGTTGCACTTCTACACCTCACTACACGTAATATTGTAAAAACTGTGTGCTGTCTGCATCTAATTATAGAATGTTTAAGAGTCAGAGACAGGTAGTGCACTGTTAGCATGATGTTAACTCTGGTCTCTGAAAGTTGTGAAATGTGCTTATAAACTAAACATGGCAAATAATTAAGGTGCTTAACTTAGGAAACTGAGGAATAACTTTGAACTGATGCAAACCATTTAAAATAAACTAGTTATGTTTTTCACATTTTTAAGACAATAAATATCAGGTACGGTGCCTTTAGTGACTCTCAATGGATATGATGCAAACCATTTGAAATAAACTAGTTTTTCCACGTTTTTAAGACAGTAAAAATCAGGTATTGTGCCTTTAGCAGCTCTCTGAATGGATATTTTATCACTGGTGACATCAACTCTGTAGTATTATTTCCCCTCAGCAGTAAATATTTGAGTAATTTCCCATCTCTTCCAGTGTTATTGTGCACTTCCTGTTCAGAAAACTACAGAAATTAATACTAACAACTTTATTAGTCAGAATAACATTTTTGTGACCAAGATGATATTTCTGTCATTCTGTCCATGTTATTTGACTTGTGCATGTGATTATTCCATGCATCAATAACAGTTACTTACAGCATGTGTAACCTTTTCCATCTGTTGTAGCTACTAACCTACTAATGCACTAACCAACTTTCTATTTTCACAGATTCAATCGTGTACTCTCACATTAACCACTGCAATAGAGGCAATACCAATGACATTCAGGTTGGTTCAACAGCACACTTTAAGGTTAATGGTTTTACATCTTTTATCATTGGCCTGAGACAGTAATGAAGTAACTGGCGAGGGACGTGGTTCTTCTTTGGTTTCTGATTTTTTTCCAACCAAATGATCACATCATTGACAGCCTAAACATTGTTGAAAACTTTCACACGAGGGGATGGAATCAATCGTCCCGGCAAAAATGTTCATAAAATGGGCGTCGCATCAATGCACGACCGACCCAACAGTGGATGAATCTGACCCCTATGGCAAACACGACAGGCAATTTTGAAGTAGGTCAACAAAATTTGGAGAAGGGATAGAGCACAATGAGACAAGCCACAAAATGAATTGGAGCACTGCCCTATGACAGGAAGTCGGTCATATTGGATTAAAATTCTGATGCCATTTTGACTTTAACACACTATTTCTAGGTTTATGGACCCACTGAGCTCAGATTTGGCATTCCTCATCTAATTGAAATTCAGTAATTTGCCAACTTTTTTTGAAAATTTTTTTGTAGCATGCGGACGAAAAACTTCTTCATTTCCTGTTTCTTTGATAGTTTCTCACAAGCCCAGGCATTGGCCTATAGAGCATCAAATTTCAATCATAAGTGTGTGATCCTGGCCTAAATCTAATGAACTATGAAGTGTAATAAAATTTGTACCACACATGGGGATTAAAATCTGCATGAGAAGATGCAAAAAAGTCTATTATGGTGCATTTTTCACAGTTGCCAGCAGAGGTGCAAATAAATAAATAAAAACTCTTACAAGCACATGTTTAGTCTGACTGTGTTGAAATTTGAATCACTTATAACAATGTAATCAATGGCAGCCAGTATATGTCAAACACAATGATCCGTGCTATAGCGCCACCTATATGCAGGTGAATCGCAGGCGGTGGCAATTCAGAGGAGGTGGTGATTCAGAGTGGGAGGGGCCATCATCAACACTTGTTTCTTTAATTATAATTATCATTTAATTATCATTATTATGTGTTATTTGATTTATTTTGTTTTATGTTGTTATTTCGTTAATATGCCCATGAACATCTGTGTTAAACAAATAGACAAACAAGTAGGTCTATTCCACACAAACAGGAGATTAGTACAACACAAGGAAATGTTAAAAAAATAGGCCCATGGATTCGGCTAATGATCACTGTTTTTGATTTGAGATTTAAAGCTGAGTATTGGGTAATTAAAATATCTGAATTAAATATATGTTCTGTCATATATCCAAGTTATGAAATGGCATAAACTATATACCCATTCATTAAATGAGTTATAGTTTTGCCAACAGGAAAATGAGGATTGCACAAAGAATAGAATTAACTTAGCACAGTTCACATTTGCTCAAACACAAAATTGGGACTAAACCTGGACTATATCAGGACTGAATCAGCTCTAGAACAGGACCAAAACTGTCTACAGCAGGGTTAAACTGAGCTGAAATTAGTTTGAATTCACAAATAGTTTGAAATTATTGTTATTTATTTACAAATCTATACCTAATCTGGATTCAAATCCTCTTAAGGTAGTGTGGCAAGATTGACGCTTGCTAAACAATACAACGGATATAGAAATTGTATGTGTGAAATATGCTGCTTTACCTTACCCGATGTGGATTCTGTGGTTTTCACACTGTGGGCTTTTGTTTGCACTTGTTTTTATGTTGGGCAAGCTCACAGAACACCAGAGGTATACAGGGTTATTGCTACATGCTACATTAATTTATATGGCAGACAGACACTAACCTTGTTTAGCCCCAAATCAAAACCACAACCCCACACCAGGCCTAATGTTTTAGATTTTACACTGGTCTTGGTTTGATCCTGGTCTCAACTTTGTTTAATCATGATGTAGACTTGTGGTGCATTCACACTTGTTATTTAGTCCTGAATTTAGCCAGTTTTAATTCTGGTGAGTACTTGGTTTGGTCATTGTTTAGTTCTGGTCTCTGTTATGAATTTAGTCCTGGTTTAGTCAGTTTTGATTTGGTGAATGGGCATGTATGAATAGTTGGGCATGTATGAAAGTTATAGTACAGGTCCTGGTCCTGGTCTAGTCCTAGTTTAGATTTAGCTCTTTAGTTTATATTGTAAGAGACTACAAGATATACAGATGGGACTGTGACATCATCACAGCTTCTTAAGGACCAGATGTTCACAGTCCCATAGACACAAACAAACCTGATTTTTCCATATATCTTCCCAGTACTGATACATTGTATAAGCAGCCCTTGAGGTCAAAATGTCCTCTGCATGCTGTCTGCATCTAATTATAAATCATTTCATATTCTGATAATCAGTAAGTGTGCATTAGCATGCTAGTTGTTGTTAGCATTACTGGCACCACAAAACTACTCTGGTCTCTGAGAGTTGTGAAAAACGTTTATACTCATTGTGGTGAATAATTCTGATTTTTAGAATGCATAAGATAAACGAGGAATAACTTTGGACCACTGCAAATCATGTAAAATAAAATAGTTGTTTTTCACATTTTAAAACAATACAGTTTTTCCAATAATCAATTAGTTTTTTCCTTTTTTTACTTTAGGGCTAGATTTTAGATAAGCCTTTATTTGTGTAGTTAGACATTTGGAGAACTGACAAAATTATGAAATCATCTCTTTAACATCTGTTTTTCCATTTGTTACAAGTACATAGCAGCGCTCAGCTGATTGTCTTGTTACTGCAGTATCAGTCTACAGCAGTAGATATTTTATAACTGTGAGAAGTACCATGAGTGTAGCTCTCACAGGATACTGGTGTCATTTCTGGAATGAATGTGGGTTGCTGAACTTGCTATTTCAATGCTTACTTAACACAATTAACAGCATGAAATGGAACCAAATCTTGTGACTTTTCTGGTAGAGGTTCCGCCACCTTCTAGTGTTATTACTTTGTCTTGAAGTATGGTACAAAATGGCATTAAATTATCACTAGGCTAAGTAACAGGGTTAGCTATATGAAGTCTGCTCATAGTAAGAATGCATGTGTTTCAGCAATTAAACACCTGTAATTAAATAAATGCTAGATACATTTAAAGCCAAACTGTGGATAAAAAATGTCTAAGGAGACAAGATGGTGGTGGACTTTCCACTGTAAAGGTTACATAATACAATGCTATGAAATGACAGTGTAGTGTAAATGACATACAAATCAATAATGCTTCATGCTTCTATCAATGGGTTTTAGGGTGATAGAAAATTGAGAACGTTGTGATAGCAATTGAATAGAATGATCTAAAATCCTCATAATAGTAACAGGAAACTACACCATCTGACTTCACATAGGAAACAACTGGGCTGTGTAAGTGCAGGAAGTGAACGCCTCCTCCTGCTTGCAAAATGCATTAAGAACCACTTAGTTTGCTTACAACAATGTTTCAGCTTCAGTTTGAGTCGTGCACTGCTTTATAAATATACAGGACAGAGACTTTTCAAAGAGAATAACAATTAACTATAAACATTTTGTACTTGTTGGCAATAGTCAAAAACATAAAGATGGTAGCTTCATCTGCTTGCTTGTCTCCATGGAGATATACAAGTTAGATGCCATACAGTGGAAAAAGCACCTTTAAGATGCGTACATTCTAATAGTTTTTGTTGTCATTTTTATTTTTTGTACATCAAATTGAAGATATCCTAAAAGTAATTTGTTTATCAATTTAAGTTCAGATGTGGTGTGGTAAAACATATAAAACATAATAATGAAAACGATGAGGGGAAGCTATGTCATGTTTGTAATATGATCTTATCTGTTTAAACCTGCATAGGACCAGTACATGGATATATTGAATTGCAAACATATTAGTATTATTGTTCCTAAAAGCTAATTCTCTGTCTTTTTTTTTTTTTTTTTTTTTTTTTACAGAGCGCCCTCTCATGTCCATCAGGAGTCTCTGCCCCTCCAGATATAACCACAGTGTATGATGAAGTGAAATCTGAGCGGATGACTCCATATTGTTAAAAGTCCATTTAGAATATTCATAACTGAGGGGCCATTTTGGACACACCTTGAGATTCTCCTCTGACCAGTTTACTGTGCAACTACATCAAACCAAATGTAATTCAGCCACAGAGGTGCAGTGAAATTTCTCTGGCAGTCCCAAGCTTGAATAAGCCTTTTTTTTTTTTTTTTTTTTTTTTTTTTTTAAGTTTTACAGGCATTTGGAGGGATCAAATCTGCTTTCTGTTTTGTTTTTCAGTTTGTCTAATTAAATAGTGAAATAGTAATATTAATTTCCTTCAGACATTTCAATTTTTTATATCTATATTTGTCATTTGTTATCATTCCACATTTCAAACTGTGGTTCATAATATGCTTTGATCTTATTGAGAATCCATATTTCAGCTGAACTTCAACTAAAGGTCAGTATATAAATAAATAAAGGCAGACACTGTCCATATGACTGAATGTTACAGACAAAAATAGCATTTTTTATAACAATTCACAAAGTCTTAAACTTAAAACCAAACCTTGCCATCTACATTCCATTTCATTTATATTACTGCTTATTAAATATTATAGCTGTATTTTTTTTTTTTTTTTTTTTTTTTTTACTGTCGTGAAAAACTGTTTTATTCTTAATGATTTCCTGTGGTCAAAGTTATTCCTCACTTACCCAATGCATTACAAGTGTCCTAATTATTCACTGCAATGAGTTTATAAGTGCTTTGCATAACCTTTTAGAGAGCAGTGTAGAGTTTTGACAGGACTGTAAAGCTAATAACAACTAGCATGTTAACTCTGCACTTCCTGATTATCAAACAATAAAATGTTTTCTACTTAGTTTATTATTGACATTATTTTGACAAGACAAATATTGCTCAAAAATGCCCTTCAACACATGTGAGTTATGCAGTGGATCTGTAAAACATAGACAGCCGCAGACTCAGACTTATTTTTGTGGTGGTTTTGTGTGGGCTGTGTCAGTCGTTGCTGATTTGGCAAAGCTCTTGATCTCGTGATAGCATGTTTCCACTTGTTTTGTGCTGTCACGAGTTCTGCATTTGATCATTTTCTATCAGGGCACCAGTGGCTTAGATCATCTTATAACCAGAAAGTTTTTTGATCAAATCCTGCTCCAGCCAATTTATTCAAACTATAGTAGCACAAGCTCTTACTAATTACTCACCACTATTTATGCAGAAAATGTATCCAGCACTGCACAACTTCACCTACCTTAAATGCATCTCGAGTGTAGCCTGTAGTTTTAACTTCCTATTTACATGGAATCATACAGGTGATGAACTAACTGCAGAAAGTTACATAGTGTTTCTTTAAAAACTAGTACAATGCATCTGTGCTGTTAATGTTATGTGTGTGTCTTATTAAATAACTAAATCAGTGATAATGATTATAAGCCTGGACTTTCATGTGACATGTTTTTTAAAGGCTTTGTTCATACAGTGAATGAGAAAAGTCCATTGTAATCTTTGGTGATTTGTGCACGTGGGAAAAACAGACAAGACAGGACAAGCTCAAGGAAATGTTTTACAGGGGAATGAGGATCCTAGAAGGGAGCAGATTTATAAGAAATGCACTTGGCTTGATATTGACTTCAGCAAATAGATACAACTGTGTGTTACATAGAATAAGATTAAAACAAAGTTACACATAGAGAGTAAGCAACCTATTTTGGTTCATATTTTTCAAGGACATGCAAAACTAGATACTTTGGTTCTACAAATGCACTTTAATAATCTGGTGACAAACATTTATACTCACACCTGCACCTGTTTTAAACAGACTTATGAGCCTATTTGTTGTTTTTGTTTTTTGTTTGTATTTTTCTGTCTTTGAACAAGGTGCCCATTGAAAGGAGAATCTCTCACTGGACTCTCCCTGTATAAAGGTAAACAAAAGTATGAATAATTATGTGCTTTGACTTCAAAATGAAAAATGCTGCTTTGGTGAAACTGTGAATGTTTAGTAAATACAGCTATTATTATACAATACATTAAGAGAGAAGCTCAAAGTAGCAACAAGAAACAAACAGTGGCGGGTCAACACTGCCATCTATTGGACATAGCAAGAAATTTAATTCTGTCAGCTGGACAAAAGTACAAAAAATAAATGCATTTGTTGAGTGTATTTTTATTATTATGAAAAACAAGATACTGGTCAACTTATTTTGTTTCATTTAAGCTTTGTTACATGTGTTTTGTATATTTATTTAAACAGAAGGTCCAGCCAGATCTCATCTTGGCACACATTTTTACCACTGTTCCTCACCAAAGCCATGTGCTTTATAGAACACATTCAGATAGTTCTACTGACATATTTTGTACATGCAGGAGAAGTAACTAAAACTATAAGAAAACAATAACAAAAAGAAACAGGCTACAAAAAAGTGTACTCATCCCACAGTTTGTTACCTGCTGATGTATTCATTTTTATATCACAGAGTTAAAATTTGCCTCTTTCTCACAAACCCCCCTATAGTAAGATTCACAAGACTCGCTACTCCTGGTATAAAAATGTAAGTTGAGTATGTTGAAAGCTGCACAAGTCTTCTGATACCCGTTGTAGAGTGTGGGATGATAATTTCCCCTATCCCTGAAAAAAACATTGTGAGTGTTAAATAGTTTATTAGAAATAGCAGGTTAATGTAAGTGTTAAACATACGAAACGATAACAGAGCTTCCATCAATCCACTTCCAGACTCCATCTATTCTGCTCAAACCAATCCAAAATTTGTGTCCAAACTCATTCAAAAACCTCTATGAACAGATGTAATGGAAAAATGTTATATGTCATTATATCCTGATGTTTTTCTTGATTATATTACAGACTCACCATTTCTTCTTGACTTTTGATGACAACCAGGTCTGCACCCATATTTTGGCATTCCCTTCTGCTGTTGACCCAAGTGTTCAGGCTCTGAGACAAATAATAACATCTTAAGCCAAACTGCCTCCATCCACCGGGACAGGACACTGCATAACATAAAACAATAACGGTGAAATGTTGATACACAACTGTCCAAATGTATTTGACCCATGCTTCAGTGCCTGGTCTGGCCCATAACCCATCTGGACAGCAGCAGTGGACCATGGTCATAGTTGTAGCTGGAACAATAAACCGTGAAGTAATGGTTGCATCTGGGTCATACATGAAGTAAACAATAGATAAATAAAATATAAAGAGGAAGCCCACTCATTATTATGTTGATTAAAGAGTGAGTCACAGTAAAAGAGCAAACTTTATTATAATCGACTGGCACGTTCTAAGTCGTGAGATCTTTTAAACAGAGAACACCATTTGTCAGCCAAGCTATGAGTATGCTATTAGATCTACTAAAGTAAAATTGTGAAATAATAGAATAAAGTTGCAGTTTACACTTTCTCCACAAGGTGTCTCTCTTCCAGCCTTTTTCTCATCCCCTCCAACACTTCCTGTGCTACTGGGGTGGCATTAAGGACAGAAATTCAACTTGTACTTAAAAGTATATTATCAAATAACTATGTTGTTTTCCACCACAGTGTTATAGTTCAAACCTTAGAGGTCTCACCCATATTGGCTTTGGCCCTGTGCAGCTCTTTCATCACAGAGAAATAACTGTTATTCATCTGGTCCCTCTCCGCTGTCAGGTTCAGGATCTGGAACTGTAGAGCCTCTGTTTGCAGAGAGGAGTTCAGCCACTGTCCCATCAGCTGAGCATACACTATGTGAACTGAAACAAGCAGGTACATTGTTGTGTTGGATTGATATTTGGTTTGACATTTGTGGATTTAAGATTTTGTCTTTTGAACTCTCATATTTTTTGTTTTTGCATTTAATTTTGCTGTTGTTTATTTGACTGTCTTTGCTTACAGAACAATTTCTTTTTTAGATACATCTCATTAATCTCATACATCTCATACATACCAGGTCATTTGGGAAAAGTTTTGTTTTTCAAACTACATTAATTTCAGTGACATTTTACATACAGATATTGTTACTATTACTTTTTACTTCAGTTATAGTTTTCTCAAATACTTTTGTTTACTCCTACTAGTTATGTCTTGGAGCACTAGTTTCTGAATTCCTATTAATTGAGTAATACTATTTAGAAGTAATGGTACTCCATGTTTGGCCTCTCATCGTACTGTCCAAATGATGAACATGTATTGAACTGAAACTCACATCTAGTCCCAACTCCCACAGCAGTGATGAGTAAAGTGAAACTCAAGAGTCCCAGACAAACTGTGGCCACATTGAAATGTGTAGTGTCTGAACTGACCACAGCTTCTGCTCCCTCAGTGCAGCTGTCTGTGAAAAAAACAACACAATATAATACACATAGAAATTGTTACTAATTAATAATCATTTCCTTCAGTAACTTTTTCTTTTTTTTTAATTCTCCAAATGTTTTTTAGACGCTGTACTTTTACTTGAGTAATATATATTTTACAGTGTACTTGAGCCACTGTGAGTTCGTGACAAAAGTTTAATTTTAACAATATTGAATGACTTGAACATTTATGCTTCTTGTTCTGCTCCATCTGATATGATTTCATTTTCCCATATTTGTGGTACATCCTATTGCATCATGTCATGTTTTTTCTACTTTGTTTCACTTTATTTTATTCTTATACAAAGCAAATTAAGGGATTTGAATTTCCTATAAATTACATAAACATACAATTTTTGTTATGACATAAATTATTTGACTTAATATTTACTTTAAGTCATACCCATTTCTTAGAGTCCTGGTCTCCTGTTTTTGTAGAATCCTTTCTAATAAATAATAAGGCACTGAATTTATATAACACCTTTCAAGACACCCAAACATAAGTACAAGTAAGTGATCATAGCCACAGCTGCCCAGGGGTAGACTGATGGAAGAAGGGCTGCCAATCTGCCCCATCAGCCCTTTTGACTACCATCAACACTCACGTACAGCCCACACTCATACAAGGTGGGTGAAGTGTCTTGGGTAAGGACACAATGTCAGTTTCCACTAGAGCCCCATATAATTTTCTACCCATACATTCTCTTCTTCTCTGTACATGACCAAACCGAGCAGAGCAAACCAAATCCAATTTTGTCTCCAAAATATCCAAGATGAGCATTTGATCAGTATATCACATTATTATTATTATTATTATTATTATTATTATTATTATTATTATTATTATTATTATTATTGTTATTATTATTATTATTTGTCAGGTTTTAATGTGGTTGAGAATAAACTGTCCATAATTGGCCTACCTGTGTCCACTGGTTCATGTGGTTGTTTTTCGTAGATGTTCAGCTGCTCTAAATTCACATATATGTTCTCATCCAAAGACATCCTGCCTGTTGTTCAATGGTGAATACACTGCTGCCTACTGGCTTACACACAACTGAAACAAAATATTTCTGTTCCTTAAAACCTGACCAAAGATGTTCCAATTGTTGTAAACCTCATTGACTTTTCTTTTATACTTTCACATTTTAGTGAAGGTTATGTTGGTTATACCTGTTCATCTCTTTCAAAAAGGTTAAAGTTTAAACGTTATATACAGTACATGTATTGTGTCATATTTTGTTTTTGTTGATCCAAAACAAATACATTGGATATGAAGTTAATCCATCTAAACTTAGCCTATGTTCAGTTAATGGTTAATGGTTAATGGTTAATGGTTAAGGTTCCACCACCTGCTTGTCTCTGTATGAATATGAAGAAGAGTTATTGCTTTGCCAGGAATGTTCCACAGCATGGCATTTAAATGGTTGTTTTTGCTTTCGTGTATTGTTTTAAAACATGCATTATGGCTGTGAATGTACAGTGTGAAGTAATTTTTTTCTGCGCGTGCACGATATGTGAAGTTTACGTACTCGTTCCCGTCAAGCACGTAGAAGGAAACGTAGCAACTGCGTCATTTGCGCGGCGCCTTGCTCCCGATGCACTTCTCCCGAAAACCTAAAGATAGATGTTTCGATTTCAGGTGAGCAGCAAACCCTTGTGGCATCAGATGAGAGCTGGGGTTATTTCTGTGTAAATGAGGTTAAATGTCGCCCGGGAGCGTGGAGATTTAACCCGCAGTTCTTTGTTTATGCGCGGCTCAAGTCCAATGCGGTGTTGGCCTGTGCAGCAGCAGTTTTTCCTGATGACATGAGCCAGAGGGAGGACAGCTCTCCAAGGCGCGAACAGGCTGATCAAACCGGGGCCGATACGGCACGCTGCATTATAAAAGCACTGCTTTTTTGTGTACATGTTTTTGCTTTGTTTTTTTTACAATCCACGATCCACGTCTTTCAGTCGATGTACCTCTGCGCCTCTTGCGTGATGTAACAGTGTTAGCATAGCGGCTAACGAGTGCCAATGATGCTACAAGGCATCTTGAAATATCATAAACATAAACCCTGCAGCATGGTGTATTTTACTACACATGTGCTCCTTGGATCTAGTAAATGAACAGCCGATAGCTCAGTACATTATAAACCTGATTTATTTTTAGGGAAGACAATAGATTTTCAGTGCTTTACATCTAAACATTGATTTCTGTCCATGCATATTTTGTAGTGCTACTTTTACTGTAACAGTTTTGAAAGGAAATTAACATAAATTTAGCGAACTGTTGGTTCTAAATGCTACTTTGCCTTAGAAAGATCAAACGTGTTTATTTACTGACCATTTACTTTTTCCCCTAAATTTTGGCAACAATAATACTCTCAATTGAAGGGTCACAATTGGCAAATCGCAGTGGTTGTTTATTAAGGTAATATGATGTTCTTTAGTGAGAAGTAAATGCCTTGTCTCCATTGACTCTTGTCTTATCTTAAACCTGCTTATCTTGTAGTTTAGACCTCTACAAGACTATTTCTGAAATGCATGGGATTCTTGGCACATAGCACTTTTCTCAAATTTGCATGTTCTTGTGGACATGCAATGTGCACTGTTACCTGTCTGATTCTTGGTTCAACAAAACAAATGGCAAAATCCAATCACAATTATAAAAATTACAGTCAGGTTGTTGTTTTTTTTGCCATATTGGTCTTAGTTGCTAATGTAACCAAAGTTACTTTTGAGTACATTTTGACATTTCGGTTCTTAGTTTGTTAACCATCTCTGTCCATTATAAGCCTGAAAAGCAATGAAAAAGCCTTTAGATAGAACCAGGCACCCACTGCCCAATATCATCCATGCGCCATGTGCACTGCCTTGATGTCAGTTGGCAAAAAAAACGGGGGGGGGGGGGGGGACTGATGACTCAGGATCTTCATTTGTTCACTTCAGCTTGTATGGTCTTTTGATGTTAGTTATGTAAACTGACATTGACAAGAAAGTTTCACAATATTTTACATTACAACTGTGTCCGTTCTGCTATACATTTCTCTACTTTGTGTTTGCAATAGACCTCGGGATTGTAACATCACACCTCATAAAATTTTTCAGTGAGCCTTATGTTAAACCAATGGACGTTTAAAGATGCTAAATTCATTCAAATGTGTTCTGACACTTTAGCGTGATGGATTTATTTACCAGAAGTGACCTAGCAGTTTATAGAGTTGTTCCACCGCATTTACTTTTTAACATTGTTTTGGCTATCTTTATGAGAGTTTTGCACTACTGCCACTTTTGTGGCAGTAGTGCAATGGTAACTGCCGTTTTTTGAGATTCCATCCTGAGCTCTATATATTTGTTCCCATTGTTGTTTGAACAAAATGAACCTTGTTGGTTGTATTTCAGTCCCTGGATGATGACTGTACATTGGAGGAGGAGGATGACGGGCTGATAGAGGAAGAAGATGAGATCGATCAGTTCAACGATGACACTTTTGGGGCAGGTGCAATTGGTCAGTAAACCTACAGATGTGGGATTACTTTTTATTGTTTAAAGTATTATCTGACTTCTTGATTATACATTTTTTAGTTCCGGTTCAAATGTGTCTTTAAAAAAACTTTTTTCTATCCCAGTGTGCAGAGGTAAAAACATTTATATTTCCCCACTCTTCTGGGAGTGTACTGTTCATGGTCAGTGTAACCTAGCAACTGAAGATAACTATTTGGTCATTGGTTTATTGTGTTTGTTTTCTAACATTTTCTAACATTAGTTCAAATATAATCACAGAGAATCAAAAATTATATTGACTGAAGAAGCAAAATAAGAAATCCAAAAGGATAAACATTACAGATGGGACAAGATCTCAGTAGACAATATTGCCACAAGATTGAGCACACATGCGGAAAATAATCTAGAGAGATTTTTTTCTCCATGTTTGCATTTGGATTAAACAAAATTGGGTTCTGATGATTTACATTTCTTGAGAAGCTGTAGTTCCAAAAAGAAATGCTACAATGAGAGCAAAAATATTAATTGAAGTAAATAAAAAATGGCAAGACCTGAACTTACACTTTTTACTCACATTAACTTTACTTTATCACTCAGAAAGTTTGATTTCTTAAAGCTCTTCACATGCTAATATACTATAGATGGATATCTATTGACAATGTGAATTAAAAAAGAAAATTAATGACTATTGTTTGGTCATGGTGTCTAAGAGTTTCTTCTTCCAATATTCATAACACTAAAATTGGATATTGTGACATCCATAATACAAGATCTATTAAGACATCTATTTCTCCTCTTATTACTTTCATCATCTTCAGAAGATGATGACTGGCAGGAAGAGCATAAGCGTCTGGCGGAGCTGGATGAACGAGATGGACTGGGGGGGGTTGTGCCAGGATCTGGACCAGGATCTGGACAAGGACTGGGGGCTCTGGGGGGAGCTGCAGACGCTCCATCACTCGGCCCTCCTGCATCCTCTCTGCCTTCACTAAACTTCACGTCTTCCCCTGGTTTTCCTCGCCCAGGTCAGTGAAGAACACAAGTTAAACTAGGGTTGAGCAATACTGACAAAAATGTATCTTTTTACAATCTCAATAACAATATTCATTTAACATTTTAACAACGGGTCAGGAATGTGCTCAAATTTGCCTGTGAATGTCTTGGTTAACTAACCTGGCTCACGCCAGATTGATATGTGTGCCACTCTGAATTGAGTGCTACACATTGTCAATCTGGGATAGCTCTCGCTGAATGTAGTCGGAAAACACAAAAATGTCATGACAGTTATTTGAATGATTGGTCTAAGTGAAAAAAAATGTAACTTTTGTTACATCCAGTTGGGAGAAAAGCACAGACATCTTCCCTTTGTACAAATGCACAATGCAATTCTGCACGTTTTTCCACAAACAAAATAGTCAGTATTGATGCTAAAATGGTTAGACATTAGTTTGCTTGCTTCACATTAGTTTGCTTGCTTCAAATTTGGCTTCCACAAAAATCTCAAAAAAACTCAATGCTGCTCTGTGATTGGTGCTGTGATAGGCCCTGGCAGGTGGGCCCTATTGCACATGAGAATCCATCTTGCTGTGCAAGGTTATTGGTTAACCACATAAACGTTAAATATCACTTTATACCCTTCCTATATATTCTAATAAACTATTTCTGTCATTGATGTATTACCAAATTAAGCCATGCCTTGCAACAAGATAATGTAAGTTTTCTTGTAATATATTTCTGTGACTGAAGTAGCTGAAGTCTTTCTGAGGGACAAATTTGGGTGGGAGGCGGTAACATAGTGGGTTAAGCATTTGTCCATTGTATTTGAAACCGTATTATAATGTTTGTGGTACAATTATTGGTATGGAATCTAATCTAACTAATGTCTGAAATACTACACAGAAATGTGGACGTGTATAATACTTTTATTTTTTAATTGTAACTACAACACCATTTGAATTTGGATCTTCAGATGCAGAGGAGAGAGGAGGAGGGGGAGGTGACCTGGCAGAGTCATTAGCCCGGTTCATACTCGATGCAGACCCCGCCATCGCTGGTGTGGGGGCTGCGGAGAGACCAAACCCTGCTCTGTCTGGTCTCCAGGGTTTAGACCGATCCAGGGTCCTGCCCCAGCCAGCCCCCATCCCAAACCAACTTCCTCCTCATCCCCAGATGCCCTCCACTTCTGGTGAGATCATACATTTGCATCATACACTTTCCTCCAACAACAATGAAATTAATGGACTTATGTCACAGGAACAGTTTGGAATTGGAATTTTATATTTTATGCTTTGAATTGGAGCTAGTTGGATCTTGCACTGGTCTTTTTCAGAGGCATACAAATGTATGTGAATTCCTGCTGCAGACCTGCATAAGATGGGTGATAAGGGATGCAACCCTTCTATGATTTTGATATTTTGATTGATTTTAGGCCTCAGATAAATGAAAGTCTTTCCTACTTTTATGTTGCGTATCAATACCTATACATTTAGCATTTTATTTAATTGTAAAAGTTTCAATTAAATATTATAATTAGCATTGCTGCCTCAGAATCGGAATTAACTTTATTGTCCAGGGGGGAAATTAGGGCTGGAGTCAAACAGCTGCAACACAGCATAATAAACACAGGGACGTACACATAATAGAAACACTACAGCTACTCTACAGAGTGGGTCTGTCAGAGTTATCAATCCAGAGTTGATAGCTGGGATGTTATTATTTATGGACAGCACTGTTTGTAGTGCATTTTCTATTGGACAATCTATCTGTGTCTCTCTATAGGCCTGCCCCCTGGCCCTGCATCGATGCTCAGCTACCAACAACAGCAGCAGCAGCAACAGCAACAACACTTAATGCGCAGAGGAACTTCTCCCATGGGACAGGTTAGGTTTGATTTTATTTTGCTCCTGCAGTATATAATGCTATCTAATCACACTGACTAATTTTAAAAGTAGTGGAGTAATTAGTAATCCACAACTACTAATAACAATAATATTGTCGGCAATTATGCACTCAGTAATTGAAAATATTTTCTT
This sequence comes from Periophthalmus magnuspinnatus, assembly GCF_009829125.3. Taxonomy (NCBI): domain Eukaryota; kingdom Metazoa; phylum Chordata; class Actinopteri; order Gobiiformes; family Gobiidae; genus Periophthalmus; species Periophthalmus magnuspinnatus. The sequence continues at coordinate 18,320,958 of NC_047126.1, forward strand.
TTTGTAGATGAACTCTCACAATATTTGGGAGAACAGTATGGGTTTTGGACCTGTCAGTGTCACCCCAGGATTGCCCACACACATGGAGGTAAGAAGCACTTTGCAATAGGCAATAAAAGCACTTTGCATGTGTCCACTGTTTTAATATAAACTTAACAGTGAATGTAGTCTTTATTGATCAATTAGACCCTCTAAATTAACTATGTTTTATAATTTTTTCCCCCCCAATTACAAAAGTCAAAATTACAAATAATTACTTGGTTAGTTGTTGGAGAAAGACTGCTACTACTCACCATCATGAATGTACATGTTTTGTTTTTACCTGGTAAAGTATTTTAATCCATGCTTTATTTTAGGGAATGAAAATTGTACTTGCAAATCAATATTGTGAGTGGTTGCTTAGTTTTGTTGCTCCGGTGCAGGAACAATAAAACAGGACTGCACTAAATGTATCACAATCAACTCAAAATCATAATTTGAGTTTGTGCAATTATTGAATGGCATAGGCTGCAATTATTTAGACTGTACAATGTCTTCTGCAAAGAACACAATTTCCTGTCTTTCTATAATCTATCTATAAAAAGATATCAACATGTTCTAAAATACATGATGTTTTTATATTAGTTCATCAGTTCAGATTTCATTCTTCTCTCAAATGTTATTAATCCTGGAGTTATTCACATTGAGCGCTGATCAGAATCCGCCTTTTTAAACTTGTATTGCAAATCTAATCGCAACCACGTTAAATTGCAATTACATTTTAAATGACGTAGCTTTAGGAGAACTATAATTGTTTTAATTTAATTTGTCTCTGTTTTTTTTTTCCTCAGGACAGTCCACTTATGTCCATTATCAAAGAGGTGGGTTTGCCTAAAAGACCACCTCAGAATCGGAGTGATGAAAGCAGGGACCTGTCAGAGAGGGTCCCACCCCCTCGGTCATCCTCGCCTGTGATTGGTTCTCCTCCTGTGAGGGCGGTGCCTATTGGGACTCCACCTAAGCAACCAATGAGCCATGCCCTCAACCATCAGGTGAAATTATATTACTAATGTGCTATAAATGGCAAAGTTGTAAATACATGTAATATTTACCTAATATTAATAATTTTCACTTTTTAATGTTTTCTGCTTGGAGGGCCAGACTAAAATTGAACAAAAAGACACCAACATAAAGATTTCGGAGTGGTTGTATAGCCCACAAATGCATTTACCTTTCAACAATAAGGTGCAACAGTATACAGAGATAGTAACCATAGGTTTTGTCGTTAAATCGCTCCTAGGGCTGTTGGACAAAATACTAACAATACAACATGAGATAAAATAATAAAATATGGTTATAATATATAATCAGTTATCTGTAATACAAGGTAAACATGTTCAATTCAAATACAATTGTACTGTTTTGTTGGGGTTTTTTTTGTTTTTTGGGGGGCTATTTTTATTATTTACTTGATGGCCGAAACCCTCCTTTTACATTCTTGGCTACAATAATTTATAAATTTGTAATACTCCCTTATTTTTATATAAGAAACACTTGTCTTTTCTTTGCTCTCACCTTTCTGATACTAACTGTAGTCACTTTAGTCCCTCCTGACCTCTCACTCTTTCTGTTGTGTTTATTTGTATGTATATTGTATTTAGATCCACCACCCCACTGCAGTACACGTCCGCGCCCCGGTGCCGCACAGATACCCCCCTCCTCATTTCCCCGAACACCTCTCTCCAAACGCTCTCCTCAACATAGCAGTGAGTCCACATCCTTTTCCCTTAGAGTTTTGATGCTGAGTTTCAATTTCCTGTTGTATAGCTGCATTCGTGTGGTCTTCGGGAACTCGGGTTTCCCAGATGAGATGTTGGGGCATTCATGTGTTTTTATCTCAAAAAGATGAGATTTTGCTGTGACGAATTTATAAAGTCTTTGTGTTTGCTCATTAACTGCTTTTAATAATGCTAAACAACAAGATTTGTTATTAGCCTTCTCAAAATCTATATATTATGCATTTACTTCAGCTAACACTAGTTAACATCACATTTGTAATTTAAACAGTAGTGTTGGGTCTTGCTCAGATCTGTTGCTCTTATGACAGTAAAGCTCTAAATTTAATAGTGTTTAGTCAAAAAGCTGGAATGTTTAAGATAAATTGACAAATCATTTCATCTCTCTGAACACAGCAGATCACGTCATGTGTGGAAGTCAGGCAGCTTTTTAAGCTAGGCCTGTCATGATAACAAATTTTGAAGCACAATATATTGCTAAAGAGAGATACTGTGATAAATGATCATATTTAAACTACTTTATGCCACTGATACAATAACAATAATACAAGATAATCCCAGTAAACCATTTTTAAAGGCTGTGTTATTCAGTGTCATGAGCTGCAACAAATAAATAGCAGAATAAAACAATAATTGGCAACAGAAGTTACATTTTTTTCCACCCAGCTCAAATCTTATTGTATTACAACAAAAATACACAAAATCTCCCCATTTTTACAAAAACATTATACACACGATAAATGTTTAACCCCGAAATATATTGTTTCAGCTTTTCATATATTGAATGATAATTCGATATCATAATTATCGTGACAGGTTTAGGTTAGATCCATGTTGTTTTTCTGACTTATGCAAGTGTTCCTGTGTATTTTTCAACTTGGTGGCAAAACATATTTCCAATTTCCCAAGGGCCACATGAACAGAGCATGCAACATTTTGAGTACCGTTTTGTTTCTTTTTGAGTCTTTTCTGTGGTCCATAAATTATGGCTTAAAGGTGCACTAGGTAACTATCCTGGAGGAGGATACGCCACCTAATTTTCTCCATACGGTGATTTTTCTTTTTTTGCAAAATCACCATTTCTAGAAAAGCAGTCTGCCACTAGCAGACACTCTCAGATAAGTTACTCAGTTCTCCTTACACTTGACAAATGTGTTGTTTTTTTGTCAATATATCTGACTTTTTTTTTATTCCTAAAACACTAGATTATCCGGAAATGACGAATCATCACATTTATTTGACTTGATATATATTATCCACATGAGACTTATTTAGGGATGTTGAATACATTCATTTTATGTTTTGTGCAGAACTCCCCTCTGTGCCGCGGTCCGTTTCCTCCTGGAGTTTTGTCTCAGATCCAGAGGGCTCAAATGCTCAACTCTCAGGTCAGTTCAGTAACAACTAATTATTTTTTAAAATGCCTATTGCTTCTCCACTGCTCTATACATCTTCATTTTCACTCAGGTTTTGTTGAAATAATAAGGTTATTTTTTTATTTTTTGTAATATTGATCAATCTCGATTTTCTAGTCAATTCTATATCATGAACAAGGGACGTTGTTTTCTGTGCCATTTAACACAAAACATAGTATAATTTCTACATCAAATAGTTATAGTGGAGTCTTTTTAATAAACAAATCTATAGCCAATCTACAGTTTTATTCTTAAATTGTTTTTTTTTGCACTGCAACATCTGATGATGTGATTGGCATAATTCAGGATTGGTGTGTAATGTTATCACCTGCCAAGTAAATCTTTAATAAAATAAATAAATGAATCTAAAAAAAATGTTTAAAAAAAATCTATCTAATTGAAAATTGAATGAATGAATCTCCATCTCTATTATTATTTTTTCATTTGTACAGCCATAATTGTGAAATATGTTGCCTCTAGTTTATTTTATTTCACACCAGTGGTGTTGACCCTCTCCTCCGTCTTATGTGCAGGTGGCAGGCTTCCCTCGCGGGGGCCCTCCTCCCATGATGCCTGGTGGTGGGTTCAGGCCGTTCTTTGGTGGTCCTCCTCCTCCTCATGGGCACAGGATGGGACCACCCCCTCCTCATGGACCCCCCAACCACCCCCCACCTATTCGTCACAACACCACCCACCTGCACCCACAGCACCGCAGAATGCTCACCCAGCGCATGCAGAGCCGAGGAGGGTAAGGACTGGACCTAATAAACTCAAGTAATTTGAGATTATGCCAGCAAATTTGGGTTTTAAGACTCATTGTCACCAAACTGACTATCACTATCACTAGGCCTATCATGATGACAGCTTTTGTGACATATTGCTGAAGAAAGTCTAGATAAATGATGAAACAAATGTATGCCACTGACATAATAACCCTTAAACAGGATTATCCCCAAAAATATTCTGAATGGACAAAAATAGAACAAAAAATCAGTTTGTACATTTGTGTTTGCTACTCACTTTGAACCAGATATTCTGTGTTCTTGATTAAGATTGAATTGAATTGTATCTATAATGAGTCATAGATTATTTATTCAACACTTTACAGCTCAAATCTTATCGTAGTACAACAAAATAACAAAAAGATCAGCACTATCGCCTTACCCACAATAAATATTGACCACCAAAAATTATTGTCCTATTTGTCATCTATCTGGGTGACCTCATCTCTCTTCTGTGACTTTTCCTTGTCTAAATGCTCCATTCTCACTGCAATAACGCAATACCTTTCTATAACAGTAGGTGGCACTATTTGCTAAACTGTGTGGCTGTGGCTTTTGTAAACAGGCTAGTTAAAGAGCACATGTTTGACAAACATAGTTTAAAAAAGTCAACACCCAATTGCAAACCAATTCTACCTGGGGCTTTAAATAAAGTTCAGTCAAGTAGAGAAAGACAACCACAACTGTCTGTTAAATAACCCTTTGTTGTAGGGGCCGACCTGGACTGGACCGGCGCAGCAGAGACCCCTACAGTAACCTGATGACCCAGAAGGAGAAAGAATGGGTCACCAAGATCCAGATGATGCAGCTCCAGAGCACTGACCCCTATCTGGACGACTACTATTACCAGGTAAAGGAGTAATAGTCGTGGCTAGGTTGGTCAGTTCAAGGCGCTGTACCTGATTTTTATTGTCTTAAAACTGTGAAAAACAGAACTTGTTAATTCCAAAACTAACAACAACTAGCATGCACCTCATGGTAAGTAAGAGCTGCCTATACAATGGACTTATACTGGGGGAAGAAAAAAAATCTTTATTACATGAAAGAATTGGGTACAGTCCCTTTAGTCAAGTCGAGTACATTTTATTTATAAAGCACACTTAAAAATATACAAATACAATACAGTAGAGTCCCGCTCAGCACGTGTTAATAACTAGTGCAAACAAATGAGTTTTAAACAAAGACAAACCCGGTCCCCTCCAGTTTTTAGGTCTTTGGAACATTCAGAATCATTTGGTCTACTGATCTCAACATTCTACTGGGAACATGGACAGACAGCTTAACTGTAAAGCTTGGGGCAATAGTATATAACATAAATGATATTGTGTAAATCTTTATAGCAGTACAAACAGAATTTTACTTTGTTCTGTGTTGTTTACGCAGAACTACTATGAGAAGATGGAGAAGCGTCAGGAAAAGGAGCGAGACAGCAGCAAAAAGGAGCACACCACCAAACTCATCACTCCACAAGTGGCCAAAGTGGAGCACACCTACAGGCCAGGTGAGAGACTGTCCACTCACAAGCTCAGTTTCCACAGATCTTTGTATTTTTTATATTTTTCAGTGTTTGTGTGCCCATTGGGTCAGATTTCTCTTTTTTTTGCAAAAGTGAAAAATGTATTAGTGGATTTAACATCAATTTGTGGGCCACTCTTTAGGGGTTCTATGGGGGTACTTCAGCCTATTTTAGCAGAAAATCACACTATTTTGTTGCCATAGTAATAAACATCCAGGCAAAAATGTGGTCATCTTACATCTTAATTAGAAGTTTCAGCAAATGCAGTCCCACACCTGTGTTAGATCACTCATCTGATAGTTTAAAAATTACTTTTGAGCCAACAGTTTCTTTTCTTTTCTATCAATAAATAAAAAATTCAATGGCTCTTTAGGATTAATGTTAATCAAGTAAAATGATTAAACACCTAAACACTTACCGCTGTAAAGTTGGTTACAGTGACTGTTGTTGTGAGAGGCATGTGCTTCATTATGTCTTTCTCTCACTCCTTGTCAAACTGCACACGTAACCTATTCACTGATTTGATTGGCCACTTGTCTTCAACATGCGAGGAGTTCAGGCAACTTAATTCTCTGTATTAACTAGGCCAAGCACTTTGTAGTCAGCCTCCGGCCCACGTAGTGACTGGAAGAGGAGGGGGAGCGAAACGGGAGGGGAGGGGGGAGCTATGTCTTCCCCATCTCTCCTCGGATTAGAGTGAATGGAGAAATTTTGTGTCCTAAATCAAACTGTCTGTGCGCTCTCTGGCTATTTTCTCTGATGTCGTGGCTCCATTGATCTGGCCTTCCCAGAGTCACTATACTGTGAACTACATACAGATTTTAAAACACAAATGTCAGATCTAACCGCAATTGTTCCTTTCATAGTCCCTTTGCAAACATATACATTTTTTCCCCTCTACCTACACATATCTTGGTTTATAGCATATTAACATGTTCCTCTTGTGTCCGCAGTCCAGTTTGCAGGATCCCTGGGTAAACTGACCGTCTCCAGTGTCAACAACCCTCGAAAGATGATCGACGCCGTGGTGACGACTCGCTCCGATGATGAGGTTTGTGTGGGTAAAGGATGTTGGTAAAGAATGTAGGAAAAATGAGGAGAACCACAACAAATGCTGACTTCATAAGCCTGAATTCATGAGTCTGAATTGTTTGTGGTTCTTTTGTTCAACAGGAGGCTCATCTTCAGTTACTATGTAAACTATACTATTAAATATTTCATATATTCCCATATTAAGAAGTATTTTAAGTTTCATTTTACAATTTTACATTGATCTGGATAACGTGCAATTGTTAAATTGTTCATTTCAATGACACTGCTAGATTTTTATCACTATGTCTTCATTTGTAGTGACAGTGCCTAGTAACTTCAAAGTATTAAATGGGATTTATGAACATAATTCATTGTTGTCATTTAGTTAATGATTAATATATTGTACCAAAAAGTACTGTTCAGGTAGTGGTACTAAAATGTATTTTTGAATCACTGGTGCCCCAAAAAAAGTAGCCCTAATCATTAGTGACAACCCTATTAATTGCTTCATTACTTTACTGCTGATTAATAAATTGTCTACCCAACTAAATGGACCTCTGAACCTAAAACGATACAAACTTTTCCAATTTCAGCGGTTGATGTTTATGAAATATTTGTATATTTGCAGGAAAAGCGGGAGAAGCAGGTTTGGAATAAGAGGCGCCAGATCCTCTACACAGTGGAAAAGGTAAATGAGAGGAACAAACTAAAACATTAAAATGAAATGTATTATTTCATTTTATACTATTACACTAATTAATTTTTGTGTTGTGTCGCAGATGTACAGTTTGTTGCTGGAGGTGCAGGACTTTGAGAAACGCTTCGTCCTGACACCAGAGGAGGAGAGAGACGCGCTGCTCGAACAACACAAAACTAACACAGTTCAACTCTGTAACTCTCTGCGTGAGAAAGAGTGGGAGGACAAGTAAGGAACAAAGGCTTTAAGTCCACAAATCTAAACCTAAGCATGAACAAACTCCAGATTATTATAACTGTTTAATGTAACAACACCATCTTTGATTTGTTTTTTAAAGGTAATTTTTTAATATGTATGCCAATAAAGGCATTAAACATGAGATTTTTGACCAGATTAGACCCAGGTAAAGCTGATTTATTTATTTATTTGAAGGACAGTGTGCAGATACATTAAAAAGATGGCTGCACCAGATTTAGCAAAATGCTAATTTCCATCTGTAGTCCTTGATGTCACAAACATCAAAAAACAATTTGCATATAACGATTAAAGTAATTTTTACTGGTGCAACTTTTTTGACAGAGTCTGCCACCTGCTTGTCTCCATAAATGTTATTGCTTTGTCTAGAATGTTCCACAGTATGGCATTAAACTTGTCAATCTCCATGGAGACAGGGAGGCAACACCAGGCCAAGTCAGATCTGTGGAGAGGCAAGCCCACTCACAGTAAGAATGTTTTCTGTGGTACATCAACAAATGTTTTAATTACACCTGTAATTAGAAACTGCAGTATTCCAGGCAAAGCAAAAGTGTATCCATGGAGACAAGTAGGTGGTGGAACCTTTTAGCAGAAACTAGTTTTTCAAGTTTTTAATGGTGCACTATGTAAACTTGCAGAGATGACCTTCCACCAAAAAAATTACATTTGTGTCAAATTTTGACTTGACATTTCTCCTCTCCGGTGCAGAGTGAGTGATGAGCAGCTGGTGATGATCATGTCTGTGAGGAAGGGGAAACGGTTGATCTCCAGGCTCCTCCCCTTCCTACCTGCTGCCCAGGCAACTGCTGTTCTCATGACAGTTGCCCGAAATCTGCCCGCACTCGCCAAGAAGGACAAACAGGATCAGGTGAGGCAACACGACTGGAGTGTGTAACATCTTCTCAAATTGGCTAATAGGCACACATAGAAAAACTATGAACGATAGGAAGTACAATAATAAAAACTGAAAATACATCACGATATTGTTAGTTATTTAAAGTGGCACATCTGCAAAGAAAAACTATGATTATTCTTTTGTGTAGAACCTTCTAGGTTTCTTCACACATGTAGTGTTTTATAAATAAAATGCATTTTTAGTAGTAAATGGACTGTATCTTGCTTTGAGTGTGTCTCAAATATAACATTATTTGAGACTAGGGGTGGGATGGGACATTTTGTACAAGAAAAGACAAAATTTAGGCAAAAGAAACACTTGCCATTTGATCAGATTTTCATGTTTGTTTGTTTTTTAAATAGCTGTGTGACTTTTTTTTTTACATTTACTACTTGTCAGGTTTTTTTTTTTAATACTTGCAAGTAAGTGCAGAGCAGTGGGTGGAGCAATGGGTAGGTGACATACATTTTTGGAGCACTATGCAGGATTACTCAAATATGCAAGAATCCGTCAAAATATAACTAAGATTAACTAATGAGGGAACATTGTTTTAAAAGTTCATAAAAGTCAGTTTGCCATAATCTGTTCCCTTTAAATAAATATTTATTATTTTCTACTTTAGGTGCTGTGTTGGTTGGTGGAGCCCGTCTCTGCTGCGATCCAGTCCATGTCCAGCTCTGCTCTCACTGACCTCCTCCAAGAGCTGCAAAGCACCGAGGGCCAGCTAGCATCAGTGCTACATAACAAGGTACACACCAGTCACTATGCAGTAAGTGGATTAATTAAGGCTAGAATGTATGGCAATAAAATGAATCATGTTTTTTTGTTTTGTTTTTTCATCTTGATTTTCTGTTGTTTTTTTGTTTTTTTTGTTTTTTTACAATATCGAAATTGATTTCATATTACACAGTGTTACACAAATTGATTCTTGTGAGATTTAAGCCATGTTATAATGCTGTTATCTCCTCAAAAACATATCTGGAGTTCTGTTTTGTTTCATTCACGCATTTTTGAGTAATCCTTTATTAGTCTGTCTACTTCTCCAAAGCTCAAAATGCTTTGTTCCTCTTCATAATGTCATGCACTTCCTGTGTTACCACGCACCTGTGTTTTTGCTTGAGAGAAGAACTATGCCTAAATATGTTGTTTTGTTTCATTCACACATGTTTAACACACAAATACAAAACTGAAGGCATGTTTTTGATGAAACAACATTATAATATAGATCAGAAAATACCATAATATAGGCCCATAAATAACAATCTTTTACTGACAGAGGATTGGCTGTAGATTAAAAAATAACATAATTGACAATTAGACATGACTTGACCTCGATCCTCATTAATATTCTCATACCACCCACATGTAAATTTTGGATATAATCTTTTCCCCATGTCAGTCTCACTTTTGCGCTTACAGCTAGAGAGTGTCCCCTGGTGGCCGTTAGCCAGTAAAAATCTATAAATAAGCTGCACTATTGTATAAGCCACAGCATTCAAAGCGTGGGAAAAGCGGCTTCCCATGCGGCTTATAATTTATGTTAATTTATTTTTTAATGTGATCCTTATACTCTGTTGTATAAAATGTGTATAATATTTTTCCCATCATTGTTTACCTGTCTCTTTGTAGTTTGGAGTAACGCTGCTGTACCTGATCCTGAGTGAAGGGGAGAGGATGCAGAGCTCTGAGCCAAACTGTCAGCTCATGGATGACAATCGATGGTAAAGACTCTGATTTCACCTGGTCTAGTGTAAAAGGGTTCAGTAGAGGTGTGAAAGGTTGTTAAGATGATCAGTTCAATCAAGCTAAACATAAAATCACCAAAACAATATTCAATGGCTCAATGGCTCAATTTGTGATTATTGTAATTTGAAGTCACCTTTATACATAATTCAGCACTATTTTCAGCCAGGGGTTAGATTGTGTTTGATGTAATTTTTGGTTTATTACTGGTTAAGTTGACCATATGTTTTATAGTTACAAAATCTTTCACGAAGTACTCAGTTGGACTATGTTGAAGTTACAAAAGTTACTCATTTTATAACTTTAAAAGTGCACAATTTAACTTCTCGTGCAGAGTTCGCTACTTGCATGTTTCCATAGAGATGTTATTATTGTATTGATTGTTCTTTATATATGGCATTTATTTTGCAGAAACATATATAAAATCGCACTACACATATAAAACGTTGTCTTTTCTGTCTCAGGACTGAGCTGGTGTTCTCAGTGACGCGGGAGCTGCTGTCCGTCCCATCCGCGTCTCTGTCCCCTCCATTATTCACACCTCCAAACCTCCTCTCACTCTTCTCCCGCTACGTTGACCGACAAAGATTGGAACTGTTACAAGACAAGCTACAGTAAGTTTGTTGGGCGTTTTTATTATAATGGCAGATTAATGATTGAATGCATTAAGGCTGTAGGCAGTTAGTTGTTTAGTCGATTAATTGGTCAATGATGTTTCAGTCGACCAAAACGTATTAGTTAACAATTTATTTTATTTAGAGTTTAAGGATTTATATGAGACAACAGCAGATAGGAAAATGGATGGTGTGAGTTGGCTAAAGATTCAAGTTAACCGTGAGTTGACTCTGCTTCTTTACATATAAATACACCATTTCCAAGTACATTTGTTTTTTGTTTTTGCATAACCTCCTGTGCAGTTTCAGTCAGTTTCAGTTGCAGTAGTCTTGCAAATTGCGTTTGGGTCAGACATATGGTCAGATATGTTTTGATCGTTTTTGCCACACCAACTTTTTGATCTATAGGATATCTCTAGTCCACCAAGAATTTCTTTCCATGACTACAGCCCTAGACTGCATTCAGTAATGTACACCGAGTCAAAAGTCCCCTTTTTCATTTAATAGTGTTCATTTAATGGCACTGAATGCATCAAAACAATGAATGAATGTTGAAATATTTTACTCCTAGATGTCTCAAAAGTTTACGCATGTTTTAGATTCTTCAAAATAACCAATCTTTCCTTTGATCACTGCTTTGCACATTCTTGGCAATCCACTAATGAACCTTAAGTGTGGCTTTAGCTTTATTTTCATCCATGCACATCATTTGGATTACTATACTAAACTATTTTATCTTAATGAAATATAAAATCATACCATTCTTTCGAAGAAAAAAAAAATATCGTCACACTATTTATAACTTGAAATAATCATACTCAAAAGTTAAAATTTTTACATACACTAACCATCTCATGTCGCTTTCTTTTTTATTCACAGGATCTCAGTTTTGTCCAGGTAGAAGTTACTACAGTGGTGGACGCAGCCCTCATTGCAAACGTTTTCTTTGGTGTGAATGGTGATCGGATCTGTGTCATTTTTAAACAGCAGAATCTAACGACAATGTATTTTGTTTAGTCTCTGGTTTGAATGTGTGTGACGAACATGAGCGAAGGATTGTATGTATGACAAATGACAATGAAATCTGCATTTTTAAATATCTTGTTTACGATTATGCCCGTGATGAACCTTAAAATTAAAAAAGTATTTCTATTATATAAAATGTACTGTTTCATTATTTTGAATGTGTACATAAGTTGTTTCAATTTCACAGTTAGCACCAATAAAGCTTTTTAAAACAAATGCAGGCAATGGCAATAATGCTTTTATTCATTCATATTTTTCTTACAAGTCCAAAAACATGCATACAACAAGGTTCATTATAACTTTGGAGAGTGTGTCACATGCTTTTAGTTTTTTGCCTGTAATGCTTCACAGTATAGCATTAAATTTTATAGAGGCACTGGCATCACCTGGCTGTCTCCATGGAGATAGATGCCATGCTGTAGAACTCGATACAATTCCATGGAGACAAGCAGATGGTGGACCCTCTACCAGAAAAGTTACATTATGTATCTTTAAATATAGACTCCATAGTATTCCATTTTCTGCACATACAACTTGTTTGATTTTACTAAATCCTATAGTGTGATGAGAACAGGAAAAGTTTTGTTTTTTTTTGCATCTTGTTTACAGGTTAGGTCTACAAACGCATACATTTATGGTGTAGAACAAATATAGTTCATATATGGAACTAACTAATACAAACCGAACAGATTATTTGATTTACGCTAAATATTTTGATGTTTTAGATGTCATTACAACATTACAATTGTACATTGTACAGAGGTAAAATTTATTCAAAAGGATTTTGAGATGGGTAAAGCAGACGTATATAACCTAACATAGGCACTGTTAAATGATCTCAATAAAGAAGAGAAATGAAGACCGCTCTTCATGGTTTATTTCACACTGAATTAGACACTTTGAAAAGTATGAGTATATTCCTGTAATTGCCAACTCCATGTTTAAGAGCAGCGTGAGGTCTCACCTTTACTAATGAATTTGAAAAATATGCGAAAAATAGAGTGAATACATGGTACAGAGGAGGGAGAGTAAAAAGGAGGACATGAAGTTAATTGGTGTGAAAAAAGGGATGCACAGGTAAAATTGTTTTTTGTTTCCTTCTATGTCACTTATTAAAACATCATAAACCACAAAATAGGGATGGGCAAAATGGCAAAAAAAAAATGCAATCTTGATTTTTTATTTGTACTTCAAATTTACTTCTAGGCCGCACAGACCACTTCAATGGCAGTAGAGGAAAACCAGGGAAGTACAACTCCACACTGAAGCAGCGCTGCCTCTGCCCCATCACAATCAGAGAAGAAACTCCACATTGGAATAACTTTTGGGAGTTTGATTTTTGAGGTAGAAACTGCATTACCGCAGCCCAGTTGTCTGCACACAATAGAGGCATGTCTCATGTCCCAGTTATTATTCTCTGCAGCGATCATCATTTGGGATCCCCCCTCCTTCACAAACAGTCTCCCAGAGCAGACAGTGCGACCAGTATCTTGCACTAATCCATCGTCCAGCACAATATCCTCTGCATCTAACAATAAAAAACATATAAACTTAAAAATATTTTCAACACATTAAAGGAGAGGAGTTGTGCTACTAAAAAAGGTAATTTGCAGATAATAGTAAACTTGTACCTTCCACTACCAAAGACAGCTCATGGCTTTGAGAGGAGACGTGGTGTCCAGACACAGTGTTGTGATAGATGCAGCGGTAGATCCCGGAGTGGGATTTTTCAGTCGAATCAAACCTGAAGATGGCCGTGTGATTGACAGCTGTTTGGTTCTGAGTGTGATTGGTTTTGTCTCCAGTGAAGACCAGACTAAAATGGCCGCCAGGATACTGCGGAGACACTGAGCAGTTAATATAGAAAGTGTAGGGGCTGAGGACGAGCACGGGGTCCTCTCCTGTGCGGTTTCTGGATTCAACACTGATGACAGCTGGAAGAAGTAGACCTGTGAAGAATCACATGTTAAAGATCAGTGAACAAACATTATGAATTAAACATGGAACTTATTTAGACTTTCAAATGCAATTTTTCTGTTACATATAGTTTTCAAAATCTAACCACAAGCTGTACTCAGTGTCACAGGTACCTCATTCACACACACACACATTCAAACACGCACTGGATTTCCATGAGCAGGCAAACACCAGAGGCCAGGTGCGTTTTGCCAAAGTACAAGAAAACTGAGGGGATCAAACCTGGACCAGATGGGCCCCTGTGTGGCTCTCACCTGAGCAGAACACGTGGACAGTGGAGGCAGACATGCCCTCCCTGACAGAGCCACAGCTCAGCAGAGCCCCCTCAGAGCCCTCACAGTCAGAGTAGAAGCTCCACACAGGCTGTCGCTCATTCACACTGCTCTGTGTGTGTGTGTGCAGCACAGAGCCACAGCCCAGCTGTCTGCACACGACTGCAGCCTCCTTCAGGCCCCACATCTGCTGGCTCACAGGCCTCCAATTTTGCATGTGCTCCAGCTCAAGGGTGCCCAGACACCGGCTCTTTGTTCCCACCAAACGCACGTACGATGACTCTAAAAAGGAGAGTTCAATGTATCACATATGTGTATGTTATATGTGTAACACTGGAGGTGGCAGAAGGATTGGCCAATGTTCATCATTTTTTTTACCTTCGATATAAACATACTTTCTTCTATCAGAGCAGAAGGTGTTTGGATAAATCTCAAAGTCATACAGACACCAGTGCATTTGTAAGGTGGCGGCCATTATCGGGGGCATAAAGAAGTGAGCTGTGTTGTCTTCGGCTGGCAGGGTGAAAGTGGTCTCATTGTCGTCATCATCTCGGATCCAAAGCACAAATGAGCGAACTTTATATGGAGCATTGACATGGCATTTGACCACATAGGGATGGCCCACGTACACATTTGATGACTGGATGGGGTAAACAGTGACCTCTGGGGGAGCTGGCTTTTCTGTAAAAAAAAAAAATCCAAAAAGCAGTTTCCCTTGTTTCTTAAGCTCCTTTGCAATCATGTGTGAACAAGATATATTTTAAAAGGACTTTAAGGGCTCCATAAGGTACACCACATCAAAACTGTATCTAAATGAATGAGTAAACCAGGTTCAACCAAGAGCTAATAATTTCATACTGACCGCCACAGACCAGAAAAATGGACCTGCAGGTTGTGCCTGTGTCCAGTGGTGTTGAGGGGCAGTCTCTGAGATGCTCCTCTAGGCCGCTACACTGAAACTCAGACCTTATAGAATCAGAATCAGTGTCCTCAGAGAAGAACCTCAATAAGAATCCACAGCCCAGCTCCCGACAAGCCACAAAACCATTCTTTTCTGTGAAAGTTGATTCGCAAATATCCATCCAAGACCCATTGGATTTGACTTGTACAAAACCAGAACAGTTTTGAGTCCCCTGCATCCGAATATCCTCTGAATCAAAGAAAAACAATCAGACATAAAATAAAATGAATATCAACCTTTTTATCTCTATGTCCATAACACTTAAGTAGTTAAGTCAGTGATTTACAAAGACTAAACAGATTTATAAACCAGGATAAAATAGGCAAGTTTAATTTATGAAACTAACCCAAAATATGCAATAAAAGGTAAACTATGCATAACCTTTGCAATGCATTTGTAACATGCCCTTTATACTAAACCATGCATGACCACTCACTTACCTTTGGTGATGGTCATAAATTTATCTATTGGTTTAGATGGATATAAACTCCATCCACGTCGACTATGGATCTCATTTGCCAGCAGAAAAATGCAGCACAATAGCTCCAAAATCAACCTCTTTACTGTGATTCTATGTAGAAGTAGAGACATAGTTTAGAATAAGCCAACCAAAAACCAAAAAGTAGGAGTCAGCAGTACAAATATACAATACAATACAAAGGTCATGTTGACTGTAGATCCAAGTCCATATTTCCCAGGGACACGTAGGATGATGACTTCTAAAAGCCTTAAACTGGGTCAGGTCATTTGGTGGAACAGATGCGACGAGATAATAACTTACCATGATAATATTTTTTCAGTTTTGGTTAGGTTTATGGTTTTACTGTCTGTTTGAACATGGGAAGCAGATATGACATACACAGAGGTAATTCCATAACTTACCTAACAACAATAATGTAGGCAAGGGTCTAAATTACATAATAGTTATGATTAGACTAACAAAAATAAATGCCAACATCATTTTGTTACAGCAGCATTTAAACTGCCAGAAAAATGCTTCCTAATGCATCAATTGTCCCAGCATTTTGCATGGAAATTTCCGTGTTGATGACATTGGCAGGTATTCTGCTGTAGAGCTCTCTGCTTCTTCCTGTATTTTTATACTTTTCTTCAAAACTTCTTTTTACACAAACTGCCACTTAATCGATGTAAGCATATTTACTACAGGTACTAAGTCATCAGAGTAAGTAAGAATTAGTCGATAGCTCCACTGTCTTTTAAAATTTGTAAATTTCCAATCCTGAATGATATCTTCTTTTTAATCGAGAAATGTAAAACCAATCTTCTGTCAGTAAAAGCATGTGGTTTGGAGAAAAGTTAAGAAAGAAAATATATTTTACATGTTCCATGTACCAAACTGTAGGTCAGTGGATCTGACTGCTCTACCATTGATGTTTATGTTGAAAGTGGAATTCAAATGGTAAACCTTCAAATCAGTGGACAAACACTCTACCAACTAAGCTACTATCGGCTTTTGGTTGTAATTTTCAACAGTATGGCTGTGTAATCCGTCAGTCGTCCAGATCCATAGCAAAAGTTTGAATTTTAATTGAATCCTTTTTTTTGCTATATTCCACAGAATGGCATAAAACATATCTATGTCCATAGGAAATGTTGTTTTTTACAACAGGATATAGTAATAATTGACAATATCTACTACAGTTAACAATTAGTTATTGCCAACCATTTGCTGCATTTGGGTGCATGTGCGTTTAGTTTAGATGTGAGGGTTTTGTACCACATCTAACATCATTCACCATTAGAGTCTTTGAGGTCAGTGATAGTAAATCTGTTTGGAGTGCTAAATTCAATCTCCACATGAAATTATTATTTGCATTTAAGTAAAAACAAATAAAACAGGAGGAGGAAGAGGAGGTCCAATGTTTTGTTTGGTTTTTTTGTACATATTTTATACATTCAGGGTGCATTCACACTTTCAAAATTGGGACGAAACTGTGACTAAACCCAAAACTAAACCTGGTCCAAGTCCACATTAGGACTAAACCAAGACAGGCCCAAACCAAGTCCACATTCTGCATGTTTTTTTGTTAAAACATCTTGTGTTTTTCGTTCTTTCTGGCACAGAGCACTTGAATGGCAGTGTGAGAAAACCACTCATCGATATGTCCACAGTTGAGCAGCGCCTCCTCGGGCCCAGCACAGTTGGAGAAAAAACGCCACATGGATTCAAAAGTTTGAAGATGGATTTTTGAGGTAGAAACGGCTTCACCACAGCCCAGTTGTCTGCACACTATAGAAGCGTGTTTTAAGTCCCAGCCTGAGGATTCTGCAGTCACCTTCATTTGTGATGCTCCCTTCTCATGAACAATGTCCCAGAACAGGCTTTAGTGCCATCATTTTGCTGTTGTCCATCATACAACATTATATCATGAGACTCTGTGAAGAAATGAAAGTGGGTATGACAGGTTAGACAACTCACATCACTAAAACATCATTATATTTGAGATTTTACAAAAAATCCTGTCCTGTTTGGACACGGGCAGCAGATGTGACATACACAGAGGTAGCTGTTACCTGCATAGCTGTTACTAAGCAACCCTGATGTTAATAAGGGCCAAAATTTGTCTAAATTACACAATAGATTAGACTAATAAAAACAGATGACTCTTTGCACATAAATTGCCCCTCCATTTTGGATGTTGATGTTGACGACATACACTGCCAGTCAAAAGTTTGGGCACACCCTCTCATTCAGTCTTTTTTTTTTTTTTCCTTTATGTTTACTTTCTACATCTGATATACATACAGAATGCATCAGATATATGATGCAACATATATGGAATTATGTAGTGAAGAAAAAAGTGAAATAACTAAACAAAATATTTTTTATATTTTATATTCAAATCCTCAAAGTAGCCAGCCTTTGCTTTGTCGACTGTGCTGCAAAACCTTGTCCTTCTCTCAATGAGCTTCTTGATGTCGTCTCCTGAAATAGTTTTCATTTCAAAGCTCTGCCTTCTCAGGGTCAAGAAATGCCAAAAGTGCAAACCAGAATTCACAGCAAAGGGTGGCTATTTTTAAAACAAGTTAACTTGTTTTGAGTTTATTTCTAAAATAAAAATCTTGCATGCACTTCCTTTGAAGGAAACATGGTCATATATATCTTCTCCAGTTGCCAGAGTAAATGGGTTTTACTTTAGGACCTAAGGATCTAAGGATCTAAGGATCTAAGAAGTAGTTGTATTCAAGTACTATCAAATATGTTGTATGGCATCTAGTCGTATTTCATATCCAAAGACAACTGCCAAGACATGTTTTCATAAAATTTTATTAAAACCTTATATATAGTTTGTTTAAACATGACTAGGCCTGTCACAATAATGACATCGTATTACATATTATATCGTTCAATATATGAAAGGTTGTGTCCCCAGAGTTTATGAGGTTAACGTGCTCAAATCAAATATAGATTTTACTGATAATAAATGAGTCTCATTTTGGTTGCTAGTTTCACTGCTGAAATTCAGTTGGTTTAAACCTAAAACAACTCTCTGATCTGACTCCTTATTACCTGAACCCCGGCATCTGCAGCTGGTCGTTAACCGGTGCCTCTGTGCAGTGTGCGCTGTCCATATACTGACAATGAGGAAAACTTGTATGTGTCCTCTATATGCACGGGCAACCCAGATTCAGTAGTGATTGTAATAAATTAAATTGTAATGTAAGACATGGAATACATACCGTTCTTTTAAATGTACAATTACCTTGGACTGTGATGGCAACTGTCTTGCTCTGAAAAGTGAAGTCTCGCTCATGAACTGTGTTGTAGTAGACACAGCTGTAGTTTCCGCTGTGGGCTTTGTTGACATGTAGAATGAAAATGGTTGAATAGTTGCTCGGGATTTCAGTCAGTCTGGGTTTTTTGGCACCGCTGAAGAGTAGAGAGAAGCGACCTCCAGGAAAGTGAGCCTCCACAGAACAGTTCACAAAGACGCTGTGGCCCTCAGAGACTAATACATGCTCTGTATCTTCAGGATAAAGTCTGTCTGTCAAAACTGTAATGGTGGGAGGAGCTAAGATTTCTGCAAAGAACAATACAAGTAAATGCAAAGGTTCAGCTGATCATGAAGTGTGGTGTATAGTGTGTCCACTACCCCAAATCTTAGAGTGTTTGATTTTCCTAACTGGCATTGCACACCACTGTTATTTAAAAATCAAGACTAAACAACAACAATGTGCATAAGGCTTGCTATAGGAGACAAACTGGTCCATAAGAATCATCATCATAATGCTTTGGATTTACCTTGCATTGTTTATTTACCTGACTCACTGGTCAGAGTGTCACACGACCACTGTAGTGTTTTGGCCATGGACACATAAACAGAGTTGCATTGTTAAGAGTTGGAATTGAACCCCTGACCTTTGATATAATTGGACATTACTCTGACACTAACCTGTTTAAGTAACATATTGCCAGTACCTGAGCAGAGCACGTGGACAGTGGAGGCAGACATGCCCTCCCTGACAGAGCCACAGCTCAGCAGAGCCCCTTCAGAGCCCTCACAGTCAGAGAAGAAGCTCCACACAGGCTGCAGCTCATTCACACTGCTCTGTGTGTGTGTGTGCAGCACAGAGCCACAGCCCAGCTGTCTGCACACGACTGCAGCCTCCTTCAGGCCCCACAGCTGCTGGCTCACAGGCCTCCACTCTCCTCTGTGTTCCAGCTCCAGACTGCCCAGACACCGGCTCTTTGCTCCCATCAAACGCACATATGACGCTTCTGAAAAGGAGTTTTTAAGGCAATATAAAAATGGTTAGCTATGGCTGTTTAACATACTGTATGCAAGAGAAAGAGTAACAAATCAAAACCTTGAGGCTGATGCAGGAGCAGATTTAGACTTACTAAAATAGAAACAATGCATCGCACTCTGAGGTTGTAGATTTCAAAACATTTTTGACTTGAATTTACATTTTAGAAATACTGTATTAACATGTTATTGGAAATGAACTTTACTTGAGGATTAGAAATATTACAAAAAGCTCCTGTAAACATCTAGAAAAATGTTATTATTGCTTTGGCTCTAAAATTTGTGAATTTTCAACCTTTGATTTTGAGAGTGAACCCTCCGTGCTCAGAGAAGATCCCAGGACTGAGCTCATAGTCGTAACTGCACTGATATTTTCCTTCTTGGATCTGTTCTCCCAACATAAAGTGAGCAGTGTTGTCCACAGCAGTTTTGTTTTCCAGGGACATTAACAAGCCGTGGGAATAAAACTTCAGATTAAAGGAGCTCACTCGATGCGGTGAGGTAACACTACATGTGACAAGGACCCGATGGCCTCTGTACCCAGTTAGCGCTTGTGGTGCAACATCTGCCAAAGTGGAAAACATGGACATTTCAGGCGCCGATGGATATACTGCAAGAAAACAAAATCTGGTTGGTATATTCTTGTATAACCCATCCTTGGTACTATGTCATGAAACTGCAAGCAATTAAAAAATACTGGCACAGAGCTGAAATAGTTTTACCACAGTAGAGATTGTATAAGCAGCTCATAAAAGAGAGACTGCAGTGTACTGTCTAGTGTTTTATCCTCAGGGAAACAGGGATGGTGCTCTTAGCATGCTAGTTGTTAAAATTAGTCATAGGATTACTATGACGGCAAAACTCTGGCCTCTGAATGTTGTAAACTGGCCTCTGAAAGTTGTGGTGAATAATTAAGATGCTAGAAATACATAATATAAGTGAGGATGAACTTAAAATTGTTTCAAATAAAGCAGTTGTATTTTTCATGGTTTTAAGATGTTTTCATACAATCAGGTACAGTGACTTTATCCAGATATTACAGTTTTGAAATACCACATTTGCAAGAAAGAGCAGAGCACACCCAGTATCCAAGGAAGCAGAAGTCAAGTTAGGAATGGCTTTATTTCCTATTTTTATATGATTTTTGTCATGCAAAATGGGACCAAATTGCATACAAGCTTTTTTTAGTCAGACCAGTAAGTGGGGTGAAATTGGGTGGGGAGACCAGGAGAGAAATTCATAAAAGGTCCAGTACAGTATGTGTTCTATGCCCAAACCCTAGCCATACTGCGGCACTGAAATATGACTATTTAGTAAAGAAATAGCATATACTTACTGTCACACATGAGAAAAGCAGGCTTGCATTCAGCACTACTGCTCTCTGCTGGTGTTGAGGAGATACGGCAGTCCGTCAGTCGCTGTTCATGACCACTACAGCTTATGTTCAGAGTGTCTTTTACGCTCTGTCTGATATTTGATGGTGGAAGATTCTGAGGAAATCCACAGCCCATGTCTCTGCACCCGATAAACCCGTGAATCAGAGTGAAGTCATCATGACACAAATGATGCCACATGCCGCCATATTTGACTTGAACCCATCCAGCGCATCTGTTACCCCCATTCACCAGCATTATAGCCTCTGTCAAGACATAAAAACATGTTAGAATAACCAACAGGTTAAATAAATAAGTTTCCAGAGGGGGAATTATAGGGCATTAATGCTATATTCACAGAAAACAACATATAAAAATGTTTAATAAATTTCATTTTTATTTTTGACACTCTGAGTCCCCACATTAAGTCACTCACCAGAGTGCGATTACAACACAATCTGTGTGCAACTGTATATTTATAGACAACTCTTGTGCAGGAACCATAGACTGTATATATAAATGGACATAGCTAACCTGCTAGCTACCACATTCCAAATAGAAAGTGAGCACGGGCGAGCTTCTGGCTCCATCAATTCACTTTCTATTGAAAAACTGTCACCCCTCCCTCCGTAACTGCTGCTGTCAGGCTCGTCATTTTGGTGTTAAAATATTCATATTAATCTGCGCTACATTATCCTGGTTTTTATTTTGCTATTTTAAACCTGTAAACCAAGATATGAACATTATAAACAGAAAAGTCAGGTGCTCTCTTTCCCTGAGGTCACTCCTGCTATCGTTAGCAACAGGTTTGATTGACAGTGTTGTTAAGTGCCTGCTCCCTTCTAAACCAGCAGTGCGAGCAGGAGGAGCATTACCTACAACAACCTTGGATATATTGGATATATCTTAATTCTAATCTAATCTAATGTTTGTCATAAGTAAGATACAAGACTTTTGTCCCCTAGCATCATTTGTATGAAATAAATTTGGTTAGAAGTGAAAGGCATGTTGTGTGATGTCACAGGAAGATTAAGCAAAAAAAGCAAACTGCATTTGTCAAGTATGAACAATCAGAAACTGTTACATCTGATGTAATCTGATTTAAGTGTCATTTCAATAATCTGAACCTAATCCCAAACATGCAAAATGCACTGTGGACTGAATGATGTTCAAAGTTAACATAACATTAGATACTTTTAAAGGAGCAATGTGTTACTTTTTTTTTTTAGAAGAGACAGCCACCTGCATTCTCCATGGAGATGTTATTGCTTTGCCTTAAATGTTCCACAGCAGGACATTAAACCTATCCACCTACATGAAACTAAACAGATGACGCCACAAGGTCAATTTATGGGTCAGATCTGTGGACAGGCAAGCCTACTCACAGTGAGAAATCATGCTTTTCAAGATAAGTAAGGTAAGTAAATAAAGATTGATAATTCCATACTGTGTAACATTCTAGTCAAATTAATAACATCTCAATGGACACAAGCAGGTGGCAAAAAATGTGAGGCAGTCATTTCCCATCATTCTTAGTAACAATGTGTCTCAAGGGAGGAAGGTGACCCTGTTAGTAACTTCTGTGCTAATTGATACATAATAAAATGCTGTGTAAAATGCTTTGATTTTATATTACAATCTTATTTAGCTACGATGTTTTCTATAAAGGGCATTTATCTAAACTACAACAAATAAAAATCAGACACAGGCCCTAACAATTAAACCCCACAGTTTGAGATTTTGGCACTGTGAGACCACTATCTGGGATTATTTTTATTTAATTTAATGTATTTTTATTTTATTTTATTTATTTAAATGTTTTCATCTTTGTTGTTATGTACGTCCGTACATACGTCCTATGTTTATGTTTTTCTGTCTTTGCATGTTTGTTTATTAATAAAAAAAATAAAAAAATCACCATTATCGAGTGTGATTTTTACCGGTACAGGACATATTGAGGACAGTATGTGCTTCTTGGTGCGACCACTTTTTGCAGCGTTCAAAGCTGTCGCACTCATAACTGGTTTGCCACAGTGGCTGGTGGTCGGGGAGGTACACCTCTGTGGATGATATGATTGCACCACAGCCCAGCTTTTTGCACAGGTTTGATAACTGTGACTCTCTGAAGGGACCCCAGCCATGAATGAGAGGCCTCCACTCCACACCATTCTTCCCTTCGAGAACGCCTCTGCACTGGCTGTGTCCACCAACAAGTCTTATACTGTATGTGTCTGGATGAATGAAAGAGAAAGACTAGTCAAGCATAGCAGAAAATGATGAGAAATACACTGAGTACATTATAAATTTAGTTTATATCATGAGATGATACAGGAACTGCTCCACTATGTTTTTAAACCCCATATACCTTCAATAAAATCACTTGGATAATTTCAGCCCTGAAATTTCCAGTCTCTACTGAACAAAGGTAAAAGGTACTTGTTAACTTGAAAAGTACTGTTTCATGACATCACAAGGTGGAACAGAGCATTTTGAGTTTTGGAGGTGTAGACAGACTAATAATAAAGAGTTACTCAAACATGTGTGAATGAAACAAAACACAACTCCATGTTTTTGAGGAGGTAACAGCATTATAGCATGGCTTAAAGCTCACAAGAGGGAATTTTAAGAACCTTTAATGACGCCATAATAACGATACATTTTCTGTGCTGACAGAGAATAGGTTGAGCTTGGTGCCAGTTTTTGTTTCATGGGGATAGTAATTAGAAATACTGCTGTAGTGATTTACAGTGAATTGTTCATTCACCCCACAGTGGTGGTAAGCTACTGTCATAGCCACAGCTGCCCTTGGGCAGAATGAAGGCAGGGAGACTGCTAATCTGCGCCATCGGCCACTCTGACCACCACCAATACTCATACACACACCACATTTATACTAGACAATGTGGGTGAAGTGTCTTGCTTAAGGACACAACGACCACAAAGTTTTTTGCCACTGGCGCCCCACCGGGGCATCTGATATTCCCAGAGGTTTCAGATCAAAGCACTAACCAGGCCTGGCCTTTGTAAGCTTCTGAGATCAGACTTTGACAAATTAAAAACCAAAGAAATTTGTTCACAAGCTCAATTTAAAAGGTTCATTATGCAACTTTTCTTGTAGGGAGTCTGCCATCTGTAAATTCTTAGACACAAGAAGGCAGTGTACCCTCTAACAATAATGGTACAACTACAGGAGGGCCATCTGTCCATGAGTTTCAGAATAATACTCAATTAGGTTGGTTACCATAGAGATTAACCATTTAAAACAGAATGTTTTATCTTTTGAATTGGAGAAAAGTCCTCAAAATGTTGACTATGACAGGAAGCTGAAATCCATGAATAGATATAGACAGGTAATTTATAAAAATAAAATCTGTGGGCTATACTGTCGCAGTCGAGGTAGAGCACTTTTTTGCAGTCGCTTTGTGTGGAGGGACATTGGTGGAGCTGCGTCTCGTTCCTTAAACACTGAATATTCCTGGAGGGGACAGTGGTTTGTTGATTGGTGTATCTGGTTTGTCCGGTGATCCCACAGCCCAGCTCCGCACACATCAGGCCTGCCATCCAGGGGTCCACGCCGGGGGTCTCCGAAACACAAACGTGCAACCAATCCTGATCAGACTTCACCCTTACAGTCCCAGAGCAAGAAGAAATAGTAGCAATTCTCAGGGTTTCTGCAGAGAAGAGGAGAGAACAAATAGGTTATAGTTTTACATAGCCATCAAATAGGCCTAATCAAATGGACACATTTACATTGCAACAAAACTATAACAGGTGTAATCAGGTAACTATAACCAATGTTTCTGTGCACAAAAGAAATTTGATGACCAAAAACACCTGGTGACACGTGACACAGTTCATTCATAGAATTTAGAACAACAATGGTACTGGTATATGTACATACAATGGGAGGGGGCAGGGGATAGTTGAAAACTGACATTTTTTAGCACTAAAGTCTCAGATTTTTCATTTTCATTCATTTAATTTAATTTATTCTTCTTTAAAATAAATGAAATGGAGAGGAGAGCCCAGTGAGGGAGAGCCCAGTGAGAGTACCACACTCTCTTTTTCATGAGTTCAACAAACAAGTGAGATATTCAGGCAGTCCTTCAAGTAGTCATTTATGAATACATTTGACAGTGTTGTTATCTTATGACACATAGGGATGGTCCGCCTACTTTTACCATGCGTGTACAGTGATGGGTTTAAATTCATCACGTGTATCAAAACATTTCAAAATAGAGGCTGAAGTCTGCATGTATATTATATCTCCATATTCTAGTACAGAAAGAAAGGTGCTTAAACAATTTATTTTCTGTAATTCAAATCATCATTTTATAATAGAAACAAATCTTGTATCCACAAAATGTATTTCTATTATAAAATGATAATTTTGATCTTAAACTTTTACATAATTCCAAGAAATGTATTTTAAAGGATATGTTTTTGTCAACTCAAAACCCAAGATATTTATAGGTGGTGACTCTTTCAATCAATGTACCATTTAGTGTATAAAGATTTGCAGCACATCACTTAAATATTTAAGGGGAAAAAAAATCATATACCAAGTTTTATTTGCATTTAATGATAATTTAAGGTTTTTGTATTGTCAAAGATGCAGGACAAAACAGAACTGCTAAACATGCATGAACCAACCTAAATACAACTCTGATAGAGAGATATTTTCTAAACTAGAAATGAGCAACTTGATGAGGGAACGCAATTGCAACATGGTTAAGAGCTTCTAAAAGGTGATTTTGCAAAATAGACAGTCTCCTTTAAGAGGGATACAGATTGGACCTGCAGAGTTATTTAAATGGTCAAGAGTAAAACAAAAACTCAAACTGAGATAGTCTATCTCCACATGTCTCCTTAAATATGTGTCACACCTGAACACTCCACCATGGTCCTTGAAGCATAGGACTCCACGGCCTCCACTTTTCCTCGGGATAATGCGCTCTCTTTGCACTGTTGGATGGTTCGGTCTGAGCCCTGGTAGGAGAAGTGGACCTCCCACGCGGGTTTATGATCCATGGTGTTAAGTAGAAACTTAACAGACGTCGCTGAACCACAGCCCATCTGTCGACAAGCCAATTCTACAAAACCCACAAAACCCACCGTGCGAGAGGACCTATGGCTGGGGCTCACCTTCAGAGTCCTCCACTGGCCCCGGTGCTTCATCTCCACGTGCCCCGAGCAGCGCCTCTCTCCATTTACAAGACGTGCATCCACTGGAGCTGCAAACAGAGGGACTGATGAGGCCTGTGTGCTCATCTTCTGATAAAAGCTACACTATGGAACTTCGTGGAGGTGAATTATCACCTGCATGATTCCATGGAAATAGAAAGTTAATCAGAATCAGAATCAGAATCAGAAGACTTTTATTGCCATAGTCTGTGAACACAGTTCACAAACTAGGAACTTGATACGGTGAAAAAGTGCAACATAAACACACTGAATAAATACAAATACAAATAAGAGCATGCACAAAGTTAAAAAGATATGCTTAGAAAAATCAAATGAAATACTTAAAGGGAAAAAATATGTACAATAGCAGCATCAGAACAACAGTGCAAAGTGGCTTATTAAAGTGACCGGTGTTATAAAGTGTCCAGTTTAGTGCAGATATTATAGAGTGTTCATGAGACAAACAGCAGAGGGGAAGAAACTGTTCTTATGGCGAGAGGTTCTGGTCCCAATGGACCGTAGCCTCCTGCCAGAGGGAAGTGGCTCAAATAGTCCATGTCCAGGGTGAGAGGTGTCAGCTGCTATACGGCCTGCTCGCCCCCGAGTCCTGGAGACGTACAGGTCCTGTATAGATGGAAGGCTGCAGCCAATCACCTTCTCAGCAGAGCGCACAATGCGCTGCAGTCTCTGTCTGTCCCTGGCAGTGGCCCCAGCGAACCACACAGTGATGGAGGAGGTGAGGATGGACTCAATGATGGCCGTGTAAAACTGCACCATCATCTGGACTGGCAGCTTGCGTTTCCTCAGCTGCCGCAGGTGGAACATCCTCTGCTGGGCTTTCTTGATGAGGGAGCTGATGGTCGGCTCCCACTTGAGATCCTGGGTGATGCAGGTGCCCAGGAAGCGGAAAGAGTCCACAGTGGTGATGGGGGAGTCCGTCAGGGTGAGGGGAGGCAGGGGGGCTGTGACTTTCCTGAAGTCCACGATCATCTCCACTGTCTTCTGGGCGTTGAGCTCCAGGTTGTTGCTGCTGCACCAGGACACCAGCCGGTCCACCTCCCTCCTGTAGGCAGACTCATCGCTGTCCGAGATGAGTCCGATGAGGGTGGTGTCATCCGCAAACTTAACCAGTTTGACGGAGTCGTGGCTGGAGGTGCAGCAGTTGGTGTACAGGGAGAAGAGCAGGGGAGAAAGTACACAGCCCTGTGGAGATCCTGTGCTGATAGTCCGAGTGTCCGAGACATTCTTCCCCAGCCGCACGCGCTGTCTCCTGTCTGTCAGGAAGTCAGTGATCCACCTGCAGGTGGAGTCAGGCACGTTGAGCTGAGCGAGCTTGTCCTGGAGCAGAGCAGGGAGGATGGTGTTGAATGCAGAGCTGAAGTCCACAAACAGGATCCTGGCGTAGGTTCCCGGGGAGTCCAGATGCTGGAGGATGAAGTGAAGGGCCAGGTTAATGGCATCGTCCACAGACCGATTGGCTCTGTAGGCAAACTGCAGAGGGTCCAGGAGGGGGGAGGTGAAGGACTTGAGGTGGTGCAGGACCAGGCGCTCAAATGACTTCATGACTACAGACGTCAGCGCCACAGGTCTGTAGTCATTGAGTCCAGTGATCCTGGGCTTCTTGGGGACGGGGACAATGGTGGACAGCTTGAAGCAGGCTGGGACATGACATGACTCCAGGGAGGTGTTAAAAATGTCCGTGAAGACAGGAGCCAGTTCCTCAGCACAGTGTCTAAGGGTGGAAGGAGAGACACCGTCTGGGCCCGCGGCCTTACGGGGATTCTGCTTCCTGAAAAGCTTAGTCACGTCCTGCTCCACAACTGTGAGGGCAGTGGGGGAGGAGGGGGGGTCCGAGGTGGGTTTGGAGGTAATGTCCATGATGGTGGGGGAGGAGGGGGAGGGGTGTGAAACTTCAAACCTCGCATAAAAGCCGTTTAACTTTTCTGCTAGTTGTTTGTTGTCCACGGCGGGAGGGGCTTTGGGCCTGTAGTTGGTGATTTGCCTAAGCCCTCTCCAGACAGAAGCAGAGTCGTTGGTGGAGAATTGCTGCTCCAGACGTGTATTGTATTTCGCTTTAGCCTTTTCCACCTCTTTGCTAAACGCATACTTGCAACGCCTGTAGCCTTCACGATCTCCTGCCCTGAAAGCCATCTCCTTTTCCCTCCTCAAATGTCTAAGTCTGGGTGTGAACCAGGGTTTGTCGTTGTTAAAAGTCACCCTGGTGCATGATGGAATGATGCTGTCCTCACAGAACTGAATGTATGACGTCACAGTGTCTGTGTACTCATCCAAACTGTCTGTGGCAGCCTTAAACACATCCCAGTCTGTAGTGTCCAAACACGTGCGAAGCTCCTCCACAGCCTCACTGGTCCACTTCTTAGAAGTCCTCACAGCAGGTTTGGAGAGTTTCAGCCGTTGTTTGTAAGCAGGGATGAGGTGAACCATGACGTGATCAGAGTATCCTAGAGCAGCGCGGGGCACGGCTCTGTAGGCTCCACTGACCGTTGTGTAACAGTGATCCAGCGTCTTCTGCTCTCTCGTCGGGCAATTAATAAACTGTTTATATTTGGGTAGTTCCTGGCTCAGATTTCCCTTATTAAAATCCCCCAGGATGATCAGTAAAGAGTCCGGGAAGGTTCGCTCCACATCCAGAATCTGCTCCGCGAGCACGCGCTGGGCCTCGTGCGTGTCCGCGCACGGAGGGATGTAAACAGCGGCCAGAATGAATGAAGTGAACTCACGTGGAGAATAGAAAGGCCTACAGTTAATGAAAAGATATTCCACGGCGGGAGAGCAGTGTTGGGAGATCACAGTCACATCCGTACACCAGGCGTTGTTGATGAAGAAACAGACACCTCCACCTTTCGTCTTTCCCCCGGAGAGTCCCCGTTGTCTGTCCGCGCGGAGGAGTTGGAATCCCTCCAGTTGAAGCGCACAGTCCGGGATACGCTCATTGAGCCATGTCTCCGTGAAGCATAAGACGCAAGAGGAAGAGAAGTCTTTGTTTCTCCTCATCAGCAGCGCCAGTTCGTCCGTCTTGTTGCTGAGTGAGCGAACGTTAGACAGGAAAATTCCAGGTAGGGGCGTGCGAGCGCCGCGTCTCCGGAGGCGCACCAAGGCCCCTGCCCGCTTTCCTCGTCTTCGGCGTCTCACTCTTTTGGCCAAAGAGTGAACAAAATCTACTGCAGGAACTAAAAAGACCGGCAGTAGATCGACAGGAGTGGTAAAATCATACTTTGGAACATTCTCCATGAGGATAGATGGGTTTTATGCCAGATGGTGGAATATTACAGCCAAAGGAACATTTGCATAGAAATAAACAGAACAAGTCAGGTTTGTGTTAGGAGTTAGGATCCATGTTTTCAGTGCAATAAGCAACCAAAACAAAGAAAACATGTTCTATTTTTTGCTACAAAGTTACATATGTGTCGTAACGGTGCGGGTCAGGACCAAAGTATGCGGACTCAGAGCAGGTTGACAAAGTTTATTGACAAGTTTGTGAATCAAAAGTCTTAAAAAGTTCAAATGACACACACGAGGAACCAGGAAGCAGGAGGCAGGCAGGACGGACGGAGAAAGCGGGAAGCCGGGACTGGAGTGAAGACGAGAGCGGAGATGAGACCAGGACAGACAGGGCCTGCGTAGTCCAAAGAGTGGGACCCAGGGTAAGAGGCAGGCGGGACGCCGGAGACCAAGACAGGCAATGCGGAGCGGGATGACTGTACCGGAGCGTAGAGGCAGGAGCGGGCAAGGGCAGGAGTCTGGAAAGGTGGCAAAATCCAAAATGAGAACAAGCAGGCGGGTAACAGGAATGCAAAAACAGAGCTGGAACATTCACGTTTTACACGCGGACGGTCTGGCTCCGAGTGTTGTCTGCCGAGTCTTCTTATACCCACAGCAGGTGATGGTGATTGCGCTGATGCGCTCCAGGTGTGAGCAGAAGGAGTCAGAGACTCCGCCCAGCTCCAGACAGACAGGTGAGGGAGGGGGAGAGAGAGTACAGGAGGGCAGCAACAAACAGACATCATGACAATATGTTTATTATTAAAGTATTTATTTCAAGTAAGGTGTTTCAAATCAGTGCATTCTATAGTATAAGCTGAGGAGAGACAACCCCACTCAGTACATGTTTTTGATAACTAAGTTATCACAAAATAAAGTAAAACTATAACATTCATACCTTAAGTTACTAGTACACTGTACTAGAATAGGTTTTAGAATAAAATGCAATTCATTACAAAATAAGTAAAATATAACTAATTATAATTACCACTTGAGGCAGTTGGTTTGGAGCCTGTTGCAAGTGTGCTGGACATCAGAGCCCATATTAAAAACAGCAGACGACCCTTCATTGGGTGCAGTTATGTGAAAAACAGAACTAAACAAATTTTAAACAATCAGATGTTCCCCACAGTAAACCCAGGATGGTGTGGTCATATATTAGCAATGGTTTATCAGGGAGGTCAAGGGTTGTGTTGACATTTCCTGACATGTGATCAAATCATGACAAAAAACAGAACAAAGGGTCAGTCACTAAATATGATCAATGTTTTTTTGGTTTACAGTTTTCACAGTTTAATAATCTGTTTTAGATTATTATGTAAAATTAAAACGGTTTGGTAATTTTTTTTTTTAAAGGAATTATCAGAACTTGGAAGAGTAAATCAGTAAATTTTGATAATTTTCTTTTTCAAAATTGCATTTCTACTGCACAACTGATTCCATTATATAAAAATACTGATTTGATGGTTATAAAACATGGGCATTAAAGACATTTTAACATAAAAGCTTGTCTGATAGGTTTGGTAATATATCAAAATGCCATTCTGATCATTCTTCTAATCGTACTAGTATTCCCTCATTCATCCAGCAGTGGTCCATGGGAGAAAAGTTGTCAGAGGTAAGTAGTAGTTTCATCAAAAGAGCCTCACTGGATAGGCTAAAATGACTAAACACGGCTGAATTATTAGACCTATACAGACCTACATTCACTCTGGTATAATGGGGAAGATAAAGCAGTGGGCCTATCTCAATAGCAAGCTGCACATTTGGCCTAAAACAAATAAATATAAAGTCGCTGTAAAGATGGACATCTATTTTTTTTTTCTTTTCTCCTGGATAATGATAAAGCGTTAATGCAGCACACTGAAGTGATGACCTGAGTGATGATTAAGAAAAGAAATTATGCAGAAGCAGGAATTCAAACAGCAAACAATTTATTCCAACTTTTATAGAAAAGTAAATAAACATATAAAACAGCAGTAAACGGCCAGAATGCCACAGGGTTAAAAATATGACATTACCAATAATACATATAGTCTGATGAAAAACTGCCCTAAAATAGACTTCAGTAAGGTAGGTCAAAGGTAAATTATTAAGTAAAATAGTTTATTGTCAAAGGGAAGTGCACCTACGTGTCCATGTTTCCAAGTTCAACTTTTTTTGTTGCCTCTTTTTTTTTGTTCATAACCCTTAATTTCATATTGGCCAAACCTTAGTATTTGATCTTTACCATAACTCTACAACAAGACTCTAGTGTACCATAACATAACCAAAAGTGAAATGCTCTACATATGTGGCGAGATAAGCTTGTGGGAACATTTTCAAAAAAAGGCAAACACACTCATGCCTGTAAAATTTAGTAAAATTCTGACTTCAAATCTGGTATCAGTTTTCAGTTAGTGTTTATTAAGTATTACAATAAGGTCATTTACTAGATTTGTTGTAGATCATTTCAAAACTATTCAGGTAAGGTCATATTTTGATTTTGAGTATCATTGCTTGTTGAATTTAGTACCTACTTTCCAATATAATTTTTTGCATCAATTAGTATGTAGGTATGGCTTATTTATTTATTATGATTTATTTTCATACAGCTTATACTAATTTAATATATACAAATTAAAATTATACCTGTTTTATATAGAATTCCACTTATAGGAAACTCAGACTTATGATATTTTAAGTCAAGCCAACAATGCCACCAGCAAATCAATCTAAACTCACTTTTGTGAAATAAATGCCTGTTAGAATATGCAATGTAAATGCAGATGAATCAGAACATTTAACATTATGTAACATTTTGTAAAGAATTTTGTTGGGTAATACTGAAAACAACTACCTGCACTATCCCAGACAGTTGATTCTCTGTCATTGTGCACTATTAAGAGAGAGCAAAAACACAAAATGGGGGGAGATTGATTAGAACCATATGGAAACAACTATGACTAAGTGGATGAGGTTAACAGATCAAACTACATGTTCTTAACGCAAGGTTCACAGTCAGTTACCAGACCTTTAATATTCAAATTTTGCATATCTCAAAACAACAATTGCTGTATCGTCTATTTTTGAAATTTCTCCCTCCTCTACTCTAGGTCGCTCCTCTGCCCTGTTGCATACAGCTGATTGTCGATTGTTGGTGCGTTTTTAAATTACAGATCCAAGCGAAAGTCTTTCCACATTTGTTGCAGCTGAACGGCTTCTCTCCGGTATGAACGCGTTGGTGTTTTTTCAAATTTCCCGCTTCGGAAAAACGCTTTCCACAAGTCTCACATTTAAAAGGCCTTTCTCCTGTATGCACTCTTTGGTGAATCTCCAAATTTGACCAAGCAGGAAATAGTTTACCACAAAGTTTGCAAACATATTTTTTTCCTATTTTATATTTTTGTGAGTTTGAAGTTTGAATTGTCTGGTTTAAAGTTGTGCTAGTAGAGGGTGCCAAGGTAGAAGAGACACTGAGAGTTACATTGGGAGCATTTGACAGGTTTTGTTGAGGTGTTCTAGTGTTGAGAAGCAAGTGTGGGTTTCTTAACATTGTAGGAGTCCATCTTGAATGAACTGACTGGATTTGTATTGACGATAATGCCGAAGACTGGGGTGGAGCTGCAGAAAAAAAAAGTCAAATTATTACCTTAAATATGCAAAAGTGGCTAGAGCAGTTTTTTTCTAACACATTCCTGCAACTCATTACCCTAAAAGAAGTCCATGCATCCATGCTCGTTCTTGTTCCAGTACTGAGAAAATATAAACTTTAATTGAAGATCTCTGAACATACTAAGTTTATCACTTTTCACGCATATTACACTTCTACAGGGTATTAATTGTTAATTGTTTTGAAATGCTATAATCAATGAAAACAACATTAAAATGTTTAATAATGTGCACCTTTGTTTTTGATGTTTTTGAGTCTCTCCTCCCTTTGCTCTCCATCACTCTAAATCACTCCGCCTTCAGAGTCTATCATAACACAATCAGCGTGCATGTTCCTAATGAAACTACAGCATATCACATCAGGTTTGTCAAGTTGTAATGTAGTTTTGTATCATTCTTTTGCATATTTATGAAGAATTGTTATGTGCGATCATGGGTGAGTCTTGAACAGGATCACACTGCCAACCATAAGGAGGGTTCAAATAGGGAGGGAGATAGATCACAAGATTACTCAAACATGCATGGATGACATATAAAACCTCGTTAGGCATGTTTTTGATGAGGGAATAACATTATAACATGGTAGAGTTCCAAACATTACAGGTGTTTTTATTATCAAAATTACGTTGAAAATCAAATTATTCTAACTACGAATGGGCTGACCTCCCCACAGTTCTCACTCATAACTGACTGCTTGTCATCATGGCCATATTGTGGAAAATTATAAGCAAAGACTTGGTGCACTTAAGGTAAATAGTAAACTTCTTGCCTTGTGAAACACTGGGTTGTTGCTGGTTGTGGCTTCTTGTTTCATTATACTGCTCTTCATTCCCTCTTCTTATCTCATTTTCCGCTGTAACTGCATTCTTCTCCCTTTCTGTGGGCATATTTCCGCTGAACAAAACACAGGGGGGTGCTGTCGATCCCTTGTCTGGGGCCCAACGTGTGAAAAACGGCTCCAGTTCAAAAAAGGCTAAATCAGAGCCAGTGGCAGAGCGTGAGGAGACGGGAATCTTCACATCATTGGACTGAAAAAAAAGAACAAAAATATTAATAATATCATTTGAGTATTTCTATGTTCTTATAGGAATAGTCATACACTGAATTTCTGACAATAGCACCTGCCACAGGTGTTTTATGAAACCTGTCAGTATTTGTGGTGCCTAACATTTATGCCATTTATGCCATTTGTGGCACCAACTCATTACTGATCTAGGGCCGGGGCCGGGGAGCAATACACTCCAATTTCAGTTAAGTAGATTTTTTTACTGTTTCAAAAGTTTTAACTTTTCAAAGTTTTAACTTTTGAACATATTTCTCAAAATGGTGTAATCTGGTAATTGTTTTAATGAGATTGAAAACCACAGAATAGGCTACGTTGCCTTACTAGATCAGAAATAGCAGCTATAGGAAGGTAGCCTAGATTGGACACATCAGGCAGATTCTGCATCAACTGCCACAACGGCCATGGAACAGTCGTCACGCCTTCAGTACCATTAAGCCGACTGTTAAATGTCTTTTCCTAGTTTGTGTCGCCATATTGAAGAAAACTACTTTAGCTCTCTATAGGCAGTAGTGGAAACAGTACTGAAAATTTGTACTAAAATAAAAGTGGTTACTTAGCTAATAATATACTCAATTACCTGCACAAGTACTACTGCTAAAGGTGTAAAGTAAAAGTAAAAAGTATGCATGAAAAATACCTAACACTACTAGTTACGAGTTACTTTTTTAACGCAATTTTAGAAGTATATTCACACTATACAAAACATTATATAATATTTCAATTTAGTCATTTTAAACTGCAATCTGCACATTCTCTGGCCAATCAAAGCAGTGCTGTTATGTGTGTTGAGAGATGAGAGGTTGCAGACGGCCATGCATTGCACAATTCAGACTTGTACAGTACTCACCAATATCTATGATTTAAAATGTAACTTATTACAATTACATACCTAGATTTACATTCAATTATAAGTGCAGGTTGAAAAATCTACTTAAAGTACAAGTACCCCAGAAATCTACCCCCAGTAACATGTGTACTTGTAAATAGTTACTTTCCACCTTTACTTCAAAAACATTGAAGAGGAGATAAGATGATAGACCTATGTGATTTCTTTTGCCAACTGTTCATTAACAAAATGCTAAACTTAAGAAGGTATTAAGGTAATACAAATAATCTGCAATTGTGTCACAATTTTGACTTATTACTTCTCTGAACAAAGCAGACAGAATTGATCAAAATGAAACACACAAAACCACACATTTTCATTTAAAAATTTTAATTATGAAAATGCAGTTTAAATATTACAAAATTGTGACACAATCCAGTTCTATTACATATCAAGATTTAACTTTTTTAACCTACATTATACAATATAATCAAACAAAACATTAAACAGTGGAATGAAGAAATGAAACTTATAACATATATAGTTTGTAAATATAGCTTGGTTTATGTTTGAATTCGATCTTCTCTGATATTTGATTATTTTTTATGTAAGCTGTAGAGTATGGCTGTTCTATTATGGCGAAATCTTAATCATGATCACATTATGTACAGTAAAAGTTAAGCTGTGGAAGAAGACAAATACCAAATAGAAACTGTATGCAAGATTTTGATTTTAAATTCCATAAGCATGACCTAACTGTCTCCCTATATAAGAGGTAGACATGTTCAAATTGAATGGCCAAGT
Source organism: Periophthalmus magnuspinnatus (assembly GCF_009829125.3). NCBI lineage: Eukaryota > Metazoa > Chordata > Actinopteri > Gobiiformes > Gobiidae > Periophthalmus > Periophthalmus magnuspinnatus. Next base: position 18,356,873 of record NC_047126.1, read on the forward strand.
TGTTTATGCTATAACTTGCTGTTTTAATTCAAAATAATGATCCAATCAGAAAGCAGAATAAGCTTCAGTTTTAATGCTGAACTCCAATAGGTTTAAATCTACACGGCCTCTCTGATCTGAAATTTCACTACGTAAGTGCTCACTCGCTTAGGTAGTGACTGTCCATATACTGAGAATGAGAAAAATGTGTGTATGTGTCTTCTATGCAGATTTAGGCACTGGCAACACAGGTTCAGCTGTGATTGTAGTACCTTTTTAAAACTGTAAGAGTGCAGGATACATACAGTTCCTTAAAGCAAAGGCTAAAACATGGACAGTTTGAATGTGAGCCACCCTCAACTAACAGTAATCATTTTCTATAAAGTTACAAATCCCATGGTTACTGATTTGCCCGTTCACTTTTTAAAAACTATTTCAAAATTTTGCTCAAAGAGTCAGAAAGTAAGCAAAGATAAAAGTGTGTAATTAAATCAAAAGTGTGTAGTCAAATCAAAATAATCATGGTGGAATGGACGGGCTTAAATTTAAGCAAAACTTTTTTTCGTGCAGAGGGAAGTGCTTTATGTATTATGCATACATTATATGAACGGGAAAGATGTCTGTACTTTTCTCTAGGGCTGCAACTAATGATTTATATTTTCAAAACACATTTTTAACTAAGTAAAAACATGGCAACTGAAGATTTCTAAATAGAGAATATTTATGAACCATTATTGGTTCTTAGTTTACTTTTTTGACGATTAATAATTCTGCAGTCTTTTTGTATGCATTTTAGACTCCGTATAGTCCACATAATAATTACAATAATCAAAATACAACTGATTATTTTTTATAGTTGGATAGCCATCATTAATCATTGCAGCCCCATTTTGTTCAGATAGGAATGATTTTTTTTATGACCATAAAGCACTCTGTATTGCATTTTTGAATGAAAAGTGCTTTATAAATAAATACATTTGATTTGACAGGTGGATTAGCTAATCATTGCCCATCCATATCTAAACAAATGTGGCTATGAGGAGGAAAAAAAATGGGAAAAATATCACAGGGGACTGAAAAATATCAATGATCGAAGCACTAAATTCTGTCAAACTGAGGTAAGGGAAATGTGATTTTATTCAAAATGATAGATGACCAATGATCTCCTTTGTTTCACGTGTTATGAATCTGGTTGCTCGAGATGTGACGGAGAAGAGGTGACCAGACTGATATCCTTCTGTATAAAAGACAGATATCATTCTGGATTTGCCCAATCAACTAGAGGTATTCGTGTGACCGTTACTGTTTTGAGCAAAGTGTCTTTTTTCGTGTTTCTTGAGGTTACTGGGGTCTGAAAACTTCTCGTTGCACACGGAGCACTGGTACGGCCTCTCTCCTGTGTGAATGTTCTTATGAATCTTCATGTTCCAAATCTGAGAAAACAACTTTCCACAAATGTTACATGCAAACGGCTTCTCTCCTGTATGTGTCCGGAGATGGGACTCTAAATTTGCCGGAGAACTAAATCTTTTACCACAAAAATCACACGCGCAATTCTTTTTACGCTCAGTTTTGTCCCTTTTTTTCTTAAAACTAGCCGGCATATCTAGGTTTGGATCTAGGAACTCGGCTGGGAGCTGTCCAGTTAAGATAGCACCAGGAACTTGGACATTGGGAAATATATTTGCATTGGTGTTGTAAGCTGCTATATGTGAAGAAGGACCAGGGAGATTTGGGTCTTGGGAGAAATTACTTAAATTATCATTAGTCCAAAGAGATGCAGAGCCGAAGCTAACCTCAGATAAACCCTGGTTGGATTCGTGAACCTGATTAGCTGAAATCTGTGAAGCGTCGGCGAATGGGAGCTCAGCTTTGAAGTCATCTGTGCTGGACTCAACAAGACCTGCAGATAAAAATATGATGTTTAGGTTATGTAGCACAAATTAGAAGTAGTCGTAATAGTAACTGATATATCGGTATTGGCCATAAAAGAAATCCCATATCAATCAATAAATCTAGTAGTAGTAGTAGTAGTAGTAGCAGCAGTAGTAGTAGCAGTAGAAGTAGCAGTAGCAGCAATAGCAGTAGCATTTATATTCCTTTTCAAACCTGTAAAAGCACATCCTACATACCCTCCCCCATTAAAAGAACACTATGTAACTATCCTGGTATATTCTCTATCTCCATGAAAACAGCCACTGACCCTACCAGCCAAGTTACAGGTCAGATCTGTAGGAAGGAGACCTGGCTCTCAGTAAGAAGGCATGCTTTTCAAGGTAACCAATAAATAAGCAATAGCACACCTGTTATTGAAGAAATGTAACATAATGAAGCCTAATGCTGTACTGTGGAACATTACAGGTAAAGCAATGACATCTTCATGGAGACAATCAGGTATAGGACACCCTCCCATCAGAAAAACTAACTGAGTTTATGAGTATTTCTGTAGTTTTATGTTGTGGACCTTCTTGTATGATGAGACCTGGAGTGTTGGGTTTGTCTCTCGCTTCCTCTGGCTCCTCCACTTTCACCAGCACCAAATCAGGCTCCTCCTCCGACTGAAAAACAAAAAATAAATAAAAATAACTTTATATTTCAAAATTTACAGAGACTGAGGTATAGGGCTGCATGATATTAGAATATAGTAAGACTGTGTCAAACCAGGACTTAAACACATTCACACTCTGTTTAAGTCCTGGTTTGGGCTCAGTTTAAGTCCGTAAGTAGATCTGATCTAGTTCTGATCCTGGTGTAGTTCAGGTTTATTTACAGATGTAGTCCCAGTTTAGTCCCAATTTTGATGTAGTAATTGTGCAAGCGTGAGCGTACCCATAAACATTAAACCTAGACCAAAATAAGGCTAAATGATTTCACTGTGGACCAGAAAGAAAACTTCTGTCATTGATATATTGCCTCTAATGCAAAATGAAGCTAAACATCGCACAAATTTACTCTACATAAGCAGCCAAATTATAGGATGGAAAAATTAAAATTACAAAAATAATACAATCAAAACTTATTGTCATTACTTTTTGTCCACGTGGTTTTCAACATTTTCAAACAATAAAGATTTATGCTTGTTTGTAGACTCTTAAAAGGTTTCTCAAAGTGTTAAGGACGCCTGTCAACATTACCACTTAATCATTATATTTACTCTGGGTGCACTGCTGCTGGATTGATCTTTTCACTGACAGAGTTATTTTGAATAATTATTTAAAAAAATATATAAGAAAAACAACCAACTCATTTGAATACCATGCTTTATTCACTTTATTTAAAAAAAGAACAATTTCAATAACAGTTAAAACGTTCTACAAATAAAAAAAAATCTATCACAACCTATTTCTCATTAGTGAAACATGTCATCAGTCACAATTCTTTTAGCTGCAATAGATTTCTGGTGATTCTCCAACATTAATATAGGATTTCTTAAAACATAACTTCCTTCATCATGTTTGAAAAGTACTTTTGTTTTGTTAATCTCATTTATGATATAAAATAATTACTAATAAAAAACAAACTCTGGATATAGAAAATCTACCTTTGCTACCCATTGGGGGTGGAAATTAATATTTTGATGTGATATTTAAGTATAAACTACCATAATTAATTTAAATCTTGCTGCTTAAAGGAACTGTATGTAGCCTGTGCTCTTACTGTTTTAGGGTATAAAGATAAAGTATTACAATCACAACTGAACCTGTGTTGCCGGTGCCTTAACCTGCAGATAGAGGACACATAAAAGTTTTTCCTCATTCTCATGGACAGGCCATGTCTTATGTGAAAGCTTAGAACGTCTAGAATTCACTCACTGAAATGCAGAGGTTAACCTGACTTACCAGATTGATATGTGTGTCACTCTGAATTGAGTTCTACACATCAATCTGGGGAGACCCTTGCTGAAAGCGATTGGAAAACGGGGAATGTCATAATGATTATTTGAATGTGATTGGTTGAAGTGTCACAACAACAGAACGGGAAAAAAACAAACAAAAAACTTTTGTTACATCCTGTCCACAAATGCACTGTATAATTTTAACATAACATATAATTCTAACATAATAGTCTGTATTTAGGCTAAAATAGACTGAACTACATCTGTCAGCACTGCCATGTTTGTTTTGTTTCATTTGAGTGCTTCACCTTTGGTGCATCAATCACAAAGCAGCATTGAGGTTTGTGTGGAAACCAACCACCTGTCGGCCCCAATCGCACCAGCGGAGGACGCCAAGATGGATTCTCGTGAGGTTATTCAGAGGCTGCATTAGCACTGATTAATGATTGGCTGCAGGTGCTGGGGTTTATGTAGTGATGATTCAGAGAGATGCAGTTTAGGTTTAAACCAACTCAGTTTTGACATTTAACCTGGCAACCAAGAGACTCATGTGAGGCTCATTCTGCTTTCTGACTGGATCGTCTTAAGAATCAAAACACTAAATTATAACATAAATGGGCATCATGTCCATATTTTTTAATTAAAAATAAATCAGCACAAGAATTATTGACAGTAAGCCATAGCTATATTTGATTTGAACATGTTTACCTCATATCTGGGAAAGTTAGGTCATGTTTATGAAATCTAAAATTTGAATCTTACATCCAGTTCCTTTAAGTAGCATTAGTTCAAACATGTTTGATATGGATATATTCCTTTATCACTGTCAACTCATTAGAAATAAAAATGATTTTGACTGTTAGAATAAATAAGAAATTACATTACATTACAAAAGAAACTATAAAACCGTACTGTGTTGTAGATCATAAGTAGGGGTGAGCAATATGGCAGATCATATGATTTTCTTGGAGTCAGATTGTGATTTCAATTACATCCTGTTCATAAAGACTTAGTATCTTTCCAATGCTTTTCATATGCAAATAAAGTAATCAGCTAATTCTGAAAGTTCACGTTTAACTGTAATTGATTAAATTCAGCTGTCACTCACTCAGTCATACAGAGGCTGATCAATAGGATGAGGGGTGGGTGGGGAAAAGGTGTGTTTGAGAGTTGGATAGAGAAATAGTGAATCACACTATAACCAAAATAGCAGCTCATCACAGGGATGAGATCACAAATCCATTTTTATCACTATGTCGCCTAGTCCAGCCCATCAGAATAATTTTTCATTTATAACCCCTCCATATGTTCTTTGTCCATCCTGATTCAGTCCTTAAGACACTGTACACATTTTAAGCCTCATCCTGGGATGCCTCAGGGTGGCACTTGATCTTGTGGTTCTTGACATTTCTGATCCAGGCAAATGTTGCTCCACAGATGTCACAACTGTACGGCTTCTCCCCCGAATGAACCCTCTGATGTTTCTTTAAGTTTCCTGCCTCTGAAAAACTCTTCCCGCAAGTCCCACACTCAAACGGCTTCTCTCCTGTATGAATCCTCTGGTGAATTTCAACTTTCTTGGGACGATTAAAAGTTTTTCCACAAAAACTACACACAAACAGTCTCTGCTTTGGTGGGGGCTGGGTCCAAGGTTTTCCGCTTTCTGGGAAATTTGTCGCTATGGGATACTCAAGGATGTAGGGAGAGGGTCCGTTCAGATTTGACGAAGTTGTTGAGAAATCATTCGTAGACAACGAGTAAGAACAAGTTGGCTTCTCTGCATCAATAACCGAAGTCTTGTTTAAAAGATCCTCAACTAGTGCCATAGGGCTTTTGTTGTTGCACATTAAGTCGAATGGTAAGTCACTGTTAGTTTGAGAAGTTTGAGGAGAGGAGTCACTGACCTCCACTCTCCTGTTGGTGGCGCTTTTTCGTCGCGGGAGTCTCGATGGGGTCTGGGTCCCGGTCTTGGAGCAGGTCTGGATTTGGCCAAGTTTGGGTCCGTCTGCTACACATGGAGCTGGCTCCATGATGTCTGCAACAAAAGATACAAAAAAGTTTGGCCAGTTACTGGTCAGATCTATGGAGAGGGGACTCCCAATAAGAAAGCATGTTTTTCAAAGAATCTTTAAGGAATAAAAACATAAAAGAATGATGGCTAATATTAATGCCATAACATGGACTATAACAGGAAAAGCATTTCCGAGGAGACAAGCAGGAAGTGGACACCTCACCAGAAAAGTTACATAGTGCACCTTTAAGGTAATAGCAGTAACACATGATCCCACTGGTTTAAAAAATGGATACCGCTGACTGCCGTATACTGAGGAAACCAAAGTAAGAAGCACAATTTGCTTTCTAATTAACTAGAAGACAACTTTTCAATAATCTAAAACTGTGAAAAACATTTAACACTTGACATTAGGGAATTTCAATATTTCATATATGTCATGACACCTGCTTGTCTTCATAATCTTTCTTTGCCTGAATTCTCCAACTTGTTAATATAAAAATACAGTATTCAATACACATGTGAGTTTTATATATATTTGAACTCACCATTGTCTTCAATCAGATGGACAACTTCTTCTTCTTTTGTTTCTGATTTAGTTTCCTCCTTCACTATTACTGGTTCTGGCTCCACAAATTGCACATCTGGAGACTGATCAAAAGAAACAACAATTAACATACATACTATTGTGTTTTAAAATCAGTTTCTTTTATACTCTAGATCATAAATAAATGCATTATATACACTTACTTTACTTTGAGGGCATTGGGGCTCTTCTGTGACGCTGGTTGTGAGGGCACGATCCGGCCAGAGAGACACAGTCTGCTGGTCGAATGCTCCATCTAGTAAAAGATATTTTGTATATATTTTCACACGATCATACGTATACACATACAGAGATGTAACAATTCAACTTTTACAGAATGATATCTATTTCAATATAGTATGCCAAACTGGGGAACAAAGCAGGTCTGTGCCAAATCCCCCACCAGAAAAGTTCCATAATGCAAGTTTTAACTTGGAATTTAAGTAGATACACTGAATGTGTTTTCACTATCTCACCCACAGCACATGGAAGTAAACAGGTAAGGAGGATAAAAGATCTCCCATCTGAACTGGCCAACATACACTTGAAACCGATACTACAGTAATTTCATCACTGACAGAGCAAATGATCACGGTCTATGTAGTTATTCTGCCTTTTTAGCTGCAAAAAGCTGTGCATTTTAACATATCTCAATTTCAACAGTATTGAAATCAGATACTAATCAATACTAAAACTACTGTGAACAATATATAAATATAATACACTGCTTGCTTTCTTACAAAGGTAGAAAACGTCGCCATTTATCATAATCACAGGAAACTGAGACATAGCATCTACATTTTAGGTCGTTTTGATCAAGGCCACATTTCTTCTCTGTAGCCTACTGTCATACCGGGGTATATGACTCCCACTAAGGAAGGTCCATAAAAACTGTGTAATCTCACTTTGTTAGACTGCTAATTGTTAGACTCTGCTTTGAATTTTACTGGTCGCTGCTTTCAAGGCACCTGTATTGCTGTAATCGACAATAAACATCTACAGAACAATTCCAGTGCCTCTGCCCCTGTTCTTAATGTAACAGAACAGAAACAGACACTACTATCGAAACTAGATACTCACTTAACCATAAGCAAACAGCAAACAGTTTCATCTTTGAGTTTTATCAGAACTAATGTAAGACTAATCAGACTGAGGCCCGTGGGCCAAATTCGGCCCTCAATATAAATATATTTGGCCCACGAGATTATATCAAATATGTATTAGAGCTGGCTCGTCGGCCGCCACGTCAGTATAGTACATGCACTTCGAATACTATGAATCCCAGAATGCTTTGCAAATGTGTTGGTGCCAGCACCCACCACTTCTGTTGACACTCATTAGCATTTGCTACCTGTCGCCTCACTCAAATTTAATCCATCCTTTAGGAAAAACATGCAATGTTGTTGAAATTTTTCAATAAATATTTAGTTTGGTCTGCAACTTAGTCATAGTTTTTAATTTTGGCCCTCTGTGAATTTGAGTTTGACACCCCTGCTCAACCCTATGTATTACTCTAATACATTACATGGTTCTATTCTTACAGTACAATACACTCCTAACTGTTTGAATCTGAAACCAGATTTGTCCAGGCAAAGCTGATATAAAGCAGGACTAACTAAGGCCAATAAACCAAAAACTAATTATATAAATAGGTTGAGCCATTAGTGTTTAAACAAATGTAGGTTTGGGGGATGGGACACAGTGCCAAAAACTTTGAATTTGGGTAACCTGATAATCATGTAAAGTCAGACGTTGGATAACATAAACATTCTTTAAAACTAAAAACATCATATAGCTTATTTAACATTTCAGCAAATATAACAATTTACGAGGCGTTTACAGGTAAAAGTAATGATTCTTTAGTTTCGGTTTCAGTTTATGTTTTAGATTATATTGTACATTTAGACATGTTTGAAGCTAATCCTGTTTTGGTGCTAACTGCTATTGTGTCGATATCGTAGGTTATGTATTAAAATTTTGTTATCGTGACAGGCCTACTAGTACCTGAGTTAGGGGGTACTCGAGACAAACAAATATTGGGAACTAGAGAGCTCTTCCTTATTGTTTTTTACCTCCGGTGGGCATCTCCCGGAGCCTGTCGCTGCTGCCGCCGCCGATCTGCACCTTCAAGCGGCCGCTGTTGAAGGCGCTCTCCCGCAGCCTCCTCTCCGCGGTTCCCCGGGCCATCTTGAGCTCCAGAAGATGCAGTTTTCTTTTCAAGGCTTTGTTTTCCTTCTGACACTGGGACATCTGCAGACTCACCACAGCATAGTCATCGTCCACCAGTTTGCAGATCTCGGCCACCGCGGCGTTCGCTAGTACCTCCATGATGGATGCTAGCTGGGTCTGAAAGGCCAAACGACTCGACATGGCTTCCACTTTCTCTTTCTTTTGATAAAACTAATGATAAAACGTGTAATGACGTCTTATAAAAGCGTACATTTAAGCTAAAGCTGTCTAGATGTGCCCTTTAAGACCGTAAACATAAGCAAGCGCCACGCACAATAGTTTGCTTCGTTCCTCCGTTCCTAAATCGTCACTTCCGGGGGCGTGTCGCGTCGAGGAGGTACAAAACACGAGGTTGCGAGTTCGAGCCCTGACTCAAACACAATAACTAATTTGATTAATATATTTATTTTAGAATATATTCTAAATAGACACAAAAGGGAGTAGAAGCAATAAAATAGATTTATTGATTCACAAGGAAAATTACAAGTCCACAGTAGCTCACATATCAGAGTATCAAAGAGCAACAAAATAGTTGGTAATACAATTCAAATTACAAAATAGCAAAGGTTGCGAATACTTTTGAAGAGTACGGCACAAAAATATTCGCATGTAGAAGTAGAATAAAATACTATTTTTATAGTAATATAAACCTCTTTGCTATATATATTGTGGCGTAAGCAGGAGATACATAGCACAGACGAAATGGTGATGAAAAAAAATTACATACTGTTATCTATTACATAAGGGGTATTATTGTACAGTTGTATGGGTGAATGGTGTGGTATGGTGTGAAAGGTATCCTGTATCGTTATTTTTGAGAGATATATATTTTAGTTATCCAAGTTGCCATCTTGCTTTGACTTGAATATGGACATGTCCTAAACTGAACTTGCCTTTTTTGATAAAGTCCGCTTCTCTTTTTGTTCACTAGATGGCAGAAGTCTTGCATTTCATTCATTACACTAAGTTTTTCCACATCCTGTTGGAAAAACTTCTGCATGCACCCTCCCCCTTTAGCAGTTGTACCTGCGCGTGCATTTTCACTAATTCAATTTACTTTACGTTTGTTTTGAGACATTTTTGAAACATGTGGATCTTTGATAAACATCGATTAGCTTTTGGCTGGGTTTTGATGTTGTTTGGACTTTTCTCCTCGTTGCTTTGTGTTTCGGGGGAGACCCACACCTTTTCTCCCTCTGGTTCCGGGTGGATCCAGGACTTACGGGCCGCGCTGGGAGATCTGGCCGGAGAGGGGAGGAACTATCTAGGCAAGCTGGCCGGGGAACAGACGGTGCTCTCGGTTCAAAAGGTAAAACAAATGGATATCCACATGGAAGGCAAGTGGGAGATATTTTTAAATGACATTTATATTATTTCTACCTATTTTACCTATTTTACCTATTTTACCCATTAACTAGTCCAGTTATTATTTTTAATATAAGGGTTACAAAAGAGTAATAAGTATTATATGATTGTGCCTTTTGCATAGTAGCCTATGTGGTCAAAGCTCTGCAAAAGCCACTAGAGCATCTCAACTTCCTGGTTTGACTAGTTTGAATTTAAACAGCAAACATTACTCGGCCTAATTTGTTCATACAGGGTAGAATAGGCCTAGGTTATAGGCCTGTATAAAAATAATGGTGTAAGAAGTAACTTGTGTGTAGTCTATGTATGACAAATTAAATTGTGCATATTGTAATTTGTAATTTGCATTTCTGTTTCAGGCTTTTTCCAAGGTTTTTAAAGTTGTTGCAGAAAATGTGGCTAGTGGACTCAATGTGATTCTTCAGTATATTTCAAACTTATTTGAAACTGCCGGAGTCAATGGTACTTTCAAAATCATTGTTCCTATACTATACAAGAATATCTTATCAATATGTTGAAATTGTGAATATGGCATAAGTCAATTTTACACCTACATTTTCTCTTCTTGGTCACAACTCACAACATGCTAAACTGCCCTTTATCATTAATTTTCACATTTATTAAATGTTTTTAGGAGATTTAGGAGATGTTACATTAGAGTCTATTTTTAGTTTATTTTTAAGTCTATTTTTTTTATTTTATTTTAAGCTATTTATCTATTATCTTGTTTAATTGCATGTACCATTTTCCTTCTGTTCTTTAACTGTGCGGTGCAATACTGGAATTTCCCCACTGTGGGACTAATAAAGGCATATCTTATCTTATCTTATTAAGTAACACTTCTCTGTTCCATCTTACGCTCTTTTCTGAATCCTCACAAGAACTAACTCACTCCATCCATATATCCTTCTTCCCATATATGAATTGAATATAATCTGGAAACTTTACCTTCAAAACATCTTTCATGATTTTTTTTAAATTATACGCCAAAATATTACAACTACCATTACTATGGTAAACTAACACCCTATATAGTAACTTTTTTAAAAGACTAGCGCCAAAGGCAAGCAAAAAAAAATGCAATTCAATATTTTTCCCAAATTGTCCCAACCTTAATGCATACTATTTGTATTTTTGTCTTACAGTGACAATACCTGCACGTGTGACCCCATCTGGAGTTGTTTTTGTGGTGCAGTGGATCCTTGTAGCCCTCCTCACCTATTGGATAATTTCTCTTACCTTGCAACTTGTTTCCTCTACTCTTAAACGTGCTTTTTGGCTTTTCAAAATCAGTGTAGCGTTGTTGTTTTTTGTGCTCATTTTAAGAGACTACAGCGTTGGTACAGAGACAATGGCTATTCGATTGACTGTGCTGGTGCTTGTTTGTGTTTTATTGGGGGTGGGATCCTCAGGGGGGTCCAGTGCAGCAGATAAAACTGCCGATTTAGAGGATCAGGTGAGGATTTTGGAAAGACGGTTGAGAGAAATGGAGAGGTGGAGGAGGATAGATGAGTAAGTCCTGATTTCCAAATGATATGACGATAATCCATTTTTAATTGAAAAATAAGGCTGAAAGAAGGCTGTCGTGCTGTGAACTCCCATGCAGGTGTAGTCTTGTGAGTGCAGTTTGGGTCAGATACATAGAGATACATAATAGTTTGAGTTTTGCCACACCCCTTTTTAGTCGACGAATCTATCAGCAAGACATGTCTTTAGTCAACCAAGAATATCTTTAGTGAACTACAGCCCTAGAATATACTAATATGATTTTTTTAAAATGTAGTTTTGCAAATTTAAACACCATCCCAGGCTTAGTTATAATGCAGATTTTATGATGCCAAATAACTGACTTTGTCAATAATAAATCAGATTTTTATATGAAATGATTTAAAAAAATATAGTTTTGCAAATCTAAACGCAATCCCAGGCCTAGTTATAATGCAGATTTTGCAATGCAAAATAACCGACTTTGTCAATAATACATCTTTTTTTTTAATGAAATGATTAGTTCAGCGTTCATCATTTTCATTTTTTTTCTTTTCTTTGTTGTTTTAAATACCATACAGTTGATACAGCAATCTAAGGAACATGTAGCAACTTAACCAGCAACCCCTCAGAAATGTTTCCTTAGAATCACATGTACTTTGATACCGTTAAACATCTCAGGACTTGTAGGAGTGTGTTTTGTTTATTCATTTCCCAATGCCCTTTAACTATGCTTTTGGAAATGTTACTAATGTTAATGTAGTTGCTATTTCTTTCTTTGATTTGCTAGACTGATGGCAACAAAATCTGTTTTTAAAATGCTGGAGTAACTTAAAAGTGCACTATGTTACCTTTTTCGTGGGAGAAGGGGAACAACATCACCATAGAGATGCTATCGCTACACATAGAATACGCCACAGTATAGCATTTATTTTGCAATTAGTCAAGGATGTTGTCTAAAAATACCTTGGAAAAACTGGTGGTTGGTGGTGAACATTCAAGGAACATTAACCTGGAGGAAAGCAGATGGTGGACCCTTCCTCAGAAAAAGTTACATATTGCATCTTTAATATGTAGCTTTTTCCTCAGAAAAAGTTACATATTGCATCTTTAATATTTACGCCATTTGTGTTGCGTTAAGTCTTGTTATGTATCTCCATTAAGTTAAATGTCACTATACTTGAATACATCATAAAAAGTACAGAGAAATCTTAATGTTTTCTGCTTTTATTGTCTTTCCGTCCGTTTTCTGTCCAATTTCTCATGCACTTAATGCACTGTAATGCACTACTTAACTCAATCTTGCAGTATATAAAATTTCTTGTTTTTTTCCTATTATGTCATATTGTTCTCAGTTTCCTTTGTCCTTTCAAATGTTGTTTACAGAATGTTGCGAAATCAAAGGGTAACCAAATGGACATGAGGAAACTCTACCTGAAAATAAAAATAAAATGCTTTATTAAAATTGTGCCACATGTCTTGGCTACTTGAAGGTTAAAGTTGAGTTTGCTGAAGATTTGAGAATGAATTGGGTCTAGATAGACAACATTTTTTATAAATGAACTATACAGAGTTATCAATTAAAGGTGTACCATGTGACCTTCCTATTGAGAGTTCCAGCATATGCTTGTTTTCACGATGTTACTTTGCCTGAAATGTTCCTCAGTATGGCATTAAATTGAAAAACATATGTTAAAACTGTGAGCGAGCTGTTATTGGTCTAGCACACCTGCTCATCTTCATTGAAATAGATTAGTTTATTGGATTACTGTGGAATATTTCCAGACAAACCAATAGCAACCCCATACAAGCAGGTGGCAGACTTTGCACCAGAAAAGTTACAGTGCACCTTTAATACACAAATCCAGTCCCCTAAAACAAAATTAGGTAGTCATACTTTCAAGTTGCAAAACATTAATGCATCAGGTTTTATTATGTTTATTTTAGTAGTTTAGTGTGTTATTTGGTCTAATTTCCCAGACAGTTTTCAATATAGTGTACATTTTAATTGCATTACATCTTCCAAGTCATCTTGCGACTCCCAGCCGGGGTCCAGAACTGAACTTTAGAAACCCCCACAGCCTATATATAAAATGAGATGATTTCTAGTTCTAAACATTTAATTAAAAAATACCTCATTCAACCTTCTTCCTAGTTGACATGGTCCCAAATATTAAGTCCGTTATTAAAATGTATGTGTCTCAATTGATTTTATTGTCTCTGGGTATTTTAGCATTACCCACTGACTCAGTAATCAAGTTCGGCAGAAGAGGAAGGAAGCCTTGCCCATAATAGCCCTGGGAAATTATGAAGCAGAAAATATTCAAAACTCCATCTGAATGGTGGTGGGTGCCCTCAAATGACTTTCACTGTAGATATTTAGATATTGCGTAAAGAAAAGGTCATATGAGTCCGTACATGTTTCTGTAATTACCCGTGTCAACTGGAACCTCACCCAAATGATAGTGGGTTTTCTATGAATGATAACTTGTTAATACTTTTTTACTTGTTTATACTGTTATGGATTTTTTCACCATATTTCTGAACCAAATTTAAAAGTATTGTAAGTTTTGATATAAAAGTATTACTTTTGTTGTGCCCGGCCTGCAGTGAGCGTAAATATAAATCCCTTGGTAAAATAGCTGTAACCAGAAACTTTTCATTCTCAAAAAGTGAAATATTTTGAATTGTGAAAGTTTGGACCATTTAAAAGTGGGTAAAGGTGCACTATGTAACTTTTCTAGTATGTATGTTCTCGGCATACCTCCATCGATATATTTAAGCTTTGCTTGGAATGTTCCACAGTATGTCATTAAACGTATCTCAATGAAAACAAGCATGCAGGTGATGCCACTAGGCCAAGTTGCAAGTCAGAACTGTGGAGAGATAATCTCACTCAAAGGTAAGAATGCATGTTTATACTGAGCATTTATAACACCTGCAAAGAAATAAATGCCAGATAAGTTTAATGCCATACAATGAAACATTTCAAGCAAAGAAATAACAAGCAAGCAAGAGATAGACCCTCAAACCAAAAACCAGAAAAGTTACATGCACCTTTAAACAGCTTATATTTGTATGATATCTTGAAAATAACAATGTTATAAAATCATACATTTTACATCTTTTTTTTTTTTTTCAAGTAAAATGTTCTCCTGTTTACAAACTATCAGATGCCCTTCACTATTCAACCTCCTTAATTTACTTATAGGCTTTGAACTGGCCCTGGCCTGCATACTTTTTTTTATTTTATTTTATTTTATTTAACCTTTATTTAACCAGGAAGGTCCCAATGAGATTAAAAACCTCTTTTTCAAGGGAGTCCTGGCCAAGAGGCAGCACATTTCAAAACAAGTACATACAAACAAACAATGTTAAAATTGAAAAACAATGTTAAAAATTATGTAAATAAAATAAAAGACACACCGTTTCAGAAGTTGTACAGTACATTCTTGTATTTACTAGAATTGTAAAAGACTAAAAAAGGTCAGGTTTGAGGCAGTTGTTTACAGAAAGGCTGTTGACAGGTGAGTATTTAAGAAGAGGAGAATGCGTCCACACTGGTAAGAAAAATTAATTCATCCAATTAGTAAGTCAGGAGTATAGTATATGGAGAATTAGCCACTTGCACAATTTATGTTGATGTTGATGGGGAAAACAACAAGACTTTCTGTGGAGTTTGCCATGAAACTTAATCACTACACAACCTTAATAAAGCATGGAGACTTAATTATGAACAAATAGTTTAGGAATAATTTATGCTTAGCATCTACTTAAATAAGGGCTAAGGAGTTCATATTAAATACTTACTAAGGCCTATTTGTTCTTAACTAACTTCGTTATGAATTAAGTCTTTCTGTGCTTTATTAAGACTAATTAAGGTATAGTTATTCTTGATTTGTTTCAGATGACATCACAATAATATAATATTAAAATTCAGATTTCTGTTGTAATACAGTAAGTTCTAGGGTTTAGTCAATAATAGAAGTGATTAGGTTAAACATTTGTGGTTTTTTCTATTATATTTCATGGCAAAGTACAATGTGATCAATAGGTAAATCTGAAAACCACCAATAAATGAAAGATTAACAAATAATAAGATTCAATTTCAGGATTACCTTTTAAAAACAGCAAATCTCTCATAGAGTTATACAGCCCTGTGCCCTCCATTTGAAATAATGACATCAAAGTCCAGAAGGTGAATGCAGCCTCCCCATGTTAGTGAAGTCCACCATACTATATCTAAGAAATACTATATCTAAGAAATGACCCAATCATTTGCAAATGCATTTAAATTTTGACTGTACTGAAAATACAGTGTATTTTTTATTCCAGTATGGACGCATCCACAGTTAAAAGATTTTCACAGTTTTTCCCAGGAGTATAAAATGAGAGGTAGGAGCTTATGATAGTCCCTAAAATATCTGTATTTTATATGTAGTGTAGCGTTTTACATTCACAAACATTGAATCATTTTGTTGTCTATCATAACATGTTTCACTACACCACCATGTAAAGCCATCGGATAATACTACCTAAAATAAACAAATCCTTTTCTATGTTCTGTTACATTTACAACACTGAAGACTGTTAGTGACACCAAAGACAAAACCATTCAAAAATAAAAGTAGGTCTGTTAATAGTAGTATATAAAACAAAAACAACATTCAAAAGGCACAAACTGACCAAAAACTAAGGCGGACCATATAACTTCTCTGGTGGAGGGTCCATCAATTGGTTGTCTCCATGGAGATGTTATTTCTTTTGCCTGTAAAGTTCCACTGTATGGAATTAAACTTGTCTCTAGATAGGCATGTTTAATACCATACTGTGGAACATTCCAAAGCAAAAACATATCCATTGAGACAAGCAAATGACGTATATACTCTCCACCAGAAAAAGTTACACAGTGCACCTTTAACATGATGCATACAATGAAACTAAATATTAGTAACCAATATGTTTAAATATTGTCCCAGTGGAGATGGACAACAGGCTTATAGTGATGAGAACAAAAGTGGTGTAATTTCACCATAGCAAAGCAGGAAGTTCATTTGACATGTATACACTTGCAAATGGTTAGTTATGAAATATTTATCTTATACTTTGAGTTAGATAAATAAAATAAACAAATGATAAATAAAGATCTACCCACTTCATACATTGTCGTTTTTGACACTGAGGCCCCCTGCCCTTGCTCTCTGCCCCAAGTCATGACATTATCAATGTGTACTCCACTAATGAAACTACTGCACATTGTATTAAGTTTGTGAAGTTGTAGTGTGTTGTTTTGTAGCCTGCTCTTATATTTATGGAAAATAGCCACGTCGGAGCATGGGTTGCATACGCTTGTGGGTAAACCTTGTACAAGGATTATGGCCTCATACTGCTAACCGTAGCAAAATAGGGCCTGGGAGAGATCGCAAGATTACTCAAACATGCATGGATGACATATAAAACGTCTTCAGGCATGTTTTTGATGAAGGAACAACATTATAATAGCATTATAATAAAGTCAATTATGTATAATAATCCCTCTTTAAGATGTTTTCAACAACTGCTTTATGTCTCAATCAGCTAAATTCAGATATGTTGTTTGTGCGAATAGTGGCCTTTTGATACAACAATATACAGCAAAAACACATAATTAAAGCTAAATATACTTTGCTTTCTCTTACTTAAAATAAAACTCAATGAGGAGTGGAGTGCAAGATAAAAACAATATTTAAAAACATATGAAGTTACTATACCCGTGTTCCCTATAGTAACTAAACTTGATGTAACAGTTTCCTATGCTACTCCAAATATAGTGATATCATGTCATCCAAAAAATAATAATATACAATTTTAATAATGCACTAAAACACTTTGAAACATTTGAACATTGACGTTGTAGTAGTTTGAAACTGTATCAGTAAAATTCACCAATTCTCAACAAGTAGAGCATTCAAAATTTGGCATTTCAATGTTAATTTATGTCAAGAAACAATACTGGTAATTATAACTGGCAAAAGACAGATTTATATTACAGTAGTAATAAGGTTAGCTTTGTGATGTCAATCTGGGATGGCCTCATTTAAATTCTTTGGGAGAATGGAAAAAAAACCAAAACTATTTCTAATGAATTAGTAGTCCTTCATTTTGACTAAATAAGGACATTGACACTTTGACATTATGTTTAACATTAATGTAAGCTTGTAAGCACTCTCTTTTTGGCATTTTTCTGCATTTTACCCTAGTCTATATAAGGTATAATATAGGTACAGTTGCCTGTACCTGAAAATGTTGGCCTTATGTTTTATAATTTTAAAAGGCTCAGTATGTAACATTCTGGAGGTGGCACATCTCCTGCCTGATTCCATGGAAAGAGAAAGTTAAAACCATATTTCTGAATATTCTCCATGGAGATAAGTTTTATGCTATACTGTGGAAGATTATAGCCAAAGAACAACATTTTCATAGAAACAAGCAGGATAAAACCCTCCTCCAGGCCAAAAAGTTTCTTCAGCCAAAATAAAAAAAAAAACCTTGAATACTGTGACTTTAAAGGCCTAAACAACTCATGAATTTTCTTTCAATATAGATATTTTCTGAGCTGAAAGGGGCACATACTCACCAATCTCAAAATCCAAGGGATCCAAGGGAAAGAAAAGAAATAATGCAATAATTTTTTCCATAAACTATTTCAAATAATCTGTATTGTATCAAGGAAGCTGTTCAGCTAACTTAATACCATAAAACAGTTTTGAGTAAAATAATTCTCTTGAAAATTGGCAAAGTTTTAGATGCATTTCTTTTTGTTATATTTTCAAGTTTTGCAGGTTATTCCAGCAGATTAGCCTGTTTTATAATTTAGTTTTGAAAATCTATGAAAAATTTGTGGCAAATTTACTTCCCAAATAACAGACTGCAACAGTAGTTCTCCATAACCACTTTGTTCTAATAAAAACAAAATTAACCAAACTTGGAAAGATCACAAAATATGATCCTGTGCGTGAAATCCAGTCAACTCCGGACTTAAAGGCCTGTATAAAGGAGGTGGGAGATGTATAAAATGGATAATATTGCAATTGTTATTTTGGAGGTATGCAAAATTAGAATATTGAGTATAACTATAAAGTGATGCTAGTATAATCTCCCAAACAAGGATATATGTGATATTATTTGCGCTTTTGTGGTTAGAGGACCTGTACCCAATTTTTTCCCCATGTATTTGAGCAAAATTTGTCTTCTTCCAGTACAGAGATGTGTAGGCAGCTCAAAATAAATCCACTCACAATAAGTCCACTAGCATGCTAGCTCTTGCTGACTTTACCATCATGGCAAAAATAAAAATAAAAATTTTAAAAAGTGCTTACAAATTCATTATGGTGAATAATTGTAATTATTCACCACAAGTGAGGAATAACTTTGGACCATTGCAAACCAGTTAAAATGAACTAGTTCTGTTTTTCATGTTTTAACAAACTACATACAGATACAGAGACAGATACAAAGGTGCTGTAAAGATACAGCACCTTTAATTCATGATCCATTTTATGTGATACAACCAAGACATTTGCAGGCACATTTTAGCAAATTCCTGATGCACTGTTAAAAACATTGGCATAGAGACAATAAAAATAAAGAAATGTGATTTTTTTTTTTTTCGATATTGCCCACCCACTGTATATTACTTGGTAACAGATAAATAATTAGCTATTTAGAGGAAGTTGGTGGAGGTTTTGCCGACATCAAAAGTAGCAGCATTGTCAGCTGAATGCAGTGCATCTGTAGTGGAGGGGGGGACCCGAGGGGCAGAGCCTGAGGATGGCGAGGACTGAAAAGAAAGAGAAAGAAAGGAGTGGAGTCTTTCGTAAACAGATTATAGTTGTTGAAATGAAACAAATTCTCTCAAGGTCCTTCGATGTGAAATTGAACCCATAACATAACATCTATTGACTTTATTCTGCCCCACCCACGTTTGTCTCTAAATGGAACCAAACCGCCCCTTTGTTGTGGCTGCACTTCCAGTTAAGCGGGAATCCCATTTGTTTTTGTATCGTCCTTGTAAGAGCATGGGAGCTGTAGGAGGGTTAGAATAGGGCCCGGGAGAGATCGCAAGATTACTCAGATATGCAAGAATGACATAATCCCAAAGCTCCAAAAAGCACACCGTCTTTGAAGGCCTTTCATTACACAACAAACACTTAACTACAACAAAATAACACTAAATTTGATCTATACATTCAAAACTAAAACAAATATATAGATTTTTTCATTCATTATTGAGTAATTTAAGTCCCAACACAAACAAAACACTGTGCTATGTTAAGCTAAACTGGTGTTCACTACCTTTTACCTCATTTCCAATTAGATGTTAACGTTCACAAGTGGAGGGTGGGCATACATTGGCAGTAAAATATTATTCTTGAAATGGATAAAATGAAAACCATTACATTCTTGCGCACACACATAATTTAAACAAAAATAAACAGATAATTAATATGTAGATTTGTGTTCAGACCTGTGGAGGCTGGGCCAGCAGAGGGTCAGTGGGAGCAGGAGCCATGTTTTCCATTTTAATCTCTTCTTTTGGTGGAGCTTCACTGTACATCATAGGAGCTGGAGTGTAACCCTAAAACATACATCAGGAGTTTAGGTTTAAAGGTACAGCATGTTGCTGCTTGTATCCATCTGCTTGTATCCATGAAGATGTTACTGCTCTGCCTGTGATGTTCCACAATATGGCATTTAACTTATTTTGCATGTTTTCTAAAATAAAAACACCTGTGTTTGAAATAATGCAAGTAGGGTATCCCACCCCAAAAAAGTTACGCAATGTATTTTTAAAAGACAGCAATTGAATTTTTGGACACATGGTAAGCTTTCACACTTTCAAAATGAAAAAGTTAGATTGGCTAATTTACCCCGGCTTTTAAGGCCGTGGTTTAAGGGAAATTACTTGAACCATTAGTAGATGTGACGTGCCTTGTAAATAGTGACCACTAAACATCCTCTATTACATGTTAAGTGGTACAAGTGATCGAGTTGTAGTAGTGGGCACACATACTTATTTCTGCATCCATAAATGTCTATGACTTGGACATATTCCTGGGTTTTATGCATAAGAATTACCTACTGATTTAAAGGATTTGGCATGGAAGCATCCTTCTTTGTTATAGCAATAATGCAGTTCAAATCAAAAGAATATATCTTTTGAACAGAGAAAGATATACACAAAATCTTTAAAATCAGGAGGAAATCATTTAGCTAAGTCCCTGGAACCTATGAATAGCCTATACATGTGGCCATCCCTGTATACATTATTTATTTATTCATTTATTTGATTGGGACAATGTATGTTAATGAACAGACATGATTCAACATGAAGGTAAATACACCCACATTATAGCCAATGGCTAATTTCCATCCGTTGTCCTAAGAGCTGGGATCACATACTATAGGGGAATAGACATAATATGCATCTATTTTTTTTTAATCTAATATTGTTTCCTTTTGACAATATAAAATATATACATATTTATACGATCTTATCTATGGACTCCATGTTGGCTCTCCATATCCTTAATACAGAATAAAATAATAATATGTGTAACTTGACAGTGTATATGAATTACCGGTATGATCGGCTATGCAACCATTTTAAACAATGTCCTTCTACCCTCCTGTCACTTGTTGTAAAACTATCTTTCTCGAAAGTGACTCCCTGGAAATGTTCGGCATTCCTTTGAGCCACAGAAAGCCGGGGTCATACCATAGGAGCGTTGGATGCAGGGGGGTATGAGGGGTAGGCTCCAGCAGCTGGAGGTGGACCGTTCCATTGGGGAGCTCCTGCAGGGGGGTAACCCGGGTTTTGAGGAGGATACCCTGGGTTTGAAGCAGGGTATGCTGGGTTTGGAGCCGGGTAAGCTGGGTTAAAACCCTGTTATAGAAAACAGGAGAAATTAGAACCTATATGAAAAAATACATGAGTACCACTTAAGGAAACATTTGGATTTTCAAGCAGGACACCACCATATAAAGGTTTGTACATCTGTAGTTCAGATATGTATAGACATGTTCTGAAATGTGATTCTTGTATTAGTTTGCTATCATTAAAACATAAATCGCAAAACTAATTGCAATGCTTATCAGAAAAATTGCAATTAGATATTTTTCCCCACATTGTACAGCCCTAGACTTAACCAATTCTAAAGAAGATTAAACCAGGTCTTAACCATATCTAAACCATTGGACCAAACATGTCAAAACCAAGCAACCACCAAACCAGAATAAAATAATAAAGAAAAAAGTTATAACAAATCTAACCGGAGAGGGGGGAGGGCCGTTCCACTGTCCTGGGCCGGGGGCAGCGGGAGGAGGGTGGATGGAAGGACCCTAAACAGAAAACAGACTATGTTTACATGCAGGTCTAGCCCAATTTAAACCAAGTTCTCAAAACGCATGTAAATCTAGGAACAACCATTGAGGTGCCGCGAGTAACACAATTAGGAGGCAGAATACCACTATTTTAAGGTCGAATAAGTATAATATTCCGAACATTTACTTAGAAGAGTTAATTTAAGGCTAACGGAATAGCTATTTCTGCAGCCACAGTTGTCCTGGGACAGACTGGTGGCAGTACAGCGGTCATTGCGTGTCTACTTTGGCCACTGGCTTATGTTTGGATTTTCATTCACTGGTTGTTTTCAGATTGTAAAGTGTAATGATGTCATACTGGCTTAATGACACTGATTACTTTGTCATGAAATGTCCAAAAGATAAATTCACAGATAATGAACCTGATCATTTCTATTAGTGACTAGACCCAAGAAGACACTGTAATAACATCTGCATTTTAACAATATTATTTTTGGCTCCCTGCCATCTGTATGCAATATTATTGGCCAATAGAACATTGTGATCTGAAACTCAGTAATAGACAGTGATACTGACTCAACAGTATTTAGCTGAGTGTGTCATTTCTTTTTTATTTGTTTTTTTTGCATATATATTTGCATATTTGCATATTTAATGTTTTTAGAACATAAAATGCGCTACATAACAGTACATTCAGTGAATTCTTACCAAGTCGGTGCCTGGTGCTGGGTAATATCCCTGTTAAAACAAAAACATCATCAGAATAACAGACATGGAACTTTGTAAATATTTAGGTTGGAAATAAATAAACATCAGTTTCTTACTCCTCCGGGCTGTGGCTGGTTGTACGGAGGACAGGGTCCAGCCGGTCCACTAGGTATGACTACTGTACCAGGAGAGGCCTAAATTAAAGAAGTATTTAGTATTTGGTATTAAACTATAATGTAGATTGGTATTTTACATTTTGTATACTGTAATCTGCAATCTGTAATATTGATCTAAAATGGCTTGAAGAGCCTTGTACCCAGTTGTTTTCCTTGTATCTTCCCCCAGTACAAATATATTGTATAAGCAGCTTTTTAGTAATAGAAAATAGCAGACTTGATGGTCGCGCCTCTTAATGGTGCCGTTTCAACGTAGCAAGCCAGGGATTTGCATTTACTTGTTTTTATTCTCAAATAATGGCCATGTGACATTTTTGACCCCTACACATATGATTATAAAAGTTGGACCTGCGTTTGGGCAGTCGTGGATTTCTTCTTAAAAATCTTCTTTCGGCAGCAGCAACAAATTCCGGCTGGTATTCCCAGGAGCAGCAGCAGAGCCAGGAGCGGGTTCCCATTCACTT
Source organism: Periophthalmus magnuspinnatus (assembly GCF_009829125.3). NCBI lineage: Eukaryota > Metazoa > Chordata > Actinopteri > Gobiiformes > Gobiidae > Periophthalmus > Periophthalmus magnuspinnatus. The sequence continues at coordinate 18,380,073 of NC_047126.1, forward strand.
CGTCATCTACATCTGCACCGAATATAAATGTAAACAGCAATACATAACATGCACATTCCAAAATAATTTCAGAGCAATTTATTTACTTGGCCACAATATTGCTGCGTGTCAACTGGAATACTTGAATTCCTCATGATATAAGAAATTAAATTGTACGACTGCACACTGTGCAATGGTTTACGCGATCAGTCGTTGCTACGAAAAAAGTTTTTCTGAGCGAATATCAGGCTCCAGCTCTGCGTGGTAACGTTTCCATAATTGTACTGGTTAGCTGAGTTTCTGCGTTTGTAAAAGTCCGGAAAGTCCCATTCATGTCAGCGCTCTTCTGAGGAGCACATGTGTTTACTGTTGGCCACAAAGATTGGTTGCAGACCAAAGACGTGCACAGGTAGGGCCCAGGTCGTGCTCAAGCACCTGCCCTTTTGCCTTAAGTGCATTCGTGGGCACATATTTTAGGTTTAATATTTGCTCCATGAAGACAGCAGATGTGTAAATGTTGTTTTTAACACTCAACAATGAAAACATTTTGCTATAAAAATGAAGTCCGTAAAAATGTTCTACATCACCGAAGGTTTTTATTTTTGGACAGTCCGCCTCATATTCACAATGTTACTAGTAAAACAGGTCTTTGTCCTGTTTTCACTCTGAGACCCACGATTTTCAGCTACAAATTAAGGCTTTCCCCGATCATAAATCTTTTGTCGCAGACGGTCAAAATCCTACAGTGGACACCCAGCTTAAAACAAAGAAATAGCTAATATATTTTTTAAGATTCACAGGTGAGTGATTTCTATTTGTAGCCATGGTATAAGTACATTAAACTTGGAGCTTTGTAGTTTTAGCAAACTTCACATGTTGTGTTAAAACTGCATAAGGCACGTCTGGTTGTTGTTTAATAACAACATAACAAGTGAACTCAAATCTGAATGCAGTTTTAGTTTAAAACTCACCAATCTTGTTTTTTTTTTTCCACTCACCCGTGAGGTCCAGCTTGGTCACAGACACCAGGCGTCCTTTGCGGTCACTGAGGTGATAATGTCCCACATCACTGTAGTTGACTGAGACAATCTCAATGTTTTTATGACTGAAACGAACTCTGTCAAAATAATCAGCCAGTTCCTGAGACACAAGAGCGCCATCTCTGACCTAAATTAAGAGATTACATAAAATATTACAAGAAACATATTGATTAAAGTGCATTACATACATAGTTAACATAATTCTATATGTTAGATAGTAAAAGCCAAAAGTAAAATCTGTCAGCTGGACAAAAAATTGTGGGAGAGAAGACCTTTCGCTGCTCATCCAAGCCGCTTCTTCAGTTCTGGTCAGATTATTGGTGGACTCTGCCTTAGATCTGTCTGAAGAGAGGAGCTAACTACACTTGCCACACTATATTTTTAAGAGATTACTAAAACGCTTGCCTGTTTTGTTCAAACTGTTTTATTTTGTTAAAGTTTAAAATTATACTTCTTAGTTGGGCATAGGCGGCAGATATGACATACGTTGAGGTACAGTTATCAATAATCTTATAAAAATAAAACACAACACCTTTACTTTGTTAAATAAAGGTTTAAACGGAGAGAAAAATGCCTTCCTTGTTCATAAATCTCGTCTTCGTTATTCTGTAAATCACTTTGAATTACTTTGTGTACAAATTGTGCTACAAATAAACTTGCCTTGCCATGCCTTGTAAATTGTCCCTGCATTTTTCTTCTCAACTTTTTTGCACTGCCACTATGATAATATTTACAACAGGTACTATGCTACCAAACCAAGTAATAATTAGAAAAACATAAAAATCTCTCATTTTCACCTGTTTCCAAATGTGTGAGCAAGATCTCAAATGTTCAATGGTCAATAATTGTTCCTTATGGTAATATTATGTGCAGTACAGTAAACAGCTTCTTTTCTCCTAGTCACTAGGTAGCACTGTGGGCTCTATGTGCTGGTGCCCATTTAAAAAAAAAAAGGCCTAAAATAGTGGCCCGGGTGCTGCCAGGTTAGAGGTACACTATTTCTTAACATGTGTGGAGCATATTATATTGTGGAATTATATTTATATATAATATAATCATAATAAAATTAATTATATTTATTATATTATAAATACATATAATTACTTCAGTTTAGTTAGTTTATAAGCATGTTTCACAAAATATAACTGATGTGGTAAAATTATACAGTTATGCAAATGGTAAAAGTCCAGCATCTCACCAGTGTAACATTAGCAGACCCTCCAGAGAATTCAAGTGAAGCGTCTTCTTGTCTGATGCCTTCTAATGAAATATACAGGTTTCTCCCTGCCACACGTTTTATGTAGTTTTTTTTAGCTGCAAAACAAATGACAAAATAACACATGTGGGTGTATTCTATCAAGGTCGTTTAACAAATCCAGCCTTATCCTGAAATCATGAGCTGAAACGAGTTCCATCTCCAGCTTAAGCCTCAAGTTGTTCCATGAAAGAAGTAAGCCTAGGTTTTTACCAACAATAACACAGGCCTTAAGTTTGGCGCAGAACTAAGTAATATTTTTATGTCATTAAAAGTTTAATGAGGTAAGTCCTTGTGATGATTAAATATGTATTTTCGGGTGTTCAAAGTGTCCGTCGTCTCCACCTGCTGTTTTCTTTGTGGAAAACCTGTTTTCTGGGAAACGCTGGCCATTTTAAATAATAGGCAATGTTATATGTTTTTTTATGTGATTATACGGCATTATTTTAATAAAAAACACTTGTATGTTCCCTTACAAAGCTGTAGGGGGAGGTCTATTGCTGAAAGTTACTTAGTTCTGCTTTAACCTCCACTTTGTGTGCTTCTGGTGACTCGGGGGTCACCCAGACTTTGAGGTAATCCGGATCAAGTTAATCTTTAAATGATAATAATATGTGTTCATGATCTTACTCATCACGGCCACTTTGAGCGTAGAAATCTCTTTGTCCCAATAGTCTTTCTGGATGTACGTTCCCTGATCGTCATATGTCACCTGTTCAAAACAGACACCATAGACTATTGTTACAAGACTATCCTCATAGTAATACAGAGAAAGATGCAGTAAAACAAAAAGGCTGTATTACATTTCATACTACATAGTACCAGAGACAAACACAGTATGCAGAATGCACCTGCTCAACCCAAGGAACAACCGAAAATGTGAATTGTTAAAGATCAAAACAAAGATTAAACAATTATTATTAAAACAGACTTTTAACATGGACTGACCTGATCTACACAAGGATTAAAGAAAAAAAAAACAACTGAGTCCACAACTAAAGTAGATGAGATTCTGCATGAAACCAGAACTAACCCTGGTTTAAAACAATATAGGAACTCAGTACTGTTTAGAGATAAACTGACAAAAAGCACTGAGCTCCCTGGACTCACCTGTTCCAGGTACCAGCGCCGGTCACTACCCGACCCAGACACCTGACCCCTCAATGCCCGACTGCTAAAAAGAAAAAAAAATATATATTAATTAAACATTATTCTTCACTGTAGCTACCACACTTTGGAGTACTTATGAGGCAATAAACTTTTTTTTCTATTTTTATTAGCATGATGTTTTTCATGCTTTGCTATAGAGGAGTAATACGATAGAAAAGTTTTTGTCATTTCAATGGCGATTGAATCATCTCAATTTCAAAAACATTGCCCAGATGACTACCTTTGAAACCTTTTCTAGCATGGACCACTCCTAGGTGAATGAGGGACACTGATTAATTATAGTATAGTCTATGAATTTACATTTACCTTGACCTCAGTTTGTCCCAGTAAACCAGTGTCTGCCGGGGGTCGTCCGCTGGGATGAATTCCAATTTCTCTGTACTTTTGGGTAAATAAATCTTCAACTGTCGACCATGAGACAGACGCTCATGCTGGTCCCGTACTATGTAGGACTCTGCAAAGAAATAAATATACATTGTGTGTAAGACAGCTATAGATGGTTCTTTGCTCATGATGAGTCTAACATTTGGACAACTCATGTTAAATGTTTTGTAGATAAAGTTTCTTGATTTAGATGGTCTGGATATGTACAGAGGAGGAATAGTGAATATATGATATAGAGGAGGAGAGTGAATATATGGTACAAAGAAAAGAAATAGAGAAATATTGAAGAAAATTTATATTGATTTATATATTTTTCCTTTTATTGTAACAAGATCAATTAGAGCCTTTTTAGTTCACACTTCCATATATGCAACATCAGAATTGGGAGTGAACTAGAAAAAACCCAGATTTTGTGTTGACATTAAAATAAAACGTTCCTCATGTGAAAAACAACAGGCGCTGTACATTTCTTGAACAACTTATTTTATTTGCAGCATAGCAGCTGAACAGCACGTTTTCATTCTTATTCAGGGTACAACATATCGGGCCTGTAGCAGCACCAGCTGGAGAGGTGGTGGAACTACACTACTCCGCCAATGCATAGCTCTTCCCCTGTACTTTAAAAGCTGAGCTTTTCAGTTCCTTTATGTTCCCAAGAGGTGAAGGTTTTTTTTTTTTTTAACAACTTAAATTTACCTTTACAAAAAATAAAACATGGTGCCATAAAAAAACAAAAAAAAAAAAAAACATAAACACAGACTACTACAAACGGATGTCAGTAGGAACCTGTTGAATCTTCCAGAGTTCAGTGAGGATCCATTGAACCCTGAATCAATATGGAAATCCTACTGTTTCTCAGTTTCAATCACAGTCTGTTCTGGCAGTCCATCCTTTCGTTTTGCATCGAGAATTATGTTTTCATGTCTTTTCACTCCAACAACTTTTTTTGTCCAGTTGACAGATTAGATTTTTTCTTTTACTACGGATCATACCTGGACAACTGAAGGATTACACAGGCATATCTTTTTACATTTTTTCCTTTTACAGCCAACAGATATGTTACAGGACCTAAAACATTAGTTATAACACTATCTAACCACTTCTCTCCTCCCCTGTAGTTTCTCACTAACACATTCTGACCCAGAGAGAAAGATCTCAGCTTTTTCACTGTAACAATGCTCGACGGTACTGAGGTACACCAGTAAAAGTCTAGTGCAAGCTTTCTGTTTAAAAAGTGTTCGCCTGGTGTTTTCTTTCTATAGAGTGTGGCATATTTCTGTAACTGTACAAGTAGTTAGCAATACAATGTTGAAGTGTCATGCCACCAACTACCTTACTTTTGGCTAATGACCTTTTGAAGTTTTGGACCAACCTCTTTGCCAGTCTATTTGATGCAGGATGATAAGCTGGAGTTTTAATATGCTTCACTGCATTCATGGTAAGGAATGTCTCAAGTTGCAAAGAGACCTCTCAAAACCTCAATAGTTTTGTTCGCATGTTTGCATGGATATTATTTCCCCACAGCGAGCATAAGTGTCCACCACAACAAAGATGTGAGACAGGCCTCTACTTTGACAATGTTTGTGTTGTCTGCAATTAATGTTCATATCTTGATTTACAGACATAACAGTGAAATTAAAAAAACAGGATCATGTAGATCTGGTCAATACAAACATTTTAAGATCAAAATTACAAGCTAAGAAATTAGCTGTGTCCATTTATATATACAGTCAGACATGGGTACAACATATCTGACATGTAGCACCACTTGCTTGAGAGAGGGTGGAACTACACTACTCCACCAATGCATATTTCTTTTTTAATTAAACACCACACCAGACTATACCATAAACAAGTAATATACCAGGACCAAGCTAAATCAACTTCAAGACTAAAGATGAAACCAAGACCAAATCAAGACAAGTGTGAAGCCTGACAGTGAATTTAAATGTAGTTTGGATTTTAAATGGCAGATTAGCACAACAGTATTAGAGATAATAAATGTACTTACCCACATTGAGGGCAGTCACCAGGAGGGCCAACCCTGCCCACATCATCTGTGAAAGAAGATCATGTACTGAGTTAGAAAATGGCTGAAATGTACGGTATATCATTCCAGACTGAAAAGCCATATAAGGCAGTCAAGGTTAATTGAGGAAGGTTAAAATTAGGTTAAAGGTTAAAAATATGAGTTGGTAGTAGAGATGGGGATGTATCAAAAAATTGTGTAAAACGTTGTTGCTGTGTAAAAAATAATGATAATCAAGTATATCATAATCTAAAGCACCAAAGTACATCTCCGACATGTTAGTGCCATATGAACCATCTCGCACTCTGAGGACTTCAGGGACCGGCCTCCTACTGGTGCCCAGAGTCAGGACTAAACATGGGGAATCAGTGTTTCAGTTTTATACAACTAAAACCTGGAACAGTCTTCCTGAAGATATGAGACAGGCCTCTACTTTGACAATGTTTAAATCCAGGCTCAAAACAGTTCTTTTTAGCTGTGTATAAGACCGAAAGGTTTTTATTCTGCACTTTTGTCCTTCAATGTTAATCTTATAATGATTTTTTGTGATTACTTATGTTTCGATTTGATGTATTGTGATTTTAATGTCTTTCTTATTCTGTAAAACACTTTGAATGACCTTGTGTATGAATTGTGCTAGACAAATAAACTTGCCTTGCCTTGCCTAAAGCAATTGTCAAAAAGCCTGCAAAAACAGCTGAGTAAAAAAAATAAAATAAAAAAAAAACTTGCAATGATTTACGGTACATTTTGTCAATATTCTCAAGCCCTATAACTAGCGAAGTAGTGGTTTAAAGACTAGGGGGCATGGGGCCATAGGGCTGAATGATTTGAGAAAAATATCTATTTATGTTTTTATGTTTATTTTATAATACTTATAATACTTTATAATTTATGTTTTTATAATACGATTCAATTCTGTTTAAAGTTCACATTTTAAACATGTCCAGGAGAATTGAAAAAAAGACTGAAATATAATCTAAAGTACAGGGTTAGCAGTTTTCAATTTAAGTCTATTGACTTGATGTTCAAACTCTCAGAAACAGCACTGAATAGACAATTCTTCCATAGTATGTTTGATTTACATTCAGTACTAGTAAATGGATTGAGAAATTAATTGAAACTGGATTCATAAGGGTGTGATTCGTCAAAATGTAGGGATGAGGCAGTATGAAATTTCCATGGTATGATAACTGTATACTGTGGAGCTGCATTTATAATGTTTAACAAAAACAAGGGACTTATGGAAACATGTTAGTATATCATATATTGCTCTTTGGTTTTGCCTTACTTTGCTGTACAGATATTTGGGGAAACTCTATATACGAAGATAGACATTCATCATGGTCAGAAGTGCAGCTTTTTCCACAGTACCAGTGAAATAAATGAGCTGTCATTTTAATACTCCAGTATACCTTAATATTGTACATTGAGAATTGTTTTGTTTTGTTTTTTTGGATAATTCTGCTTCAGAGTTGTTGTGTCAATGTCAAATTAGTTTCTGTTATCCTTTACCATCTACATTTTCTTCAGGAATATATCACACTTTTGATATTGTGACAGGTTTACTGAGCATGGTTTACTTAATCAACCGATTGTTATAGTAATAGTAGCAGATATTGACAAAATGTAAGGCTAAGGTACTGCAGTTGCAGAGTGTATATAGTAGTTTATTGATCCATGAGCTGCTCCTGAGATTGCACGGTTAATTGATCATTCAAAACAGATAAGACTTGCAATTGTTGGTAGTTGAAAATCAACTGAGCCAACCTTTATTTAATTATGTCATGATTTCAAATGGAGGGCAGAAGCTTATACACCTCTGGGCATTTCTTTCAAAAACAGTGAATCTTCCATAAAAGTATGATCCACAAATGTTGAACCTTGTAATTATTACTGGAGATTGGGTCCATAAACTTGCCTTTTAGTCTTATGGCTTACAGAGATATTAAATATAAACTAGTTCAATAAATCTGCAATCTGACAGTTAAACAGCAAACAGTAAAAACAGGAGTTCTGACCTGTCGTCTAGCTGAATTTATTCAGCTTTATTCTAAAGGGATTCTACAATGGTGAGACAATGGTAAGTCCATGTTCACAAACTTATTGGTGACAGACTTTACTAATAGCTTTTATGGATATTAACATAACAGGAAATACAAATAAAATGTTCTGAATATTTTTGTGAGTGGCATTTCCTAGACGCATAATTAAAACATACTGATGCCAAATCCTGACCTGGCCTCAATGGAATGAGCTTACAGGGCCTACAAAGTGCATGGGTTGAATGTAAAAAATGTTGGAACTCAGCTGCAATTATTTAGATAATATAGAAAATCCTCTGCAAAGAGCATCTTAAAATCTTGTACCTGTAGTTTAGACCACTACAAACATGTTCTTAAATTTACAATGTACACTTTGAACTGAATCCTACTTTTATGCCATGTTTGCACAGTTGTTCTGATGCTGCTGTTGTATATAGTATTTTATTTTTAAGCATATCTTGTTTTAACTTTGTTCATGCCCTTATTTGTATTTATTCAGTGTTTTTATGTTGCACTTCATCGCTGAAGTAAGTTCCTAGTTTGTGAACTGTGTTCACTGACAATGGCAATAAAAGTCTTCTGATTCTGATTCTGATTCTCAAAACAAAACATTCAAATCACAATCTCAATAGACCCAGAAAAATCACAGTTGTGAGTTGGATTCTAATGACTCCTGACACCTATACCACTTACTGCAGTGAGGTGCTTGTCTAATAGTCCTAGCCCTTGCAAAAAGGCAAAGTTTAAATCTGTCAACTGGACAAATCCTTGTAAGAGTGAAGACGATTCACTGCTCATCCAAGCCACTTCTTCGGTTCTCGTCAGATTGCTGGTGGACACTGCCTTATATCTGCCTGAAGGGAGGGGCTAACTACACTGAAACTCTAAACAGCTTGGTTCCAGTTTCAGCCTTTAATGGCCCTATTTAACCTTTAATGGTCCTACTATTTTTCTCTTTTGTTCCTTTTGTTTGCTTTGGGTCTGAGGATAGAATCACAGATCTGTTAGAGATTATGTCCTAGGCCTAGTAGTAATAGATCTAATTTGAGAGACTGAATATCCCCCCAAAACTATTCTAAATGAACATGCCAAAAACATGAGCTGCAATAAATAAATATCAGAATAAAATGCGATGGATAAACTCATTGACCTATGGCACAAAGAAAGAAGTACCCACGATAAATATCTATATAGTAGTGGCAGGCGAATCATCATAAGAATGAGCAGTAGTAGAAATACAAGTCCACATGCCCCATTTCTCTCTAAATTCTGAGGATCATTGAACGCATCGCTGGGCCTGGCTGTATTTGGACGGAGTGTTTCTCCCGGTGGGACGTGATGGCATGCAAGATAAGCTTTAAACAAGCGCAAAAAACGAATAAATGAATTGACAAATACAACCACAATTAACCTGAACAATACATTTTACTCATCAAATTGAATTCCAGTGAAAAAATACAAAATACCCCGCGATAAAACAAACTAGGGGTGTGGCCGTTTTTAGATCGTCCACATTGAAGAATTGTCAGTAATTAGATTTCCACAGAGAGGCGCTGTAAGCTGAACTATAGTTAAAACATCAAGTAAGACAACAATGTTAGTATCTTGATAAGTAAACATAAAGATAAATGCACAATGTTGTAAGAAATCAACGTCTTAACCCGAAATGGAAGCACACGGCGCACAAAACATGTTCATGGCAACAGCGGCATTTTACGCACGGGATATGACCTATAAAACGACCACCAGTAGCAGCAATACCAGACACAAAAGCAAACTCATAATGTTAAGTATATTCCCTTCTATAAGCGATAAAGCTGGGTTAGTTTTATCCCCCACTAATGCATTGCTATCGACACGTTTTGAACATCAGATTCTCTTGTTGGGAGCATGCAAAACACGGCTCTTACACTAAAAATAGTAGTGAGTTGTGTATTAGATTGCATGGGCAAAAAGCAAAAAAAAGCAAATAGTATCGTTTAAAGACAACATACAGAGCCGCCATCTTACCTTTGCGTGTTGGTAATTTGTCTTCTCGTACAGAGCACAACAGATATAGGTTACTATGTCAAAACGCGTGCAGTTGCAGAGTCGTATGAAAGAGTGGAGCTCAAGGTTTGCAGAAGAAACAAGAGACCCTGTGGTGCGTTCAGGAAACACTGGAGAAACGAGTGATACTTCTAATATTTGCAACATATGTTTTAGATAAGAAATTCTGTCGGGAAAAATAGAGTTTTAATTCATAGAGCAGCGTCATAAAATATTTTTGCTTGAACTCTTACGTATAATAAGGAACTTTCATTGGATTATGTCTAATATGAAACAGGATTATACATCTAATATATGTAAACAAAAAAAATAAAATAATATACACACATTAAGTATGTATTTTTAAATAAATAAGGGCTATGTCATGGTAAAAACAAGTGTTTACATTTTTAATTGATCAACCAGATTAATACTGAGAAATAAAAACATGCCAAATGTCATTTCTACTTCTACTCCTACAGTCATCAAATGTTACTACCTTATGTTACTTCTTATGTTACTACCACAACAACGTAATAACAGTGAAATGATTTATGCCAGATGCCCTCCCTGTGCCAAAAGGGACATGATGTGAGAGGAGATTGGTCCTAGCTCACACTGTTTAAGTTATTGAAAATATACAGAGGAAAAGAAACCTGTTGAGTCCATTGTTTTGCTTTGGCATTTGTAAACCTATACAGCTCAGATCCTGCTTGACGAGCACGGTGCCACAGAAAGGAGAGGCAGACAAAGAAATGCCATTAGATGAGTCACTTTGTATTGACTAGAATAGACAGAGGCAAATTATACTATCCAAGAACAAGTAAAAATACTGAAGAAATGGTCATTGGAGTAACATAAACATAAACAAAAAGTGACTACTGATACTAGTATTGGTTAAAAGGGCACTATGTAACGTGGGAAATGGACTAAACTGGAATTGAACCAGAACCAAACCAAGATAAGTGTGAATGCAGCCTGAACCAGACTTACTACTATAATTGTTGATTATTATAAACACTATTTTTACTGTTACTATCAGTCACTGTTACTAAAGTTATGGAATGAGCAAAATGATGAACTTAAATTATGTACTTCTCTCTTAAGGTTTGAAAAATGTCTCAAACACAAAATTATCCATGATTATGAAAATTACATGTAAAATCAAGAGCTATACTTTTGTCTGTTGCGAACAATTTGTGTTTTGCTTATGAATGTAAAGCTGTTTCAGTATCCTGCACAATAATTTGTTTTAATAGGATAGGCACAAAAAAAAAAAAAAGATTTTTTTTTTTTTTTTTATATACATTGTAAATGATGTAAATTGTTGGAAAATATTAACCTAAAAAAAAAGTAAAAAGAAATAACATGTAATTTACAATCTATGTTATATGAGTGCAACGCAGCAACAGTTTTGGATTTTATTATAACATTCTTTGGTTAATTATATAGTTACAGATAATACAATGGATGATACAAATAATCTTAATAGCATATGCATTGAACAAAAAGATTCTAGTCATTTTATCCCATTCACACATAATAACCAGTATATCACCAGGTACAAGAGCCAGAGCACTCAGCAATGACCCCCTTCCACACATGCACCAGTGCCAGAACATTACAGAGTTTGTTCTCTCTCACACAGCAACATGCAGCTGCATTATATAAAGGTGCATTGTGTAACTTTTCAGGTGGAGAGCCCATCAAATGCTTTTCTTTATGGAGATGTTATTGCTTTGTCTGGAATGTTTCACAGTATGGCATTAAACCTTTCTACCTTCATGGAGATCCACCAGCCCAAGTTACAGGTCTGTGGAAATCTAACTTGTGGAGTGAGACTGTCTTTTTTAGCTATATTTTTGATCTATAAAACCATCTGTAATTTAATAAATGTAAAGTCGAGCTGTTTAACGTCATACTGTGGAACATTTTAAGCAAAGCAATGACATATCCATAGAAACAAGCAAGTGATGGACCCCCAACCAAAAACTTGCATAGTACACCTTTAAGCTTAATGAGAATAGAACATAACCCCGTGGTGTAACCAGGAAACCAAATTTGTAAATTAGGAAACCAAGCCATTTTCAATGGCTTTATTCACACACAAGTCTTCCTTTCCCTGCATATTCCGGGTTATTTACTTGGGAAATTGCCGGATCAAAAATACAGGGAAATCAGTTCTGGCTTCGTTCACACATGACCCTGGTCTGGTAAAATGCAGATAAATTCCCATATGAGGCTGCATGTGTGAATGGGACTTTTATGAAAATGTCCACATTCAGATATAAGCTGGTCCAGGAAATGCTTGTGTTATGATTGTATGGTGATGTTGCTGAAGGAAAAAGGGTTAAACCTGTATCCAGAGCCGCTGTAGAATTTACTCTGAAACTCCACCCTGAAACGGATAAACAAAAATTAGTGCTATTTGTGAGCATGTCTTCAGCTTCTGGATAATAGGGCTTTATGAAAAGCATGACATAGTAAAGACAGATTTGTCACATAAGCTTCTCCCAGATAAACTTGGCATTTATCTGGTTTACACAATTTTTTTTAAATATAACTTCTGGCCTTTTGGCATATACATAATTATCAAGCCATTTTTAAAAGATCAAGTAGTTCCTGTCAGGGTTGGGCATGGTATTGATCATCACAATTTGAATTTGATTTAATTTAGTCTTAAATATACATAAAAATGCTTAATTGCACATTATTTTATTTATTTATTTATTTATTTATTTATTTATTTATTTATTTATTTATTTATTTATTCATTCATTCATTCATTCATTCATTCATTTGCTAGAGTTGTTCCAGAATCACATTGAGCTTACTGGTCAGACCTGTTGGGGGGCAGTTCACTCACTGCAGGAGTTAAGGACGTTGTGTTTGCTTTAAATCAGTGAAAGCTGCTGTTGTGGCTACCTGCCTGACACACATATCATGGGATTTTAACCGACTAAGAAGTGCAGCATGTGAAGCTCAAAGGACACAACTAAGGGCCTGTTGGATTGTGTGAAATGGGCGGTTTGTTTTTCCCGTATCCAAGGAGCCAGCTATGGTTCTTTGAGATGCTACAGGCTTTTTACGCCAAATGTGGCAGCAAATGTAGCAGAAAACATCCAAGAGGAAATACTTAGGGTATGATCCATTTCATCACCAACCAAAACAACAGAGTGGAGTGAGAAGAGGAGGCTTTCCTGTGGTGTGCTGGGAAATGACCCGGTAATATCTGTCTATATTACATAAATGATGCAGATAGATGGGTTTAATTCCCTCCACCAGAAAGGACTGAACAGACAACACTTCCCAAATCATCTATTCAAAACACTATCTGAAAAAACTTGATTCAAGCTCTATTCTCACCAGTGCAGTCGCAGAGCATGTAGAAACGCAGACAGCCCCTCCATTACCAGCAGAATGGAAACTGTGAGTAAAGCAAAGAAGGAAAAGACCACAGCAAGGACTACACTTCCCAGCATGCCTCGGGAGGACAAGCTGATCCGCATCACCATCATCCACAGCACGTCTGACAGCTCTGGGGGTGTATATAAATCATTGTTTATCATTTTAAAGTGCATTTGTATAGCCCAAAAAGAAGGCTTGGCAAACAGAGGAATCATTGGACAATTTATTGAACAATGCTTAAAGGTGCACTATGTAACTTTTCAGGTGCTTATCTCCATATTATTACTTTGCCTGGAATGTTCTAGAGCAGGCACTAACTTATCTATCTTACATTTATTTAATTGAAGGTGTTATTACTCTGCAAACAGTACTTAAAAATCATGTATTCTTGCTGTGAGTGGGGGTCACCTCTCCACAAATCCGACTTGTACCTTTGTTTAGTGGCGTTAACCGCTTGTCTCCATGGAGATACATATCTTTTATGCCATACATCTGAACAATAGGCAAAGCAATAGCAATTCTGTAAACATAAGGAACCCAGAAAAATTACATGGAGCCTTTAAGTCATCAAGGTTCATTAACATCTGAGAAAAGACTGAAGTTTGTAGAGGTGTTAAATACAGAAATAGGATGTTTTATCTTATAAAACAATTTTGTTGTGTTTATGGTCCACTGTGAAACTTCTCTGGTGAACTGTATGCCATCTGCTAGTCTTCATGAAGATGCTTTTCCTTTGCCTAAATGTTCCACAGCATGTATTAAGGTTTAGATGTTTTCATTGTTTCAAAATAAAAACAAGCACCTCTCCTCAGATCTGACATGTAATCTGTTCATCTGTTTGTCTTCTTGAGGTAGGTTCCACAGTATGGCATTCAATTTTTCCCGACAACATTATAATATTTTCCTTTTCAACAAGCACCTTCCACCAGAAAAGTTACATAGTGCATCTTTAACTAAATAACTGCAGGGTTTTTCCATTAGAGCAATTAATCTCACAGTGCTATCCAACAGTCAGAGTTACTTACGTGCATGTGCCAGGCTCAGTGCCCACAGCCGCAGGTAGGAAGCGCTGTTGGACACACAGCCCAGACAGTACTCCAGAGTGTGGATGGTTTGATGCATGAAGACCTCAGCAACATCAAACTACAACAAGAATAACTATTAAAAATGAATTCCTGAGTTCCAGTTATAATCTAGATAAACGTAATGGTCTAGAATTAATTTGGTAAACCATTCCTACTGTTGTAATATGTAACAATTATAATTTAAACATTTATATTGAGGCTAAAATGTATCATTACTTCTAATAAGTACACATTAATTAGCCAGAAAAAAGCATGGAAAACCCTAATTCACTATGAACAAGTAGTTTACTAAGAATTATTCATGCTTAGAAATTACTTGATTAATACCCTCTTCTTAAGCGCTTAATTAAATACTACTAATACTATACTACTATACTACTATACTACTATTACTATAAGCCTGGATTATTTGTTCAATGTGAATTCATGCTTTATTAAGGCTGTAAATAGTGTAGTCATTATAAAATGTTACTAATACATTCGTAACAGTGTACTAACAAGAAGGCCTTTTCTGCTGACTGTAGTTATGATAAAAATAGGTTACATGGATTTGAATTTAAATATATTTTAATTTCTCACCTCTTCCTGTTCACTATTGCCTCCTTCGACATCCCCCAACAGAGCATTGATCGAACTGGTGTCTGTAACAGTTTCAGACACAGACTACAAAAAATAAAATGAAATCAAATAAATAAAAACTGAAGTACACAGAATGTATAAGATAAGTAACAAAGAAATATAGAAGAAACATATTCTTGCCATGGACTGTTGATGTTTTCTGTGACAGTACAGCAGGTAAAGGGGTTTCCCAAGCAACAAAACAGGGACTGAAGTCAGCACAGTGACCATCAAGACCACCTGAACGCACCACTGAAACAAAGAGCAGCAAGTACAGTGTGCAGTGTTTTGCAAAATGTGTAACCCTGATGGTACTTCTTCTTCAGGACAAAACTGAACAAGCACTTTGGGTGTCTTAAAAGGCATTATATAAATCCATTGTTATTATTATATCAGTCCATCTCACACACATTTGAACACACCACATCAAAAAACTGGGAATTTACTGCTAAACCCAGAAGCAGTAAAGTCCCAGTAAACCAGCATTAACCAGGATCAAATCAAAATTCAACCGGGCTCAAACAAGTGTAAGCTTGAATGCACCCTAAATTTTTACTCTCAATTTTTCATGTAATTCTTGCACTCAGTTAATTAAAAATACACTGGAGATTTTTAAACATATATAACTTTGAACTTCCTGAATCCTGACTGTTATAGTTTTAAGTTGTGAAACTTTCACTTCAGTACAATCCAGGATAAAGTCACCTGTCCGTGGTAAAGAGGCTGAGTGTCCTTGTTCTGAGTGAATAGCACCATGCTGATGAAATGTAGGAGGAGACTGGGGGCTTGGTCTGACTGATGCGGTCCAAAAAACACCCATTTATAAAAGATCAGAAACACGAGGTAACCAAATAACCCCAGCATGAAGACCAGCTCAGGGAGTAAAACCAGCAATACATCACTCCACTGACGCCTGTAACTACAAGAAAAAAATAGATACATTTATGTAAAAAAAAAAAAAAAAAAAAAAAGTTTAAAATAAGATACATTATTATTACATTATCATTATTATTACCAGGGCTAAACCAGTAGAAAACATTAATTCAGAAAGTATCAACATGCATAATAAAATGTTTGAGTGGTTATGAAGCCACATTACGTAACTTTTTAGCCAAAAATAAAGAGACTATATATACTTAAGCGTGGCTTTAACTTTCTATTTACATGGAATCATGCAGGTGATATGCCATCTTTAGAAAGTTACATAGTGTTGCTTGAACACAGATTAAATTATCATTATTATTATTTATGAATTATAACATTTTGTTAATGTTACCTATAGTTGAAATAGGAAAGGCAGATTCCAAAAGTCATGTGTAACACTCCAATAATGACAGACATCTTCATTTTGTATGAGTTTAGAAATGATAAGTGGTTGCTTGCAAGGTGCCAAATCTGTAAAACATTGAGAATAGATTAGAAATGATCCTCTATGTGCATTACATTACACTGTTAATTCACTTCAGCTGCCTTGGGACAAACTGTCTGAGACATGGCTGCCGATCAGCACCTCTCCAGCCACCACCAATCATTTTTACTGAGAGCACTGGGGCTGCACGATTATGTGAATAATATGATTTGAGTATTGCAGTATATTAGATTTATGATATATGTTTAAAAGTGCACATTATAAACCACTCCAGGAGCAACATGATTAACTGCAATTTTGATTTGACAATCACAGAAAATAAAACTAAACTGTAGTAAATTTGTAATGAAAATAATATATTTCAATATATTACCGGGTCAATTCCCAGAGGGTATGGTCCCAGAAAGACTCCTGTTATGTTCGGATCCAAACTCAAAATCTGATTGGTTTTCAGAGTTTCATCACTGCATGAGGAGAAATAGTTCAGCAATAATAGTTTAATTTAAAAGATCATAGCATATAAAGTATTATAATAAATAATAAGCAACATTCCCCCGTGCTCCTCACCTCCAGTTCATGGCCTGTAAATGCCAGCCTGAGGGGAACATACTGACTCCACGGCTGAAGCAGTCATTGTAAATGGCTCCAGTGTAAATTGAGAAAAGTCCCATCAGTAAAATCAGGTACCGGCCTCCGTAAACTAATCTCCACATCTGTAAAAAAAAAAAAAAAAAAATTAAAAATGCATAAAACATGTTTATTTAAATTTGGAGGGACCAAGCCTGGCTTAAGATCTGGAGACGGATCCTCTGGCACGGAATTGCAGCCCCCCTGATACTGACAGGTATACTGACTGGATGGGTTAAATGCGGAGGACACATTTTCTACAAGGCCGATAAATTGTAGCTTAACCTTGGTTATCTGATAACTCTAGTTATGTGATTTTTCTTCCCATGCAAATTTACAGATGAACAGATAGACAGGATACAGAAGGTAAAGTAAGTTATATTTACAATACAGCTAGTTACATTTACAGTACAGCTAGTGGTTCAGTACCTCATTTTTATTCTGAGTTGAGTCTTTGTTTTCTTCTTTTAGTAGAATCATCCAGAGAGCTGCTGCACCCATCAACATGCCATGGCCCACGTCTCCAAACATCACAGCGAACAGGAATGGGAAAGTCACTATGGTGTACACCGCTGATCAAAGACAAAACACTTTTGAAGATACATGATTAAAATACAACGTGAAATACTCCTGTCAGGCTTTAGTGTTATAGTGCGCTCATGGTTTGAGCCCATGTGAGTCCTGATGTAGACTTGACTTAGTTAAAATATTTTCACTTTTGATTTTTTACGCCAACAGAACTTTCTGCTTTTTTCATGTGTATAGGCCCACTAATTACAGAGATATTAAATCAGATCAACAAATCTGCAATCTGACAGATTGACAATCGAATTCTGACCTGTCTCCAGCTCAGTTTCAATCTGTAGAAACAGTATAATGTTGTGAGTCCATGTGAACTCAACCTATTGGTAGTTTTCAGATTCAGAATGTGTTAATGTCATACTCCCAGATGGGGGTAAGAGCCAGATTTTGCTATTGAATACAATGTCCTTGTCATGAAATATCCAAAAGGTGAATTCACAAATGTTGAACCTAATAATTTCTATCAGTGACCCAAGAACTCACTGAATTATATCAAAATAATTTTAAGAATATTAAAAGCTCCCCCGTCTGTATTAAATATAATTGGTCTATAGAATGTTGTGACGTCATCTGAAACCTAATGACCACCCTCCTTGCCGGGTGGTCACCTGAAAGATAAATGGAAACAAGATTTGTTTTAATATCTCAGATTATTAGTATTGACCTGGGTTTATTTCCTTGTATTGTGCGACCCCATACACATCTACGATGCTCTGAAATGCTGCAGTGAAGGAGTTTGTGATGAACAGAGTCGGAGGAGGAGAGGAAGAGGAGGATAGAGGAAGACGATTATAGAAGGAATCCACCACACTGCCACTTCTCCTCTGAAAAAGACAAATAGAACAATAAATGATTGAATTATTATCAATCTAATAGAAAACTTATTCGTGAGGGGGTAAATAATAGTAATATTTGAGTATAAAATCTGACAATTACACTGGAATCATAGAGTAGCCATTACATTTTTTTGTATTCAGTTGTGTTCAATGTGTTCATTTTCTTCAGTTCAGTAGTGGCATTTCCAAACCAGGAAAAATCAGATAACCCAATAATTAGATCTGTGTTTGCTCTAAAAAAAATCTTATCATCACAAAGACCTAGTGACTTGTACATCAGTAATCTGTGTTTTTTTAGAGAACAGCATACAGTAGAATACAGTGAATTTTAAAGCTCTTTCAATCATTGACATTTTCTCTTTCATTTTTCTCTTTATCACATTAGATTTTTGCATAATTTTCCACCTGCAGGAATGTGAACAGTCAGATCTGCAGTAACTGTTTACATGGCATTTCAGTAATCTGATAACTCCAGAAATCAGATGATGACCACATTTTTGGCATGCATGTAAACACAGCCAGTCTGTGTCATGTAATACACTTACTGTCCCCTCTATAAGAGCGCTCTGGAGCAGCAGCAGTTTCTTGGTTGGACACCAGGCCTCAGCGATGAGACACTTCTCTGTCACAGATGGACTGCACAGGTTTAATATGGAATGAACGGCCCTGCACTTCCCCACTCTCACCTGCAGGGGGCACACAGGAGGAATTTTAATTCTAGTCCACCAAAATGTATGTCTTGTGTGGAAATTCAGCACAACAATTATTGTCAAAGACATGTGTTGCTGTTGTTTTTTGTTTTTTGTTGTTGTTGTTGTTTTTTGTAAACTTTTTTTGTAAATCATAATGTGACTCACCACCACCATAATACACTTAAGTCATTTTATCTGCTCTCTTTTCTTAAACTGTTCAAAACTAGACTTAAGACCAGCAGGATTATTTGAAAATAAAAATATATTGGACACTGCAGTAATGTACAATATTACAATATTCTTCTGTTGTAAACAAACTTTTAGACAATACATGTTTTTTTTTTTTAATTGACTGAATCCCTGTGTGCCACAGAGCAGTGGTATAAGGTGTACAGTATTTAAAAGTACCTTCCACATTGGCAGCACAGAGACACACTGAGACAACAGCTGCTGGAGGTAACTCTCAGTTTGAGACAAAACCTGAAAGAAAAAATGTATTGACTTGTGGATGATGAATTTAATAAATAAATTAAAAAGGAAGTTTCAATCTGGATATTTGTTTTTTGAGAGTCCTGTACATTTGCCAATAGGGTGTCCCTCTTTAGATTGTCCTTGCTAGACATTTAGGGCCCTGTCCCATAGACAATGTGCCAGTTTTTGTTGATGCCACATGAACAAAGAAGTACGGTATATAATAATATATTTTTGATGAATTGGCTTTCAGTTTTGAATTTCTATGCCAACGTGTACATCATCATTGATAAATAAAAAAAATTTAACTCTTTGCAGTTATTATCTATGAGCTTAGACAGTCCTTTCCTCCATAACGGAGCATATTCCACAATGTATTTATCTTTTTCTGCAAATTTCAGTGGTCAGTGTATTTACCAGATAAACAGAATTATACATTATATATAAATTATATATACTGTATATTAGTTAGTGACTTACTTTTGAGATATCTTCAATTCTGTTCTGCAGTCCTTCTAATATCTCCTCTCTGTCCTCTGCACTCTCTGGGTACAAAAATGTATTGGCATGGAAGCTAAAAATCAAACCAAAAATATATATTAATCATAGTGATAGGTTAATTTGGCTGTAGCATGTTTTAGTTATTAGATTCTTGATATAATAAATGAATCTACACAGAGAAGCTACAAACCAGTCACAAATTTTCTTGATCTTGCATCCAATTGTCTTTCCCCAAAACGAGATTAGAAAAATAGTCCACTGTGCCACTTCAGCCTGGTTAGAAAGCAATGGTGTAGTAGCAGAGTAGTGACTAGTTAAAGTATATATAATTCTATGGATCTTACTGTTTGAGGGGCCTCCATCTTGTGCATTTCCTGGAAGTCAATAATGAAATATCCTCTGCAGGCTCGCCATAGCAACCGCTCAAATGCAGCCACTTTCCACGGATGCACCACACCAGCTATAAAACTATATATATATATAAATTATTATTAAAGCCACAATATGTAACTTTTAATGTAACTTATTTGGCCAGGAAGGGGGCCTTCGCCTGCGTGTTTCCATGTAAATGTGTAAATGTTGTTCCTTTGGCTATAATCTTCCACAGTATGGCATGAAACTTATTCGACTCCAGGTAGATCCAAAGTATGGTTTTAACTTTCTATTTTCATGGAATCATGCAGGTGATGTGCCACCTCCAGAAAGTTACATATTGTACCTTTAAGTACATTTAATCCAATGTCTCACAAGAGTTTTGTTCTAGTAAATCTTACAAGTTGCTACTTCTAAATGAGGAAAACAAAAAAAATGAAAGTAAATCTTCCAAAATAAGTTTTGTTTTTTTGTTTTTTTACCATTCAGGAGGATTTACATTGTATTTTTATGGCCAGCCTATTGATTAAAATAAATATACATCAACCTTTGAATGATTATTACATTAAAAGTTGTGTGGCTGTGCAATACTAACTTCTTATTAACCACCATTAGTGTTGTTAACAAAAATGGCTGATTTAATAACAAATCGGTGGAGGACATTTAAAATAATATTGTTTATATATATTATGTGATAATATTTTAACCTCAGATGATTGTCGCAGCCGTGGTCAAGTGTTGAGAAGTCCAAAGGAACATGAGGAGGTGGAGGAAGAGCCTGGAACACCAAAACTATAAATTACTCCTATTATTTATTATTTTATTCAATTTGATCAGATATTGCTCCAGTCGTATGTCTATATATGTCTATGTCATGCAGTCATATAAATACACTCTCTCCACTCCATAATCCTACCAAAAACTAACTGAGGATGCATCCAAGTTTTAAAAGCGTGCAAAGAATCCGGGAGCATTTTTATTAATCTCTACTGCCGCTGCAGCAGAGCTGTGAGCCTCTAAAAATCTATTATTCTCTTGTCTTACTGTGCACTGTAAAATTTGTTCTTACATGTGTTTGGATGAGAGAGTGGGTCTGCAGCAGGACTGCTCTGTACTGTTTAAGTTGAATCAGCTGATGCCTCAGACGCTCCCTGTTTGTGGACACCTGTGAAATAATAAAATAATACAGACAACTGACACACATACTAATCGTCAGTACATGTTTTCAAGAGCTGACCAGCCTTTATATAATAGGGGGTTTATGAGGGTGCTTTGTTATTTCAGTGAAATTTCACCAAATGTTAATCTGCACACTCTTCCCACCTCTTTCTGTATAAAATGCTTGCTTTACCTTTGCTCGTGGTCAGCTTCATCCACAGACACCATGTGTGTCAGAAGCTCACTGTTTTTTTTCAAACTTTAAATAGTCCTTAATGTGCTTTTCATTATATCTATGCTTTTTAGTTCCAATGTGTTTAGAGTAATTTGGAGGGGAGTGCCTTAATGATTAGAACATTTGTCCACTAACACCAAGGCTGACAAATTAATTCCTCATTGATTCTTGCTCCAGTCAATGTTGTTGTGTCCTTGGGTAGGACACGTACGCATGAATAATGAGTGAGTGATTGCCTCGCTTCCATCAGCCTACTCCAGGGCAGCTGTGACAGGAGTGAACTGAATAAATAATAACTACAAAGTAACGTCAAAGAGTAATACAAATGCTAGTCATTGTTGTTATACATTTCATGGTAATGTGGCTCTGTATTATGTGATTCAGGCTATGGAAATATAGAATAAGAAGTAATCCAAATGACTGGCTATGTTTAAAACCTATATTACTAGTGCTCATCACCTCAGAGAGTTGAGTGGCCAGCCTCTCGCTCTGCTCCTCTATGTGCAGCAGGTCTCTGGGCTGAGGGGCCAGAGCAGAGCTGGGGGGCTTCAAAATCTCATCCAGGGACAGAGGCACAGCTTTGGACAGCTGATTCTCCAGGAAGACTGTATATGGACAAAACCAACATAAACAAAAGTAATATTAAAAACTATGTATGGTACATGATAAACCTACACATAAAACAACCAACATTTGAAATAACCAATTAGCATTGGTTGGAACATTAGGTTAACGTTATACATTGTAAAATTCTTACCAAATCTCTTCTCCAGCTCCTCACATCTCTGGATTTCATTTACAAATTTCCTCTTGAACAAGTTCACATCTGGATTCAGCTACAAAGAAAAAACAAACAAGACATGAGCTTTAACAACTAGACACAAAGTTTAAAGCTCATACCATTGCTATCATCTTAAAAAAAAACTAGTCACATGTACAGGTGGGCAGCTTACTGTAAAATAGATAATCATGAATGTTGTTCTGAAGATAAGCAAGAATTTGAATGTTGAGTATTTGAATTATGATTAAAAAATGCTACAAAAAGAGGTGATTGAAAAGGAAATAGAAATAAGGTCAATATTTTTGCACTTTTGTGGACAATTACAGTTATTTCATAGTTAGATTTGTCTGATACTTCAATTTTAACTTTTCCATAGCAGTTAATAGTAAATGATATGGTGCAGTCTAAAAATGCTATACTAGTCCTAAACAGAAGAGGGCTAAGTAGGTCAGTTTGTGTACCGCAGTTTGAGAAACACTGATATACTTACGTCTCTAAACTCCACCAGTCCCAGTTCTCCCAGTTCACTGATGCAGTTGTAGGCAGATCCAGACTGAAGGAATATCTGGACCAGGCAGATGTCCTCACTCCGAAACATCACTCCAAATAAAATATAATCCCACAATATCAATCAATGCAAAAATCAAACCAATTAGAAAACGTCTCAAATATTGCTCATAGTTTGCTAGGTTCATAGAGTTTTCAGCTGAAGTTGTGGTATACAAACAGTGGTTGAGATCGAAAAGGTTCTGAAAAGGCAAAAAAATTGAAGAGAATGTAATCACTAACTCATGTACAAAGTAACTGGGTTCATGTGACCAGGCGGATTTCTGGGTAATTTGATTTAGAGAAAAAAGGAGCAGTGTATGAACGAGGAGAGAGGAGAGAGAGTATGGTATATGTCAACAAGTTAAGTTTCAGTGCAAGAAAGTAATAAATCTGCTTGTTCTAAGATAACAAGATGTGGCTCTAGTGTGTCTAGTGTGTCTTTGAGCAAGACACTTCACTCAGTTTGCCTCCAGTGTTTAAGTTTACTGGTGTATGAATGCGATTAGATCATGGCTACAATCTGGTATGTTTATGTATATCACGTATATTCATTAACATGAACTGTCCCCACCAAATAAAACTATGAATAAAAAACAAAACAAAGACTTTGCTTTGCATCAGTGCAATTTAACACAAAAAAAACTGTCAAACTTCTTCCTTCAAACTAAGTATGAACTCTTCCCCAAACACTGAACTGGGTGTAGTGTGTACTCAATTACAAAGACTCAAGCTGATCATTGACTATTTTAAATAACTGAATCTCTGTGTGTCCCCTCCCCGAACCGCCACCTTAACGTGGTGGAGGGGTTTGAGCACCCGAATGATCCTGGGAGCTATGTTGTCGGGGGCTTCATGCCCCTGGTAGGGTCACCCATGGCAAACAGGTCCTTGGAGACGGGTCTGACTAAGAGCGGTTCAGAAGCCCTTCATGAATAGAGTTACAACGAGGCCAGTTACGTCGCCCGGACTGGCGTTACCGGGGCCCCACCCTGGAGCCAGGCCTGGGGTGGGTGCTCGTCAGCGAGCGCCTGGTGGCCGGGCCTTTCCCCACGGGGCCCGGTCGGGCCCAGCCCGAAGAAACGACGTGGGGCCGTCCTCCCGTGGACCCACCACCTGCGGGAGGAGCCATGAGGAGCGGGTGCGGAGAGATCCGGGCAGCAGTCGAAGGCGGGGACCTCGACGACCGGATCTCCGGACATGGAGACTAGCTCTGGGGACATGGAAGTCACCTCGCTGGGGGGGAAGGAGCCTGAGCTTGTGCGGGAGGTTGAGCGTTACCGGCTAGATATAATCGGCCTCACCTCCACGCACAGCTTGGGCTCTGGAACCCAACTTCTTGAGAGGGGTTGGACTCTCCATTTCTCTGGCGTTGCCCGCGGGGAGCGGCGGCGAGCTGGTGTGGGCTTGCTCATTGCCCCACAGCTCAGCCGCTGCGTGTTGGGGTTCACTCCGGTGAACGAGAGGGTCGCGTCCCTGCGCCTTCGGGTCGGGGACAGGTCTCTCACTGTTGTGTCGGCCTACGGGCCAAACAGCAGTGCAGAGTACCCGGCCTTCTTGGAGTCCCTGGGAGGGGTACTAGACAGTGCACCAACCGGGGACTCCGTTGTTCTCCTGGGGGACTTCAACGCCCATGTGGGTAACGACAGTGACACTTGGAGGGGCGTGATTGGGAGGAACGGCCTCCCCGATCTGAACCCGAGCGGTGTTTTGTTATTGGACTTCTGTGCTAGTCACAGCTTGTCCATAACAAACACCATGTTCGAGCACAAGGGTGTCCATCGGTGCACATGGCACCAGGACACTCTAGGTCGGAGGTCGATGATCGACTTTGTTGTCGTGTCATCTGACCTTCGACCACGTGTCTTGGACACTCGGGTGAAGAGAGGGGCTGAGCTGTCAACTGATCACCACCTGGTGGTGAGTTGGATCCGCTGGCGGAGGAGGAAGCCGGACAGACCTGGCAGGCCCAAGCGCATTGTGAGGGTCTGCTGGGAACGTCTGGCGGAGCCCTCTGTCAGGGGGGTCTTCAACTCCCACCTCCGGGAGAGCTTCTCCCTGATCCCGGGGGAGGTTGGAGACATGGACTCTGAGTGGGCCATGTTCTCCACCTCTATTGCCGATGCGGCTGCTCGTAGCTGTGGTCGTAAGGTCTGTGGTGCTTGTCGCGGCGGCAATCCCCGAACCCGGTGGTGGACACCGGAAGTAAGGGATGCCGTCAAGCTGAAGAAGGAGTCCTATCGAGCCTTGTTGGCTCGTGGGACTCCTGAGGCAGCTGATGAGTACAGGCGGGCCAGGCGGGCCAGGCGTGCCGCGGCTCGGGCAGTCACAGAGGCAAAAACTCGGGGTTGGGAGGAGTTCGGGGAGGCCATGGAGGAGGACTATCGGACGGCCTCAAAGAGATTCTGGCAAACCGTCCGACGCCTCAGGAGGGGAAAGCAGTGCTTCACCAACACTGTTTACAGTGCGGGTGGAGAGCTGCTGACTTTGACTGGGGATGTTGTCGGGCGGTGGAAGGAATACTTTGAGGATCTCCTCAATCCCACTGTCACGTCTTCCGAGGAGGAAGCAGAAACTGGGGACCCAGAGGCGGACTCGTCCATCACCCTGGCTGAAGTCACTGAGGTGGTTGGCAAGCTCCTCGGTGGCAAGGCTCCGGGGGTGGACGAGATCCGTCCTGAGTACCTCAAGTCTCTGGATGTTGTGGGACTGTCTTGGCTGACACGTCTCTGCAACATCGCGTGGCGGTCGGGGACAGTACCTGTGGAATGGCAGACCGGGGTGGTGGTCCCTCTGTATAAGAAGGGGGACCGGAGGGTGTGTTCCAATTACAGGGGAATCACACTCCTCAGCCTTCCCGGTAAGGTCTATTCCAGGGTACTGGAGAGGAGAATCCGACCGATAGTCGAACCTCGGATTCAGGAGGAGCAGTGTGGTTTTCGTCCTGGTCGTGGAACACTGGACCAGCTCTATACTCTTCATCGGGTCCTCGAGGGTTCATGGGAGTTTGCCCAACCAGTCCACATGTGTTTTGTGGATTTGGAGAAGGCATTCGACCGTGTCCCTCGTGGTGTCCTTTGGGGGGTGCTCTGGGAGTATGGGGTCCGGGGCTCTTTGCTAAGGGCTGTCCGGTCCCTGTATGACCGGAGCAGGAGCTGTGTTCGCATTGCCGGCAGTAAGTCAGACCTGTTCCCGGTGCATGTTGGACTCCGCCAGGGCTGCCCTTTGTCAAAGGTTCTGTTCATTATATTTATGGACAGAATTTCTAGGCGCAGCCAGGGGCCGGAGGGGGTCTGGTTTGGGAACCACAGGATTTCATCTCTGCTGTTTGCAGATGATGTTGTCCTGATGGCTTCTTCGAGCCAGGACCTGCAGCAGGCACTGGGGCGGTTTGCAGCCGAGTGTGAAGCGGCTGGGATGAGAATCAGCTCCTCCAAATCCGAGGCCATGGTTCTCGACCGGAAAAAGGTGGTTTGCTCTCTCCGGGTGGGTGGTGAGTCTCTGCCCCAAGTGGAGGAGTTCAAGTATCTCGGGGTCTTGTTCACGAGTGAGGGAAGGATGGAGCGGGAGATTGACAGGCGGATCGGTGCAGCGTCTGCAGTGATGCGGTCGCTGTATCGGTCCGTTGTGGTAAAGAAGGAGCTGAGCCGGAAGGCGAAGCTCTCGATTTACCGGTCAATCTACGTTCCTACCCTCACCTATGGTCATGAGCTTTGGGTAATGACCGAAAGGACAAGATCGCGGATACAAGCGGCTGAAATGGGCTTCCTCCGCAGAGTGGCCGGGCGCACCCTTAGGGATAGGGTGAGGAGCTCGGTCACACGGGAGGAGCTCGGAGTAGAGCCGCTGCTCCTACACGTTGAGAGGAACCAGCTGAGGTGGCTCGGGTATCTGCTCAGGATGCCTCCTGGACGCCTCCCTAGGGAGGTGTTCTGGGCATGTCCCACCGGGAGGAGGCCCCGGGGAAGACCCAGGACACGCTGGAGGGACTATGTCTCTCGGCTGGCCTGGGAACGCCTTGGGGTCCCACCGGAGGAGCTGGAGGACGTGTCCGGGGTGAGGGAAGTCTGGGAGTCCCTGCTTAGACTGCTGCCCCCGCGACCCGGCCCCGGATAAGCGGAAGAAAATGGATGGATGGATGGATGAATCTCTGTGTTGATGGAAAATGTATTAACTGCACAGCCCTAATTGATCAGATGTGATCCTATCAACATAGTTTGTGCCCAGGGCTTCTAGCTGAGATCTGAAAAGAGTCCAGTTTCTGACAGTTGGCACAATCTGGTATTGAAGGAAGTGACAGGAGACCATTATGTTGCATTCACACTTGTCCTGATTTGTCCTGGTTAGATCCAGGTTTAATGGAGACTTGGCTTGGTCTTGTTCTCATTGTGTGGCCAAGTGACAAACCTCAGGTGTATATTAGCCAAATCTGTTTTCATGAACAGTGTATACATTACTTAATAGTAGTAGACTGGTAATCATAGTAGTGATAGCAGTGACATCTAGTAAGTTGGCTATTTGTAAAAGGAACAGAAGGCCTGTCTGAGTTATCAACATTTGTAAAAACACTTAATTAACTCAAGGCTGGGTAATTTGTTGTTTTTGAGAACCGTAAACAAATGTTAGTTAATTTTAACCAGTTTCCACATATGCAGGCGACTGTGCCCGGCTGTGCCCGTGTTGTCCACGCCGTTGTTGCGCACGGGTGATCAGATGGACTGTGGGGGAGAGAGGTTTATCGTCTTGAACTGGCGTTTCCTAATCCGTGCTTAGAGGCTTATTGAGACGTGGTTGCTACACATCTTCACCTTTAGCACCTTTACGACCACTATTGTTCATCTAAATGATTTTATTCTTTCAGCAGAACACTCTAATTTAGTGCGTAAAAGTCTCATCAGTAAGGCGCTTTTGGTAACCTGACAGATTTCCCAATTACGGAATCATCCAATTAATTTTTATCTGGCTAATTTTGTGGCCCTTTTATTAGCTCTATGTTAGCATTGCATTTGCTGACAATTCTTTAATTTTTCAGTTTTTTAGCGGGACCCTTTGTCAAGATGAAGGATCGTTTGGCACAGTTGAAGGAGGTAAAGTGATTTTGCGCTATTTTTGGAAGAAATATTGCACCTGTTGCGCTCTCCTCGGGGTCGTCGGGTCGATTGTAGCAGCTGAGCGCCTCTAACATTGACCCTGCAGGACCATTGAATTATGCAGGGTTATTTTTTGCATTTGTGGATTTTGGTAGTGTAAAATGATAAAATATTGAAAGTATGCCTTCTCCGAATAATAATCAAAGTTAAAAAGTGTGCAGTCTTGAAGTAGCCAAAACAGAACAGAAGCCATATGACCTTCATTTTTATAATAATATACAATGAAAACTCTTTAGAACAAGTTTATAGGGCTACTCCTAAAACTTCTCTCAATGCATATAGAAAGGGATTAGACATTTTACCAGATTACACTAGTTTCTCATCTTTCAGACCCAGAATTTCCTCCTCATTTTAATATTATCCTAAGGAGTTGTAGATGTAACATGAAGAAATAGTTGTTATTTGGAGACAATCTGACAAAAATTGGCATTGCTCAGTAAAAGCTTCTCAATCTGGTAGTTGTCATAGTAGTAGCAGAAACAGTAATGATTTCTGCTACTATATGCTTTTCCAGATGGTCTTTTCTAGATGCTGTTGACAGTTTTGTGCACTATTGAATGGACTGAATAGGGGTAGGATTCATATCTGACCATCACCAACACTCACTTAAACGCGACATTCATACTAATGTCTTATCCTCCACACCAAAACATGGGATAAATAAATATTTTTTCAGCAGCAGATAATGTGAAAATATCTCCAACAGAACAAGAGAAAAGAACTCACTGTTTTAATTGTGATTATTTACATCATGATTCAGCCTTGTGTGCTCCTCCAAACAGGAAGTGTGTGATACTTAAATCAGTGGATGGTGTGAGAGGAGCGTGCGACCTGACGTGACTCAGGGTTAAGAGAGTCTCACGAAGAAAAAGACTCAACATCAACTAGCGAGACGTGCACATTTAGTCCAGACCACACCCCAGCAGTGTGGTCAATTAAAGTCTCAATATTTCAGTCAGGGGCGGGCGATATCGACCAAGACAACTCGTAACAATAAGATGAAGATAGACAGATGTTATAGCAGTCCTTCAGAAGTGTGCTAAAACTTGCATGTTGTGGTTGTTAGTTGTGGTTGAGGTACAAGTACTGCACTGTTTTTAATCAGCTCTTTTGAAGCATTTTAAAATATTTTTATTAGAGACGATATATACATGCAATTGTATTTTGCATATATCCAAAACAACAATTGTGATATTATCCATTTTTTGACACCTCTCCCACCTCTGATTTAAAAACATTACAGTAATTTGCTTCTACACAGTAATGATATCACACACTGCTGAGATGATGTAATGATGTGTGGGATTTTTTTTTTAAACATATTATAACATATTTGGTAGCACTAACAAAAAAAGTTATTTATGTCATTCAGTTCAGTTTGCAGTTTTGATTATTAATTGTCATGGACTTGTTTCTGTTTTTTTTATTGTAAAGTTTATTGAATCTGTAAAAAAAAAAAAGAAAAAAAAATCCATCTTTAAAAATAAATGTTTGTTTGTACAGAAAAGTGATGGGGGAGGAGATGAGGTGGAAGTTCCTGTTGAAAATGAGGCGTTCATGGACGATTTCTTTGCTCAGGTAAAAAAACAAAAAATTATTAAAAAAATAATAACACTTTTTTGTGTGGCTCTAGTTTTACTTCCAAGTTGTCTTTCTATTTTCAAGACCACCTTGACACCTTCTATTGAAGACAGTAGTTTGTAGTCTTATATCTAAAACTGTCTCCTTTATATCATCTCATTATCATACTATCATTGTAGATAATAATATAGGACAATGATTATTAATAGTTTTATTTTAGTAAATAGTTAACACTTGCTGCTTTGTAGGATTGTTAAAAGTATCGAAAATCAGATACTAATTGATACTAAAACTACAACTGAAACTAGATAATCATTTGAGCAGGTATCAATACTAAAAAGTCACATTCACAGAGCATAACCATTTTTGAATAGCTTTAGAATGATCTTGAGCTGTATCAGAACAGGTTTAAGACCACATAGACTAGTATATACGCCTATGGACGGAGGGATTACACAGATATAAGGCCACATGGTAATATGAAAGAAAGTACGATTATTTCATGTTGAAAACCAGATTCTATTGTAAGAAAAGAGTGTTTTTTCATCGTGATACACAGTCTATTCATTAATATCGAAATGGAGTTTGAAATGTTAATATCATGACAACACTAGTGCTTTGTTGATTGTTTTGTTATTGATTATTGATTACTCATATAAAAAAGTTCTACATTCGACATTTTTTTAGGCTGAGGATATTCGAATCAGCATCGAAAAGATGGAGGAGAGCATCACAGAAATCAAGAAAGTTTACTCCACCATTTTGTCAGCACCAACTTCAGACCAGAGTAAGTGACAATTGTAAATATTGTGATAATAAGATTAAATAATAAAATAAATAAAATGCAATGTTGGGTCATACTCTGTGTCCTTTTCCTTAGAAACACAAGACGATCTGGAAGCCCTCACAAACGAGATCAAGAAAGCAGCAAACAATGCCAGAAACAAACTCAAGAGTTTGTATCTTGTATCTGTAATAAATTTGTAATGGACTAGGCATAAAAATAGCACAATTAAATAATAATCATGCAACACAGCGGTATAAAGGATTTCCTGTGACTTCTGTGTAAACCTCTCACCTACAGCATGAATTCAATTTTTTCTCTCTCTCTTTTTCTCTTTATTTTATGTATTAAGTTGTGTCCTTGGGCAAGACACTTATACTAGTTGGTAGTGTCATATTAATAATTCACATCAGCAACTTTTTATGCACATATATAAAAATATATATCAGCATCTTTATAAGTACGCTACAAACTGTAGCAACATTATAAAAAGTTTTTGTTTCTTCAGCTATTGAGCAGCAGCTGGCCTCCAACACAGACGAGAGAGCATCAGCTGACCTCAGGATACGCAAGTCACAGGTTTGAGACACTGAAATACATTTTCTTTTTTATTGTCATTGAAACAAAATGGGCATTTGTTTTGTTATTTTATCTAGCATGCAATCCTGGCAAAGAAGTTTGTGGAGGTAATGACAAAGTACAATGAAGCGCAGATGGATTTCAGAGACAAGAGCAAAGGAAGAATCGCCCGACAACTCGAAATCAGTGAGCTGGTTTTAGTTTTTATCTACATCTAGATCTGCTGCTACTCAAATATTTGCAGTATTGGACGTACAAATATCACTCAAGTCAGCATGTACGCCTGTAGGAAATAATGTGTTACCATATGTGAGCCATATTTGTGATATGACTAATGGCAGATTTTATGTGGAGAGGATGTGGTGCTGATGTGTGTGCTCCCAAGGCCTGTGTTTTAAAAGTAACACAACCCAACACTGTTCATTAATGAACAGAAAGTAGAAAGTATACCTAAACATGTGGTTATTATCATGGCTATCCATCAAAACTTTTCTTTCAGAAAGCGCTGGTCCCAGCGGGCAGCCATGTGCTTGCCAAAATAATCTAACAATGCATTGTATTGCTTCATACTTTAGAAAACAAACTCTATGAAGAAAAAAAACATAGGCAGTTAATTGTAGTATAATGGTACAGTTTTATAACTAAATTGTCTTTGCTTTCAGCTGGAAAAGCTACGACAGATGAGGAGCTGGAGGAGATGTTGGAGGGAGGAAACGCGGCTGTCTTCACTGCTGGGGTAAGATTGTTCACTCAAGCTACTCTGCTAAACATATGCCAACTTTATTTTCCTGTTATTCATGGAACAGTTGTAGAAAAAGAAAATACTGATTTTAGAGTACTAAGATAATCAGTTTAATAACACACACAAATAATATAAAATGAATTAATACATGAATATAAGAACAGAGCAGTTATAGATTTTTAAGTGATAGGTTGGGAAATTACTGAAGTAAAATTTGATTAAACTGTGTAAAAATAAACTATCAGAAAAAAAAACCCTGTGTGTTTTTGATTCAACTTGATGGTCCAGGATGATGTTCCCAAACTTATAGGAACATTACCTCCAAAATAACACAAAATGATCTTGAGACACCTTTGGAAACCCCTGCTCTAGACGCATGTGTATGAGGTGATGGACTATGTTGGAGAAATTTTTTTTTTTGCTATACTGAGGGCTCTCATTGCCAGCTCAGTACAGCAAAGAAGTGAAATTTCTGTAGATGCATGTTGTATATTGTATATTCAGTAACCTCCTCTTCATTCCTCAGATCACGGAGTCAAAGATAAACCAACAGGCTTTGAATGAGATCGAGGCTCGTCACAAAGACATCATGAGACTGGAGAGCTCCATCAAAGAACTCCATGACATGTTCATGGACATCGCCATGTTAGTGGAGAACCAGGTACATCAGCACAGCTACTGCTGTGGTGTCCTTGGGAAAGACACTTCACCATCCCTGTATCACTGAGTTAGTTGTGTGGGTTGCCACATTTAATAACCGGGATTGCTACGACTACACAGTTTTCCTGTACATTATGCAGATGTATATGTGTTGATTGGGTCCTCTCTCTCAAATTGTCAAGGAGTGTAACTGACAGGGTGATTAGCCAATCAGAAAAGCACTTGGTTTGTGTCAAAAGAAACATGGTGGCTCACCAGTACAAGTTTTCACAAGATAGTGAGCTCTGTGGAGTGGCCCTGTGTGCACTGGATTTAGTTCTGTTTACTTCACTGTTGGGTGGATCTTGTTCTCATACACCATATATTATTCACCCCAAACATTGCACCATGAGATATGTGAGAGGCCATCAGCTGACTGTCAAGCATATTTCAATGAAAACGAACATCAAATAAACAGAGCCTCACATACGCATGCACACATGCTCGCTTCCCTGGTGCTTCGGTTGGTCTTTTCTTTTACCTGTAGCTAAATGCACCACGAGGACTAAAAAGGTAAAAGCTTTTTGAACGACACATGGACAGGCCCAGGCTCACCTGTGCAGACAGAGGCATGAGGAGTTGCTCAAAATAGGCTCATCAGATGGACGTGTCTAACAGCACCTCTGCAGCAGCCATTCATACAAATATATGTGATCTGAGAGCTTTTCAAGCACTTATTTGTAGGTCGGCCGGAGGTTGGCCAATTTCACACTCACCCTGCTCCAGAGTACAAGAGGTGTGAGACCACCTGTTTCAGGCCATTTGCTGGATACCACAATATAACTGTTCACCTAAGTGAACCACTGCTCGCAGAGCGAATGTTTTGTTATGTCGACCCAACTTGTGACAGCGTGAAAATGACCTAAAAGAAAGAAAAATCTAATAGATGGAACTGAGAAATCTAGGGGAAGTTATGGGTTTTGTTCTGAATGACATGTGGACATTCAAGAGAAAATGTCCTCTGCATTTGAGAGATGTGCACTACAGATAAGTAGCTGTATTGGATCACCAAAAAAGGGAAGGTGCAGGCTCTTCAGGCTGCTTCTTGCTAAGGCCCCATCAAATGTATCAGCAATTTTTGAAATTTCCACAGAGCCTCTTGGTCATCAGCTGTGCTGGATAAATCGGAATTGGCCATGGTCTCTCTCACCACATTGTTTGTACTTTGCTTAGTTGTTTTAAAATAATCATGAAAAACTACAAACTACCCCCTAATTTAATTACTTACCTTATTTTCTCTCTCTCAGGGTGGGATGATCGAGAGGATTGAGAGTAACATGGACCAGTCTGTGGGGTTTGTAGAGAGGGCAGTGGCCGACACCAAAAAGGCTGCTAAGTTTCAGCAGGAGGCTCGAAGAGTAAGAATTTAAGGACATCTATTTTTTATGAAAACTACTTTTGTAACCACTCATTTGAAACCTTTTATCTTTTACTTTTCAGAAACAAATGATGATTGCCTGCTGCTGTGTGATTCTGGCTCTCATCCTTGGTTCATTCCTCTACAGTTTTATCAAATAGTTGAAAAGGGAAATTATTTTGATATAAACTTTTTTTTACTCTAATTTAAACGTGTGGACGTTGTAGTGCTGGTGGTTTGGATTTAGGTTTTGAATGGTTAAAAAATCTGATTATAGAAAAATAAACAGTTTTGTGTTAGACTGACTTGTCTATATGGGAGCAATTGATTTTATAGAGCTGTATACTAACAAATAGCTTAGTAATCACTTGTCACCTATACTTAACATAATTTCTCAGGACTGCAAAGTGATACTGAGTCGAGTTAGCCTACGCGCAAAATAAGACACCCAACTTAGAATGAAATTGTAAAGGACTTTTCTAATTTTTGATGCAACTCTTGATTTTTATATATATACACATATATTGTGTTTCTCTGTCTGATCTTCTATCATGTTTTTCTTAATTTGTAATTATTAATTTATTTGTTTTTGCAGTCTAATTTCTTACTATAGCCTATTTTTTTGCTTTTTACTATATGCAATGGTAAAGAACAATTGTTGAAACATGGGTTGCTAGGCCTATTACGTGACTGAAGCCAGTGTTTTGCATTTTAATAGAATTTGTCCCATTGATTATGACTTAACAGCTTTTAAAATCTTGTCTGATTACTATAAAATACATTACGTAGCTTACATTTCTACTGGCGTCGTTGAAAATAAACTTATTTTAAACCAGTGATTCTGTATTTACTCTTCTCGCTCGCCGTATATTTCTGACGGACAATCACCTGGCACCAATCACAAAAATACGCATTATTTTCTGACCAATCCACAGCAGCGTTTCAACAATGCACTTCCATTTACCGAGCGGCTTCTTCCTGTTTGAGGTGAAGGCTACAAAACGTGTCCCTGGGATGCGAGCTTTTAATAGGAAATATCCACGTCCCGGGCTGCGACAGACCTTTTGAAACACTTGAATCCTTCGTAAGCGAGTGGGGCATCAACATCATGGGGGTAAGTTTCATAAAAATAATTATTTTTCATTTATTTCGCGTTACTAAGAGGAATGACTGGCATTTTGGTCAAGTGAACGCAGACGATGCGTTACGCCTTTGTGATTGGTTGTTTTATTTGATTGACTATCTCTTCAACCAATAAATACACGTTTTGCCGTTATCTAGCCAATGAGATTGTTGTGTAGGTTGAGTCTGAGCTGTAGTTTTCCTGATTGACATGGTTTGCAACCAATCAGCGCTCTCTTTACCTGATTGTGATTCGTCCATTAGTTCTGTGGGCGGGGCTTGACTAGTGTTTTGTGATGGGAGGGAAAATGGCGGCGGATCTAACACTCCGCTGCATTAACTTCATATTACAGGATTTTTAACTCCATTTGGAAAAACATTCACATTTTAACGAAGCCTTGAGTGATTTTAAGTATTGTTTTATAGATTACGTTTGTAAGTTTTTGCTACCCGTCTTCTATTTGCTTACGGGACGCTGTTTTTGTGCCAACGTTAGCTGGGCACATCTTGTTCAAGACTGTGAACAAAGCTGGAGTTACAGTATTGATTTTTAATGAGCAATAACTTGCACGTAATATGTAGCTTGAGTATTTTTACTTTCATATTTAAATGACTTTAAAGGGGATCAGCTGCAATAATTGTGAAGCATGTGGCATTACAAAGTAATAAGCTGAAACTCTCATAGTAAAAGTGCATTGGATGCCTTTGTTTTTTGATGTGAAAAATGGATGACAAACCACGTTACAGCAAACGACTGGTAAGTAGATGGAAGTGGTAAGTTACGTCGTCCTTAATTTATTTAATACTTATGTTTGGGTTATACTTATTTGTTATCTGATTAAAGCAATTGCCTTTTTTGGTTAGTAGAATGGTTTTCCTCAGATATACATGTTTTGGAGATGACCTTTGGTGCAGTATTGTTAGATTTCAGGGGAGGGATAGTGAATATATAATACAAAAATGCTGAGGTAACGTTAGAGAGTTACCAACAAATTGAAAGCAACCAAACGGAAGGGATCATATTTGGTGGGTAAGAGCAGGTTTCTTGATTTACTTTAAATCTGAAAGAAAAAAGGCCACAGAATGTCAAATAAGTTCTCATCATTCTGTTGCATTATAATTGTTGTTTACTGTATTGTTTTCTTTGACTCCCTCCTCTCTAGCGGACTGGCACTCGGCGGCGATACCACGATGATGGTATCTCTGATGAAGAGATTGACGGACGAAGGACGTTTGACCTGGAAGAAAAAGTCCACAGTCAAAGGTTCAGCTCGGACCGTGTTGTTCGGATGCAGGGGAAAGGTAAGAGTAAGAAGATTTTTTACAGGACACTTTGAATAAACCCTCTTTTTAAAATATGAACTTGGGCAAAACACAATGGAATCAAATTAATCATCAATATGAAGAAACCCATATCCTTCTTCATCACCTTTTTGTCAAAACAAAGTCACCTTTATATCCTGCAGCTATGGACTTCAAATAACATCTTATACTTTTTTTAGATTTTACCTACGAGTATGTTCAGCGAGCTGGTCTGAGGGACCCTGTCATCTTTGAAAGGCCCGATGGACTGGGAATCAAGTGGGTAAAATTGTTATGTCAGTTTATTTCTTTTTATTTTAAATGTATAACATTGTTATTCAGTAACACCGACTTTTGTTCATAGGATGCCAGAACCTGACTTCAGTGTCAGTGATGTCAAATTGTTTGTTGGTAAGAAATAAATCTTTTCTAATACTGTATTTTTTACAAGCTGTGGATATTTCTGGGACTTGATTGTTTTGTAGTAAAGCCTAAATTTGTGTTAATGAATTGAACCTACACTTGAGATTTCAGTGAAGCAAGAGTATTAATTGAAATTAGCTGCCACATTAACTGGGGCCACCTTGAAGCAGGTCTGTTTGTGCGGCTCCCTTCAGAGGAGTTGCATTTCCATGCTCCACGCACGGTTCTGGGTCCAGAGGCAGAGCTCTGCTCCATGAAACACTGGTGTTACCCAAACATTACATATGTTTTCTTATTAAATAAAATCAAAATTGTATTTGAATTATACTTGTAATTAGAAGGCGGATTTCAGCAATTCACAAAAAGACATTTAGTTAGTGACTTTGTCTGATGTGGCTGAAGCTAGCCTAAACACAAAATCACTTCTGGGTTATCAGCTTTCTTTTGTTTTTATTTCAATTCTTTGCCTTCCTAGGCTGAGCTTTAGTGTCTCTTTTTGTAATGCATTGGGTTTGGCTCATGTTATATGCATTACACACTGAAAGTATTATATTTTCTATGAATGTCAAAATATACACATTTATACAGCCTTGTTACACAACGCTTAGTTCTGTTTCATGCTTGAAGTGGTCAGGAAATAAAATGTTGTAAAATTAAAATGATTTTTAAAATGTGTTTGTGAATCCATTAACTATTATTTTTTCACAAAATTAGGTTGCTGTATGAGGTTAATTATATTATAATATAATTTGTTCCCTCGCAGGTAGCAGGCGCATGATCGATGTGATGGATGTGAGCACTCAGAAAGGTACAGAGATGTCCATGGCCCAGTGGACGCGTTACTACGAAACTCCTCCATCACAAAGAGAAAAACTTTACAATGTGATCAGCCTCGAGTTCAGCCACACCAAACTGGAGAACCTCGTCAAGAGACCCACTACTGTAAGTACAATTCTGGTGTGGGGTTTACAAAATATAGTTTAATAGATATCTAGAGCATGTATCGAGCTGTGTGTTGATTTGCACCTATGTGAATTGGGGCCAGGAATCACAGTGCCACTCACGATTTTATGTAATGCACAATACATGAATCACAATAGGACAAAATGGCAATTCATGGGTTTTAGAATGATAATGAATAATTACTTTAATTTACTTTAATTTATTTAAAACACAATATTGTATATTTTGAATTTGAGAAAGTCCTCCAAATTTTTAATATAACAGGAAGCTGAAACCGAGGAATACATGTCTCAGTATATTGCACACAAACTGTTATAATATGTTACTTCTGTATCTATTCATTACCACAGTATTTGTTATTCCCGACATGGTTATTATATTCAGGAAATACACTTAAGAGTGAAGATGCTGCAATACATAAATATGTTTACCTTCTCTACAATAAAATGTAGAGCTGCATATGCGACATAAAAAATATACTCATGACGGGATTGATACAGCAGCCCACAATAGTGATACTTTACCAATAAATTAATATTTTGGCACACCACTAATTTCTGTAATTTTCTTCTCACAAAGCTCAAACCGCTTGCACATATCATCTGTGTGTTGCAGTCAGTAACCTTTCTTTGTAGTTTTTAAGTGCTCATATTGCAGCTTAGTACCTTTTTTCCTAGCTGCCATATTTTTTAGCTTGATACAAACTGGCTATGTGTTCTTGAGCTCTTCTGCTGCAGTAAATACCAAGACTCTGGTGTCCAAAGTAGTTAAAAAGCTTGACTAACACATAAATGGGCCCTTCCTTTGCGCAATAACACTTTTTATATGGGTAGGTTGATCAGATTGACTGGGTGGACAACATGTGGCCGCGCCATTTGAAAGAAAGACAAAGAGATGCTACGAATTCAATCAATGACATGCAGTATCCCAAAGTACAGAAGTAAGTTACACAGTCATTTATCATTTATTTGGTTGCCTGCAGTTTTAATTGCTTATTTGTGTAATTTTTTTATTCATGCTTTAGTATCTCTGTGTCTGTAGGTATTGCTTGATGAGCGTTGAAGGCTGCTATACAGATTTTCACATTGACTTTGGAGGAACTTCGGTCTGGTACCACATTCTCAGAGGAAGCAAGGTAAATAAAAAATGTTAATTGCAATGACAGAAATTATTATAATCAATGAAAGAATCTTGTTAATGTTGATTAATATGTATTGGTTTAACTGTATTCAATTACAAAAATAAAACAACTTCGTATAAGTATCATCAATACCTCAGTCAGCCATTTGAAAAATTCAAATCTGTCAACTGGACAAAAAGTTGTTGAAATGAAGCTTATCCAAGCTTAGTGCTTATCCAAATTGCTTCTTCAGTTCTGGTCAGATTACTGGTGGACACTGCCTTTTATATAACCTATCCAACAAGCAGAAACTGTAAACAAGAGGTGTCTTCAGTTTCAGTGTCTTAGCGCCTACCTTCAGATAAATATAAGGTTGTGTCCACCAACAATCTGACCATAAGTGAATAAGCGGCTTGGATGAGGCTAGTGAGTGGTGAACTCACCCGTTTTCAGAAAGTGCATGTTTTGCAACAGTAAAACACCTCTTTGAATAAATGTAAGATGGATGAGGTTAAAGTCATAGAGTAAATCAATCCGGACAAAGCTATAATATTTCCATGAAGAAAAGCAGGCCCAGAAAAGTAGTGTTCCTTTATTGTTGGTCTCATCTTGTGTTAGGTGTTTTGGCTGATTCCTCCCACGCCTCAGAACCTGGAGCTCTATGAGAACTGGGTGCTCTCAGGGAAACAAGGCGACGTGTTTTTGGGAGACAGAGCGACAGACTGTCAGAGGATTGAACTCAAGCAGGGCTACACTTTCTTCATACCATCAGGTGAATAGTGAAACACAACTACACTCCTCATCTTCCGATCTTATTCGTCTGAGGTGCCAGAGATTTGTAAATCTATGGGATTTCCACAAAATATTAATTGTGAAAATGGCATATTACTAATCCCACAAATATATGAGAGGAAATGAAATGGTTTATAGGATCACAAAAATACTGCTATTGTTGTGTATTTGTTTTAAACCAATGACCGTTATTAATAAATATAAGTTATATCAACCTCAGAAACAGACTAGAAGGTTAGAGCACTGCAGTATTTCTGCTTTAACTGTACACCATAATAACAGCTTAGCCCAGGGGTGGGCGAACGATGGCCCGGGTGCCACACACTACCCTTTGGTCTTATTAATCCAGCCCGCCGAACGTGACCAAATTATATTAAAATATACAGATAAACCTTGTTCAATTTACCTTTTCCCTGTAATGCCAACGTTTCCCCAAAAGATGGTGCAATTCAGATACATCAACCTTGTTTGCGTGTATTACTCTTATTCTCTTATCAGCCCTTGTGCAAAAATGACCTTATCAAAGGAAAGAAAAGTGGATAGTGAAATATTTTTTCACTGAAGTCCGATCAAAGGATGTATGCCTAATATGCCAAGAAACTGTTGTGGTTTTCAAAGAGTACAATATCAGCTGTTACTTTGCTATGAAGCATAGCAACTACGCTAGCAAGCAGTCAACGCAGTAATGGCTATGGCTCAGAGGTTGGCAGCCAATTTACAGACTAAGCAACTTTTTTTTCGCTAGCAAACAGCGATTCAATAGTCAAGTACCAAAGTTTTTGTTTTTTTGTTGTTGGCATTCAAATTAACTGAACTTGCATTTGGAAAACAATTAGTACAATGAGCCTTGTATATTCATACTTTGCTACATGTTACAGGCCAAATCTCTAATGTGATATATACATATACATATCCTGGCCCCGGCCCCTCTGCCAAATTTTAGAACCCACTGTGGAACTTGTGTCAAAAGGTTTGCCCACCCCTGGCTTAGCCTGTTGGTTTACAATTCATCACAGAAATTCTCATATTCTTGTGGTGTTCTACTGTCAAATTAATCATTGATTTTTGTATTGTTTTACCTTATCTATTATTTTAAACTACAAGATAGAATCAGCTTGACTCTTAGTTGTCATGTCTTATAAATGTAATAATTGTTTATGTCCAGGTTGGATTCATGCTGTGTACACACCAATGGACTCAATGGTTTTTGGGGGAAACTTTCTGCACAGCTTTAATATCCCAATGCAGCTCAACATCTGTAACATCGAGGACCGCACACGGGTCAGTGCAAACACAAATAAAATTTAATTAGCGTAATTTGATGTTTTGAAAAGTCAGATTTGCAAAAATGGCCTAGGCGCTTAAACGTGTAATAACTGTTTTCCCTCCTCATTTACCAGCTCAAAGTTATATTTAGAGTGATTCATGTATGTTTAAGTAATCTTTATTCTCCTGTAAGACACTGTGCTGAAAGTTCCCATTTTCTCCTACACACACGCTGCTCTGTACATTTTTTCTACTTTGATTTTATTTTTTGTCTAGCATAATCATTCTGGCATAAATAAAAACAATCCACTGCTTAGTACCTCGCAGTAGCTTGCGGTGGCTTTTATAGGTAGACAAGGAGACAGCTCTTTGTTGTGATGTTTACAGTAACTCGCATTGGGAACTGAAATTTTGTAATGTGGGCTTTTGTTATAATTTGGACATTTTCGCAATATTTATCTAAATGTTATATGAGTGTCATGGTTTATAATTATATAGCAGACACAAGCACAAAGTCTCCTTTTAAAGAATAGTAATACATTTTGATTTGTTTTATGTAATTTTGTTTCTAAATGCTTATTTTTGCAGGTGCCGGTGAAGTTCCGGTTCCCGTTTTATTATGAAATGTGCTGGTATGTGTTGGAGAGATACGTCTTCAGTGTGACCAAAACGTCATATCTCACTCCAGAGTTTCAGAAGCACTCGTTAGGCATTGGTACGTTACATACATACAATGTTCAGAGGGATCTCAGTAAATTACAATTAAGAGTTTTAGATT
The DNA here is from genome assembly GCF_009829125.3 of Periophthalmus magnuspinnatus. NCBI lineage: Eukaryota > Metazoa > Chordata > Actinopteri > Gobiiformes > Gobiidae > Periophthalmus > Periophthalmus magnuspinnatus. Next base: position 18,421,942 of record NC_047126.1, read on the forward strand.
TGGTTCTTTTATTATGAATACACTCCACATGTGCAGCGTTAATGTAGGTCCTTCCCTTGTTACTGTTTTATTGTGAATTCTGACTTCTGACCTGTGAAAATCCAGGAATGGGACATTTCAATTTCAGATGACATCACAACCTCCTATAGGTCCATAATATTTAATACAGATCAGAAGGCAGTTAAAATGAATGTTGTTAAAATGTCTTTTTTTGTAATACAGTGAGTTTTTTGGGAGTAGTCACTAATAGAAATGGTCAGGTTCATTTGTCTCTGCACTTTGAGTTACTGTGTGCAAATTGTGCCATACAACAAAATTTGCCTTGCCGCTTGACTCCCATACGGGACATCATCATGAAAACCACCAGGATGTTAAACTGGATTCACAAGGTGTGTTTTACTGTTAGTATAATGTCTTCCGTGATTTCATTGCATGCATTTGACCAAAGTAGCTGCTAAGTTGAAAAAAGGTAACTGAGCAAAAATGTTTCATTTAGTATTAGTAGTCATACCGTTGCCTATAAAATCTTATTGTAAATTCATGCCACTCTTCTTATTCTTCTATAGGTCTTAAGAAACCCGCAGATGCTGTTGACGACCCCAAAGCTACAGACTCGAGTGAAGAGGAGCAGCATTCGGATAAGTTGAAGATTTATCTGACTCCATTTGAACTGGAGGGGCTGTGGAACCTGCTCGGAAAATTGGAGTCTCTGCCCACCAACAAGAAATGTGTACCATCAGGCATCCACAACGCACCTGCCCTCATGACGCACCTCAAGGTAAATATATATGTATGTAATATGTGTACCAATACAGCGCAGTAGGTTTAAGTTTATGGACCAATTAGGGATGAGTCGTTATGGAATGGAATTATGGAGTGGGTTAATAAGAATTATCATTCCCAAAAATAACTTTATGACAATATACACTCACCTAAAAGATTATTAGGAACACCTGTTCAATTTCTCCTTAATGCAATTATCTAATCAACCAATCACATGGCAGTTGCTTCAATGCATTTAGGGGTGTGGTGCTGGACAAGACAATCTCCTGAACTCCAAACTGAATGTCAGAATGGGAAAGAAAGGTGATTTAAGCAATTTTGAGCGTGGCATGGTTGTTGGTGCCAGACGGGCCGGTCTGAGTATTTCACAATCTGCTCAATTACTGGGATTGTCACGCACAGCCATTTCTAGGGTTTACAAAGAATGGTGTGAAAAGGGAAAAACATCCAGTATGCGGCAGTCCTGTGGGCGAAAATGCCTTGTTGATGCAAGAGGTCAGAGCAGAATGGCACACACACACACAATGAAATTCTTGGCACACTTTAGGTCCCTTAGTGCCAATTGGGCGTCGTTTAAACCACGGGCTAACTGAACATTGTTTCTGACCATGTCCATCCCTTCATGACCACCATGTACCCATCCTCTGATGGCTACTTCCAGCAGGATAATGCACCATGTCATAAAGCTCGAATCATTTCAAATTGGTTTCTTGAACATGACGATGAGTTCACTGTACTACAATGGCCCCCACAGTCACCAGATCTCAACCCGATAGAGCATCTTTGGGATGTGGTGGAATGGGAGCTTCGTGCCCTGGCTGTGCATCCCACAAATCTCCATCAACTGCAAGATGCTATCCTATCAATATGGGCCAACATTTCTAAAGAATGCTTTCAGCACCTTGTTGAATCAATGCCACGTAGAATTAAGGCAGTTCTGAAGGCGAAAGGGGGTCAAACACCGTATTAGTATGGCATTCCTAATAATCCTTCAGGTGAGTGTACCTCTGTCTACAGCAACAAATGATTATTTTATAAGTCACATTTTTTTAACCAAATAGAGATTGAAAGATGGTGACTGAAGGCTTTTTAGCAGAATTTTTACAATAAACGTGTAATGGTGATGAAAATCTATCTGTTTATACTTTTTTAAATTATTATTATTTTGATAGTAATGCTGCTGTCTTTGTTATTAAAATGTACAGTGGGGCAAAAAGGTATTTAGTCAGCCATCAATTCTGCAGGTTCTCCCACTTAAAAAGATTAGAGTAGCACTGCTTTTTCTACAAACCTAGTGCATAGCTCCGTCAGTTTTTCTTCTCTTGGTTTAAGGGAGGAAAATATGGGTAGAAAAATCGTATCTCTGATTTCTTACTGTCTAGTTCATAATTTGGGTTTGAAATTAAAAAGTATTTATATTTGCCTTGTCATTGAAATACAGGGTCTCCTCAAAGAACATGCCAATGATGTCCCCAAACTCGCCTACACTGGTAAACCTATTATCAAGTGGCCAAAGAGGGTAAGAAACCATCACAGATTATAACTGAATGGACAGCACAAGCTTCTTTTAAGGAATAGTGTTTTGTATAATATTGATGTTTTATCTCTCTTTAGCCGTCATGGTACCAACCTCCCCCTCCTCCCCCACCTCCCCCTCGCCCCAAACTGGCCACGACCCCCATCATCCCACGGCCCCAGAAACCCTCTTCATCTATGTCTGTGCTCAGGAGACGCAGGGTCAGGTATGATTAAAAATAGTTAAATTTTTTTGTGAAACCCAAATGGAGTGAAATCTCGACACATCGACTTCAAAAGACAAGGGTGTAGAAATATTGTATATGTATTGTATGTGTATTATTAATTGTGCCTAATTTATTTCTGTACATGTCATTTATATTTTGTATATTTTACTTAATATATATTTTATATTTGACTGTAATGCTTTTGAACTGCTCAAAAATAAATTCAAAATAATGTATTCTTGCCTTGAGCAAGTTTGCCTCCCTGCAAATCTGATCAGTAACATAGACTACTTGTCTCCATAGAGAAAGATGTGTTTAAAATCAAAATGTATACAGTAGATGGAAAATGTATAAACAGTAGAATAAAACAAAACTTACCTATAAATCCTGGATCACCACCAGAGGGCGGTGCTGAAAACACTAAATGTTACCTGCGCAGTAAGGATTTGTGTAAGGATTTCTACTGTTTCGGAAACTATTTGATGTGCCATAATAGATAAACAGATCTCACTTGGGGGGGAAAAAATATGTAAAACAAAAGTTAACCCAATAAAAACATATACGTAGATTAGATATTAGTCAGAAGTCTAGATCTTCGGAGGGGTCAAAGGTGCATTTTAAGAAGGGATTTTATCTGGTTTAGAAATGGCCTGATGCGCCATAATAAGATATAAAAATATGTCCCTTGAGGGGAAAAACCTTGCATTTTGTGTTTTTCAGGTGTAAGCGCTGTGAGGCCTGTGTGAGAACAGAGTGTGGAGAGTGTAACTTCTGCAGAGACATGAAGAAGTTTGGAGGTCCAGGGAAACTCAAACAAACCTGTGTGCTACGCCAATGTCTCTCTGTGAGTCTTGACTGTTATACATTTGAAAAACTATTTACTAGGGATGGGACAAGGCCCATTTCCCACAGCAGGATTGGGTCCATATGAGCGAGACAAGATTTTACATATTTTATAATAAATACAATGAGCAACTTAGGAACTGAACTGCACAGTGTAACAGTGTTTTTGGAACTGAGGCTTTTTGTATGAAGTAAATATCATGTTTGAAAAATTCTTTGAATTCCCTTCTATATGTCTCCACAATCTTGTGGCATGGTATCTTGTCCCATCCCTAATATTAACTTGACTCAAAACCAAGGGATAAATGGAGTATTAACAAACTTTTTGCGTATAGTTTGTATTTTCTCTGCATAGTTTTCATCTTAAAATATGTAAAACAGGATTTCTTCTTGGGCCAATGAAAAGCCTGAATTTCATTTGGACCTTCCTTATCTGAGTACTAATTTGTAATCTGAACCTAATTTAGAACTGGATTACGGGTTTTTATCTGTTTGTATTGTGATTTTAATGCATGGTTTTTGTTCCTTAACTAAAGCACTTGGACTTCCTTTGTTTTTGAAGTATGCTCTACATATAAACTTGCCTTATACTGGTACTGGTTTGTCCCCCCCAGCCTGGCCTGCCTTTGTCCGCTGTGTGTGACATCTGCAAAGATCCAAACCAAGAGGAGGATGGACTCGCACTGATGGAGTGTTCAAATTGTGGGCAAATTGTGCATCCCTCCTGTTTACGAGTAAGATTATTTTATGTTTGTGAATTTTAGGGCTATTTTCAAATTGTATATTTTTAAATGTTATAATACAATTTGATTCAAAAATGCTATTTTTTGTTGTAGGTACCTGGGGAAGGAGTGATCAACAAAGACTTGCCGAGCTGCTGGGAGTGTCCCAAATGTGTCCAAGGCCTCACCGACCAAGAGGTGAGAGGACATGGGGGGGAATAGTAGCATTGTAGCATTCAGTGTGTAAACAAATGATTCTTTTCCACTTTGGGTAATGGTGTTTTTTGTATTTGTAGAAGTTGGCAATCAATTATCTTTTATTAATCCCTGTGGAGCAATTTAGGCTCTTTGGGCTCATTTTAAATGAACTATTTTTTTTCTTTTTTTTTAACATTTTTAGACAGTAAAAATCAAATACCCCATCTTTAACTTCTGCAAAGTCTGCACTTTTCAACTAAATCCTAACACGTTTAATGTCTCTCCTTGTCATTTTTACATTTCTTTTGCCTTTTTCTTCTTTCACTATCATTATTTTGCGTCAGTCATCAGGCAGCGATGATGCTCACCAGCAGCGCCCCCTGGTGCTGAGGCTGGGTACCTCTGGGGGGGCTGCAGGGTGCTCCTCCTCTGGGTCTCTTCTGCTGGTGGCCCCTCCGCTTTCTCGGCCACTCAGCTCGAGACTGGTGAGAGAGGCCGCCTGCCCTCAGTCCATCCATCATTGCTACTATTTTTGCTTTCTAAAGGAAAGAGCCACAAATATCCATGGGCTGAATGCTTATTTGATCTGCATTTTTAGATATTTTACATTTGCATTTTTCAACTCTATTTGTCTGAAGAGACACAACTTTTGATTGAGATACAAAATATAATATATCCTTGGTTCCTATAGAGTAACGATACTTTGATTCTGAAGTACTGCACAGGAGTGGTGCCTCTTCTCAGCTGTTTTTTTAATGTTTCAGATCACTTCCATCTGCTGCTTTTTATTGATTTTATGTTTTTTTTGAACAAAGATACATGTTCACTGTTTGCACACAATCCTTTTTAATGCATAAATAGTTTGTATATGAGAGGTCACTTGACTTTTTTTTTTTTTTTTAAGTTGTTGTAGGTGAGATCAAAGTATAATAGCTTAGTTACTGGTAATAGGAAATGCTGTTTAATACATCTGATAATTTATTGATTAAAAGTGTATAGGGCTTTCTTCAGAATTTATGTCATGCTGTGAAAATTATCAATGATGTAGAGGTTTTTTGCCCATTGATGTGAATTTGACTTTATGAATTGACTTTTAGAGCAGCATCTGTTCTGAATTGAATACAATGAGAGTAGTCATGTTTATTCTAATATACAGACTATAATGTTTTTTATTGGACGTAATTTATAGATTTTTATAGTTTGTAAATTTTGTAAATTAAAATATTCTAAAGCTTCTTAAATACGTATCCATGTGTGTCTAATGCTTTTGTGTTATGTCACAGCACATTTAAAACAATTTGGTACAATTTTGTTTTATTTTTTTCTTTTCCAGTCAAAGGAAAGGGGAGATGGCCTTCCAGCAGTGAGTATTCATTCATTACAGTACAATACAGTTTCCACCTTTTGGATAGATAATGTAATGGTAATGATGTATTGTGATATTTTAGAAGCGTAAATCTTCCTCTCTCCTGGATGCTCGAATGGCCAAGATCTACCGTCAGCACAGGCACAGCAGAGACGGAGACGACTCGGGCAGTGAGGACGATGATGATGAAGGTACTTTTGTCTACTTCAAAACTATAACTTGAGTTTGCTAGTGGTGTAATGGTTTCAATTGTTACCAACACAACAATGACTCTGCTAATGAGAGTTTATTTTCATTGGAGTACTCGATCAATTTTGGTACTCGAAACTAGAGGTGGGAGATGTATTGAAAAATTATCGTCTAATTTTGCATTTCCAATATTATCCAAGTATAGAGTCTATAATTAAAGCTATTGAATATGATCTCAAAAAAAGACAATGTATAGAGTAATCTAGGGTCTATATATTTCTACCCTTGTAGTTAATTTTATGGTCCATTTGTTTGAATCTCAATCAAGACATGTACAGGCACATTTTACCATATTCCCGTTGCATATCACCTATTTTAAACACCTCTTTGCACAATACTTCACTTCTTCTAATTTATAAAACAGCATTAGTTTGATCATGTAATTTTATTTAATTCCCACTTTTTCATGCTAAACATTTCATCTCCACAGGTTCTAGAGGCAGAAAGCTCCACGGTCGTAGCAGTGGGACATCCCGCAGGGGTTTGAGCTCAAGTCGAAGGGGTCTGTTACGCGGGGGACATAGGGGTAACCGGGGGGCCCTTTCTGCGCGGAGGGGGGCACAAGGACTGAGGGAGGGGGGCAAGCGGGGGAGAGGGGTGAGGCTGAGGGGAGGGTCCAGAGTGCAGCGCAGAGGGGATGACTCAGAGGAAAGTGAGGATGATGACGAAGATGAAGATGATGAAGATGAGGACGAGGAAGATGATGAAGACGAGGAAGACAGTGAGGAGGGGGAGAAACCACGAGCGAAACAGAAACGCAGGAGAAGACGCACTGAGGATGATGAGGTGAGGGTCAAAATAAATAAATGAGTGTTTTACCAAGAAAAAGTCTATGGAGCCCACTATTGGTGAAAAATAATGGTGAATTTTATTTCTAGAACCAGAAAAAGATGCAATGGTGGCTATCCAGTCACCATTATCCATAATACTATTATTTCCTGTAGTGTTTTATAACTTTGGGATTTATTTATTTTTTTGCTTTTTGAATAAAAATATAGGTCTCATTGTCATTTGCTATAATCGATTAGCCCCCAAAGTCAAGCTTTCAAACTCTAAATGGTACTGATTAGAAGTGTGTCTTTTTTGTTCATGAAATTGAGATCAAAGCCATATTTGTTTGTTTGTTTGTTTTTGTTAATGAAATTGAATTGAAAATTGTGATTGATCAATAGTAGGAAAAAAAATCATGTTACTTTTTTTTTTTTTGCATATTTCCAGCCGTACTCTAAACTAGAGTAGGCCCAGGTAATGATCGCTTATTGACCTCGGTGTATTTGTATCTGTTCCAGGATGACGACAGTGAGGGAGCAGATCTGGACGCAGAGGATGAAGATCTGGACTCAATGGAGGAGGAGGAAGAGGAGGAAGGGCAATGGGACTCAGACCCAGAGCCTCCAGTTTTACTCATGTCTGACTTCAATGACGAGCTCTTGAGCGGAGCCTGCCTCAGTGTGACATTGCAGACCCCACACAGAGGAAAAAGGCAGAGTGGTGAGCACCAGACACAGTGTTAAGGGTGCACTCTGTAACTTTTCTGGAGTGGTCATCTGCTTTTCTTAGCCTGGAATGTTCCACAGAAATACCTTGAAAAATATACATTGTTACCATATGTAGGTTCTCCTCTCCACAGATCTGACTAGTAAATTTGGCCTGGTGGAGTCACCAGTTTTCAGTAAAATCAAATATTCTAATTTTTTTTTTTGACATTTAACTTTGATTTGTGGCACACATTCATAGCATCTTTTCAATAAGCAATGTTACAACTATCTTACCATGTGGTCTTGTACAACTTTTGATAAAGATTAAGATTAATACCTTCTCAAGGGAGTATCCATTTTCATTATTAGTTTTAGTATCAATTAGTATTTGGGGTTTAGGATGTGGACTGGGTGGTGGCCAACTGATGTGTAAAAATAAAAATTATGCCATCAGTGAAGACAAATTCATTCACAGAATCGTCGTTCAATATTGAGGTCACTTCAGAACTTTGCCCAAAGAATATCAGGACTACATTAAAAGATTAATAATGAGGGCGTGAATATTTTTTCTATTGGTGTAAAATAGAGATACTATATTATATTGTGGTAGGGTCATGTAAGCATATTAAATGAACATATTTCTGACAGGTTCGATTGTCCCGAAGTTGGAGGCCCGGTCGAGTGGGCAGGGACAGAGAAAAAACCCCAAATCATTGAAAAAGACAGACACCACAGACACCTCCAGAGGACTGGGAAGGTACTGCAGCTTATCAGAAGTTTAAACAAATATACCATTGTTTTGCACATTGTTTGTATTTTATTTGTGTGTTACTTTTCTAGGCCTCGTGCAGGATCCAAGCGTGACACTAAAGACCACTTCTCTTCCTCTGATGAAGAGTCAGCTGCTGCTGCTGCGGCCACTGCTCTGTCCATGTCTCCTCCATCACTTCTGTCCTTACCTTCCTTTAAGGACATAGGAAATGAGAAAGGAGGAGAGAAGGAGCTGTGGGTCTCTGTGTTCAAGTATCTGAGCAGAGCTGAACTCCTGAGCTGTATGTTGGTCTGCAAGGCTTGGTACAAGTGGTGCGTCAAACTGTATCTCACCTTTTTCTGCTGTTACATTTGAAAAATAAGAATGATTTTTTTTATACTGTATACTATATATTTATTACTAAATCATAAACCTATTCCAATAAAAGTTATGTATAAGGCAGTTCTTCACCAAAATTTGACAAACTTAGAAATAAAGTGAGGTCAAACCAGGTTTTAACCAGAGCCAAATGCATAAAAAATTGCATTTTTAACATATCTATTACTGTACTGAACTGCTTTGTTGTATATTTTGTTTTAAATTGCTATAAGGTGACACAGTGTCTTGAAAGGGGTCTCAAATAAAATGTTTTATTATTAATAATAAACTGGAATTGCTGTACGACCAGTGGTACACACACACCTTAGATTTAGACCATGTTTAGGTCTTTTAGCCCTGATAAAGTCTAGATTTTGCTTGAAAAATACAACTGTACAAGAGTACAGTTGTATAAGAGTACAAGAGTAATATGCTATACCGGACTATTGCCTAAATTTTCCATTGAATCCACCTCTGCTTTGTTGTTTAGGAGCTGTGACAAGCGCCTGTGGACTCACATGGACATCAGCCGGTGCAGTGCACTCAGTAACCAGGCCTTAGCCGGGATCGTGAAGAGACAGCCCACTGCTTTGGACCTGTCCTGGACCCCTGTGGCCAAGAGACAACTGAACTGCCTCCTCACCAGGCTCCCAGGTATCTATTACTTATGGCAAATGTACTGCATGTTGTATAGCTATGTAGGACAGAACATTCTCTCAATAACTGCAAATAAAGTAAGTTATATACAAGATGGCAAAAATCATTTTTATATCGGCCCAAACATCGGTAAAGCTTATTGGCCATTGGCTGGTATGGATTCTAAAATATTGGTACCCCCCATTGGCCATGAATGTCTCTTCCCTCTTGTCTGATCCCTCTTATATTCTCAGGTCTCCGTGAGCTGAGTGTAGCAGGTCTGTCGTGGTCCTGTCTCTCTGCTCTTATCTGCCCCTCTCTACCCTATCTGCGTCTACTTGACCTGCGCTGGTGTGAGGGGGTCAAAGACCCTCAGCTCAAAGAAATCATCCTGCCTCCAGGTAAGAATCTGCGTCCATCATTACTCAATGTGTTGACAATGAAAAGACTTTTTAAGTTGCACCAGTAAGGCTACCTGAAATGCTGCTGCTTTCTTCTTTAACACACAAGATCATTAGATTAGATATGCTTGATCATTTTCAGGAAATTATTTTGTGTGTTTAATGTTTCTTTTCTTAATACTACCACTAAAATGTGATACACTGCTCTTTCGTCTCCATCTTAAGTCTGGAGTTCACATTCACTTCCAGAAAAACTGACAAAAAGCTACAGATTTCAGATCATGTTTGTACAGATGTGAACTCCAGTTTTAGGAGTTTACGCCAAATAAAACAGGACATTTTGTTGTTTATGGAGGAAATTGTGGTACTTCAAAATTGCAGCCTATGCAATTATGTCACTATTAAAATTTGATTAATTGCACAGCGCTCTGTAAACGTCTCCTCTCTCCTCAGGTCTTGAGTCTTCTCGCAGCAGACTGAGGAACCTGGTGGAACTGCGTGTTTCTGGTTTGGAGATCTCAGACTCAACACTAAGGCTGGTGCAGAGGCACATGCCACAGCTGCAGAGACTGGACTTGGCTCACTGCAAAGATATCACTGACTCCTCCATTGCCATTTTAGCTGCCTCTGGCACGCACACACGCCACAACCTCACCGAGATCACTCTCTCAGGTCAGCGTGATATAGGGATGCGCCGATATCGATTTTTAATTTATTTACTTATTTATTTTTGAGCCAATATCTGATATGTGGCCTGATGCTATGACCAATAACCAATATTTGCAGATATAAATGTTCACAAGATGGATTCTTGTGAGCTTTAAGACAAGTTAGCATGGAATGTTGTTACCTATTTAAAAACATACCTGGAGTTGTTTTGTTTCATTCACATGTGTTTGAGTGATCCTTTTATTATTCTGTCTACATCTCCAAAGCTCAAAATACTGTTCCTCTTTGTGATGTCAGAAAGTGGTAGCTTTCAAGTTGGCCGCTACATTTAACCTTTTGTTCAGTAGAGACCGGCAATTCTAGCGCTGAAATTATCCAAGTGATTCTAGCGAAGGTGTATGGAATTTAAAAAGTGTTTTCTGTTTGAGAGAATAACTCAGGTGTGTTTTTGAAGAGGAAATAACATAACATCAGAAAATGACATAATATAGACCCTTTGAAATCTATAGCAAGGCCCACAAAATTATCTGAAGTTTAGTAAAGGTCGCAAATTAACTTTTCACTTTTGTAAAAAAATGACAACAAAATATTTATTTAAAATACAAAATATGTTTATGTGAACATGCAGCCTTATAATTCTCTTCTATTTCCATTTTTAATCATGAGTCTGGATTTTCAACAGATTTGTCTTTTTGAACAGTTTGTTTAAACCTAAATGGACTCTCTCTGATCTGAAATGTCACTACCTAAAGCTTAATCAATGCTAGTGCAGCTTCTGCAGCTCAGGAAGTGAATTTTGGAGGTTCTGAGCTTTCATATGAGTCATGGCTGATCCATATACTGAGAATAAGAAAAACTTGTATGTGTCCTCTATTTGCAGGTTAAGGCTCTGGCAACCCAGTTGTGATTGTAGAGGATTTTTTTTAAACTTAGTTACTCTAAATCTCGTTTGTTTCTGTGCTGTAGGTTGTGTTAAGTTGACGGATGGCTGCCTGTTGTATCTGAAGCGTCTCTCGTCGCTCTCGCTGCTTGACCTCAGGGGCTGCTCCCATATAAGCAGAAGAGGCTGTGACTCCTTCATCTCAGACCTGTCCCATATGGCTCTGTTCTGCATGATGGAGGAAAAACTCATACAGAGACTGGACTGAAAATGTACTATAAGACTGAAAAAACTGCAGTTAAACTACAGCACAAATTGTAAACGTTTGTGTACAGCTCTTATTTAAACTGATCATTCCTAGTGCGTGCTAGTTTACATGGCAATAATTCAATATACATAAAGCATTTTGTATAAGCCAGATGATTCCAACTTTGTGCAACCATTTGTTGAAATGTTTACACAGCAGCTCTCAAAACTAGTCAAATTGTAAGGGTTTGTCCATTTTTGTGCAGCTCTTATTTGAACTGCTGACACCTGGTGCTAAAATTATCTTAACAATAATAATATATAAAATGTTTTACATATTTTAAAAATCAGATGATGACTACTTTGTTCAAACCTTTGTTCGTGTGTTTCTGCAGCAGCTCTCAAAACCTCTAAAACTACCTTTGTACATTATTTTGTATAAAAACATTTCAAATATTGTCTGTTTCCTTTTTTACAAAGATTTTCAAGATGTGGTCAACTTAGCAAAAAAAATGTATTACTTTGTAAAATTTTTAACATAGTATTCTTATGTTGTAATACAAGGACAGCAAAACGTATCCAGCTGCATCAGTATGTATTTTACTAAAAATCTTAAATTTTTCAGATTCAGTGGTCCTCTTCATTTTCCTGACCTGGTGATTTTACTATTTAGACATGAGTCATTCTTAAGATATTAAATAATTACAATTCTGTACATTTTATATTGATATATTTGTTTTAAGTAACCATTCAGAAACACATCTCAACTTTATTTTCACAAATTTAGCACCAGCTGCATCTTGATCAGCTGTCATACAAGTATTGACCAACAATAAACTTAAAGGAAATAAAACTAGAGATCAACCGTTTTTTTTTTGGACTGATCTTAATCTTTAAGTTCAAACACAGCTTCATTATGTCCTTTTGTGAAAACTTTTGACTAAAAGAAAGTATCTGTCTAAACATACAATCCATGAACTTAACTCAGTCCCCCCAATACAGCGGTCTATCTCTAAATTAAACAAAACTAATATACCTTAAAAATGCACAATTTTTTGGGAAACAAAATTATTCACATCATAACAGAAAAACATTGTACAAACATTCTCCCGTTGTTATTCTGGATAATTTTACAGTCCTGATTTGAAATTGCTTGATAAAGGTTCAGTAGCTCTTGGCGGTCTCATACTTTTCAGGGAAAGGCAGGCTAACATGTCCATGTCCGACCACTAGGGGCAGAATTCCAGCGTTTGGCACCACGTTCCAGGAGAGACTTAATGTGATATTTTTATTCGCCCTGTGAATAAAAAAAAAAAAATCATTAAAACACATTCATCTTAATACTTAAGCTGTTTCTCATCTGGTGTAGGGCAGATGCCCTTCCAGTGACAGCACCTACACACCAAAACATTTCAATGCAACACTGCTATATCTTACATACCCATTAGTCTTCAAACAAGAAAATAATATTTGATGTATTCCCATTTATCTTGTTTGAAAACAACACATTGAGGACATATTTTTTTCGTTTTGTGGAAATTGTTATAAGTAATATTTTTTATTCATCCCGATCTGCCAAATATTATTATTTTTTTGGCAAGTAATAATATGGAAACGTTAATGAACTATTCAGAAAGGAGTAGTAAATATTGCCATGTTTAAAGGTGAATGTTTTACCGGAGTCCATTCCCGTCATCGAAAAAGAAGTATTTGGATTTCATGTCTCGGAGATTGAGTTTTGTGTTTTCTCCCCGAAGAACGATCTTATCCCACAGCACCACCTGGTTCAATGCCTGATTGAGACACACAAAGAGACAAAATTGAAGCATATATCCCATATGTTTCAATGAAAGGTTCCTCAAGACTTACATTGTTTTTTGTTGCGTACTCTGCAGAGAGATAGAGGAACAGTTGTTTGACGTTCCAGTCAAAAATTGGCTGCAAATGTGAACAATGTTAAAGAAAAGTAGTGATGTCTTTTATTACTGCACAACAGGGTTTATTGCAATATCCAAACTCTATACCAATAGCTCCCAACCTTTTGTGTCTTGGGATATTCCTGGCTCCTAAACATGATTCTTTAGGCCAGGGACGTCCAAAACTATGGGCTGGAGGTCAAATGCCTGCCTCCTGCTAAATTGACCCAACTGATCATATGCCCGACTTTTTACTACAGATTTCTGTAATTCTACCATAAAAACTTCAATAAGATCAAATTAAATTCTTATACAGCCCTAAAATTACTATTCCAAGCCTTAAAAGGTACAGGCTCGGTCAAAACTATGTAAAATGCACCAATGTGTATGACTCAATGTATTGACACCAGTCTGTGGCCCTCTGCTTCAAACATAATTTAATATATGACATAACTGAAAAATGTTTGGACTCCCCTCCATTAGGCAAATAAATATCTCATTGACAATTACTATTACAGTACTTTTATTTTCTTCTTTTAATGCTTCTGATGTCCAAAACCTTCCTACAAACAAGTTTATAAAATGGATTCCCCTCATCAATCCTGCATTTTTCAGCTGTCAATCTAAAGTGCCACATTAAGTGATGTCTCAAAGCTCATAGGAGACAAGGGAAGGAAAACCATGAGGTAACATAAGCGAAGGGTCAGGAGACAGACATCACATAAAAACAAAACTGTATTTGCCATGTAGGCAAACTGTATTAGACATGTTGCATAATTCTGAATTTGACATTAAAACTAATAAAAACATATGTTAAAACACATTTATCTGAAAATAAATAAGTTGACTTTGATTTAAAAGTCCTGGAATAAAAAAAAAAAAGCCTTAGTATAGTATTATCTGTAGAATAATTTTGGACAGAACCAACCTTTCCTATTCACCCTCGGCTCAAAAAAGTGAATAAATAACAAATATTTGTCAAAAGGATATCAGCTGAGAGGTCAAATGTGATGAAACCCAAGTCGCTGCGTTCTCTAGGTCCAGTGAAGTCATCCACATTCTTCCTATTAAACAGATTTGAAAAAAAAAGAGTAAGAAAAAATTAAATATTATTAAATAAATTGGCAGCACTAAAACACTGCATTCTTGTTACCATTACTCTGATGATCCATGTATTTATTTGACATAAAGCAAAAAATAAAAAATATCTCCAGGTATTTCACCAGATAATACGAGGAAGTGTCTGGGGAGTGGGAAACAGATGCAGAAGAATAAATTGATAATATTTTAATGTCTATTGGGCTGTCTTATCCTTTCATACCACATACTCTTTAATTAAATACATAGTTACTTCATGACTTGACCCATAATTTTTAACCCATTCTTTGCCTGGCTAGATGCTACGCCACTTTTTTCTAACTAGTTAACGCCTTTTTGCAAATTAAAAAAAAAATCAGCCTATGCACAGTTATAAATATGAAATGATTATGCTAAATATAATCAATAACCACATAACTAATCCATATTTCACATGCAGTAAGGTATATTCGTTAGCAGCTGTTGAAAGCCGCGGATCTTACAGCATGACTTTAGAGACGTGTATGTCGACTGGAACTCTTCTGTCTTTAAACGCCGTCGTAATGAAGCAGCCGAACGTTAGAGCCGCCATGACACTCAGGGAGAAAGCAAATAACGAGTTTGCTCTCGATAAAACCGTATTCATCTTTAAATTAAACCCAAAATCCGACAAAATGAGAAGAACGGGACAGGAAATGAAAATGCGGTTACGTGTAAATTGACGTGAAGTGGAAGTGAAGACGGATAGTAGAACAACATCCGGTTAGATTTAACAATAAAATCAAGCGAATCCTCAGTTGTTGTCTTAAGGCAGCAGTTAAAACGGTAATTTCTTACCTCTAATAATTATGATATGCATTGCAATGGATATTTAATACTTTAAGTGCAAATACCAGCCTATAAATTATCAAACAATTCAATTTTATTAATACTATTTCCGATTCGGTATGTAAATAATTTTAACTTGACAAATAAAAAGACGGAAACAATAAAGCGTGAGTAAGCGGAAGCTTTTTTTTTTTCTTTTTTTTTGTAAAAACTTTATGCATCTGCAATTTAGAATTTTATGAATTTACACTTATTGATGCAATGCTATATCGAGTATTTAGCTTTTTTGATTATTGTAAAATAATTCTAAATATATAATGGGAATGGGCACGACAAAAACAGGCCTACACTTCCATGGTTTATAGAGAGTCAAATGCTGCCATCTTGTGGTTATGGATCCCACCTACAATAGAAACTTTCTACTGAACTAGGTGTTGTATTTTGTTGCATGTTATTGCAATCATTCCCAGCTTGGGGGGTGTGGACCCCAAAGATTCTTAGGGGGTCCCCAGGGATTCTTAGAAAAGAGGGACAAATGAGACTGTGTGGATTTTAGTGAAGGGGTGGCATCTTAATTGATTTTAAGTATTTTATAATCATTACTGTAACTCATTGGGAGCAAATGGATTCTGGCAGAGTAACGCAAAATTGAAGCCTCCTAGACTATTCATCTAGAGCAGCCATACTCAAAATAATGAAAAATAGTAATTTGTTTTCCTCAATAAAATTCACTATATCATGGACTAAAAACTAACATACATGTAATTCATTCATATATAAACTGTATTATCTTGACTTCAACACAGTCCCCAACAAGGTCCTTGCTAACCCTTTTTACTAAATATTTTTGGTCTGTTCTCCCAGATTTTACTCTCTGACTCCTCACCTCCATAAAACTCAATCCTTTGCATCCCCATTTTTTCTTAAGTAGTTTCATGTCTATTCACTTCATCCACAAATCTCCTCTTTGGTCTTCTTCTAGGCCTCCTGTTTCCTGCAGCTATGACCTCAGCATCATTATAGCCATATATCCACTCTCCCTCCTCTGTACCACCTACTCACTCTCCCTCCTCAGTACAATATATTCACTTTTCCTCCTCTGTACATGTTCAAACCATCTCAATCTGGAAACTCAATCTACTGTAACATTAGCTGTCTCTCTAATGTCCTTCATTCCCATTGTGAATACAGCAAACAAGCAAACATAACTATTTCATTTATCTATTTATTTTGACAAATTTTAACAAAATCCCAGATGGTCAGGTCAAATAAGATAATTTTAAATTTAAATAACAAAACTAAAACATCTAATGTAAATAATGAATGGAAATATACTTCAATTTCAATACATATATGGTCATTTTGTTCCAAATAAAAACTTTTGCTTAAGGTGCACTAGGCCTACAGACCACACGCACACACCATTGAACTATATTTAAGATTACTAGGCCTCAATTAACGCATATTTTTTATTTGTATAATTTGATCTCGGGTGTAAATGTAAAAACCTCTTACACTGTCCAGTCTTTTCTATAATCGTCCCATCTGCAGGGGGCCACGCATCAAAAATAAACTCTGTCGTCAACACGTGGGAGTTCATGTGAGGTGGTCATGTGACTCTCCTGGAACAACAACAAACCCTCTCAACCAATCAGAGCTCGCCATTTTTTCCCAGAACCACCTCTAAGCCAATCAGAGTTCTGTATTCAGTCCCAGTGCCGCCTCCTCTCCACGGTGTCGCCTTTGCGCTTCTCCTATCACGGTAATTTGAACGTGTGTGAAAGAAAATACTGTACATCTGCGGAAAGGATCATCCGAAATGCCCGAGGTACCGACCGTTGCTCCTGGCGTGTCCCGGAAAAGAGGCGCGGAGCCCGGGGAGCCTCCTCCAGGACACGACCGGGAGGCGAAGAAAGCCTGCTGGGGCATCCTAACCAGCCAAGGTTGGTCCTGCGCTCCGAGGAAGTTGTTTATGCTGGAGTCAGTTGCAGTGTGGGTGGATGATGTCGAGAAAATTTTATTATTGACTATTTCAGTGGTAGCAATTAGCTTAAAAATAGCAACATTTTTGTCAAAGCTTTTAGTTAGCGAGCGCTGGACACCATAAAAATAGTTACTTTTATTTGTTGCTGTTATTATTATCATAACTTGTTTTGCCTTATTATTTTAATAATAAAATAATTCGGCTACATACGCATTTATATCGTGAAATCACAAAGTATGTATGTTAGCCTATACTTGGGATATAAATTATATACTTTTGTCTATGATCAATATGTGATAAAAATGAATAATCAGAATTACTTTAGTTTTATCAAGTGCCCTGCAGCAGTTCACTTGTACTTACATAACTGATAAGCTGCAGTGGAGTAAACAGACTAAAGGTAAGCGTTATGTGAATGGTAGGGTATGTATAATTGTGTAATAATAACATCATGTATCCATCCACCCATTACTGATTCCCAAGTTATTTTTTTATTATAATTATAATAAAAATTATTGTAAATATTTATATGTGAAATGGTAAAAGAGTGGCAATGACAGCAGCAGAAAACTGGGATCAGAAAAATATGGTAACTACTATAAAAGCAGAATTATAGAAGGTTGTTGTTAAAAAGAAGATTACAAAGGCAAAATATGTTGTTTCAAATTATAAGAAGACTAAGGTCCAAGTCACATTCACGGGTTTCAGCTTCGTCTTATAGGCTATGTACCATTTTGGACCTTTCCTCATTCAAAAGATAGAATCATTAGTTTTAAATTGTTACGTTGCTATGGCAATGGTCCTAAGTTTTCAGCATTCTGAAACCTATGGATATCTTAATAATGTCCACAAATTCTCTCTGATCTAGTACAGGAGTAGTGGTAGAAGTGAACAGTATGTATGTTATGATGTGGGCATAGCATACATACATGTGACATGTGAATATGATACTGTAGTTAATAGTGCTGCAGTCGACTAAAGAAGTTCTTGGTCAACTAAAGGCATGTCCATAAATGCCTTTAGTCTACAAGAACAAAATACATGCTCATAAAACTATTACACATCTTATTTGACCTACACTCACATGACTACACCTGCATGGGATTTCATGCAAAAACAACTATTCATGCAGAAAAAAATACTATGAAACAGTGTATTTATATTGAGACAGATTGAATTTGTGAATCATGCTTTTAATCATCTTTTTTACTTATAAATATAAAAAAATACTAAATCTAACTCAGCTAACTCATTCACAATACTACACACAAGAAAATGTGCTTTCAAACTAAATTTATACGCTAAAATATTCCATACTGTTTCTCAATGCTGTTGATTTTATACTGCTAGTTTTAATGTATTTGTAGGCTATATTATTTCAATCATGGACTATGAGAGAGAGAGCAAGAGAGTGAGAGAGAGAGAGAGAGAGAGAGAGAGAGAGAGAGAGAGAGAGAGAGAGAGAGAGAGAGAGAGAGGGCAATCCAATCATGTGTTCAGGTTTGCACATGACCTTTCCAAAATGGCTGCTGTTTACTGCAGATGGTGAAGTGTAGACATATTAATTCTTATTTAGAACTATTACTATCTATAATTTCTTTTGCTACATTAATGGATAAAGATTGACTTCCTTGATCAGCATGCTCTGTTTAGATAATGTGTTGTATTTTACAGTATAGCTTATTTTTGCTGTAGCCGAAAGGCCATAGAAGGAGAAGAGCTGCTATTGATTGGAAATGACTTATATTTACAACTGGCTGGATGTTCCATGGGGAGATGGAGATATGGGTATGTTAAAATAAAACTGAAAATGCATTTGAGTTAAAGCTAATGCTACCCCAGCTTTGAAGGAAGAGCTAAAACTAAATATAGCTTTAAGAGGAATGCTGTGTCTGTTTCAAGTGTCAGTAAGATGAATGTTACAGCAGTGTTTAGTTACTAGTTGTGAGATTAATTTATATGACAATAATATAGAATAGGCCTAGTAATGGATGGATTATGGGTGAGTGACATGACAAAATGTATCACAGTTCTCTGCTACAATCTTGTATTTATCAGCATTTGTTTATTTTAGTACCTTTATATTTTCTCAAGAAGTAATCAAACCATCTGCTTCTTCTGAGAGTTCACACTTCACTGTGAAAATTAAACTTTACTATCAGTACAAGCTGAATTTATTTGATAATTTATTTGTTCTTGAACTAATAAAGGCATATCTTATCTTATCTTATAATAATTTGTTATTCCAGGTTCATGGGCAGACCGCTCCCCTCTCCATGAAGCTGCCTCTCAAGGTCGACTCCTTGCTCTGCACACTTTACTCAATCAGGTAACAGTCATTTAGTTAGAGGAGATTAAAGTACTTCACCCCAAAAATGCATATTCTTCCATTTTCATTTTCAGGGATATCCAGCGAACATTGTGACCATAGACCATGTGACTCCTCTACATGAGGCCTGTTTGTCTGGACATGTGGCCTGTGTGAGAGCTCTGATCAACGCTGGAGCAAATGTAAGAGAAACCATCAATAATAGAGGTGGGAAATATGTTGGAAATTAGAACTGGACACTATGACCAAAGAATAATCACAATTTCTATAGTGAAATGGATTGATCTTCGTTTTTGATTCAATTTAATTTTGTCTTATTAAGAAACTAATAAAGATGGCTTTCAATATATTTTCTGAACTTAATCAATACAGACTTTTAATAAATGGCAACAGAATTAATACTCCAGTTTCTTCCTCCAAAGTCTGAACTCTGCTACAAACCACATGGTTTAATGACAGAGGATTGGAAGTAGAACTCTCCATGCATATCATTGATAATTAGAAGTGACACTCAATCTCAATTAAAAGTTGATTACTCGCACAGGCCGACAAAATTGGTGTTTGGTGCAATTGGTGTTTAGGAGATACAGTATACAGATAGTAAGTAAGTAATCTTTGTAGTCTTTGAAAAAAATGTTTTCAGAGTCTGTGATTACAAATAAAACAAACTTGCTGTGTAATAGTTCAGATATAGGCACTATTACTGCACTTTTGTGGTTCATTTTTAGTCCATTTATGATTAGTGTAATACTTGAACCTCAAATGCATTAATTACAGGCACATTTTAGCACATTTCCAGAGTATCGTCATGGATAATGATACTAGAGGAGTTTAGTTGTTTTGTATGGAGATGTCTTGTTTGTGATTTTTTTCTTGTTTCTTCTCCTTTTCAGGTGAATGCGGCGACTATAGATGGAGTGACACCTTTGTTTAACAGCTGTGCAGCAGGGAGCTCAGTCTGTGTCGAGCTTCTGCTGCAAAATGGAGCCAACCCCAGAACCACTCACGCCCACCACCCCTCTGCTCTACACGAGGCCTGCAAGAGAGGTACCCCACACAAGATTAACTAGCCAAAATGTTTGAGGTATGTAGTAAAAAACATCATTTTACACACAAGCTTAGCTCGATCACAACTCTGCAATTGTTTAAAACCATTACTAACCACCATTACATATAAAGTTTAAGTTAATGCAATCCAGTATGTTTTATTTAACTGGCTTTTAACTTTATTTTTTGTGAATAGTGAAGTTATTATTAAAGAAGACATTATAGACTTTTTTTCTAATACTTAGTAATGAATTATAACATGTGTTGATATTCATTTTACATTTTGTTCATTGTGATCCACAAAATGAGATATCTGTACTTTACTTAAGTAAATTTAAAAGTGTATACTTTCTACTTTTACTTCACTACATTTGAGAGAAGGTATCTGTGCTTTCTACTCGACTACATTTTTGAACAGGACTGAAAAGTAATTTTTTTTTTTTTTTATTACAGTTTGGGACCTGCTGAAAAGGCACAGTTTTTATTTTTAGCAACTTCATAATTTGAGCAAACAAAAATTTACAAATAAAACCAGCCAGAAAAAAAAAAAAAGATTCAGTTGTTTCTGTTGAACCGAATTTAGCACACATCTGTATCAAAATCACTACATTTGACGCTTTATTATAGATCTCAAAATCTGCGAGAAATACTTTTACTTTTTACTCCAAGTACATTTTTAAACAGATACTTTAATATTTTTTCCTGTGATACTTTTACTTTCAGTATTTTTTTTTTTTGGTCCGGTATCTGTACTTTTATGTATGTAACAAATTTGAGTACTGTAAAAACAGAAATTTACTGATCACACAAGCTCCAGATGGAGGATGTAACAGGATTATTACTCAAACAAGCATAAAGAAATCCAAATCCCACCACTGAGTAAACTACTTTCAGGGAATATCTCATAAAGCTCATAAAAGTTTATGTTGCATATTATGTCTCACATTTAATGTCCCACATGTCCAAACTGTCTCAATCTGGTGGTCAGATAAAAATAACATTTTATATATGGAATAGTTTAAAAGTGCTCTAAACTTTTTGGATAGATTCTTATTGTTTATATTGTCCTTTCTCCTGCAGGTAGCCGAGAGTGTGTGGAGTCCCTTCTTTCTCGTGGGGTGGACCCTGATTATGAAGTGCCACATTTAGGCTCTGCACTCTACATCAGCTGTTTGCACAAACACTGTGGCTGCTCCCAGGTCCTGCTGCACAGAGGTGAGACAGAATTTAGAAAAACAATAGTTTGTACCGGCAGTGTGTAAATATTACCACTGCTACAACTTTGTATCAGATATGTCGGTTTGAAAGACATGGACTCAAGTCACTAATTTGTTGACTTGCTGGGCAGTAATACTAATTGAATCAATCCTGTGACAGTAAAAGCATGTTGTTTGGAGCAGAGTTACTGCTTCGGTTTCTTTTAAAAGTATGCCTTGGCTTTGCTGATGAATGTTATTATCAAAAGTCATATTTATTAATTTTAATAAATAAATCATAAATCAAATTGAAACCAAAGCTTGACCAGTATGAGGGAAGAACAACTGATATTTTTTGACCAGTTCTAGTACAAATCCTATTTTTTGTCTAAACATTTAGTCTTATAATTTTGGTCATATTTTAAATGTTTATGACCTTGTAATTCAGTATATTGTAACCATGGTATTACTGAGACTTTAAACACTATGATATCACGATATTTTGGTCATTGTTACATCCCTACTTGTTCAGGGTGCGTTCACACTTGCACATCCACTACATCAAAATTAGGATTAAACCAGGACTAGACCAGAACTAAACCAGAACGAAACCTGAACTAGAACAGAACAGGACTAACCCAAGTTCACATCAGGACTAAAGGGGAAAACGTGTGCACACACCCGTATATTGTTGTGAGACTTTTGGTATTGCAGTGTCACAGTTGTTATATTTTGAGATCTGACTTGAATTGGATGTAATGATTTTACCTCCTTAATTATCATTGTCATGTGCAATTAATAACAATTTTTTCCCCCTTAGGAGCCAATGTAAACAGAGGCCGAGGAGAGGACACGCCCCTCCACGCAGCTGTGGCCAATGACAGTGCAGAGCAGATTTCTTTACTGTTGGATTTTGGAGCTGACATAAACCGCAGGGACAGCAACAACCTGCGACCTGTGGAGCTGGCGCCCCCTGGAGGGAAAGCACAGCATCTGCTACGGGCTCACAATGGTAACACACTTGTATCAATATTTTAATTTGCATGTTATTTATTTTTGATGAACTGTGTTGTTTGTCTTTGACTTTATTGGGCAGTAGTTCATTTAGTTACATACATAAATAAAGTATTGGCAAGAATGTTTCTGTAATGATTACCTTGTGTCTATACTGAACCACTTCACTATTTGGTGGTTGTACAAATAAGTGGGCCGCGGCCAGTGTCCACTTTCACCGTAAAGCCACATATCATCAAATTGAGCATAGTCTGGTGCAGAGAGACGGGGTTATGAAAAAAATCCTACTTTCCAAACCAACATTATTTATTGATTTTAAAAGCAGTCAACTAAAGTGCTGAACACAGTTTTTTTTTTTTTTTTTTTTAAAGAAGATTGATGGATTAACACTGTTTCTAACCCTGATCATTTCTATTAGGGCATGGGGGCCCATGGGGGTTACACAAGCACTTACCAGGGGGTTTCAGATATTAAAAGACGATTAAATCAAATAGTATTTGAATTTAAGCAATATTTTACATTTTACAACCTTTTTGGGCATTAATATAATTGAAATAAGAAAATATAATAGAAATCATTGACAGTTCACTACTATAGTGAACTTGTTTATGTGCCTGCTATACTATACTAGTCCCATAGTCGAATAAAGAAAATCTTGAAAGACTAAAGACATGCCCGGCCAATCGATTGATTGACTAAAAAGGGGACATGGCAAAAGCTATTATGTATCTCTATGCACAGGAGGTCAAAAACTATTTTATTTCTATGTAAAAACACAGATTAAACTCCCAAATCTTTAGCCAACTCACTCTATACCTTCTTCTTTCTGCTGTTGCACCATATAAATCCTTATAATGTAAAGAAAATAATTGGTTGAATAATGCAAATTTTTGGTCAACTAAGACACCATACCATACCGTACCTCACCTCCTGACCACAGTAGCTGTGCTATCTGAACTTAACAGTGATACCGACAGAAAACAATAACTATACATTCAATTTCAGTTTCCCCTCGGTCGCTGTGTGAACTGTGTCGTATCCACATCCGGAATCTGCTTGGTCGATCCAGACTCAAGTTTCTCCAGCAACTTCCTCTTCCATCTTTACTCACACAGTATCTCGAGCACACGTAAACATCAGGGAGGCATCTGTGAAACCAAATATTTATTTATAACATTTGAACTTTGTGCCAAAACACTTGATTTATTCATTGCAATTATTTTGGAATGTAAACTAAATTAATGTCTTAACTCAGTGCTGTATGTACATCTTGTTACAACTTTAAAGGGAGTGTCTTGGGTTTAGAAAATTTGAGCATGCTCCGAGTTTGGAAAGGTAGACAGGAGCATGTGGTTTCATATTAAATAATTTAATAGACTAATTGAATGGTTGGGAAACAATAAAAACAATAATTTGCAGTAAAGAAATGATGCCTCTTAATCTGTTCCTCATTGATACAACTCTTCAGACAACAAAGTTGTCTGCTACCTGCTCCCTGCTCATCTCTTTGGAAACTGTATTGCTTTACTTGGATTATTCCACAGTGTGCCATTAAGCTTATGTTTCTTTCATTTATTCTACTGGTATCTTTATAGCTCAAAAATAACATACAAAAACATGTCTCTACAGGTCTGACCTGTAACTTGGCGTTATGGTGTCACCTGCTCGTCTCTGTCGAGATAGATATGTTTAATGTCCTACTGTGGAAAATTCCTGGCAAACAAATAACATATCCAGTGTTCAACATCAAAGGAGCATAGTTTAGTCTCTAGGCTATTATATGCAGATGTGAAAATGTTGTGTTGAGTACAATCTTTTATTGTATAAAAATGTTATATTACCATAGACACTGTATCCTCTTATGTCTTCTTTCTGCAAAGCACTTTGTGATTTTTTACCTGTGGAAACATAAAATTTACTTCCGCAGCACAAATTATGTTTAATTAAAACAAAGTACTATGCCTTTAAAAAATCATTTCTTCTCTTATTACAGATGTCCATACAGTTGTTGGTGTATTATCTTAGTAGATCTGTGTCTATGTAAATAATAATAAATTATGTGAGATGTGATGTAATTTCTGCATGAATTATATTTTTCACTTCTAACATATACATATATTCATACATAAACATATATTTTAATCCGTATTCAATTTCCATTTTATATATATCAACATAATTATTACAAGAATGACTCAAGTAGGCTATTTGGATAGACCCATACTTGTTCTTATCAACTGAAAAAGGGTGCATTTTCAGATTTAAATTATAGCATTCCTCTTAGGTGTACTACACAGAGTTTTGGCATGACATCATGATATTCATTATCCTCTTCGCGTGGTGGCACTACGCTTCTCTTTTGTGTAGCACAAGCTGTTCTTTTAGTGGAACTTGATTGACAGGTTGGGTTGCAAAACAGTATCAAATAAAAAAAAGACACATCAGACTGAAATTATTTTTCAAATTGTATACGCAGATGGATCTATGAAAAAAGCACTAAGTTGTACAATATTATAATAAGCATAACATTATATAATCAGAAAGTAACTATGACAATTAACAAATCACTAAACTAAACCCTAATCCGTTTTGTTATCTTAACTGTTTTATTTAAATGTTTGTATGGGGGTTTTTTTTGTTTTTTTTCTTGTTATTTTTATTTTTGGAGTATTTTCAATTTTTGTGTTTTTTTTGGTTTGTTTGTTTTTTTCTTTTTTTTTTTAAGATGGTTGTTTTTTAAGGTTAAGGTTAGCCTGTATTGTCCTCGTAGGGTAATTTGTCCTCTGCATTTGACCCATCCTTTAATGCCACTTGTATAATAGCAAACATATGTTCTAACTTCAAACTCAAAAAATACAGTACAAAAAAAATAATTATTTTCATATATTGTTGTTGTCTAAAAATATGTACTTCCGATGTCACTTTATATTTTTCTTAAACAGGGAATAGCCACGTCCTATCCTAACATACTTTTGTATTATTCATTCAGGTTTAGCTTGTTCCTTTCAATCACTTCTCGTCAGGTTTAATTTTAGTGCAATTGGCTGGCGTGGCTATTACACACTATAACAAACATTGTTTTCTTATCTCCGCACCCAGAAAGCCTTCAATGAATCGAGCAGAGGACACTACACTCTGACTGATAAGACGGTACAGAAAAGATTTAGGGACAGTAACTTTCATTTGCGAACCTGCCTGTGCTCATAGACTATATTCGTTTAGTCCGTAGTAGCTTGACGGTAAATTAAAAGACTGCAGGCTTGAGAAAATTTGGACAGTGTATTTTTTTAATTTATTTTTTACATCACAAGATTTTTTTGTGGAGAAGTATTTTTCGGACAGACGTCGAAACCAGGATTCGAACCTGCGACAGGACTGACGTGGTGTTTTGGTGCCAGGAAGCCGGGGAGCAGCTAGCGTAGCGGCTAACCTAGCATAACCAGTGGTATAGTTGCCAAGTCTGCAAAACAATAGCAACTTTGGGATTGTTTTATTTTAATTTTTTTCTTAAAGGTGCTTAAAAGCCAAAAGAAGATACAGCGTATTTAGCCTTTTGAATGAGTTCGTCATTATAAAGAGTATATTCTTGTATTACAATTTTTTTCTCTCAATAAGTAAGGCTAGTAATCACATGCAAAATGTATCTAATTATTGAATGAATAGATGTTTTGCATAGTTCAAATCATTTCATGGCATGTCACAAACATTGATAAAATCTGACAATCCAAAGCGAATCAAACTGAATTCTTAAACCCAGAGCGTGTGTGTCTGTGTACAGATTTTTACCTACTATCTTTTGCTTAATTCTATGGGATTATTTTGAATACCCTATTCCTTTTGAGAGCTTTTTGCATAGGCCTATTTACTTGTTTCTTTCGTGAGATCTGGCAACCGGGGCAGGCAGGCAGAGGCGGACTTGCTTGCTACTACCCAGGAAGCAGGGCTACTACCACGATGAGGATAAAAGTGGGGTTTCTTTTACGGAGTTTGCTCGTAATTGGGACATTTTTGGGTCTTGTGGTGCTTTGGTCATCGTTGTCACCCAAACCGAATGAGGACAACCCTTTCGCCAAGCAGGTGAGTTTTGCGTTGTGATCGGCTCCTTTGCTCCAGTCTGGGTGAAGAGATTTCATTGAGTTGCGTCTCACCTAACCTTCAAACCATCGTACTGAACAATGTTAAACAAAACACATCTTAGCTTTAAATCCTTACATCAATTGTCCATATTTTAACATGTTTATAGCCAGTTTCTGATCAGTCTGTGCCATTGACAGATAATGCTAAACGAGCTGTCAATGCAATGCTGACAGCCTGCTTGTGCACCTACTGAAGCTAAATTCATCTTTATAATGATTAAACTATTATTTAAATCTATTTAGACTATTAAATGTACGTCTCGTCATGTGTTCTTTATAGACTAATAATTTATCCCCTGTTCTGGATCAATTAACGCTAATAATCACTGTTAAATAAATCTGTAATCTTTAGCTAGCCCACATTTCTTATCCTTTACGTACATGGGGATATTGTATAGTTTTCCCTGCTGCAAATCATTCTATATATTGCAATTTCTTTCCATTTATTTATATTTTCTTTGCATAACATCTAACCTAAATAGCCATGCATATGATTCATTGTATTATAATGCCTTAGCTATCTGTCCAAGTTTACAACTGGTTATCTTCTGGCATGACACTTAAACATTTGCTGGTTGTCACTTTTTTGCCCTATACAATTCAAGTATTAAATAGTTTAATTGTAAATTTATAATTGTACTGTGTAGCACTTTGGAAACGTTTTTTGTTTATAAAATGTGCTATATAAATGCAGTGTTTTGGATTGGATTAAATTGTGCATGTACTGTAGCCTATTGGAGGTGTTGCCCTCTAAACTTAGTGCCACATACTCCTAAAGACAGTCCAGGATGTGAATATCCGTGTGTTAGTATGTAGTATTGCAGACATGTGGCACTGTGCACTACTCCCCAGTTCCACAAGATGTGTTAGTTTATCTTGCAATGGAAGTACTTTTTATTCAAGTAAACTACAGATGCAGAACATAAAAACTAAACGGTGAGATAAGTATTTTAGGCTGATTTTGACAAATATTGGATGTGTGAAATGTTTTATGTAGATGAAGAGTTTTCATACAATTAATGATACCTGCATACAACTTGACACTAAAACGTCAAAACTACAACTCATTTGAACAGATATGAGTCGTGTTTTACATTGCGTCTCTTTAAGTGGCTGCATGTCTGAAGAAGTTACAACCTTCTGAAGTGGTCCCCCAGATATAATTAAAGGGATAGTTCAGATAAATTACATTAGCTTTGGAGAAGTAGGCAGGAGGAGCAGGCTAAATGTTACGGTAATAAACTACTTAAAATGCTTGTAAGTAGTTTTTGTAGCGGGTTTTACTCTTATGTGTCTCTTGTTGTATACTCGGTAGTCCTTTAAATGCATGTGGCAGATATTGTTCCCATTAAGTCCTGTTTTCCTCTGCAAACTGAAGTGGCATTTACGTAACCCACTTTGTCAAAATACTGCAACAAATCCTTTTAAAGTGCATACAAGTGGTTCCATGTTTTTATCATTATTTCTTAGATTGGTGGGATAGTACCTGACCTATGGTAAATCTTTGCTGTAGTTAAGTGGCAGTTTGTGGAAAAGCAAGTTGAAAAGTATATATATAAAGGTATTGTTATTTACTTTCTAATTATAAATAGTATGCAACTTTGACCCTTGCTAACTTTGTGGTTGCATGTATGTACCTTATAAATGTTGCCAACCAGGAACTTAAAATTATAAACTTGGGGAATATGAAAAATCTAATTGTGATTTGATCCCTGTGATGATCTGCTATTTTGGTGAACTTGTCCTAGCATGGTTCAGTGTTGAAATCTATGATCAAACTCAGTTATTATTTTCATCAACAATTGGTCACCCTTCTCCCAGATTTTTACTGTTTTAAAAATGTGAAAAACAGAAGTAGTTCATTGTAAACCATTTGCAGAGGTCAAATGTCATTCCTCACTTACCTTATTCTGAGTATCTTAAGTATTCACAGCAATGAGTTTATAAGCAATTTTCTCTTCACTTCAGTGCAGTTTTGCTTTCACTGTAAAGCTAACAAAACAATTCTTAATTTTCTGACAATATAATGCTTTATAATTAGATGAACTACACATATCTGTACATATATATCTGTAATGGACTGGCACATGTTTTTCTCAAATACATGGTTAAAGGCCCTGTACCTGATTTTTTTCCCCAAGTGAAGTATGAACTCTCAGAAGAAGCAGATAGTAGTAGTAGTACTGCTTACTTAGCGTATGTATTGTAAAAATATGAATTGTGATTCTGGTATTAGAAGACTGTGATACATTCCTTAACAGGGAAATTCAATAAATAAAATTGATTTCTATTTTTTGGCATATTGCCCACCATTTTAAAAGTAACGAGAAACACTGTAAAAAAGATCGGATCAGCACTCTTTAGTATCATCTTCAATGGTCAGTTTCTATTGTACCACAAAGAGTGTTCATATAATATAACCAAATACAAACATCCATCCATTTTCTTCCGCTTTATCTGAGGTCGGGTCATGGAGGCAGCAGCAGGGAGCAGGGAGGCCTAGACTTCCTTCTCCACACACACTTCCTCTAGCTCTTCCGGGAAGATCCCAAGGTGTTCCCAGGCCATAGTCCCTCCAGTGTATCCTGGGCCTTGCGTGCCCAGAACACCTCTCCAGAGAGGTGTCCAGGAGGCATCTATTGCAGATGCCTCCTGGCTCCTCTCGACATGGAGGAGCAGTGGCTCAACTCTGAGCTCGTCCCATGTAACTGAACTGTTTGGCTCTCGACATTTTAAAAAGTCTATAAAATTGTACTAAGTACAAAGTTTAAATTTTAATCGGATTTATTTTTTTACTTATTCTTCATATCTCAGAATGTCTTTCAGAATGTATGCGACTAAATTAAGCCTCTATCTTTTAATATACATGACAGGACTTGACTCTGGTATCATTTTGCAGCAGTGCAGAAACAGACTGGTTTTTAAATTCAGATATTGTACTCTTGGGAGATGTTGCATGAACAATGTTGTGTATCCAGACAGCGTGTCATTTATAAATAATAGATTTGGATCTGATTTTTAGAGGTTCTTTTTATGCCAAATTTTACCTTCACAAATGAAAAAAAGAAAGCCTGAAGGTGTACTCACACTTTATATACAACATCAAAATTAGAACTAAACCTTGAACTAAACCTGAATGAGAACCAAACCAAGTCTAAGTTCTCGGGCTAAACCAGGACTGCACCAGGAACTAAACCACCAGGGGCTAAACTAGGACCTAAACCATCAGGAACTAAACCATCAGGAACTAAACCACCAAGACATAAAGTGCCAAGGACTGAAGCGCCAAGGACTGAAGCGCCAGGGACTGAAGCGCCAGGGACTGAAGCGCCAGGGACTGAAGCGCCAGGGACTGAAGCGCCAGGGACTGAAGCGCCAGGGACTGAAGCGCCAGGGACTGAAGCGCCAGGGACTGAAGCGCCAGGGACTGAAGCGCCAGGGACTGAAGCGCCAGGGACTGAAGCGCCAGGGACTGAAGCACCAAGGACCTGAACGATGACCAGGATTTGAACCAGGGCCTAAACCAGGACTGATTGGACTATAACAGGACAAAATTAACAAACCCGGAGAGGACCAGGACTAAACCAGAATCTTATAAAGTTCAAATCATGTCTAAACCAGAATATATAAAAATTTCAGTCTTTCTCATTTTAATCAGTCAGTCCCCTATAGGGACCACAAAACATACCCCACCCATCCTGTTCCAGTGTGTCAGCATTCTTCTGCATATTTGTGGGCCCAAAATTCTGTCCCATTGCACCACAATGAAGGAGAGATGACAGTGGGGTGATGCTTAAGATGCTATAAAAATACCAAATTCTTTAATGAATTATTTCTTGGTAGAAAGGGTCAATTCAATATCTATACAAACATACGTGAGTATACAATGTACTGGGGCAGAGTGGTCATCCCGTCTCATTAAGGAGGTTGTAGATTAGACTCCTGATCTCTCTGAGTGGAGTGCACATGTCCTCCCTGTGTTACTGTACCTTGACAAAAATGGCGTTTTGCTCTTGTGTTTGTTAGTTTCTGCTTAGATAAAGAATACACTTGAAACAGAAATAAAGTCCAGAAAATGTTCTTAATAAAATAAAAGAAAGCAATACTTGTACAAAGACTGTGTGTTGACATTCCCATGCAGAGACTGCAAGTTTACACCTATACAATGAGTTTTATATGGCAACTATAGTGGGAGGCTACCTTGGTTTATTTATTTATTTATTTATTTATTTATTTATTTATAGCAGACAGTGCATGTTGACCAACAATAACTGTTTAACATGCCAGAATTAGCCAAGAGGCTAGTTTTCATCTGTTGTCCGTTGCCATGATGTACAGATGGCTCCTTGCAAATTTAAATAATTTACAAAGGACACAGAATAAAATAAAAATAAATGTACATTTACAGGTGTGGTAAAAAGGTAGAAAAGCATTAAGTCTTGAGCAGTGAATCATAGCAAAGACAAGCGAAGTGAATCATAGCGAAGACAAATGAAATAATTAAAACAGACAGGTTATTAAAAACAGCATGCAATTAATAACAGTAAAAGATTATGTTAAAAAGCACAAGAAAATAAACAAAGGGCGAATAAAAAGATTTGTTGAAGCAGAATTACAGAGAAGCACATGCAAAGGGACAAACACTAGATGACAGCAGCAGGAGTTTGGTGTTGACAGGTCTGATTTGTTAAAAGCCAATGTTTAAATTGAGACTTAAAAGAGTTGTATGTGGAGCTCTCCCTGATAATTGTAGGGATGCTGTTCCACCCTTTAGAAGCTCTAACAGAATAGGCTGATTGACCAAATGCTGTCTTTCTGAATGGAATCAGACAGTCTCCTCTTGAGGCTCCTCTAGTGATGCGGGTTGAGCTTGATCTTAGTTTAACAAAGTCATTGAGTGGTGGAGGGGCGAGTCCATGTAAGATTTTATAAATAAAGCAGGCATCTGTGAATCTTATCAGATTCTCCCAACTTAAAATATTATATTTAGATAAAATGCTGCAGTGATGGATGTGGCGTGGTTTTTTGTCTAGAACTTTGATTGTCTGTTTATACAGTGATTGTAGTGGTCTGAGTATGGTATGGTTGGCCTGGGAGAAGCTCGTCAGGCAGTCAGGTTTAGACTTGGCGCCTCCTCTTTGGTGCACAGGCCAACCAAGCTTCTTGGCATGTTGCACAGTCAAATCAGACTGCAACGAGCATCCTTCCGGTGTGTTGTCTGGGTAACAAGTCATAACCTCATCCATATCAGTAGTTCTTGGCCTACTTAATTAGTTTGTTATTAGACTGGAATATCATGTATCTGTCTTGTCATATGTCTGAGCCTCACAGCTGCGACCACAGTCCTTATTGTCACACGACTTCAGTACAGTAATGAACTATAGCAGTGATTAAATAAAATGGCTAAGCACAGTTATTTATCCCAACAAGCTCTATCTCTTGCCTCTCAGTAAGGAGGTTGCGAGTTAGACTCCTGAACTTTCTTCTGTATTAATTTATATAGAACTACATCGTTACACAAATCTTGCAGAGTCTTCTTGAATAGTATAGCCAAATATGTGAC
Organism: Periophthalmus magnuspinnatus; assembly: GCF_009829125.3. Classification (NCBI taxonomy): domain Eukaryota; kingdom Metazoa; phylum Chordata; class Actinopteri; order Gobiiformes; family Gobiidae; genus Periophthalmus; species Periophthalmus magnuspinnatus. The sequence goes on from NC_047126.1 coordinate 18,454,374, forward strand.
ATGCATATAACTTTACAGTTCATTGAACCTTTAATTTTGCATCAAATTGACCAACAACCTCCCTGACCAATTAGTGAGCTAAATTTGTAAATTATACTTTTTTTAATATTATAATAAAATGTTAATACCGTGTTGTTGTTTTTTTTCTCAGAATGGTGATTTTCTTCCCAAAGGAGGTCCAGTTGACCAGTTCAAACCAGTGGTGCCCTGGCCCCATGTGGAGGGAGTGGAGGTGGATCTCAACGCGGTTAGACTTAAACATGGTAAGATTAATGCTACAAGTAAAACAAAAATATGAAGATTTCTATGGTGAATTTGAGCCAATGGCCTAAGCAGGTACTATTGCGTATTATTGGGTATGACTACATCTGGAGGCTTAGACCACAACTGTATTTCTGTGTCTGAAGTTACAAACTGTTGCAAAATGTGCACATCTCTTAGACAGGGGAGAACAAACTGTACCAACCAAAACAATATACAGGTAACACTACGGACAATTTAGTGCAATTTAGAATCACAATATGTGTTTTAAATTTGAAGTGGTGTGTATTTATTTTTGCAATATACATTCTTCAATGATGGAAAACTCAACCTAATTCAGTACAGTTCAAGTTTATTTACACCACACATTTAAACAACTTCAGCTGACCAAAGTGCTTTGAATAAGTCAATAAAAAAGCAAATATGCAGATAGCATGATGCTTAGACTGAAAATCCACTTCTTCTCCATATCTTGATGTTTTATTGTTCTTTTTCTAATCTTAGACTGTGTTAAAGACTGAAAGGATCTGATCTGGGAGGCTGTTCCGTTGTCTGTGCGCTGCCACAGAAAAGGCTCTGTCAAAAACTGGTCAGGTGACCTCAGGGCTCTGGGTCAACATTTTGAATTGCACCCGATATGATATGGGGAACAGGTTTACAGCACAGGCTTGATCTGCTCTAGTCTTTTTGTTTTTGTCAGTAGATGAGCTGCAGTGTTCTGGACATTCTGTAAGGTCTGCAGGAGCCCTGGTTGAGCCCCACATACCAAGAATTACAATAATCCAGATGTGAAGTTACAAATATGGGGAGAGAGGACCCTCACACAGTCATGCCTAACAGTGGGTTTGTTTGGCTAAACACCACAATCTTAGTTTTATTTTGATTTAAGTTCAGGAAGTTTGTGCTCAGCGAAGTCTTCACATCCCTGAGACAGTCCTGGCGAGCTCTGACTGTGGTCTGGCTGTCATTGGTGGTCACTGGCAGATATATTTGAATGCCATCTGCAAAACAATAAAAGGCAACATTGTGCTTTCTGAAAACATCACCCAGGGGAACCATGTACAGAGCCAAGAGGACCAGCGCTAATGTAAAACCCTGTGGCACACTATACTCCAAGGGAGACACAAAGGAGTTCCTAGGTTCACAGAAAAACTCCTGTCTGACAGACAATTGAAACCAACAGAGTGCTGTACCCTTAATGCCCACATATGTCTCCAGGCATGACACACAAATATATGTATTACAACCATGGATACTTAACCATGGTTATAATGCACCTGCTCCACTAAATACTCTATATTAATTATACTTGATTTCTATACTAAGGAACAGATTTGCTACTCGCTGCCCAGTACTGATTCCGATACCACGATGATCATAAAAAACACACTTTCCTTAGATAGTAGAATGTTGATTTTCAGCATTAAATTGTAACACTTTCTTTTATATTATCATGTGATGTTATATCTCTAATCCCTCAGTTGTCCAGGTAGTTTCCATAGTGGTACATGGGCGTATGCTTGTTTATGGGGTCTTATACTTGTGTATAAACAGAACCGCTTTGAAAAGCAGAAAAGCTTTGACTTGAGCTGTATCAGAACAATAGACCTCTTGGAAGCATGTAGATTTTGTTCTCTTGAAACGATAATATTATATAAAGAAATGCTGCCTTTTTGAATTGCAAATTGTGACCTTTGAAAGGGGTCACAATTTGATTGCAGTTAATCAAGCAGTCATATTTTATGTCTAGTTGGTCTATGTCTAGTCTAAATTACAATACATTGATTTTCTTATAAATATTTTAAATATTCCAAGTCTTAAAGATTCTGTCCCTGATATTTTTCCATGTTTTTCAGCAAAATTTGTCTTGCCCCAGTATAGATATTGGCCTATTGTATAAGCAGCTATTGAGGTCAAAACAAGTCTACTCTGTACTGTCTCTCTGTATAAAGCATTTTATTTTCAGGAAGTGTGTGGTTAGCTAGTTGTTGCTTTATAGTGATGGTAAAACTCCACTTTGGTCTGTCAAAGTTTATAAACTAATCATGGGGAATAATTAGAATGCTCAGAATGCATGAGGTAAGTGAAGAATAACTTTGGACCACTGAAAACCGTCTGAAATACACTAGTTCTGTTTTTCATGTTTTAAGTCTATAAAATTAGGTACAGTGCCTTTAAATACATTATTTTCTGTATTTTATTTTTTACAATTTATTGCGTCATATAGAAGTTTCACACAAATTATTTTTGCATGACATTACAATTTTAGATACAAAAATGAGGATTAAAAAAACAAAACATAAATATTGTATTTTATTTTCTAGGAGGCGAGAACCACCCGCCAAACGCAGACCACAATCCAAATCAGAAACAGGTGATACAGCAACAGTACGTCACCTTTAAACCCCACACCCAGGCTTACACCAACCCCGTGCTGAAGAAGGGCATTCTGGGTAACTTTGAACCAGCCGAACCTGAGCCCCCGGGAGTGCCAAACGGGCCGGGGGAGGGGGCCAAGCCTTTCGTCCTGGGGCCCGAGTACAAAGAGGCAGTGCAGGCTTCCATCAAAGAGTTTGGGTTCAACATGGTGGCCAGTGATATGATCTCACTGGACAGAAGTGTCAGCGACATTCGGCATGAAGAGTAAGTGCCAAAGTCATGTGAAAATACACCATTTATTTACATAATTTAGTGTTTTACTTAAAATATTATTCTTACATAGACTCATGTTTTATCCATGCTTTACAGAATGCAAACCGGTACATTTTTGTTAGCAGCAATTTATTTTGTATTAAGAAACAAAGCTCTATGTTCTAGATAATAGCATTTCTTAAACCAGGACTGACTCAGCCAGGACTGACTCAGCCAGGACTGACTCAGCCAGGACTGACTCAGCCAGGACTGACTCAGCCAGGACTGACTCAGCCAGGACTGACTCAGCCAGGACACACAGGCAAGGGACGCAGGCAGGGGACGCATCCAGGGGACGCAGCCATCACTAAGCCAGGACTATAGTGACCAGGGGTGACTGTCTTTAGAGCTTCAACTCAAAAGTAGGAGGTTCACTTCACCTTGCCTAGTATGAATGTGGTGAGTTGGGCCAATGGTGCAGATAGGCAGCTCACTTCTGTCAGTCTGTACGCCTCAGGGTAGCTGTGGTTATAATAGTCGATTACCACCATGACTATGACATTCACTATAGGCTACTGCTCTGAGAGGCTTTGACAAGCCTGTATAACACATTATAGGTGTTAAGGCATTATTATTCAATTAACATTTCTTATTCATTATAGCAGCCATATATAATTATTTTTTTACAGGAGGTAATTTAATAATAATTTCAGATCATTGCATACATTTCCACTTGAGCATTGTTAGTTGTTTGACAGGTTTTGATCCCACAACAGGCTAGTCTGTCTATTGTTCTTTTGTTTACCCAGAATATTTTGAGGTGTGCCCTGAACTCTCCCATAAAATTCACTCAACCATTGTCTCATCTTAACCATTTCAAATAGACAAGGACATGGTCAGCCTCTCTATAGACATAACAAAGTCAATATAAAAAAGGAGTGATAAAGTAAACAGTATTTGCAGAAAGAAGAAATGCTTGTTCAAGCCTCAGCTTAGGTTTAAAGGCCAGCTATATTGTATATATTATATATATTTACAGGTTATTGCTTTGCCTAGAATGTTCCAGGGTATGTTAGTAAACTTATCTATATTTATATTTACTGAAATACTAGGGGTGTGTTTAAGTCCCTGGAGATTCAGTTTGATTTGACTTTGATTATTGGGGTCCCGATTCGACCTGAAATGATTCTCAATTCTAAAACAATTGTAAATTAAATTCTGAAGCTATTTTTCATTCAATAACAAAGAACATTTTCCACATTTCAAGTTTCCTGTTGTAACAATCTTTTATGTAAACTGTACAGCCATACAAAATAGAATTGTTCTTCGATCAGGCAATAATCTGAAAGAAAGTACCTGAAAGTCTATTTAAATGTATTTATTATTTTATTAGTTCATAATTCAATAAAAATTATAATAATTATTATTATGTAGGCCTAGGTAATGGGCGAACGACAGAGCTAAAGTAATTCAAAGTAGTGCTGATATACTGTCTCTCCTCTGTCTCAGTGCGGTCTCACATACAGTGGCTTGCAAAAGTATTCATCATGGGCCTCCTGGCTGCATCTCTGATGAGTGCTCTTTTTGTTTGTTCTGTAAGTTTTGGTGGACGGACATGTCTGGGTAGGTTTTCCAGTTGTGCCGTACTCTTTCCATTTCTGAATGATGGATTGAACAGTGCTCCTTGAGATCCAAGCCCCACTTTAAACTTCACCACAACTTTTTCTCTGACCTGTTTGGTGTGCTCCTTTTGACTTCATTTTGTGGTTTGCTCCCCAACACTCTCTTAACAAACTTCTGTGGCCTTCACAGCACAGCTGCATTTATACTGAGACAAGATTACACACAGGTGGACTTTTTTTAATCAACAGGTCAACATTCAATCTTTCCAAAATCAGGCAACTTCTAAAAGCAATTGGTTGCATTCAAGAAAAAGGGGGATGAATACTTGTGCACACTGCACTTTTCAAATTTTTTTAAAAATAAAAAACTTAAATCTTGTAAAATATTTCCTTCCACTTCACACTTGTGTGTCATTTTGTGTTTCTCATTCACATAAAATGCTAAGAAAACGTATTTAAATTTGTGGTTGTGACGTGATAATATGTGAAAAATTTCAGGGGGATGAATACTTTCGAAAGCCACTGTAAGTCTCATCCTCGGTCTGTGTGCTGTGCATATGTGTATGTCAGTGCACTCAGCCATAGGCCCCCTCCTCTTCGTTCAGGTGCACGGAGTGGTGGAGAGACCCTAGAGGCAAACGACTGTTTTTAATGAGTTTGTGCCATAACACATGTTTTTAAACACATTTAATACAACGTACAGGCTTATTCCCAGTTTACTGACAAAGAGAAATGCTATAAACTCCGCAGAGGCAATGTGAGATGAGTTTTGAGGTGGACATTTTACAGTGGAGGAAACTTTGTTATTAATATAATTTAATCAATCCAGAATCATTAAAACTTAGAATCGCGATCCTTTTAAGAATCGATTTTCAACACTCTTATTACATACTGCAACTTTAATATTGTCATGTGGTGGACCAATTTATGTATCTATTCTGTAAGAGGGTCCATCTTGTTTCCTAGAGTATGGCAATAATCTATTTATCTCAATGAAGATAAACACCACCTGACCATGGGATGCCACCTGGCCATGTTACAAGTCAGATCTGTGGAGAGGTGACAGAATGAATGCATGTTTTTCAGTGTATTTTTGACCAATAAAGACACCTGTAATTGATTAAATGTAATATAGATAAGTTGAATATTGTCATATTGTAGAACATTCCAAGCAAAACAAAAACGTCTCCGTGGAGACAAGCAAATTACACAGTGCATCTTTAAAGAAACTAGTTATTTTATAGTGAAAATGCCATGCTATTATGAAAAAAGATTTTCAATTCTCTTTGTGGTATCAAGTTTTGAGTCGTTTTCTTAATACCGTCAAGTGATAACAGCTTCGTGATGGAAGTGTACTGTAATCAAAACTTGTCGATTTAACATCATTCTACCTTCTAAAATCTAAACAGGTTAAACATTATCAAGTGTCTAAATTCACATTTTTTCAACCGTATCTAGCATGCATGTGATAATTTCATCATATGATACCAAGAGTGTTTTTACTCATCTCTCAAAAGTAGAGCTTAGAAATGTGTCAACTAACCACAATTCTGGCACGAGCACAAAGCATAACAATAAACCAGTGGAGATTTCAGCAGCATGCACTGAAATCCAATACTCCAGTAAGGCTTTATTTTGATATAATCAAAACTGATTGATAGAAATGATTCAATTAACTGTTCCATACTCCAACATGGCTATAGCTTTCTATAGATGACTAGTATATACCAGGAGTGACTCAGCAAAGTTGTTTCACAGCTCTTTTGTTTCACCAAAACAAATTAGTAAAAAGTAAAGGAGCTGTACCCATCTCAAAATGTCAAAAACAGAACTAGTTCATTAAAAAATCTGGTAGAGCTTTTAATGTATCTCTGTGGATACTGCTGCCTGTTCTCAAGTCTCAATCACTATACCAGAGTTTTCCCATAGTGTTTACTTTATGCTGCAGGTTCCTGAACTCTCAACATTTACTCTATTCTGTTAGCCCCAGGTCATTTTTGCTTTAAAGTGATGTTAAGATTGAGTTGAGTAAATACAATATCAGCATACGTTTATTATGTTCTGTTTGGGGAAAGCAGTGTCTAATATGTTAGGACATTTACAGAAGACTTTACAGCATTACACTGTAGTCTGTGATTTATATTACTTCAACGATATCAAGTATATATTGTCATGATTAAATAACTTAATAAAGCAACATGAAATTACACAAAGTCCTCAATTTGAGAATTCGGTTCACTACTAGTCATACCATCACTTTTATATATTGTGTACTACTTTGGAAATACTTGAGAGACAGATGACTTTTCAAATTAGTCAAGCAGCATAAAACCATAAATAATAGTAAATATAAACTATGATAAAATATAAGTAAGGGCATGCTTTAAAATAAGGTAAAAATATATATATACTTTGATATACAGTACAAAATATACAGTAAGGTCAGAACAACAGTGCAAATCTATCAGTGCAGGGCAAATACATTAATTGTAGGTCAAGTAAGTTGAAGTGACAGTTGTTATAAAGATGTCGATATACATCAAAATAAAACTCAATGTATTGTTACACCCCTACTTAAGTGAAGTTCCAGTAAGGCATAGGGCATTCAAATAAGTAGGATCTTCACTTAACCACTCTTGCAGGACTGTGATGCTGTGGTTAATACAATGTCTTCTGTCAATTTCTCTGTGTCTCTTGTGCAGGTGTAAATACTGGCATTACGACGACCGCCTGCTCACCTCCAGTGTGATCATAGTGTTTCATAATGAGGGCTGGTCCACTCTGATGCGCACGGTGCACAGTGTCATCAAGAGGACTCCGAGGAGATACCTGGCCGAGATAGTAATGATTGATGACTTCAGCAACAAAGGTACAGGTCCTGATTAGCTTGGGTTTAGGTATGGATGTTTATTTAGACTTTTACCTGATTATTTATTTCTACTGGAAATGGGTTGTTTTAGCCTATTTTGAACCTGGTTTAGAAACTGATCTCAGCTTTGTTTGCCTGAGATCCAGAATACACAGATCTCCAATACTTAATGAAGACCTTGTTACAGATCTGGTTACAGCTACAGTTTAGATGAGCGTGATTGACAGATTAATTAACCAATTAGGGACATGTATGAGCTGTCCGTATCAAAACTAAGATGGAGGCTGATGAGGAAAAATGAAAGGGAAAAAAAATGTCACAAGAGCCTGAAAAACATAGCTGATTTCTGCAGAGTCAGTATGAGAGAAGCACTAAACTCTTTGCATATGTCACCCAAAAAAAAAAGCTTGAGGCGCAACAGAGGAGTGGTGACCAGACTGATATCCCTCTGTATAAAAATACAAAGAGATATTGAGATATTTGTTCAAATCTGGTGAGAATAAAATGGTTCTAAAGCAGTGCATAGCTTGTGGGAAGACCTGAGTAGGGTATCAGGAATAATTTGTATTTATTTATTTTTCTAGAGCACCTAAAAGAGCGATTGGAGACATATATACAACAGTGGAACGGTTTGGTCAAACTTCACAGAAACGAAAAACGAGAGGGTCTGATCCAGGCTAGGAGCATAGGAGCCAAGGTGGCCACGAAAGGACAGGTAATACAATCAAATGCATACACTGCTATGAGAAAAATTAGGGGTTTAAATCTGTCAGGACTAGTTACTGAAAGGGAAACGTGATCTGCCCTTTAATCTGGCTGTACAGGTGTTTCATGGTTTGTGTTTTGTAGGTGCTGATTTACCTGGATGCTCATTGTGAGGTGGGAGTGAACTGGTACGCTCCATTAGTGGCTCCCATTTCAAAGGACAGGTAACACATCTATGCACAGAGCTTTTTCAGATAAGAGTTGGGACAAAACAATGCAATATTGTTCATCTATTGTTACTGTAATTTATGTCATAATGCATTAAACTTTACAGGAAGAGATATCTTTAACATTCTTACTTACAAGGTAGTATAGTTTCTTGAATGTGTTGCAGGTTGGCAGACAGGAATGCTATTGCCTAAGGTTGCTTAATATAAATCACACCCAATGATTTATTTATATATGTATATATGTACATGCATACATGCATACATACATGCATACATGCATACATGCATGCATACATGCATACATGCATACATGCATGCATACATGCATGCATGCATGCATGCATACATTCAGCTGTGGTGCAAACATTTATACAATAACAAATTAAAATGCCGTTGTCCTTTTGTACGATCTAAAGTGCAAATTTGGCTTGGCGAGATATTCTTGAAATGCTAATGAATGATTAGCATGCAGGTAAAATATAATGAGCTTTAAGAAATTTTTGAACAACTGAAACTAGTGTCTGAAATTTCCCTTGTGTGTGGTAAGAGTGCTGGTCTAAATATTAAGTTTTCAAGTTATTTTAAGCTTTCAGCGTTTAGAGTCATAACAGTCTATGTCTGTTATGAGTCTGTGTAAAGTCTTAGAAAAGCCGTTCAAAAGCCTGTACATGCACTAAATGTTGTGTGTGACATTATTTGGCAAGAAAACAACAAAACAACACATTTCACATTTTTGTGTGTATAAACCAATTGACAATGAAAGTAGCCTATCCATGCCATAGGTTGATTAATCATTTTTGAAGAACTTTTAAAAAATCTGTTAAGATACACATGTACCCAGCAACATTACTCTTGATAGGCTACATAAATGTTGCTTTGTAGGATACAGTTTGCTTTAAGCATGTTTTTTAGCATCAGATAAAAGATTTCTGTTCTACCAAAATGAATCCAGTTGATCAAACCAACTGGTTAGACATTCTTTGACATGAATACAGTAACTACAGTGCATTTGAAAAAGCCTCTCATTATAAGCAGTACTTTTGCCAAAGGGGTTACAATCATAATAGTTAATCAATATACAGTACTAACATTGTAGTTTCTGTCTGAAGCGGCCTGCAGACTACATCTTGTGCTTCTCTATAGGACAGTTTGTACAGTGCCCCTCATAGATTACATAGATGGTAACGACTACACCACGGAGCCTCAGCAGGGGGGCGATGAGGACGGTCTGGCTAGAGGTGCATGGGACTGGAGTCTGCTCTGGAAGAGGGTCCCACTGAGCCAGAGGGAAAAAGCCAAACGAAAACACACAACTGAACCGTACCGGTAAAAACAACACGACAGCTACCATGCACTAATCACTCTGCCATTCTTTTTTCTATCCTCCACCTCTTCACCCCCATACCACTCTCTCTGTAAATTGTATGCTCCAATGGATTGCCGTGCTTTTTGCCTGCTTGCCCATCCCTCCTCCATCACCATCAACGCCGCCGTCACCATATTTGCTTGCATGGTTTTGCTCCACCCATCCATGCATCCATGCTATCCAAATCTGGATCAGAACGGTGTGTACGGTGCCCCTGATCGACTCCATTCATGGGCAGCAGTTCACAATGGAGCCACAAGGGGGAGGCGACGAAGACGGTTTCGCCAGAGGAGCCTGGGACTGGAGCATGCTCTGGAAGAGGGTCCCACTCGGTGACAGAGAAAAAAAACACAGAAAGACTAGGACTGAGCCATATAGGTACTAATACAAGTAATGCAAGTTATATGGCGTAAAGTTAAAGAAGTCAGACCAAATCTATTTTAAGAATATATACACAATACAAACCTTGATATGTTCATCAGTTGCCATGTACATATTGGCAAACACTGTCAAAAAGTTTTTAAATAGTCTGAAAAATCAAGAAAAAACAAAGTAGATTTAAACAACACATTTTGGGGAGCCTGTGATTAATTTGAGCATTCATGGTTCTGTTTAGGTGTTAGATTTTCTGCAAAAAGGTGAGGGTGACTAACTGAAAAACTGGCTAATGCTTGGCTGTGAAGTTATTTGAAAGGGACTTGTTTAACAGTAAAAATCTGCTCCCCTGTTGTACTTCCAAGTAAATCAGTTCTTTCTGGTTAGATTGTGTTGAAATAAAGCTCAGATTAAAGTATAACAAAGCCTCAGGCGCAGCATGCTTATGGTTAGCGTCACACCCCCAGGGGACTTGATGACGTCACCTGCAAAGTATCACTACACCATGTAATTACTTTGAACTAGGAAATGTATTGATAAATACTGTATATATTTCTTGAATTAAAAGTGCACTAGGACACTTTTTTAGTGGAGAGTCCACCACCTCCTTATCTCGACATAGTACACCTTAAACTATAAACTGCTACAATTAAATCCAACACTTTACCAGCACTTAAAATGTCTCTTAATTTATATATTTTGTCAGTATTTTTCTATTATTTTAAATACTAGGACTTAGGCATATGTAGTTCATAAAACAAGTACATCTTTGACATTGTATTGAGTTTTGGGTAGCTTGAAACTTCTGGTATAAATTGACTTCCGGTCTGGGGCACTACACACCCCTCGTCTTCATTCATTTATCCTATCTCTGTCACTCTTTTCACTAAAACCTTATATTTTCTACTCTCATTATTGATCTCTGCATGAATATTATTCTCTTATTTTGTGTTTTGAAAAGTATCTCCAGACAGAAGGGGCTGGGTAAAAATTCACTGTATTGTTTGCATGTGCTAAGTGGGGTTCTGCATGTATGTTTTGAATTTTCTGTCTTTTTTAACAAATCCAGGACTGGGTACTGGCATGTACTAAATGATATTGGGGAAAAAGTATATATTTAAAAACATTCCTTTTGGCAGTTTGAATATATTGTGGGTCATAAGAAAGCACAAATGCTGCAGTATAGACATTATTAACTTTGCTTTCCCAGCACAAGTTAATGATCAAAAGATGCGCTGTGTAACTTTCATCTCAAGCATCCTTTTGTGCCCTGGAGAGCGCTATATTAACAAAATTATTTTCTGGTGGAAGGTCCACCACTTCCTTTTGTCCATGGAGCTGTTAATGCTTTGCCTCTAATGTTCCACAGTACAGTTTTAAATGTATTAATTTATGGGTGTTTGTTTTGCGTAAAACATACTTGGCCCTGTGATGCCACATGATTGTGTTCATGGAGATACAGAAGTTTAATCTTTTACTGTGTGGACCATTCTGGGCAAATAAATAACATAACCATGGAGACAAGAAAAGTACATAGTGCAGCTAATTGTTTTAGATATTGAAAACAGTATTGTTCATCACTGATTTTGTAAACTGGGAATTGAACTAGTATCAAAAATACAAAAAACAAAAACTGAATAAAATTCAAATTCAAAATTTCATTCAGTTTAATTTCACATTACATCAAAGAGTTACATGTCTTGGCAGCACCCTTGTATTATTAAATAGTAATTATGCTATTTAAAAAAGGCTACTTAACATCCATGAATAATACAGTTAGTTTATTCATTGAAATCAAAGTAACACATTTCTAATGCATGATAACAGCATCATATTGCCCAGCCCTATCTGTACAAGTAAGATAGTGGAAATGGTTACCGAGGGGTTGTTTAAGTTTTATTTATTTTACCGTTGCAGGTCTCCAGCGATGGCCGGAGGTCTGTTTGCCATTGAGAGAGATTTCTTCTTTGAGCTGGGTTTATATGATCCCGGATTACAGATCTGGGGAGGGGAGAATTTTGAGATATCCTACAAGGTGATGAGAAACACAAATAAATAGCAGTTTGTCTGTGTAGTCCCTTATTTCAGTCAGTTGTATAAATTTATCTGGACCTGGACAAACATAGGACTGGGAGAGGTTCGCAAATGGGTTTTAGCACTAAATCAACTGCACACATACCAAATATTTTGTGTTGCTGCATAAGAACTTCAGCCTCCTTCTGTGGAATACTGCCTAAGATTAATCTACAGAGTAAGGGCAATGCGGGTACTAGAAAACCTCGATTAAACCATGTAAAGTAATCTAAAAAGTGAACTAAAATGATACCAGTCAGTGAGTGTCTTTACATGCACTCAAGTAGCCTGGATATTTTGTTTTTTTGTTTTTTTTAAAGTCTTTTTTTAGTCTGTGTGTCCATGTATACTCAGTATCCTGATTTCATTATCCTGGATAAGGCAGTACTATCGAGGTCATGAGAAACCGGGATACTCACTAGGATATTCCAACAGTATTCAGGATACTGTGGCATGGATACACAGTAACCTAAGACTGAATCAAGGCTAAAACAATTTATATTGTTGCATATTTTTTCTTTTTCAAGTTTGTGATTTGTTGTAAGTCTTGTTTTCTTCTGTATTATGTCAGATTTGGCAGTGTGGGGGCCAGCTTCTGTTCGTGCCCTGTTCCAGAGTGGGTCACATCTACAGACTGTCGGGGTGGCAAGGCAACCCTCCCCCAGCTCACGTGGGATCTTCACCAACACTCAAGGTTAGACTTAATAACACACAGATATATCACTGTCAGATTACTGTAACAAATGAACACATTTAATTAATTTCACACTTATTGACACATTGACACAAATTACATAGCTATAGTATATTCAGTTTCATTCATACTATAGAAAAAACACTTTATAATAACTACACCGTAATAAATGTCAATAAAGCATGAACAATGACTTAATTCATAATGAACAAATCATGATTACGCATGATTAAGACTGTGTTATTACTTAGTTAAAGGTTTAGGGTTAGGAGTTAGGGTATTTAATTACGGTAAGTTGTCACTAAGCTTGGATCAGTTGTAGTGTAGTGTAGTTATTCTAATCTATAATCATGAACAACTCTTGTGTATTCTCCAGAATTATGTGCGCGTGGTGGAGGTTTGGTGGGACGAGTATAAAGACTATTTCTACGCCAGTCGCCCTGAAACACTCACTCTGGCCTACGGAGACATCAGTGACCTCAAACGCTTCAGGTACATTTATTGACTTGCTATAATTATTGTAATGCATTTTGCTTGTGAGTTTGTGAGTTAAACATATTTCATACTTTAAGTTACATTTTGGTTTGCTGTAGAGTCAAAACTACAAAACCTCTGCTCCACTAGAGTTCAAGAAGTGTAGTTTAGTCCCTGGTCCTATCTCCCAATTGCCTGGTAAGTCCAGAATGATAACTGTAGGCCTTTAGTTGTTTAGTCAATTAACTAGTCAATGGTGTCTTAGTCGGCCAAAGCATTGGTAGTCAACAAATTATTTAATTTTGAGTTTAAGGATTCATATGGGACAACAGCTGATAGGTGAATGTATGGTGGGCGTTAGTTGAAGATTTGAGAGTTAATCATGAGTTGAATCTGCCTCTTTATATATACGGACACCGGTTCCAAGTACATTTCAGTATAAATAGTTGTTTGTTGTCACATGAGATCTCTTTGCAGTTGCAGTCTTGTGAGTGCAGCTTGGGTCAGACACATGGTCAAATCATAATAATTTTGATTGTTTTTGCCATGCTCTCTTTTAGTTGACTTATCGTTCAACCAGATATCTCTTTAATCGACCAATAATTTCATCGAAGTATAATTTATCCGACTACAGCCCCAGGGATGTCAGTCAGATCCTCACTCCCTCCATCGTGTCTTAAGCCAAGATCAAACATGGCCATCTAATCTTTTTTTTTTTTTCAGTGACATGTGAAATGAAGGACTCATTGGTCACTCACTCATTTTGAAAAAAATCTAATATCTGCTTACAAGGAAAAAAGAATGAAAAAATAATATTAAAGAAGACTGAAAAACATAGAAGACTCCATGTGCTGCTGAAATAAACAAACCTGATTTAATGGCTTTGAGTTTGTTCTGAGATGCAGAGGAGGGGGTGACCACACTGAGAGATCTTCTGTATTAGACTAAAACCATGCAGTCTGGTTCTCTTTTTATTAGCTGTCAGTTTATGATTTGCAGTGTCACAGTCAAGGCCAGACAACCTCTTAACTAAATACATGCTAAATGTAAAAATGTCCAAAATTAATCTATAAATGATAATAATTTAGTTGTGGGATAAACAAGGTAGTGTAAAAGTGCAATTAAAGACAGCACAAAGGTTTAAATGGAAAACATCTCCAAACTACTTCAGTTTGCAGTGAATCACATCTTTATGCAGAGTAGCTGCGGTCAATAATATCATCTTAACTGTCGTTTTTGTTTGGTGTTTTTCTTTCAGGGAGGAGCACAGGTGTAAGAGCTTCAAATGGTTTATGGAGGAAATCGCGTACGACATCCCTCTGCATTACCCTCTGCCTCCGAAGAATGTGGAGTGGGGAGAGGTCAGTACATAACACTGTTTACAGACTCATTTATTTATCTGTTTAAAGGTTTTGTTCCTGAATTTTACCATCTTAAAACATGGATAATACAGTTTGTTAATTCCAGTGCTCCAAACTTATTACTCATTCTCCTAAAGAAATTGTAGCATTCTAATTATCCACAGCAATGAGATTATAAGCAATTTTCATATCTTCAGAGGCCTAAGCAGAGTGCTACCATCAACTGCATGCTAACAGCGCACCAGCCTTACTTTCTGGTCCGTGGATGATAAAAACATTTTATACCAGTAATAAGATCCAGACAGCACACATATCCCAAGACAACCTTTAACTACTTTAACTTTGGTTTTGTTGCACAGTTTTGACTAAAATAGACTATATTGTACCACAAAGGAAATTACTCAGTAGCTCAAAACTATAATATAAGAATAGTTCTGAATTAAGGAATAATAGCAAAAGCAAATGGAATGATAATTAAACTATAACTATCAATAGTAGCAAGGAAATTGTGTCAGAAAGTGGACAAATATTTAGATTTGGCTCTCTACAAGTAAAATGAACTCTTAACTAAATATAAATCCTGTTACATTAAATTTTGTGGCAGATTCGTGGATTTGAGACAGGTTACTGCATTGACAGTATGGGACACAACAATGGAGGAAACGTGGAGATTGGACCCTGTCACAGAATGGGAGGCAACCAGGTAACCCAGAAATGTAATTCTTAATTGCTATGTTAGCGGTCCTAAATTTTCATCATTCTTAAACCCATGGATATACTCTTCCAAAAACAACCCTACTGGCCTAATGTTACTCTGCTGCAAGTGTGAGTGGATCAATAGACATTTTTAATGATAACTGTTGTATTTGTGCAGTTGTTCCGCATTAATGAGGCGAACCAGCTGATGCAGTATGACCAGTGTCTGACCCGAGCCAGCGACAACTCGGCTGTCATCATCACTCATTGCGATCAGAACCAGCACAATGAGTGGAAGTATTTTAAGGTGAGACAAAACGGGCTCTGAGGAAACTATGTACTGTCTGTGTAAACTAGAGCCCGACTTGTATAACATTTGGAGTCTGTTGCTGCTGGTAGCCTTTTTTTTTTCATCTTGATGAAGAATCATTGTGTCCGAAAGCATTGACACCAGAATCCTTGTGGAAGCACTAGAGCATAAGGTCAAAAATATTCTTTTCAGCTCCTCTCCACAGACAGCATATATAATATAACTGTTAAATGCCATACTTTGGAACAATAATGTTATGTAGACAAGCTAGTGAAGCTGCATCCTCTGCCAGAAAAGTGACATAGTGCACCTTTAACCTTAGTCTACTAGCTTAAATACTAATCCACTTTCGTTGCAATAAGGCAATTTGGGACTGCTTTACCTAAAAGACTGAATTGGCTGACAGTGATTCACAAGTTCCAAGGCCTAAGTGCCAATAGTATTTTGGCCACAATTAACTATTGTATTTGTTCTGTGAATTGATGCTTTGCAGTGACATCATGCTGGGGGCTTTCCACCTGTATGTATATGGCGGATATTTTCAGCATTGTGAAACAATGCACACATTGGCAAAAAAAACATACCTTGCAAAAACTGCCGGGTATGTTTTTATATAGGCTTAAAACTTAATCATAGCTTAAAACTTTCTAACTTGAGTAACAGTGCAGTGCCCCCAGTTTGCATCACACCCCCAGGGAATGTTGATGTTATCAGCTGTTAAGTATCATTTAGAAATGTAGTTTTTGTTCAGAACCTGTTCTACTATTAGAACTGGATGGCAAAAGAAATGTATAACTTTTTTTAAATTAATTGTTTTGTTTTTTTTTATTTAATTTTAGAAATAAATAACCAACTAATACATTAAATATTGATTCCTGAAGATAAACATAAAATACTGTTAATCATTGCAGTTTAACACTACAAACTGTCACATTTCTTCTGCTCCAAACCAAATGCTTTAACTGATAGAACTGGTTGTAGACCTCCCAATTATTAAGACCCAAGCTGATCATGGATGACTAGAAATAAATTTTGAGCTCGATTGCACCATCCTTCAAGTAGATATGATTTTTATATTTTTTTAATATTTAGTATTTTAATATTTAGTATTCTTTGAGGTATAACTTTATGGTTGTGCAGTGCACAAATGGGTAATGGACATTAATAATGGCACATGTATCTTGAGACTGTTGCCTGACTATACTGTATGTGTGAGTGTAACTGTGTTTTTAAGCTGCGGGCAGTGAGCCCAAGACAAATTTCCCTTTTGGGACAATAAAGTTTATCTTATCTTATCTTATAAAAACATAAAACATATTAAGTACTATAACACTATAGCAGTACGGTTGAATAACCTGCCTTGTCTATTTTCTCAGGATCTGCACCGGTTCACTCATATTTCAACAGGTAAATATATACGTTGTAATACACATATGTCCAATCATATGCTAGTATACTCAGTAGCAGTATACTTAGTTGCAAAAGTCTGCCTCTTCAGTCCTTTTTATATATAACACTGTGTGGTACAGTGGATAATAAAGTTAATCTTTATCCTTCTCTCTGTAGGAAAATGCTTGGACCGCTCCGATCTGCTCCACAAAGTTTTCATTTCGGATTGTGAGAACACTAAAACCACACAGAAATGGGAGATGAACAACATTGTGGCTGTATGAGGAGCTAAATGGAACATAAACCTGCACTAAAAATCAACCACTTCTTATCCCCGTTTATGGAGAAATACAGTGGATAATAAGAGGACAAAATACCACACCATGTTTACAAAGGCTCATACTGTCCTCTAGAGGGAGACATTTTGAAGATGGATGAAATTTGAATGGACAGCGTGAAGGCAAAGAATATTTCGGCACATCTAAAGTTGAACAAGATGGCACTGACATTATGTTGAATCAAAACACAGATAGTCAAGACGGTTAACTTTATTTAGAGGTACATTATGTAACTTTTCTGGGTGAGAGTCTGCCACCTGCTTGTCTCCACGTTGATAGTCTTGCTTTGCCTGTAATGTCCCACAGCATAAACATATCTATAATGCATTTATACAGTTACAGTTTTTTTAACACTTGTAAAACATTGAGCCTCTGCACAGATCTGACCTGTAACTTGGCCGTAAGTTTAATTCCATATTTCTAGAACATTCTTAGCAAAGCAATAATATAACTATGTAGACAAGCAAGATGCGGCTCCTTCATTATAAACATTACATGGCTTGGTCTACTCGTCTTAAGTCTAATCCATAATCTCAATTAATTTATACAATATTGGGATTTCTGCTCAATATCAAACACAATGGACTGCTTTAAGCTATTTTAATCCTATTTTATCATATCTAAATGAACAAGATGGCACTGAAATTATGTTGAATCAAAACACAGATAGTCAAGATACTCATCAATTGCTAGATTTGGTCCACACTGGTCTTAATAGTAATTTATGTTTTCAATGGAATGAAAAATGGTAGCTCTATAATACAATGTGGATCTGAAATAATTATGTTAAGCAAAAAAGTCAAAAAATACTAAGAAAATCTGTAGGTTTCGATTTATAAAATGTATTTGAATATGTATTTTTCAAGTGTGAACAGGCCTGAGACGGCACAGACGCAGAATGGACATAGCCACATTTGGGTGACAAGATGGCTCTACAACTATTGTATCAAATAATATAATGGAAATATTAATTTTAGGCTGTGTCCACACTAGTTGCCCACACCATATGTTTTCAGTCCAACAAATTGTAATTCACAAACCTGAATTATCCTATTTTCCTGATCCGGAAATAGCATAATTCAACCAATTCAATCGAACCAAAACAAGCGAAAAATGCCTTAACAAGGAAAATCATGAATAAAATCTGCCCTTTTTCACATTTTACTTAAAAAAAAAATGCAACATTTCTGTCATATCTGTATATTTATTTTCTTGCGATAAAGAATATTTGCATCAGTTAATATTGCATATTTGATATTTTGGCAATATACTGTGCAGCCCTGTCTTTGTGTACTTTGAAGAGTACAGGACATACACACTCCAGAGATCAGGATTCTAAACCACAACCTCCTCAATGAGAGGCAGGACACAGGATAACCACTCTGCCACAGTAACAGAGGACATGCACACTCCAGAGATTGGGAGTCTAACCCACAACCTGCTTAGTGAGAGCAAGGATGTAGGCTACTTTAGAGAAGAAAGTTCAAACACCAGTTGCTTTTTGACAACAACTTTGACACAAAGTTGTGTAGCTGTATAGATTTACTGACAACATCACTAATTTTGATTTCACTTGTTTTTGAGAGATATTCCTTTAAGACCTCTTCTTAAAATTACTGAGAATTCTTTGAGAACTTTCTGCCATAGTTCAGTAGCTGACCAATCAACTGTGACTTCAACCTGCCTGAACACGTGAAGAAGAAAAGACTAGATTTTGGGGAGTTTTTGAATAACTTAATTATTTTTGGGGGGGTAGAGATATTTTGAATGGGTTTTGGTGGTGAATGAATGATGCTATGATAAAGTATGTAATGTTTTCTACAAATGTAAATAAGTTTCTTTATAAAAATCATGATGCATTTTGTGCAGGGGCTTGAATGATGTAAATATTAAGTTATAAGAGATTTAATAATTATATGGGCTGAGGTTGTGGGAGGAGAATAAAGAGAATGGTTTCTATTTGGTCTGCTGTACTTTGTGCTCATATTAACAATGATGTATGGTATATACGGCAACTACATTTATTGAAAATCACAACAGAAAAAAATGTAATTCTAGGCCCATGTTAAGCATTTAAGTCCAATTATTCACCCCTGAGGATCAATTTAAGCACTATGAAAATTTTCTGGTGGAGAATGTGCCACCCTGCACTGTTAAATATTACTTTGCCTGTAATGTTCCGCAGTATGGCTTTAAATGTATCTACCTACACTGAAGCACTGAGGCACGCTACCAGGTCCAGTTACAGGTCAGATCTGTGACGAGGTGAGCTCACTCATAAGAATGTAAGTAATGTTTTTCCAAGGTATTTTTGAGCGATAAAAACACATAAAATGAACAAACAGAGAAGTTATATAGTGCGCCTTTAACGCTGAAGCAAGGAACAATTTGCATTTAACAATATTTTATCAGTGCAGACAAAAGCAAGCAATCTAAAGCGTGTGGTTAATTTAGGGCAGCCAAGTCACTTTCCTTAGACAAGACATTGTAGCTCTCTATTACTACATTAATTAGTTAACCATTTATCCACTGTTTTTCTTTAGTTAGATGTAGAATTAGCTTAGCCATCAATGATACAGTCACTTGAAAGTTTACTGTAAATGTATTATTTTGAAAGAATTTAGTATGCCACGAGATGCCACTCTAAGCTAAAATCCAGCCTGTACCGTGACCCCCTAAGCTTAGTCTCTCACTGTGTACTCCCTAACTCAGACAATGGTGATTCTTTACAATCTGTTTACAAGCATGAAGTCAATTAATCATCCCACAAATCATCCTACAAAAACATCTGATCTGAGGTTTGGCGATTCAAATCCCACTCTTGCAAAAAAAAACCATCAATGGCTGAGTGTTCAAATCCACTGACCCACAGGCTGGGGGTGAGATTCCAGCTCCCAGAAATGAATACTGTTGCTGAGTCCTTGGGCAAGGCACCTATGCACAGTGGTGTGCAAAGTGCTTTGATCCAAATTGTTCTTCAAAGTATAGTTTTTAAAATGCTATTTCTTTTTTTAAAATTCATTCTAAGTGTAGAGGCCATTTTATGCCTAGGTTTTAGATTTCCTTCTAAGACAAATTAAGAGATAGTCATTCAATTAAACTGTATTATTTTGTAGCAATTTCATCTAGATTCTTATGTCTAAATTGGGTTTAAATGATATTATTTGGGTGTTAAGGTTGGAGCCAGGTAGGCTGCTAAATGAAGACAGATGGGGGAGCTCTAACAGCCCTGATGTTTTGTGTTTTCCGTTCTAATTTATGGTTTACCACTTCTGGAAAATTGTCGATACTAGTAGAATCTCACCTTCATTAAAACAGCAATAACTTTCTGTAAGTCCAGACATTTCTATCATTACCCATGTACAAGCCACTTTAGCTGCCAGGGCTGTTAGCTTGGTCTTAACGTGTGCAAGTTGTTTTTGCCACTACACCAAGTACCCCCTGGTTAGTGCTGCAGACCCTAGAGGGCTCTGTACTCCTGATTGGGAAACACAACTGTGAATATAGGACTGACTTCTCGCTATCTCCTCTCTCTCCTCGCTTGCTCTCTCCTTCCTCTCTCCCTATTTCTTTCTCTCTCTCTTTACCCCCTTCCCACCTCCCACTCCCCCCTCCCTCTCTCCTGTCCCTCTCTCTCGTTTTCTCTCTCCTCTCTCTTTACCTCAACCCACCTCTCTTCTCTCAACCCACACCCCTCCTCTCTCCTCTCTCTTTACCCCCACTGCACCTGACCCCACCTCTCCTTCTTCCTTTCTCTCTCTTTACATCACTCCACCTCTCTTTCCTCTCTCTCTTCACCCCACCCCACCTCTCTCTTTCTCACCCCCTCCTCTCTTCCCCCTCTCTTTCCTTGCCTTCGCTGTGTGTGGGGCACCTCCAGTGGACTTCCAGGACTCGGCTCCAGGACTCTGCTCAGATTTGGGCCTAAAAGCGGATTATCCTTGGGGTTCTGGGACAGGGTGGACCATGACTCCGTCTGGGACTACTCTGGTCCTACTTTTACTGCAGTTTGTGCTCATTTGTACCGCTCAGGTGAGAAGGAATTTCATTACCTGTCTACAAATATAGCATAGCCAACAGGTTCTTTGCAGTAAATAAAAAACTAAAACTACCATTCAAATATACTATGTCTATGATTAGGGTTAGGCTGGATATTTTTGTGTGAGAGTTGTGTATCAGGGTTTTTGTTTTGTTTTTGACATTTTAAAGTGGCAGATTTTTTTTGTTTTTTGCAACAAAGAAAAGAAATTGTTCAATGTTTTATTTTGACAAATACATTTGTTGTCTCTTGAAAATGGCTTGGAACTGGACTGAGAATAGTGGTGTACAGTAACATATTGACATTTAGATATTCAAACTTGTTGACTTAACATAACAACATAATTCAAAAACTTTTGACAGCTGGTGAAACACATAAAACATATCTCAAATAAAAAAAATAGACATTGATACATTTAAACAATTTTAGAGATTTGGTCTAAACCAGATCCAAACCAGGACTTAACTATTCATCAGGTAGGATTAAATTAGGGCTAAATTTGGACCAACAATACCACATTGTTGTATCTCTTAGTTCAAGACTAAAAGTCTCATTGTACTGTGTGACCTTGGAGGAGCTGATGACACAGATTGACAGCCTTTCTTCCAATGTACCCCAGGGCAGCTGTGGCTACTGAAGTAGTTTATCAGACCAAATGGGGAATGAGTAATGCACAAAAAAGCAACTTTGAGTATCTGGAAAAGCACTAAATAAGATGAATGCATTCATATTGTTATGATAAAAAAAAATCACAACAAGTAGTTTATTAAGAAGGATTCAGGGTTTAGTAGTAAGTAGTAGACATATTTAAAGTGTTAAAGTTACGGTGTTAGCTGAGTAGTTACTAAGTCTTTGTTCATGACTTATTAAAAGTGTAGTTATTGTTAAGCGTTAATAACAAGTCAACGCTTTTGTTTACATTAGCAATTTTCCTATACTTTTATAAGTTTAGAAGATTTTACTCATATATATTGTGTTGCAGCTATGTTTATTTACTTTTTTTATATAATTCTCACATATTCATGCCTCCCTCTCTCTTTCTCCTGGACCCCCCTCCTCACACATAGCCCCCCAGACTAACAGTTCTATAATTGATGCAGGTTTGAGCTCGGACCTTTAGCCTCACGCAGCTAACACAAAGAGCTCTGTGTTAGTGTCTGCTGATTTCTACAGGATAAACTAACGGTATTCAGATCGTTTTTATGTAAAGGTCAATTATCCCACTGCTCTGAACAAGATTCTGTCTAGACACTTAGAGGTACAGAGAAAATGTAAGATTGATATTGTATTAGAATCTGATCAGAAAAATAGTTTATTCCTTTTGTTTAAATACTTGAATTTCAATTCCTTTAAGATAAAATATACAAAATTCTCAGAACAAGTGTAAAATCGATTATTATTGTCTATAACTGCAAAGGGATCTATAACAGCAAGCACTCCTATAGTAAATATTTCAATATTATATTTTCATTGTTATTGAAATCATCAGCCACACAGCCCCAGCTCTTTACAGTCCTTCT
The DNA here is from genome assembly GCF_009829125.3 of Periophthalmus magnuspinnatus. Classification (NCBI taxonomy): domain Eukaryota; kingdom Metazoa; phylum Chordata; class Actinopteri; order Gobiiformes; family Gobiidae; genus Periophthalmus; species Periophthalmus magnuspinnatus. The sequence continues at coordinate 18,477,327 of NC_047126.1, forward strand.
CTCTGAGCCTCTGTGCTGCCCTGAGCACCTCTGTACTGTCCACATCAGTCTGACATGTGTGCTCTGAGTCTAAGTTAGCTCTGTGTATTTACATGTGTGTCCTGAAACAGTTAAAGTCTGACCTGTTTATGTCCCACAGAGGGGTCCTGTCGGCCCCAGAGGTCTCCCGGGACCCCCAGGACCAGCCGGAGTCCCTGGAGTCGACGGCATTGATGTGAGTATCACTTCAGCGTGGGGTTTGTGAATTTCATGTGTTTTTGTTGATTCTTGAGTCCTGCAGCCACGTGACAAGTACAGTCACATTGGGCTTGGATCCTGGTTCAGATCTGGAGGGTCCTCTGAGTCTGACTTAGTCCTAGTGGACAGATTTGAAAGTGGGTGGGCTTTGCTTGTATTTTCTGGTGGCATGTTTCTCAATTGGGCTTAATTGAGAATTTATCAACTTGTCTATAGGGGGTTGCTGGAACATCTCCCTGTAGAGATTGAGATCATGCATGGTAAATTGAATGTTTTGGGGTAAATCTGCCATTATTGTTGACAGTTGGAAAAGTAAAAGAGTACTCATTTACCCTGGACCCAGTACAGGGAGGGGCCTTCCTAAAGTCTGAGAACATGTAATGCGGGTCAATCTAGTTATTCAGGGCTCAAAATTTCTTCCTGTGTCTGGGTGGATTTCCCCCAGGCACTGCGGTTTCCTTCATCACCCGAAAAACAGGTGAAATGCTCCAGCTAAGACAGTCCTGACCAAACCCAGCTCATGATCTGGAGATGGATTCCCGGGCGCATCACTGTGGCACTCACTGCTCCTGACAGGTTGCTCCAGTGCCATTGAAGGATGTGTCAAACGCAGTTTCAACAAGTTTCCCTACTGGAATAATAAAGGCTAACCTTAACCTAACCTTAACAAAAAACATTTTTGACATGATCATAAATCTCTAGTTCTCTTTACTAATACGTTTTTTGTTATTTTCTAGGGCGACAGAGGAGTAGACTCCACAGTAGATGGTGGGCCAGTGAGTACAGACTGTGTGTAAATAAGTGAATGAATACTGATGGAGACATTTTTATTTAAACCCATTTTGTTTTATTTCTAGGGCCCTGATGGTGACAATGGTAAAGACGGAGCAGATGGAGCTCCAGGACTTGCAGGAGCTGACGTAAGTGTCATCTAAAAAAGGTGTAAAAAACATAATTATTTCTTTCATTTGTCAAGAATTTAGATACATGTCAATCCATGTCATATAATACAAGTCATAGTGCATCTTTAACATTAATGTTTTTCCATATCAGTCGTATGGCATTTTTATGAGGAATATTTGAAAGGAAAAAAACTGAAATGTAAAATCTACAGTGTTGCATGTTAAACTCCAAGTATTTGTTCATGTTAAAGCTGGGGTACCCAACTTTCTGGTGATCAATTAACCAAATAATCTTGACAACTGCAATAAAACACATGTAAGATCTTAGCGGTCAAATTCCAGCCCTGATTCGCTGCTGTTGGAACGTTTTTCTTGGCTTCTCTGAGTAAAAGTGAGAGGAGAGAAATCACTGTTACCTGAATGAGGGCTATTTCTGTGCAGAGGGTGCCAGGGACAAGCCGGGCTTTGTGTGAATTCAACCAGGATCGTCTAACAGAGCAGAAAGAAACCAGTGTACCAGACCAAAGTGTTTAGGAAATGGTTAAAAAGAACTGATTTAGAGAACCACACCCAGAGGTCAAAATAAGGTCATGTACATGACTGCAGGGAATAATAATGGATGGTAAAAAAGGTAAAATCTTATTGCTTCATGGAAAACTTAGGGTTGTGGGTTCAATTTCAAGATCAGATGAGGCATTACACTTGCACACACACAAATTCTGGGTTTTGTCGTTTCACAGGGAATTTACACTGACTCGCATTGCGTCGTAAATTTAACCATAGTCACTTCTTGCCTAACCTAAACTAATTCATTCATTTTAAATAATATTATTGTGTATAATAATAAAGGATTTATGTCATAAGGACCTGATTTGACCCCATAATGGAGGCAGGCGAGTGTGTATACAGATTTTTAGTTCCCACAATGTGATCAATACCCACACACCACATCAAAATTGGGATTAAAACTGGACCAGGACTAAAGCTTCAGTATTTAGGTGCCCCTGTAGTAACGGAAGCATGTTTAGTGGTTAGCACTCTTTCCTCACAAGAAGAGGGTCATTTTCCTGGGCTGGGTAGAAGTTGCTTGTTCTTCCTTTATTTAGATGTTCTTTTCTCTGGGTGCTCCAGTTTACTCCATCAAAATAAAACTTGCACTACAGTTTGTCTTTTTTCATCTGATGGGCTTTTCTGTGATGGGGTTTAATAGAAAATAAAAGACACTTGAGGTTTAATTGAGATACAATATACGACAAATATATATGTGACTTTATGTTTTTAAACAGGGACCAGTGGGACCTCCTGGAGATCCTGGACCAGTTGGACCTCCAGGACCAAAAGTGAGTTTATTCACTCTGAAATATTATTATTGTCATTTTCATCATTATTACTTTAATGTTGTATGAGCTGTGTGTGACTATGGCTGTTTGGTTTTAGGGGGATCCCGGCGCCCAGGGCCCTCCTGGAGAACCAGTGAGTAAATATCCAACTCATTCTGGTCTTAAAAATTAAGGTATTTTGTAGTATATGTTGGAGTTATATAGGACTGCAATTGTTGTGTCAGTGATATGCAAAATAAGAATATCGACTATATTTATATTAAAAACTATTTAGAAGTCACTATCTTATTTTTTGATCCAATACATCTCCTGCACTTTTCTTATTGGTTAACCTGCCTGTCAATCATACCCATCGAACTCAGGAAGAATTTAGACTGTATGGAACAGAAAAACAGTCCGACTGAACAGCAGTCTGTCTGACTAGGCTCGTGACACTGCTGTTTGTTGATGCTCTTTCATGTTAAAGTTAGTCAAGTCTAGTTGTAAGGGGCAATATAAATTCAAAAAAATGAATTAAACAGTGGCACTGTCCTGTTGTAATAACTCTCTCCTCTCTTGTAGGGAGTTGGCCCTGATGGACTTGATGTAAGTATTCTTTCAAATTTACTACAGTGTAAATCATACTTAAAGTACACTCTAAATGCACTGTAGTGAAAGTGTATGATGCAATAGGGCTCATTTAAAAAGAAAAACCCCCCAAAACATATATAATATATATGTCGTTGTTGTTGTTATTTTCAGGGTATTCCAGGCACAGATGGACTCCCAGGTGAACTTGGGAAAGTTGGACCTCCTGTGAGTAAATTTATACATCTAGTGAATTATATTATTAAGTTAATTTGGCAGCTGCAATAAGGATTTATTATACACCAGACTTCCAAATGTCTTTAGTATTTGGAAAGGTTCTACATGCACATTTTGCTCAATTACAAAAATGATTACTGCAAGACCTTTGAAACCTTATGAAAATTAAAAGTATTCAAAAAACAGTTTATTTATTATTATTAACAGTTTATAACTGTTTATTTTTTTCCTTAGGGTGCCAGAGGAAAGAGGGGACCAGTGGGTCTTCCAGGTCCAGCTGGGCCTCGGGTAAATTCCTCTTTCTATATTTTTATGTTAAATTATAATTAACTGGTTTTATTGAGGCAAAACTAACTTGTGCTTGTTTCAGGGGCCTCCAGGAGTCTACCAGGGAGAGGAGCTGGTGAGTTTATCTATAAAGAATAATGATGATCCCATAAAAACTAATCACCCAAGTAGTCTATCTTTGAAACGATATGGTTTTGGACTTGCAATTAACAATTACAGTTTAAGTTTAATCGTGTCTTATCTTATTTTGATGAGCAGTCCAAAGGACGGTTCTTCCATGAATCACTGTTGCAGAATCGTTAGCTGGATCTAGGGGCCAAAAAGTCTTCCAATCAACAGTACAGTTTTCTATATCACCATAGATTTTAAAGGTACACTATGTAACTTTTCTTGATTTACATCTCCGCCCGCTACCCTCTAGTAGAAAAGTTACACAGTTTAAGTACCTACCTGTACATTAGCAGAGGTGTACAAAAGTAAATATGATTAAAATAGCAGAACTTTCAAAAGAGTGCACATAACATTTGGATACTTAAATTGGATCCAAAACAACTGAGATGGATCACTGATACTTGTGGGGCTGTGAGCAGTACTCACTAGTTACAGGGCTGTTCCTTGACCTCAAATAGACTCCTGTGTTTTCCAGTGTCCAAACGCCTGCCCCTCTGGTCTGCACGGACACTCTGGGCTACCAGGGATGAAGGTAAAAACAAATAAATAAAAATCAGTTACTATTTATAAAAAAAAAACAAAAAACAAAAAAAAAAAAAAACTCAGTGCATTGTTTTACTTTTTGCCTGGCTTGTCTTTAGGGTCACAAAGGGGTCAAAGGTGAATCTGGTGAACCCGGGAGACAAGGACATAAGGTGAGGGCCCCGAAACACACTGGAAAGGTATTTACTAATTAAATAGAGCTGGTAACTTATGTGTAGAGCAGGTTGTGCAATGTTATTCAATATTACACAGTGCACTCCACCAGGCCCATTTCTGCCTTGCTGAATTTGCAAGACTATATGACCTAGGTTTGATGGGGGGACAAGGATACTCTATGGATTAACGCGCTGTTATTATGCAGCAAAGACACATCAGAAGAAGGTGTTCACCAGTATGTCCAGGCTGTGATATCAATTAATCAATCCATCAGATAACTTTATTTATTTTCAAAATATAAGAAAAAATTTGAAAAAAAATTCAAAAGGTCACAGTGAATCTTAACAGGATGACTGGTTAGGTCATTAGATCTGTGTCTGACCTATGTCAGGGCAGTTTGAGGTGGTTAATAGCCCTCAGGACAAAAGTGTCCCACTTTTGTGTCCTTCAGCATCACATGACCCTCCAGGGAGATCCCAGGGAACTCTCAGACATAAAAGGAAATCTCTCTCGTAAGCCTCTCTACCCATTTTCCCTCTCCTTGTTTTTGGTTTGGGGTTGAGGTTGAGACAAGCTATTTAAACTGGCACTTCTCTTTTCTCACTGTACTTCTCATGCTTACTACCTTTTTATTGCCAGTGTGACTGAGAGTTGAATGTAATAGTTAAAATACAAAGGCCAGATGAAATAATTTTTATTTAATATGAATCTCTCTTTTCAGGGAGAGGAGGGAGACCAAGGAGCACCAGGAGAAGTTGGAACCCAAGGATTACCAGTAAAATATTTCTACATTACAGAAATGCACAGCCTCTATGTATGAGATTGATTTTGTTTTCATGTTTTTAACGAGGTTGTGTTTGTTCGCTGAGTAATTCTAGGGCCCAGGAGGACCTCGGGGATATCCAGGAATTATGGGCTCCAAAGGTGACAGGGTAAGAGGCAAAGATGATAATTTTACATTTACACATTTTTAGATTTTGTTTAGATTCTTGCTGATGCTGTGGCTCATGTACAAGATAATTAATTTCTGTTGTGACACATTGTAGTTGCTCTGAACTTAACTCATAATTTTACACTTTTCCAGGGGCCAAGAGGTAAATTTGGAGATATTGGTCCTCGTGGGATTGCAGGAGCTCCAGTGAGTTTATCTCTTCACCTAAAATGTCAAATGTGATTTTAAAATTTTATCAAAAATGTACTAAAACTGCTCATTTTCAGGGAGATCCCGGTCAAAGAGGAAGCATTGGAGAAACAGGGCACATTGGAGCTGTGGTGAGTTCTTTACAAAAAAATAATAGAATGTATAGCATAGTTTGAACCTTGCTCCAAACCAGTGTATACAGTCATTTCACCCACCTACATATATTGTCCCTACATATGAATTTAAAGTGTGCCAAGCAGCCACACTTCAGTCAGTCAGCCCCAGGGCAGTTGTGTCTGGCTTCAACTTAGCAAGGAGTGAATGAATAATGGATACATTTGCAACTTTTAGTTTCTGGGGAAAAAAAACAATAATATATATATGTGACCTCATTATTAGTAGTAAACAAAAGAAGTCAGTTGTTTCTTTGGTGTTTTTGTCATCTAGTTATTTCACACTTGTTACTTTCTGATGCGATGTGTAATGGAAAATGTTTTGTGGCATTGTGGTTTGTTCAGCTATACAATTAACAGGGACTTTGATGTTTTGTAAATAACTGCTCTAATCTAGTGAGTTTTATCAATATTTGTATCTTGTATTTGATTTTTACGGTTCTGTGTAGGGTGACTCTGGTCCTGCTGGGATCAGAGGAGTTCCTGGACCAAAAGGAGAAACAGTCAGTGTCCTGTTTTAATCATTAACATTACATTTGATTGTGTTGCATTTTGCCTCTTGTGTTAAAATATAAATTACTGCTCATAATTAGGGTCTCGCTGGTCCTGATGGAAGAGAGGGAATTCCTGGACTGCCTGGATCCAAGGTAGAAAATCCAAACAAATAGAAGAATATATATAAATAAAGTGACTCTATAGATTTTGTAATGCGATTTTTAAAAAGTTATAATTTTTCAGGGTCTTCCAGGAAAGAACGGAGCTCCAGGAGATGCTGGACCTCAGGGACTTCCTGTATGTACAATATCAGTACTTTACTACTTTATATAAAACATTTGCCCCTTAAAGCCTCACCTTGTAACTTTTTTGCCAAATGGTAGATGAAAATAAAAAGCATGGCTTGTATTGGATGTTTTCATCACAGTAAGAATCCTTGAGGAAAAATGTATCCTATTTATGTATTCTTACTCTTATAACGGGCTTGAATCTCCACAAACCACCTGCTTTTCACCATGGAAATTTTCCTTTAGATAAAATGTTCCATCATATGGCATAAAACATATCTACCTATATGAAGAATGTTCCAAAGTATGGTTTAGTTTTTCTATTTTCATGTAGTAATGCAGGTGAAGCGCTGCCACCATAAAGTTACACAGTGTTGCTTTAGCTTATAGGTCAGGGGTTTGAGCCTCATTAATTGCAAAGGATACTGTTGTTGTGTCTTTTGTTGTTTAGTCTTTTGGCCAGATGCCTAACAGCCCTGGTGTTTGGAATAGGGTAGAACGTGAAGAGAAGGTGCCAATTAGCAGCCACACTTCAGTTAATCTGTACCTGGGCAGCTCTGGGAAGCCTTTTTCACTTTAGTTCAGTCTTTTTCTCTTCTTCTCTGCTACAATTAGAAGAGAGTTGAGGCTCTTTGGGAACACTGTTGTTGTGAGAATTGTCAATTCATTGTCATAAGAATAGTTCAGTAGTTACTGTAACTTGGGTATGATATTCACACAGCAAAAGGAGGAAGTAGGGATTTGTCTAACTTGTCCCTATCTCTCAAAAACCCTGTAGCACATGGCTAATATCTACAAATTTTAGGTGCATATATAGCAAGAATAGTTCAATTTTAGTTTAGTTTAATTGAGTTTGTTTCAATTCCAGGGTTTACCAGGAGCTTTTGGCATGAAAGGACACCAAGGACCAAAGGTATCAAATAGTTGTACATACAATTTTAAAGATGAAAATCTGTAAATAAATAATAATAATAATTACTGTTGTGTTTTAGGGAGGAACAGGAGACCCAGGAGTGGCTGGGATGATGGGGTCACCAGGGAAACAGGTCAGGTCAAAGATCATAGTTAATGAGTATTTTAATTTAGGAGAAATTTAATCTGCCTCAATATGTCTTTTTTTAGGGTGAGCGAGGAGAACAAGGAGAGGTCGGACCGCCTGGGCCCAGAGGAGGACCAGTGAGTCAATAAGAATCATGTCACTGTTCAATTTAGCTCAAAAAAGACACTAACACTTGTATTAACTTAATTCATTGCATAATTTCAGGGTGAACGAGGAGTACGAGGACCTGACGGGCCAATTGGACTACCAGGAGCCAGGGTAAGACGCCATTACACAAAAGGCATAGAGAATATTGTTATTGTTAGTTTACTCTTTTTGTGGATAGTTTATGATGCCTCTCCTTCCTCTAATGTTCAGTGAATGGATAAAGGGCATGAAGTGAACATCTAATGCATTTTCTTCAGTATTATGACCTAGACAATCTGTTGGATGAGACCAGTGACCTCTGAAGACCAATAATACTGGTTGACCTGTGGCAGTGTTTACTCTTTCATTGTGTCCTTGGGCAAGACACTTCAGCCACAACAACAACTCTGGTCACAGAATGTAGCGGGTTGTGACAAAAAGGGCGCCCCTTATAGATATCTGGTTTGCTGTGATGTAAGGGAGGGAACATTTTTAATATCTTACAGAACCAAAGAACCTTTAAAGTGCTGTACACACACGTGTGTGTGTGTGTGTGTGTGTGTGTGTGTGTATATATATATATATATATATATATATATATATATATATATATATATATATATATATATATATATATATATATATATATATATATATATATATATATAAAGAAAAAAATATGGCATTCACATAGCTAATTCCCCCTGTCCTTTTTGCTAAGCATAAGTTTCTTTGTCGAAGATTTCTACTAAATCCAATTGGCCAATGCCAGACCCTTGTTTTACTGCTTTGATAAACCTGCTCAGTCTCTAATCCAACCGCGAGCAGCATGAATGGACTCTTGTTACAGAAATCCTGATTCCCCTTCAGTTCTAGCCCAGATTTTGGGGGTTGATCGTGACAGGAAAAGTGCCTACCTGAGCCTGAAAGAACCCTCTGTGTGCAGGAATGCGTTCACTGTACAGTAAAGTGTGGGAGATTTGGCTGTTGCACTTTAAAAGGTGTATGAATGTTTTTCTGTGGTTAGGAAAAGATGGGGGGAGTTCAAACATGGTGCACAGTTGAGCTTCTGTTAAATGTATGAAAAGTGTATTTAAAGACATTTTAAATGTGTGTTTTTGCAGGGGCCCAAAGGAGATCCTGGGTACCCAGGATTGCCAGGACCAGCCGGGTACAGAGGGCAGAAAGGAGACAGAGTAAGAAATGTGTAATTTAAAAGTAGGTAGAGTGGTTTTCTAGTAACTATTTGATTGACGGTTCAATCCCAGTTCTGGCCACTCCTGATTGCCGTTGTGTCTCTGGGCAAGACACATCATCCCTCTTGCCTATGTATAAACCCTTCCAAAAGTGTTAAGAATAACTGCAAACACAGCCTGTTTATTTTTATGTTATATTATATATTTAATAATATATGTTATATTATGATATTTTCCAGTAAGTATTAAGAGTCGATATCTAACTTCCTGCAGTATTTCTAAACCATACTAACTTATTTTGTAATTTATAGCATAAATGTTGTGTATGAGTGATGATGGTACAATTGACCAACGTCCATTGTACATTATTATATAGATTATAAAAATCTATTAATACTGATTCCTTGTATAAATGTTTTTAGGGAGGAGTTGGACTTGATGGGCCAAAAGGAGAGCAGGTATGTAAAATAATTTAGAAGATGGTACATTATTCAACTTCAAAGATGTCAAATATAGGGTTATATTTACTAACAAATGATAACAAGGTTTAATATTTGTGGGTTTTCTCTTCGATATTTTGGTCAAAAATTGTGAATCCCCACATCTCTATGTCCTTACACCACATCTGCAATTATGAGATCAAATTGTAAAACATGAACACAACCTACAATTCACACATTTAATTATTATTATCCAAATTTATCTAAAATTATAGATCCAAATAGAACTTTTACACAGCTTCCCTCAGAAAGTTGAGCCTGAGTTATTATAGTGATGATATTGATTTGAATTTGAGCCAAACTTCTGTCTTCATTTATTACAGGGACCTCCAGGAGAAGAGGGGACGGCTGGAGAGAGAGGAGACCTGGTGAGTAGTACAAACAATCATAAAAATATTATTAATTCATATTAGTTCAAGATTAAGTCTATTAATTTGTGTGGAAAACAATATTGTTGTCATAACAAGTCATTGAAAAGGCCCAGGTGTACTGCTGGTGGTCTCAGTTGGGTTGCTGCAGCCACTTGAATGCATGTGTTCATGAATACATTTTTAAACTTGTTTTTTTTTTTTTTTCTTTTAGGGCGACGAAGGTGAACAAGGAGAGAAAGGATCGGTATGTATTTTCCAAACCAGTGATGGTAAAAACCAAGACCACACTAGGACCTACCCAGGTCTGCTACATCTGACAGAGGATTAAACTTTGTGGAAGGACTAAGGTCTAAGCATTCACACTTTCACATTAACCCCTAAACCCAGAACTAAACCTGGACTACATCAGGACTAAACCAGGACTAGAAGGGGACCAAATAAAATCCACATCAGGGCTAAAGTTGGTTACATTTAGGACTAAATAAAGTATGAATGTACATTTAGGGACTAAGCCAGTACTAAACCAGGCCTAAACCAGGAATAATCCAGGACTAAGACAGGACTAAACCAGGCCTAAACCAGGACTAAACCAGGACTAAACCAGGGCTGAACCAGGATTAAAACAGGACTAAGCCAAGGCTAAACCAAAACTAAGACCTAAGAAACAGGATTAAAACCAGACCAACCCCAATCCAAACAAGGACCAAACCAAAGCTAAGGCTGCCTTTCTACAATCACCACAAAAAAATTGGATCTTAAGCCAGAATCAAACCTAAACCAGACCAGGACTAAACCAGGACTAGACGAGGGCAAAACCAAGTCTATATGAGGACTCAAATTGAGTTAAACCAGGATAAAATAAACCAAGAAAGCAGGACTAAACAAAGGCTGAACCAAGACTAGAACAGTGCCAAACCAAGGGTACACATAGACTCAAACGGACCAAATAACAACATGTATGAACACACCTTGAAGCGGGACTAAACAACAGGACTGCCAGAGGACAGAAAGAGGACCAAAACCAGACAATTCCAAATCCAAACCAGGACCAAACCAGGACTAAACCACCAGGTCTTGTGCTTGTAATGTAAGTTCTTGACGATATTGCACGTACAGACTGGTCCACCTGGAGAGACAGGAAACAAAGGCTCTGAAGGCGGCCGTGGCATCCAGGGGAAGGAGGGCAAGGCTGGGCAGCCCGGACCCAGAGGCATGCAGGGAGACATGGGAGTACCAGGCCTACCTGGAATACAGGGACCAGCGGTGAGGAGAAGCATACTATTCACATATTATTTAATATGTAATTTAATGTGTATTTATGACATAAATGTTTGAGATTATGTTTGACTGTCAGGAAGGATGCATTTGTTATATTTAATCTTTCTATTTTAACTATCATTAAAGGCGCTGTACCTGATTTTTACAGTTTTTAAAAATGTGAAAAATAGAACTAGTTTGTTTTATTTATGTATTTATTTTATTTATTTATTTAGTTGGGACAATGCATGTTAGTGAACAGACATGATTCAACATGAAAGTAAACACACTGGATTATAGCCAAAGACTAATTTCCATCCGTTGTCCCAAGGGCTGGGGTTTAAAATGTTTAGCTGTGGTCCAAAGTTATTCCCCATTTGCCTTATGCAATCAGAACATCCTAATTATTCACAGCGACTGGTTTATAAGAAAGTTTCACAACTTTCAAAGACCAGAGTGCTTTTGTATTTAGTTTTAAAAGTATCTTTTAAAGATAACAGGGGCGGTCGAAAACAGGGCAGTCGAAACATAGGTAACTGACAATAACTAGCATGCTAATGTGCACTTCCTGATTGTCAGGCAATAAAATGCTTTAAAATTAGATGTAGTCAGCACACAGTGGTCTCATTTTGACCTCAAGAGCTGCTTAATGTATCTATCTTGAGGCAAGTTTGCTCAAATACATGGAAAAAAATCTGGTACACGCACTTTAACGTCTACTTATTATGAATTATTCAGGGGAAAACACCCACAGATGAGCACATCAAACAAGTCTGCACAAGAGTGATGCAAGGTAAGTGGGTCTATAGTCTTATATATAGCCATAAATATTGCACTTCAAAAATCAAAGCTGTTATAGATCAGATTTAAATTGTTACCATATCTGCCTTTACATGTAAAATAATATTAATAGACATCCCTGTAACTTGGTCTGTTGCAATAATTACTATCTCGACTTCACATTAAAGACATGATGGATGAAACATTGCGTTTGGGGGTCAATATTTATTATGGGTCCTAGTGAGGAACTCTTTATTTTTTCCTGTACCATGGCGAGATTTGAGTTGTAGAGGCTTGAATAAATTACTTTTATGACTCTTATCAGTGGCATAATGGCTTTTGGTATTATCTTTTATCCTCCAAATTTTCTGTAGCAATAATTCGTACTTCAGAATTTCTTTTTGTGAAAGGCCTACCCGTCACAAACCCCTTTGGGGCCTTATGTTCTCCCTGTATTTAGGAGGTCTCCAGGCTCATCCCTTAATTATGTACTTCTGAATTAGATGCTTTTCACAGCAATATATTTGGGAAAAGTTCTAATTACTGTAGCAGAAATTAGCCTGGTTCATTTTCTTTTAGGGTTGGGAAAACACAAATAGAATAAACCAATTGCACAAACAATGCTCTTCACTCTAACGGGGAAACAAAAATGCTAAATTAAGAATTAAGAAGAATCCTATAAACAGCTCACCAGTCAAAACCACTTGCTTTGCCAATCCTTTGCAATGACTTGTGTGTCTGGGACCATATATATGACTGACAGGTGGATTAACCAATCAGGGTGACGCATGGTCTGTTCAGGTGAAAACAAACATGGCAACTCGCACATATAAAAGGGGAAGAAATAGTGCAGAGGTCTGAGAAACTGTTACTTATCTCTGCTTTGAGTGGTTATAGATTTTGTTCTGACTGTGATGAGAAATTTCAAGAGATGTCTGTACCATTTGAGAGATGTGCTACAAAGTAGTGTCTGTGACTGGACCATCTCAAGTTAGGGCGGAGGTTTGAAGCCCTTATGGTTTGATTCTAGACCCTTTTGGATTCGAACTGAATGTAGAAGACACTGGCTGGTCAGGCGACTTAGCCAGGGTAATAAGGCAAAGCTTAATCTGACTACAAATAAAAAATCAACAGGTACAACAAGTATTCATCTGGACTAAGTTTCCTGTCTTTTGTCTTAGGTGAAAATGACTGCTGCTGAGTAAATAACAATAAAATAAAAATAATAATAAACTTAAACACAGTTTGTCCTTTTTCCTGTCATTCTCTGCTGTACTGACCTTGCCCCATTGCCCCACAGAGCAGCTGGCCCAGTTGGCAGCCAGCCTGAGTCGGCCTGAGTCTGGGATCGCTGGTCTGCCTGGTCCCCCCGGCCCTCCAGGACCTCCAGGACCCACTGGAGAGAACGGCTTCCCCGGACACACGGGCTCCAGAGGGCTACCTGGGCTCAAGGGACCCCCGGGGCTGCTTGGGCGCAAGGGACCCAAAGGTAACAGATTTTAACATTATTTTGACATTTTACAAAATAGTGGATGTAGGAGCAGAGGTGGGTAGTAATGAGTTGCATTTACTTGAGAAACTTTTTAAGAAATTGTATTTATCAGAGTAGTTTTCAGACACTATACTTTTACTCCTACATAAGAAATATATTTGACAGTGTAACAGTGCTCTTAAAGGCTTTGGTTTTGCTTCCCACTGTGGGTAAGTCTACAAGTGGCAAAAGCTTTATGTTGACAATATGAAATTATTTGACACATTAATATTTCTTGCATCACTCCTTCAAATATGATTTAGTTTTACAAAAAAAATCTGGTCTGTACTTTGAAAATACAAGATTTGTGCATTCATTATTTGATTAAAATTAAGAAGATGTTATGTCCAGACAATTATGCTTACAATTACTCTTTCTTGGGTTCTAGTGTTCACACATACTTTTACTTGAGTTATTTTGTTATTTTACCTGTGTAAAGGCTACTCTACCCACCTCTGTGTGGGGGCACATTATTTGTTGCTTCCCTGTTATGATGTTGTCTTTCTTTTTCAACAGGTGACCAGGGAGACAGAGGAGAGAGGGGTCCCACAACCAGAGGACAGAAAGGGGCACCAGGAGCCACAGGACTCCCAGGTGAGAGACAGGATTGAAATGTTCTTTTTATCATTTTTATCATGTTCTTTGCATGAAATGTACAATTCAAATAGGTAATTCTATGGTGGACCTTTCTGTTTTACTTTCAGATTGCATTTGTTGGCCTGTTTTATGGTTAAATAGCCTGTACCTGTTTTGAATTTACTCTTATCAAGATAAATGCTCTTTACATTACATGCATTGTATGGTTAAACACTGTCCCCGATACTTGAATCTATATCATGGTGCATTTTCAAGAGTGACAAAAAAGCAAAGAGTAGCAGAGATTGGAGAACTATAAGGAAACACACATGACACTATCTGACACAAAAGGAAGAAGTGGGTGAGACTAAAAGTTCAAACTGAAATATGTTACTGACTCATGATTTGAAATCAGGTGCAGCTCCTTTAATTTGGTACAATTAGCTACTTTTTTTTACATAGTTGGTACAGAATCCTCATAAAAATCCAGGTGCATTTCTCTATGGCGACAAACGGTATCAATGTGTCTGTGTTATTATACATGCATACTACTACAATTGTGGTTTAGATGTTTGAAGAGAAGGTGCAGCTGATTAAAAGTGACTCACAAATATACAACAATTATTTCAATGACAAACATGTCCTGCCTTTGTCTCCTTGGACAAGACACTTTATCTACCGCATCTGGTATAAAAACATGCCAAGTAACTGTCAGTGTTCAATAGTGATGGGTCAAACTGATATTGAATCAAAGTATTAATTATCATGCAAAAATATTGCATTTGTCACAGGTGTAAGGGAGATTCTTTACAACCAACTTAACAATACCACTGTTAAATAATGTTAAATAATGTAATTTTATGTTTTTTAAAGTGAGCATGGCAAGGGGCAGACTTAGTAATAAAGTAATTTGTGATTACAAATGTGGTGCCATTATTCAACTTTAAAGGTATGATTGTTTTCAGTTGAAAGAATTTTAAGACATAAGATTACTGTCGCAGGTTTATGGATCTCCAACAAATAATGATCAGGTTAAACATTTCCCTTATAGAGTTATATTGGCCCCTGCCCTCCATCTGAGATAATAACATCTCCGACTCTAGAACGTTACCTACTCACTCCCTCTTTCTTCCAGGTGAGCCGGGCAGAGCAGCATATGGCACAGATGGTCGTGATGGTGAAAGAGGACCTCGGGGGGCTCCAGGCATTGCTGGGGTACCAGGTCTCCCCGGTTCTGCAGGCCTCCCCGGGTACTGTGAACCCTCACAGTGTACCCTGCCCGAAGTACCATCAGGATTCGCTACCAAAGACACAGGGACCAAAGGCCCCAGTGAAATGTGAGGGACTGAAGAAGGAAACTGGACTTTCAAATCAACCAGGAGAAAGAACTAGCGTTTTAATAATGTTGCTTTGGTCATCAGTCTTTGCACAGTTTTTAAACAGTGATGCATACTGAGTTTGGCAATAGAAATAACACAAAATTGCAGAGCTAAGGAAGAACAATTTATTGTTGTCAGAGAGTAATGATTTCTTTCTACCAGATGGGGGCAGCTTTCCTCTATCCATTATGGTAATGTTGTAAGAAATATCTAAAAGGAAACTCCACAAATGTTTGATAATTTTATTAGTGACAAGGTCTATTTTATTGGCATATTGATCTATAAACAGCACAAAATCAGCTGATTACCAGGACATTTTGCCTCCTCGCTCTCTCAATTATACTGATAAAAAGTCCTTCACTTTCACCACAACTTATGTTTTGATTAAAGATTCCAACTACGCTAATTTACCGTCATGAAACACTGAACTTTGCTTCTCTCCTTTTGTCTTTGTTTCTGTTTTCAGTGTTCACAAATCTAACCAGCACTTAAATAGACAATTTTACTTGCTCGCCTATTATTTCCAGCTGGTTTTTCAGTTTTCTTGAATATGATATACAGAATTAATATTGTTTTGGATCTGTTTGAGTGTTGTTTTATTCTTACAGTGAAACTAAATAGGATTATTTCTCAGTTCACAAGTCAGGGCAGCTTTGTAGCAGTACCAAGCCTGTATACATGGGATTCATTCCACCAAAAAAGATAAAGAATGGTTTGGGTATAATATAGTTAAAGTACTGGAACTTCCTGCTTGCATTTCAGTAATACTTCTGTTGTCAAAGGATGCATGTGACAATGACTGTAAATGACATTCTAAACCTAAAAAATGACCAGAGCTGATAAAACCCGTAAAAGCTAAATTCATTGAATTAATTATCTGATTACTGTCTGTTTGCTGGCCATTTCTGTATCATATGACCCAATCCTTGTCTTGTTTGTTAAATTTTATGCCTATGCGTTTATGTAAATGTGTCAATATAAAAATTACATTGCTGAATCCATGTGTTTTTATCTGTCAAAATCTTTGTTGTCAATTTTTCCACTTGAACCCACTTCCTGTGACTTTCCTGTAAGTGTAGAATTGTCTGTACTGTTTGAACCATGGGCTGTGTAAAAAACAAAAACTTTATAGCAGTTTTCTATTACATATTATTTATTTTCTTGAGGCTGGACGTGACAACTTCAACTTGTACAAAGGAGGAAAATAAAAATGTTTTGATAACTTCTTGCATGGTTTTATATGGACAAAATTACTACAACTACAACAATTTTTTTTTATAAAAGGATTTTATTACGTGGTAACTTCTGTGTATGTATCGCTAGATCAAAAAGTGTATGCATAATTGGGCCGAAAATTTTGACTATATACCGTATATTTTTGTGATGAAATTTATACATTATAATTTAATAAGATAAAGTAAATTTAGGCCAATAAATAGACTCACAGAAGAGACAAATTATGAGATAGCCGTACACTGAAGAAAGAACAGTATTAAAATAAAAAATAAAAATAAAAAATAAACCCATCGATTTTCCTTGCTAGAAGTTAAAATCCATCATCTAGTTTAAAAACTAAAGTTAGATTGTCTGAGTCCATTATCCCGTTGGTGACACTACTCTGCGTTAAATTCAAACTCATGAAGAAGAAACCACCTCTGGAGCGGAAGTTTACATCTGACGTCAGCGGAAGTACTTTTCGAAGCTCGTAACGGCTGTTGTCGTGGTGCTGCGGCTCCATCTGAAAACAATAAAATCCACAAAGCCATTTTTCGTACAAATTTAACCAAACGACCTGACTTTAGAGCCTGGATCGGACCGCGTACAGGTAAATAATGAATCTAATGCTGTTTTGTCTTGAAATGACGTGCGTGTTGGTTTATTTTTATGGGAAATTGCAGCAAATTGGAGACCCTTTAAACTGGGGCTGGTACTCTCAGAACTAGGCAAGGCAAACTAGGTCGAAACCAGGACATATTAATGCACGAAACCAGAATAAGCCTATCTGGATGAACTTGATGGATACCTCTTAAAGCCATAGGACATCATAGTTTATTATGCAATAAATATTTCAGAATTTCTGTCCCATCACTATAAAAAAGGGTTCTTATTATAGCCTTATATGAAATGAGAAAATATAAAAACATCTGTAGATTAGAAATGCATTGGTCTTTCATCAAAATAGATGAAGATAAGAGTGTTTTTTAGAGAAATATATTAAGAAAATGAACAAATGTAACAACAAAGATCATCAAATGCAAAGTAAAGTCAGAGAATTCTCATCTGCCTAAGTGCAATACTAAAATGTGAGCAGTAACTGATTTCTATAGGTGTGCATTCTGTTGTCCAAGTTTTGGTGGTATTTTTTATGGACCTGTTGTTTTGAAACACACATTGCTAAATAGCTATCCTTTGCTAGAGAAAAAAACAGTTGCAATAGAAAATATTATTAAAAGTTATAAGTCTGATTTATTGGCAATTTAGTGGTATATTTAACATGCTCTCATCTTTATATTGATTGTGACCTATATGTTGTTTTTTCAGTTTTTTTCTTTAGGTTTTAAATAATGGACAATTTAGAATTTTCTGAGGAGGAAATCCAGCAGCAACTGGAACTTCTGGGCTACAAAAACGTCTCCAAAGAGAAGCTACAAGAGTTCAAGAAAGGTGTGAAGTATATCCATTCAGAATCACAAGTTATGGCACAATACAGATTAATAGAAAACTAAACCAGCCTTAATAATGTGAAATACAGTTTCTTTAAAGTATTACTTTTATCCCCAGATTTGGATAACCTGATCAGAAGTGGAGAATGGACAACACTTGTGTCTCCTGAAAACTCACAGATTGACATAAACACAAGCCCTCCTGCTTTCACTAAAGAAAAAGGTGATACTGACTTTTAGAGCATATTACAATATGCATGAACATGGAAATAAATAGTATTTAAACTGTTTTAAATAGAGGTATAAAAATTACCAACTTGTTACTTAGATCAGTGTTTCTCAAACTGGTACGCAAGCTGGTCATGGTAGTATGTGGACACCCCTTCAGTTCTAGTGTCAAATTTAGAGTAAATCTTTCCCACATTTTTGTCCTCCTTTTGGGTAGTTTTGAGCTTCTGTAGCATAGTTCCATTTTAAAACTGGTGTAGTCCTGTTATAGACCAGGTTTAGATCTGGTGGTATACAGAAGTATAAATATTTTCTTTAGTGATACTTGAGGTGCTCAAATCCAATTTGGGGTGGGCAGCCAATCAGTGTGAACTCTGAGCTTTATATCTCTGACAATACTGTGCTGTTATGTGTACAGTAATTGTGATGTAGACTCTAAGAAGAATGTAATATGAAGTGGATTTTTGCATCAGTGATTTCTTTACTTTTTTATAGTGAGTCGATTTTCATTGAACAAACCCAAGGAAGGGTTTTTCTTGCATCCACAAAACAGAGATCATGATGTACGGGTGAGTTTAAATTACACTTTATTTCTTATATGCCGATTGATGCTGTTCTATTTGGAAAAAAATATTCCAACCAAATTAAGTAAGGAATGTATTATAACAACTGATCCAATACAACCCAGTCCAAACTCTGATGCAAAATTTTGTCAAGGAAAATAAGAATTCCTTGACTTCCTTGAATTTTGGGAACTTAAACAAACTCTCCCAATGTAACTGGAGGCCCTGCCTAGAATGTTCCACAGTATGATATTAAATGTGTCTTGCATTTATTCAATTACTGGTGTTTTTACGTCTTCAAAAATGCCATAAAAAACTCACATGCAAAAACATGCGCTCTCCACAGGTCTATGTAACTTGGCCCTAAATTCAATGCCATACTGTGGATAATTTCAAGTACAACAAAAACATCACCTTTTGAGACAACCTGGTGGCAGCCCTCCACCAGAAAAGTTACATAGTGCATCTTTTTTTATTGCCATCATTATTAATAGTTACCGCTGTATAATTGTAAGATAAACAATGGCCCTTACCATCTATATATTATCTATTATAATAACTGTTCCCTCTCCTCACAGGTGCTGGCTCCTCAGAACAGGGATGTGGCTCCCCCTCATGGCCATTTTGACTCATATGTTCGTCACTCAGTTGCACCTAAACCCCCTGTTCATGCAGGACATCCCAACAGGCTGCAGACAGAGACGGACCCCGAGGACACACTGCAAACCGACAGTTACATGTCCACTCCAGGCAGCGGCCAGGGCAGGAGGCTCATCAAGAGGAAAGTGCTTAGGTAGGATAAAAACAGATCATACAACTAACAATACTTAAATTTGTAAGATTTTGAAAAAGTTAAAGTTTGTAATTTTAAAGATCCTGTTTTATTTTTGACATGTTCACTTATTATATAATTAGATATGATTATGTTCCATATGTTAAACATTAAACATTAAAGAAAGTTTCATGGATGTAGTTGTATGTTATATTTATTGGACCATTGATTGAGAAAACTTATTGCCTTATTTTTTGTATAGGCTATATTTGATTAGTATAAATATAATAACAGGCTAAACTTTGATTTTGTGCACTGCGCCAGTTCTGAATTTCTTGAAACAGATATTTAAAGCACGTTTAAAAGAATTGACCCAATACACTTTATACATCAACAAATTTAATTCTAGCAAAAGAAGGTTGAATTCTGTCAACTGGACAAACTTTTTTTTTTTTGTATTTTTTTTTTTATGGCTGAGGGTGTGCAAAGATGTAATTATAATATAGCTGCATTTACTATTTTTATGGTTACATTATCTGCAATATCTACAAAAGGCAACTGCATTAAGAATAACACGATTGATATTTTTGTTTGTTTTCTTCTGTAACAGGAAATATAAAGGGCAGTCTCTGGTCTGTGATGAATCTGTCTACAGTGAAGACTCAGGTAAATTATATTTTTCAGTCAGATCAACCTTTTTTTAAATTTTAACACCAAAACCTTCCAATGGAAGCTCTTCAGTGTAGTCATGGTAGTACTCCTCTCCACTTCTGAAAAAGGAATATACAGAATATATTTAGATAGCAGAAATCAGAGATAGTTTTATTGCTTTTGTCAGTGAACACAATTTTCAAAGTGGAAATTTACTTTGGTGAAATGCTGCAACATAAAACAATGACTACGGTAATAATAGACTAACAATTTGTGAGAAAGAAATTAAGCATACTAGGAGTCTACTCCAATTTTCACCACTAGAGGGAGTTGTTATGACTTAAGCACAGCTAATTAATCCTCTTAAGTCTGAGCCACCTGCTTGCAAGGATTCGTTTTGGTCGCAAAATGTACAAAATCCAGCAAGAAGATGCAGAGGATTCAACCAATTCTTCATTTTGGTCGGACAAAGAGACAGAAGATGAAGAAGAGAAGGTTCATACAGGATTTAAAACCAGCTTGGAGTTGACAGAATCCGCTACAAAGGCTGTTATGTCTAGTGATAGTGAAGAAGTAATTGAGCGTTTTGTTGCAAATGATGATTTGAAAAGCAAAGATTCACATAAGGAGGAATTTTTGAAGGAAGAAGTCCAAAATGTGTCAAAAATTTCCGAAAATTTGAAATCTACTGATAGTTGGGAGGAGTGTGGCAGTGAAGAAGAGGAGGAGATGGAACAGGAGATCCAAGATGAAGAAAACACTTTGGGAGAAGAGACGTACAAAAAACCTGGAATTCAAAATTGGATTGAAATTGGAGAAAGTTCTGAAATTTTGAATTCAACCGATGATGAAGATGAGATTGAACATGTGAGAAAAACTGACCAATCCGAATCTAGCACGGGAACATCTAGCAAAGAAAGGCTTAAAAAGTGGAAAGATTTTAGTGACGACAGCTCGATTAATGCAGAAACAAGCAGCGAAGATGAGGCAAAAAACAGGAAAAAACCTAGAATTTCAAGTGCGGATTGTAATTTTGAAAAATGTGATCCAGTTGTTGCTAAAAAGTGTGAGAAGTATAAGGCAAATAGCTCAGGGAACCAATATTGTTTTCAAAATAGTGAGAATGAGGTGAAAACTATAACAAGTAACACAGATTCCAGCAGTGATGATAGAAAAGTTCAAGAATATATAGATGTAGGTGGGACAAATTTGGAAAGGCAGAAAGAAAGCAAAACTAGTTTGGATGATCTGGATGAAATTTCCAAAAATGTTAAGACAGAAATTGAAAAGAAAGAAATGACTAGGTCAGCAGCAGAGCCAAAATTTTGTGGTTATATAAGTTCAGATACAAGAGGTGATTTTGAATCCGGTTCTGAATTTGAGGGAAATAAAGACTACAATGTAATTTCTGAAGATGTTAAATCAAGTTTGACAAGTCAAGATGGGGAAGATTATAATGGCAGAAATGGCAAAGGCAAAATACGAATGACTGCAAATAAAAGTGATTTTAGTGAAGATAGTTCTAGTTATGGTAAAAGTAGCAGTAATGATAATGATAAACAGGAAAAGTTATTCAGAAAGACAGGCAGCAAATGTAATGAAGACTCAATCATGGACAAACCAATTAAAAACTCTCCAGAAGGTAGTTTGAAAAGTGAATCGCAAACTAGTTCAAAAAATGATCAAAATTACATCAGATCAAGTCAAGATATTGAATCTGAAGTAGATGAAAGTTGTACAGATACATTTGATGCTAAAGCAGTTAACAGTGCGAGTGAATTTACTGAAGCAAGTTTGGCAAAAAGTAGCAGCAATGAGGTTGAATCTTACACCAACTACGAAGATTGTAAAGATAGAAAAAAGTTAAGAAAACAAGATAATTTCTATGACAATTCAGGTGGTGAAACCAATAGTGATTTGAGTAACACAAGTACTTCAACAGAAGAGAAAAACATTACAACATGTAAGGTTTTTACTGAAGACAGTTCAGAACATGGTGACTCTGACAATAGCAATGATAAAAGATGTACATTTATTGAAGTTAGTAAAGGCAGTTTTGAATATGGTGGAAGCAAAATAGATTTTCAAGGAGAGCATACAATGGGAAATGAGACAAGAGATTTAACAGAAGCTAGTGATGAAAAGTCAGACACTGCTCAATTTGGTAGCGAAATTCAAAACACTGAAAACAAGAAGTGTAAAGAATCAACAAATTCAATTGAGACAAAGTCGGAGACCTCAAATATCAGTAACATTGAAGGTGATGCTAATAATGAATCTTATGATGTATTTGAACCTTGTATTTCAAGGCAAAATTCCCACTCTACTAGCACTGACGAGCTGGCTAAAGATGAGAAAAATCTGAACAAAACTCAAGGAATTTTGGACTTCGATAAAAAATCTTCTAACAATGATAATAATGATCAAATGGAGAAAGAAAAAATGGAAAAAAGCATGGAAGATGAATTTAAAGAAATTACTCAACAGTGTAGTGCAATGGAGGAGCTAAAATCAGCACCAGAAAATGAACTTGGAAAATGTGTAAATTCAGTTTTAGAAAATAGATGTTTAAATGCAGACGGCTGTAAAAACTTAAAATCTTCAAATATTGTGGAGGAAAAAAGGGGGCAAAATTTAGAACAAGAAATATCAAATGAACTGATGGATTTTGCTCAAGAAAGTTACGATAATAAAATAATATGTTCCAATCAACTAGTGGAGAGTGACCAAATGATTCAAAATGTTGCAGGTATTTCTGACAACAGTTTGCAGCAGGAAATGTTGGAAAAATCAACCAAAGCAATCCAGAATTCTTTGGAAAATGACAATTTCGTATTAGGAATGAGTAGAGACGGCGTAGCAAGCTACTATATTGAAAAACAACTGGAGAGGAATGATGAAGATGATGAAGATGAAATAAAGCACGGGTTTGAAGAGGGGGATGTAAGCAAAAAATGGAACAAGAATATTAAAAAGAATAACTTGGAAAGAAAAAATTTGGATAAAATTATTCAAGATAGCAACCAAATCCCATCAGAAAGTCCTTCTTCGAGTTTATTAACATCCGGATATGGCACGATCAGGTCAGAAAAACTAGATGACCCCCACAACACAGAAGAGGACAGGTTGACTATTCATGAGTTTGATAAGGATTCGCTGTACAGTTTTGGAGTTTGTGAGCAAGAAACCGGAGAAATTCACAATTTGACAAGAAATTACCGGTTTGGACAAGAAAACGAAGATCAAATATTTGTTCAAGATGAATTTTGGGATGGGAATAAATCAGAAAATGTCACTGAGATGGAAGAAGAGGCTAGAGTGGAGGCACAGTTGTGTTTGCAGAAAGGAGAGAGCAGTGAGGAGGAGGAGAATGAAGAGGAAGAGGGAAACAAAGATATAAAGTTCATTGATTCAAAAGTGGACTTGAGTCACCAGAGAAAGTACCAGGACTGGGAGGGAAATCTTCGCCATCCAACGGGTGAATACTGACAATAATTTAGGTTATAATAGTTTAATAAAAGTCGATATAGTTTTGTTTGTTGCCATAACAATTAACAATTCCAAACATAATATCTTTTGAAGAGTGAAAACAATGAGGTAAAATGAAGGACTTTACTAATACCTCATTAGGTCCTCAAAATGTTGCTTATAAGCAGAACGTTGAAACGCTACCTTAAATTCAGTAACCTCAAGTGATATCTTAAGGGGTCTATAAGGGTATTTCATTTGATCCTGGGAAATGTTATGGGGTACTTGTACTGTATATAACTACTACAGATGTATTGACATTGAGGAGCTTGTATTTGGTAGGGTTTGTTCTTTACACTACTGCTGCTGCTACTAATAATACTACTTCAAATTATGAACACAATCACAATTGAACAGAATCCTATTGCACACTTAGTGAAAATTGGGGCTGCTCTGAATGCACATTGTAAACAACTTCAGGAGCATTAACATTTGACAGAAGAATTAAATATGAACTAATACAAGAAACACACGCATCTGTAGCGATACTGTAGATACAATACGTTTTTTCTAGACAGGATATTATGTTCTTTGCAGAGGACATTCTACTTGCTAATTATGCCAACTCCAAACTGTGATTTTTATTAGATTCCAACATATTGTACAGATTTTATTCTATTCTATCTATTGTATAGATTTTTTTATTTTATTAAAGCTTTTATTCATCTACAGATCCATTTATAAAAGACAGAAAGCAGACCTGTTGTTTCTTGTTCTTAAAATATATTTATTTGTATTTTTTCAGAAGGAGCAAGTTGCCTGGAGGAGCGTTTGGCCGATATTCACTTATCGACTTCACTTCGGCACAAATTTGAAAACGAGGAGTTGATGAGCCACAGCGAGTCCCCGAGCTCCGAGTCCCTGTCGGAGGGAGCCTTTGAGTCCTACGTCCGGGGCATGGTGGGTAATGTACTTCAAAACACTGCACCCCAAAAGACAGTGTTTCGGACTCAGGTTTACAACTTTTTCAAAATTAATTGTGAACTTTTATTTGTATTACAAAGGATTAGCATAGGAACAATGAACTTTTTTGCCATTATTTTCACCTATACTGTGGACTATTTCAGCTTCACTTTATTTCATTATAGTCCTTCATCCCATATCAACCAAACTACTGCAACTACTGGTAAAACAATAGAGTGGAGCCAAGTGGAAGCCATCTCATTGAGGTTATTTTGGTTAAAGTTGCACTATGTAACCATTCGAGTAGAGGGTCTGCTACCTATTTGCCTACATGGAGATGTTATTTCTTTATCTGCAATGTGCCACATTATAGGGATAATTCAAAAAAACAAAAAAAAATCCCCACAGCCTGTAGTATTACAACATTAACAGACTTAATCACTTTTTATAAAGCCTACCATTTGGGAAACATAATTGTATTTATTCAATCATCAGAATTACAGACAAGCAAATGTGGGCTAAAAATAAATTCTGACAGATTTATATGTAGGTTTACTTGTTTCTAAAATCACTATTTGTTAGTTCTTATGATAATGTTGTGCGTATTATAAGAACAGACAAATCTGTAACTGAAATCTAATACACTGTTTTTTGCAGGGTCGAAGCCACAGCGACAGTGACATCAGGCCTAAACCCAAATCATGTGAGTCAAATTGAACTTTGTCACAAAACTTCATAAAAACACAGGGAAATAAACCCACACATTGACTAACCATTCATTATTTCTGTTTTCAGTTATACGCCCGACACTTGGTCCAACAGGCCCAAAGAAAACCGACCCAGTAGCAAAGTAAGGTTAAACCTGTATTCTTTATTGCTGTACAGTATAATACGAATTTCTAATTATAAATGTTCTTTTTGTGTAGGTATTTCCAGTACAAACAGCTGTGGGACATGTTCAAAATGCCTGGTGAAAATGACAGAAAGGCTCTACGATGGGAAGTCAGGGTAATGTAACTATGGAGATAAAATATTAATGACAAAATACGTGGATCTTTTAACATGAACACCAAAACAAAGAGATCAAGATATTATTATTAACACATTACATGATCTCCAGCCGCAATAACCAATGCATTAAAATATTGTTGGGTCATATAACTAGCATATGCATATGTGCAGTGGTAGCGTGGTAAAGTACGTAATTTTGCATTGATTTAAGCGTCACTATATTTTATTTACTATCTAAATATTTTTTTATTTACGCAAAATTATGACTCAAGTAAAAGGATCAAATTTTAAAAATCAACTGAAATATGCAATATGTAACTTTTCCATACTTTTCCTGATTGTCTTCATGGAGATTCTAACGGTTTCCCTGAAATGTTTTAGTCCACTAAAGTTAAAGAATACCTTCCATTGTCTATAATTAGTATTTTTGTTGGTTAAATGTCCTTCTGGTGTGGTTGTCTGTAGATGTAGGGCCAGGACTCTCAACTGCAAAACAATGTCACCTCAAGTAACCTGATCATAAGTTGTTTTGTTTTTTCTCAGGAGCGTCTCGCCTACCAACCTCCTCCAGTAAGTTCTGCTTATAATAAATTCTCTTTTGTACAGAAGTGGGTAGAATAGCCAACTATTGTACTCCAAGTAAAAGTACAAAGCAGTATTCCAAGAAATTACTCAAATAAGACTCACATCTGATGTATAATTTGAGGTTTATGTAATTGGAAGAACAAATGATAGATAATGCTCAAATTTTGGTATTTTCAAAGATAGACCACAAAAATGAGGGAAAAAAAACTACATCTGAAATGAGAAGTGCAATGAAGCTTTTGTCACTTGTAGACATTCAGTGAGAAGAGTAACCAAAACTTTTATTCAAGTAAGGTTACACTATCAAATATATCACTCAAGTAGGACTATGGAGTTTGAAAACTACTTAAAGTACAATTTTATTAAAAAAGTACTACCTCTCTCCCTATAAAACATCAACATTTAATAATTTCTCCTAGTAACATTTTTTATTTTGTTTCAGCCAAAGCCTCAAAAAGTCCTGGTGCCAAACACGTACACAGTCCCGACAGACAAGAAACGCTCCACTCTCCGATGGGAAATACGAAATGACCTGGCAACTGGAAACCTGCCTCATTCATACAACTATCGATTTTAGCCAAAAAGCCATCATCACCTTTTTACATTTTTTTTTTAATTATTTTCAGATTTTTACATAATTTATTACAGTTTTTAGTAAACATAATAAAGTTTGTTTTATATATCAGAGTATGGTAGTTTGAATGGATATAGAGGAGAAAAACGAACGTCGTGCCAAAGTAACTTCTCTTCCAAAAATCGAACAGTTTCCAAAGTCAAAATAAGAGATTCGTGTTTCAACATACTGTGGACATTCAGACCTAGAAAAAATGAAAATAACACAGTTAAACATGTACAAGACAATGGTAGGGCTAGTAATGGGGGATAGGATTA
Source organism: Periophthalmus magnuspinnatus (assembly GCF_009829125.3). Lineage (NCBI taxonomy): Eukaryota > Metazoa > Chordata > Actinopteri > Gobiiformes > Gobiidae > Periophthalmus > Periophthalmus magnuspinnatus. Next base: position 18,504,435 of record NC_047126.1, read on the forward strand.
GGGCGTTCACCATAATACAGTTTAAAGTAGGCAGTTCAATGTAGGGCTGTACAATTAAATTTAAACTGTGATTCTGTCATGTCAAATAGTCAATGATCAGTTTGGTTCATTATGATCAAGAAGCCTACTGGCCATCCTCCACAGTTTGGAGTAAGAAACTGGGCTATTTTTGTGTAAAATGGTACTGATAATAAGCCTTTCCTGATGTTTGTGAAATGGACATGTAGGAGAATGCTGAGGAAAAAAACAGACCCTTACCAATGAATTTTAAAAGACAAAACTCACCCATGGCTGGAATGATGTTAACAGTCTTCAATTCTTCTGTGGCTTTAAGTATATTTTCAGGAAACTCCTCACCACTGAAAGATAGAAGAAATTAAATTCTATAGAATAGCTTTACAGATACTTACGGGCAAATGGAGAATAACCCATTGTAATTTCAGAAAAAGGTTTGTCTGTAAATCTGAGTCTCTAAAGGCCAAAAAAACCCAATCTTCTTCTAATAAAAACAGTTTTAACAGTAGTCATCATCCATTGAGCTGAAGCTGTACAGTTCTGTATAACTCACACGTCAACAATGAGCACAGACTGTCCCCAATGCTTCTGCTTGATGAGCTCTGTGAGATACTGAGGGTCTGGAGTCGGGATGTCGAGGGAGTCCACGATGTGAAGGTAATCCTGCAATATTTATACAACAAATCAGCACATGATACCAACAATTAAACCATTCCATTTCATTTTTTAAATTTATTTCGAGCAGAATACAAGTACATCCAGTACACTTTATGCACATTTCACATATTTTTCTTATTAAACCTTGAAAAGGAGAAGGGAAGAAGAAAACTTATTAAATCCCACCCCTGTCTATTCCAAGTGAAAGCTTGTCGGATAGGTTGCTTTATAGAAGAAGACAATAGTATTTATTAGACCATTCCTTCATTCAAAGTTGCAACAGAGGAACAGCTTGTGCCGCCTTATCATAACAATGACAATAACAAATGTAGAACAGTATATGATGATTTGTACCTGTGCCAGTTTGGAGCTGAGGGCCACTTTTAGCCCCATTACTCGAACTTTCATCGGCAGCATGTAATAGTAACTGGTGGGGCCCCGTGGTCCATGTGACACGCCACCTGAGAGAGAGAGAGAGACAGGGAGAGGCATTTAACACCGGTGCTATTTGCTCAGGTCACCCAAAACTACTGCGTCTAGTTATATCAAGCTGAAAGAATGAATAACCAAATTAACTCTGGTAGTAAATTTAGATTAAAAGCTAAATTATTTAAATATTTTTTATCCAAGATTCAGTATTTACCTCCCCTCCAGAGGGGGGATCTGATGCTGCCATGTCTCGCCCGTCCACTTCCTTTCTGTCGCCATGGTTTCCGGCCTCCTCCTCTGACCTCTGACCTCACCTTTGTTTTGGCATGACTCTGAAAAATAAGAGAAAATGTATTTACACCAGTCTCCAAAACACATAATGTAAAATAAAAATTACATTCTTTGACACATTGACCTGATCTCATATACATACAATTCTTTTAAAATTCTTCTGCCATATTTCAACTTGATGAAGAATGTCCAATCTAAAAAAAAAGTGCATACAATTGTTTGCTTTGTTTTTATTTACAAATATTGTCTTTTCAAACAAATTTTACCTGGGAGGGACAGCGAAAACATCTGGATGCAGCTCAGTCAGTCCCAGCGGTTCATCACTGGGGTTCATTAAGGTCTGGACCCAGGTTCGAACTGGACTCAGGTGAGCAGGCAAAGATGTGTCACATGACCTCAGGATGGGGAGGGCAGTGTCAGGGGGAGGGGCTGGACGTCCTGAGGAGAATGAAAAATTCAGTTTAATCCAGTATATTGGATACTACACCTGTGTGATGCTCCAAACTCCAGAAGTACTGCATTTAGTGTAAGGTGGCAGAACTAGCACAGTTGAAGGTTGTAAGTTTGATTGCCCTTACCCACTTGCATACTTTTGGGTCCTTAAGCAAGACACTTAAAAAATTATGTTGTGGTGATTCTGTGATTTTAGATTAGAATAGTCAAGAGATGGGCCTTATGAGATTAACTGATGAGTGACTGTATAATGGACTGTTGTAAAGCATTCTAAGGAGCATAAGAATCTTAAAATAAATAAATGTAATCACTTATTTGCTCATAATTATGAATTGCAATATTTGAAATGTAAATTGACCCCAGGAAGTGTAGCTGACATAGTATGCTGAAGACGCCAATGGGTATCTAAATACATAAACAAGTGAACGTTTCTTTTTTTTCTGTGTGGATGTAGTTATGAAGACAATACAGTTACAAAGCGAAAATGTCCACATATCTGAAATAATACTCACTGTGTCTGGAGGGGTCCACTAGGTTTGTGGGCAGCAGGAGATTTGGAGGAACAGCGCTTTCTCCAGCAAGCGAAGAGACACACTGAGGACAAGAAATACATGGTATTTAAACAGAAAGGACCAATGTAATGATGCATATTTTGAATGACTTTATCTGTGGAAAAGTCTCTGGTTGGCCAGATATCTCATATATTATGGTCTCAAAACCCCAAATTTTATGCACACTGGTCAGCTGAGTTCAGCCCAAGCTACTACCATAAACAATGTAAAAATGATCAAATAGCGAAAAGACATGCGTTAGCGACATGCCCCATATTTTCCTGACATATCCTATTTATCCCACGCTTTCATTCCTAAATTATAGTCCATTATAATCTGGTTACTCTTTTTCTGTGTCTGTTACAAGCAAGTTCATATTGTCAAAATGTTAGCATACCCCATCCCTTGAACAGTGGTGAATCAAACTCACCCTTTTAGTGACTCCACGGGCACAAAACACAACCGTAAAGCGGAGCATGTCTGTGTATTTCGAAGTTAGATCATGTTAAAGTTATACAATATGATATCCTTCAGTGTTTGAAGCGTGTAAGGTCGAGGCGCTTGTGGTCCATCGGCGCTTACAGATGACGTCAGGACTGTTGCTTGTTGTTGTCGGGCGCCACCAAGCGATGAAATAACAAAAGATTATACTACATTAAATCAGGGACATTTATATTTTATTTAAAAATATACACTTATAATGACAGCGAGAATTGTAATTATAAACTGAATTTTAATTATATTATTATTTTATCAGACAATCTCTATAGACAATTAGGCCTAGGAAAACAGGAAGATGATTTTTTTTTAAAGCTCTGCTGAAAACCTGTTTTGGTTGAAACGTGTTGGCTTGGTAAATAAAGGCCTTTTAATGACACATCCTTATGCGTCGCTTGCCCTCTTGAAGTGCCTCGTTTTTTTTTTATATATTTTTTGCTGTTTGATCCTTGCTCTCAAAAACACCCATGACTACTTTCACTGAGTGGAATGCCTTGAGCACGTATCTTGTTTCTAAACACACACACACAAACCCTTTAAAAACAGAGACAGGCCATCTTATTTTGAAAAAGACTTTAATTCAATATTTCATTTTTAAAACTGTACAAAACATGGCAGTATGGAAGACCCTTGAGCTTTGGCACAAGTATTATTACCTTTACAAATAGCAGTTAAAATCCTTACACATTGTAGGTTTAATATTACAAAGTATAATTTAAAAAAGTGCAAATGAAGAAAGGAATGCTGCATTGTTACATGTGGCTTTGTGTCTTTATACAAAAAAATAATAATTCAACCTGTAAACATGAACAAAAACATGAGTTAAAAATAAATAAACAATAGGATATTTTACAAAACTGGCATCTTAACTGATGCCTTGTCCACACATATATGGCTATTTCCAAAAACAATCTTACAAAAGTCAGCGCTACATGGGAACTACAGCCTACCTTGTTCGTAATCTGTTTTTGAAGATACCCATCTCCATGTGACCAGAGCATCAGATAAGGTTTGAGAAGAAGTAAGTTGACCCTTTATTCACATCAAGCTCTGGAACTTCTAAGTCTAAGTTTCCAGGGTTGAAGTCTAGACCCCCGAGAGTGTACGATTTACGATTTTGTGTTTTCTGATTTGTATGATTGGGGAAAACTGTGACGTAGTAGCCATCGTTCGCACTGGCCTGCACTGACGCTTGGCCTTTCACATTCAAATCAGCTCCACCTCTACTGATTTGTCCACCTTCTATTGTATCTAAATTAAGACCAGATGATGACCATTTGTGCAAAGTTTGGGGGTCCATTTTTGCTGCTCTTGCTCTTAATACATGGTCTTTACCAGTGAAATCATCTATGTTTAGATCTGAACGCGTAAAATCAATGTTGCTGTTTACCACTGGCAAGCTGGTTCTCAAATTAGCATTAGGGTTTTGCAAATGGTAACTCATGTCATCAATATTTAAATCGGGTATTTTTACACTTCCAGGAATCTCTGACCTACGTAGTTGATGCGAAGAAGTATTAAATTGGAAACTTGGATCATCAATGTTAAGATCAGGATTGCGGAAACTAGCTTTTGGCATGTTCAAATTTGGAGATCTGTTATTTCCTGTCAACTCTGGTGGCTTCATGTTAATAGAAGGCATTTTCATTTTGCCTTCTGCCAAATCAAGATCTGTGTTAGGTCCCTGGAAATCAAAATCAGCTGCATTGATACCTCCTTTAATTTTAGGAGCTCTCAAATTCAAATCACCACCCCTAACATTAGCATTAGGCAAGTCTACATTTGGTCCCTTAAGTTTTGGTTCTGAAAGACTTATATCAGGAATTTTCATCTTGCCCTTTGGAGTGTTAATGTCGAAATCTTTTGGCATTTTGACTTTGGGTCTTCTAAATGTAACATCAGGCGTATCAGGAGTGCCAACCTCTAATTTAGGCGCTTTGAGTTCCAGTGTTCCTCCTTTAACTTTTGGAGTCCTAACATTCATTTCTGGAGTCCTTAAATTAGAGTTTATATTTAGATTTGGACTATCAATTTTTGGGCTTGAAAACCCAACATCTGGAACTTTAAGATGCGGTTTTCTAACCTTTGCAGATGGACTGCCAAAACTTGCATCTGGACTGTCAAAGCCACCTTTTATCTTTGGAGCCCTCAGGTCCATCTCAGGAGTGTCTAGTCCCCCTTTGATTTTTGGAGTTTTCAAATTAAAATCTGGGGCATCTAGTCCTCCCTTTATCTTTGGGGCTTTCAGATTAATGTTAGGAGCATCAATGCCACCTTTGAACTTTGGGGCTTTTAAATTTAAATCTGGATTGTCAAAACCTCCTTTAATCTTTGGAGTTTTCATGTTAAAATTGGGAGACTTCAGGTCTGCATTCAGGTCCAGGTTTGGTCCTTTGGGCAGAGTGCCAGAGAGGTTCATCTTTGGCATTTTTAGCTTTCCAGAGGGGCCCTTCATGTCCCAGTCTGGAGTCTGGAGCTCAGGGAGCTTCAGTTTTCCTGAGGGCAGGTCTGCACTGATCTGTGGACCGTTCAGGTTTGGACCACTGAGTCCTCCATTGAGGTCTGGACCAGCAAGGTCCAGGTTTGGACCCTCCAGCTTTGGGCCAGACAGACCCAGATTAGGCAGGTGTAGGTTGGGCTTTTTGAGGGATGGACCAGATATATTGAGGTCTGCTTCAGGGGCCTTGAGCTTCATGTCCATATCTGGACCCTTGAGACCTCCATCAATGTCTGGGCTTTTAAACCCTGGGAGGCTGAACTTGGGCATCTTTAGTTTGGGCATTTTCATTTTAGTTTTTGGTGAACCGATGTTCAGATCAGGAGCCTCCAGCTTAGGCCCTTTGAGGTCAGGTAGGTCCAGGTCTGGGCCTTCAATACCTCCCTTTATTTTTGGCGCTTTTAGGTCAAGGTTTGGACCATTTAAACCACCACTCAGTTTAGGACCAGACAGATCCAAGTCAGGTTTTTTAAGGTCTAAGTTTGGACCTGAGAGACCAAAGTCCGGCATGTTAAATTTTGGCTTCTTAAATTTACCAGAAAGATCCACATCTGGCATGTCCAGATCTGCTTTTGGGCCCTTTAGATTCACATCTGGAGCCTTTACATCAAAATCTGGACCGTCCAGTTTTCCATCAATCTCAGGTCCCTTCATACCTGGGAGACTGAACTTGGGCATCTTCAGTTTGGGCATTTTCATTTTAGTTTTTGGTGAACCGATGTTCAGATCAGGAGCCTCCAGCTTAGGCCCTCTGAGGTTAGGTAGGTCCAGGTCTGGGCCTTCAATGCCTCCCTTTATCTTTGGAGCTTTTAGGTCAAAGTCTGGGGACTTAAGATCAGCGTCCATCTTTGGACCAGAGAGATTGAACTTCGGCATTTTGAGTTTGCCAGAGGGGGCGCTCATGTCCCAGTCTGGTGCCTGTAGCTGAGGTGTCTTCAGTTTCCCTGAAGGCATGCCCAGGCTCAGATCTGGGGAGCCCATGTCGAGTTTGGGGGCTTTCAGATCAAGATCTGGGCCATTTAAACCACTGTTCAGTTTAGGACCAGACAGATTCAAGTCAGGTTTTTTAAAGTCTAAATTTGGACCTGATAGACCAAAGTCCGGCATGTTAAAGCTCGGCTTTTCAAATTTTCCAGAAAGATCCACATCTGGCATGTCCAGACCTGCTTTTGGGCCCTTTAGATTCACATCCGGAGCCTTTAGATCAAAATCTGGACCATCCAGTTTTCCATCGATCTCAGGTCCTTTCATGCCTGGGAGACTGAACTTGGGCATCTTCATTTTGGGCATTTTGAATTTGCCTTTAGGTGAGTCAATACTCAGATCTGGGGGATTCATGTCAATGTTAGGAGCTTTAAGATCCACATTAGGGAGGTTTAAGTCTGGGGTGTCAATGCCCCCCTTTATTTTAGGAGCCTTTAAATTGACATCAGGAGCATCTAGCCCTCCTTTAATCTTTGGGGCCTTTAAATTTAAATCTGGACTGTCAAAATCTCCTTTAATCTTTGGAGTTTTCATGTTAAAATCTGGAGACTTCAGGTTCAGGTCTGGTCCTTTGGGCAGATTGCCAGAGAGGTTCATCTTTGGCATTTTGAGTTTTCCAGAGGGGCCCTTCATGTCCCAGTCTGGAGTCTGGAGCTCAGGGAGCTTCAGTTTTCCTGAGGGCAGGTCTGCATTGATCTGTGGGCCTTTGAGGTCAGGTAGGTCCAGGTCTGGGCCTTCAATGCCTCCCTTTATCTTTGGTGCTTTTAGGTCAAAATTTGGGGACTTAAGATCAGCGTCCATCTTTGGACCAGAGAGATTAAACTTTGGCATTTTGAATTTGCCAGAAGGGGCGCTCATGTCCCAGTCTGGCCCCTGCAGCTGAGGTGTCTTCAGATTCCCTGAAGGCATGTCCAGGCTCAGATCTGGGGAGCCCATGTCAAGTTTGGGGGCTTTTAAATCGAGGTCAGGGCCCTTTAAACCACCGCTCAGTTTGGGACTGGACAAATTCATGTCAGGTTTTTTAAGGTCTAAGTTTGGACCTGAGAGGCTGAAGTCTGGCATGTTAAAACTTGGTTTCTTAAATTTTCCAGAAAGATCCACATCTGGCATGTCCAGATCTGCTTTTGGCATCTTTAGATCCATGTCAGGACCATCTAAACCAGCGTTGATGTTGGATCCTTTGAAACTTGGGAGATTGATTTCTGGTATTTTCATTTTGGGCATCCTGGGTTTGGCTTGAGGTGCACCAATTTTGAGATCTGGAGCATTCCAGTCTAAATTAGGACTCTTTAGATCTACATCAGGCATGTCCAGATCAGGGCCATCTATCCCCCCTTTTAAACTTAAATCTGGTGTTTTCAGATCAGCATTTAGGTCTGACTTCGGCAGAGACCCTGAAAATTTGGGCATTTTCATTTTTCCAGAGGGACCACTTATATCCCAATGTGGACTTTGAATTTCTGGCATGTTTAAGTTTGGCTTAGATATGTCAAAATCTGGTGTTTTCAACTCACCATCTAAAGTTGGCTTTTTAAATTTGGGCATTTTGATTTTGCTTTTTGCTCCACCTATGTTTAAATCTGGAGATTCGACCGCTAGATTTGGAGTTCCCACTCTCGGGAGTGTTGCACTGTGACCATCCAAACTTATCTTTGGTGATTTCCAACTCATTTCTGGTGTTTTAAGACCTGCATTTAAATCAACATCTTTTTTCGGTACCGTGCCAAACAGTTTAAATTTGGGCTTTTTGATCTTACCAGAAGGAGCATTAATGTCTGGTTTACCAGAAGGTATACTAATGTCCAAGTCTGGAGAATTTGCTTTCAACTTAGCATCAGGTAAATTTAGCTTTGGGGATGGCAAGTCCACATCAAGATCTGTTCCATCAAAATCTGGTAATTTTACTTCTGGAAGATTAAATGACGGCATTTCGAATGATGGTGCTTTGTATTTGCCATTGAGAGTTGCAGATTTTATGTTAGCTTTGGGTAAGTCTGCATTAACTTTTGGTGTTTTGAGGCTAGCATCACCAGAAAGATCAATTTTGGGTCGTACAAGCTTAGGAGCATCCAAGTCTAGAGCAGAATGTTTTAAACCAAACTTTGGTATCTTTAATTTACTAGAAGGCATGCCGTTTAGATCAAGTTGTGGCCCTTCAATTTCTGGCATATCTAAATCAATGTCTGGTGCTTTTCCAGATTTCATTTTGGGCATATTAATGTTAATGGAAGGATGATCCAAGTTAAGATCTGGGCTTTTAAGTTTTGTTGACAAGTCCCCATTGATTTTACCAGTTGGAATCTCAAAATCTGGTTTGTCAATATCAATATTTGACCCAGATAGGTCAACATTTGGAATTGAAAAATTTGCATTAGCTCTGTCAATGTCTAAACTTGGAGCTTTGACCCCAAATGACTGCCCTGAAAGATGGCTACTAGGCAAGCTTAAATTTGGGCTGCCCATGTTTGTAGCTAAACTAGGTGCTTTGAGTCCACCATTGACCTCCAGTCCAGATGTTTCAATATTTGGCAACTGTAAGCTAGCTCTGGATGAATAATCGTGAATGTCTGGAAAACTTCCTGATAGATTTACATCTGGTCCATTTAAATTTGTATTAAGTCCGAGTTGTGATCCACCAAGGCCCAGTGGGGGAAGATTCATGTTACTACCCCCCAAATCACTATCAACTGAACCAGATAATCCAGGAAACTCAGTGTCCAAGTTCTTCTTTTTTCGTTTAAGAAGACCAAAATCAACCCCAAGACGCGGCAAGTCAGAGTTAAGTTTAGAGCTTGATTTAAGAGAGCCGTCTCCGTTGAGTTGGGCATCTGCATCCACTGAGCTGCTCTTCATGTACTTCTTGATTTTGTTGTTGTAGAGTTTGTTGTAGGAGTCGTTCAACATCTGGAAAAGTCAAAGAAAGTTACATGTTATATTTAAATATAATTATGTGTGGAAATGAGTGAAAGTTTGATTTCACTAGGAAAACTATACGGACTGAAACGCTGAAATATAAGGAAGACAATGTGTTATTGGTTCACATAGCAAAAGTGTCACCGATTTGCAAAGTCACAACTAGTAAATTGGAATGTCCAAATTATTTGGTTAATCAGTAACTGTGTATATACAGGTCATACTATATAATAATAACTATTGTGAGAATCATTAGAAGCAAAACAAAGTAATTTAAGTTTTAAGATGGCCACACACAAGAAGAATGATAATCTATGAATTTCACTGTTGTTTAGTCATTGCGTTAATAATCGTGAATAAATGTAAAATTGTAATGTAGTGATTGCAAAGACTACTAACCCCAGTTTAGACCTCTACAAACATGTTCTGAAATGATTGGGATTTCAGAACATGTTTGTCTAAGAATCTAAGTTCATGTTTTTGATGGAGGACTTTTACATAGACACTCACTGCCTCTGGACTCTTGAAGGTATGGTTCAGGTTTTCCACACTCTTGCTCATGTTACTCCTGGTCAGGACCCGGACGTTGGAGTTAAATGGTTCCATGGCCTTAAGCACCTGATGCACCTCGTCTTTGGACAGATGATCAAAGTTTATGGATGCTCCCACCAGCTCATCTCCTGAACACAAAAAAACACTTCTGTATAAGCATCATTCAAAAAGTTGTACATTTAGAAACTTATTTTAGAAAGTATATGTATCCTCAAGGTACACTGTAGTTACAACATGTGTTGTAATGTCTTTATTACAATTGCAAAATTTTAGCTCTTGTTAACATTATGATTGCTAAGTAACCTTGAAATGGAATTATCAATGTCCGCTCCCCGTCTCCAACCAGGAAGTGAAATTGAAAACCAAAATTAGGAAAAAAAACAACAACAGAAAAACCAAAAACCTAGACAAGATTTTTATAAAAACTGAAATACGTTATGTTTTAAGTAAATAAGTATCCGTAGCCTGTCATATGCAATCTAAACTCGAGCAATAAAGTTTCTTTTAGTTTTTTTTTTTTTTTGTTTTTTTTTTTACATCTGTCCTGTGTTAAGTCACTTCAGTCCAACAATGTATATAAAAATCCTTGCAGAAAATCACTAGGGACATTCATGAACCACTTACCTGCCCTGAACTCCTGAGTGTCTGATGATCCAGTGGAGACGCTGGAGATGACCACGCTTCCATTGTCTGACTGTTCCAGGGTCAAAGCATCAGAGAGACTCCTCCCTCTGCGATGGGTCAACTAAAAAACATATACAACCAGTGTTAAAATCACCAAAAAATATTCAGTTTACTGCATATTTGGCTGTTTCATAATATGGTACAACTTTCAATTCATGGGATTCAAGTCATGTTTATAATACACTGAATTTGTAGTTTGGTTCAACAAATATAGTGCACAAGGAATAACTTAAAAAAAATGCACACATACACAATATCTAATTTAGACTAAATATTGCTGAGATGGGGACAGGTTAAACTGCAATCGTTTAAAATTATTTTGAAGTATGGTATAATAAACAAAGCAGAATGATTCACCGTGCCTCTAATAAATTATTAGGTTTTAACATTTGTGCTTTTTTTTCGTACTTTCTCATAAAAATATATTTTGCATATATATTGATACCAAAATTGATACCCCAAAGTCATCTGAGAAAGGGACATAAAAAATAAAATAAATTACAGTTATTTAGTTTCCAGATTGAGATAGTTTGAATATGTACATAGGAGGGATAGTGAATATATGGTACAGAGGAAAACTGAAGAGGATGCAGAGGAGAGGGTCAGGTGGAGCAGAGGATTCACAGTACACTGTAGACAGTTCAATAAAAGAGCTGTTTCTCATGAAATTTTACTAAGGAGAACAAATGACCAAACTGTCTATAGTTTCGGGCTGGGTTATTTTTTACTAGTATTCATTTCAACAATGTACTAATAATAATCAGGTGAACTCAGTGGGGGGAAAAAAAGCTCAAAGTTCAACAGGTTTTCATTGTGTAGTGAATCATACCATGGTTTAAAATTTCTGTCTCTGGGGTTGAAATCACAGCAGTTCAAATCTACAAAAGAAAAAGAGGAGATTGTTTAGACGTAGATTATTCAGGTTAAAAGAATGAGAAACACGAGCTTGGTTTTGTCTATGAATGCAACACACCGACATGCTTGAGGCTGCAGTGAAAGGAATTTTAAGTGTCACGTGCAAAAATTAGATGGATTAGATATCTACAAATTGCATTAGTTTAACAGGTAAGAACTGATAGCACTTTTGTTGAACGGAAAATTGTTCAGCAATGTTAGAGTCACAATGAGAGGACTGTAAAAGTCCTATTGATCTTTTTTGACCTGTGTTATTTAATTTATTTTTGAAATACCTACTGAACTTGTCATTGTTCAGATCTGGATTAGACCAATTTAGTCCTATTGGTTTTGTCCTAAAGATTGTCCTGTATAAAACCTGGACTGCATATCATTTAGTCCTGGTTTAGTCCTATAGGCTTCCTGATTTAGTCCTTGTTTAGTTTTGGTTTAGCCCTAGTTAATACCTAATCAAGACACTGTTAAATCCCTGTTTAGTTCAAGTCTAGACCAGGTTTTGGGGTAGACCTATTTTACGTCCTTACTAGTTTCAATTTCACAGTTCATTGTCCATTTAAGTTGATTTTTATGATGCCAAATATTGGTGCTTAGTTTAAAAGGTACAGTAAGTAACTTTCTGGGGGTGGTACATCACGTACATGATGGAAATAAAACTCTAAAACCATTCATACTGTGAATGATTATAGCCAAAGGAACAAGATTTTCATGGAAACAAGCAGGAGGCCCTCCTCCAGGCCAAACAAGAATCAGGTTTGTGACTCTTGTAACATTAAGGACTTTAAAAAAGATTTTTTCTTATTATCCTGCTACACTGAATTTGTCCATTTCCTGTTATGAGGCCACCCAAACAATATCGTAGCACCTTGGTGACAGTGTATTATTGTGATCATTCTCATTGTTTTGGGTGTGTCCAGTCACAAAAATGCAAACTGAAAAGCAGGGCGTGTGTCAAGTCCTGGGGCCCCAAACAAACTTGTTCATCTGTTGATTGAATATATATCTATTTACACCAGGTAATGGGACACACCCACTGCTTTCGAGAGATCCCATAATGGGCAATGTACAATAATAATAATTTTTTTTTTAATCTATGAAATAAATATTGATTAGTCGTAACATAAAAAAAACTTTTTGAGTTTTGACAAGTTTAGATATATTCCTTTATTAGCCCTAATTATTTGATTTGTAGATTTATGGCTGATTTTAAAGGTGCACTATGTAAATTTTGTGGTGAGGGGTTCGCCACTTGTTTGTGAAATGTTATTGCTGTGCCAGGAATGTTCCACAGTGGTATGGCATTGAACTTTAGCTTGCATTTATTCAGTTACAGGTGTTTGTATTGCTAAAAAATCTTCTGGAAAAACATGCATTTTTACTGTCAGTGCCATTACATCTCCGCAGATCTAACTTGTAACTTGGCCTGATGGTGTCACCTACTTGTCTCCATGTAGCTAGATGGCGAAGTTTAATGCCATACTGTGGAACATTATAGGCAAAGAAATAATGTCTCCATGTAGACAAGGTGACAGACCATCCAAAGAAAAGTTGCATAGTGCATATCTAGGATAATTCTGGAAGTCAAGCAATTTACTAAATTTACTTCAATAAAAAAACAATCTCTAAACTGCAGATAATGGATTAAAACAATAGTTACACCAGCCAGGTCTATTATGTAAATTAACAGCTAATAATGTGCCAGTCTTGTGATTTACAATTTTGTGCCTTCACTCCCCACACTCTTCTGTAGTCACAGCTGCCCTGAGGTAGACTGAGAAAAATTAGGCTGCCAATTTGTGCCTTTCTCCAGCCACCGCCAATCAATCACTTGCATACTGCATTTATGACAAGGTGCTTTGCCCAACTCTTAAAGCTACCATCCTTAATTAGACTGGCTGACCTGTCACTGTTCTATTCTCACATATCACCACTTGACAGAAGAAGACCAGAGAGCACAGGTGAGTCTAAACAAAGGCCAGGTGAGGGAAGGGGGGAACAAGTTTCACATCTGCCAACAACTGGTTAAAAATGAAATACACATATGGATAATATCTTTAGTTTTTATAAATTTTAATAATCTTCACAGGACAGAAACAGCATTCTTTAACATTATTGTCATGTCTTTGAGGTCAGTTTCGTAAACCATAAATGTGTTGCCATAAACTCAATTAGATCAGGTTATGTAATAATAACTAGTGTCAAAGTTCACATATGCACAAAGTGAAACCCTGCAATAGAAACTACTACTGTTAGTAGAACTACTACTATAACTGTATCTACCACAGTTACTATGACAACTGCTACCTTGAATATGTTGTACCAGTAGGATTACATTTTTTATTCTTGACTTTAACAAATGAGTTCTTTATTTTTGCAGGCAAGACATTTTGAGGTAGTTTTAGTATTATATGAAAACGCCTAGTAATTCACAAGATTAGCCCCAAACAAGATAAATATTGCAAATATTCATTGCTTTGTCATAACATTCAAAACCTGTCCACTGGCCACCACCTCAATTTTATACTGTTATTACCCATGCACACTTAAAGCATTTTTTTCCATCTTATTTTCCAAACACACATGACCTTCTTGCTGTTGCCATAACAACTGTCAATCTAATTAGTCTTCTGTTACAATTAGCTCCAGGCTGTGAATGGGTGAATATAAGGTGTGTTTTAAATAAATATCTTTTCCATGTCAGAAACCTCATCCTGGTGTTGAATGTTGGGTGGAGATGAAGAAAACGGTGATACTGAGCTGAACTTGAGCTGTTTGGCCTATTGATCCATCATGAGATATGCTAGAAATGATATAGATTTAGCTACAAGTATGAGGGGAACTACTCTGCACTATATATTCACTATGCCTCCTCTGTCCATGTCCAAACCATTTCAATCTGGAAACTTTATCTCAAAAACATCTAACATGATTGCCCCACTAAACTTTTCAATACATTGGTTAATATTTGTTTGTTGAACCAATGTGCTCATACAAAAGTGCATTCTGGTAATGGTCTAAAGAATTGAAAGATAGAGATTATGTATGTTTTACAAGGAGGTGCTTTTCTAACGTAGAGCTAATTGAAACATAAGTGTTTATAGTTCATCCATTTGACGACTGCTCCATTTCTGTGCTGTACTGAGCTGACGGTGTGCGGCTCAGCACAGCACAGTAATGAAATCTCTCTAACAAAGACTTCAAATTTGACTGACCAATTAACATGTAACAAGGTTGGATGTTGTATCCCCACTACCCACTACCCACTACTAAAATACAAGACACAGTGGAAATGTTGACAGTGACAGTATTTATAAACCACAACTGACCCTGGCAGTGAGCGTGCGAAACTATGCAACTGAAACTAGCACCATAGCACTCAAAATCCACAATGCAATCAGTGACATCTTTGTTTTTCTGTTGTAGCATAACTGCATCTTGTTATTTTATATACCTGTTGTAATCCTTAAAGCCACTGTTATTTTTGCTAATACTAGTTTTATCATGAACCAGGATAGGTGTGAACACACTAACTCTATAACAATACTTTTTTAAAAGTTAAAAATAAACAAGTAAAAAACATTATTTATGCAAAACATTTCATTGGAAACTTGGATTTTCAAGCATTAAATTTTTCATTTTTGATTTAGTTTTTTATATTTGGTTGGTGGGAAAAAACAACAACAAATTAAGTCATAATTTGATATTTCATTAATATTTTTTTGGATTTACTTTTGGTACTTTGAATGCAGGAAAAAAAGTTTTCTGGCAGTTATAAAATTCATCAATTAATTCCTAACACAGTCAAAGCATACTGTTGTTGTGTCCTTGGGCAAAACACTTCACTCACCTAGTTTGCATTAAAATGTTAAACCCCAGGACAAAACAAGAATGTAAACCAAGACTTAAACCAGGGCTAAAATTCCAACTTATTTCTGAATGATATCGGTATTGAACTTTTAGTTAGTAATCTCATTAACATACATAAACTTCAACAAACTTGCACTGACCTTGTCCATTTGTGTATTTCTTGCGGTAGTTGTAGTAGCAGTAATTGCAGTTGTTTACTCCATTCTGCCCCTCATGTAGTACAAAGTATGACAGATCAGCAGTACTTCATAGGACAGATACTGAACTGAAGTCAACCAACAGGTTAAGCTCCGCCCACCTTAGCTGTCAACAGAAACACGCCTTTAAACAAACACGCCCCAATGACAAAGGTACACTCAGGCAATGACTCTGACTACTGCTGCAAATATGTACGCTGTAAATGTTTGGGCCTTTTGGGTAGTAACGGGAACAACACTTGGTGGCAAAAACTCTTATTTATTTTATACACACTGAATATATTGAATTGTTTTTTTAATTAGTCGGCTATAGCTCGATTGCTTCTGTTTTTTTTTGTTTTGGACATAATTATCTGTCGGGTTCAGTTAAGTGTAAAATAAATTGGCAATCTCTATCAAACCACCAAATAAATCAAACCCCTTACTCTCCATATGAATTGACAGGCTTAATGCCATACTGTAGAACATTTCCTCACAAAGTAATGACATCTCCAGTACATGAGCAGGTGGAGGACTCTCAACTAGAAAAGTTACGTTAGATAAAATCCGCATATTAGCTTTGGATCAAAAACATGCAAGTCAACATTGTTTCAACGCACAAATTGAAAAAATAATGGGGTATGAAGTGACGTACAACTTATTCACACAAAGAGATTACTTTCTAATATTAACACGTCTTTCAACAGTAGCCTAGACACGATCTATTGTGTACAAACATTAGTCTTATGGTTATTATTTGCTCATTCTTCTTCAGTCTGTTCCCACATCCAAATCCTTTAATGCTTTTTTGAACCGCCTTATGACAGCAGGATCCCGCCCTTTTCTCTATGAACTAAGCAATGACAAAAACAGTGGTGTGTGTTTAAATGGTCATGTTTTATGTTTTACCTGGAAATGGCTCTGAACTGGAAGTTGTAGGAAAAAATTCAGAACAGTGAATTGTCACATATTAGACGACAATACAAGGAATGACTTATAAATACTCAGTAAGGAGTTTGTGGGTTAGATTCCTGATCTCTCTTAGTGGAGTGCACATGTCCTCTGTGTGTTATTGTGGCAGAGTGGTTAGCCTGTATTCTGCTTATGAGTAAGGAGGTTGTGCCTTGTGTTAGCCTTGTTGCGCATTGTATATGATGATCCATACTTTGAATACAATACTTAAAAGAAAACTTGCACTTTATTGTCCCCAAAACAGTCTTTGGTCACTTGGAGATATAGTCGGTTAGCTTTTGCCTCACTGCCAGAAGATCTCTGGTTCAATCTCTAGACTGTCTAGAGCCATTTTTTGAGGAGTTGGCATGTTCCTTTCCCTATAACTAAGGTAAGGTACAACATTTTCACAATTTCCTTAGAAAAAAATTGTTACAGAAATAATATAAAAGGCATTTACAAAAAGGGTACAAACAACTTCAAAAAGGATCAAGCCCTATTGATTGCAGTGACAAGATTTTACAAAATAATTTGGCAGAAAAAAAGCTGTAACAAAAAGTATAAAAATTTATTTCTAAAAATAAACCGAACAGAGACGGCCGAGAAAAATAAGGTGCGGTTTGTATAATGTACAGTAATAAGTGTAGACATACTGGTATTGACATTACTGGTATTATTGTGTCATTTATCAAAACACTTTATTTCACCTTCATTTAGTTTTAAAACAGGTAGATAAAACAAATACTTATTTAGTGCTTTCCACTCCTTAAACAATTCACAAAGGTCCATCATTTTTTTGTCTGATATTCTGTGCCTGTTCTACTTCACAATTAAACAAGATAAAACTTCTTTAGGACATTTAAGGCGATTATTATATCATATTTCTGTCACTATGTTTGTGACCCTCGTTTTCTACATTCCATTAAAATGTCATCAAAAATTTCAAAATTTCAAAATACACGTAACCAGGGCTTGACATTAAAATTAGAAAACATACTGCTGATGCACAGATATTTAGGTTGTGATTTCACTTGTATTTTGTAAGCATTTATAGTAATTAGTCATGAACAGAGGACGAAAAATACAGTGATTACTGTGTTGAAAACATGTAATTTCAGGCTAGCAAAACTCAGAATTAGCTTGTAACATTTAAAAGTAAACAGTGGCCATACTCAAAAAAGTGCAAAAAATTGTGTAGTTTCTTCACAGTTTTCCCTTATTTTTTGTCAATTCTTCAAATAAAAAGTAAAAATACATTCAGATTTTAGTCCTCTCCCTGAGCGGCTCCTCCCATAACCAGTCTATGGAACATTGAGCTTTCGTTTTGACAAAGAACTTCAGGGGAATCAAACTCCTGCACCTGCCCACCGCCCATCACCAGCACACGGTCACAGTCCAAAATAGTGTTTATCCTGCAAGAAAAGGCAAATGTTTATAAAGAAGGAAAAAATATCTCTCTCTGTTTTGTGTAGTTCACTATGATAACAGTCTCCTCATACTCCTCTCACTCCTCCAATAGACTGACAGACAGAAACTGATAATCAAGCAATTTGTGTTACAAGAATCAGAATCTCTTACAATACTACATTTGCCGTAATGATTTCTCCATGGACTTTTAGCCAAGTAATAGTAAAATTTATAAATAGTGACAGGGAGTTGCAGGTGGACACTTCTGTGTTTATAAAGGTAGGTCTCTGTGTCTTGATGCTAATTTTGGAGACTTATAAATATTAAAATAATGGCATAAACTGAAATAATCCACACAACCATCATGTGATCTGTTATACTGAATAGAGAAAGAAATAATTAGGGCAGAAATTACCGCGATTACTGCTCTAGTGACAGGCACTAGCTGGGCACCATTGTGCAGAGCCAAAGATTTTTTGGAAAATACTCTGGGGGAGGCTTTGTGCCATCATCCTTTGACAAAAAAGGATTAGTCACCTGTGAGCGATGGTGAGCACCGTTTTGTCTCTGAAAGTCTCTCTAATCGTCTTCTGCAGAAGTTTGTCAGTTTTCTGGTCCACACTGGCTGTAGCTTCATCTATGCAGAGCACCTACAAAAAGTAAAAAAAACAAAAAACATATAATCTTTCTTGTACCAATAGCATCAGTAGGAGAAATAGTAATAGTGATCAACATAGCAGTAGCAAGAACATTTGCCTGAAGGGCAGAGCTTTGGCTGATAAAACGATTTCGGTTGTTGTCTAATGTATTGCCTAATGTAGCATCATGACCCTGGAATTTTAAATAAGAGGACCTTTACGTGTCCCACAATGAGGGAATTCCAGCGCTGCAACAAGAACACAAGTACACGAACAGCAGCAATTAGAATGATTGTATTAATAATGACAAATCATTCAAAAAAAATTTTAATGACATGGTTAAACTAACACTGAATTGGTAGATTTGACAGAGTATGATTCAAAAAATAGTAGTTGTAGTAGCAGTAGCAGCAGCAATAAAAGCAGCAGTAGTAGTAAAATTAGTCTTAGCAGCAGTTGTAGCAGTAGTTGTAGCAGTAGTAGTAGTACCTTGGCCTTAGTAAGAAGAGCTCTGGCCAAACACAGAAGCTGCCTCTGTCCCACTGAGAAGGACTTCCCTCTCTCTCCCACCTCTGCATCCAGACCTCCTGAACACAAACATACAACAACTTTATAAAATAAAGATGTTAGGGCCAGACAGTCTCTCTTCCTACTCTTACTTGAGTAGTAGTTTCAAGTACAACCCCAATTCCAATGAAGTTGGGACTCTGTGTAAAATAAAAAAAAATAAAAAAAACAGCATACAATGATTTGCAAATCCTTTTCAACCTATACTGAACTGAATAAACTACAAAGACATGATATTTAACGTGCAAACTGATAAACATTATTGTTTTTATGTAAATGTCGATCGAAGGTCACAGGCATTCAGTGTTGGTTTTCGGCCTTGCTGCTTACGTGCAGAAATTTCTCCAGATTCTCCAAATCTTTTGATGATATTATGGACCGTAGATGATGAAATCCCTAAATTCCTTGCAACTGTACATTGAGAAACGTTGTTCTTAGACTGTTGGACTATTTGCTCACAAAGTGGTGAACCTCACCCCATCCTTGCTTGTGAATGACTGAGCCCTTCGGGGATGCTCCTTTTATACTCAATCATGACACTCACCTGTTTCCAATTAACCTGTTCACCTGTGGGATGTTCCAAACAGGTGTATTTTAAGCATTCCTCAACTTCCCCATTCTTTTGTTGCACCTGTCCCAGCTTTATTAGAATGTGTTGCAGACATTAAGTTGAAAATGAGTGAATATTTGCATAAAAATGATAAAGTTTATCAGTTTGAACATTAAATACCATGTTTATTTGTAGTTTATTCAGTTCAATATAGGTTTAAAAGGATTAGTAAATCTTTGTATTCTGTAATTTTTTTTAAGTTTTACATAGCGTCCAACTTCATTGGAATTGGGGTTGTATTTTCTTAATTTTAAGTATTTTCTTGGACCAGTAATATTGAGTAATATTGAGTAATATTTTTGCTACTTTATATTTACCTTATATCACAGAAATATAAAATGACCTTTAAAATATTTTCTGGAGCAGTACACCTTCTTGAAACTAGCTGGACATGTCCTTGGTCCTACAGTGAAATTTTCCTGTCATTTAGCCCATGTCATCAGGTCATAATACTCCCTACAATGGAGGCATGGTGAGAATGGACAATATCATCACAATGTATTGAGTGTCCCATACTAATTGTGAATGATCATCTTCGGCCTTAGACAAGCAGTCTCTTGGGCTTCTTGAATTACAATTACAATTATAACATTTATATAACAGTATAACAAAAAAATTAAGAATCACCAAAATGTTATCTACCGGTAATCGTTTTGTCATTTGTACTGAAACAGGTATAGTTAGTTGGTGGCATGGCCTATCCCAGTTGCTGTAGCCATTCAGTTTGTTCACCTAAACATGTCCGAACAAGGCATGTTGGAGTTTTGTCGTCATGTTTAATTTTTCCATTGATGTGACACTGTGAACCTGTTTTGTTGAGTTAAGGGTGGAGTGAAAACTGTAAAAAGCAGTGAGTCAGTTTATGTTTAAAACAGACACGCCTCATTTAAGTGAAAGATATTAAAGACCATTAAATAGACAATTAAAGATTATTTGAAAGAACTGAGCCTCAGAAATGTGCCAGGGACGAAGAACTACACAAATGAAATGTCATTCACAAAGGACTCTGTGGAGATGTTGGTCTGGGTCCCTGTTGACTGTCTGGGCCATGTGTGTTACAGCTTTATTGTTGAGGTGGGAGAGGTCCGTAATTGTCAAGCTGATGATTTTGGATGATGTGTGTGTGAGACCTTGGTGAGTTTAGTTCTGTCGGTGATGGGGAGTGTGTTGAAATAGCAGGGGCAGTCGTAGAGTGTGATGGGTTGAATAATGCTGGTGTACAACAGTAACAGAAGGTGTGGGGTGACAGAAAGGGCTTGTGGAGTCTTTGTTGGGAACCTTTATGGATATCAGTGACATCTTGTTCAAAAGTAAGTTTATTGTCTAGTGTAGGGGTGGGCAAACTACGGCCCGGGCTTATTAATCCAGCCCGCCGAACGTGGCCAAATTATATTAAAATAGGTAAGGGTAAACCTTGTTCAATTTAATTTTCCACTGTAATGCCAGTGTTTCCACAAAAGATGTCACACTTCAGCTACATCAGCCTTGTTCGTGTGTATTACTTTTATTCTCTTATCAGCACTTCTGCAAAAATGAAGTTTATCAAAGAAAAGAAATGTGGATAGAGAGCACTGAGTGTTTAATACGGCGTGGACAGCAAAATATTTTTTCACCGAAGTCCGATCAAAGTACCAAGGCAAGTTTTTTGCTGGCATTGAAATTAGCACATGCTAGTAAGCCTTTCTCCGAAGGAGAGTTTTTAAAATGCATTTGGAAAACAATTTGTACAATAAGCCTTGCATATTCATGCTTTGCTACATGTTACAGGCCAAATCTCTGATGATATATATATCCTGGCCTGGCCCCTCTGTCAAATTTTAGAACTCATTGTGGCCTGCGTGTCAAAAAGTTTGCCCACCCCTGGTCTAGCGTGCGTCCAAGATATTTGAAGTGATTGACATGTTCAACTGTTTTGTCCGGTATGATGGTCGAGGCCAGGTCTGGGATATGTGAGTGATTGTAAATGAGTAACTCCTTAGTCTTGTCAAGCTTCAGCTCCAGAAGGTTTTTGGAGTACCACTTGGTGAAATGGTTAACAGATTGGTGGATGTTATGGAGTTATTGTCCCAGTAGAGTGGTACAGTCATTGGTATAAAGGATGTACAAAAAGAGGCTGGGAATGAATTAGGACGATTAGTTGCAACTGAATTAAAATTGCAATTTCAGTAGTCACAATTAAAAAATATAATGCTTAATATTTATTGTAAACATCTGCTACAGACAAAACATAATAACCTGTCTGTATGGGTTTAGATTTGGTTTAAACCCTGATAACTGAAATACAGATAATTACTACATAGGTTTAGCAGTTCATACTTCAGTCTTTTCTCATTCTTGCTCCTGAAGGTGTATAAAGTTTGCAAGAATTGAGCTTTCAATTTTAATTACAAATGTTGCAATTGTTGAAAAAAATCATTGTTTGTCCCTAACAAAAAAAACCAAAAAAAACCCCACTTCTAATTCTAACCTGAATTCTTACAGGTAACATTAATTCTTGCAGTGATTGCTCATCTCAAAAGTATTTTATTAGGGGGACACTAACACATACACACATGCTCACAATCAGGTTATTATCAGATTCCTGGAGGTTTCAAACTATTAAAATGTCACTTTAACCACATAATCTGATGTGAGAAATCTGAGGAGCCATGACTCTCATCAGATGTTGCTGTTTAATAAATTAAGACATTACATCCCACAGCACTATGGGATAGTGTTAGACAAACAAATGCTAAAGCAAAGCCGGTATGTCCTCCCCGTCAAGACAACCTCCTCATTTGAGGTTCACATTATAAAAAGACTAACATTCTGTAATATTAACTTAAATATAGAATTTCCGTTTTTCCAGTGTTTGAATGCATAATATGTGCCATGTGCTGATTTGTCTAAGGTTATGAGTAGTGATGAGACTGTGGAACGCTCTTCTGCTATTTATTGTTTTTTGTGCACAAAAATGTCACTCGTGCTGCCTATTCTGCTTCTGTGCTGATTCTTAAGTTGGGTCAGTGTGAATCAGTTTAAAAATGCATAAAAACAAAATAGAAAAACATTAAGTTCTTCTAAAAAATGAGATCAGGTTTCAACTGCTCTTATTACTGGACCACTCAAAAGAGCCAACTCGTTCACGAACTTCACATGACATCATCTGTCAAGTGTTATTGTACAGAGACTCACCTATCCTGTGCACAGCGCTGCTGAGGTGGCACTGCTCCAGGACATCATGTAGCTGCTGCTCTGAGTGCCTCTCACAGGGGTCCAGGTTTTGCCTCACAGACCCACTGAACAGGAACGGGTCTTGAGGGATAATAGCCAGCCTCGACCTGCAGAGGGCATCAACACTGTGTTAAATCAGGGGTGGAGAAGCTTTTTCTCCTGAGGGCCACATCTGGATGGATAAAAGTATGTTGTGGAAGACCGCACCTGTGTTCATAAAACTATTACCACTACTACTACTACTTTTAAGTTAAAGATTTAATCATAATGATGCGTCAAATAACTAACTGACATTTACTAGGGACTATCATTAAAATGCAGCTTATTAGGTCTAGTTATTGAAAAAAATGATCTTAGTACAACATTTGTAAATTTACATTTTAGATATTGAAAACCAAACAATAGCTTTGCTTTTACATTTATCCTATTGCAGCTGTACAATGTATACTTCACTTTCCTAAGGCATCCTAACATCCTTAATATTCATTGCAATGAGTTTAAGAGCTTTGCACAACTGTCAGAGGCCAGAGTGAAGTTTTGGCATCACAATAAAGCAAATAACAACTAGTATGCTAACAGCGCACTTCCAGTTTCTCACACAATGAAACATTTTTTAACTAGATGCAGACAGTACTGTGGTCTGATTTTGACACTGGTTTTACAATATATTTGTAATGGGGCATCACTCTAAAAACCCTTGAATAACCATTTCCCACCTGAGCTGAGGCAGCCCGACAGTGCTGATGTCCAGTCCATCCAGTAGTATTTGTCCCTCGGCCAGTTCCACCATCCGAAACAGAGCCAGGAACAGAGAGGACTTGCCTGACCCTGTTCTGCCAACGATGCCAACCTTCTCCCCGGGTCGTACCACCAGACTGACCCCCTCCAGAGCATTGGGCAGCCCTTCCCTGTAACATAACACCGCTGACCGAAACTCCACCCAGCCCTGCTCAGGCCAACTGGAAGGCAGCTGTGGGGTGGACAAATATAACCCAAAAAAAAAATTTAAAGCTGAAAATCCCAACTTTTTTCTCATGAGTAAATTATGTCTGTGTAAACCCTCAATCATCCAGGTCATAGTAAAAGCCAAAGTTAAATCTGTCAAGTGGACAAAACGTTGTAGGAGTGAAGACGTTTCAGTGCTCATCCAAGCCGCTTCTTCAGTTATGGTCAGATTGCTGGTGGACATGGCCTTAGATCTAGCTGAAGGGTGGAGCTAACTACATTGAAATTCTAACAGCTATTGGTAACAGTTTCAGCCTTAATGGCCTCCATTCAACTTTTAATGGTCCTACTCCTACCTATATAACTCCATCCTCAGACTCAAAGCAAACAAAGAAAACAAAGAGAATAGAGCGAGCTAGTTGGACCAGCAATCTGACCAGAATTGAAGAAGGGGCTTGGATAAGCAGAAAAAACATTTTCACTTCTACAATGTTTTGTCCAGTTGACAGATTTAACTTTGACTTTTACAATGAGTAAATTCTGTTTCAGCCTCACAGAAAGTATATTGTAAAATCAGACGGGTAGACGCCACTTTCAATGCAAATTTAAGCTATGTGAGTGACTACATGATGCTTTGGGGTGAGAGCTTTCACATATAACTTAATTTAAAAAGGGTCCACCAACTGCTAGTTTCAAAGGAGATTTTTTTTTTTTTTTTGCCTGGAAAGTTCCACAGTATGGCATTAAAGTTATCCATCTCTATAGAGACAAGCAGGTGACGCCACCACCAGTTCAAGTTGAAAAATCTGTGGAGTTGTTTTTTTTTTTTTAAGTATTTTTGAGCAACAAAAACAAGTCATTTAATACATTTAGATAGACACATTGTATAGTAAGAAATGAATGAGTGTCTACAGATAAAATTAAGACAGTATGATAGTCATATTAAAGCTGTAAGTACCCCTTTTTTTTTCCTCATTAATTTGTCAATTCTGTATTTCCCCCATAAAGTGTACTGTAAAAGCAGACACTGTCTTCATCTAATTAGAAAACATTTATGTATGACAAGCCATGCAATTCACAATATGACACTTTGGGATGAGAGCTGATTGGCTGTCCAAGAATGGTCCACCCTGCTTCTCATTTCTGTCTGAAAAAGCTGCTCTAAAATGTGTATGCTAGCAATGTGCCAAAGGACTTGTAAGAAATAGACTAACACAAGTTAGATAGGTCCAAACACTGGTAACTACTTTCTTGGATTGTAAATCCGGTAGCCCAACTTTAAAAGTAAAATATCTCCCCACAGGACAATGATGGTGGTGGAGAATGAGATATAGAAGAAGGAAATAGCAGCATGTAGTTGAAATGGCCTAATGATGGAATGGAGAGAAAGTGCATTTATATGAGAGTTTAAATTGTCTCACGTCAGAGGTGAGGTCCTGGGGCTCTGTGGGCAGGTCTGTGCAGTACTCCTCCGTTCGTTCCACACTCACCAACTGCATCTCAGTCTGAGTGAATGTTGAGATGAGGTCAGCTAAGAGCAGTGTGATAGAGAGGGCATAGGACAGGGACAGCCCCACCAAACCTGCAGGCGACAACGCAAACTTGTGAATAATCACTGTTGGATGGAGGTGTCTGAGTGTACTGTATATATTGGTTATGCCCACATGCCCACCTCGATGTGAACTAGGGCAGACTGACAAAAGCGGGGCTCCATCAGCCCCTTTGACCACCAACACCGGGCTTACAACCGGCTTTGAAATAATGTAATTTAGAAAAGCAAGAGCAACTTTCTTTCTTAATATCATCAAACAGGCCAAAGGAAATTCTAAACAGCTTTGGCAAACAATGGATAAACTAAGCGGAAGAGGGAAACCAAAGTGCAGGACAATAAAAATGATGGGACTTACTTTAAGGATAGTCCAACAGTTGCTCAACATTTCAGCAATTATTTGATAGATTCTGTAAACAAAATCACACAACAAATATCTGGATCTATCCATCTTTTCATACCACCCGCCCCTTCCTCCAGTACTACCCTAAGTTTCAACTGTATTGACCAGGCTAAAACGGATAAATTGATACAATCCTTATCAAAGTTCAAAAAAATTCCAAGGCCAAAGACTACTGGGGACTTGACAGCACACTCATCAAAAACACAAGAAGACATTCAAATCAACCATAACCCAAATTGTTAATAAGTGTTCCCCAGTGTTTTCAAAACTGCAACAATTCGCAAATCTGGTGGTGAAAGTGAGGTAAACAACTACAGGCCTATTAATATATTACCTGCAGTATCAAAAATTCTGGAGAAAACAATTAAAAAACAGTTAAACAGAGCATTTAAATGACAATCATTTCTTATATCCAATGCAATTTGGCTTTCACAGCAATCATTCTGCCAAAGCTGCCTGCTGCTACCTGACAGAGAGCATTAGAGCTAGCCTGGACAGAGGGGGCACAGTGGGTGCTGTGTTTCTAGATCTATGAAAGGCCTTCGACACAGTAAATCACTCTGTCCTCCTGTCCAAGCTCTGTCAGTACCATCTTTCCATTGATGCATTACATTGGGTCAAATCGTATCTCTCAGATCGGGTACAGTGTGTAAGAATAAACAATTTTATGTCCTCTCTGCAGCCTTGCAGGAACAACAGGAGTTTCACAAGGGTCAATTCTGGGGCCCCTGTTGTTCAGCACTTATATATATTTATATATCAATGACCTCCCAGATCATCACAAACACAGATGCTGTCAGCTACTCACATGGAAGGGATGCGCAGCAAGTGGCCACCACATTATCTTCAGCTATGGACAAAATTGGTAACATCTGACATGTCTGACAATAAACATTAATAAAGCAGTTGGTATGTATTTTACCAAAACTAACAGAGTTAAAGATATGCTCAACATCCTTGTTAAAGGAGCAAATAAATATTTTAACAGAGACAAAGTACTTAAGGGTTCATTTGGACCACACTTTGTCTTTCAAAAAGCATATAAAAAAATTACGCAACTAAACCTGAAACATCTCTTCCCTAAGACACATGAGGAACCCATATTATAATGCCATGATTATCTCATACACCATCTACTGTGTGATCTGCTGGTCTCAGGCGAATGACAGCACGCTTAAACCTCTCAGCTCCATCTATGATCAAGCATTAAAGGCACTCGATAAAAAATCCCTTCATTATCACCACTGTAATGTCCTAAGTAAATATAAAATGTTCAGTTATGACAATTTAATTTTGTATTCAAAAATAAAGAAATGTATTCAAAATTGTTAATAACGCAGATCCACATACATTGATAAAATGTAGTCCTCTGGGAACCGAAATTGCATACGCTCAGACGGCCTTTTATTTCAAACCATCAGACGGTGGAATCAGTTCCAGACAGTCTGAATTTTTCTGTAGATTTGAATAATTTTACTAGAAATTTCAAAAAGTACATTTTAGATGATCAAATGTGTCCACACCAGTCTAGTTAATTTGTAATGTTCTGTGTTCACTGTAAAAACCTGCACATAATTGATGTTTTAAATTGATATGGACTGTAGGAAACATGCATTGGACATGGGGACATTTATTGTATTTTACTGCTAATGTCAACGATTAACTGTTAGCTTTATAACATAATTGTAATGAAATGTGTCTTTTAATGTGTATTCACCTGCCCAGGGACTGCAGATGGAAAGCAGCAGTAGCTAAATCTGGTACAAATCATCTCTTCTTTTGTAAGATTAATGAATTTGTACATGGTCCCTAACAAATAAAGAATAAAGAAAGAAAAGAAAGAGAAAAGACTCACACCCCACATTCATACTAGAAAATCTGGGTGAAATGCCTTGCCTAAGGCTGTGGCACCTGGTTTTCCCAGCAGTCTCAAAGTACTAACCAGGCCTAGCCCTTAGCTTCTGAGATCTGATGAGATCAGGCTTTGACAACGGCGGTTTAGCCACACATGTGATGATCTTAAGCTCCCGGTAAGGAGTGCATTTCCCTGGTCCTCCCATCACTATTAAACAATACATGCATATAAAACACCAGCAATTCAGATGAAAAAGTGTGATGTCAAATTGCACAGAAAATGTATGAAAAGCAAAACCCATAGAGATTTAAAGATGAGAACACAAGTAGTAAACAAGTAGTATTGTCATGATACAAAAATTTCACACACTGGGTTGAAACTTTCGACAACCCTACCCTCAGCAGAGTGGTTTCTTTCTTATATCATCCTGGCTCATGCATTTCTGTAGATATTGCTTTGTTTTGGCCAGGTTCTCATACCATGTTTTGTTATATGCCATTTAAGTTACAGTTTGGTGTGTTTCTCACCAGGGTCAACCGACTTGAGCTGATGTTGCACCAAAGCAATGACCGCAAGCCCTGTCACGACAGCAACCCCGATGAGCTGTAGTCGGACGTAGAGCCACTGCATTGCCGCGTTGGAAACAAACAAACAGCGCTGGTTCTGCTCCAGACGCTTTGTATTCTCCTCCTGAAACCTGCAGAAAGAAAACGTAAAATCCAAACCCACCAATGATCCAAGGCTGCTCTAAAAATGGGTCTAAAATGTAAACGTGTGGCCAAAATGACTGTGAAGTAATGGGGACTGTGCAATGAATGGACTGTGCAATATTTTGGATAGTGCAATAATTGGAACTGTGCAATTAATGGGTTGTGCAATATTTTATTTGTTTAGCCCTTTTGTGACCTCAGCAATCTGGGACCACAGATGAAAATTAGCCTTTGACTATAATCCTGTGTGTTTACATTAATTTGGGCAAACGATGAATTGTGACCTAACTTTTCTGTACAATCTCTGCTACTGCGATCAACATCTGAATTGTGTGATTTAGTTAAATATGGGGGGTAAGCTCTCACAAGTATTATACTTCTGCTTACTCCTTTTGAGCATTGTGGAAAATTTGGATTTGGATGTACACTGTTTTTGTCTGAACTGGCAAAATGTTTTTTGTTTTTTTAATTATTATTATTATGCCTGCTCAAATAAACAATATTCATTCATTCATTCAATGTTGTATCATGTCTGTCCAAGAACTGTCCCAGTCAAACAAACAAACAAACAAATAAAGTCAAGCTTATTTGTAGAGCAGCATTACTTACATTCATAATTAATTCATACACAACCTCACCATAAGTTACTCAAAACAAATTTTAAAAGGAATTGTTTTAGCTTGAACTTTTACAGTTTTTAAAAAGGTACTACTGAACCTGGGTTACCAGTATCTTAACCTGTGTGTAGAGTTCTCTACACAAGTTTTTGTCATTCTCATTATATGGACAGACGATGTCTCATGTGAAAGCTCAGGGCCTCCAAAATTTAATAACAGGGCCCCAGAGGCTGCACTAGCACTGACGTAGGGGCTGGGGTTTAAGAAGTGAGGATTCAGATCAGAGATTCCTTTTAGGTTTAAACCAAATGGATTTCAGGATTGAAACAGGCAACCAAAATGAGACACTGATGTGAGGCAAGTTCTGCTTTCTGGTTGGATAATCATCCAAAAACCAAACACACAAAACACTTGGCCATAATTTTTTTTAACAATATTACACATTGTTTACAGGGATTCTGCTGCTTCACGTTTATTGTGTCATTGGCAAAGTATAAAGAGCTTAACTTCAAATAAAAACATGGAGATTATTGGAAAGTGTTAAAAGTCAAATTCTGTAAAGTGGAACAAAACAGTGAATTTGTACCTGGCTGCGCTGCGAGTTGCCCTTATTGTTGCCAGTCCAGTGATCGTTTCAGAGAAGTGCGAGTAAAGGGGGGAGAGTGTAAGGCTGCAGAGGCGTTTGAGCTCTCGTGACGTGTGTCTATAAAAGGACTGTATTCTGTAGTAGCCCAGAGCCAGAGGAACCAGCGGCACTAGGATCCAGGGCAGCCCGTAGCTCATAATCACCAGGATACCCAGCAGCCCAAACACATTGGCCAGAAGGATGTTGAGGACAAAGGGAAGGCTGTCGTCGATACTGTAGATGTCTGAGGAGAAGCGGTTCAAAATACGACCAAGAGGAGTGGTGTCGAAGAAACTCACAGTGGCCTGAGAACGATTTTACAGAGAAAAAGAGAAAATGTACTGCAACTGCTTAAAAAAAATCTAATTGTAGTTTTTGTATTGCAATTTGATATTCAATACAGATGGGGGGGGGGGGCTAAAATTATGAATGTTAAAATGCAGATAGTTAGTTGTAATAATTGTGGGTCTAGTCACTCATAGAAATGATAACATTGCACTTTGCTATGAAATATCCAAAAGGTCAATGCACAACCTGATCAATAGCAAAAACTAGCTCTTGCCCTTATCTAGGAGTATGACATCATCACCAATAGGTTTGAAAAGCCTGAT
Source organism: Periophthalmus magnuspinnatus (assembly GCF_009829125.3). Taxonomy (NCBI): domain Eukaryota; kingdom Metazoa; phylum Chordata; class Actinopteri; order Gobiiformes; family Gobiidae; genus Periophthalmus; species Periophthalmus magnuspinnatus. The sequence continues at coordinate 18,534,615 of NC_047126.1, forward strand.
TCAGTTCATATCTGTTAACATCTCCAGGAGCATTGACATTGGACAGAAGAGAGAAATATGAGCTCCTAAACTAATACGAGAATCCCATGCATTTCAGAACATGCTCTATTTTCTGAAAAAAAAAAGGATATTTTGTTCTTTGCATAGGACATTCTATAATCTAAGTAACTGCAGCCTATGCAATTTGGTAGCAGCACCAACTCAAATTGCAATTATGATTTGATTGTAATATATTGTAAAAGTAAGCAAGCAGACAAGATGCACACAAAAATAGGCATTCGTGATTACGCAGGTTAAACCCAAGGTTACAGTAGTAGATTACGACTGACAGAGAAATCACAAGTGAATAATGCAATGTAAAAAGACTTTGTCATCACTGACTACATTCTAAAAATGTGACACAGGTCTCTGCTCTGACTGTTAAAATCAGGCTCAAAACAGCTTAGCTGTGCATATGAATGAAAGGGTTTATTTTGCCCTCTTCTCTTTTAATGTTATTACAATTATTTATGTTTTTTATTTGCATTGTGATTTTAATGTCTTTCTTATTCTGTAAAGCACTTTGTCTACAAATTGTGCTATATAATGAGCTTGATTTGCCTTTGAGTGTCAAAAAAGCATAATGCTTACCTTTAGCACTCTGTCTAGGAGCCTGTTGTGGATGGTGGTCGCGGCGCAGATGGCTCCGTAGGCAAACAGAAACGCTCTCAGTGCAGTGAAGACAGTGTTACCCACAGCAATTCCCCCATAAACCGTCAGGTAAAATTTCACATCTGAGCTAAGGTTATTCAGAGAGTGAATTGGTGACAGAGGAGACCTGGGGGAACAAAAAGAGCTGCTTTAACAAAAAAAAATTATTAAAAAAAAAAAAAAAAATCTTAACATTCTCAGATAATGAATTGATAATCACTCTGATATTGTAAAGTCCTGACAAAAGTTTTAAGTCAATATAAAAATCTGTTATGAAATTAGACATGAGCAGATTATCAAAATATTGATTATTGTGAATGTATTGATATGCAAAATAGAATTTTAAGTACATCATTCATAATAAAAATTGTGGCAAAAAAAAAAATACATGTTGTAAATTTCCAAATAAGTTCATGAAGTGATATTTCTGTACTTTTGTGGGCATCTTTACAGTAATTTCACCTTTATCTGATACTTAAACCTCCATACATACATTCAAAGACATGTTTTAACACAATTCTGAAAGACTGACATAATATTGTTTGAATATTGACAGAATCCTCAAACAATGTTTGTTATCACCCATCCCTGAATGAAATATGAAATAATATTGGATCTCTTGTGTAAAGCGTTTTAAGGAAATAAATGGCATTTTCCCTCCCTACACTAGTATTGGCTAATATCGGGTATCGGTAGATACTTAAAGTAAAAGTACTGATATCGGTATCAGAAGTGGAAAAGCTGGTTTGGTGCACCCCTACTTACACAAGTACTTACACAAGTTGGTGTTGGGAAAAGAGCAGCAGGTGAGGAGAGATGGGGACCTCAGAAGAGGAACCATCAAATCTGTGGGAACCATTGTTTCTGAGCTGTGAGATCCAGTAGGACAACCACCAGTCGGACAAGTTTTTGGAGGCTGAAATGCAAGGGAAATAAAATTACCTATTGTTCAAGACAAGGATGCATAATTTGCTGATCAAAGCAAATAGTAACCCATGCTAAGAGCAATGGATGTGTGTTTCACCTGCTACCTCCCTGTTTTCTAGATAGGACTTGAACCAGATTAGTGCCATACCAGAGATGCCCACCCAGTCCTCTAGTCTCTGTAGGAGGAGCCCATGATCAACAGTGTCAAAGGCAGCACTCAGATCTTACAGGATCAAGACACAGACTTTGTCTGCATCAGTGTTCAGGTGGATGTCATTTATCACCTTGAGAGCGGTCTCAGTGCTGTGGCTGGGTATAAAACCTGACTGGAAGACACCGAAGGAGTTGTTCATTGGAGAAAGTTAATAAGCTGTTGGTAGACAACTTTTCGAGGACTTTGCCTAAAAACTACAGATTTGAGATTGGTCGGTAATTGTTCAATATTGTGGCATAAATACTGCTCTTCTTTAGGAGATAACCACAGTTTTCAAAGCTATTCAGGATGTTCCAGATTGATATGACATGTTAACTATGCAAGCGAGTGGTGACAGCAAACTGTTGAGAACAAACTTTAGAAATTTAGTGGGTAATACATCGAGGCAGAATGTAGATGAACTCAGACTGGTGATGATCTTTTAGACAGTTTTGTCAGTAACAGGTGTAAAGTGAGTCAGCTGTAAGTTTGGCTGCAGGGGTGTTATTTGTGTTGAGGAATTGATGGCATTTTTAAAGCCCAATCCTTGTCGTTAAAGAATACTGCAAACTCATTGCATTTAGATGTGGAAATTAGTTCTAATGGCAGCAGAGCTAGAGGGTTTGTTAATCTGTTTACTGTTGCAAACTGGACACGAGAGTTGTTACTACAACTTCCAATAATGTCCGAAAAATACCTCTCCATTGTTCTACATAAACTGTTGTTGTACATGTGCATCTTTTCTCTGTAAATCTCATAATGAACCTGGAGCTTTAACTTGCGCCATTCCCGCTCGGCCCTCCGGCACTCCCTTTTCTGGGCCCTGACCAAATCATTCCGCCATGGCGCTTTCTGCTTATCTTTAACCATTTTAACCTTCATCGGGACAGTGGTGTCCAGAACACTCAAAACACTCGAAGTTATAGAGTTCAACAAATCATCAACATTAGAACATGAGGCATTTTCAAAGTGTATCATTTCCATAAACAGTGCACCTGTGTTATCATTTATTTGTCTGGTTTGGGAATAACAAACAGGTGAAAGGAGACACAGAAATGATCAGACAGAGGAACATTCACCACATTGGCATTTGAAATATTTACTCCTTTTGTAATGAGCAGGTCCAAGTGTGCCCTCTGTTGTGGGTGGGCTTGCTGACATGCTGAGTCAGACCAAAGGTTTCAAGGACAGAACGGAGCTCTTTAGCATTTCTGTCAAACACATTTTCCACATGTACATTAAAATCACCTGTAATGAGTAAACCATCAAAGTCTGTGCATACGACTGAAACCCTCCAACCCACACTGGAGGGATTCTGAGCATGAACCGCCTTTTTAAGGTCATGCCACAGCATTTCTATTGGGTTCAGGTCAGGACTTTGATTAGGCCACTCCAAATCCTCATTTTGCCATTCAGAAGTGGACTTGTGGTGTGTTTTGGATCATTGTTCTGCTGCAGAACCCAAGTGTGCCTCAGCTTCAGAGTTCCTTTAATCACAGCAAGTCTTCCAGGTCCTGAAGCAGCAAAGCAGCCCCAAACCATCACAGTATCACCACCATGTTTCACAGTTGGCATGATGTTCTTTTTATTAAATGCTCTGTTCATTTTAAGCCAGATGTAACGGGATGTACTCCTTCCAAAAAGATCAAATTTTGTTTCATCAGTCCACAGAATATTTTCCCAAAAGCTTTGGGGTTTATCAAGATGTTTTTTGGCAAAGGTGAGACAAGCCTTTATGTTCTTTTTGTCAGCAGTGGCTATCGTCTTGGAACTCTGCCATTTTTACCATTTTTGCCTTGTCAGTTTCTTTTGGTTGAGTTATGAACGCTAACCTTTACTGAGGCAAGTGAGGCCTGCAGTTCTTTAGATATTGTTCTGGGTTCCATTGTGACCTCTTGGATCAGTTGTTACTGTGCTCTTGGGGTCATTTTTGCAGGGCGGCCTGGGAAGGTACCATTCTATCTCCATTTGTGGATAATGACTCTCACCGTGGTTTGCAGGAGTCCCAAAGAATAAGAAATTTTGGCTTTGTAACCTTTTCCAGACTGAGACATGTCAATTACTTTTCTTCTTATCTGCTCCTGAATTTCTTTGGATCGCAGCATGTTGTCTTGGGTTCAATATGGCCTACTTCACCTTGTCAGACAGGTTCTATTTAAGTGAAATATTGATTTGAAAGGTCTGACAGCAATCAGGCCTGGGTGTGGCCCTCATCATTTTATAAAGGGGGGGAATTACTTTTTCACACAGGGTCATTATGTTTGGATAGTACTTTTCTCTTAGCAAATAAAATCATCACAGAAAAACAGCATTTTATATTTACTTGGGTTATCTTTTTTTGATGTTCTGAAACAGTTAAGTGTGACACACATGCAAAAAAGTAAGAAATCAGCAAAGGGGCAACTACCTTTTCATGTTTATGAGTCAAGTTTTTGAAATTTAAAATCAAAATCTTAGATATAGTTCCTTTAACTGCTATTAACCTAAATTACTGAGTTGGAAGAACATTCAAACCTTGCATAAGAAGCAGAGACAGAAGCACGGAGAAGGCCAGTGTTGTTCCCACAGACTTCCAGTATGACTGGTACACACTCCAGGCCAGGCCCCCGACTGCCTTCTGCTCTTCCCCACATGAATCACTATCTGTGGGTACAGAAAGGGGTGACAGGGAGCCCTCCTCCTCCGTATCTCCATCATCTGGAATAATAAAACAATAATAATTAAGTATTTCATTTGTACTTTTTTCAATAATATGCCACCACGCTCATCCAGGTTAACGCATTTAAGTTTGTGGTTTATTTTAATGTTCTATTGGGGCATCTGCATTTGAGCCATTCCCCAATTTCTGGACTTTTCTTATCTCTTCATCTTAGTCAAAATCATTACCATTTTCATTCTTGTTGTCTTTATTTTTCCGTGTCTTTGGTGCAACCTCCACCAAAGGAATTATTTCTGCTGGAGACCCTATAAAAACAAAAATACAGAAAATTGCAATACTATCACATCATTTCATCCCATAAATGACTGTCTATATAGGGCTGAAGGAATTGTACAAGTAGCGCCCATATAAAAACAAAGACAACCTGAACATTTACAAAGCCATCTCTGACCTGTTTTTATGATTTTTCCATCCTCCATTAGGATGACTGCATCAGCTTTATCCACAAACTCAATGCGGTGAGTGCAGAGGATCCTGGTCTTATCCTTCAGCAGGTCCATGATGCACCTCTTCATCAGGTGTTCTGCCACATCAGTGTCCACAGCAGCCAGTGGGTCGTCCAGGAGGTAGATTGGTTTGTCCTGAGCAGAAATAATAAAGTGGCTTTGCATTAATACAGTGGCTTTACATACACAGGAAACCTGAGAATAGTCTGATTTATGGACCTTTAAAGATTATTTAAATTACATGTAAACCACAAAATCTAATAAGGGACTATGAATAGAAAAAAATCAGATGATTTTGCTGTTTACATGTCATTTTATTAGTCCTATAACTCTGTGTGTGGATATAACTGCAGCCAATGTTTTAGTATTTCATTTAGAGATGAAGTGTGCCGTACACATCTTACCTCCATAGTCTGCGGTGGTAAAATTAAACTGTAGTCACAGCTGCCCTGGGACAGACAGACGCAAGTCTGCCAATCTGCGTTATCGGCCCCTCCGACCACCACCAACGTACTCACACATACACACCACACACCATACTAGACAATGTGCCGTTATTTTCTTAGGCAAGACACTTCACCCAGTTTTTAATATTGGCGCCTCACCGTGGCACCTGGTATTCCCAGTGGTGTCCCATCCAAGCACTAACCAAGCCCGGCTTTGCATAGCTTTTCAAATTTGACGAGACCAGGCTTTGACAAGTCAGCACGGCCACTACAACCCGGTATGCTATAAACTAACAAAGTCTATGCAGAAATAAAGTCAAACTCCACTACTAACAAAATAAAGACAATTGAACAAATACAAGGAAAAAAGCATGGGTTTTGAAGCATGGGCAAGACAGTGATTAAAAGTTCTGGACCTCACCGAGATCAGTCCCTCTTGAGAGTAAAAATGTTTAGGTCTTTGTTAATTGAACAATTAATTAATTCTTTACTTTTGGTTTTAATCATGCTTTGTCCTGTTTTTATTTAGGTGAAATTTTACTAATTTTTTGTGTAATTTCTGCATTCAGGTATTAGATTTATACAGAAGTAATTATATACACACACAAAAAAAGACTTGAATAATACAGAAGGAAGACACTGGACACATGTACTCACTGTGCCTGTCCCAGGCCAAGGAGAAGCATATGGCATATAACTCACAGCAAATCAACATTCAATCTGTTGTCCCTTCAGTAATTAATAAATTCAGTTTTTTTGTAAACTGACCATGTAAACAGCTCGGGCCAAAGCGAGTCGGGCTTTCTGTCCTCCGCTCAGAGTCACTCCATTCTCTCCCACCGCTGTCCTGTCGCCGTTCGGCAAAACCTGCAATAATCCACCAGAAAACATAACTATAGCAAAGACATAGACACAGAATAGATTACATCAACATTTGGAGTAAGATGATGAGTGTTATACTCATCATCTGATCAATGGGTTTTGCTAATGTGAAGCTATCTTGAGGCACTGTTCTGTCTGAAGCTCTTTTACTAAAGCTAAACATTAATCTGGGCTTTGTTTTAACAGAATCTGACCATCTGACCACTGACTTAGCTGGAACAGGTGAGCTTTTTCCTGTTAAACAAGTCTCGTACTTAAAATTAGTCACAGAATTGCATTAGCCATCAGTTTTTCATTTATTTTCAGTTACACACATCCCTTTTTATTGAAAATCAAACATCTAAACATAACCATGAAAACTCATATGGATCACAGGCTCCTGAAAATGTGTCCAGCATTTTTTTTTTGTTTTCAGTCTAAACTTATGTGACTGTGTTTCCTAATTTGTGTGTTAGTGTAATTTCACTGAAAAGTATCAACAAACTTCTTACAGTAAGATCATCACTAAGAGCACAGGCCTCAATGACCCTCTGATAAAACTCTGGATCGTAGTCTTTCCCAAACAGAATATTGTCCCGGACTGAAGCATGCTGGATCCAAGACTCCTGCGAGGCCAGGCCAAAGCCATGGTCTTGACCGGCGACAAAAACCACCCCACTCAACCTGTGACAAGATAAGAGGAAATTCAATGCAACAACCTTGTGATGACTCCAGTAATTATAGAAATACAGAAGGATACAGAAAAACATATTCATTCATGGGATTTAGATTGCAGATTGTTGTTTGCAGAAGGAATTACATTACTTAAATCGTTGGCATTCAATTTGATCGTTATTAATCTGGCACCCTGAGCACCTAATTATCAATATTACGTTTATGTCTACTATTATAATGTTTTACCGGTTTAGTTCTCCAGTGAGAGCAGCCAACAAGGAACTCTTTCCACAGCCAACTTTTCCCACAACAACAACCAGTGAGCCCTGAAAATGACCAGACAATGACCAGACAGATCAAAAAAAGGTGCCAGTTATTTTACTTGTTGCAAAATCCACAGTTACTTGTCTCTAAATAGCACAAAGTCATAATCTATAACTAATGATGAGCGAACGAGTTGACACATCTACACATGTGTGACTGTTGCTGTGCCTCTGTCTGTTGCCAATGGAACCAAAGAGCATTTTGCTTATTGCAGATCTGCTAAAAGCACTACATTATTTTACTATAGTTTTCACAGCCATTCACCTCATCATGTATCACTTATAGCCTACTTTATTGTGTAATAAGCTCTTATTTGCTTTAATGACAAGAATGTATTACCTTCATTGTCAGTCCTTTTGTTGGATATCAGAGCTCATCTAGCACAAATTAATGTTCACGTGTCTGAATGAACAAGCCCTGTGTTGTGGCAATGCTTCTATGTAGGAAGCAGTTCATTTTTTAAACCACCAGAGTGGAAATGTGTAATGCACAAATAGAGGTGTCATCTACCCATCGCTACCTCTTACCTTAGTTACATGGAGGTTGAGTCCCTGGAGGATTAGACTGCCTTTGGTCTCTCTCTCTGGTCTCTCGGATCCATGGTCCTGGTTCTGGTCTGGACTCTGCCATGAGAAGGTTCCCTGGTTCAACAGAACACAGGTTTGGTCGTCTTCAGGACAAACTGTGGGAAAAAAAGGGTTAGTATATTTACATGGGTAGTAAAAATCAGATAGCTAGAATAATCTTTTTCTGTCTTTTGTAGAGTTTTTTGTCAAAACCTGCCCAGGTGTGAACAATCCGAAAGTCTCGCTACTCATATCAGATGTGCTGTTTACGTGGCATTTCAATAATCTGAGAACCCCAGAAATCAAATAGTAATCGAATTTTTGGTGTGTATGTAAATATAGCCACTGAAATGATGAAAGCTGATTGCACAATACTGTCTGAATCTGGCATGCAATGGAGGGAGTGTTAACCAGACCAGTGGTATCCTCTGTATAAAAAAAGAGACGTCATTCAAGACATGGCAACAATTGGGCTTGTGTAACATTCACATTTTTTCCACCTTTTCCACATTTTCCTTGAAAGTCACATTAGCCTAAGTAGCATACATTTTCAGTCAAGCACTATTTGTAAGTGGCTTTTAAATGTAATTGGAGTTTTTACAACTTATACAGTGCAATGCAATTACCCAGAGCATAGTGTGACTGCAAGTCCTGGTTCTTGAGATTGAAGAATTTCTGGATTCGGTCCAAAGACACTTTTGCCTCCAGGACCCCGTTCACAACCCACGCAAAGGCATTCAGAGGGATGATCAGCTGCCCCACTAGAGCTAAAGTTGTGAACACCTGAACACCAAAAGCTTTGTGAGATGGAGGAACATTGAAATGATACAGCTTTCACAGATAGCATTATAATTTAAACTACATAAATACAATTCCTCTGACACTGAATTTCGGATTCAATTGGTTTTGGATTTCACTATTAGATTTAATGTTGAATTATTCTTGCCACTAAAATGCAACAGTAATGATATAAAATGTAAACAAAATACAGGGTCTAGCTTAGAAATGTTATGAACTGAAAATATTCAAATGTACAATTAAATTAAAATGTATGATTCTATTTATTGCTATGTCAAAATTTCCTCCCTTCCTTGTTCTCATGCAGCCAGTCCTCTGTTTGTCTTAGAATTTGTCATGCCAACCTTAAAAAAACTGTATCATTTAATAAAAAGATAAATCCCCATAGATATTGACCTTAGCAGCAGTGAGGTCATGCCCCAGCAGAGTGTAGGTGACAAAGGTGAGGATGGAGATAACCACAGGCAGTGCGGCCCAGGTGTACACACACAGAGCGTCCAGGTACTTCAGAGTCTTCAGGTGAGACAGCTCCTTTGCTCTGCTCTCAAACACTCGTGCTGTGAAGTGAGGCTCCCAGTGGTAAAACTTTATCACACGGATCCCAAACAAGATCTCTGTCATTAGCTGAGAATGAGACACAACAGGGTATTAAATTATTATATATTTTATAACCAAGATACTACGTGTGGGCAATAGAACAAAAATACATATGTTCTCTTAGGGAAATTTGTCCTCTGCAGTTGACCCATCCTTCAGTGATGCTAGGGTAACCTGTCAGAAGCACTAAGCACCCAGATCTTGAGCTAGGCTTGGTTAGGACTACCTTAGCTAGAGGATTTTTACCTATTGTGCATATTTTGGGTTGATGGGGAAAAGCGGAATACCCAGAGGAAAACCACACAGACAAAGGGAAAGCCTGCAAGCTCTGCACAGAAAGGCTTGAGCAGCCCGGGACTCAAACCTGGAACCTTCTTGCTGTGAGGTGAGAGCCACCCTACTAATTAACTGATCTGTTAAAATCACTCACTCACTCAGAGCAGAGTTTGACCAATAAGAAGAGTGGATGGGGAAAGTACCTCTTTCATTAAAAAGAAAACACTGAATCACAGTTTAAAAAACAATTAAAATCAGCAGATCACAATTTCTTTGTCCAGGAGTAACTTGTATACTGTTCAAAGTACTTAAATAACACAATCAGAACAAGCCTACACACAAAAGATGGACCAAATCCTCAACTGACCTTATTCATCTATTCTCACCTTGACTCTGCTGTCCTTGTGTTTAAGCATTTCTTTATTGTTCCTGATGATTTGTGTAGCCAAGAACTTATTGAAGGGCACCAGTAACAGCGCCACCATGAGGCCACCCAGGAATGCCAAGCCCACCTGCAAGCAGAGGAGGAACAACATGGACGAGGTTACAATGATTCTTTTTGCCCCATTACTGCTATATTTATGCCAATATATAACTGCCGTGTATCACAATATCAAAGATGGCGTTATTATATCACATATTTTATTTGTATATTTCACAAATGTAAGCATTATTATTGTGTTGCTTAATTAGAGAAATGCAACTACTAGCGGTTTTTGAATGTATCTCAAAAACAGAATGTATTTTGGGTTTCAGGGAATCTCTTGCCTGTCCCCTTTCTCTTCTAATCCTCTGTTCCCTCCGTCACTTACTGATGGAACTTTTGACATATGGAGGAGCTGTGGATTGATTTCTGTAAAGGATTTTTATGTGGAGGGGGTTTTGGCTTCTTTTGCCCAACTATCCTCAAACTTTAATCTGCCCAATACCCACTTCTTTAGGTTTCTACAGGCCCGAAACTTTATTGGCAGACACTTTAATTGCTCTCCTAGTATTCTTGATGCTACTGTCCTCGATACTGTCATGGAAATCAAGCCGTCTCTGAAAGGTGCAATTTCCAAAATATATAGCTTGTTATTTTCCTCTCTCGATGTCACATCTGATCAACTTCATGTGGCTTGGTCTGAGGAGCTCGAGGTGGAGATCGATGATGAACAGTGGAGGACTGTTCTCAAACGTATTCATTCCTCTTCAATTTGTGCATGGCATTGTATCATTCAGTGTAAGGTGGTCCATAGAGTGCACTGGTCTAAGAGTAGGCTTGCCCGAATCTTCCCTGGCACCAACCCCAACTGTGTAAAATGCAATCTAGGACCAGCCAATCTCACTCACATGTTTCTGCCCTGCCTTATCCACATATTGGGACACTATTTTTGACTCTCTTTCTATTATTTGCAATGCTAGAGTTCGGCGGTCCCCATTGAGTGCTCTTTTTGGGATTCTTCCACCCAATCACTCCCTGTCACTCTGTTTTGTTGATCTTGTCGCCTTTCTTACATTGCTGGCCAGGCGGTCCATCCTGATGCGCTGGAAAGACCCTCACCCACCCACTCACTCTCAATGGATAAAAGATGCACTTTCTTTTATGAAACTGGAGAAAATAAGGCACTCTCTCAAAGGCTCTGACTCTAAATTTCCTGAAGTCTGGTTACCTTTTCTGGATCATGTCATGTCTTTGACACTGGAGATAACCCCATGAACTGTCTTTTATTTGGATATATGAATATATATATATATGGATATCAAATGGTTGATCTAACTGTGCTAAATGTTTTCGTAACGCATATTCTGTCTGTTTTTTTTTTTAATTATTGTTTTTTATTCTTGTTTTTTTTTTCCTTCTCATTCATTTGTTAGGGGTTTGTTTTGAGGGGGGAGGGGATAGGCACTTCTCTGTGTTAGCCATCTGTTGGCTGGGTGTATATACGTTTTAAGGTGTGTACATTGAAAACTGTTTTGTATATATTCTGGAAAATCTTTAAATAAATCATACATTAAAAAAAAAACAAAAAAAAACAACAGAATGTATCCTTCCCAAAAATATTTTAAAAGTAAAATATTACAAAAAAAACTTGACTGTCACCATAGTAATAAAAAATATAAAACCAAATATTATATCTTTTGAAAAAAGTACTCAAAATGTTGTATACAACAGGAAGCTGAAACCCATGAATATGTGGCTAGTTATTAGCTGCGCTCACCTGCAGGTAGAGGAGGTAGAGGGTGACACTGAAGCGGAAGGGAAGGCTCCAGAGTTCGTGGAAGCTGTTGAAGAAATTTACGACGCGATCTGTGTCAGTGCTCATGAGGTTCACCACTTCCCCTAGAGTGAAGCCACTGAGACCACTGCCACAAACACGCAGAGCTTTACTGTAGATTGAGGAGACCAGAGCCGCCCGGGCACACAGGGACACTTTAGAGATCTGAAACACAGGAGAGAACAGAGGAATTACATAATTTTGCTGGGCTCTATAAATAACGATTGACTGATTGATTAATTACAGTACATAAGTAAAAGTGTTATGGCTTAGGCCTTTGTGGATAAGAAAAGGACATCTGGATGAAACTTTGTCATGTTTTGCAATCAGAAAATCAGATAAAATAAGAAATAAAATAAAACAAAATAAAATAAAAACTAAATTGTCAGACCTGACAAATCCATTAAACAAACAATAAAAAATTTTAAATAATATAATCATGGTTTTCAGCTTTCTGCTATGCGCAACATTTTTAGGACTTTCCATCTCAAAAGATATATAATTTTGTTCTACTGTCAATTGCTATGGCAAAAGTTCAGATTTTTCATCATTCTGAAATCCATGGATAGCTTTTTACCTGAAACACATATAGACTCCTGAGTAGTGACGTTATTAGAGTGGAGGCAAAGAGTCCAAAAGCACACCAGGCCCCAGTGCTGACAGGAGAATCTTTTTCCTCAATAAAATTCACAAAACTGCTTAGAAGAAGTGGCGCACAAAATGTCAAAAGATTTACAGTCACTTTCAACAATCCAAGTGAATAATATTTCAATCCAAATGCTTTGTGCAACACTTTTATGAGCAAAACATCTCCCTCCAATTCTACATTGTCTTCAGTTGAATGGGAGCTACTGACTGGACGTGGCCAGTCATTATCCTGGTTTAGAACAGCCTGGCCTCTGCAGTGGTCCCAGCTTTTTTGAAAATGACGGGAGATGACACTAGTTCGGAGACCCCATGGTAAGTGGTATACATCGACTGGTCGGTTTAAATCCCCCTTTTTGCCTCTGAGTAGCAAAGGATTGAGCCACAAATAAAAAACACGAGAAAAACAGGTGCTGCCGTCTTCTGCGACCATCTCACCTGCGAAGTAAAACAATTTAAATACAAAGTTAAGTTGTTTCGATCTATAATCTAAACTTGCTTAATTATTTTTATATCTTATTATTTATGCAACATTAATTAACTATCATTATTTCATAGACCTGGTCACATACTAGAGCAATGATATTGTATAGTGTATTGTATTGCAAAAGAAAATTAAGGATTTTACTGTTGTTTGGTCATGGTGTCAGTAATCATGAATAATTGTAAAATTGTAATAATCATAACTCTAGTCATTTGTATCAATATTATGGGATTAGAACACGATTCAATAGTAACTGCACCGGCCTTCTAGGTATTGTTCTAATGTTCTTATTCTATGTTATACCCCCAAACATGTAGCCCTCAGCCGACAGCAGCAGCCAACAAGTTGTTCTCAAGCAAGCCTGGCAGCTAATAAATATTTTTTGCCAGTAATTATTGTTAGAGTCAATATTAACTTGCAATGTTTAATGTTGATGCGTTAGCTCATTCATCTGATTAAGCTGATCACTCATTGACTAATCACACTGTGCTGGCAGACTATACTATGTTCAGAGTGATAAAAATGTACAACTGTTGCCCTCAATGTCAGAGAAATAGAAGTTCTGAGTGACTAAATATGCATTTGTGAATGAATGTGTTATATATGAAATTGTATGTTGTCTTTCTCATTGTGTCCTTTATGTCGAAGATGACTTTCTCAATTTAGTGGACAATAAGGCCTATCTTGTCAATCACAGCACAGACAAGGGGTTCAACATTGTATCATATCCAGTGTCTGAATTTCATAATTATTCCAAAATATTCATTTAGAAAAAAATATTTTAAATGATCATAACTTCTTACCTGTGTCCAATTCTTGATCAGGAATAAGTGGTGATCCATCCACTGTATTCACATATAAAGTATATCCAGCATTTCTTATACATGGAAACAAATAGGCCAAAAGATAAAGTAGCAAAACAAAAGCTCGGGTAGATGCTAAAGCTAGCTGTGTCACTTTCAGGGGCTTGCCCAAGTTTAAATAGTCATCTGAGTCAGCAAAGTCCAATAATATAAAAACTAGATTTGGAATGGACAATAGCACAAGTATAAAAAGTAGCACTGGCCCTCTTCCTCTTCTGTGGATTGATTTTTGGAGAACAAAAATGGCCCCAGAGTGAATAGTCCAGCCCAGAAGCCCACAACTACTGGTGAGGATTGAGAGGTACATGTCTTGTTGGTGTAGAATGGACACTACTATGAGGTCCGCAATGAAGAGGAGAGAGAGGAGGAGAGAGGAGAGGAGTCTAAGGGTCCAGCCACACGGAGGAGAGGACTGGAGACTGCTGATCCTGTTGAGAGATTAAAAGTATGACTAAAAATAAAACACCCAAAATTATATGGGTGGTTGTACTGAATATGTGGGTAAAGAATGACTTGAGTGGAGACAAATCTTTTGCTAAACAGCCTAATAGTAATATTTTAACAGAAACATTAGTATTGCTGATACACACAGCCCAAAATCTATATCTTACAAATTTAAGTAATCACTCTTAACAGCTAAAACATAACTCTACCCTGAAACATTGTCCTCAACATGTCTGAATGCCCTTGTAACTCACCAACTTTTGAAGGGAGGAAATATAAAAGCAGGTTTTACTGTACTAACAAAAATATGTGTACGGCTCAAGAATATGTGTAGGGGCTCAAGAAGATTCATGGTCAATAAAACACGTTTGTTCATGTCTGTGGCTATCTTGGTGACCAATTTCTTGAATTAAGAGCAAGGCACAGAAAGTGGGTTTTTGTTATTTTATTTGCAGCTATCAGGTCAGGACAGCTGGAAAGAACAGTGAATATTAATAATATTATTATAATACCCCCACCTGTATAAAATATTATTGGCCTATAGAATGTTGAAACCAACAATATGTGATGGTAAGCTACTTTTGAACCCACAGCTGCCTTTATTCTTACTGTTAGAAATTGGTGGTTCTTTCTGCAGGTGAATTTTACCTGTGGACACTGAGGTACGCAGCACTGCCCACAGCCAAAGCAGCATTAGGCAGAGCTCCAAAAAGCAGAGCATTAAAACAGATACCGACGTGGCCATTCTCCCAAACAGGAAACAAACTTTCCCCACTGCTGTGACAGAGAGCAGCCAGCAGCTCAGACGGACTGGAATCCAACATGCTGATGCTACTTCACCTCCTGGAAATAAAATAATTAGCTTTAGCGTTCCAATAGGTTCTTGATTAGGTACAGTGTAGAGGCTGTTTGCTAGTTTACTTTATTCTATATTCAATCTAAACAATATTTAATATGAGTGGTTCATAGTAATATAAATGAACATCACATTTTGCTTGTTTTGGGTTAACCTTAATTTAGAAGCACGTGGGGAGGAGACCATAACAAAGTGTTAATCTATATGTCTCAAATCCAAAATATTGCAAGAGGCTGTTTTACAGCAGTCACTTGGTTAGGCTATTTTAGTCAGGATTTCACACTACACTCAGCTTTTAAACAACGACAACCCATTTAAAATTGAGTAAAATCATTTTAAAACACTTGTTATTCAAATTTACAGATATTGAACAAGAATGTCGGCATAAAAGGAATAAAATCTTACCGGGTGCAGTAATAATAATCCAGATCCATGTAACAAACACACGGACGCGGCGCACACTGATGATGTCAGAGAAAAGGGCCCATCAGCTCTCAGTCATTTCAGTTATTCAAATTGTGATGTTTCTTCTCGTCGATAATCGTACGGGGGGGGAGGGGGGACTCCAAACTAGGACTGTGCAAAAATCCAAAATATCAAAATATCGCTATATCGTGTCGTTCCCTTTAATGATACAGTATCGATATCGTGCGCTGCTGTATCGATATATCGCCAAGAGTATTTTTTTTTGTATATTTTACCAAATTATTCTGTCACAGCGCTACATTTGTGCGGCTTGTTTAGAGAAAAGAAACTCATTTATGCAGAACATTTGATTCACTGTTTTGATGATTAAAATCGGTTTATTTCATATTAACTTTGGTTTAACAAAGACTTTTAGTGTCAAAGTTGTTTTAGTTGATATATTGTGATTCTTCAGAGTCGTTAAACTGCACATGTCTCTGTGTAAATGTAAATGTGGGGCTCATATATCTCTGTATCATATATGCAGTTTCTTAATGATACCCAGCCCTAGTCATAAATTTGTTCAATATGACGACAATCGATTTGAGATTAATTGCCTGTACTCTCATAAAAATAAGACTTTTATTCTCGTAATATTACGACTTTTATTCTCGTAGCGCCCGCTTTTTTTTTAAGTGACCCTTATACTCCGTCGTACATTTGGACTTTAATGTTGACAAATATGTTCTGTCAAAATAAGATTTGTTGACATTAAAGCAATGCTGTCATGTTCAGCCATTGTATTTTTTTTAATGCAAATAATATCCTGTCTTAAAGAAAACCCACTAATGCGAAAAGTAGCCCACCCCATTAATTTACCCCAGTCTCCCCTAAATAATAAATGGGATCACTTATGCACATTTGTGAATAAAGGTTTTGAATAGTTTTGAGACAGATTTAAATAATTCCTCAAATGGAAACCCCAATTAATGCCAAAATACTTGTAGCTTAATTAATGTGCTTTTTGACTCACTTCAGTCATTAAGCTGCAGAAAGTCACTTCTCCAATCAACACTGAGCTTTTGTCAGTCCGGTAAAGTCCAGTCTCTGAAAGCCTGTAGCTGACGTCATTGGTTTAATTGAAAAATTATTGCCACATTGGATTTGCACGCAGCTATAAACTTCTAATGTGGCCAATATATGTATCATTTTCTATGTATTAGTCTTTCATCACTGAAGAGCATTTACATCTAATCTTTTATTAGGATATATTGTCCTAATTTGTCAGATTTCAACTTAAGGTGTTCCAATTTTGAATGATGCAAATGTCATAAGTCAATATTTATGGAAAAATATAGCCAAAAAGGGGAAAAAATAAAAATAAATAATATTGCCATCTAGTGGTTGTACCCAGTACTACATAATTGGTGTGACCGCAAAAGTCACCAAAAACCAGAAAAATCTCAAACAAGAAAACAATGGAGATTTTGGTTCACTTTTTTTTCCTGGGCCAAGAAAAAATATAAAAAAAATTTGAGTGTGGTTTTGGTGACTCCAAGTCCCTCAGAAAAGTAGGGTCCCCATATATGGCAGTACTGCATGAGGTTCCCAAATGTCTTGGAAAACAAGTATGTGTGTGTGTGTGTGGGGGGGGGTATGTATGTATGTGTGTATGTATGTATGTATGTGTGTGTGTGTATGTATGTGTGTGTGTATGTATGTGTGTGTGTATGTATGTGTGTGTGTATGTATGTGTGTGTGTGTGTATGTATGTATGTATGTATGTATGTATGTATGTATGTATGTATGTATGTATGTATGTATGTATGTATGTATGTATATATATATATATATATATATATATATATATATATATATATATATATATATATATATATATATATATATATATATATATATATATATATATATATATATATATATCCGAGGCCATGGTTCTCGACCGGAAAAAGGTGGTTTGCCCTCTCCGGGTGGGTGGTGAGTCTCTGCCCCAAGTGGAGGAAAATCTCAAACAAGAAAACAATGGAGATTTTGGTTCACTTTTTTTTCCTGGGCCAAGAAAAAATATAAAAAAATTTGAGTGTGGTTTTGGTGACTCCAAGTCCCTCAGAAAAGTAGGGTCCCCATATATGGCAGTACTGCATGAGGTTCCCAAATGTCTTGGAAAACAAGTATGTGTGTGTGTGTGTGTGTGTGGGGGGGGGGGGGGGGGGGGTGTATGTGTGTGTATGTATGTATGTATGTATGTATATATATATATATATATATATATATATATATATATATATATATATATATATATATATATATATATATATATATATATATATATATATATATATATATATATATATATATATATATATATATATCCGAGGCCATGGTTCTCGACCGGAAAAAGGTGGTTTGCCCTCTCCGGGTGGGTGGTGAGTCTCTGCCCCAAGTGGAGGAGTTCAAGTATCTCGGGGTCTTGTTCACAAGTGAGGGAAGGATGGAGCGTGAGATTGACAGGCGGATCGGTGCAGCGTCTGCAGTGATGCGGTCGCTGTATCGGTCCGTTGTGGTAAAGAAGGAGCTGAGCCCAAAGGCAAAGCTCTCGATTTACGGGTCAATCTACGTTCCTATCCTCACCTATGGTCATGAGCTCTGGGTAATGACCGAAAGGACAAGGTCGCGGATACAAGCGGCCGAAATGGGTTTCCTCCGCAGAGTGGCCGGGCGCACCCTTAGGGATAGGGTGAGGAGCTCAGTCACACGGGAGGAGCTCAGAGTAGAGCCGCTGCTCCTACACGTTGAGAGGAGCCAGCTGAGGTGGCCCGGGCATCTGCTCAGGATGCCTCCTGGACGCCTCCCTAGGGAGGTGTTCTGGGCATGTCCCACCGGGAGGAGGCCCCGGGGAAGACCCAGGACACGCTGGAGGGACTATGTCTCTCGGCTGGCCTGGGAATGCCTTGGGATCCCACCGAAGGAGCTGGAGGACGTGTCTGGGGTGAGGGAAGTTTGGGAGTCCCTGCTTAGACTGCTGCCCCCGCGACCCAGCCCCGGATAAGCGGAAGAAAATGGATGGATGGAGATATATATATATATATATATATATATATATATATATATATATATATAGAGAGAGAGAGAGAGAGAGAGAGAGAGAGAGAGAGATAAATATATAGATAGATATAGTGTCATGATGTCAGTTTTCCCTGTCCTCCCGTGCTCTCTCCCCCTCCCCTACCTGTGTGTCTGGAGCTGGGTGGAGTGCCTGACTCCTCCCGTGCACACCTGGGGTGCATCAGCCTAATCACCACCACCTGCTGCTGAGTACAAGAAGGCTTGGCAGTCTACACTCGGTGCCAGACCGTCCGTGTGTAAAACGTGAATGTTTCTAGCTAAGCTTTGTTATATGGTACTTTCCTGCAAATGCTCATTTGGATTTATGCACCCTCCAGATTCCTGCCTCTACTCGCCCAGCTCCTGCCGCCACGTTCCAGTCCCGGTATCGCCTCCAGCTCGTCTTGTCTCCTGCTCGTCTCGTCTCCTGCTCGTCTCGTCTCCGGCTCGTCTCGTCTCCTGCTCGTCTCGTCTCCTGCTCGTCTCGTCTCCTGCTCGTCTCGTCTCCTGCTCGTCTCGTCTCCTGCTCGTCTCGTCTCCTGCTCGTCTCGTCTCCTGTCCGGTCCTGGTCTCTGGTTTGTCACCCGCTCCCCGCTCTGGTCTTCGTCTGATCCGCCTGCCCTGGTACCGCACCTGCTTCTATCCCCGTCCTGGTCCTGTCCTGCCCGCCTCTACCTGCACCGCACCCGCCTGACCCGTCTCCCGCTCCCCGGTTCCTGTACCTGCTCTTGTGACCTGTTTAAAGACTGCATTTTCACCGCTGTAAATAAACACTGTTAAACTGCTCTGGTCTGCATCTTTTGGTCCTATCCGCACCGTTACGACAGAACGGTCTGGCCACTATGGACCAAGCAGGCTCAGATCCGGACCAGACGCGCCGCCTCACGCACTCTCACCCCGAGGCGGTGCTGGGTCAGCATGAACAATCCATTCGAACTCTATTGGAGCTAAATCAGACATTGTCCCAGCAGGTGGCACAGCTTAACCACCAGGTGGCCGCGCTCCTCGTCACCCCGCCTGCTGCAGCTGGAGAGCCGCCACGCCTCCCGGAGCCGAGAGGCACGGATCCGGAGCCGTATGCTGGACAACCTCACCTCTGTCGCGGATTCCTGTTCCAGTGCGAGTTCATGTTCCAGCAATGCCCTTCTCGTTTCAGCTCGGGGGCCACCAAGATCCGATATATATGTGGATTACTCCGGGGCAGAGCTCTCCAGTGGGCAGAGGCGCGCCTAATGAAGACGTCTGTGGATAGCCTGGATTTTAATGAATTTGTGTCCACGTTTAAGCTGGTGTTTGACCACCCGCACTACCAGGACAATGCTGCCTCCCGGTTATTGACTCTCAGCCAGGGCTCCAGGACGGTAGCGGATTATTCCATTGAATTCTGGACACATGCGGCGGAGCTGGACTGGACGGACAGCGCGCTGCGGGCTGCGTTTGTGCGGGGCCTGAACGAGACTTTGAAAGATGAATTGGTTTCCCGGGACGAACCCCCCGACCTGCGGACCCTCATCTCCCTCACTCACCGTATAGACAACCGCCTACGGGCTCGTCGCCGAGAGAGACGCCGGTCACCGGTCCCGCCGGAGCCACGCGCTGCCCCGCCCCCGCCGGATGAGCCCATGCAACTCGACAGGACCCTTGTGTCGGCCGAGGAGCGTCAACGGAGGCGTCGTCTGGCCGGGGCTTGCCTCTACTGCGGTGAGCGCGGACATTATGTGGTCACTTGCCCAGTTCGGCCAAAAGGGGGGGCCCACCAGTAGCGCTGGGAGTACTGGTGGGCGAGCAACACATCCTGGACTCTTCTAATAGACTGCGGCTCAGCGCCACCCTGTGCGTTCGCACAGACCTTATGCGTTTCCGCCCTTATCAACTCCGGGGCTGAGAGGGACTTTATTGATGCCCAAGTCGCGGAGCAGCTCGGGGTCTACCTGGAGCCCCTCGAACGCCCCTTAAATGCCCAGGGGCTCAATGGACGTTTTCTGGGGCACATCACTCACATCACAGAACCTGTCACCGTGATTCTGTCCGGCAACCACCAAGAGAACCGTCAGTTTCATGTCCTGTCCTCCTCCGCTTCTCCTCTGGTCCTTGGTTACCCCTGGCTACGCGCCCACAACCCTGTTTTCGATTGGGCCAGGGGCGGAGTTTCGGGCTGGAGTCCCGATTGCCACGCCAAGTGCCTTCGGTCCGCCCTCCCTCCGGCCGGGAGGTCCGTTCCTGTCGCTGATCCGTCCCCAGACACCCCCAATCTGTCCTCGGTGCCTGCTGAATATCACGACCTGGGGGAGGTTTTTAGCAAGAGCAAGGCCCTCTCTTTACCGCCCCACCGCCCATATGACTGCGCCATTGACCTCCTGCCGGGTGCCCCACTACCATCTAGCAGGCTATATAACCTGTCTAAACCTGAACGCGAGTCAATGGAGGACTATATCCGTGGGTCCCTGGCTGCCGGAATCATCCGCCCGTCCACTTCACCCGTGGGAGCGGGGTTCTTCTTTGTGGCTAAGAAGGACAAATCCCTGCGGCCTTGCATTGATTACCGGGGTCTGAACAATATAACTGTAAAGAATAAATACCCGCTTCCCTTACTGGACTCGGCATTTACGCCCCTCCACGGTGCGACCATCTTCTCAAAGTTGGATTTGCGGAATGCGTACCACCTGGTGCGCATCAGGGAGGGAGACGAATGGAAGACGGCCTTCAAGACACCCCTGGGACATTTCGAATACTTGGTTATGCCCTTCGGTCTCACCAACGCCCCTGCCGTATTCCAAGCCCTCATCAACGATGTGCTCCGTGATTTCCTTAACCGATTCGTCTTTGTTTACTTGGATGACATCTTGATTTTCTCGCGGTCCCCCCAGGAGCATCACCAGCACGTTCGCCAGGTTCTCCAGCGCCTCCTCGAGAATAAACTGTTCGTGAAAGCTGAGAAATGCGAGTTTCACGCAGAGGTCAGCTTTTTGGGCTTCATTGTGGGGCGGGGCCAAGTAAGAGCTGATCCTGAAAAGATCCAGGCTGTCACTGAGTGGCCCGTTCCTACCAGCCGGAGACAGCTCCAGAGATTTATCGGCTTTGCCAATTTTTATAGACGTTTCATCCGGGATTTTAGTAGGGTTATCTCGCCCTTAACTAAACTCACCTCTCCTGCTTTGCAGTTTGCCTGGTCTCCTGAGGCGCAGACAGCCTTCGAGAAGCTTAAGAGACTATTTACCTCCGCTCCCATCCTGCACCAGCCCGACCCTTCACGGCAATTCATCGTGGAGGTCGACGCCTCCGACTCGGGAGTGGGGGCCGTGCTTTCGCAGAGGTTCGACCCCCACAACCGCCTCTGTCCCTGCGCCTTCTTTTCCCGGCGATTGTCCTCGGCCGAGGTCAATTATGACGTGGGGGATCGGGAGCTCCTTGCCGTAAAGCTGGCCTTGGAGGAGTGGCGCCACTGGCTCGAAGGGGCGGAGCAACCATTCATCGTCTGGACCGACCATAAAAACTTGGAGTACATCCAGTCCGCCAGGCGCCTCAATCCCCGTCAAGCTCGTTGGTCCCTCTTCTTCAGCCGCTTCAACTTTCTCCTCACCTACCGCCCCGGATCTCGGAACGTCAAACCAGATGCCCTCTCCCGCCAGTTCGCCCTGGAGGATAGCCCGGTCACCACAGAAACAATTATCCCCTCCTCGTGTGTGGTGGCCGCGGTCCATTGGGATATCGAGGACACCGTCCGAGAGGCCCAGACCAACGACCCCGACCCAGGTAACGGCCCTCCAGATAAACTGTTTGTTCCCGATTCTGTCCGGTCTCAGGTGCTCCAGTGGGTCCATGCCTCCCATTTCGCCTGCCATCCTGGTGCCGGTCGCTCTCTCTCCCTCCTCAGGAGACGCTTCTGGTGGCCCACGATGGACACAGACACCCGGGCTTATGTCGCCGCCTGCCAGGTATGTGCTCGGGCCAAGGCCTCCCACTCACCCCCTTCTGGTCTCTTGCATCCTCTCCCAGTTCCTCGTCGCCCTTGGTCCCACATCGCCTTGGACTTCGTGACGGGCCTTCCCCCTTCCCAGGGGAACACGGTGGTTCTCACCATTGTGGACCGCTTCTCCAAGGCCGCCCATTTCGTTGCCCTGCCTAAGCTCCCCACAGCCAAAGAAACTGCCGACCAGCTGACCAGTCATGTCTTCCGACTCCACGGCATCCCGGTGGACATCGTGTCCGACAGAGGGACCCAATTCACCTCTCAGGTATGGCGGTCTTTCTGCGACAGTTTGGGGGCCACGGTTAGCCTCACGTCCGGGTTCCATCCACAATCTAATGGGCAGACGGAGCGGGCCAACCAAGACCTGGAGTCGGCCCTACGGTGCACAGCCTCCGCCAACCCCGCGACCTGGAGTACTCACCTGCCCTGGATAGAGTACGCTCACAACTCCCTCGTGAGTTCCGCCACTGGTATGTCCCCCTTCGAGGCATCGCTGGGATATCAACCCCCTCTTTCCCACGGAGGAGAGGGACCTCGCCGTCCCGTCTGTTCAGCGCCATCTCCAGCGCTGTCGCCGGATCTGGAAGAAGGCCAGGGCGGCCCTTCTTCGGGCTGGAGCGCGCACTAAGGCGACGGCCGATCGCCACCGTGTCCCGGCGCCCGTATACCAACCTGGCCAGATGGTTTGGCTCTCCGCCAAGACGGTCCCGCTGAAGACGGACTCCCGTAAGCTGTCCCCCCGATTCCTGGGACCGTTTAAGATCATGAGGATCATAAATCCATCGGCGGTGCGCCTCCAGTTACCCCCGTCTCTCCGGATTCATCCGACCTTTCACGTCTCCCAGGTTAAACCAGTCCGGACCAGTGACCTGGTCCGGACTGGTTTAACCTGGTCCGCGAGTTTTAAACTCATAATTACGAGTTTTAAACTCATAATTACGAGTTTTAAACTCATAATTACGAGTTTTAAACTCATAATTACGAGTTTTAAACTCATAATTACGAGTTTTAAACTCATAATTACGAGTTTTAAACTCATAATTACGAGTTTTAAACTCATAATTACGAGTTTTAAACTCATAATTACGAGTTTTAAACTCATAATTACGAGTTTTAAACTCATAATTACGAGTTTTAAACTCATAATTACGAGTTTTAAACTCATAATTACGAGTTTTAAACTCATAATTACGAGTTTTAAACTCATAATTACGAGTTTTAAACTCATAATTACGAGTTTTAAACTCATAATTACGAGTTTTAAACTCATAATTACGAGTTTTAAACTCATAATTACGAGTTTTAAACTCATAATTACGAGTTTTAAACTCATAATTACGAGTTTTAAACTCATAATTACGAGTTTTAAACTCATAATTACGAGTTTTAAACTCATAATTACGAGTTTTAAACTCATAATTACGAGTTTTAAACTCATAATTACGAGTTTTAAACTCATAATTACGAGTTTTAAACTCATAATTACGAGTTTTAAACTCATAATTACGAGTTTTAAACTCATAATTACGAGTTTTAAACTCATAATTACGAGTTTTAAACTCATAATTACGAGTTTTAAACTCATAATTACGAGTTTTAAACTCATAATTACGAGTTTTAAACTCATAATTACGAGTTTTAAACTCATAATTACGAGTTTTAAACTCATAATTACGAGTTTTAAACTCATAATTACGAGTTTTAAACTCATAATTACGAGTTTTAAACTCATAATTACGAGTTTTAAACTCATAATTACGAGTTTTAAACTCATAATTACGAGTTTTAAACTCATAATTACGAGTTTTAAACTCATAATTACGAGTTTTAAACTCATAATTACGAGTTTTAAACTCATAATTACGAGTTTTAAACTCATAATTACGAGTTTTAAACTCATAATTACGAGTTTTAAACTCATAATTACGAGTTTTAAACTCATAATTACGAGTTTTAAACTCATAATTACGAGTTTTAAACTCATAATTACGAGTTTTAAACTCATAATTACGAGTTTTAAACTCATAATTACGAGTTTTAAACTCATAATTACGAGTTTTAAACTCATAATTACGAGTTTTAAACTCATAATTACGAGTTTTAAACTCATAATTACGAGTTTTAAACTCATAATTACGAGTTTTAAACTCATAATTACGAGTTTTAAACTCATAATTACGAGTTTTTAAACTCATAATTACGAGTTTTAAACTCATAATTACGAGTTTTAAACTCATAATTACGAGTTTTAAACTCATAATTACGAGTTTTAAACTCATAATTACGAGTTTTAAACTCGTAATTTCGACTTTCTGTGGGGCTTTTATTTTTTTTTTCATGGCGGAAACGGGCTTCCATAGTGTTTACATCAGAGTCTTCATAAATAAATTCCCAGTTATGAGTTGCTAAATCATTCGTAAGAGCCATTATTGATTGATCTGTTATAACCCAACGGTAACAGACTCTATTCACATCTTTGGATATTTTTCAGCTGACATCATACAACATGAAGACTAGATCACTGATGTCATTTAATAACAGACCACCAATTATGTTGCTGTCCAGAACATTTCAGAAAATATTGTCTATCAGGATAGCACTATGTGCTGTTATTCCCTCCTTGAACCGCCACCTTAATGTGGTGGAGGGGTTTGAGCACCCAAATGATCCTGGGACCTATGTTGTCGGAGGATTCATGCCCCTGGTAGTGTCACCCATGGCAAACAGGTCCTGAGGGATGGGTCAGATTAAGAGCATTTCAGAAGCCCTTTATGTTGAGTGAAAAGGCAAAGTCAGCTAGGTCGCCTGGGCCAGCGTTACCGAGCACCTGGTGTTCGGCCTTTCCCCACAGGGCCCGGCTGGGTTCAGCCCGAAGAAGCAGCGTGGGGCCATCCAACTATGGACCCACCACCTGCAGAAGGATCCATAAGGGGCCAGTGCAGGTAAATCTGGGCGGCAGTCGAAGGCGGGCACTTTGACAACCGCATCTCTGGACAATGAGTCTAGCTCTGGGTACATGGAATGTCACCTTGCTCGGGGGGGAGCCTGAGCTTGTGCGGGAGGTTGAGCATTACCGGCATAGTTGGCCTCACCTCCATGCACTCTGGAACCCATGTCCTTGAGAGAGGCTGAACTCTCCATTTCTCTGGCGTTGCCCACAAGGAGAGGCAATGAGCTGGTGTGAGTTTTCTTATTGTCCTACCCCTTCACCCCGGTGAATGAGAGAGTCCCGTCCCTGCGCCTTCGGATTGGAACAGGTCTTTCACTGTTGTGTCAGCCTACAGGCCAAACAGCAGTGTAGAGTACCAGGCCTTCTTGGAGTCCCTGGGAGGGGTACTAGACAGTGCACCACCCGGGGACTTGTTCTACTGGGGGACTTCAACGCCCATGTGGGCAATGACAGCGACACCTGGAGGGACGTGATCAATAAGAATGGCCTCCCTGATCTGAACTGGAGTGGCCTTCTGTTATTGGACTTCTGTGTTAGCCACAGTTTGTCCACAACGAACACCATGTTTGGGCACAAGGGTGTCCATCAGTGCATCAGTGCATGTGGCACCAGGACACCCTAGGTCGGGTGAAGAGAGAGGCAGAGCTGTTAATCAATCACCACTTAGTGGTGAGTTTGGATACACTGGCTGGGGAGGAAGCCGGACAGACCTGGCAGACCCAAGCGTATTGTGAGGGTCTGTTGGGAATGCCTGGCAGAGCCCCACCAGAAGTAAGGGTTGCCGTCAGGCTGATAATATGACTGATAAGCAAACCTCGGATTCGGGAGGAGCAGTGCATTTTTTATCCTGGTCTTGTATGACAAGAGCAGGAGCTGTGTTTGCATTGCCAGTAGTAAGTTAGACCTGTTCCCAATGCATGTTGAACTCGGCTACAGCTGCCCTTTGTTACTGGACTTGTATTTATGGCCAGAATTTCTTGGCGCAGCCAGGGGACGGAGGGGGTCCAGTTTGAGAACCACAGGATCTCATCTCTGCTGTTTGCAGATGATGTTGTCCTGATGGCTTCATCGAGCTTTTCAGTGTAAAGTGGCTGGGATGAGAATCAGCTCCTCCAAATCTGAGGCCATGGCTCTCGACCAGAAAAAGGTGGCTTGCCCTCTCCAGGTGGGTTGTGAGTCCTTGCTTCAAGTGGAGGAGTTCAAGTATTTCAAAATCTTGTTCATGAGTGAGGGAAGGTTAGGGTTAGGGAGCGTGAGATTGACAGGCAGATTGGTGCAGCATCTACAGTGATGCGGTCGCTGTATCAGACTGTTGGGGTAAAGAAGGAGTTGGGCAAAGCTCTCAATTTACCGGTCAATCTACGTTCCTACCCTCACCCATGGTCATGAGCTCTGGGTAATGACCAAAAGGACTGTCGAAATGGGTTTCCTCCGCAGGGTGGCTGTGCGCTCCCCTGGAGATAGGGTGAGGAGCTCGGTCACATGGGAGGAGTTTGGAGTAAAGCCACCTCATCCACGTCGAGAGGAGCCAGCTGAGGTGGCTCGGTCATCTGTTCAGGATGCCTCCTGGATGTCTCCCTAGAGAGGTGTTCCGAGCATGTGGATGGATTTTTCTGGACACTGGGTGGTTTTAGCCTCCCCTCTTTGGACTAGAGTTGAGAGTCCAGAAGTTTCCCTTTTTGAGGTTAAAAGTGAGTTTTGTTTACCTGGTTATGGGCAAGTATAGAGGGACTTCATACTGAGAGTAGGCCTAAACTCACAAATTTGCGGCAGTGAAAAGTCCTGATCATAGAAATGACCCGAGGGAGACTGTTAATTTGTAGAAGATGGATGGACATGAACATGATAATTCATTTACATCTGTTCATGATGCACCTTTGTACTCTTTGATTTAGGTCCAACAAGCACACCAGCTGAGAATAAAACCAATAAAAATATCAACAATTTAAAAATATCCTTATATTTATTCACCATCAAGATTGAAGTTTTACAAATTTGGATTCTATCATTTAAATTCTTGCACAACAGTTGAGTTTAAGTTATAAGAAGACAAACAAAATCATATTAACATGAAGATGCAGATGCAGCGTCTAAGGCAACAGTAATTCAGTAGAAAAGGGTCTTCACATCTTTAACAAAGTAGGAGTCGAGTTTGACAATAACATTTTATTTTTACACGCTGTACAAAAATCCTTCTAGTATCAGCAGCTTCCTACATTTACTATGCCTTTTAAAGACACAAATTCTATGTACAGGCAACTCTCAAAAAGCAGTACAAAATATTGACCCTTTAAAATGAATGGCCTTTAAAAGTAAATAATTTAAAATGCAAAGTTGTACAAAGTTTTTATAAAGCATTATTGAACTTTTAGATTCAGTTTAATGGGATACTTATCTTGTGAACTATCATTAAGTATGAGACAGATATAGACTTTTGCATTTTCTCTAATAATTTGTATTTCTAAATGAATTCCCAAACTAGGGAAATCAGAAAGGGGTAAAACCTAAACGTTAATTGTGAAAAGAGTCAAGAGATTGTACAAGATTTACAGATCTAAAATTTGAACAGATATTTCAAGAACATATCAAGTGATTCTTGGTTATAAATAATTGGAAATAATAACTTAATTCTGACAAATAAAATAGCCACCTTAAATATAAAAAAATAATAGTATGAGGTGTAGTATAGAATTAAGCACATTTCCAGGATGCTTTTTGAAAATGTATATATCGGTAGACCTAATTTTGTCCTAGTTTAGCCAAATTGTCTAGCCCTGGTTTAGTTTTTGTATTCCAATAATGACTATTTACATGATGCAACTGAATCATAACTTCATAGTGCATTAAACAAAAGAATCCCATATTAAAGCTATATTAGGGAATTTTATGCAGTGGTATTTTTGCTTCAACTTGATTGTCAGCATCTTTTCCAAATAACCACATGAAGGTGTAATACATATTTAAAATCAATATCTATTTTGTAAAAATGATTTTAGTTTAAGCTGAAATTTGGGGTAGCAAACAAAAGCAAACTCATACAGCTTATATTTAAGTTATTTTCTTTGTAGTTGATAATGCTATCAACTAAATCTAGCTAGGAGCAAATTAGAACTAAGCCAGGACTAAACCAGGAATTATTTTAATTTATGTTGGCTTTTGATTTTGTTTCTCATTAAGGAGGTACCAGAGCTGGGCAATCTCCAGTATTTTTTTCAGTGGTAGTGCTTACTATAGAATGAGCACAATGCAATTTAAAATCTCTAAAGTATATTTCTGATAATTTTCAAAATACTTTAATAATAAATCAGTAACAATAAAAAAAAAAAAAAAAAAAAAGGTGTCTGGTGTCTTGTAATCGAATGCAACTTTGATTGCTTGAATTGACAGTGTTCAAAACCGCCACTAGATGGAGCAATAAGTTAGTTCAAGATTGAGCAACCGATGATTCAGAAACAAGGGAAAGGCCAAAATAATGGGCAGTGGGGTGTAATATTGAAGTACCATTTTAAATAAAGTAATTTAATAAATTATGCAGCCAAGTAAAGATGGTGATAAAGGTGCACTATGTAACTTTTCTGGTGAGGGGTCCACCACCTGCTTGTCTATGGAGATGTGGTTGTCTATGGAGATGCCATTCCACTATTTTCAGACTGAATGTTTCACAGTATGGCATTAAACCTATCTAACTTGTATCTATTAAATCAAAGGTTTTTTACTGTTTAAAAATTTCTTCAGAAAACATGCCTTATTGTGAGTGTGGTCACCTTTCCACAAATCTGACCTACATGGCATACAGATCTGACCTATAAGGCAAGTTTAATGGCATACTGTGAAATATTCCAGGAAAAGCAAGAACATCTCCCTGGAGACTAGCAGGTGCTGGGACTCTTTACCAGGACATTGGAAAACAACATATTTTAGTTTTGTTAAGTTATTACAGACTCTGGACAAGATGGACAGAAATCAGTAGTAAGCAGTAAAAATATTGCCATTGTTATTTGTATGTATTGACAGGAGATCATAAATTAGTTCAGTGGATCACAAATACCAAACTTCACAAGTGTCACCAAAGAAAAACACAGTACACAGCCTTAAATCTATGTCTAAAAGGGATTATATATCATTACTAAACGCACTTCTAAACAAAAACAAAAATGTGGATAAAATTAAACATTGAGAACCACTGATTTAATTCAGATTATTATGTAAGAATTAGCTTTTTAACTAAGTAACTTTTCAAGTGGAAGACCTGCCACCTGCTTGTCTCCATGGAGATGTTCTTGCTTTGTCTGGAATGTTCCACAGTATGGCATAAACCTCAATCACCATGGAGACAAGCAAGTTGCATGTGTGGATAGGCAACCCTGTTCACTGTAATTTTTTTGAGCAATTACACCTTTAGCTGAATAACAGCAACACAGAGAAGTTTATTGCCATGCTGTGGATCATTCAAGGCAAAACAATAACTTATCCGTGAAGACAAGCAGGTGGCTAACCATCCCATCAGAAAAGTTACATAATGCACCTTTAAATTCATAAATTGTGCCTATGCTTAACGAAGAAACGGCCTGAAAATTAAGTATATCATAAATTAGTTTAATTAAAATAAATATTTTTAAGATGGCAGGTCATCTATTCACCTCCATTCAATTAAATTAGCAAATGATGTACCAAAAAGGCCATTGGTACCACATTCACCACAATTTACTAGGGATGCACCAATCCAGCTTTTTCAGTTCCGATTCTGATACTAAAGATTTAAGTATCTGCCAATATCAGATATCAACTGATAACCAAGGCAGAGACTGAAAACAGCGTTTTATTTTCGTAAAGCAAAAATAAAAAGACAAAAACTGATCCAAATGTGTTATGTATCTGTTATTTATCTATCCCTTTGTATAAATAAAAGTTGAAACATAGACTTTCTGGGCCAACGGCAGTAAATAGTCATATTACATAAATTTATATGTCCAACAGCGGTATCAGTTGAAACAATATTTTGAAGCTGATATCTGATCCAGCAAATTTTTCAGTATTGGCACAATATCCAATAACAGTATTGGTATCGGTGCATCCCTACAATTTATCTCTATTATTTTGCCGAAGTATTTCTGAAATAAAACTCACAATTTCACTCAAAATAAAAGTCAAATAAAGTCATATTAAATACTTACAATTCAACATCTTTTGTTGCCTGGTGAATCCAGAATATCTCTGTATTTTTTATACAGGTTGATATCAGTCTGGCCCCCATTGCGTCTCAGCCAGAACCAAACGTGATGGTGCTATCAGATTTGTTTTTTTTTTCCTCAGTGATACATATGAAATGAAGGAGCTCATTGGTCACCTATGATTTATAAATAAAATTAAATTTATGTCTCAGTTATTAACAGTTTAGTTTGAAAATGGGAGATTTACTGGAGACCAGACTCACATCTTTGTAAAGTATTGAAGGAGTGAACATTTTGGATCCTAGGCAACATCTTTTGGGCCAATTCGTAACTTTTTTTTCATTTTCCACATACAAACCAGGTTTTTTTTGCATATAAAATCCAATCTTGAAGCTAAATAATGAAAAGTAACTGTTGTTTGATGATTTGAAGTCTATAAAATAAATAAAATAAAAAGCATTGCCATCTTGTTTTTTTGCTGATAGAAAGAAGTTGTTAATATGTTGAGAGTCTGTACACTATGTTAGCTTTGAGACACCTCCTGGAGTTGATCCCATTGTGGGACAGTCATAGGGTCCCTTCCTGGCCGCTGCTCCAAGTTGTACACAGTTAAATATTACTGAGATTTTTTTTTCTCAAAAGTTTCTTTTTCAAAGTCCAGGGCTCACAGGTTTTTCGTGTTTATGTGAGTCTTGTAATGCTTCGTCAAGTGGTCACTCCTCATGAAGCGTTTCTGACACTGGCTGCACTCAAACCGTTTGTCCCCTGCAGAAAAAAATAAATAACTCTTTCAATCTTTCTTTGAGGAACATTAGTTTGCCCCTTTTTATTATTATATATGATTATTTACATAACTGTTTACATGACATTTCTGTAAGCAGCAGTGGTCTCCAGATCTTGACCTGGACTTGGTGATGACTAATGTAGCCAGAAGACTTTATATCTGTGCATGATTTTTGTTGTGGTTACCTGTGTGTGTGCGCGCATGCCTCTGTAGCTCGTCACTCCTTGTGAACCTCTTTCCACAGAAAACCCAGGAGCAGACGAAGGGCCTTTCCCCAGTGTGCAGCCTGACGTGCGCACGCAACAGGGATGTTTTCCTGAATGTTTTCTCACAACCAGGAACGTGACAGATATGCTTCCTCTTACCGACCTCCCCGGGCCTGCAACCAAGACACGTGGCAATCACATATGCAACACCTACATTTTATTTCAATTTAATAATAAAAAATGTTGTGGTGGTCCTCCGCAGTATAATCTTCTACCACAAGTTATAGTAACGCTTAAGTTTGGGGGCCAAAACCACTAAGCAGTAATTAAGTAGTAAGTCAGTAAGTAGTAGCAAGAGGTTATTTAGCTATTAGTATAAATCACTTATAAAGAATTTATGTGTTGTAGCATCCATTGCTAATAACACTAATGAACTGTAACTAAGTATTGCAAGAAACTGTAAGTTAAAGGAAAAATATATTACATAAATAAGTACTAACAATGATCTAAACCTACATACTAGTAGTTAAAGTTATACTGAATGGTGTTGCCCAAGTTTTCAACATTTCTAAACTGGTATTGGGACTTCCTATTCTCTTTTACTTGATATTATTTTACTCTAAAAGTGTATTTGGAGCCAGCATATTTCAGCAGAAACTTCTGTGAATCATTGAAAGACATAATCTTATGAAGCAATTAGAAGAATTTCAACCTAGGTTCTTTTTCCCTATATCCTCTTGCTCACCTCTTGTCTGCATCTTTACAGTTGGGGCAGGTGCAGGCTACCCTCCTCTTCTTCTCTCCTGGTCCTGGGGGCAGCTCTAGTGTCAGAGAGTCCACCTGGACCGTGGGCTGGTTCAGAGCTGCAAGCTGCAGCCCTCCACCCTGCACCGTCTGGACCGTCAAGTGCTGCTGGCCTGGGACACACACAGAAACATTTTATGTACATGCAATTTCATAACATCCAAATGAGAGGGTGTGTAAATATTTTTCAGGTTCAAAAAACTAATCAGATTAATTGTTCTTGATCTTGACAAATCAATATTTTAAATTACTATATAATAGTATTTTTTATGTAGTCAGAAAGTCTTTGTCTGATTTTAGGTCTTTGTCTGATCTTAGGTCGTTTTCACACTACCACTAATTATTTTGAAAAATAATCAATGTCTTCAACAATTCAAAAAAATCATTTGACAAGTTTAATAATTGAAAAAAAGATAATCGTTCACTCGTCAACTATTCAAATACTCAAAATTATTTGCATTATTGGGAGGCAAATCTGCATTATTTGTCAGTCATTTGTCAGATCATTTGGAAAGTGTGTGTGAAAGTCCTTTTTTTAATAAAAAAAATATATATATATATATATATATATTAAAGAGTTTAATTTCAAGATACTAGTATTTCTTAGGTCGTTTTCACACTACCACTAATTAGGTTGATGGAAAAGAGCATTCGCTCAGAGTGCGGTGCGCTTCAGCTGGTGTGGGCCGCAGTAAATGGTTGGTCCGAGAGCGGCCTCACCTGCAATCTGGAACGGAACGAGTGTGGCGTGAATGTGGCTAACTTCAGGCCGACTTCCAGTCTGCTGTGACAGTAAAAGTGCTTGTAATTGGGTAACAAAGTGCTTAGATCACGTATATTTCTATGAATAGGCACTGCAGAGCTACTGTTTGGCACCTTTACCTGATGAGGCAATTTGGATCAACTTAATATCATCCACAGTCTCCTCCAGCCAGTGGTGAGCTTGGGTCTGTCAGTGTGTTGTTCCAAAAGCTTTTTCTCCAGCCAGCACAGTCATCATGGTGTATTTAGCCATAGTTGAAAGAAACGACCACCACATATAGGAAAAAGTGAGCATGTGCGCATGTATTC
The DNA here is from genome assembly GCF_009829125.3 of Periophthalmus magnuspinnatus. NCBI lineage: Eukaryota > Metazoa > Chordata > Actinopteri > Gobiiformes > Gobiidae > Periophthalmus > Periophthalmus magnuspinnatus. The sequence continues at coordinate 18,568,170 of NC_047126.1, forward strand.
ATGGGGCTCTGTTCGTTTGAAGCGTGTTGTCACAGAAGCAAGTTCGGTGATCAACTAATGGCCTCTCACGTGGCTCATGGTATGTGTTTGGGGTGAATAATGCGTGGTGTATGCGAACAAGTTGGACCCAAAAGTGAAATAAACAGAACTAAATCTAGTGTGTACTAACGTGTGAAAATCTCCTAGGTGTAAGATTAATTTAGAGCAAACTATTGTGTTGTTTTTAAAGCTCACCTCCAGCATTGGTGATGGTAACTGGGACACCCTGCACCTGGACCCCGTTAATGCTGATGGTTTGAACAGTTTGTTGTGGAGCTGGGGACAGGGGAGAGTTCAGGGTGATCACACCTCCGCCAATCGTTCCTCCAGCCGGGGCGATTTTAGCCAGAGTCCGTTCCTTCCGTCCCCCACCCTGAGGTGCCTTCCTATTGGTCGATGTAGGAGATGACGTCGTGGATACTGGGGTCGTAGCCGTGGCAACAGGGGGGATTGTTGCTTGAGACGTTGACTCCTGGAGCTGCACCGCCTGCCACTCACCAGAGGAGGTCTTGAATAAAAACTGAAAAAAAAAGAGAAATTACTAGTGAAGCATAGAGACCAGCAAAAACATTACAGCAAAACTGGGCAAACTGCTTGTTTGACCGACTACACAAAACTGGTGAAGTTTTGCTAATAAAATATGGAAATTGTTGCCCAAAATTGTGCTTTAGAACTGTTACACAACTGTCTGGATGGATGCATACTGAGTGAAACAAGTAGAGCAGTGTTTCTCAAACTGGTGGTACACTAGGGCCTCTACAGTTCGAGTATTTTCTATTAGTCTCTTGTATTCTGTTTTGTTTGTTTGGATAATTTCTTGGTTAGAGCTATAGTGAAGCAGATCTAAAATTGGACATTGGACTACCTTATTGCTATAGTTTAGACCTACAATATTCTTACTATATCTGTACTCCGCAGTGCTACTTTAATCCAGTGGTTCTCAAATAGTGAAATAAATAGTGGTGAGATGCCAAGGGGGGCGTGTATGACTCCGCGTATGACACTGTAGATACTGTAGACAGTGCGTACGCAGCGTGCACACAGCAAAGAACAGGAGGAGCGAACAGCTCATGACACAGGACAGTGAACAAGAGAGACTTTTGCTAAACAGACACTATGGAAAACATTTTAACAGGGATGAAAAGAAAGGCGGAGATAGACGGAGGTAATGAGATGCACGAAAGTCCCCCGAAAAGTAAGACGAGGAAGTCTGATGAAGCGTATTTAGCACTTGGCTTCAACGTGACTCCGGTGGGACACAAAGACAGACCGGTGTGTCTGCTGTGGCAGCGGACAGTATGAAGCCAAATAAGTTAAGACATGTGTGGGTATGGCCAGTAAACTGCTCTGTACAGGTGAGTGTAGTTACCTGTGTGGGTGTGGTCTGTAAATGGCTCTCCACAGATGAGTGTAGTTACCTGTGTGGGCGTGGGATCGGCAGGGGACACCTGGATGCTGGTGGGGCCACCCTGCCTCTGTGGGACAGGGGGCAGAGTGGCAGACGCGGCCTGAACCACCTTCAGAGCCTGTTGTGGGATCTGCACCACCTGAGTCTCTGGCTGTTTGGGCTGCACCAGCTGTACTTGCTGCACCATCGCTGGCTGCCCTGGACTCTGCACGATCAGGAGGTTGTTGCCCGCCTGAACACAGATGACACACACATTAAATATTGTGATAAATGGTTTTATTACAGTAACGTTCTGACTCAATTCACTTCACTTAATTTCTCCCATCTTTAGGTAGGTATTTTTTTAGCTGCATTTTATGAAAAGGCACATAGTTCAGAGAGATGCTGGTGCCTACAGCCTTCGCTCACAGGATCTGTTTTTATTCTCCCAGGGTTAGGTCTGAGTTTGGGAAAAAGGCTTTTCAGTTTTCTGCTCCTTGGGCCTGGAACCTGTTACAAAATGACTTGAAATTAAAGGAGCTGGCCTCCTTAGATTCTTTTAAACATATCTTAAATAATAGGGATGCAGAATCATTAGTGTGTAACTGTTTTAATTGAACCTGTTGAAGCATTTTGACTGATCTGTGTTTTTAAATTGTGTGTGTATGTTTATGTTTTTGTACCTAAAACTGTGGCCTCTTGGCCAGGACGCTCTTGGAAAAGAGATTTTTAATCTCAATGAGTCTTTTCCTGGTTAAATAAAGGTTAAATAAATAAAAAAAATAAATGAATCCACCCACAGACCTCCTATTAACATGTTCTTTCTTTCTACACTTAATCAGTTACACTGTGTGTGTGTGTTCTCAAGCCATAGCTTAGCCACAGCCATAGCTTTTTCCTATCGATCACTTTAAAAGGTGCACTATGTAACTGGATGGTCTGCCACCTGCTTGTCTACATAGAGATGTTACTGCTTTGCCTAAAATGTTCCACAGTATATCATTAAGCTCCTTGCTCTCCATGGACACAATCCGGTAACACTACTTGCCCAAGTTACAGGTCAGATCTTTGGAGAGGGGACCTCACTCTCTCTAATAATGCACATTTGTAAAGGAATGTTCAAGCAAAAAAAACAGTTGTAATTAAAAAAATGCAAAATAAGGAGCTTAATACCATTTCCACAGAAGCCATTAGTGGAGTACACACCAGGACATCTAGGACATGTTTGCTGTAGTTATGAGACTAAATATATTAACAAGAATAATAGGTCTGGTACAAAACGGCCACCTCAACTCAAAGGTGTTAACTTTAGTGGTGGGGGGTTACAATTAAAACCCCTCCTTGAACCGCCAACCTTAACATTGTGGAGGGTGTTACAGCCCTGCGTCTTAAGTTTGTTTTGTTTGTATTTATGCATTTTGTTGTGTGTGCTCCCCAAGTCTTCTCTTCCCCTTAAACCTGGCTGCTGGATTCCTGGGCCAAGATTGGATCCCTGGGCCTCCCTCCACATTTAAGGAGATTGGGGACACCTGCTCGGGGCTGCTGGCCTGGGTGGCCAGTATGCCTTTGTGTGTGTGTTTCATCAGTTCAGTCACTACAGGGGTAGTGGCTTTGTTTGATGAGACTCTTCGTTTGTCTAGTTGTAAGATTTTGTTATTGTAAAATTTGTGTTTAGTTACTTTACCTTTATTGTTTTTGGTTTAATTCCTTCCAATGAACCTTTGTTTATGTATGTTTAGTTCCCTTTTGTTTAGTTCATCCTTACTTTCCTGTTAATTAAATTACCTCTTATTTTACCATCTTGGTTTTCTTTTTTTTGTTACTTCCCTCCCCCACACGAGCTGGGTTGTAACAGAGGGATTTGAGTGTCCGAATGATCCTGGAGCTATGTTGTCAGCGGCTTCATGCCCCAGTAGGATTATCCATGGCAAACAGGTACTGGAGGATGGCTCGGACTAAGAGCAGTTCAGAAGCCCTTTATGATGAGTTTAAGAAGCAAGGCCAGTTACGTCGCCTGGATTGGCATTACTGGGGTTCCATCCAGGAGCCAGGCCTGGGGTGGGTGCTCATCAGTGTGTGTCTGGTGGCTGGGCCTTTCCCCATGGGGCCCGGCTGTGCACAGTCCAAAGGAGCAATGTGGGGCCATCCTCCCATGGACCCAGGAAAGAGGATCCGTAAGGGATCGGTGCAGAGCGATTTGGGCGGCAGTCGAAGGCAGGAGCCTCGACAACCAGATCTCCGTACATGGAAACTGGCTTGTCACCTTGCCAGGGAGGAAAGAGCCTGACTATCTCTAGTCGTTAATGACTAGATTGGGCTCTGGAACCCAACTCCTTGAGAAGGGCTCGACTCTCCATTTTCTAGCATTGCCCGCAATGAGAGGCGGCAAGCTGGTGTGGGCTTGCTTATTGCCCCACGAGCTCAACCGCCACGTGTTAGAGTTTACCCAGTTGAATGAGAGGGTCGTGTTCCTGTGCTATGGGTCAGAGACAGGTCTCTCACTGTTGTGTCGGCGTATGGACCGAACAGCAGTGCAGAGTATCCTGCCTTCTTGGAGTTTCTGGGAGGGGTACTAGACAGGGGATTCCCTGTTCTACCAGGGGACTTCAGCGTTCACGTGGGTAATGACACCTGGAGACGAGTGATCAGTCAGTCAACAGTCTCCCTGATCTGAACCCGAGTGATGTTCACTTATTGGACTTCTGTGTTAGCCACAGTTTGGCCATAAAGAACACCATGTTCGAGCACAAGGCCGGAGGCTGGAAAAAGTGGGCTGAGGGAGAAATGGATAAGAGGAAGAAAATGGATGGATGGGTTACACCAGGGGTGTCAAACACATTTTCACTGAGGGCCACATCAGCAAAATGGCTGCTGTCAAAGGGCCAGATGTAAAATAAATCTAACTACTTTTTAAACTTGTTAATTAACCATTTCTGTGTTTATTACTTATTCAAGTTACAAATGTTGTATATGCATTTTCCTAGATGTAAAAATATGGCTGTGTAACGTCGTATCTCCTGATAAAATGACATTTTAAGACTGTCATACCTTTTTAATCTACCCTTTCGAGGGCAACATAAAATGATGTGGAGGGCCACATTTGGCCCGCGGGAGTTTGACACGTGGGTTACACTGAGCACCTTTATTTTACCTGTATAATATTATCCCCTGCTTCGATGAGAATGGTCTCCATTTGCTCTTGTGGCTGCAGAGGAGATTCTGCCTGGACTGTAACTGGATTCTGATTGGTCGTGGCCTTCTTCTTCCTTCCGCGACGACCTTTCAGAATGTTTGGACCTGTATGAGCGTCTGTCATCATATCCTCCATTTCTGTTGCTCCCACATTCAAAGGCAGAGTCAGACCTCCAGGTAACTGCACTATGTTCTGTGAGCTGTTCTGACGTGCCTGTTGTTGTGCCTGTTGATGTTGTTGTTTCCTTGACTTTGCAGAGGAGGGTTTGATGGAGACTGTTTTTTGGGGAGGGGCTGGGGTAGGGGCCGGACTCGGGACAGTCATTGGAGCAGCAATTATGGCCTGATTTGTGTTGGGTATAAGCTGGATCTGTCCCCCCTGAGGCATCATCTGGATGGTCTGTGGGGCCTGGATCTAAGAGGACAAAATAAAAAAGTTTGTCATTTCATTTTACCACTAGGACTGGGTGATATTGGGGAAAGTGAATATCTCAATATTTTATTTGCGTTACCTTGATATTGATATTCAAATGATATTTTGTAATGTATTAAAAAGTGCCCGTAAATGTCTTTGTTGAGGATCACGTTTTACACAAAACTTGAATGGCACATCAAATTAACCATACAAGTGCAGAAGTATTACTTTATACTCTTGTTAGATGTTTATTCTCATTTTATTTTTACCCTGCTATTTTTGCTGTAATTCTTAAGTGTCTCATTTAAGTAGACAATATACCTGATATTCCAATTTTGCACATCTACAGATCAACAAGTGATAGAGACAAAAATCTATATCTTGACTTTTTATTTACCTCAATAACAATATTTAAACAATATGTTAACAAGTATCAGGAATGTGTTCAAATGTACCCTTCTTGGTTGCAGTGCAGAAATTCCACTAAAAGTTTTTTTTATGTAAGTTTAAATTTTTCAATATACATCCCCCATCTCTAAGTCTATAAGTAGCCTGCGCTCCTAATATTTATTTTTATATTTGTAACAGTAATAATCATTAAAAAGCTTCTCAAGGTTACTTTTTAAGGCTGATAAAGCTGTTGTTCTTTGAAAACACTCCTAACCCAAAAGTGCTCTCTGATTTGATAATCAGTTGTATTACCAAAACAAAAAAAGAAAACAACTTTTTAATAATGTAAAATGGTTGTAACTGTAAATCAGTCAAATTAATATTTGATTCGAACATGTTATACAATGCTTATGAAAAACACAATCTTATCAGACTTATCTACTACTGTTTGATTTTCTAACTTTCTGCTGGTTAAATCAACTATTTTAAAAAACCTTGTGAGGTGACTGCAGTTGTGATTTGGGGCCATACAAAAATAAATTGAATTGAATTACCTATAATAAAAAGGCATATAAACACACATTGCTGGGCTTCAGATGACGTCACAACATTCTTCAGTCCCAATAAAAATTTAATATAGATGGGAGGCAGCTAAAAGGAATTGTTGAAATGTATTTTTTTGTTGTAATGTGTAAAGTTCTTCGGTCAATAATAGAAATGATCAAGTTCAACATTTGTGGATTTACCTTCTAGATATTTTATGGCAGTTAACAATATATGTTTGTTCAATAAGAAAATGTGGCTCTTGCCCTTATCTGGCAGTATGACATCACATTCTATAATCTGAAAACCAGGAAATGCTTTACCTGATACTGTATGTTGGGCACATTGGTTCGGGCAGGGCTCTGTTGTATTGTGAGTACTATGGGGCTCCCCGGGGCCGCTGACCCTAGAGTGGGCAACTGGATTACGTTGCCTTTAGCAGAGAGGAAGCCCAGGTTTTTGGGAGGCGCGGGGGCAATGGGGGCAGGTTTGATAGGCAGGAGTCTCCGCGGCTGTGGCTGAGCAGGAGGAGGAGACACTGGTGCCTGAGCAGCTGGAGGGCCGATCTTTGAACAGGTGGCAGCGAGCAGTGCCAGAGGAGAAGGCTGAGAGTCCTGCTGCTAGGGACAGACAGGGAGGTTGAAGGGGACATATTATGTAAATATATATTATGTGTGCACGTTTATTTATTTTATTTGAAAGTAGTTTGTATTAGTCAATGTGTAAGTATTCAATTACACAACAATAGACGCATTACTCGACATAACAAGATATTAAACCTTGTCTACATGACAACACATATGAGACATAATGGTGCTCCATCATTATTAGCTTACTCAAATTTGTAGTCTGAGTAATCCTGTACTTCTGCATTTGAGGCTTGACTGCTCAGAAAATTTCTGATTATATTATACCTACCCCTTATCTCCACCCACAGCTCTGTACTTAATTGTTGTGATTATTTAAAAAATTCAGCCTGCAGGTCAGAAAAATTCTATGTAGGGATCAAAAATGTTCCATTTCTATTATTAAGCTTTTAAAGATGAATATTGCCATTAACAAGGAAACCAATTAAAAATTACAAATGGCATACAAGCTATGCGATTTGATTATTTAAACCACATGTACGAGCAAACTGTTGATTTCTTATAATGGTAGATCTATACATTTTTAAACGACATTAGTTTGGGAAGAGTAGAATGATGTTACTGACCTGCGTGGAAGAGGTGGAGGAGGAGGAAGTGGTGGAGGGCTGCAGGTATTCACTGGGACTCACAGCAACGGTAGCGGCCATGTTGTCCTGTGGTTCTGCAGAACACACATGTCTACAATCAGCTCACATCATCATTGACAAGGGCTGCACAAGTCCTAAAAATTCCAAGTCTTTTTTGTACAACTATTGTAAATGCAACTAGTGATTCTCCTACTGTATGAATACAAGAATCCCATACTTTTCCAAACATGTTTGCAGAGGCATCAAATACAAGGTGAACTAGCTTTTCCCATAAAAAACTGAGGATATTTTAATTGTAAAAGGACGTTGTATAGACAATGCAATTTTGATTGTATGATTAACTGCATCAGGAACAGGATTACAAACTACTTATTTTTGCTAGTCACAGTGTTGTTGACAAATATGGACCCAAACAAAAGAATAACAAGGTGGATTTTTAAGTTTGAGCATTTGAAAATGTCATGAAGGCATTTGTAGGCAGACAAAACCTTGAAATTTAGCATGAACTCCACACATCAGAGCCAGCATTTGTACAGGACTTATTTTCCCTGGAGAAATAATTAGGATCTGTCAGAGCTGCAGATGGTGTTACGCAGTGTTACAGCTTATTGTGTAACAATAAAGCGTTTTCTTTACTTATCAACAAAGATGTAGCAACTTTTTTCTCCTGTTTAATAGTGTAAATAAAGTAATTTTGATGTAAATTATTTCTAAATGTTTCTTAATGTAAATGATAACACAGCTATACTCCCATTAACCTCCTAAGACCCGAGCTCTTGCATGACATGCTTTATTAATTTCTCTTTGGTATCTTTGTTATTTAGACTGATTGGGACCTGGGACATTATGAAATTTCTGAGAAAAGTGATGTAAAACGAGTGTCCTCCTATGTGGACGTTTTCATCATTTTGACAAAAAAATTTGCAAAATGTATTTATTAAGTACTTGAACACAGCAGCATTTGTCCTGAATGTAAAAACAAAATGAGAAACAACAATTGTGCCTCTTGGAACAATGTGTTTCATGTGAAGAGCTGCTGACAGGAGCAGGAAGACATATGCCTTTACAAAAAAAGAGTTTTGAAAATTTTTTGCATTGTTGCTGTTCCTGTATGGTGTTCTTAAAAAAAAAAAAAAATTGCATTGTGGCCTAGACAACCCAAAATATGTTGTCCACATATGTGGACCACATATGTGGACGCCATGTCCTAGGAGGTTAAGACAACATCAACAATCCAAACATCTACTGTGTACATCCAGTTTCCAAAACAAATCAAACAGCTCCTCATAGAAATACCAAAACGTCCCATTCAGTTGTTGCTGGGATTATGGCCATGCATAACATACTGGTCGGGGCAAATGACAGAGGATGACTGCTCAGTGGTAATTATCCATTTAAAGCATAATTTCATCAACATCAACAATTATCACCAGCAATTTGTAATAAATATTATTCTGGTTCAGTTAATACGTGCCTTGAAAGAAAAAGTATTACAAACCTAATAGGGTAGGGTCAGAACTTAAAACTATGACAAAGTTGCAGCTCTTTTTCTGTCACATCAGCAGTGAAAGCATCCAGCTCAGCATCAGCTACTTTCTCATTCATCACAACACACACACTTTCAAAGCAAATGTCACAGCAAAATTATTTATTTTACACTTTTAAAACAATCAACCGCAGTAAGGCCTCAGAATAGTGCCGCCATCAAACATTCTGTGTTGGTTTTACACAGACATGTATCTTGGGCTAATGCTATAGTGAATAGCGGGGCAGACAGGAGCGGCTAGCGGTGGCTTAAGCTGATTTGATCCCTTTGAAGCTTAGTCAACACGAATATTCCAATCACAATAGGGTCGATAAGTGCTAGAGCTACGTGGCTTTATGTTAGATTAAATAAAACATGCATGGGTAATACGGGAGAATAAATTAAACCCAAATCAGACTGTCTTACTTTAGCATTAGCATTAGCTGACGCGTAGCTCGCCAGTCAAACTCTTTGATAACGTTGCTGGAAAAAGCAGCCCTTATCCGGAAGTGCATTGCCTTTTAGATGCATATTAAAGCTCTGTTAGCTGTAATATATATCTAGGCGTGGCGTAAAGACCTCACCGCATCTCTGCCAACTGTTAAAATCATGTTAAAAGAAGTAGATAGAATATAAACACCAATGTTTTAATTCCTACCCACCGCTCATGACGACATTCGCTCTCCGTGAGCCTTGAAGACCGAGCCCATGGACGAGTCCGCCCGCCGCGCTGCACCAATCCGCGGGCAGCACTTAGATAACGAGCGGGCCAATCAACCAATCAGTGTAAGTAAGAGTTATGATTGAAAACCAAGCAAACCAATGAAATGGCGTTATTCCAGTACGTCAACAGCAACACCACGGCTGGACCAATAGGATTTTGAGTTTGCCCTAAAAGAAGGCGGGTCATAAGGATGGACATAGAAAAGCAATTTGCCCAATTAGAGCAGGGGTAAAGTTTCACTGACGTGCTCTGCGGCCAATGTGGGCTCCTGGGGGCTGTTCGGGCTAAAGAAGAATGACATTTGTGCGATTCAATGAGCTTTAAGAGTCTGGAGGCTGACCCGTATACACTACCCGTGGTGTATTATGGGCTGCAGACCGTTATGCGTGGTAGAGATACCCAGGGATGGCTGCTCTAATGTAAAAAAAAAAAAAAAAAAAAACAGCTATTAGCAGTAGGCCAAGAAAAAAAAACTACACGATCCTCCGCAAAATAATGTATCCAAGCATGGTTGAACAAGGAGCGATCCAATATTTAGATGTAAGAAACAAATTTTTATTTAAAGTTTAGATCTGTGTTTGGTAGAGTTGTAGTGTTCTTACATCCAGAAGGCTGATAAAGGCTGTTAAATCCCAGCTCCAACCAGCGGATACTGCAGCTGTGTCCTTGTACAAGACACTTCACCCACTTGTGTGGACGTGATTGGTCACACACTGGCAGCCAAAACAAGGGTAAAACATAATTGTTGTTATTGCAATATTGTTCAAATTGCACTAATATAATTTGGTTTTATTTTTATTCCCAGGAAAACCACTTTTCTCTTTTCTGTCATATGACATCTCCATCTGTCCCCACTTCCTCCAAGGCTATGAGCACATTTGGCCAGCACCACAATTAACTACTATTATTATTAGCTAAACCTGCACAAACAAGAGTTTTTTTCTGTCCATGTTTTCTAGAAGCTCCAATCACAGCATCCTTCAAAACCAAACCAAACAAAAACAAAAAAAGAAAACAAAACATGGGTATAAGAACATTACCACGACTAAACAAAATTTAACACTGAGTTTAACTGCATGACACGTGCACAATCCTCTCTCTTCTGTCATCTCCATCTGGCCTTGCACAGTTAAGATCCTGCCTCTAGCGCTGTCTATTCACTCTCTATATCCACACACACAATTCTCATTCACTATATGTTTTGCCCACCAAAGGGTTCACTTGACCCTATTTACAGACTGCAGCTTGCATGTTATAAACTACATCACTGCGTCAATATATTGTCTTACACTATACTGCCAAAACAAAATGTCTAAATGTGTAAAAGCTATTTCAATTTAAAACATTTACGTTGATTTAAGATTTATTTAGTTGATAGGTTTACTATAGATTATTGGAGTAATAAGGTACTGTCCCCAAATATAGATATGTTATATCTGTCCCCAGATATAACATATCTATATATGGGGACAGTACAGTCAATGTTATAAGATCGGTGGAGAGGCGACTCCACTCCCAGTATGAATGTATGTTTTTCAAGATGAATTAAAATAAATAAAATCAAATCAAACCAGTCAGAAAAAAATATAAAAAATACATCTGAACTGATCAAAACAGCTCAAAACAGAACAGGATTAATATTCTTTTTTCATTTTTTTGCAGTGTATAGAGCATATGACCATTTGGGCTTTGCTTTTAGCCATTTCTCAACTGTTCCTTGTCAAGCTTGAGATATGCATTGGTTTTCACTCCCCTGGCACTGCTAAAGACAGCCTCAAAGAGTAGCAGGCTGCATAATTCAACTCGATATCTCACTTTTCCCTTCACTTACCATGCTTCCAGCGCTCGCACAAGTTTTAAACATTTTTAAGTGAACTGCCTGGGTTAAAAATGAATTACTTTAATGCGCAGATTCGTCGACCGTATAACCTTTCCTTCTGACTTCATTTGTTTGTTATCTTGCACAGAAGTTAATTGATTTTGGTGCAAATTTACAAATGCACTTTATTGTACCAAGATAAAAGGTAATTAGCCGGTTATCGCTGGTCTCCAACATGGTGCCCATTTCTTTTTAATTGGATCTTGGTTATTGGTGATAAGAGTTTATGGCTGCAGGGTACAATTTTGGTGTTTTGGTTTCTACTGAACATGCGCACTGGAGCTCTTGTCTATGGGACATTTAAGGGTCAAATGCAGATGCAATTGTTTTCCCTAAAGAACACAGTCTTAATCTAAAATTAAAGGGCCTGTACTTGATTTTTTTTTTGTGGCAAGATACATGGGTGTTAAAAATGACACAAATATAATCTATGCATTTCACACAGCATTTTCTCAGGTAGTAATTAATACAAAAGCTACTTAGAGGATCACCTTTACTCAGCCTGGAAACTCCCATTGAGATACAAAATGATTGCTGCTAAGGAATTATCTTTGGCATGTATGGCTGGTCATAGCTGTGTGACACTCATACTTACATGTGTCTTTTTTACCCAGTGACAACGTGGAAACACTCCACAACCACTCATGTAACCATATTGATTCTACACCCTTGGTATTATCGAGAAAAATCTTTAACATCTTAATTAGCATGTGGGGAAGAAGAGCCCCTTAAAAATGACAACACAAATTTTTATTTTTCTGTTTTTACTGAAAACGCTGTAGCTTCAGGATACCGAGAACCAAATGAGCAAAATACACCTGACATTTGAACAGAGAAAACCAAGAGATCAGTCAGTGCAGATAAATGCACTCAGAGGCAAAGTATCATGGGAAGTGTAGTTAATTTGAGTAAGATAAATTTATTACTCCTCTGGCCTCTTTTGGCTGGAGTTAATAAATTTTTGTTTCATACAAAGCTGATCAAAATTAAAAGCAAATATATTTATAAATATTTATATATATATATATATATATATATATTTTTTTACCAATTATTGTCTTCACTTTCTTGCATTAGAGTCTTATTTTAAAATGTATTTTCAATAACTGTTCAGATTTAAAGCTACCATCCTTAATTAGACTGGCTGACCCAGCCATGTTACATTCTCACATGTCACCAGTAAATGTTATCTTCAGAAGAAGACCAGAGAGCACAGGTGAGCCTGAACAGAGGCCAGGTGAGGGGAGGAGAGGTAATCCAATCAATTACGGATGGTAGCTCTAAGCATAGGCGATTTCAGTTCTACTTGCTATGTATAATTTAACTTGACTTTATTTCTACTGAAATCTTACTTGAAGAATTGATAACTTAAAGACACCGTACCTGATTTTTGCTGTCTTAAAAATGTAAAACTAATTCATTTTAAACTATTTTCAGTGGTCCGAACATATTCAATACTTTCTTAATGCATTCCTAGAATCATAATTATTCAGCACAATGACTTTATAAGTGCTTTCCACAACTTTCGGAGACCAAAATGAAGATTTGCTAACTTGCCACTGCTAACAACAACTAGCATGCTAACAGTGCATTAACTTTACTTTCTGTTTCTCAGTTGATAAAAATGGTTTATAATTAGATGCACACAGCGAGAGCTGCTTTTCCAATATCTGTACTTGGGTGAGACAAATTTTATTTTGTTACATGAAATAATTGGATACAGCCCCTTTAAATCAATGCATTTTAATGCCATAACTATAAAGGCCATATAAATCTTAAATTTATGAGTTTTCCGATAGACCCCTGCCTCTGTGCAATTATCTGTCAGTGTTGAATGAACAACCCTCATCTTCAACAAAATGGAGGGAAACAAGAAAGCGTCAGCAGAAATGACTTGTACAAAGAAACCAGTGCATTGTTTTTAGAGTTTTTTCTTAAAGTTCGATCATGTTTTAGTGTCAACATGTCCATCCTCTGTGCTCCTTTGGGTTCACTTCAGTTTTTACGTCTTTATTTCTTCAAGTTTCTTTTTTTGTTTCAAAGCAGCAAAACAAAACCCCTCAGATAAAATCCGTCAGGAAGCAGGTCCGTGTCAATCAAACGGGACGCTCATTTCCAGGGATCTGATTGGACGAAGCCGGGGCCAGGAAACCAATCTGAACAGTCCTCCATCACAAACCTGTCAGAGACAGAGCAAAATAGTGATTGAAGTTCTTGATATGTACACTATTCATGTGGTTCAACTTCTTGTTTATAGGTGCCATTTTGAGTCCTGTTCACCAAAAATAGAATTTTTAGTTTTGCTTAATTAATTGCTAGGGCAAATTTTTCATCACTCTAAAACCCATGTATATATGTTTTGTTAATTTCTACTTCATTTCAAACCTATCTTTGAAACGTTTGTCATAATGTGGTAAAAGTAAAGTCCATAAATGTTGAATATTTAGTCATAAATATTAAAGGTCCACAACCCAACTATGTGAATAAGACCATATTGAGAATACTATATCTGAATACTGGCAAATTGTAATCACTATAGCTTTCTCCATTACATGCCAAAAGGATATTTGTAATATCCTGTAATGATCAGAAAAGGGAAAATCATCAAATCTGTAAGTATTGTTGAATGTCTCCAAATTACAAACGCGTCGTGCATACTTTCAAGAGGGTTCCAGTTGCAGCTGATGGGAGCAAAAACTTCCATTTCCAGGGGAAATAACATAAAATAATAATCATAATCATAATCACTTATTTTCATATTTATGGATCAATATTAATTTAAACATAAACATAAAGATTACAACCTTTTGATAGTTGCCATTCAACACAAAAAAAATTCAAATTCCTTCCACTTCAGTCTGAACTTTGCCACAAACTGCATGCTTTCACAGGCAGAGGATGGGCTGTGGACCTCGCTATTAAAAACATCCAAGCATATAAATGACAAACAGAAACAACTGAATCACAATCTTGATAGAAATTTGAGTAATTGCATTAGGCACAATTATCTGAGAAAGGGACAAGTGATATACATAGATGCAACCAACAATGATAGCTGTCATTAGCTTTGTTTCCACACAAACTAAATTTTGGTCATTGTCTCTTATTCATTTCACTGTATCCCTTTCCTGGTTGTGTTTTAGCTGTGATGAAAGCATTGCTTTAGACTCACTGTTGTTGGTGTTTGGTGCTACGTTTGTGGCTCTGGCTCGGCCTCTGCCTCCTCACTAGATCGGACACTCTTCTTCACTGACATGTACATCTCCTCCTCCGGATCGTAGTAATAAAACTTACTCAGGTATGAGATCAGCGGTCTACATGGAAACATGGAAACATAAAAATATTTTGAGAATTAGTCCAGTCCTTTTACGAAATTTGTGTGTACTGTGAATGACAGTGGCTATGCTGATTTCAGATTAGCAAAGATTTTTCACTTTCATTTTGAGCTTTAGAAAACGTAACCATTGTAGTTAAAATGGAAAACTATAAGACAGTGATGAATAGTAGTGGTGGTGGTTGTAGCAGTAGCAGTAATAGCAGTAGTAAATATAGTACTGTAGTATTGCAGTAGTAATAGTAGTGGTATTTTATTGTAGTAGTAGTCGTAGTAGTAGATAGTGGGAGTTCTTGAATTGTGCATATAATTAGAAGTAAATAAGTGAGTAGTAGTAGTAATAGTAGTAATATCAGTAATTGCTGCATGGGTAGTGGATGCTCCTTTCAACTGTGTTCAGTATATATAATATAACTATAATTAGTAGTATTAATAGTAGTTGTAGTAGTCATATAGGCAGTATTACAGTGGTATGGTTAGGAAAATTTACATTTGACCCACCCTTCAATGCCACTGGGACAGCCCGTCTAGAGCAGTGAGCACCCAGGACCACCTCATCTGAAGGGTTTTACCTGTGGTGCATGTTTTTGTTTGATGGGGGAAACTGGAGTGCTCGGAGGACACCCATGCAGACGCCACAGAGAGGCCTGGGCAGTCCGGAGTCATACTCAGAACCTTCTTGCTGTGAGGCAACTACTGTGCCACCAAAGTAATAGTATTTGCTTGTACATAGGCAGTGGAAGTTTATGGATTTTGGTCATTATAATATGCATAGTAGTTGTAATTGCAGTGGGATGCAGAATCACAGCAGTAGTATTGCATTGCTTGTACCTGGGCAGTGGAAGTTCCTGGATGTGGTCGATCCGGACGATCTGTCTGATGCAGAAGCGACACAGATGCTGCAGAGACTTGACATTACTGAAGCGAGACACTGGATACAGCAGCTGCACCGGAGTCGGAGGAAGACCTGAGGACGTCATCATCCATTAACAAGTAAACTTAAAATAATTTAAAAAATTATAAATAATGATGTGTAAGGGAAACATTTGCAAAAAGAAGAATGGATTTTAAAAACACAACAGGGTACTGTCTGGATTATTAGATAGAAGATTAGATGGATAAATTATAATTTTTCCATTTATAGACAGTGATCTGTAATCTGATTACCTCTTAATTAAAGTATTCTTATGTAATCTAAGTTACTTTAAGAAAGAGTAATCAGCAATCAGAAATCAAATTACTTTTGTCAGTTCAATCTTCATATTCATATTCTGCATGTAACAAACCACTCATTTGTTACAAAAGTGTCAAAGGGTTTCCTGGAGAAACAAGTTCCCTTAAGAGGGTTCTGCGGCAGTTGAGCTTTTTTAAAGGGTTTATGGGTTTTAAATATATTCGGTGTTGGGTAGGGTTTTATATATATTCTTGTATAAAGTTAAGTTGGTTCATGGGTTTATTTGGGTTTATGGAGGTTTTAGAGTGTTTTAAAGAGCTAATGTTAAAGTTAACATCCCCCTTAATTAGCACTTGTTTTATCCAGAGAGTGTGACAGGATAAAAGGCGCCTGAAACCATCACAGTAGGTTCTGCTGCTGTCGCCTCACCTCCATACTGCACATTGCACCTTTTTTGGCACCAGCACATTGCAGTTATTGAAACAAAAAAAGTAAAGATGTGGGCCACGTATACCTGCCTTTGTCTGTGTGTTTAACCTTGTTCACTGAACTCCAAACTACTAATGGCTACCCTACGTCACATTGCATATGTTCTGACCTGGGACCCGAGATCGCAGGAAGTAGAGGAATTTTCCATTTTTGGAGTGCATGATGGCCCTCTCAATGAACTCCACCACAGAGTGACAGCGGTCCTCGAACTTCGGATGACACCATAGACTAAACGTACCTAAAACAGGAGACAAAGAGGCCATGTTAGCCTATGTTATCGTAGGAACACTTTCAGTATTCATTATTCATTAATGTGTGCATTTTAGATGATGGTGAGAATGAAGAAAACAGGTTAAATATCACTTAGGAGTCTGCTGTGTAGTTTTCCTTTGAGTGGTAGAGCTCAAAATCAGGTCAAGGCTCAGAAATTTAATGTATCTGATTATCAATGTTCTTTTATAACAATAACTGTTGAAATATGAATGAAAGCTTACCTGTGTCAATAAAGCGCTATGCTATAGAAATACCAGCCAGTGTTAGGACAAACAACACAAAATACACTTCATCCATGAATACCCCAAGTAAGGCTCTAAGAACAGCAACGATAATTATGCCAAATTAATCAATAAAATTTAAATGGAGAGTAGAGAGCTATGCATAAAACAACAAGAACTGCCAACTGCCTAATAAAAATAAATACATAAATCAGACATTGAAACAAGTAAAAAATATGAGGGTAAAGACTATTCAGGCTGACTAGTCATAGCAAGATTTAATTAAGAAACAAAATACCACTGCCACCATGTTGATTTTATGTGTAGAAATTATTAGTTACAAGCCCCCAGGCTCCAAAGGAAGATAATTTTGTGCCAAATAAAATAGAAATGTAAAATGTATTGCCATCAAACCAAACTGGTACTGTCGCAAATTGAAATGCTTCTGCACTTGTTTAAAACTTTGAACAGAATTCGACTATAACTTAAACTCAGATCTAGTCACAATATTGTTTAGCCATAGAATAAAATATCCTCATGAATATGACTAAAACAAGTTAAATACATGACAAGATAAACAACAAGATAAAACAAATTCAACAGCCATGTTAAATTAACTTTAAACAATAGCAAACATTATTATCGCCATTGCGCCTCTCCAGACAGGCGACCTGATCTACAGTGGGACCATGGCTCTCCCTGCACTGGCTCTGGGGTATATGTCTAAAAGCCTGTCCTGAATCTGGGCCGTGGTGCGTTCAAGCGTTCAACGCTCATTGCGTTCATCTGAGTGTCGTTTCAGACCCACTCTGAATAATGAATGTATTTCTAGACATGACTCTATGGCCACATAACACACCGCAGCAATAAATATTATGTGTGTTTCATAGAATATGGACAGCACTGGTTATGTTTTTGTTGTACGCACTTGAGGGATGGTTAAATCCTGGAATAGTGGTGATTTCGATCTGGTTAAGATCTGTTTTACCACTGCATTTTAAGGGTGTCAAGTCTTCTTATTAATATTGAGTATTAGAGCCACTACTACTATGACTACTACCACTACTACTGCTACTCATCATTTATGTTTTTAATTTAATCTACAGCCGATCCCTGTCTCTCACAAACATTATTTTTGTCTTACAAGTCCACCTACAAGTCCAACTGTAACTATACTTACTAAGTAAGTATAGTTACTAATACTAATCCTACTACTACAACTAAGGGTGTGTTCATACTTGTACGTGCTTGGTAATCAGTTTTGTTCTGATGTAGACTTGGTTTGGTCCCGTTCAAGTCCTGAGTTTGGGTTTAGTAGGCCTGTCAAAGTAACACATTTTTGCTGAACAAAACATAGACAATAAATGATAACACTGAAACCAAATTATGCCACTAACACAATAACCCTAAAGCAGGACCCCTCTGCTAATGAACATGACCTGCAAAAAAAAAATGCCGGTACCACCTGCTGCCTCCTGGATGGAGATACAAGTCACTTCCAGCCAGAACTACTACTACCTATTGCTTAGTCCAGGTTTAGTTTCAGGTTTAATGCCAGTTTAGTTTAAATTTTAATGTGCAAATATGAATGCACCCTAATACTCCTTATAGTGATTGTGATGCCCTGTTGCTCTCACCTCTGTAGTGCTCCATACGCGTGTGGTGGGTGACCCCCTGAGACCTGAAGCTCAGGCTGAGGATGTAACGTGGATCAGAACTGTCCCGCACCAGAAAAGACCCGTCCGGTTTCCCTTTAAGCTTCATCTCTGCATCGCCCCAGTTCATAGGACCCCAGTACCAGCCACACTGCACAGAGGTAGACACAACACAGGGCAGAAATATATAGCTGTTTAGTGTGGCACCTAAACTGGATATCAAGGCATATTCAAGCTTCTTGGCCCAAATTACAAAATGCTGTACTTTTTACTGCACATACTCTGCTTTGTCTGTGTTATCAATATGCTAGTCCCAGACTATACATGTTTGTTAAGTAAAAGCAGTGTAAAAGCATATAGTGGCTGGTTCGGCATAAAGTCTGTAGAGAATAATTGGGCCTTAGGTGCAAGAGACGTTTTTTGTGATTTGGATGCTCTGACTACAATTGCAACAAAAAAGTCCAAAATTCACCCTGCATTTTGTAGTATCTCCTCACTCCAAGAAGCTCTTCAAGGCTGAATGACTTTTACATAAACTTGAATAATTGTAGTGATATAATATTAATATTAACTATGACAGCAGTTTGGAAAATGAAGACATACCTTCTCGAGCTCCCGTAAACTGGCTGCAAAGTTGCTGGCCTCAGACCGTCTCAGGGCGCAGAGCACTGAGGGTGGGGCCTGTCGAGGAGGCGGAGCTTCAGCCGCAGAGGGGGTGGAGAGAGGGAGGGCTCGGAGAAACGCGTCTGAAACAAAAACAAACATTCATTATAATTTATATAAAGTAATAACAGAGCTGCAAGTGGCAATGATCAACCATGCCACACAATGGGGAAGCTGTGTGTGTACTATAATGAGAGATCATTATAGTACACACACAGCCAACTATGCGGTGCTACTGCACCCCTTTTCTTCAAATATCTCAATTGAAGACATTTTTCACAAGCTCAAATTTTTTGTCAAACTTTACAGCTGCGCCACACAAAGACCCTTATACAAAAAAACTGATAACTTTTGATTTTGATCGATCTATCTATCTATAATAATGTAAAATTTTTGCATTAGATATGCATGACTTAATTTCTACATCAGTGAGTGTTTGTAGGAGGACCAGTGCTTTCAACAGAATATTAAAATGAGAATTATATATATAAAATATATATACGCATAAATATTTTAATTCACAATAGTAGTCACAACAGTAACTTTCCCATGATGTTTTACTGCTTACCATTGAGGCTGAGGCTGTGGTGGATGGAGAGGGAGGGGGGAGGAGGGGGAGGCAGGGGGAGAGACTGAAGAGATGCCCCCATCACACTGAGCACGAAGGGCCCCCGCTGTACCGGGACAGCACCCGCAAAATCATCTGAACATAAAGGGAATATGCACAAGGAGGAAAGGTGGAGGGAATAGAGGAAGAATAGGGAAAAAGAGCAAAAGCGATCAGAAGGGATGGGAGGAGAGATGACAGGCAGACAGAGAGAGAGATGGGAAAACACGAGAGAGGAGTCAGAGAGATGAAGGGAGGTCGAGAAGACAGAAAGGGGAGAGCAAGAGGAGGAGCCAGAAGAGGTTAGAGAGAAGGGAGAGAGAGAGAATAGGAGGGTATAGAGAGGAGAAGAGAGAGGAGAGAGGGGAGAGATGCAAGAGAGAGAATGATGGAGGAAGAGAGGATGGGGATTGGGGGGGCCGGAGTCAAGAGAGAGAGAAAGAGGATGTATGGACGGAGTCAGGACAGCATTCATAGAAGAGAAGGAGAATGGAGGGAAATAAAAGAATGGAGGAAAAAAGGGATAGGAGGAGGACAAGGATTAATCAAGGATTTAGCAAGGAATCAACATAAGGAACCAATATGCAGACCAAAGAGTTACCTAAATGCACTGAAAAACTGATGACGCCTGCTACAGCACCTGCATGTCTCCATGTACATTGTATGAGGAATATATCAACCAAACCAACCCTCTCCATGGAGAAAAGCAGGTGACAGCTAATAAACATGACCATTCACACAGACAATGTGGTTCCTTCTTTATTTGCATCACTCAAGAAAAAAACAAACAATCAAAACTAAAACACAACTCTGGCCACGCCAGAGTAGGAGATTAATTTAGCTCCATAAACCACTTCTTTATAAAAAGTTGATATTTTTATATCTGTATACTGTATGTATAAGCCTACAGCATAAGCCATAGTATACTTTTAAAGCTATAATCCATAGGTTTTGGGGTTTTTTTACCCGTAGATGGCAGATGTGAAACCTGTTCCCCCCTCCCCTCACCTGGACTTACACTATCAGACTGCAGTAACATAGATGGCATCTAGTGTCGTTATGTAAGAATGCAACATGGCTCGGTCGGCCAGAGTGACAGCTTGAAGTAATATTAGACATAGGAATAACATTTTTCTTCAAAGAAATGTAAAATTATTATTATTAAAAAGACCATTCAAAACTACTTTTAAACAGGTAAAAAACTTCATTACTATAACGTTTATCATAATAAATACTCCAAGAAGATAATTTAATGTGTTTATTGTATGTATTTATTTATTATGTATTTAAAATACATTAAAAAAAAAGCAAGGTTGGGGATTTTAAGTTAGTCAATGAAAGTTTCACTTATCAGTATTTAAATGGAAGTTAAGATGTAGTACTTTCATTTCTGAATTTAAGTAATATTAACTGTAGAAATTCAGTTGCAATATTTGTGGGAAGCAAATCCATTAAAACATTAAAATGTTAAACTGTGCCCACTACTATAAAATACTTGGTATGTTGCATATTTATCCAGCATTTACCTGAGCCTGCATTTCGAGTGGTGGCAGTAATAAATCATGTCTATAGGAGTGCTGTGGAGTTATGTGGGTCAGAAAATAACAAATGGCTTGAAGCATGAGGCACACGAGAAAGGGTTGAAGAAAAACACAGAAAATGCACATAAGAAAAACTCACTCAGCACTTTTAAACCAACAATAGTTTAAAAATACTCTTCTACTATCAGGAGGGCGGAGCTGCATCTATACTATCCAAGATGGGTAGAATGGAGTCAGCTTGAAATAATCTTTAAAGGTGCACTGTGTAATTTGTCTACCATCTGCTTGTCTCCATGGAGATATTATTGCTTTGCCTAGAACGTTCCACAGTACCTGTCTATCTTGCATTTGTTAAATTACAAGTGTTCAATTGCAAAATTATCAAATCCAATTTTGCATACAATAACATGTATGCTAACTGTGACCAGAGTTGCTCTCAAAAGATCTAAACTTAAACCATGGTGGCGTCCCCTACTTATTTTCATGGAGATAAATGTTTAATTTCACACTGCTGAAGATTTCAGGCAAAGTAATAACATCTCCATTAAGACACGCATGTGGCAAATCCACCAGGAAAGTTACATAGTGCCTCTTTAAATTATGAAACTAGGCATAAACCTAAACATAACATGTATTTAGGCATAGCTTTTCTCTTTGAAATAGTGTTGCTTCAATATATCATGTACTATATTTAATAAGCAGTAAAAGTAGGGCTATGATATAACTTATATAATCATCATTACATTTCAGTCCCAATATGACCAAGGCCTGCCACACACTGCAGGATTTTTCAGTCTTAAACCATTTTTGAAGGTGCAACAAAAAGTGCGGATCACAGACACATTTTAAATCTCCGAGCGCAAAGAGTGTAGCGGGTATGGCAGAGAGGAGACACAACAAGCTAAAAGTTCTGAGAGCACTTTGCGTCAACTCTTTCCTGTTTGCAGTAAACAACTTACTTTGAAATTCTAAAGTGTTCAAAAGATCAGAGCTTTGCACTTATACTTAGTCTTTAAACTGTGTCATTATTATTATATGTGAAATGTGATGAAATAGTTCAGATAAATGTTTTTAATGTACAGAAGGCTGCTGATAAATTACACAGGAAGGAGAGTCACTAACATTAATCTACAGTAGCTTCACTCTGATCCTAACTGCGTGGATGAAAATAGACACACATAAAGGAACTACAGCCAAAGGATCATTTTCATCCGTTGTCCCAAAGGGACTGGGTGTCACTATTTGTGCAGGACAAATTCTAATGGATAACATGGATGAGAATGCTGCAGTTTAACTTTACAACTTTACAAGAGTTGAGTAATAAAGTCACCTAATTATTTTTCGCCACTTCCTGGATTTGTATCTTGCACCTGTGTGTGTCACTTCATCACCCCTTGATGCTCTGTTTTATTGGCTGTTGCTGTGGTGATGTTTTGTGGTTACAATATGAGTGAGCAGCTCAAACTGCATTGAAACCAGTCACACTTTTGGTCATACCTCCCCTGACATCAGGGAGAAGTAGATCAGGTCCCAAATTGGGCAATTTATCCTGTATTGTGTGGCGAGCTCTAAACAAAGTGTGTAAATATCTGTGATCTTGTTGTTCCCCATCAAAGAACTAATACACTGTGGAATCGTGCAATTGAAAACAGTGTTTATAGTGATAGCTGTTAGGCAGATTACAATACATTAACAAATGTAATATTCGGATTAAAGATGATTTTAGACAACTACCAGTTAATGAAAATCTTTAAAACTGCATAATTGTGAATATACTACAAGTTAAGGTACTGGTAATATTTGTTGAGACTTGCTTACTTGCTTAACTCCAAGAGCAAATTAAAAAAAAACATTTCATTATTATCAAAAATTTGTATAGTCCATATTGTCACAACCACCCAGGCAAGACACGCAGACTACGTAGCATTTTCTCAGTTGTGCAAATAAACGTTTCACTTCTGCTTTAAGCACAAAAAAGGATGTTCTCTTCCTTTTGAAGTGGTCAGAATAAGTTGTTGACGAACATGATTCAGAATTTAGTTTAAATCAGATAACAGTCCTATGCAATTCAGAGCATGTTTGCTAAATTAATCACTGAATCAAAATAACAATTTAAAGAATCACAAATTGTAAATCTGTAATTGATATTTTGCAGTGACATCCTGCTGGGGGTTTTCTGCATGTATATCGATGGTGGAATGTTCAGCAGTTACCATGGTGACACAATGCACACACTGCCATAAGAGTTTTAAGATTATCTGAAAACTGCTGGTTAATGGCAACTAGCTTGTGACTGTACTGTTATTTGAGAGGGACTTGTTAAACAGCAGCTCACCTGTTGTTCCAGCTAAGTCAGCTCCTTATGGTCACTGTGTTAAGATAAAGCTTAGATACAAGTCTAATACAAGTTTCGAAGTTAGCATCATACCCCCCAGAGAATGTGGCAAAGCATAATTTATTTAGGAGCCATAATATTCTCACACAATAAAGAATAAGGGAAAAAATTAGGAAAATATCACAGAGGGCTGAAAAACATTGAAGATTTCTGCTGAACCAATGAGCATTTATGTCACCTCACTGAGGTGAGATAAATGTGATTTTATTTGTAAAATATGGGTGACCAATGAGCTGCTTAGTTCATATTGTGCGATAACGTGTGGTTGGACTTGAGATGTGATGGAGGGCATGGGGACCAAACTGATATCAATTTGTATAAAAAATACAGAGAGAAAATTCTGGATTTGCCCGACAAAAACTGTTATGCTCCTCGACATGTTTAAAATGCACTCTGTGTGAATCTGCACTTTGAAAAATAAATCACAAATCTAATCAAACTGAAAGAAATTGCTTATTCCTTTATCGTTTTTTGTTTTTTTCAATTCCAAGAAAGAGCCTCGACATTTGACACCGATACCACAAACATAATTAAACAGTTTTTTCAGAGAAAAGACTCATTTGACTTATTTTCAACACAATATAATAGTTTCTATATGTTTCTTTATGTTATTATGAGATATTCTAGTAATTCTGATACAGCTCAAGATCATTCTAAAACTGTTCAGAAATTGTCAGGTTTTGTCCTGTTAATGTGATATTTTAAATCAATATCAATTGATTAGCTTCTGTTGGTTGATACCTTTGAAAACCTTAACAGGTTGGGTTCAAGTCACATCACAACATTGTCTAATACGTATAGTTTAAAATTGAGCTGAAGGAAAGGTCAGAATACGATGGTGGAAGTTGCTGTTAACTGTCAGATTGCAGATTTGTTAACCTGGTTTATGGTTTATGATTAATTTCTCTGTCATTACTGGGTCTTTCCACATAAAACAAAAACTGGCACAAAGTTTAACATCTCTGTCTGTCAATAAAACTAAACAAAAGTGAAATCATACTTGCGCAAAGTGGCGTAATTGTTATCAGTTGAAAGGCAATAAGATTCATATGGCAAGTTTGTGTTAACCTGGCTCAAACCAGATTGATATGTCTGTCACTCTGAATGAAGTTCCACACATTATCAATCTGGGAATCACTGAAAGCAGTTTGAAAAAAGCGGAACCTAATACTGATTATTTGATTTTAATACGTCACAACAGCGGAATAAGACAAAAAATCTAACCTTGTACATCCAGTTGAAAAAAACAAACAAAAAACAGACATCTTCAAAGTGCAACCATCTGCATGTTTTCAACAAACGAAATAGTCTGTATTGATGCTAAAATAGACTGAAGTACATTGGTCGGTGTCACTATGTTTGTTTTGGTTCGCTTGAGCACTTTGGTTTCTGCACAAACCTTAATGCCGTCGTGATTGGTGCGCCAGCCACCTGTCGGGCCCTATTGCACCAGCAGGGGCACACCAAGATGAATTCTCATGAGTGAACTCACAAATATCACAGGAATTCATCTTGCTGTGCAAGGTTAAGCTTGTGGACCCAATTGCTTAGAAATATTAATACTCTGTTGCCTATCAAGCCCAGTCAAATGTGATTGTGCAGTCAGATTTGTTTTTTTAGTCACACATGTGAAATCGAGGAGCTCATTGGTCATCTTTGACTTACAAATAAAATAAAATTTATCTCATCTCAGATTAACAGAGTTTACTGCTTCGCTCATTGATTCTGCAGAAATCTGCAATATTTTTCAGCCAGCTGTGATATTTGTTTTTCTGTTATTTTTTTCTAATACAGACAAACCATGCGTGTGCCCTATTGGCTAATCCACAAAATCCCATTTGAAAATGGGGGAGATTCAGTGACCAGACTCACGTCTTTGTAAAGTATTGAAGAAGTGTGTATTCTGGATCCCAGGCAAGATATTTCTTATAAAAAACTAAACTGTGAATTTCCCATAGAGTTAAATAGGCCCTTGCCCACCATTAGAGACTATATCATCATCAAACTCTAGAACATTAACACAGTAGAGCCAGAGGATAACGTACCTAAAAGACTGAGGGAGCGGCGTGGAGGAGGAGGAGGTGTGGGGGGATGAGGAGTGTTTGTCCCTCTACGAGAAATGTCCACATCCACCAACGAGACCGTTTCACCTGAAAGACAAGAGGTATCAAATCATTATAAGGAAAATGGACTTATAGTTAAAACGTTCCATAGTATTACATTAAAGGTTTTCAAGGTATTTTTTAGCACTAAAAAGAACAATAGTTGAATAAATGTGAGATATGTTTTAATGTCTACTGTGGAACATTACAAAGCAATAATATCAGGGAAATCAGAAAAAGTTAGTTAGCATACCTTCAAGCCTACTCCATTGTTATGAAATTGCAAATGTCATTTGACTAAAATGTGATTTACATGGTCTCATTAAGTTTGTTGTGTAGTTTGGTTTTACATTTTTAACATTACAATGTATATCGGTATAAGAATTACTATTTCTACTGCTGCTACATACCTTCAATGGAACTCATTTCATAACGAAAAAGGAACCCAAATAGTCAAAATAAATTTTAAAAAAGCTTTACTTTCAAGCTACTTTTTAGATACCAATGTCCTATTCTCATCTGTCGTCTCTTTGTTAAAATTTAAAAATGAAAATGAAAGAAAGATTCAGTTCCCATTTCGGGGAAATTATTATAGATTTGCAGTGTAAACTTTCAAATAAAAGTAACTTTTGTGCTTTACTTTTTAAAATAAACCATAACATTGACATTGACTTTAAGCACATTTTTGAATTATTACAAACATACTGAATATCATCATTGGGATAACCCCCCAAAAAAGATATGGCAGTTTCTGTCAATAATGCAAGTTATGAGGAATAGTGGGTGGTCATAGTAATAAGGAAGTGAGTGTCATAACAAGCAAACAACCTATAGTGATAAACGAAGGTCTCAAAAGAGGACTATCCTGGATAGCCAGGACTAACCAGGACTAGCCAGGACTAACCAGGACTAACCAGGCTAACATGGACTAACCAGGACTATGGACTTTTGATTGTCTCTCTGTTATGGTACCACTATTTCAGCCCTTCTCAGAGCGATGTGCAGTGGTACTCAGGGCCTGGAATTTTGTGATTTCAGCAAAATTTATTTTAGTCAAACTACATCACCTCTCGCCCACAAACCCACAGGCCTCCATCTGCATCAATTTAACCATCATGGCTCTCTGCAACCGGGCTAGAATAATTAAAGAAGGTAAGGGTTAACACTAATTTTGGAAGTAAGGGGTAGTTTGGAAACATATCGCCATCTGTTTTTGAGCAAACAACCAAACTAAATGATGAATATTTAGTAGTAACAGACTGCCATCCTCACCTCACCTATGGCGCTTTATAAACCCAAGACATTATCATTATTATTTTTAAAGTTACAGTAGGAAACTTTCTGGAGGTGGCACGTCACCTGTATGATTCTATGTAAATAAATATGTTTTATGCCATACTGTGGAAGATTAAAGGAACATTTCTGTGGAAGAGGAGGTTTATTGTGATGCAAGCCCACTCACAGTAAGGACATATGTTTTCAGTACACTAAAAACAACCAAAATGAAAAAAAAACAACTTTAATTTTAGTATATTTTTGGCTAAATACTATGGCTTTAACTTGATTAAAATGTCACTATTTATATTCTCAGTGCTTGGTATTTATGAAGGAAGGCTGACAAAAAATTGAACTATTGACCGTTTTTTTTTAAATTATAGCTATAAAGCCTAAAATGGATCAAAAAATGTGTTAAAAGACCAATGGCCAATGTTGACACTGCATGGCTTATAGTTTGCACTTTAGTTTACCAAAGAGTTGGCCTGCTGTTAAAGGTGTACTATGCAACGTTTCTGGTACAGAGTCCACTGCCTTCTTGCCTCCATGGAGATGTTATTGCTTTTCCAGACAAGACAAGGCCAACATACAGGTCAGATCTGTGGAGAGGCGACCCCACTAACACTAAAATGCATGTTTTAGATATTTGGCATATCCTAATACCTTAAATGCAAGACAGGCAAGGATAACGTAATAATGGCCATAACAAAGAATGGAAACAAGCAGGTGGTGAAAAGTTACATGGTGCACCTTAAATTTTGTACTAATTTTAAGTGTATTTTGATCAGTTTGAAAAAGATGATAGTATGTTGATTTGGACCTAAGCAGCTACTAGGCTACTCACAAGATACTGATACCTAGACTGAAAAAGATGGATTGGTTGTGAATGTCAACAAATTGGGATCTGTACTTTAGTTAAATGGATTATAATAAACTCAGGTAGGGGGTCTTACCAGCAAAAGCAGCAAGTGAAGCCGAGAGGGCAGCAGGAGAGAAGGCACTGTGGGCCCGGGTCAGTCTGGGCTGGCTGTTCCCCCCCACAAGAGAAGGCAAGGTGAGAGAAGAAGGGAGACAAGGAAGCAGGAGACAAGAGAAGAGACATGTGAGGAAACAAGGAGAAAGGAGAGAGGTGACAAGGGAAACAGGAGACAAGAGAGGAGACAAGGGAAATAGAAGACAACAGAGGAAACAAGGGAAACAGCAGATAAGAGACAAGACATGGCAGGAGACAAGAGAAGAGACATTGGAGGAAACAAGGAGACAGGAGACAAGATAAGAGACATGTGAGGACATAAGGAGAAAGGAGAGAGGAAACAAGAGAGGAGCAAGGGAAACAAAAGACAAGAGAGAAAACATGGGAGGAGACAAGGAAAAAGAGACATGGAGAGAGAAGAGTTAGATAAAGAGATGTTAGTGACACAGGTATTAAAGGTACTTTGAAGGTGCAGTGTGAAAATTTGTAAACAAAGCGCTGAAGCCTCCTGGTGGCCAGTTTGAGTAGCGTTGCCTGCAAGGCCTTGTTTTAGAAGCATTAGCATTTAGCAATCAACTTGTATTTTTTGGAGCCAGATATGACTATACTTGGATCTGAGTGAAGTGTTCTCCTCTGTCTCAATCATATGACATATAAGTATATGTCTGTAGAGAGAAAGACTGACCTGTGTGCTGTGTCCTGCTCCGCGCCCACGTCCAGGAGGCTGTTGGACGATGACACTGACGTCATGGAGGGTCGTTTGTCCAGGAGATGTGAGGAGCCACTGCAGCTCTTAGTTCTGAACAGTTTACTCAGACGAACCTTCAGACCTTTTTTGGACTTTCCCTTCAGAGTCTTCTCTCCTGATGCTGCTGCAGCGCGGCTCGTGCACGGAGTCCGAGGTGCGCTCGAACAGCGCTCAGGTCTTCTCCTGGGCGTGCACGTGAGACTGGGCATGCACGTGAGTCCTGGGCTGGGACTACGGGCCAAGTGCAACCCAGGTGAAACTGGAGTCTTTGCAGTTACCTGTGTGACGTCAGAGGGCACACCTCCATCTGCACCTTGCACGTGAGCTTGCACCTGGCGCGTGAGCTCCGCCTGAAGGCTGCTGATGGACACTGACATTTTCTGCACAATGTCGCGTTTTCGGTGCAGCAAAAAGTCCTGCCGCGCTGCATCTTCCGCGTCGCTTTGCGGTTCGTCCAGTGCGCCTCCGAGGCCCTCCAGCACGAGGAGGGCATCGCTAGTCTCCGTGGGGTCGTCTACCTCGGGCCCCGTGGCCCCTGGTGCGTGAGGGGCCTGACACGAGCACCGCGGCAGCTCTCCAAACCTCCGCGCGAGCTCAAAAACTGCCCCCCGAGTGGCTCTGTCCGCGCCTGAGGGCTCGTCTGGAGGATGCTGCGCGTCTTGCGCGCTCAGGCCGTTGTTGTTGTTTACAGCGGGACCGCGGTCCAGGTCCAGCTCCGGGAACACGAGCAGCTGCGGCCTCAATCCGGGGCTCGTGCTGAACTCAAAGCCCGGGCCCTCGTGCCTCTGCGGCTCTGACTCTGCTTTGTTGTCAAGGCCCTGCTCTCTGCTGAGCTCCAGAGCCGCTTTGCCTCCACTGTGGCCCAACGCCACTCCGTTTACCGCAGAGACGTTCCCATTCTCCGCGTCCAGCCGCTCCTCGGCCGCGGACACCAGCCGCATCAGCACGAAGTCCGGAGACATTTCCTGTGTGTCGTTCATAATGAGTCCTGTTGGAGCGGAGGATGACGACTGCACCGCGCTACCGCGGACCGCTCATCCTCCGCACGTTCAGCAGCAGCAGCAGCCTTTTCTCCAGGGCGGGCAGGGCCCGGTGACTGGCGGCAGCGCGGTCAGAGACAGTCTGCTCCCTCCGTGGCCCCACCCTCCGCCTCTCGCATCAGCCGCGTTATGGCTCCATCATCACCGCGATAAATTACTGCACGGCGCAGCCTCTCACCTCATCTCACCGCGTCTGTGCCGTAAACATCCACAGAGACACGATACACCGCTACAGGCGCAGACCACAGCCTCTGATTCACCCCACCAGGAGTCAATACGGATCCAGAACGACCCTAGTCCGCGCTAAATCCAGCCGCGAGCGAGAGACGCTGTTGTTGTTTGGAGCAGGTTCAATCATGGGCATCATCTGTGGACCAATAAAACGGGTCCTCGCGCTGACACTTCCTCCTCCTCCGGGAGAGAGAGGCTGGACCAGGGCTAGCACAGAGGAACTAGCCGTTTAAACCATTGCATATTTAACATGGCACAAAACTGCAAAAAAGGATAAGCATATACCCTACCAGCATGTCAAAGCAAATGAACTGTTTTTGTGAAGGGCGCAGTGAGATTATTCTTGGTCATCATGAAAGGAGGGTGACGTTCTGCTGCTGTCTCATTTGTCAAACCTGTGGTCATATTATAGCCTACATATTGCAAACAAAGGGTTTGCAATATAAAAACAAAATGAATAAAAAGTACGCCTGTGGATAAAAAAAAAATGGATATGTTTTTGCATTAACCTCATAGTTAAATCTTTGCAACGTTATGTTTGTGCAGTGTAGCTGATGCATGGGAAACAAAAATAGCCTAGGAAGAGAAGTATAAAGGGATAGGTAGATTATTAAAGTGTAAAGGATTAAAAGTAAAGAAAATTATTCAATCGGGTATGAAAGTATTGAAAATAATTTCAAGGCAATAAACAGGTATGATTAGCCCCCTTTGGCTGCAGGTGTAGCAGGTATCCAGTAGAGGGCATAGCAGGACAGAAAACAGATCAACTAGAACCCACTGACGAGGTTTAATCCCTTTTGTTTGGATATAATCAAAGTAACGACCTGTACGTCACGTGATGTAAGGTTAACACGTCAAGACACGCTGCACAATTTGAGTTAAGGTGAATATGATTAAAATGTTAGTCTTTATTGACTCAGGACTCATGTTAGATGTTTTGGAGATAGTTTATGTTGAGATGGTTTGGACATGTGCAGAGAAGGGAGAGTGAATATGGCATAAAGGAGGGATAATGAATATATGGTACAGAGGAGGGACAGTGAACAGTACAGACAGAAGGATGCTGAGCTGCACGAAACAGAAAGACCAAAGAGAAAGACCAAAGGAGAGATTTATAGATAGTGGAAGAAGTTATTGGTGTGAGAATAGCACAGGGTGATATTGAGTTAAAGATTAAAGATGTATTATGTAACTTTTTGTTGAGTGGTCCATGGCTTTGTCTCCATGGAGATGTTATTGCTTTGCCTGGAATATTCCAACCTCTCTATATTGTATTAATTTGGTTAAATATGTGTTAAAATACATTGAAAAACATGCATTTTAACTGTGGGCTTGCCTCTCTCCACAGAGTTTACCTGTCACCTGGCATCGTCTTCATGGAGATCAATTTAATACCCTACTGTGGCACATTCCAGGCAAAATAATAATCTTCAAAATAAATCTTCATGGAGACAAGCAGGTGGTGTATCATTAAAAAAAAGTTGTATAGTGCATCTTTAACTGTGAAGCCACATCTGAAGACATAAGACACACCCACATTGGCTTGTTGTGACAGGGAGGGCACCTGGCTTTAAAACGCCTTCACTTAGTGTCCCTTTATTCTCTCTCCCCAGTCCATCACAGGTTTTATATTTACTCTTATTCTGCTGCAGTGATGTGTCCCGTCGTCCATTGCCGGATGCGGTTTCCATGGTCACAGAGTCCTATTATTTTTACTGCAATCGACCACTGGCTAATCTAGACTATAAAAGGACTGAACTATAAGGGAGGAATAAACCAAGACTCAACCAAACCCAGATTAGATCAGCACAAAGACAAAAGCAAGGCTATTTTAAGACTTAAGGAGTAAACTCAAGAGACAAATAAATAAAACTGTTCTATAGAAAGATTTGATAAGGACAAAACCAGCACTAAGATATGTCCAACATTAAAATGATTTATAGTAGAATAAAGTGGACTATGCAGAAGAAGACTGAAGACCTTTGGTGTCTGTAGCTCATCTTTTTCTGTCCTATTTGACAGTGGTTGTCAGTTTCAGAAGTGCTTTAGTTCAGCCCTGGGTTAGACATGGGTTAACCTGGTTTAGTTTTGATGTGCAGCTCTCCCTGGTTTACAGCTTAAGGACCCATGGCAGATGAAGCACATTGGTTTAATGAAATGAATGCTGGTTCTGAAAAAAGAGGTGTCTGAATCCAGCGCAAGCAAATCATTCACATTCCCATGGAGACAAGCAAGTGGCAGATCCTTCACCACAAAAGGTACTTAGTTACTTACTTAAGTCTATTTTAGGTGATATTTCTCCCCATCAAAACCAACTTCTGAGCATTTATTCTTGCCACAAAAGCTCACGTGTTTTCCTTCTGCCCCTGTCCAGTGCATAAAAGGTTAATCTATTCACTTAACCATCAGGAGGATTGATATTGCTCAAATGCAGCGCAGCTTAGCCCGCTCTTCATCCTCTCACCACCACGAGCAAAACATAACAGATGTCTGACTCTCTCTCCTCTCTTCTGTCACTGTCAAACCAAGAGGATAGCGGAGAAAAGCACTAACAAGAGCTGCTCCTCTAAAGTGGACTGGTCTATAAAGGGAAAAAAAAAAACATCGTTGCAAGACTGGACTCCTCCCACTTTGAAATGGGGATGCCACAACGTAGGGCTTTCCCCATTTTAACTCACTGCACCAGCAAATGAAGATGCTATAGGATCATTTGAACATGTTTGCTGACTTTTTCATGAATACCTTTCCAATCCGGCCTTTCCTAATTTTGCAGAGGAAATGCAAATAAAACGGTAAGTCATTTGGAATAATTTTTGGATAAATAAACTGCAGTGCTTAGTGCTTTTAATGAGTACTGCTGCAACAGTTGTCTGTACACTGGCTTATGTAAGAGGAGAAAATATTACAAGAATTATAAAAGCAATTACATCTGTTAATATGATAATAATAATAAAAAAATATTATATGAAACTTCTGGTAGATTACTAGTTGCTAAATATCGTTGGTGCAGTGATCCTGTTGTAGTGTGGCTGCAACAGAAAAAAATGAAAATAATTATGATATATCTATCTCATATTTGATAAGCAAAACTGATATATAAATAGGCCAAAGAATGCAAAAATCTCACTGTATCCCCTTGTTTCCAAGATAACACTGGAAGTTTATACCATTTTTTTATCAAATCTTTTTGCATTTTTTTTGATAGTTTCAAATAGATTATAATCAATGTGCTAAATATTTTTAAATTTTACATATCTTCAACAGAATTAAGGTTTATCTACAGTATATCGCCAGCCTCTATGAGTAAGGTTTGTTACAGCATTCTTTCCTGCAGGCTATATGAGGGTAGAAATGAGAAGACCAGTCTGCTATAGTTATGTTTTGCAGTTGTTGTTGTTGTTGTTGTTGTTGTTGTTGTTTTATGGTATGTGTGTGTGTGTGTATCATTCAAATTATAATGGTTTCAATGACGAAATTGTTCTTTTTGTATAGTGCATTAAACCATTGTGTAATTTAGGTTAGGGTGATTGTACTGAACATACCTGAAAAGAAAGCGATAGTCTATTAGAGCAAATATAACATTTTGTGAAAGGGCAGCTTTGGGTTTCACCTTTTTGTTTGAGTTTAATGTGACGTACAGCATATATTTATATCCTACCTTAATTCTATGAACCAAGCAACATAAACCTGACAGCATGGCATATTAGCAACTATTTCAAATGATATTATAACTTGCTGTAGTTGTGTCATTTTTGATTGATGTAATCCATTTGGGCATATTTGGTATTTGTTTTTGGCACCTCTACTACATTTTTTTTTTTTTTTTTTTTTGAGTTTCTAGCCCAGAGTAACCCTGTGGGGAAAAAAGCTATGCCTCACGGTTGACTCCAGCTTATGCCCTAATCCCTCTCCATAGTGCTTCAAGAGTGTGATCCATTCTTCATTTGTTACATTTTGCAAGAAGACAGCACCTTTTGGACCTTGGTGTCCTCTTTGATTTGTCTTATCCATTGCTTCTGTTGCCCACCTTCCTGTTTCATCTCTTTTGGTTTCCAGTCAAGTATGGCCTTTTGAATCCTTCCATATTTCTTATTCTTCGCCAATAATTGACTCTTGCTTTTGGAGATGGTACTCAAAATTCTCGAGCACTTGCAACTTAGTCTTAATTCTTCTGATGTTACATGGGCATTTATGGGAACACCTGTGATCTTTTTTATGGGAACACCTGTGATCCTTTTCAGCATACACTTTTCAAATGCTTCCAGTCTCAGTACACTCTCTTTTTTTATGATCCATGTCTCTGAGCCATACAACAGAATGCTCAGCACTAGAGACTTGTACAGTGCAACTTTTGTTTCTAGTTTATATTCTGGATAGCTCCAAATCACTATTACTACTTCAGAAATGAAACTATTACCACTACTACTACTACTGCTTTTATGTTGAAGAGCTCATACAGTGTTTTTTGGATTACACTATGACTCTGACTATTGCTTGCTGCTACTAGTTACTATTACTACGATTATTACTACTGCTACTACTATAACTATTACTGCAGCAGAAATTAAACTTGAATTTCACTTGAAATTAACTGATTCTTAATTCAAAAAAAAAAAAAAAAGTGGCATTTCTATTTTACTAAAAGTCAATGTTATTAACACTTAAACTGCCTGTTCACTTTTTCTGCCAATTTAACAAGTTTCTCTTTTTTCCCAGTCTGCACAGATGGAGCTCTGAAGTTAGTGTCTGAAGGAGCTGATTCATCTGTGAAAATGAAGACTATCACAAACCAACACAACCAAACTGCACCAGCAAATAATCGCTTCAAGATATTTTTGTCAAATTTGCAAAAACGCTGCAAAACTGACGATCATTCAATTCAAGATGGCTGACCTGGACACATCTGATATTCGGATAATGAGTTCTCTACTTTTCCCATGAAAGCGACTTAGCATCCCTACAAAACCAGTGAAAGACATTGAAATTGCCAATATTTTCAACATGACTGCTTGGGCCTCTATCATTATTTTAGGGTTTTTCCCGTTTATTTACAAAGCTCAAAACCTGTCTGAAATATCAAATTTAGTGGCAGACAACAGCACGTTAGAGTTGACCAACTCTACTGCTGTTTCCAATGTAACTTTTGATTCAACTAGTCTTCCAAAAACGATTTTAGCTACAACCCCGTTCATAGCAACCACAACTGAAAAAGATGATTGGTCGCCAGCTGAGAACTATTTGTACACAGGAGATTCGACTATGCTAGAAATATTGCGTTGTAATCGAGCTTACAGCCCAACTGGACAAGATGGGCCCTTGCCTTATAGCTTTGATGTACCACTCAGACCAGCAATGGACGCTTTAGCTAATACTGCGAACTTTCTCAACATGATCTACCAAGCTAGCGATTTGAGAGAAAGCACAGTGGAAGAAGACATGGAGTGGTATCATGCATTGGTCCGTGCACTTTTAGACGCAGATGTGCTAATTCAAAAGGCCTATCTAACATTTGACGCTGATCCGGCAGCACAAATGCCACAGCTCGTGCTACGTGCAACTCGTAACCCAATGGCTAAAATTCAAACTATCATCCTGCAAGATTTGTCAAAGTATTGGGATACGTTGCACCCTCCTGCTCCAGCGCCGGATGACACATGGTTTAGGAGTTTAAAATTTCCAATGAACAATCGTCCGATAGCAGCGTTGTCCAAGAGAGTGCTGTTGAATGACTTGAGCACGCTGGATACCCCAAAATGGCGGCAAAGTGACAGTTACGTGACCAATCGCAGTGGGGTGAGGTGGGCCAGTGCTCCCTTTTTGGACTGTGAGGATGGGAGGTTTTTGCCTGGGTGGATGCTAAGTTTGTCTGCGGCTTACTATGGACTCAAACCAGACCTGACTCCAGAGTTCAGGTAAGGACTTTAAAAATATTTTAGTTAACCATTTACTGTCCAGGAACTGTTAAATTCTCTCAACACACTTTTGTCTTAACTAAACTTTCTGCCTGGTAATTGCCTTCTGGTTCCTCATGTAATTACAGCACCATTAATATTCTTACTTTGGTGATGATGGACAGATGTGAAATGCCAACATTCACTAATCATAATCTATCCTTGTTTCAAAATGCACTATGTAACTTTTCTTTTGTAGGGTTCCCCACCTGCTTGTCTACATGGAGCTGTTATTGTGCACACAGGCTATTCCACAGTGAGGGACTGAACATATCGATCGTGCATTTATTCAAATACAGATGTTTTTGTTGCTTGAAATTCCTTGAAACACACATTTTTACTGTGATCTAGCTTGCCTCTCCACAGATCTGGCATGTAACTTGGCAAGGTAGCGTCAGGTGATTGTCTCCATGGAGACAGATAGAATGCCATACTGTAGAACATTCAAAACAAAACAATTGGGCATATGACAGGTCTTCATGTTTTTAAAATTATTACTTGATTTGGTGGTACCTGTGGTAAATATATAGCATAGTTGTACATCGGTTAAGTGGTATTTAGTTGGATAAAAAAAGAAATTATTCACCTTATTCTGGAAGTTGCTGTGAGCACTGCCATCGTTACTCAAATTATATTATTTTGCATGAGGCTGTCGATCTTGACAGTAAATAAGTTCTATACAGATTCTATACAGACAGAGCCATTTTAAAGCCTCCCAGAGAGTTGGTGCAGTGTTGTGTGTGTGTGAGTGTCCTCCCTGAACCACTCGTTCACAATTTCAGAATCAGAATCAGAAGACTTTTATTGCCATAGTCTGTGAACACAGTTCACAAACTAGGAACTTGCTTCGGTGAAAAAGTGCAACATAAACACACTGAATAAATACAAATACAAATAAGGGCATAACAATAATTTGAGCCTGATGAGCCCTGGCATTGTCATATTGGAATATGCTCGTGCCATCAGGGAAGAAAAAATCCATTGATGGAATAACCTGGTCATTCAGTATATTCAGGTGTCAGCTGACCTCATTCTTTGAGCACAGACTGTTGCTGAACCTAGACCTGACCAACTGCTGCAAACCCAACCTATTTGCTTAGTTAAATCCAGGTTCCGCCTTTTTTTTTTTTTTTTTTTTTTGGCCAGGCAGTGTATCATATTTTAGTGGCAAATTTTTTCTCAAAATTTCCATTGACATGAATGGGATTCCTGCTTAAACGGAAGTGCCACCACGAAGAAAATGCGGTTTAGTAGCATTTACAGGCAAAAGTGGGCGGGGCAGAATAAGGTTAATAAAAATACAGCAAATAGCAGAGAGTTTTAAAATAGACTGTCTTCCTCTGCAGTGGTGGAAGGTCATGAGGTAAACATAATAAAGTACTGTACTTAAGTACACATTTTAGGCATCTGTACTTTACTTGAGTGGATACCTTTTACTTTTACTTAACTACATTTGAGAGCAGGCATCTGTGCTTTCTACTCCACTATATTTTTAACTGGACTGAAAAGTAAAAGTATTTATTTTTTATTATTGATTGAAATCTGCTGAAAGGCATTTATTTTAATACGTTCGTAATTTGAGCAAACAAAAATATACATGTAACAGTAACATCTAGGAAAAAAATATTGATTCAATTCTTGTACAAAATTCAGCATAAATCCTTACCAAAATCACTATATTTGAAGCTTCATTAGATCTCAAAATCTGCACAAAATAGTTTTACTTTTTACACTTTAAGTACACTTTTAAATGGGTACTTTGCTCTGGTACTTGTACTTTTTCTTAAGTAACAAAACTGAGCACTGTAGTACTGTACCTATGTCCCCCAGTTCCACCCAAAATATGGAGACAATTTATGTGCAAGAAGGCTATTTTTTTTAGAAGTTTAAACATTGCCTTTTATATTTAATAAAATGTCACCATTGTGAAATTTAGACAATTGTAATTCAAAATTTTGGCCCTTGTTAAGATTATTGTTGCTAAGTAAATGTTATGGAATGTCCTCTGTGTAGGCCTGTCTGCTGCCTGTGTCCAACCAGGAAGCAAAATTATAAATGTAGGCAAAATAAAAAAAAAAATGGAACAAACTGTTTACATTTTTTGTTAATTTTTTAATCATGATGTGAACTTGTGAAATAAGTAGACTCATTTGTCATATACACTTATACAGCTCTAGGGAAAATGGTAAAAACAGCTACTCCGGATCTGCCTCTCAGAGGTTAAGCACTTCTAAACATCTTCTACACACCACAAACTTCCCCCTTGTTTTAAAAGCTATAACAGTGTTTATTTACTTAAAATTGTATGTAAAATGAACCAACATAAAATTATTACATAATACTAATACTATGCAAACTAGTTAAAGCTAGCAGTACTTGTTTCTACTTGAAAAAAAAAAAAAAAAATCTCAATTGAGTATCACACAAAACTTTAACGGGCTGTAAAACTAACCATAAAATTGCAAAAACATCACTATATGGCCTTATTTTATTTTGCACTTAGCTCACACTATAGATGATATACTTGTGAGGTAATTTGCATATGTCCAAAAACAATTCTGACATTATTATATTATATTATTATGATATTATTATTAATTTTGTATTACAGTATATATATTCCACCTCTATTACTTACTAGTACTGCTAAGATAAGATGCTGAGAGTGCTTTGTTTGCTTTGCATAGAGAATTAAAATCAA
This sequence comes from Periophthalmus magnuspinnatus, assembly GCF_009829125.3. Classification (NCBI taxonomy): domain Eukaryota; kingdom Metazoa; phylum Chordata; class Actinopteri; order Gobiiformes; family Gobiidae; genus Periophthalmus; species Periophthalmus magnuspinnatus. Next base: position 18,606,871 of record NC_047126.1, read on the forward strand.
TCATATGCTATCAAAATAAATGATCATAGCAGACACTTGTTCAGAGTGGAGTTAAGATGTGGTTTAGCCCTGGTTTAGTTTTACATTGCAGTTTGTAGTTCAGAATAATGAAATATGTTTCAAGGTCTTTTCCTGTATAGCTGTAGCTTGACTCTTATTTGTGCTCAGTGACATTTCTGCTGCAGATGAAAAGGAAGTTTGATCAAATGTTTTTGGAAATGGCAAATTAAAGGTGAATTTTCGTGAAGGCCAAAGCATCTTTTGTTTTGTGGAAAGAAAAATTCAGTATTCAAACAGATATTTTTGGAATGATGACGTAAAGATGGAGGAAATATTACGAGGCTGTGTGTTTCCGTCCATTTTATCATAATTCAAGTAATCTGAACATTAAAATTTAATAAAAAGTAATTTAAATATCTGATGGATCATCTGAAGGGGCTCCTTTCTAATAAATACATATTTACCCAAGTAAGGGTAAGGGAAGTGTCTTGCCCAAGGACACAGGGTTTATAATGCTGGTGCAAGGGATTATGGTTGTCAAAAAGTATAGTAAATCAAATATGATACTAAAACTAGAATCTAAATTTGATACTGATTTGAGCAGGTATCAATATAAAGAAATCTCATTAACAGGACAAAAGTTGGCCTTTCTTGAGCTTTATCAGAACTAGTGTTGAGACAAGACTACTCCTTGGTATCGCAATAGATTTAGAAATTGGAATATTGTGATAACACCAACCTTTTGTCTGAAGTTTTACCTCAGTACTTCATTTTTAATCTAATTTTGTGTTATCTTATTTCTATGTATGGCTTTATTTACTTGACAGAGGTGTGATCCGAGTGGATGTGAACATTCAGGACATCGATGTGAATCAGTGCGCCACAGGAAAAGGCTGGTTCGCCGACACCCACCAATGTAACCGCACCAGTATGGAGGTACAAACACTGTAATATCATATATCAAAACATTACAACCATTAACAGGTAGCCCACATTATATATAATGTGTAGATTTGTTAGATGAATTCAAGAGTGGTAAGTTTTTAAATAAGTGGACTAGACAACTGGGATTGATCACCTTCAAAACTATAGCTTTTTGGGTGATGCTGCAAGCAAAAAAATAAGTTTTTTTTTTTTTAGTTAGTTTGATTTTGAGGCAAATCAGAATTATCTTCAGTTATCTTATGCTTATCACTATGTTTTGTAGTAAAAGTAGTGAAATGAATATTTTTATTGACTAAAAATCATACTGAGGCATCTCTATAATAACTGTAGAGAGGTTTGTTGAGATTTCATATGGACATTTAAAAAAAAAAAAAAAAAAAAAAAAAAAATTCCACTTGTTTTTTTTATGTTTTTATACCACAAAGCTGCAAATTCTAGTTTGCAAAAATATGTACAACGAACTAAGCTAGCACAATATTTGAAGAAATGTAATTGCAATTTGTCTGACAGGTATTATACTTGTGATTAGATTTGCACAATATTTTTAAAAAGTAAGATTCTCTTCAGGGTGTGCATTATAAACAACTTCAGGAGAATTAACATTTGAGAGAAGACTAAATTCCAACATGATTTTTCTTTTCATCAAAATAATTGCAGCCTTTGTGACTGATGATTATGCCAACTCAAACAGAATTTTTTCATTGATTGCGATATATTGTCCAGCCCTACAGTGTACAGTGAATGCCTCTCTCTCACCTGGCCCCTGTTTCTTCTGGTCCCTGGTCCGTATAGCCTCAGGCTCAGTCCCGTTAAAGGCTGATGGTTGGTGCCAGTGATGATCTGAGGGATTAGTGTTTAATCCAGACTCTGACACACTTCTGACTGAGAGAGCAGTCTCCTGGAAAACCACCTCCACAGTGCAACCATTACTTTAACATGTTAATAGCTCTTTGTTGATGTTGCCAGATTCATCTCAGTCGATTCAAAATTGATATTTGAATGGTCGAAATATGCAAATTGCAAAGGTTATTTTTGGAACATAACAGGTAATGGTAAACGTTATTAAATTTGTCCTCTGCATTTGACCCATCCTTCAGTTCCACTGGGGCAACCTGTCAGGGGGAGTGGGACTCCATTTCCCAATCTTGAGCTAGACTACCTTAGCTGGAAAGTTTTACCTATTGTGCATGTTTTCATTTTTTCTGCAAAACTCAATTATCTTATATTGCATTAAACCCACTAACCCTGTAGTTTAGCCCTCAAACATTTTTCTGATATGCACTGGATTCTTGTAGTCTGGAAATTCATATTTCATTCTCATCTCAAATGCTTCTGGACCTTTTTTTTGGCCACACCTCTTTGACAAAGCTCGATGTCGGAAGCTGAACATGGCTCTGATCAGAATCCTAATATTAGAACGTGTATTGAAAATCTAAAAAAAAAAAAAGCCAGAATATTTCCAAAACTGTTCAGCCCAAACACTTATGAAAAAAATGTGAATTGTGAAAGTGTTTATTATAAAATCACACATAATTTTTTAATAAAAAAATATCTGTGATTTTTTTCATACATATTTTTTTCTTTGCCTTTTTTAGTTTTTACAAATCATAGATACAGAAAGCCCTTTATTATAAGAATAGTCCAATTTTACAATCAAAGGATCATGGCACATGCTTGACACAATCTTTGACAATAATAATACAATAATACAGGCTTTTACAGAAAATAACCACTGTTAAAATTGTAGCCATAGCTGTCCTGCACTGGGCAGAATAACTGGTGTGTGGCTGGCTGTGAATCTCTCCTCACACACAGTCACATGTAATTTCAGTTGCAGGTATTGAACCACCAATTTGTGGGTTAATGGGCAAACTGAGCTACTGATATTTTCACTACACACACTTTTTTTCATTCATGTTTTAGCAAATTATACTGTGGTTAAATGTCTAAGTGGATTTTCATCTTGCACATTTATTTAATAGTGAATCTCCCATAGAGTTATACTGGCCCTATCCTCTGTCTAATATAATAATGATGATAGTGAAAATATGACATCATCTAATTCTAGAGCATGAACAGAACCTATTGCCCTTTTAATACATCCAATTGAATGTGGCACAACAAACCTTTTCATCACAGTTATTTCCAATCATATTGTTGCATATGTGCCTAATCTTTGCCCTTCGCTTTCTTGGTAATATAATTGATATGTAGGCTGACTTAAAGCTGATCACAGTAAACAAAGCTGTAGATTCTCCCTATGACAACAAATGTATTCCAACTTACGAGATGAGGCACTGCTACTGGAAAAGACCATGGGCAGTTTAATCCTATGGTTAATGTCAATGCTAGCTTGTGCATTAGCCTAGTGCTGCTACTCCAGTTCAGTGTGAGTGAACCCAGGATTATAATGCTCTCAGTACAAGTATTATGTGTCCATTTAGCTTTTAACTTAGATTAACTGCAGCAGCTAGTGACAGAGTAAGAGACAGAGGAAGGATAAGAGCACTTTTTGTTAAATTACTACAACAAAATATATATTTGCAAGATTGAATCTTTGGTACCCCTCTTAAAATCTAACTTAGAACATTCATGTTGAAAGAAACCCTAACCCCTACTCCACACATACACCCTGTATTATAATAGTACTGCACAATATCCATGCAAGGGGGAGGGGGAGGGTTGCCAGTCTGTACAACGTAACTTGCAATCATTATTTTTTCTAAATATTATGATCTCTTCTTGGAATTACCTGAATGTGCACGTGTACATTGAAGGTGCCTTGTCTGACTTTTCCTGTGTAGGGCACACCACCTGTTTGCTTCTATGTAAATATTCATATCACATCATATTGCTTAGCCTGCAATGTCCCTTGCATTTATTCAATTACAGGTAAATGCTTGAGAGAAGTATCTAACCTAACCTTATTTCTCTTGTGATTTCAGTGTGTCCCGATTTCCGGTCGTGGTTTTCGTCTGGGACAGTACTGCTGCAGGTGCAAAGAAGGATTCTACAACCCAGAGCTCACCAACCAGGATCCAGGTAGAACCACGTCACATGAAACACTGATCAATGTACCAGACACTACTACTTAGAGGTGCTTAAAGGTACATTATGTAACTTTCTGGAGGTGGCAAGTCACCTGCATGATTCTATGGAGAAAAAAGTTAAAAACCATACCTTGCATAATTCTCCATGGAACTAGATCAGGTTAGAGATTAGAGAGATTAAAGCCAAAAGAACAACATTTCCTTAGAAACAAGTAGGTGGAAGCCCTCCTCCAGGTCATGTAAGAGTCAGGTTTGTGGACATGTAAGCCCATTCATAACGAGAAGTAAACACAACCAAAATGAAAAAAAGACATGCTTTTATTTGAGCCTCTATTTTTTGGCATAAAAATTACATACTGTGCTCTAATGTTTGATATTTTTCATAGTCTTTATCCCATTTTATGCACTCCCAAATGCACATCTCTACAATTACTACAACTATTACTACTACTACCGCTGCTACTGCTACTAATGTTACTGTTTATATGTCTGTTATAATGATGCTTTCTTTCACTATTAAATTCCTGTTGGGTTTTGAGTGTAGCAGACAGAACAGGTGGGCCACATTAGGAACAAACATTACATAACATTAAAAGACACTTTGAATAGACTGTTTTGGCCCATTATCTGTGTGCTTTAGTTCATTTCAGTCTCAGTACCAAACACTGCATGAGTCATAACTTCACAGTGGCCATCTGTTCCTCATGTTTTCGCTCAAATTCTTCTCTGGGATTGTGTGGTGAGGGCACAGATGTCAGCCATGTTGTCTTCCTCCATGGAAACAGATAGGAAGGGAAATATTTTATCAAGACTAAAAGTGCTGCATGAGGATAAGCATTTGGGAGATTGTACTGCTTTTACATGGCTACAGTGAAAAAAATAAGCATTTTGGAGTTCCTGCACAAGAGGCAATATATTCAGTGTAAGCCAAGAGTGGTCAATGGTTCAAAAGCTTTCAAATCAAAGGTAATCATGTTTGTTTTACTTAAAATGAGATGATGTTTTGGCTGCCATCCAGAAGTCATTATGAATCTGAAGGCGCTGGTCTGACAAGCAAGAATTTATACTGACCGGACCTGAAGTGGATATGGTGGGATAGTAATAGCAGTTGTTGGGATAGTAGTTGTAAATATTCATCATAGTTTTTACATCAGTGAAGTGAGAGTTTATGCAAAAATAAATAAATAAATAAAATAAAAAAACAGGATGTAGTGGTGTGCTTTAAAATGGAATACTCCTACGTCATCAACAAGAAAAATTCCATAATCATAACTATTGTGTTTTTTATAATTTAGGTTTTGGCCCTTGTTGCCATTATGGTTGCTAGGTAACAGTTGAGGAGTTTCCTCTATGTATGTCTAATTATAAATTTCACCCAAAACCAACAAAACCAAGCAATTTAAAAAAATAAATTCCTAAATATAAGTAGGTTAGATCTGATGTAGATTTGGTTTAGTCTTGGGCTTGTCCTAGTTCCGAATTAAGTCGCAGTTTAGTCCCAATTTTGATGTGGTCTATGTGCGTGTGAATGGACCCTAAGATTAGACCTGCCTGAAGGAATGAGTTTTACCCTTAAAACTGCCATGGACTTGTTTACTTCCTCAACTTATTTTAGATTGTGAAATTAGTTAGGTAGGCCAACAAATAAGATTTACTATTTGAAGGGTGTGAAAGCCTTGTTTAAGAACGTCGCACTCAGTTTCAGTATTATCATCTGGGGACCCCCTGAAAGAATTTCCTCAGAGAAACACTGCTCTGCAGACTCTGCTGTTGCTTAGTTCTTAACGAAGCACTAAGGACTGGACTAAGAACCGATCCAAATCAGGCCTAATGTGAGTCAAAACCAGTTGTAATTTAGCACATAATCTGAAATACATCAGACCAAAAGCAAACTTAAACTTAGACTAGAACTGGACTAAACCAGAACCAGGTCCAGCTGATCTCTCTTATTGATTATTGTTTGCCTGAGCTCAGATGTTGGCTGTGTTGTGTTTCTGCTGTTGATGCCATGGAAACAGAGGAAGGAAAATTTGTGTTATGAAAATAAGTGTTTTGGAATCATTACTGAATCTTATATTGATCTTTCATTTTTTCTTTAGGGTTTTGAGAGCTGGATTTTTGTTTCATAAAAATCTTTTCCAAATCTTGAAGTTGATTTTGTTGGAACTCATTTTGATTCTCTGTCTCTCATTTACCTGTATTATCTTGTATTCACTCCAGATGCCCTCCCAGTGAACAGCAGCGATGTGTGTTACCCCTCCATGCCGGTGTGCCTGCCCTGTTTCCCGGGCTGTGATCGTTGTCAGGATGGCACCCCCTGCAGGGTACAGGAGGACTGGCTGCTCCGGACAGCAGTGCTGGGCATTCAGGGAGTCTTCATGGGTCTGATATTTGTTAGTATGATGGCTGCCTACAGACACAGGAGGAACAAGGTAATTACTTTCAGACTACAGATGTTATTTCTGGGTTTTAGATTATATCACAACATTCTACTGACCTTATTCATGTTGCTTTCTTTGTGATGGCACTTCCGACTAAGTGGGAATCCTATTCATTCATCAATGATACTCCACTGGGAAATGTTTTGTCTCTAAAATTTGATATAAAGTAGGCTGATATGTGTAAAATGTTCAGTGTTTATGTGCAACAAGTCAATACTGCACTGATTCTCTGAGACGCTTTTACGGCTTTGTAGTCCGTATAGAACTTATTTGCTGTCAAGGTCTGCTCACTGCAAAATGATACAACCCGAATGACAATGGTGACGTGAATAGGCCAGTACTATTTAATACAAAATGGGGAAAGCTAAAATGACTAAGGTTAAAATTTAGATTGTTGTTGTAATACAGTGAGTAGAGTCTAGTCCAAAGTGTAAATTATCAGGTTCATAATTTGTGAATTTGCCTTTTAGATATTTCTTATTAAACTAAAATGTAATCAATAGGGAAATCTGGAGTATGATGTTATCACATTCTAAAATCTGAAAAACCACCAGTAACATTAAAGTTGAAACCTCAAAATTAGGTTGGATGATACTGAGATAAAAATCTAATTATGGTCTGATCCCTAATAGTATTTTGGTGATATTGACATATTCTATAAATGTTGAAATATGGTGACTGAAGGCTTAGAGAAATTATACAAATACAATGTATTATTGAAAAAAAAAAAGAATAATGCCTCTGTCTTTTTGTATGTGTTTTAGAATCTTTTCGACTATGATCATTTTTTATTGTCGACAAGTCAGTTGATTAACCATTGCAGCCATATATACATGGATAGATAGATGGATAGATGGATAGATGGATATAAAATTGTAAACTGTAAGTATGCACTTTCCTGTCTTTGCAGAGGATCCGAGCTTCTGGTTTGCTTTTGTTGGAGATTATTCTCTTCGGGTCCCTGCTTCTCTACTTCCCAGTGAGTTTACATTGCAGTCCATATACTCTTTATTCTTTATTACATGAAGGAAATAAATTACTGTCTGGGATATGGTATATAAGTCTGTGCCTAAAAAATAGATCCCATCTCTGACCAATGCCATACTGACATTGTGTCCTTGGATAATACACTTCATGCTATTTAAGTGCTTCAGTGTCTTGAAAAGCATTATATAAATCCAATACATTATTATTATTACTGTATATAGACCTGGTGAGGTATTACTAGTACAGCAGCTGTGACTATAGTAGTGGCTTACTACCAGTGGAGTGTAGAGTGTGGAGTGAAGGAGTAATCCATGAAATTGTGAAGCAACTTTTGAGAATATGGAAAAGCTAGGTACATTTAAAAAAAAAATAATAATAAGGAGTTTCAATGCATTTTAATACAAAACTTGGTATCAAATAAAGGTTGTGATACTCTTGCCATCTTGTATCAGATTTAAACAAATGTATTATTTTTCTGATCTGTTGTTTTCATGTTACCACCAATAAATTTTTATAGGATGATGAGGCACATTTTTAGATACGCATTTTGCTCTCCTCTAAAAAGTAAATTGATTGGATCAGGGGCGCTTCCAGCTGACTGCTCTGTGCTGGATTACTTCTTCATAATGGACGAGTTGTAGCGAGTTGAACAAGGTGAGCGGTTTGTCTCTGAATAAATGGGCCACGAATGGTTTTCATAACATCATTAATCAGAGCAAAGATCAATTTTCCAACTACGAAGGCAGTAAATGAAGGTGACGTCTTATACAATGATGAGAGAAGCTCAATGTTCCTGTGTGAATGTTGTGTGAAGTTAGTGATGAGGTTTATTTCAATAGCACTTTAATCTGCTTCATATTCCCATACTGTCCCTCTGTCATTTAGTACTGCTTTTCTTTCCAGGGGGCTGTTTCTATTACAATTAAAAGCAATTTTTTTTTTCTTTTGAATGGTGAAAAGTAATCAAATTTTCACATATAACTGGAAGCTGAAACACATGAATAGAACAGTTATAGTAGACCCATAATGAAGCAGTATCAGTTACACTACAATGGAGTCAATATTTCTATTAAATACACTTTTTACCATTTTGTTTGCCACACTAAATGTTTCTCTCATTCATAGTTATTTACTTAAATGTGCACTATGTAACTTTTCTGATCACAATCTGTTTGTCTCCATAGAGTTTGACTGGTATGGCATTAGAATATCTATCTTGCATTTTACTTTACTCTACAGGTGTCTCACAAATACACTGAAAAACGTGGATTCCTACTATGAGTAGGCTGCCCTCTTTTACAAATGTGACCTGTAACTTGATCTCGTGGTGCAACCTGTCAAGTTTTCAAGTTGTACTGTGGCAAGTAACATCTCCTTAAAGACAAGCAGACAAAAAATGTGGTGCACCTTTAAATGATAATTAGAATGCATATTTTGATTTTCAATGGGTTTCTCTTATTATCAGAACTCATTATTTTAACCGTTCTACCATCATTCATTAACCATACTGTGACAACAACTGGTCGAAGGTTGGTCTTATTGTAAATGTTTTTTGTTGTTTGGTGAACCAGAAATCCATTTAGGGCTAACCACTGCCACTGTACCATCACACCATCATGCACATACAGTTAGGAGAAGTGACTTGCCCAATGATGTAAATGGGAAATCAAATACCCATCTTTCAGGTTAACATCACCTGATAGAGCTACTTTTGCTTTACTCTATAAACATAGTAACTGGTCATGGCCACATTTTTATACAGTGCTTTACATCAAGGAACCATTCACCCATTCACACACACATTCATACACCAGTGTGAAGAGACGCTGGGAGCGAGGTGGGTTAAGTGTCTTACCCAAGGATACAACAAAGGCATTCATCTTTGGGAGCTGACTGCCAGCCTGTGGGTCAGTGGATTTGACCACTCAACCAATGATGTTTTATGTCAAGCGGGATTTGAACCGTAAACCTTTGGATCAGTGGACAAACACTCTATCATCTGAACTACTGTTGTATTAACAAAAATTTCTCTCACTATACAAAATGATTTCAGATGCAGTGAACAGAGACAGAGTTGAGGCAGCTGTGCATTAGGACCATTGGACAATTACAGGCTGAAGTGCATGTGTACAAATCTATTCATGAAAGCACAATTACCCCAAAAGTCTGCTCAATTACAGAAACATGAATATTTGAGTTACTTTCCACCCCTGAGTTCATAATACAGTATTCAGTTATATCTAGTCCATACTCATTTTGGTTTGGCCCCAAAATATTTGAAACGTCTGAGGAAAGGTCAGTGGCTCTTGATATCTATGAGCCCATTTTATCTAAAGGCCACAGCTTCAGCACCATCACCTTTATGTCCAGACCCCAAACCTGTTCTATGTGTGATTACACTGGAAAAACACAGGTATAATTGATTAATTTCTCCTCATATTGATCAGTCTCGATTTAAATTTTTATTTTATTTCTTCTTATCAAAAACAGAATAAAAATATCTTTCAATACTGATTTCATTAACATAAGATAAAGTAAAGATCAGTGAAATGAAGTGAAACAAAAATTGATATATTCCTCCAAAGTCCAAACTCATCCAAACCACATTCACAAAGGACAAGCTGTAGATCTCTCAGTTTAAAAGACCCAAGTTGATCATTGACAATTAGATATGATTAAAACTCAATTCCAAAAGGTCTTGAAAGACATCTTTGCAGTTAAATGAGATTGGGTATTTAGAAATCAATAAATACAATACAAAAATAGTGGTACCAAAGAGGAGGAGAAGCTGATGCTGCTGTGGTGGAGATGAGGAGTGAGGAGTGTTTGAGTTGAAATTACAGTTAGATGAAGGGAGAGAAAGTATATTCAAATAAGTGGCCTGAGATGTGATTAGTTGAGAGAAATGTAACAGGCTGAGGTTTGCTGGCAGCAACAGACTGATGACAATAGGTAGGAACTAATCTATGCAGTTAGATTAGAGTCATGTTTCACATAAATAATAAACATGATAATAATGCCTTGGATTTATCGGCTGTGTTTACCCATTAAATACTCAGTTGGCAAGTTTCTCTTGTGGCCACAGCTGGGATAGTCTAACGGAAGCAAGGCTGCCAACTTGAGCCATCAGCCCCTCCACCACCATAACTCACTCACTCATCGCATTCCTACATACTCAAGGTGGGTGAAGTGTCTTGCCTAAGGACACACTAACAACATGCACTGGTCCAATCTGGAATTAATCCACCAACTTTTGGGTTGGTAGATGAGCACTCTAACCATTGAGTCTCTATTGCAGGCCCATCCTTGCTTAAATCCTTAGATTAGGCAAGACTGGGCATTGAGAACATGTTATGGCTGTGATGGGAAAAGTTGTTTTTAGAACCAAACTTCAAAATTATTTATTACATAACTGTTGTTCTTCGTTCTCTGTAGGTTTTCATCATGTACTTCAGGCCCAGTACGTTCAGGTGTATCCTCCTGCGCTGGGTGCGAATGTTGGGTTTCTCCATCGTCTATGGCACTGTCACTCTCAAAATGTACCGGTGAGTTTTATGTGAAATCTGTGGAATATACCACAACAGCAAATATTGTGAGTGACACTGGATAAATATGTTGAGAATGGGAAGACTTTGAAGTCTCAGTCTTAAAAATCAGTTGGAGCAACAGCATCTATTCTAAATAATGAATGCTATGTTTGGTACTTTACTTCACAGTGAATTATTTTGTTAAAATACTCAGCATACTGTTGTGCTGAAAAAATGAACTGTAAATATATGAGATGAGAGTGATGTATTGGGACCATTTACCTGCTAACCAGGCTGATAGTTTGTATCCTATTCAGATCACACACTGTCATTGTGTCAGCAAGAAAGTCCTAGGTTAAACTTGCAGGTCACTCAGGCTTTTCTATGCAGAGTGTGCATGTTTCTCCTTGTGTCTGAGTGGGTTTCCTCTGGGTTCTCCGGTTTCCTCCATTGATCCAAAACATGCATGGTAGTCAATATCCTTCAGCTAAGGTTGTCCTGGCCAAGACTAGCTCAAGATCATCCAGATGGGTCCCTGTGTGTGACACTGCCCTAGCAGCATTGATTGAAGGATGGGTCAAATGCAGAGGTTAAATTTTCTTTTAGACAATACAGTATACCTTACCCTCAGCTAGTTTTGACATGATTTGCTAAATAACTTTACAAGTATGTCAAAAAGGATAAGAAGTAGCCAAAAGCAAATAAAAACAGTAATTAAAATATACATTTTTCTGTACAGTGTTTTGAAGGTGTTCTTGTCACGTACCGCCCAGAGAGTACCATACATGTCAAGCCTCCATCTGATGCGTATTCTGGCTGTGATGCTGATGACGGTGAGCTGGTTCCTCTGTGCGTGGACCGTGGGTGTCCTTCAGAACAGGGACAGGAATATCCCAGTGTACTTGTCCACCACCACCTCCGACGGGCAGGGCTTCAACCTCTGTTACCTCGACCGCTGGGACTACATGATGGCTGTGGGTGAGCAAGAAACAACACACAGGAGAGGTTTTGGTGACATCAGGTGGTAGAAATGTAAGCTGCATTAGTAAGCTATTTTTAACATGGAATAAGTAGCTTTTTCTGATGTGAATATACAACGTTTTACAAACATTTACAGTCAGACAGACCTCAGCCTCCTCAGATGTAGAGCATGAGGTTATTTGTACTTTAGATGATATATATACAGTCACACTTTTCCTCAAGGTTTAATACTTGCACGCAGGTTGGCTGCTCTATGTTATAATATTGTTTCTTTGTCAAAAACATACCCAGAGTTTTGTTTTGTTTCATTCACACTTGCAACACACAAACCTTGACTGAGTTCTTCTCTCATAACTGAAAACACTCATTCCACCGTTTGATGTCTTGTGGTAATACAGGAAGTGCTTCAGTGTGTTTTTAAAATCCATTCACCTTCACTAGAATCATTTGGAACCCTGGAATTGCCAATCTCTACGGGACAAAAGGTAAAAAGTAGCTGTTAACTTGAAAACTATCACTACATGATATGACAAGGTGGAACAAAACATTTTGAACTTTGGAGACAGCCTAATAATGCAGGATTACTCAAACATGTGTGAATGAAACAAAACACAACTCCAGTTATGTATTTGAGGAGGTAACACCATTCTAACATGGCTTAAAGCTCACAAGAGTCAATGAAGCATAATATAGGACCTACTGAAGATTCAAAACCATAATGTTGTTTTAGATGTGAAAATATATTTAAATGTATGCAAACGACCAATGATGTTGAACCAAGCAACAATTAACTAACAATAAGTATTCCTTTATCTATCCCTTGTACTGGTTAAACATGGTCAGGACTGTAATGTTAGGTTATAGTCTCACAGAAGATAAGGCTGCTTCATTCTCAGAACAATAATGTGTCCCTCGAGGGCCTCCGTACATTATTGATGAGTATTGGCTGTTTGGTCACAGTTTATAATTGAACTGAAAATGAAACGGAGAGTAATAGGTGTTGACATGGGGCTAGTAACGGCAAACATTGATCCAAGATCCTTTTGAACATATGTGTTCTGTATATGTCAGGTAAACTGCCCAACAAGAAATTAATAATAGAACACATTTTCACCTATACTAATTTACACAATTTGTAATTGTGTTTACGCACTTGGAATCAAATCTTACACTTCTTAGAGAAAGAAGCACTAATTCAATCAAGCCTCACAGTACAGTCATGTGTCATTGAATCCAGTAATGATTTGTAGGTATATGTTATTGATCCCCGAAGGCAAATGGGCTCTGGGTTTGACCTGTGAGGAGCAGTTTATGGTTAATATCTCTGTAATTACTGGGTCTATCCACATGAAACAAAAACTGGCACAAAATGTCTTCTTTGTCTGTATAAATAAACAACGGAGAAACTATTTTCCGCAATAGCTTCAGAAAATGGTGCCATTATACAACCCCAAAGACATGATTGTTGTCAGTTAAATGGACGTTAAGCCATGTTCGTGGACCAAGTTTCTAATGATAAGGCCAACAATCGTACATTTTTTCCTAAAACAGTGAATGTCCCATAGAGTTAGATTGGTCTTCAGTTTCAAATTATAACATCATCAAATTCCAGAGCATCAAAGCAATCTATTAAATTATAGTAAAACAATATGTAAGGCTTAAACAGCAAGGAGCAGTGTGTTACACTGTTTTAACCATAAACTGGATATATAAATGGACATAATTAACCTGTGAGCCGCTGTGTTCCAAATAAAAAGTGAGCATGGGCGCACTCCATCAACTCCAGTTCACTTTCTATTGAAAAACTGTTGCCCAACTGTTGCTGTCCGGCCCATCGTTTTGGTCTTAAAATATTCATATTAATCTGTGGTACATGATCTTGGTGGTTTTATTTGGCTATTTTTTCCAAAAATCAATATGAGGTGCCTTCTTTCCCTGAGGGTCGATCTGCTTGCATTAGCAACAGATTTCATTTCCTGCTTAACCAGCGGTGAACAGTTGTTAATTTGTTTGCCCATTGCTATGGTGATGCTCACAGTGTCGCAATATAACATATTGACCTTGTTCCACCCTGCCTAATTTTGCCATAAATGTTCAGTGTTCTTCTGCACCAACAACTCAACACCGATTCTCACTGATGCCCTCCAAAAGAAGGACAAAGAACGGCAACATGAGACTGAGGCCCATCGTTAGAGAAGAATCCTGCATCTCAAGACATGGCAGGAGATGATGGGGTGAAAAAGGAGCTTCACAAGATCAAAAAGGTCACAGCAAAACCAAACGTGGTAGACTTGGAGTTGTAAAAAGAGAAGGATATGGTTTCCCACATCAATGCCCATAAACAGCTGAGAAACCTGTACATCAGCGCAGGACAGGAGAACAGGCAGCTGAAACTGGAGCTTTGCAATGCCAAAAACATTGCTGCAAAAATGGAGTTGGAGTTGCAAAACATGAAGGACAGCTCCAGAAGAAAGAGAAAGAGCTGGATAGTTTCACCAGCGTACATAACAATATCAGACAGCATTTTCACAGTGTACAGAGGGACAAAATACAGCTCACACAAGAACTGACCTTTGCCAAAAGGAACATGGAAGCAATGAGCAGGACACTTCAAGAACAGGACACTGCAATCGCTCCTCTGAAACACCAAGACTGATCTGATCCAAAGGCCTGCAGCCATGAAGGGACAGTCCAGGGCACGAGCAGCAAAACCAGGGTCAACAAGCAGAGGGACGATAAAACAACGCCAACGATAGCCAACAAAACAAGCATCAATGCTAGCGGACATGCTAGAACAGACAAGATGTCCAGAAACTTTCAAAGCTGCAGTCGTCCAAGAAGAAGGTGTGCTTCCTAAAAATGAAGGAGAAAAATTTTGAATGTGCTCTTAAGAAAAGCAAAAAAGAGCACAGCAACCTGCTCATCTGAAAAGACGAGTGGAGGATAGGAGGAGGCGGCTAAGGTTTTACCAGCGCTAAGGCAACTCCAAACCTTTACCTTTGAACCCTGCATTGAGACCAAATAAAACTCAAACTATTTTAAATATCTGTTATTTGTGTTTTATTATTTTACCGTCCAAACCTGACTTACATGTTGCTGTATAACTGTTCACTATTATGAAGGATATTGGTGAATTCTGAAGTAAAATTCCAAATAATACTCAAGTAAAAGTATTAAAGTACCCGTTTAAAAGTGTATTTCAAGAGTAAAAAGTAAAAGTGTTTAGCTGTTTAAGAATTTGAGATCTTATAAAGCAGGGGTGCCCAAACTCTTCACCGAGGGCCATATCTTGAAAAATATTCGACACGGAGGGCCACAGACCAGTGGTGAATACAGTCAATAATTCAGAAGGTGCTTTTAACATAGTTTTGACTTCGTACTTTGAATAAGGCTTGAAATATAATATTAGGTCTATGTGACAATGCAATGTGATGTTATTTAGGTTATAATGGTAGGATTACTCAAATTCGCCATAAAAAGTACTGATCATGATCAATTGGGCCAGTTCAACTGAAGGCCTGAGGGCCAATAAAAATTGGTCTGAGGGCCGCATTTGGTCCCTGGGCCATAGTTTGTACACCCCTGCCACAGACATTTTTCCTGTTTTGAAGTGCATTTTAATGTATTACATTTATGGGTTCTGTATTATAAAGTAAGTGGTAGTACCACTTCAGATCACTTCTGATATCTTTTTGTGAGACAAAGACAAGAGACACGTATGGTAAACTAACATCATGCTGTCTGTCGCTGAGATGTTTTTATGAATAAAGGAGGTGGGAGATATTGAAGCACGGCAGTGTGCAGTATTGTACAAATACTTTTAGCTAATCAGAAAGTGACATTTACACTGAGGAGCAAACCATGGCCTGTTTAATAACTATATGTTGACTGACAGACAGACACGAATGATGAAACTATCAGCACTCAGGAGGCGGGGCCCCTCACAGCTGCAGGACAGTATGCCATTTGCATAGTCTGTATATAGGAAAATCTGACTCTATTTATGGGTTTCAAGCTGTGCCATAGCAAGGAATTTTTTTTTCTGAAACCCATGTATAAGAACAAAATAAACCTGCAATTATACTAACAAAAGACACCTGCATGTGACAGATTAGAGTTGGAAGACATAGGCCTATAAGAGAGCAATTATTTAAGTAGCATAATAATTAAATATCCTGTCTCATTGTATAAAATCTGCTAACCCTGTAGTTTAGTCTTCTACAAACTCTTCTGAAATGCATGCAATAGTTGTTTTAGTTTTTCAGTTCATGTTTCAGTCTTCTCTCAAATGTGATTGTGAATTTTGAAACAAAACATAAATTGAGACTAACTGACTAATCACAATCACAATGCTTGTACAAAAAAATTGCAATTAGATATTTTGCGTTCAGCCCTACCACAGATTGAGAACCACTGCTCTATGCCTTATTAGTAAAGTCCAGCAAATATTATATTCAAATATTTATTCCATCCTCTCCTCCTCCCTGTAGCGGAGTTGCTGTTCCTGTGCTGGGGCAGCTCTCTCTGGACGGCTGTTCGGCCTGTGCCCTCTGCCTTTCACGAGCCTCGTTACATGGGCATTGCAATCCACAATGAACTGCTGCTCTCCACCATGTTCCACCTCTTTAGGTACGTCATATATGCCAATGTCATATATACTGCCAAAAAAACATTATAACAGTAAAACCTAAGTGACTCTCAAAACTTTCTCCAGGTTCACGTTCCCATCTCTGCACCCTGACTGGATGCTGCTGCTGTGCTTCACTCACACTCACTTCACCATCACAGTGACACTCGCCCTACTCTTTCTGCCAAAAGTAATCTGCATTTCATAATTTGTTATACATAATAATATTGAACCAAAAGCAAATGTTTCGCCTTCGTCAGAAATGTGTCACAGATGGTACATGTCTTAACAGCAAATCTGGGTTAACTGGTTTAAGCAGTCAAGTATCATGGAAACAGACCTCTGCAAAACAGTATCTTTTTACTTATATCTTTGTTTTATTTTGTTATTATAGTGTATTTATATTTCATTGTATTTATTTTGTATAACCCTCACATGCTGGGTTTTTAAAGAGCTCATAGTTTAAAGTGAGATGAGTGTTTAACATGTAATATAGGCATTATGTTTAATATCTCTGTAATTACTGGGTTTATCCAGTAAGGTTTACTTTATTATATTTGTACTGAAAACCTTGTCCTTTGCATTTAAGAGGACATATTTATACACAGTGCAGTGCCCATATCCTGATCTTGTGTTATGCTTGGTCAGGATTATATTAGCTGCAGGATTTTACCTATTGTGCATGTTTTAGAATATGTTGAAGACTGATAAGGTTAATATCACAGATTTGTGAAGCCAATAATGATGAGGCCCAATATTAGTGTAAATAATTATATTTTGATGGATTCAAGAAGGTTGTGAATGCAACATATTCAGTAATTAAACGGATTGGCATATTCTGTGTCTTGTGCCTAGTTCCTGTACGTGTCCAAACCTGGTCGCGAGGAGATCGCAGCTGAAGTGTACGAGGATGAGGTGGATCTAAGGCGCTCTTATCTAAACAACAGTTTCACCTCAGCCTGGAGCGAACACAGTGTGGACCCAGAAGACTTCAGGGTAAAACATGAAAGATACCAACAATACTACAGAGAGGACAGGGACATTCCACAGGGCAACAAGAACAAATAAATATCTATGGGTTTCAGAGTGGTGAAAATTGGGGCAGTTGCCATAGAAATAGGGGTGGGTAGAGTAGCCAAAGATTGTACTCAAGTTGCTCTATATGCACAAAGTAGTGGTCCAAGAAATGATTCAAGTAAGAGTAAAAAGGTATTTGAGGAAACTACTGCTCAAGAGTAATTGTAAGAGTAATATACTGAAAGTATGTCAAAAATAATGCACAAAATCTGACATTTTCAAAAGAGAGACAACAACAACAACAACAAAATAATAATAATAATATCTAAAGGAGAGGTGCAACAAACATTGAAATTAAATGTAATATTGTCAACATTAAGCTTTTGTCACTTGAGAAACCCTTATTTTAAGAAGGGGTATTATGCAAAATAGACTATTTGTAGCTTTCGATCATGTTAGAACATTGTTCCCTCATTATAAACGTGCCTGAAGTGGTTTTATATGTCATCCATGCAATGTTTGAGTAATTTAGAGATCTCTCCTGGGCCCTATCAGAACCCTCCTTACTGTTAGCTGTAAGATCCAATGCCCACAAGTCTATGCCATCCACAGGTCAAGTCAAAATGTGAATCCATTGTTTTCAGCAAGTTTAGCATTTTCAAAACAATTACAGGTTACCTAGTGATAGAAATAAACTAGTCCCTTTAAGTAAGAGTACTGCTACAGTATTATATGTATCACTTAAGTAGGAGTAAAAGTATGGTGTTTGAAATCTACTCAGAGAATTAAAAGTTAATCAGGTAAATGTAATTGAGCACTACCCACCTCTGCATAGTAATTAACCACCTTTTGAATGGTCCTCAACACGGTGCCTATAACACTGAAACCCATGAATAGGCTGAATTCAGCCACAGTCAAATAATGGAGATTAAACTGTTCTCTGAAAGATAACATTTTGAAAAAGTAAATCATTGTCTTAAGTTTGTACTTGGTTGTGATTCATGCTGTTCTGTTACTTCTACAATTGCATAATTTAGTTTCACACCTTCCTATGTTAGCAGTTATCAAATTTTAGAATCTCGTGTTGACTACATGACAAAGGGTATGCATTTGTTTCCCTAATTCCTTGACTTTAGAATTTTTTTTCAATATCGACATAAGCCATTTTCTTACAGGTGCCATTAGGTAATTGTGTTCTGAGTCTCTGAGTATTACTATTTTCCCCATTGTGTATGGATATTATTAGGATCCTTAGAAGGAATGTATGCAAAGGTCCAAGCTGATTACATTTTTGAAAAAAAAAGAAAAAAAGAGCAATATTTGTCTTTTATTTAATTAGTTTCTTCAAGGGAGAAAGGGGCAGGAGACCATCTTTTTTCAATATAAACATTCACTAAGTAGGCCAACATGTTACATTTTGGTACACTTTGAATACCAAAAATGAGCAAAAAGATGATCAAGTATCATCTTTTTGTTATGAGCACAAATTAATATAAACCTGTCACCAAATTGATTCAACACCACTGGTCTATCCTCCCCTTTTCTCCACGTTTAACTGTCTTTCCTGTGCAGTGCTTCTCTTATTGTCTTGTCCTATTCATAACCATTCCATTCTCTCCTCTTCCACCCCTTTTTGCTTCCTCTGTGCCCCAGGAGGAACTGAAGAAGCTATACGCCCAGTTAGAAGTCCACAAGACCAAGAAGATGACTGCTAATAACCCTCACCTCCCAAAGAAACGCAGTTCTCGATGCGCAATTGGACGATCCATCATAAAACGCATAGCAGAATTCCCAGAAACTGTAAGTCGCCAGTGCAGCCGGGAAGACAAGGATGGGTCATTCCGAAGTCGAAGTATTTGCCATTCAGATTCATTCAGGAGAAGCCCGGATAATGTTAGCATCAGTTACAGGAGTTCAATATTAACTCCAACGCCGTCAATTCGCAAGTCTCAAAGTGACCATCATTCTGTTCAGGAAAATCAGCCATCTTTGCGCGATACGTCAAGGTTAAGGCCAGATATGATCAAAAGATGTTCGCAAAGATCGGAAACGGACTCTTTGGATATGACTCCTGGAGTGTGCAAATCAGCAAGTGCACAAAATTTAACCATAGATACAAATTTGCTGTACCCAGACCATACAAGACTGCACAAGACGTGGAGTTTGACGACAACACCTACCCATTCAGTTGAAAATATTACCAAAGTTGAGAGATCCAACTCATTTGTTTCGAAATCAAGGGAATTCATGTCTATTGGTGAACAGACGAGAAGTGCTTTGCAATCAGAATCGTTTGACAGATCAGAAATTTGTCCATGGGAAGTAGAGCTGGACCATTCCACAGAGAAGAATCAAAAACATGTTACTATTGCAAATTCTACTGAAGACAAAGGAGGAGAAAATATGTCACCAGCCTCTCCTGTAGCATTGGTATGTCCATGGGATCACCTACCACCACCTGTTGAAAAGAAACCATCTGAGGACCTAGAATCGCCAAAACCACAACTAACAGTGTCTGCTAGTGCGCCTCCAACTCCACAACCTAAAGTATTCAAAGATCATCGAGTTTTCTCATTCAGAACCGCTACAACAAAATGGCTATCTGTAAAATCGTTTGTGGAATCTATTGATTCAACAAACAAGTCTGACACTTTGAGTAGGGACGATTCGCAAAAAAGTCATGACGGTGCTGCTGCTGCTACTTCAAGATTTGGAATGTCAAGCAGTACTAGGCGTCCAAGTGATGACAAGAAAACGTTGCAAAAGAGAAGTATGACCACAATAGATGGGAAGCCAAATCTTGTCAAACAAAATGCTATTAGGTTGTCTTCTGGTGATTCTTCAGATAGGAGTCCAATAAGGTTAGCTGTTGTGAGATCTACAATTTGTCCATGGGATATTGAAGATGTGCAACGAGAGGCTATGTATGAAAATATCAATTTGTCAAGGCAAAATAGCAAAAGAAGCAGTGGCAGTTCATGGGATACCGCTAGCCATTCGAGAACGCCCTCAATGCATAGAAGAGGTAGTAAAAGGCTAACTCCTGCTCGTAAATTAGCAGATAGTACGAGACAGCAAAGTTTCAAAGCTGAAGTTTGCCCATGGGAAGTGTCCGAAAAGGTCAATATTTGTCCGTGGGAGTCCCAAGAGCAAGAAATTAAAGTAACGCCACAAGGAAGTGGACGTGGCGATGTGTGTCCATGGGAAACTCAAGGCATGCCCGCTACTTCAGCTGTTCATAAAGAGGTCCAAGCACAACCATCTTTGAAACGCAGTGCAGATATTTGTCCTTGGGAGTCTGCCGAACCACAAGTACCTGTAATCAGACAAGACAGCGAGTATGCCAATGTTTGTCCATGGGAAAGCCCAGAAGTTGTGTATGAGAATTTAAACCCGATGGATTCTAAAGGGTCACTGAAGGTGCCTCAAAAACAACCTGAAATCGTGAAAGCAACACTATTTCCAGATGCACAAAAAGATAGTCATTCCAAATCGCCAGTTCATTTAGGAGTACCAATGTCCAAGATGGCGGAAAGCTGTCCATGGGATTTTCCGGATCCACCTCCAGTTTCAGAAACAATTTGTCCATGGGAGGAAGGAAGTATAGAAACCTTAACTGTCACGAAAAAGGACTCAACAACGCAAATGACTATAAAAGTGGATGTGTGTCCGTGGGAAAACGTACAGCAAGAAAGTCTAGAAGATGCCGGTGAAGGTAGATCAGTACAGGGTAAAGGTAGGAATAACATTTGTCCATGGGAAGCAGAGCAACCGGCACAAGAAAAGTTGCCATGTCAAGAAGCAACTTATGCAAATGTCTGTCCATGGGAAACTGAAGGAGGCAGTGAGGTAAAAGAAAAACAGTCCAAGCAAAGTTCAGGAGATAATTTTGGTAAAAAGCAAGACAGTGGTGGAGGTAGGGTAGATGTATGTCCCTGGGAAAGTGACAATTCAAACACAGTCAAAATGCAAGAAAGCGTTAAAGCTAAAATTGTACAAAAACAAGATAGTTCTAGTAGTAGTAGAAGCAATATTTGTCCATGGGAGACTCAAGATGCAAAAGTTCTTAAAAAGCAAGATAGTTCTAATCGCACTAATGTATGTCCTTGGGAAACTGAAGAACCAAGTATAAAACAGGATAGTGGTGGAAGTAAGGATTCAAAGATGATAAAAAAGCAATATAGTAGTACTAGCAGCAGAGTTGATGTTTGTCCGTGGGAGGTACAGGAGCCCAAAGTGGTCAAAAAGCAAGAAAGCGTTAGAGATGATGTATGTCCATGGGAGGAGGAAGAGTCATCTCAAGTTAGCAATGTAATAAAAGAAGTTAGCAAACAAGATGGTGCTAATGTTTGTCAACAGCCAGAGATGGTTAAAAAGCAACATAGTAGTAGTAGCAAGGCTGAAGTTTGCCCATGGGAAGTACAGGAGCCCAAAGAGGTAAAAAAACAGGATAGTAGGGCTGAATTATGTCCATGGGAAAGTGAAGAACAACAAGTTTTCAAGAAACAAGATAGTGGTGGTACAAATGATCAAAAAGTGTTAAAAAGGCAGGAGAGTGAACTGCCAAAAGTTCTGAAAAAACAAGAAAGCAGTAGTGCTAGGGTTGATGTATGTCCTTGGGAGAGTGAAGAACCAAAAGTTATCAAAAAGCAAGAAAGTTTTAGTCGTAGCAAAACTGATGTTTGTCCATGGGAAGTACAGGAGCCCAAAGAGGTTAAAAAGCAAGCAAGTGTTACCAGTAGCAAGGCTGAGGTTTGTCCTTGGGAAGTACAGGAGGTCAAGGAGGTCAAAAAACAAGATAGTAGGGCTGAAGCATGCCCATGGGAAAGTGAAGAACCCAAAGTAGTCAAAAAGCAGGACAGTAGAGCCGATGTATGCCCTTGGGAGGTAGGGGAATCGGAAGGTATCAAAAAACAAGACAGTGGTAGTCGGGCAGATGTTTGTCCATGGGAAAGTGAGGAACCAAAAGAACTTAAAAAACAAGAAAGTAGTAGTAGCACTAGGGGCGAAGTTTGTCCTTGGGAAATACAAGATTCTAAAGTGAAAAAGCAAGATAGTGCTGGACGCGTAGATGTGTGTCCATGGGAGATGGAAGAACAAATTCTAACTCAACCAGGACAGGAAAGCAGTGGTGGAGAGGTGCGTTCAAGAGCCCATTCAGTAACCTCTCGAACCCTATCTGTGAGCGAATCTCCCAAAATTCATGCAAGAAGTAGCATAGGGGAGGCTTCATCAGAACATGGAGAAGAAGGAGAAGAGGGGAAGGCGAATCTCGCTTTGGGACGTAGAGATGCTCTTTGCCCCTGGGACATGAGCAGGAGCAGGTCCGGATCTTTCACGGACAACACGTCAGATGTCTTTACATGGGAGCCAGAGAATATACCCGAAGAGGAAGAGGAGGAAGATGGAGATGCAGAGTCAGCAGCAGAGGCACTCGTGTTCCCGCCTGATTTGTGACATTGCATTAATAATGCATTAGCATTATGGTGACTCCTGTCCCTTTGAAATAGATAGGGGTTTTGACATTATCTTATTACACAAAACAGGCAGGGTAAGTTGTACACTTACTGGGCATTACAATTATTACAGGAAGCCGCTGAATAACAATCAACCTCAACCAAGATAATTTAGTCCAATGGTTGGCATTTTGAAAATGTAGAGATATTTAAGTGAAATATGTAGATGTATTTTGTTAGAACGTTTGCAAATCACTGAACCATTGGACACATTGAAAATTACAGAGTAAAATGGAGTGGAGTGTGCCTAGTGAATAAGCTAATGTTGTTAAAATAGTATTACATAAATCATATTTATTATCATTCAAGGTTGAGAGACTGTAGGTGACGCAGAACATAAAAGCTGGTTTTTACTTCCCATTTTCTGCCTACTTAATAAAAATAATAACACAAAATATTGTTTGTAAAGCAAGGTTTTTTATCAAGTTTAGCATTTAGTCTTTAATTCATAACATTTAATGAAAATATTGCACTAATTTTGAGAATTACCAATATCGCATTGTAAAAGTACAGAACTTGAGTTCCAGACAGAAGGCCAAATATATATTGTAGTTTTTGGGGATTTTTTTTTTGCTCCACTTCATCTTATCTCCACATGAACAAGCGATTCCATTTATATGATGAGATGTAGTGGGGCTTAAATGTCAGTCAGCTGTATTAAATGCATTTTCTTTTGTATACTGACCATTTGTATCATTCCAATTATTAATTCATTATTTTAACTTTTTGTTAGTAATTCAATGAATGAACACTCGAAAGGTTAACTGTTAGTGTACTTTATATGAGCTATAACAGATTAAGCAACATTTTCATAATTTTACAACCTGTTTTTGTCGATCTGTGATATTGCATGTTTGTGTGTCTCATGAGTGGGCATGTTGTAATTTGTATTAATAATTTATAAAATATTTACATTATTGGTTTACTGTCATTAATCTTAGTAATATTTGTCCAAGATTGTTACTGCTTAAGTTGTTTACATATGGGACTATATTTTTGTATTTTTAAACATCAACTTGACATATATTGAACAGAAATACATTTACTGAAATTTGAATTTTATTTTTTATTAGTACAATATAATTAGCAATTAGATGTGTAAACTCTATGTCAACAGATAACATGGTGTTCCTGTGTATATAACAATGTAAAAATGGTGGGAGGGGTCCCTAGAAGTCAACTATGTTCTTATTGTAATATATGCCAGCATAGATTCTCATAAAATAACACTTTTTCCATTTTAGACACATATTTTAATAACAAATCATTTTTATTTATACATTTGGTTGGGCTAAGTACTGCAATTAAGATAATTGGGCCTTTTAGCTAGAACAAACTGATGTAAGTTGTACTTAAGATTGGATAGTAGTATGTAAAAAAAATAAGGATCTCAAGAATAAAGTGATAAGATGATTTGAGATCGATCAGGGGCACACTGAAACTATCCAACTAAAGCCAGTTTGTGGGCTTGCAGCGACCCACACATTTTATTATCACAGTCTCTCAGGGTTTTTGCAAAGAGAATAACTCCATCTGGTGGTCACTTGTACCACTGCACTGCCTCAGGTTTTGGTACTTGATAACCCTGAGAGTCAAACTCTTCCCATGGCTTCAGCTCCGGACCAGGAATCTGTACAGTCTGAAGAAGAAAATGGAAAAAAAAAGTCATTTTAATGAAGTAGGTCATAGAATAAAACATCGAGGCATACAGAACACATACAGAGCTTGTTTTATGATCTTGAAAAATTATTTGAACAAGTTAGAGACCCTATTTAGTTTTGGTTTAATCCAAGTTCATAAATGGTTAGTTTAAATTTTGATTAGAACCATAGAACTGAGACCGTGCAATAAATTAAATTTTTATGTAATTGAGAACCAATCATTTAAAACCATCAATGACCAATTTGAGTTTTTTTAACCAAGAGGTCTACAGCCAATTCTCTGTAAGTAAAACATTTGGCCCAGATTTTGGAGGGATAAATTTGATGAAAACTATAGCGACCTCTCACCTTAATAATGGGATCTTTGGCTGGAGCCCAGGATGGCACTATTTTCCCGTGGAGTCTCCAGCTTCCATAAGGATTCACTAGGTGGCGCTCTATCACCAGGTATTCCAATACATCTTTAGGCTGGTCCTCTCCTCCCAACATTAACCGGCCAAAACGGTCATAGATGGCTAAAGTCTGGAGCAAAGTGGAGATGCGTGTGATGATGAATTTTCTTTTCGAATCCAGGTTAATGGCACAAGCCTAGTAAGAGTGTTGAATTTATGCATCCGTTTTATTGTATGTGATAGACCACACGTGTAATTTTTTTTACTAAAAGTTTGTCTCCATGTTTTTCTATGGCAAAAATGTACAATTAAACCAGTTAAATACATACATACACATAACATAACCTATGTAAATAAAGGGAATCCAGTAAATTAATGACATTATTTAATCAGTTCCGTAGTCCTCCAATGAATCAATGAGTGCAGGTGCATCAAATCCATCTTAACACATTTACACTTGTGTTTTGTACCTGTTTTGAGTGCATGCGGACTGTGACCTGTCCGTACAAATTGCCTTTGGAAACCATGTCGGGACACCGAGCATGAACAACCCGCGGGGGCTCCAATGACTCAAGAAACCTCCAACGAATTGTCTTGTACCGGTTTCCTCGAGTCAACTCCTGTTTTAAAGACAAATGTTATATGATATTAAAGAAAAGATGAAAGGAGAGATCATGTAATTCTATGGTAGAATACTTACAGGGTAACATCTCTCTGTTACTAAAGAATGAAGTCTTTCTTTGTTGAAGCTGTAAACATGAGAACAATTGTCAGTGTGCTTGAATAAAATGTCTGTTGTGTGTCTTTGTAAACAAATATTAATACAAAACACTAAATAGCTCATTAACTTGACCTAATGGTGCACTGAAAATCCACACAGACATGAACAATTATTAATAAGTCTTAACCATACCTGTGCAAAGACCACATAAAAATCTGGGACTAAACCTTCAACTAAACCTGGAACTAAACTAGGACTAGCGCAGAATTAAACTAAATCTACAACTACACATTCATTGCACATAATTCAAACAATAATTATCAATACAATTTGACTCTTTTAAATGCTTCAAAAGATAATAGGTACATTTTCTTACTTTGTTAATGCATTATGAGCTTCAATGAAGATTTCTTGAGCTTTTTCTGCAAAGGTCTTTGATGAGAACTCAGGGTCATTTTCTTTGATTTTACGAATTCTGCAATGACACAAATGAATTGATTACTCTGTAAAAAAATAATTCAATAATACGCTTAATAGGTATGTGTTTTACGCAAGTTGAGAAGCAGCGCTCTGCCGAATCTGCTCTGTTCTCTGTTTAATTCCTTCTTTGGACAAAGTGGAGAGACGGGCATCACCTTCAGGAGGGACGTACGGGTCAAATATTCCAGCTGAAGAAATAAAAGAAATAACCATATTATTGAGTTACTCCTAATTTCCAGTTTGCAGGTCCAGAAATCAGATAATAATCAGATTTTGGTATGTATCTAAACATAGCCACTGAATCCTCCAAACTTCTCATCTATAACCTCTTCTCTCTCACCACCTAACTAATCTCCTGAACTTAATTCAGCTCTAACCACAGCATCCTTCTACCCATTTATTCACTGTCCCTCCTGTGTACCATATATTCATTGTTCCTCCTCTGTACCCCTGTATCCACTCTCCCTCCTGTGTACCACTTATTGTCTATCTTCTGTATCATTCACAATCACTCTTCTGTACCGTTATATTTACTCTCCATCTTCTGCACCAGGAATGTACTATCCCTCCTCTGTACACATTCAAACCATCTTAATCTGGAAACTTTATCTACAAAGCATCTAGAAAGATAAGAAATTATTTTTTACCAGTGCATGCAATGTTGATGGGCCTCTCAAAGTACTCCTGTCTGAAAACAATGCCTGCAGCTCGGGCATGAGCCTCTGGGTTTGCATTTCTCTTTCTTTTTAAGCCAACTGCTGGAGGAATAAAGTAGCGCTTCTTTGTTCTCACGGTCAGCAGCAGAGGAACAGGGCTATGGACATCCAAAACCTCTGGGGGCTGAGGCAAGAGTTAATAAAAAAAAAACAAAGAGAAGTTATTGTACATTTTCCACATTGTTCAGATACAATGGGTGGCAGTATTAGAGTTTTCTCACTTAAATAAGTTTTTTGAGTTTGACAGACTTCAGTTGTTTCTGGTTAATCTTGGAACAGGCTTAGTTAATATGGTATGGTTAATATTTTATAAATGGCTAAATAAAGATCCCTTTTCTTTTTGATGGGCACTGGGCTACTGTAGCGCTCTCCATTACCAAGACTTGTTTTGTTTTCTTTATTTAAATATAATGTTCTTGTTAAAATACAATAATTATTAGTCGTAATATTATACATATTTAGTGATTACGATGAATGATTAAAATTTTGTTTGTGACATAAACGAAACCTCAGAAAATGGGATAGCGAATGCACACCATAATTACATTTCTTTATAGATCTAAGCTTTTCATGCACAATGACAATGGTATAAATGCGTTTTATTACGATCGGTGTCACAGTGGTCTTTGATTAAACCGGCTCTCCACTTGTCTCCGATTGCAATATTAGATTCCTTCCGTATAAGACATATCCCGCAGCTTCTTAGAATGTATTTTTATTGGAAAAATATACACGCTAAGCAAATGAATCACCTTAAAAGTCTTGTATGCTATTCGGTTGAGTGACAGTAGCGTCCTCCTCATGTGCAGCGCCATCTTGATTCGTTTGACCGGAAGCAAAATTCACTTCCTTTCAAACCTTCAGCATAAAACTTGACAGCAATGTAATTTTGAAAAGGTGTACAATATTAGTTTAATCCATTTTACACCAAGAAGTCTATGTATCCCCATAAGTTCTTTATATATATATATATATATATATATATATATATATATATATATATATATATATATATATATATATATATATATATATATATATATATATATATATATATATATATATATATATATATATATATATATATATACACACACATGTTTTATATTAATAAAATTATATATCCAGCCATGATTATACACAGAATATATATATAAAAAGAAACGGCATTAATAAACGTAGCAGTTAGGGGATTTTTAAACAGCAGTGTTTTTTGTTTTTTTATTATTATTTTATTATTTTATTTTTGGCAACCTAACAATGCATTGAGTTAGCGTTCTGTTATATGCAACATTTTGATGACTATTTAACATGTAGGCGTGCTCAAATATAATACATACATCAAACAATTCATCTTTTTTCTTTTGATTTCCCCCATGATTGTCTGTTTAAATATTTACTTTTTTTTTTTTTTTTTAAATCTCGTAACTGATGTATTTTTTGGTTTCATTCGTTTTAATTTTTTTTTACAAACAAGAGGAGACTCGTTTTGATGGTGTACGTAGTGACGCAGAGTTCGTGCGTGCCGCCGTAGCTCGAGTGTTTGGCTCAGAGGCCGCAGGTTTCCGCTGTCATCCTACACACAGTCACTACCTGCTGTCCATCCTCACCGCAGAATCCCGTTTGGCTGAATAAACGCTTAAACTACTACTACCACCCCACACCGTACCGTGCTTATTGGCAACAACCGACGCCAAAACACAGAAATCATGCCCGAAAGAAGGCCCTTCGTGCGGTTACCCACTGACGTTACCCCCGTCAACTATGGCTTGTGTTTGAAGCCCGATCTCATTGACTTCACGTTTGAGGGGAAACTGGAGGCGCTGGTGGAGGTATGTGGCTCTAAATCTGCAACGAGACTGTCTGGAGGATTTGTGTCGATATGGCTGGGATCTTGTTATGTAATCCGAGCAGCTAGCGTTACGAGCGGCTAGTGTCTTGTCTGCTGCCGTGCACGACTCACTGATAGCGGTGAATCGTTAGCCGTTAGTTCCGTTAATGACAGTCCCCCGTCAATGCACACATGTAAGCCTTTCCATAACACCAGGTGCACTGACATCACGGAAAGTGTAAAGCTATTGTATAAATTTAACATTAAATCGTATAATTCCTCCATTTAAGTTTGCGCTAATTCATGCTAGCCGATTAGCTTAGCTGACTCACTCATTGCGTGCACTTCGCCTTGTCAAATTAACTGTTTATGTGTATATTCCAACAGTTCATCTGGATTACTTTTAACTTCACGGTAGCCCAAACGGAATACATTTTTTTCTAATTGCAAACATTGAATAAAATAAGTTTGAATTAGCACGCTAGAATGAGTTTAGCACGTTGTAATGTTTGCTAAATCATGGTTATCATCGTGCTGCCCACTCCCCCTGCCCTGCCACACGCGCTTTATCCGAGTGAAACCGAGTCGTGTGTTTTGTGTCCAAGCTCTTTGACCCTGAAATGTCAAGTGTTCATGAGTTTATACAGCCGAAACATTCTTCCGTTTCCTTTGTGAAATCTCCAAAGTGGTCAATCATATGGAAACTGGACCTTTTAGTTTCATTTCACAGCTAAGAAACTAAAAGCTCATGTAAAATACTACCACTGTGTAATAGAAGTCCAAATTAACTACTCATTGAGGTTAGACGCAGGTCATGACTCCTAACCCAAACAATAATCCATCAAATTGTGATTCTTATCTTATTAAAGTAAATATACACTTTCAAAATATGATAAGACGTGTGTATTATATATGAAAGCAATTTTAATTGTGCATGTTTCTTCTTCAAAAACACCATACTTATATTTATATTGCATCGACTAAAGAATATATAAAGCATGTCAGTGCAATATGCAAGTTGTCATCATAGGAAATATGGTGGTTTAAGTCAAGACAAAGTCAGTGTTTGGTGAGAAATTATTATTTTACGTTTATCTACTTTTTGCCTTCTGCATTCTCTCTTGTCCAAACATCTCATTTGGTTGTTTTACCCAGATCTTAGCTAAACTGATCCAGGATGGTATGGTTCACTTTTGACAGTGGAGACACTTGCAGGCAGTACCAATATGCCCCAAGTGAACTAATGGAAATGAGGCTTACCATTGTGAATACACAAGCTGGAGCAGTGATAGACATTAACGTCATGTTCTCTATATAGTGATGAGCTTAAAGGTAAATTTGAATACAGGTTTTTCAAAAATATTTACGCAACTTTTTTAAATGGTGAGCATTTCTCTCTGCTACTACTGCTGTTTGGGCAGCATTATCTTGATTCTCACTTGTTGTCTTGCCCTCCAGTGTGTAATATGCCCAATAGAGGTATATAAAAGCTATGTAACGTTTTTTGGTTTTTTTTCCCCTCTTTCTTACTAAAGAACGTTGGGTGTTTGTAAAGCTGAAGCTACTCATTTTGAGTGTTTTTGTTGAATGTAAACAGAGAATGCAATGTTTGTGTCATTGCTCTTCACACTCGCAGTAGTATATGATAGAGCTGTAGTCCACTAAAGACATTCTTGGTCCACTAAATTGATTAGTTGACAAAAAGGGGGTGTGGCAACGCCTCGCAAAAGTATTAAGTATCTCCATGTCTGACCCAGACTGCACTCAAGACTACACATGCACGGGAGTTCATGCTAAAGTAACGATTTATGCTGAAAAAAGAACAAAGAAACAGTGTATTTATTTAAAGACAGATTAAACTTGTGAATCATTTGTCTAAGCTGTCTTTTTATAAATAAATACCAAAAAATATCAAATACTTACTCATTCTCTACTTTTTGCTGTTGTCCCATATAAACGCTTGTAATGTAAATAAAAGTCTTAGTCAACTAATTGAGATTTTGTTTGACCAAGATACCATTGACCGAAATAACCACTAAACAAGTAAATGCCTACAACCCTAGCATATGGACATTTAGCTGCACTTAAATCTGCAAATCTTTGCCTTTAATATGCCTTTTATATTTGATTAAATGTGTCAATTCATACAATTTCTATTGTGGTTTGAATGGAGAACTTTGTTGTTGGATCTCATGCCTAAAGTAATAATAGCTTGGTTTACAATTGTCACAAATGATATAATACTAATGTACAGATAAGAATGTAGAAATCTATGTTATCACCTTGTTACCTCTGTTATAGTTATCTCTATTGATTTGTTTGAGTGAATCAGACAAAGCAATGTTAAAACTTGTTTTAATACTATGCTAAGAAAACTTATAATTAATTTATTATCTAAAAAAAACATTTTGTATTTATGCTATATAAACATATGAAATTATTTGAAAACATAAGGCTGTGACTTTTGGATATTCAAAAAAGAAAAATGAATTAACTGTATCTTTGCCAATGTCTAGGGCTGCAGGTAAGTAAAGAAATTCTAGATTGTTTGAAGACGAGCTCTGTTCATTGATTCGATTCAACATCTTTGTGATCTGACTATCTTACCCAAACTACATGCAAAGACCACAGGCTTCAGGGATTACAGAAAAATTGGAGGAATTCATCATTAATACATGCTTATAATACCAACAAAATTATTAGTCAACCAATAAATGGAAAAAGACATTAATAGCTAGGTGACTAAAGGCCTGCAAAACTTGTAGTGTCATTAAAAAAATCTATTCTTTCAGTTACAAATTATCATAATTGTGACGTAACTTAATCTTTGAAGTTGAGAGGAGGGCTTTACAATTAAAAACACATTTAAACTATATCTCTAATCACCAGTAATTAATGGGTCTTTTTAACAGCCTCCTTTCAGTAAAAGCATGTGGTTTAAAGCAGAGCTTAGACTTTGGAGGAAGAAATTTATCTTGTTTTCTGTTAATGGACAGTGATTAATAGACAGAGTGGTTTAATTTGATAAAATGAATATTGAAAGCTTTTAGTTGCTTTTAGACACTATTAAATTAAATAGAATATTGTGGTCAGCTTGAGGAAAAAAAAACTCTTGATAGTGTTTACAAAATTATCTATCGCTAAGCCCTAGTTGTAAGTTAACATATTTTCACAATTTGCACACATTCACTTGCTTGTAGTTAAATTCAAAATGAACCTGCGTTTGGCTTATTGCCCCTTGTTGCTATCCAGGCGTGCCTGGACTTGTCTCTTTAATTGGAGCCTAAAGACACAGAGACGCAGCGGTCTATTCACATCACATCAATTAAATTCTTGTGACGTCCTCTGAGCGAGAGAAACAAGGAGTGGACTCAACCTCTGAATAGTTCTTACTACTGTACAAACTACACAATAGAAAATGGAAATGGAAAATATATGGTGGTCATATAATACTGAAATTATTCTTAAAATATCAATATGCAAAACATATTAATGATATTGTCTAAATAAATAATAAATGATAACAAGTAGGACTCTAGTCGACAATAATTTTTTGTCGATCAAAGACATGTCCTGCTGATCAATTAGTTTACTAAAAAGGAGCATAGAAAAATAGTCTTGAGTGGATTGGGTCAGAGACAGATATTCTTGCACAGGAGTTCATACAAAAACAACTAATGCAGAAAAAAGCA
Source organism: Periophthalmus magnuspinnatus (assembly GCF_009829125.3). NCBI lineage: Eukaryota > Metazoa > Chordata > Actinopteri > Gobiiformes > Gobiidae > Periophthalmus > Periophthalmus magnuspinnatus. Next base: position 18,639,455 of record NC_047126.1, read on the forward strand.
CTAGGAAACAATATACTTGTATAAAGATGTATTCAACATTTGAATCATAAGTTTAATAGTTTTTTCATATATATACCCCAAAAAAACAAAAACTAAACCAACTAAAATCTTTCCAAATCTTCAGCTCACTCACTCACTTACTGTTGTCCTTATAAATAAAATGATTTGTCAACTAATATAAATTTTGGTAAACTATGTCAATTAATCGATCAATGGAGTCTAAAACTGAAATTTGTTGTAAAAAAGGGCATTTTTAAAATGATATTTCTGCACTTTTGTGATTTTAGTGCCGTATTGCCTGAATGGAAAACACTCTATACCACAATTTTCCTCCTATTTGTGATTTTTTTAATTTTTTTTTTTATGATATTGATACTTGTTCTAGTGAGTGTCTAGTTAGTTTAGTCTCGATTACTGTATTGATCATTTTGACAAGCCCACCCATATGTAATAGGCAATTGGTGAGGATTGATGGTCTTTTGATGGGTCTTTTCTAAAGCACTTTTTTTCACCAGGGACGCCATGATTGTATTGGGTAAAATAATTAAACTTAACCCCTCGACCTCTATGCTCCATCAGTGATCTCCTAAAAGGATCAAGCCAAACATCAACGGAAAATGCTGACACAAATTACAATCAGAATAAAGAAAGGAGTTTAGTCATGATCCAAGAAGACCCTTTGCATTTAAGGTGCACTATGTAACCTTTCTTGTGCTATGTAACATTTTGAGATGTTATTGCTTTGCATGGAATGTTCCAAAATATAAAATACATTTTTTTGAACAACCTACATTCTTACTATGGATGAGATCACCTCTCCACTGATCTGACCCGTAACTTGGCCCAGTGGTGTTACTTGCATAATTGTCTCCATGGAGATAAGTTTAGGCCTACTGTGAAACATTCCAGGCATAGCAATAACTTCTCCGTGGAGGGGAGTAATTCACCGACCGTTCATCAAAAAGTTGCATAGTGCAAGTCAATTTTCCTCATTTACTGTACAAAGTTTTGTTAAGTCCAGTTCAGTTGTTGCTATAAAAATTGGTCTCCTCTTTTTCTGTGTTTACAGGTGACACAATCGACAAATCAGATTGTGATGAACTGCGCTGACATCGACATCATCACAGCCTCGTTCTGTCCACAGGGAGCAGAAGGTCGGTCTGTTTGAAACACTGAATCAAGTTTTACAAGTATTGTAATTAGATTTGCAATATATGTTTTAAAGTAGGATTAATTTCAGAGTGCACATTGTGAACAACTCCATTAACATTTAAGACTGTAAAAAGACACATTCTGTGATCTAATTGTAGTCTTTTTAATTTGGTCATCCCAAAATTTGTATATTTATATCATATTTTGCAGTACTAGTTTACTAGTTTAAATTTCTCTGTCTTGCATCGTGGAATAAGATTTTTTTTTTTTGCGATTCCGACTAGTAGCCAGCCCACTCCTTGCACTTGCATGGGAGAAGAGTCCTACTGTGCCTGGCTGGTAGACTGCAGAGCCACCAGATGTACCTAGCGGCTAAAGATCAAACTAGTGACACCAACCACTGAGCTCTGTCCATTCACTTAAACTGGCAGCCATGTTCAAGCCTTAGAATGCCATAATGATAAAAAGTATTTTCAAGGTTACTCTTTTTGAGTTCACCCAATATCTTTGAGTTTCCACTTATCAGTTTTAATATAAATAAGTTAGGTTTATCATTAAGTTTTTAATATATTCAATGTGCTTTTCTTTTTTGTTTTTGTAGAAATTAACGCCACAGGTTTCAACTATCAAAATGAAGATGAGAAAGTCACCCTGTCATTTCCCAGTGCGCTACAGAAAGGTGGAGGCTCTTTTGAATACACCTATTTAATATCCATTTACTTTTCTGAATACGTTTCCAAACTCTGTACTATATTTTTGTGCTCCAGGGTCTGGCACCTTGAAGATCGACTTTGTGGGAGAACTCAACGACAAAATGAAAGGATTCTACAGAAGTAAATACACAACGGCGGCTGGAGAGGTCCGCTATGCCGCTGTCACACAGTTTGAGGTAAGACAAGAAACAACCATCAAAGTTATAGCTATTTTGGGACTATGCATTCAGTTTTAATAGTGTACATAAATTCATTGCATAATTTTTTTTCTGACTTGTATGAAAAGGTTAGATTGTGATGACAAGGGCTTTTAAGAACATTTAAAGAAGGGCTGAGCAGCTAATGGATGTCAAGATTTGATCAGCCTGGGTCTACAGCCAATCCTCAGTAAGAGCTTGTGGTTTGCTGCAGAGTTCAGACTTTGGAGAGTGAAACTGAACTAGTCTTTCGTGCTCATGTTTAGGAAATTATGATTGACAGCCATTTATATTTGTTTTAATATTTTTTTATTATAAAATCTAATTGGAAATTGTAAGTGTTCAATTCATGAGGAACATTTTATTAACCTAGCCCTAATTAAAACTTCAACTTTTAAATTTTCCTATCTGCCTTTTTTTGGTAGGACTGCAAGATTAATTGCTGTCAAATTAAAGTTGTAATTTAAATGGCAACAACTGGCAAATCGCAAAAGACTACATTTATTTAAGTAACATAATTTTCTCTGCAAACAACAAAAAACCCTGTCTGCCTCATTCTCTCTGTCAGTGTATCATTTCATAGTTTAGTCTTCTCTCATTTAGAATGCTTTTGGATGTGTTAAAAAGTGGGCTTTGAACAGAGTCCTACTATAAATTGCAAATCTAATCACTATTGCAGTGCTTGTCCGAAAATTAACAGCATTTCAAATTTTATTTGATTTGCTCTTTCTAGCTTCACTGCTGTTGTCTTTCAGGTTAAGGTTTCATGTTTATTTTACTAGCTGTCCATCCCTGTTTTATGAGATCTGCTTGTCCCCAATCCTCTTCTTTTATTTAAGCAATTCGTCATGCATGTAAACATGTTTGCCACTTTCAGCACGGCTTCATACCTGAACTGGTTCTGAGGTGGAGCACAGTGCACCACAGAGAAACAAAATATGCATGTCACAATAATTAATACGTAGACTTTTTGTTTAATAAGTGAAAGCTGGAGGAATACTTTTTGGCACTTTATATTCATCATGTGTAAATTTAGTTTGCCAACATTTACCGTAAATTTCGGACTACAGAGCGCACCTTGATATAAGCCGCACCAGCTAAATTTGAAGAGAAAATCAATTTTGTACATATATAAGCCGCACCTGAATAAAAGCCGCAGGTTTTCATATTGTAACATGAGATATTTACACAGAAAGACGGTGCACCGACACGCTTTTTTTTAAACTGTGCCTGAAAATTGGCACCAACACGACAACAACACGGGATGAACACATCTGCAGGTTTAGAAAATAAAGCTGCACCAACACGGAAAATCTGCTTTTATTTCCTCTGAAAACTTTTGTCGTCTTTTTACATTGACCAAGTTGGATTCATTGATGTCGAGCTTACGTGCAGTGGCTCTATTTCAGGGGTCGGCAACTCGCGGCTCCGGAGCCGTATGCGCCTCTTTCAGCCTCATACTGCGGCTCTGCGTGGCTTGGGAACTAACACAGACACAGCTCACAGTCCTGCGTAAAGAGCCCTGATTTTCAGACGTTGTGCGCACAGGGGTCAGGAGCAACTTTGGCCCGTCCCTAATGACACACTAATAAGCTCGTCCATAGATGTATCATGAAAATCCTGCTGGAAATCGCCACAGAAATCTATTTGATGTAGTAGCAAGTATATTATCTGCTCTTGTCTCCGCGGTGACGTATCACGTATAACACATCAGACACGACGCACAAAAGTAGAGCCACAAGCGAGTGAAAATGAGCCAAAACAAAAGTCTTTGGAGATCTTTTTAACAAAGGGGAAAAGGACAACTGAGGAGCCAGAAGAAGAGACTACGACCTCCAAGAAAAAGAAAGATAAATTTAACAGACAATGCCTACTTAAAATCTGGGTTTGTCGCTACAGGTGACTCACGCGCACAGTCCGCTCTGCGTAACATACGGGAAAAGCAAATAAGGCAATGAAACCTTCAAAACTGCTTTGGCACATGGAGAATAAGCACCTGGGATTAAACGATACGCTACGAGTTTTTTTGTTGTTGTTTTTTTAAAGAAACTGCGGAGTAGAGTAGACATAATCACATAATCAGCGCGATGCATGATGCAGCGGTTTGGTGAGTTGTATTTTTTTAATGCACTTAAGTTGTTTTTGCCATATTTATCTGCCACGTGTAGAAGGCTTGTCCGTGAAAGTAAAACCTACATTATTCCGTTACATTATTGTTATTATACAGTGTTATCTTCATTTTAGATGTCAAAAAGTATTTGCGGCTCCCAGTGTTTTATTTTATGTGGAAAGTGGGTCCAAATGGCTCTTTGCGTGCGTGTTAAAGGCCGACCCCTGCTCTGTTTCCTTTCTGTTTCTTTATCTTAAAAACTGCATCATATCCATTTCATGATGCGCAAAATGATCGTTCAAAATCAAAACTAGTGAATTCTTCAGAGCAGAATCTTTCCCCACGTCTGTCTCACTTTTACGTTTACAGCTAGAGAGCGCCCCCCAGGGTCCGTTATCCAGTAAAATTCCATATATAAGCCGCACTGCTGTAAAAGCCGCAGGGTTCAAAGCGTGGAAAAAAAGTAGCGGCTTATAATCCGAAATTTACGGTAAACTGTAAGGGGTCAAATAATTAACATCTATGACTCATTAAAGCCCTACCATCTAACTTTTAGGTCAAAAATTATAAAAAGAAAGCATGTTTTTCCATGTTTTTTATATTTCACTATGTAAAAACATTCATCCTTACTATGAGCGGACTTGGCCTGAAGGAGAGCCTCTTCTTCCGGCTTGTTTCCATGGAAAATTGTTCCTTTGTCTATAACATTCCCATGGGTTGCTTAAAGTTCATGTATCTTCATGGAAAATGTTCCAAATTATAGTTTCTACTTTATATTTCCGTGTAGTCATGCAGGCGATGTGCCACCTCCACAAAGCTTCATAGTATTGCTTTAATAATACTTACGAATAAACATTAGTATGCTATTTATTTATTTTTTATAAAATTTGGGGTGTTTGTTAAATAGTATAGTTTATTGTGATATTTACTGTACCAATATATTAGACATTAGAAATTTCCCTCTTTTTGACACTTGTTTCATACCCGCTCTGTCTCTTTGAGGCTGTAGTGTCATCTGTCCTTTTGCAAGTGAAAACAGGCCTCACCCACTGATTAAAATGCAAGTTGGAATGCCCTTCAATGATTTGCCTTATAACTAACTCAACTGTTCAGTGATAGTTTTTACCTTGAGCTGTATTTCTTTCCACCTTCTGTAGCAGATGCTGAGATGTTCATTATTCCATTTTGCATGGTTTGCATTTTTTATGGAGATGCTGATACCAGTGCTAATAACATAACAGCTTTAACTACTTTTATTTATGGAAAGTTGACTGCATCTTTTTTCATGGTTGTAAATGTTGTCATCGAAATGCACACATGTAAAAATACCTGTGTGTAGTGACAGGTGTGACCTGCATTTAGAAAGTTATGAAAAGGCTTGAACAAAGAAGCTGTTGTGCTTAATGGTTGATTGATGATTGGTTTGTGAATAGCCTGTAACTGACTTTTATTACAAAATGTGTGAACCAGGTAAAGCTAAAATTATGGATGTCTCAATAAAACAGTTTTATTAAAGCTTTTTCATGTAAAGCACAAAATTTAGTTTTTATTATTTATCTAGTAATTATATTTTTGTCTAATTAAAATGGTTAAAAATGACAAAACAAGCTTCTTAAAAATAAAATGAACAGAAACAAGGGTATAAAGTGATATTTCTGCAGGTTTGTGGTCCATTCATGTTTTGTGCTAGACTTGAACCTCAACCGAGATATTTACAGGCACATTTTAGGTAATTTCTGATGCATTGTTAAAATACCACCTAAATTTTGTTATTGAGATAATGCAATATTTTGTAAATATTCTCAGTTTTGCATTAATAATATAATGATTATTTTTCTCTCCAGGCCACAGACGCACGCAGAGCTTTCCCGTGTTGGGATGAACCTGCCATCAAAGCCACCTTTGACATCAGCCTGATCGTCCCCAAGGACCGCGTCGCCTTGTCAAATATGGTACTCCTCACATTTGTACTTTAAAACACAGATACTGATCTTAATCTTAAAAATTCATGAGCTCAGCAGTAACGTGGGTAGTAGTGTTGTCACAAATCAATACAAAAAATCCAATGCTATTTCCATAGTAAGGAAAGGACTCTGTACTGATTTCAATACCATGATAATAAAAACAACGAATTACATTCTTTTTTAACAACCCTACTGAGAACCACAACTATATTCAAATCTTTGCGCTGACATTCTCCTTTCCAGAGCAGCTTACATAAGAGAGGGAAAAATACCAGTGTAAAACCTCTGGCTAATGTTATACTTCTACTTTAAAGGACCTTTGTGGACATGAAAGCCGGACAAGATGAGTCTGAAAATGTCTGAATTTTGCATCAAACTGGCATCAGAAAACCTCATCTGGTTCATATAAAATGCAATGGTGCCCTTAGGCTCAAAAGAACAGCGGCTTGAAGTTAAATTTGGCATCAGAGCTTCACATTTGTGTTTAGTCATTCATGAACATGTTTTCATTTCTCTTCTGAATCTGAAATTTGAAACTGAAATATTTCAGTATTCTTGCATTATAGCTGTTTTATTGTAGCTGTCTCGAAAATGACTATATTGAAGTACTGTTTTTAGGCTCAATTCATCCTGCTATATAGTTGTGTGAGTGGCATAAAATTCTGATGTCATGATTTTAGACGGAGGGCAGGGGCTTAACTCTATGGGGAGAAATATCCAAACACAAACCTTATGAATCTTATGGCTTGAAGTCCTTTCAATTGACAACAATCATGTCTTCAGAATAATGGCCCTTTCTGAAGCAATTATTTCTTTTTTGTTTATGCTGAAAGAGAAGATATCAGATATATAGGTCCAGTAATTACATAAATATTAACCATAAATCATGTCAACAACTCTACAATGTGACAGTTAAACAACAAATTATACTACAGAATTCTGACCTGTCCTCCAGCTCAGTACTAAACTATAATGACTATAAAAGTTGAACACAACCTATATTACTTATTGAGATATTTTCTGTAGCAATATAACTTCAAAATTGGCTATTGTGAATGGCCTAGTAGTTGTTGCTATTTCTTTAAGTAAGCAGACCTCAGACATTTAAAAACATTTTTAAGATTGAAGTTTACAAAATTGTAGCTTGAATTTTCCATTGGTCATTTTCCATTACCCCCAAACTTAGTTCAGACTTGACAAACCTATAAAAGTACTTCAGATGCCAATCAAATTACATTTTTAAGAAAAGGAAACAAGACATCCAAGAATGTCCTATTTCTTTTTTACAAACTTGTGAACCTAAAACCTGTAGTAACAAGTCCTTGTTACTACAGGACACCCTAAATCACCCTTATTAATTATCCATTATGGGCAACTCTAACTTGTGTGATATATTGGGTTGTCACAAAACAGCAACAAAACCCACAACAAAAAGTGTGATATATTGCTGAAGTAAATATAGACGATAAACGATAATATTGAAACTAATTTATTGAGTGACACAAAAACCCAAGAGCAGATTTAAACCATAATAACTATTCTAAATCTACCGTATTGTTTAAAAAATAAAAAAAAAAATAGCAGAATGAAACACTAGTAATTAGTTTGCATCTGTAATGATTCATAGAAATTATTAATTCAACCTCCTATGGCTCAAATCTTATTATATAGCCAAAAGAATAACCAAATATTTCCCAGTAGTGCAAAAAAAGTACACATGATAAAAATTTAAATTTTCAATCTTTTTCCTTACTTTGGAATTCAACTTTTTTAGTAAGTTCTTAGTTCTAAGTTCTTAGTTTTTAGTAAGTTCATAACATCACTAGTGCAAAGAGGCCTAGCCAATGGTGCCAAGGAGCTATGCTCGATTGTCCCACAGCAGCCGTGGCTACATTGAGGCCTGAGTGAGACTAAGGATTAATGCAAACATAAAATGGAAATAAAACATATTATATTTGCTAAATCTCTGACCACACAACATTAGTTTTAATATGGAAACAGCTGTACAAAAGCTGCTGACATTTAGCCATCCTCATACTTTGTGAATACTATTCCCTGAGCCAGTGCAGTGACCTTTACAGTCTGGCCCGGAAAATGGAGCCACTTTGTTTGAGCGCAGGCTGACGCAACATGATAATCCACTCCAAAATATAAAGTGAGGAAGCTTATTTCAACTATCAAGGCTGCTAAATGTCACCATTGATTTTTTTTTTTTTTTTTTTTAAATGAGTTTGATGTGGCAGTAAAATTGTCCATACAAAGCTCAATACATATTTTTTAGGGAGTTAAAGGTGTACTATGTAACTTTTCTGGTGGAGAGTTTGCCAATCCTCGAAAAGGATTGGCAAGAACTGGAATCGAAAAACTTCAAAAAAGTTCGTTCAGTGCCAACTGTTGTTTCCTTGACTTTAAATGCCCGTGTCAATGACCCAATACATACACCACAAGATCAGCTTTGTGCTCTGGTTCATTTGTTTGCTAATTGATTTTGAGGTATAACTGGATATTGTATATCCTAGTACTTTAAAATATTAAATTGATATAGGCATAAAATAATTCAGGGATTGAAAAGGATTTTCCTAATAATATTGACCATTAATTTACATAAAAGAACCAGTATTGAAAAGAAAGTATTGTTAAGGTACCGGTACCGAAAAAAATCAATGGTGCCCAGCCCTAGTTACAGGTCACATCTGTGCAGAGGGGACCCCCAACACAGTAAGAATGAATGTTTTTCAAAGTAGTTGCTAATGAATACACCTGTAATTTATTAAGAGCAAGATGGATATGTTAAATGCCATACTGTCAAACATTCCAGGCAGAGCAAAGAGACGAGCAGGTGTTTCCTCAAAATATACAGCCCTAATGGGCTAAAGCGCAGGCTTCTTCATTGTGGCACACTTGCTGTATATAAACCACCACCTGGACATTTTATCCACAAAGCTGCTTAAAAAACAAGAAATAAGTTTGGGACAGAGAATTTCCATAATTGTTTGTTATCTGGTGTTGCTTTAGACCTTGATAGTCCTGATCTATACCTGGTTTAGTCCTGGTTAGTCTTGTTTTTAGTTATTGGTCTGCAGTGGTCATTAATATGTGTCTGAGGTTAGACCTGGTTTACTAATTTGTCCTTGAATAGTTTTGGTTTATTGCAAGATACTACATACGGACTCTGGTCAGTATCTAGTGGTCCCTGTAGAAAGAACCATGTTGAGTTGGCAACCAACAGACTACTGTAGATTTTGACAGGAATCATAATGAAACAAAAGCTGGATCTAATGAGACTTAAACCTTAAAGCAGACCTTTTATACAAAATCAACTCTTCAGAGCTTTTAACAATGTTATAGCTGTTTCTCCTTACCATTTACTCACCCAAAGTTCTATTTGGAGTGGTTTGAGCAATATTTAATTACATATTTTGAAGATGCCATTTTGGTGATCAACTCCTGTGGTGATGTAAATGGGCCCACTTCTCTGTACTTATTTCTGCTCCAATTAAATTTTGTTAATCAGTGATACACATACAATTTGGCAGCTCATGTACCGGTAGTCCTTTTGGCTACTCGCTTGCATGATGTGCAGCTATCTGTTGGAGGTGGTGACACCTGCGGGACTCTTTGTTGTGATGATCTTTACAGAGACTTCCAGTTTTCTAAGTGAAAAATTCCAGATTATAGCACAATAATCCACGGGTGTCATAGATTACAACTACCGGTATATAGCACTCTCAAGCACAATATGTCCTCTTTAATGTATTCTTATATGCAAACATGTAAAATGACCGGGACAAGGCATTAAAGGTTTACTTTTCAGATCAATACAGTGAAACTGCTGCAGACAATAAATACATTTATCTTTGACTTTACTTTATTTACATTGCAAACACTAGGGACAGACAGTAATAAATCCCCACTTTTAAACTCACAATAAAAACATGTAGTAGAAATGTGTTTTACTCATTATAATCATTAACTACTATATGGTGTGACAGTGACAGTGAAGCTACATTCTTGTCTCTTATTATGAAAGACTTCATTTGGACTCTGGCCCAGAGCAGTCCCATTGTAAAATCATTCACCTCTGAAAATAAACTAGTGTTTGCTACTGTGTGAGCTGCTGGGCTGTGGTCACTTCAAAACAAAGGGCTGTGTTTGTGTAGCTGTAAAAGGGTATTAAAGCGAACAGTCACGGAGGCTGAACTGTGAACTGTTTAACATCTGTCATTCATGCGTCAGACTATTGGTAAAAAGAGTAAAGCACTGATTTGTCTAAATGTATTGTTGAGTGTGGCATAACTATTTAAGTAGTGGCATATGCTACTATATCGATATATTACTTACCGCTATAAATATATATTTATATAATTTTATGGGTCCTCTGCCTGTTGCAACAAAAAAATGTATCACTATGTAGGCCTGTCATGAAAATTGACTTACCGTTCAATACATGATAGATGGAACAATCATTTTTGGGGGTCAGTATGGTTATTATGGGGACTTTTTCTTTGTACTGATGGGAAATATTTAACTATTTTTCCGCAATAAGATTTGAGCTGTGGACGGTTGAATTAACTTTTATGTCTATATTATCACTATTGATACTAAACTAATTAAGTGTTGCATTCTGTTATTAAGTGTTGCACTCTGTTTTTTATTTATTTATTTTTTTACAGTATTGTACATTTAGAATACTCAAAGATAATTCTGCTTCATAGTTTGGTTTCAATATTATGATTTATCGTCTATATTCACCAATGTATCGCACTTCAGTGACAGGCCTATCACTATGGCAACAGTCCTAATTAGCCGTCATGGATATTTTACAAGATAATTTTGTGACAATGCTACACTATTGTTGCTTTTTTAAAGAAGAGAAACTCGTTTATTCAAGACATTTGGCATATTCATTGGTTTGATTATTAAAATAAACGTTCATATTAAGTTTGTGCAGGCAGTGCTTAAACAAAGAAATACTTGATAAAAATGGCGATATATTGCTAGGTCTGTCATGATAATTACTATATCAACTTATCGTTCAATGTATGAAAGTCGGAACAAAATTTTTTGGGGTCAGTGTTTATTGTTGCACTACTGGGAAACCTTTGGTTATTTTTTTAAGATTTCAACTGTAAAAGGTTGAATCCATAACTTCTATGACTCATTACAGATGCAAACTAACTACTGAAGTCTTTAATTCTGCTCATAATGGTTTTGTTGGGTTTTTTTTTTTTTTATAATATTGTAGATTTAGAACAGTTTTTGTGGTTTAAATTTGCTCTTGGGATATTGTGTCAGTGGCATAAATTTGTTGCAATATTATCGTTTATATTTACTTCATTGTGACAGTTCTATATATTGCAGAGTATCATGTACAAAATATTTATCACATGTATTACAAAATCCAGATATTATTGTATTGTGAACCATGCATCTTGTGTCGTATCAAACAGTTAGGGACCCTGTGATTCCCAGCTTAAAGTAAAATGACAGTTTAAACAATGATTAACATCATATCCCAATTGTCAAGGACCCATATTGGCAGCCAAATGTAGTTTCCAATCAGCATGTATGGGGAGTGAGTCTCACTCTTGGTCTCACTCATCTTGTCCCAGTTTCAAGGGGAAAAGACACATGCATTATTTAGTTTTTAGGCAACTAGACTAATTAGACCCAAGTAAATGAATAGATTTTTGTCTCCATTTGTCCAGAATGTGATCGATCGAAAGCCATATCCAGAAGATGAGAACTTGGTGGAGGTGAAGTTTGCCACGACCCCAATCATGTCCACATACCTGGTGGCCTTTGTCATCGGAGAATACGACTTTGTGGAGAGCCAGTCCTCCGATGGAATCACAGTCCGGGTCTACACTCCTGTGGGGAAGGCTGAGCAGGGAAAGTTTGCACTGGAGGTGAGTGGATTTCAGCATGTTGAAGGGATAACAGGATTTATCAATTTAATATTTTACTACACTGTAACTTTCAGGTGGCCTGCCACTACCTGTTTGCATATGTCCAATAATGTCATTGCTTTGCCTGGAATGTTCCACAGCATGGCATTAAAGTTGTCTGTCTTACATTTATTTTGTTTAAAACACTGGTGGGTTCACCTGCTCATGCGCATTGAGTTAGATCCTTTTTATGCCAAACTGTGGAACATTCCAAACAAAGCAATAACATCTCCTCGGAGACGGGCAGGTAGCCCCACCAGAAGTTTTATATTGCACCTTTAAGACTTTAACACTCTGGTACGAAACAAAGTTGCTTGCAAAGTAATAGATTTGGGAAAACTTGTCATTAAATTTGTAAATTAATATATAATTTTTATCACATTGGTTCTTTACCTACAGTATATGCATTGAAACATGCATATAAATGTAATGATACACATCATATAGGTAGAAAAATGTTGCCCATGTCATTAGAATCATCACTAAAATAATATCTTGTCTTTTCCAGGTCGCTACCAAGACGTTACCTTTTTACAAAGACTATTTCAATGTTCCTTATCCATTGCCTAAGATTGATCTTATAGCTATTGCTGATTTTGCTGCTGGTGAGTACTGGTCTTTTTTATTTTTACTTTCATTTCATTTATCTCTAAAACCTATGAATTTTACCTTTACTGTTTTCAGGTGCCATGGAAAACTGGGGCCTTGTAACATACAGGTAATAACATGTCGAAGTGTCTGTTAAAAGACATAAATCTCATCAAATATTATGTTTTTAGTTTTGCAGTGAGCTTTTTGGTCAGACTCTGGGCACTTCAGATGTTGATGTCAGTGTATGCATGGCTGAGTTGAGCAATGACAAACTTATGCTCTGGTAACTTAAAGAATTCAGGGGAATTGCATTTTGCAGTAATTTATTTTGACATGATTCTTAAAACCTCAAATGTCCCCTGTGCAATCTCATCAAAGTTGTTGTTGCAGTAGTACTAGTAGTAACCGTAGAAGTAGTAGTAGTTGAAGTTGCAAAAACAAAAGTACAGGTGGGCAATACGGCAAAAAATGTATCAATGTTTTCCTTGTATTGGTTGATTATGATTTTTTTTTTGTTCAATTTTTTAATTAAAACACATGAAAACTGCTTTCTATAAACATTCTATGAACATGAACAACGCGAGACAGACAGTGCCATTTCACAGTCAAATTTGTTCCTCCCAAATCTGAGTTCTGCTCCAACCACATGCTTTTACTGACTTTGGCAGTGGACCTCTCAGCTAAAAAGCTCAAAGGAGGTCATAGACAATTTGAAATACTCAAATCTCAATTTGAATAAAAAAAATAAAGTTCAATTGCACAATACAAATTGTATTAATGTTAGGGCAACAATATAGAACTCTGCAGTACATATTATTCTGAAAAGTTGTAATATTATTGAAAATAGGAGGAAGTTTTGAAGTAGAATTATTAGTAGTAGTAGAATTATAAGATAAGAGAACCATTATTTGTCCCAAAATGGGGACATTTGATTGTTGCAACACACAGTTCAATAGCAGTAAGAGAATAGAAATAGGTTCTCAAAAATCAAGATAAATAACTAAAATAGACATTTTACACAGCACTAATGATTTACAATATGTTACTGTATTGCACATGGTTACTACAGGTAGCAATATCTCAACAACTCTATCTTGTACCTTTTTATATTTATAATTTATTTCATGGCAAAGCACTTCAATGATTTTTTTTCAATATACCAGCATTTATAGAATAGAGATAAGGTCTTTTCCGGAGAATGGCGAATGTGAGGCACATATTGTAGGCAGGATATGAGATTTTAATGGCTCTGTTTTTGTGACCAGCTGTTCACCATTCAGAAGAATCGTGATCAGGAACATAAGCAGAATTCTCTCAGCACAGGAGTAACAAGCTTTTCTTAACACCAAACTATTTTGTAAATCCAGTCACTGAGATTTTGGAGACATTATATCTTAGTTTCAAAACATTAATACAATTTAAACACGAAAATGTAACATTAAAGGGTCTTTCTAAATTTTACTTTATTACATAATAAAGTAAAATTTGGTTTGCCACAGTGCAGATATATTGTACAAGCAATAAAGCTGCTGTCTGCACCTAATTTATGAAGCTGTTTCCTTCACAAACCAGGAAGTGTGCTGTTGGCGTGCTAGTTATTGTAAGGAGTGGTGTTTAAAATTGACTGGTTCTGTTTTTCACATTTTTAAAACCAAGTTTAAGAGTAGAAATAAGGTACAATGACTTTGTTTTTGTTCTCATGCTTAGTTTATGTAAATAGCATGCACATCATTCATGTGTTAATCTTAAATTTGTATTTTACAGAGAAACGGCACTACTAATCGACCCTAAAAACTCCTGTTCCTCATCCCGCCAGTGGGTGGCATTGGTGGTGGGACATGAACTGGCTCATCAGTGGTTTGGAAACCTAGTCACAATGGTAAAGACACAGAACTGTATCATTATGTACACCAGTGTTTCTCAAACTGTTGTACACAAGCTCCTTTAGGTGGTACTTGGAAGATCTTCAGTTTGTGAAATTATGCATCTGTATTTAGCGTAATTACAAATGTGTGTTAGCATTATAGCTGAAATACACTACTCTACTTGCAGTTGACAAAAGTGCAGTATAGCATATACCAAGTTGTACCTGATCTTTACCATATTCAAACCATGAAAAACCAAACAAATTTGACTTAATTACATGAAAATATTTGGGTACAGCCTCTTTAACTATTGATAACACTACACTGACCTCTTTGTCCCATGTGTTTTTCTGTGTTTAGGAGTGGTGGACCCATCTGTGGCTAAACGAGGGATTTGCATCGTGGATTGAGTATCTGTGTGTGGACCACTGCTTCCCGGAGTACGACATCTGGACCCAGTTTGTGTCGGCCGACTATACCAGAGCTCTGGACCTGGATGCTCTGGATAGCAGCCACCCCATAGAGGTAGGCATAGAGAATGTAAATAAAATTTGTTAGGCTCACAATGGAGAATTTCACTTGCATAAAATTTCAGTCAATACCTAGACAAAATTTTTAATGGTTAGCCGCATGGTGGCTGAATGACTACCACTCACACATCAGAACCAAAATGGTTCCAGGTTCAATTTCTGTGCAGAGTTTGCATGCTTCTCTCTGTGTCTGGGAGGGTTTCCTGCAGCACTCCGGTTCCCCCCATCAACCCAAAACATGCACAAAAGGAAAATCCTCCAGCTAAGGTAGTCCTGATCAAGCCTGGCTCAAGATCTAGAGGAGGATTCCCAACTGCTCCCAGCGGTATTAAAGGATGCTTAACCTTAAACCTAATCAGTTATTTTTATTGCTCCGAAATGGATAAAAAAAGAAGTGTTTGAAAGTAGCTTTTGAGCAATTAAAAAAAGCCTTTAACTGAATATATGCAATGTGAAAGTTTTAGGTGGAAATTTTAATGATCCAAAATAATTAAAGTTGTTTGTGAAAATGGTCTTGATTTATGTTTCAATGATAGAAAAAAAAGGACTCTACAGACAATAGACATACAGTTTAAAATTTGTTGAAATTAGGTACCAGAAATAAAAGAATTCAAATCAGCTCATTTCAACATTTTGTCACTAACAGACTTACTACTAATGATGAAAGGCGTGCTAAAACTACACTTTGAAGTACAGGTAAAAAAGTTACCCTAGTAAAAGTAACTCATTACTGCCCCCTGTGGTGTCAGGTGAACGTGGGCCACCCTTCTGAAGTAGATGAGATTTTCGATGCCATCTCGTACAGCAAAGGAGCCTCTGTGATCCGAATGCTGCACAACTACATTGGAGATGAGGTTTGGACTGCGCTGATCCCATTCTGACATGGTCTATTACACACTCACCTGTATTTTCTTTTTCTAGGATTTTAGGAAAGGAATGAATGCATATCTGGTGAAGTTTCAACACAAAAATGCAGCAACAGGTACAGAAATATTTGATTATAATCGTGTATTTTTCTGATTGTAAATATGTTTTGTTTTGTTTTTTTTAACAAACATTTGGTCTGATATTCGGTGTTTTTTACTATTTGTGTTTTGTCCTCTTTGAAAATATGTTGCATAAATACAAATTGTTTGAAAAGTAAGTTACTACTCACTTCCTTCATTAAGTAAATTAAAAATAGTTAGACTATGCACTGATAATCAGTTGGATAGACAATATATTTGAAATAGAAAGTGTGTCTCCTTGTGCCAAGTGTTGTCCTGTTGGGCAGGTATTGTACTTTTTATTTTTTTTTATTTTAAATTAATCTCAATTTAATCTCAAATTGTAGCTACTCACTAAACATTACAATTGTCTGTTGATTGGCAAATACATGGCAGTGGCAAAAGTTTATAGTTTAACTACCCGACTAGTTGTTGCGTTGCAAGGAGTGGATAAAAGGGCTTATGCACTGACATCATTGTATTCAAAAATTGCCCCTCAACATTCTGACTGAGTGGCACCGAGTGGCAGAACTATGGGCAGCGCAACAGACAAAATGTGTCTCTTTGCTTTTTATTGCTTCATTTTTGTCCAAGGAGCTTTTGTTTCTGCCTCACAATAATAATTTCCTCAACACACCGGAAAGGAAGGTTATCAGTTCAACTGTATGATCACAAAGTCTGTATCAGTGATAAATGCTCAGGGAGTCTGTGCATGTCCCTGTTGTGTAGCTGTTAACTAGTATTCTACTAATGCTTATTTGATTTTCTTGTTTCAAATGTCAGGTACAAGCTAAATATCTAGCAGAGTTGTAGCTCATTCACATTTTATTTTATTTTTTGAGTTCTTATAGAAGAAAATGTCATCATTCACCATTGACTTTCATAGACATTGCCACTCACTAATAAAGTTCCAAAGGTTGTGATGTCAGAGTAAAAATCTAATGGCTTTGTGTCTTAAGACACCTGCTCACTTGGCATTGCAGGCACCAGTTTGAGCTCACAGGAACAAAGACAGGCCATGCGTCAGCTGATTAAAATGAATAGCAACCGGAGAGTCAGGGTCTTGGGGTCTTATTGCACTTTTGTGCTCACTTATATGCTCTTGTTTTGTCACACCTCGATTATGGTAGCTCACTCTTCTTTGGGCTCAATACAACACAGTCATTCAACTAATACAGAATGCTGCAACAAAACTACTGACTAGGTTCAAAACAAGGGGTATTCAGTGGAATGTATTCCCCCTTGAGCTTAGAACAGCAAGATCCTTTGAGTCATTTAAAACTAATTAAAGGGCTCACCTGTATAGATGCCTTTCTTTGCTGACCTGATTTAAATGTCCTGTGTTATGTATTTTTATATTTTTGCAAGTGTTGTTTTTTTCTGACTGTACTGTATTTTATGTTTCTGTATTTGATCTTTTTTATTAATATGAATATTTTTATTCTGTAAAGCACCTTTTGAGCTTATTTCTATGAAAGGTGCTCTATAAATACATGTTACTTACTTACTACTTACTTGGTCTCTAAAATATAATTATAGCTTGCACATTTTATTTTACCAAACATCTATTGTCTTAGGCCTGAACGAAACCTAGGAAACATATCCAATTAGGATTTTTCTGACAAGCATTGCGATTGCGATTAGTTTTAATAATAGGATTTTGTTCAAAGTTAAAATTTTAAACACATCCAGAAGAATTGTCAAAAGAACTGAAATATGAATCTGACAAACTAATACAAGAATCACGTTTGTACAGATATAAACTACAGGGTTAGCAGTGTTTATGCAGAATAAAATAGACTATATTGTTTGTGGAGCAAATTATAGCACTAATGTCCATTCAGATTTTTATTTGATTGTGATTTATCTTACAGCCTGTGTCTAAATTGTTCATATATAATTTGCATGTGTGTCTCTCATTCAGAGGATCTATGGGAGTGTCTGGAACAGGCCAGTGGCAAACCCATCGCTGCAGTGATGAGCTCGTGGACCAAACAGATGGGGTTTCCAATCATCGTAGTCGACCAGGAACAGGTGCTCAGTTTGACATCTGCTTTTCATAATCTCTGTTCTCATTACACAGGCCCAAAATGGTCCATAAACTCATAAAACACACTAACTGAAACACATTAAGAGGAAATGGTTGAGTATGTTTTGTAGCAGGGTTTTGGACACTGATGTTGGTACCCTATGGACTCATTGTGTACCAAATTACACCCAGAGTTCATGTAGCGGTCAGTAAAGTAGTGTCTGTTAATGGTGATATACCATAATTACAGTCTTATAAATGTGAAAAACAGAACTAGTTCACTTACTGTTTCAGTTATTACCCACTTTCCAAATGCATTTTTAGTATCCTAATTATTTACCATGTTGAGTAGGTCTTTTTTTAATAACTTTCAGAGTGGAATTTTGCACATTTTAACTATGAGCTGCTTTTACTTTATTTCTGTACTGGGGCAAGACAGATTTTGCTCAACCAATTGGGAAAAAATTGGGTATAGACACTTAGACGGATGTCTTTTGGCTCTGACCTTTCAAAGGTTTCACACAAATAAACTATTTTATCATGTCTGTTGAAAGATGCACAATGTGACTTTTTGGTGGGGGATCTGCTACATGTTCGTCTCCATGGAGATTTTATTGCCTTGTCGGAAATAATCCATAGATATTGAACATTGCCTCTATTTTGCACTAGGTTTTGTTTCTTAAAAATACCTTGGAACTCATTAATTCTTGCTCTCCACAACTTTAATTGGTGGTTTCTATGGAGATATATTAATTACATCTCCATTAAGATGAGCAAGATCCTCTCACCAGAAAAGTTGCAAAGTTCACTTTTACTGGTACTAGATTATATATTATTTAGGTGTTTTCAAATAATTTTGGAAAACGTAACCTGCATTGTATCGATGTAAGTTTGTTAAACCAAAACAATTTTTGAAGGAGCACTATGTAACTTTTCATCATTTAACGTACATATGTCAATGGAGACCAGCAGCTGTCACAAGGTCAAGTTAAAGGTCAGATCTGTAGAGAGGCAACACAAATTGCTTTACAGAATAATTTAAGAGAAGAGTACAGACAACGTCCTTTCATATGCACAACTAAACAACAACTTTGAGCCTGGATTTGAACTTATATTATTTGTGTTGTTTTTTTGTTTTTTTAACTAGCAAGGAGAAGATCGTATTTTAAAGATCACCCAGAAGAAGTTTTGTGCCAGTGGGCCGCAGAGTGAGGCTGTAGAGGGAGAATGTCCGAACTGGATGGTCCCGCTCAGTATCTGCTCCAGTGAAGATGCCAAATGCACCAAACTCAAGGTCCTGCTGGACAGACCCGAGACCACCATCACTGTGAGCGGAGTGGGACCTGACCAGTGGATCAAGGTGAGTGCAACAGGCACCCGGGGACATGTACAGAGTGTTATAATGGAGCTCAACAGATTCTGTTAAACCAGTGGAGATTTTTAAATGTGCAGGCATTCCAGTAAACAGCAAAGGTATTCTGATTCTTTGGTGTGATAAAGGTTTTTTAAAGAAAATTGAATTCTGTCAATGGGACAAAACTGAACTGAAGAAGCTACATGGATGAGTGGTGAATACCCTAATGGTGTAACATATTCACTCTTCAACTTTTATCCAGTTGACAGTTTATAAATATATATTATTATATATATATTGTTTTCTTTTGATAGGATTGCTGCTTTCCCTCTAAAATGTTTTTGACAGTATTTAATTTAAAAGGTGATTCCAGCTACATTGCTTTTTAAGTCTATTTAATTCCTGTTATGTTCTTCCTTTCTTCCCAGATAAACCCGGGCACAGTAGGCTTCTACAGGATCCAGTACAGTTCGTCAATGTTGGAGAGTCTCCTCCCGGGGATCAGGGACCTGAGTCTGCAGCCTGTGGACAGACTGGGGCTGCAGAACGATCTCTTCTCTCTGGTAACGAGAGCATTACTTTAGGCTCAATACAACACAAAGGGAATACATGTTGTGAATAGGGATATAAGAATAGTGTGATATTACTCATTATTATCCAAGCACAATGAAACAGAAACGTTATAATTATAAAAGTGAATGAGCTAATGAATGGGATGAATAAATTATACAATGCAGTTACATTCAGTCAAGAACAATTCACACTGTCCTGTTTCTGACCCAAACAGACTCGTACAATATCACACATGCACAATACAACTCCTCAACACATCAGTGTGGCATCTATTACATCAGTCAGTAGCTTACAAAAAACACAGTATACCAGTGTTACACACTTTTCACAGTGTGTGGCGTTGCACACTCATTATCAGTGCTGGCGGGTTTGGTTATTCTAAATTCCACAGGAAATGTTGTATAGCTTGTTAGGCTTTTTAGTTCAGTCAGGAGATTGTTCCACTAATTTATTGTGTTATAAGAGACGGCTGTTTGTGCAAATTCAGTTTTGCATTTGGTGTGTTTTGAATGAACAGGGCTCTCTCTCTGAACTACTAAACATTTGTTAAATCTTAATCCTTTGGAAATAACTCTTAAAATTGCACTAGAACATTGCCAGGGCATTTATAGAGAAAAGTAATATGTCTACATTTCCACTGGCATCCTTGAAAAATTACAATAAATATTGTAAGTGAGGTGAGATTTTGTAATAGTAAATATTGTGTTTTACCCAAAGAGTATATTGTAAAAGCAGCACTTTGTGTCAAAATCAAACTGCTCCACACGGCATCAAATGATAAAATATGGTATCTTTTGTAAACCAAGAAGTAAAAGGTGTAATTTACGGATTGACTGAGCTTTGGGAGTTCATCCCAGTTTAAGTTTACAGTATGAAAAAAGTTAAAGCTAAAGCTGTGCACGCAGCCCTGCCCAAAATGAATGCATAACAATAATGAATTCTAAAGGGTTTGTGAGAGATGAGAACTAGTAGAATAAATTTAAATAATACCGTAAATTTCGGACTACAGAGCGCACCTTGATATAAGCCGCACCAGCTAAATTTGAAGAGAAAATCAATTTTGTACATATATAAGCCGCACCTGAATAAAAGCCGCAGGTTTTCATATTGTAACATGAGATATTTACACAGAAAGACGGTGCACCGACACGCTTTTTTTTAAACTGTGCCTGAAAATTGGCACCAACACGACAACAACACGGGATGAACACATCTGCAGGTTTAGAAAATAAAGCTGCACCAACACGGAAAATCTGCTTTTATTTCCTCTGAAAACTTTTGTCGTCTTTTTACATTGACCAAGTTGGATTCATTGATGTCGAGCTTACGTGCAGTGGCTCTATTTCAGGGGTCGGCAACTCGCGGCTCCGGAGCCGTATGCGCCTCTTTCAGCCTCATACTGCGGCTCTGCGTGGCTTGGGAACTAACACAGACACAGCTCACAGTCCTGCGTAAAGAGCCCTGATTTTCAGACGTTGTGCGCACAGGGGTCAGGAGCAACTTTGGCCCGTCCCTAATGACACACTAATAAGCTCGTCCATAGATGTATCATGAAAATCCTGCTGGAAATCGCCACAGAAATCTATTTGATGTAGTAGCAAGTATATTATCTGCTCTTGTCTCCGCGGTGACGTATCACGTATAACACATCAGACACGACGCACAAAAGTAGAGCCACAAGCGAGTGAAAATGAGCCAAAACAAAAGTCTTTGGAGATCTTTTTAACAAAGGGGAAAAGGACAACTGAGGAGCCAGAAGAAGAGACTACGACCTCCAAGAAAAAGAAAGATAAATTTAACAGACAATGCCTACTTAAAATCTGGGTTTGTCGCTACAGGTGACTCACGCGCACAGTCCGCTCTGCGTAACATACGGGAAAAGCAAATAAGGCAATGAAACCTTCAAAACTGCTTTGGCACATGGAGAATAAGCACCTGGGATTAAACGATACGCTACGAGTTTTTTTGTTGTTGTTTTTTTAAAGAAACTGCGGAGTAGAGTAGACATAATCACATAATCAGCGCGATGCATGATGCAGCGGTTTGGTGAGTTGTATTTTTTTAATGCACTTAAGTTGTTTTTGCCATATTTATCTGCCACGTGTAGAAGGCTTGTCCGTGAAAGTAAAACCTACATTATTCCGTTACATTATTGTTATTATACAGTGTTATCTTCATTTTAGATGTCAAAAAGTATTTGCGGCTCCCAGTGTTTTATTTTATGTGGAAAGTGGGTCCAAATGGCTCTTTGCGTGCGTGTTAAAGGCCGACCCCTGCTCTGTTTCCTTTCTGTTTCTTTATCTTAAAAACTGCATCATATCCATTTCATGATGCGCAAAATGATCGTTCAAAATCAAAACTAGTGAATTCTTCAGAGCAGAATCTTTCCCCACGTCTGTCTCACTTTTACGTTTACAGCTAGAGAGCGCCCCCCAGGGTCCGTTATCCAGTAAAATTCCATATATAAGCCGCACTGCTGTAAAAGCCGCAGGGTTCAAAGCGTGGAAAAAAAGTAGCGGCTTATAATCCGAAATTTACGGTACTTACTCCTTCCATGGCTTGAAAATCAGGTACCCCAGCTTTAGCTTACTATTAAATATATTTTGTTTCTATCCTCTTGTCCCTCCAGGCACGTGCGGGGATGATCAGCACAGTGGAGGTGTTGAAGCTGATGGAGGCATTTGTGAATGAGCCAAACTACACGGTCTGGAGTGACCTGAGCTGTAACCTGGGCGTGCTCTCCTGTTTGCTCTCCCACACAGACTTCCACGAGGAGATCCAGGCCTTCATCAGAGA
Source organism: Periophthalmus magnuspinnatus (assembly GCF_009829125.3). Lineage (NCBI taxonomy): Eukaryota > Metazoa > Chordata > Actinopteri > Gobiiformes > Gobiidae > Periophthalmus > Periophthalmus magnuspinnatus. The sequence continues at coordinate 18,662,263 of NC_047126.1, forward strand.
CCTCTTTACCCCCATCGGACAGAAGCTGGGCTGGGAATGCAGACCTGGGGAAGGTAACCTTCAACCTGGACACTTGACCACCAAAATATCTTATGTGAGCTAGGGTAGTACTTAGATAGTTTGCAACCATGGCCATATTTTTGTCAATGCCAGATGTGGAGTGAATGAAAAATGCATGAAATTGTAAATCATGTATTGAAATAATCAAAATCATGTTCAGTTTGAATGGGCCGACTTGTACAAACCTGTTCTGAAATGCATAGCTAGATACATTCATTCATCCATTCTTCCGTCAGAGGGAAATTTAGGTTTACAGTAGTAGTGTGCTTGTCAGTCACCTTTGTTTCAAAGTTAGGGATCCTGAATGTGTTATAACACACACTGAAATAAATATTGCTATACAGATTAGTTAGTTTTACAAGCAGATTGGTTGTGATTGTTTTTCCAAAATTGTTCATACCAAACCATCTTTATGATAAGAGAGCAGACACCCCTTCAGCTGTGCTCTTTTTGACTTCAGTGTTTCATATTGGTGTTTTCAGGTCATTTGGACGCTCTGTTGCGAGGGCTGGTTCTGGGTAAACTGGGAAAGGCAGGGCATAAACCTACTTTAGAAGAAGCTCGTCGGAGGTTTAAAGATCATGTGGAGGGGAAACTGGTGCTGCCTGCGGACCTCAGGAGCCCGGTAAGAATCACATTTATATCTAATATATATTAACCATACAGCAATATTATCCAAGTTAAAAACTCTAAGCCTTTGTGTTTACCTTCAGGTGTATTTAACTGTGCTGAAACATGGAGATAGTGCCACATTGGAGACAATGTTAAAGGTAAAACAGTCAGAATTGCTTTTATTTATTGCCAAGAGGGCAAAATCTTTTTGTTACAGACATGCAGACAGCCAGCAGAAAAAAAGTTAAACTAAAATTGAATGTCAGTATCATACTAAAAATAAAATATATTTATACACAGTAAATAAAGTAATACGTAATCAAACAGAACAATGTTGCAAACATCTGAGATTTTGGCTTTATTTTGTTAAAGTTGTAGTGATCATGTGTAGTCATGTGTAAAAAATAAAATAAAAATTCAGAAGCAAAGTTTCAATATTATTTTACATAATATCGTGATCATGTCTGTCTCTTCAGCTGCACAAACAGGCCGACATGCAGGAGGAGAAGAACCGGATTGAGAGAGTTTTAGGAGCCATCTCTGCCCCAGACCTGATCCAGAAAGTGCTGACCTTTGCCCTCTCGGTATGCCCTAAATAGACTTTTGATTGCATTGGTCGTACAGGGAATTAACAGAAGATTTAAAACAATATAAGATTAAGGTACAGTTGATCACAGCATGGCTACAATATTCATGGGTTTCAGCTTCTTGTTATGAGAATAACTTTTATTGCCATTGTCGATGATCAAAATTTACAAACTAGGAACTTGTTCAGCATTAAGGTGCAACATTATTCAAGGACTTTCCCAAGATCAAGATTTTGTTTTAAATTGTTAATTGCGATATCAATGGTCCTGATTTTTCATCGTTCTAAAACTCATGAATTGGCTCATGACTTTATTCTGACCGTTTTTCCAAAATGGTCTGATAATAGTTTTTAATAGATGCTAAAGATGGGCAATTCGGCTTTTTTACTGATCAATGACAATTCATTGATGGCAATGGCAATGCATTGCCATTTATCACAAACAATAAAAAACACATACTGACAGTTTGGCTGTAGAACTCTTGATTAAAAGTTCCAAGCTGGTCATGATTAGATATAATTAATTGAATTGTAACTGAGATTCAGTCACACTGCCCTAACACTACTGTTTTTGCCTTCAGGAGGAGGTGCGCCCCCAGGACACGGTGTCGGTGATTGGGGGAGTGGCCGGGAGCAGTAAACAGGGACGGAAAGCTGCCTGGAAGTTTGTGAAGGACAACTGGGAAGAACTGTACAACCGCTACCAAGGAGGCTTCCTCATATCGCGACTCATCAAGGTATGAATAATAAAAGTAAATGTGGACAGGGATTCATACTGATTTTGATGTTATTTATTTGAATAAACTGTGTATTTGCCTTTGTTTTGGTAATTTTAATGTTCTTAATTGAATTATCCTCTTCCAGCTTACAGTTGATGGGTTTGCAATCGATAAAATGGCTACTGAAGTGAAGGTAAATATAAGTTGTTTTTTCTGTTGTCACTTCCACCCTTTTAACCCCTCCCTGCTATTTTAACACCAGGTTAGAACAATATTTTTTGATGGAAATATATTTGCTTTTATATATTATCCATCAAGTGGCATTTGATTCAACCCTGGTAAACAAAAAACAATACCAACACCTCTTCATTCCAATTAGAATTCAAAGATATTATGTGACTTATGTGACTAAATAAAATGTTATCAAAAATTGTGATATATCAAAATGATAAATGCTTTGTCATATCACCAAGCACTTGTTGATTGTACTGCATGAACTGGAAATATGTTTTTAATTTTAAATCTCTAATAAACTGATTTCTATTTCTTCAGAGTTTCTTCGAGTCGCATCCCGCTCCCTCGGCCGAGCGTACTGTTGAGCAGTGCTGTGAAAACATCCTCCTGAATGCTGCGTGGCTCAAACGTGACGCGGACGACATCCACCAGTATCTACTGCAGAGAAAGTCTGCTCCTTCGGTCTGATCCAAATCCTCCTTCTTCCTTCCTTTTTCTTCCTCGTTTCCTACAGCCTGGACCTAACGCTTCTGCTGCTGCCCCATTTTAGGAGCAAGAACCCAGGGCCACAGCGTTGCTTTAAGACTGAAACAAGCCAAGAATCCAAGCGCCGCAAACACAGAGACTACACTTTTTACAGAAGTGGCATGACAGTGAACTGGGATTGTAGTTTGGAGTGCTCCCTTCTGCCCTCTGACAGCAAAAACAACTTCTTAATATAACTACTTTCTGCCTCATATGCATCATTTAATTAATTTACAGTATTATATTCTTAAATGGGAAACCCCTGGGACATGAGGACTCCAAATACTAATTATAAATCAATTGTAACAAACAAAGTGATCCTCAGCTAATTAACCAATAGCCTTATTACAATCTGAACTATATATATAAAACTAACAGGCCTAATACTAGAAAAGTTTTTTTTTTAATCGAAATGACGGTGCCATTATAAAATCAAAATGGCACAAGAAGAATGTACATGATTTTGATGAAAAAAATTACCTTTATAAATTGTAAATATTTTCTACCAGATGGTCTTCAGACTACATTTTACCTTGATCTGGTTATTGAGTTCATTAAAAAGCATAAGGAAAATTAAATAATATAAGTATCAGTTTCAATAGAAGTAACCGTTTAACAAGTTGAATAAGTGAAATTGTCCACAACTAACAATCCTTAACAGCCCTACTATACAGCTTAGTCGATTAGTTTACTTTCAAGACTCATAAATATATATATACAATCACTTTTATCAATTGGAATAATATCGAAGTTCAACAAGTCATTTATTTATCTGTTTCTCAATATTCTACCAAACTGAAGTTGTGAGACGTGGACTCTATCGCAGCTACTTGAATAAACTACTCTATTTTATAACCACTAATTTATTGATTTTTGCCTTACAACTATTCATTCACTCCACTTGCTCATTAGATCCTAAAACTGGATATTACAATACAATTTCTTCATTAAACACTTTTATATCAAGTATTTTAACATCTGCTGTGATTGTGCAGAATGGGCCTTATACCAAGAACATATTTGTGACTTCTATATTGCTAATAATCAAAGGTTAGCACTTGGATGGCGGCGCTAGCATGGTACTACAACGAACTGTAAAATGCAAACTTTTCTTTTTGCGGACAGTGTTCCTTCAAGACTAAAACCATCTCCTTTCCCAATCACCTGGAATTGTATAGTTCGAATCAGAAATATCAGCTTCCCTAAATGAAAAATGTTTTTACAAGAAAAATGCAGTGATTTATTTACACAAATCCTATTTACTTGTAAGAAAAACACTACACATCTTTTGGGGCCTTAACATCGGCTACAAACAAGATGAACTTCAAGCCTTAAATTGGTCGACTGGTTGTGATCATTATATAAAAAAAATGGTGAATAAATAATAAGTTGTATCTGATGTGATGAAATATGCAGACTTGTTGAAAATATAGTTTATAAGATTTTAAATGTGAGGTTTGAAACTTAAGCCTGACAATGAGACTTCCCAGATCATTTGTCAATTTGTTTGTTTCTTTTTCTTTTGTTTAAACAGTTGGTGTTCATTAAAGTGAAAATGAATTATAAAATGTATTTGTCTTGTTTTATAACGACTACTTATTTAAATTTAAATTTCTTCATACTGTTGGACCCAACTAGTATTAGGGCTAAAATACATAGTGCACCTTTAATTATGATAAGTTAGACTATGTAGGTTTTCTGGTGGATGCCTCATTACTTGCTTTTCTTAAGAAAATGGATTTGCTTGGAATGTATAAACTCTTCTTTTTTTCATTTATTCAATAACAGTTGTTTTTTAGTGGAGTCACCTACCTGTCTACGTGGAGATTGTGATGTTTTATGCCATTTTGAAACATTCCAAACAAAACACCTCCATAGGGAAACAAAACTTTCAAGCCCTCTAGCTAAATACTTATGTAATGTGCCTTTAAATTATTTTTGGAATCTAGTTTGACTTTTTTCAAATATTAACTTTAATTATTAATACACAAGTTAATGTTTAATCAGTAGTTGGTCTATAAACATATTTGTGAGAAAGGGTATTGACAATTCAGAGCAGTAAAACAGTCAAAACAGAAGAATTTGTATACATTTGTTTAAAATATTCTCTACCAGCTAGTCATTAAAAATAAAAAAATAAAATAATCAGATTGTATAATTAAATGAAAAGCAACACATACATTTATCATGGTATGAAGAAAAAGAAAATCATTTTGCATTTACATTTTACAGGCAGGTGAAACAAAAGCAGAGTGTGATTCTCAGTCCGGGTCAGTGGGCGGCGCCAGTTAGGCCCCGTTTCCTGTGAGCTGCATATAAACACGACAGAAGAAACGGCAGCAGCAGGTTGTTCAAGAAAATCTGCAAATGACAGCTCCATAAGTCTCCCAAAACCACCGATTTACAACCTTTTATTATGTATGTATTGCCTGCATTCAATAATATATGTTTAACTACAATAATATTACACTTTTACGCAAATACTGGTTAATTTGGCTGTGTCGGAACAAGCTAATATCTCAGACTTAGCTTCGCTTAGCTAATTGCTAGTTAACCTAAATACTTTGCTAACTTCATTTTGGATAAATGTGTGTGATTTGTTTCAAGTAGTATTAACGTGTTGGTTGATAGGAGGATATAACCTTTTAACAAAATAATTTGAAGAATCTTTTTGATAAATTACCCTATTTTGTTGTAAAGCATGGAGAAGTTTTAATTTGGGTTTTGGTTTGTAGGTTTCGTTATTAACCCTGTTCCATTTCTTGACATAACTTTACAAAATTAACATTCTTAAATCTCTTGTCTTGTATAATTTTGTGCTATTTTGAGTGTGCATGCTTCAGGTTTGTGTAAAAGGATTAGTATGGCGTATGTCTCGGTCAAAGTTCAGTGAGTTTTATTTTTAACCCAAGGATAATTTTTTGTCATGTTATTTACTGCCTGCTGCTGTCTGCTATTTGGCTGTTCTGAAATGGAAACACGTCTACAATACAGTAGACAACAAACATTTCAACCTTGCAAACTATCATATGATTCTATTGTGGGATTAACAATATATATATATAGGTATGGATAGTAGGAAACATCATGTATTGGACATTGGAATATCTTATTGTATTTAACTGCTAATGTTAATCCTGTCTTGCTAATGGTAATGATGAACTGAGTCTTATAATTTAATGTGTTCACCTGCCCAAGGACTGCAGATAGAAAGTAGCAGTAGCTAAATCTGATGCAAATCATCTTTTCTTTTGTAACATTAATGAATTTGTACATGGTCCCTGGATAGATCAAATTGAATTCTCCGATTTCCCATAATTTAACTTGTCAATCACAAATCAGCATAGTCAGTGTTTTACAAAACTCTAAATGATAATGTGAAAATTATATATGTTATTCAACTGTGACTGTAGGTTATTTTAGGCCTTGTTCACACACACCATATTCAAATTGGGATCTAAAACTTGGCTCAAGCCAGGACCAAACAAGAGTGAGCCCCACTTATGCAGTTATGTAGTTCTTTCATATATTGAGTCATTTCTTCAGTTTCTGATATTTTTGTTCCAGGGAACAAAGATGAATGATCTTTTGAGAATAGAGGCTCCTGTTTCAACATTTGAGTGAACTAACCCGTCTGCTCTGTGTACTAAGTATTTGTGTTGTAGTGGTTTCCTGTTCTAAAAGTAAATAAAGTTTGTGGGTAGGATGGGTGTTGACATTTGGTGTATGCAAGCTACAGCTACAGCTGCCAATTATTTTACTAGTCATAGTAGCAGTTATTCATATTGTAAGTTTTAAAATGTATATATAACCAAATTAAGGGAAAAAAAATTTTTTTTCCATCAAGCAACAATTATTTTACCAGTGGATATTGGTAGATATGTATATTGCATATTTAAAATCCCTTTCCTACTTGAGAAGCTATGGTCTTATATTCATGGGTTTCAGCTTCCTGTTAGATGGTGCCATTTTGAGGACAGTTGACTATCCAGAAGATATACTTTGTTTTGAAATAATTGTCTACAGTTGTAACTTTTCATCATTCTGAAACCCAGAATTGTCAATAAAGCTGTTCTAAAACAGTAATGATAAAATAACAAATCCCATCTCTTCAATATAATTGGAGTCTGTCACCTGTTAAAAAAACCCCCGACATGTTTTCATGTGTGCTTGCTTCAGTAATGTTACATGTTTGTTTAGTCTGTTTCCAGAGCACATATCACTTGCAACTTCTTCCCTTTTTTGCATACACAAATTTTATGGTAACTAAGGCCTGGATGTGGATTTATCATCGAAGATTACATTCAGTTAAAGGTGCACTCTGGTGCCATTCCTGGCTGAGGGTTTGCAAATTCTTGTCTATATGGAGATGTTCTAGCTCAAGTGCCTAGTTACAGGAAATATAAAACTTTTTCAATATTGTTCTGGAAAGAATCACTCTTCTTTCTCTTCTCACAGGTGCGCTATGGTCCAACTCTACACAATTCCCATGCATTCACCATGATGCCGGCTCAGTGCCCTGTGGCCATCCTCTTCCTCCTCCTCCTCTCTCTGCCCCTCTCTCTCTCCTTCCTCAGCTCATCTGATGACCAGGAAACGGTGCCTGAAGAATGGGTCCTGCTCCACGTAGTCCAAGGCCAAATCGGGGCCGGAAACTACAGCTACCTTCGTCTCAACCATGATGGGAAAATTATTCTCCACATGCGCAGTCTTCGCGGGGATGCTGACCTCTACGTTTCGGATAAAACTCTTCGCCCAAGTTTTGACACGTACAAGCTGCAATCGGCAACATGTGGGCAAGATATTGTCGTGGTACCTGGGGATTTTGCCAGACCGGTTGGAATTGGCATTTACGGACATCCCTCGTACCAAGAAAGTGAGTTTGAAATGAGGGTGTTTTTGGATGATACAGTGCCTCAAGATCCATTCGAAGATAGCACCTTGGAAAACGAACAAAATCTGAAAAAAACACACGCAACTTCATCAGACGATTTTCAAGAAGAGGAGTCGATATTCTGGACAATACTCATAGGACTTCTTAAGTTAATTGTGGAAATTCTAGTTTGAAGTTGGGAAATAGAGATGCAATTGTAATTATTTTTCTAAATCTGTCATAAAAAATTAACTACATCTTTGTAAGTCCAATTTTGTTTTTTGGGGGTGGAACAAACGTAGGATGCAGGAAAAAACTACCTCTGAGTGAAATTGGATTAACATAAATCAGTATTGCATCACATTTTAGACCAACTGTTCTACTGGTCTCTAGTGGAACTCAAATGACTATTATAATAAAGAGAGTCATTTACCATCATTAAGACATGCTTTACAACTCTTATACAATATTAACCAATTACATTTTGGGTGGATGATATGGTTAAAAAGAAAACTAACAAATAACAGTCTAGGCCATTTTGGTTAGAATTCTAGTACTTTATATATTGTCGTTTAGAGGTAACTAAAGCTCACTGGTTCTTATGAGAGTTCATACGTGACAGGTTGAAACAGTATATTCTTATGTTAACATTTAGCGCAGAAAAGTGGTTAAGAGCAGGATGGGGCTGGTGAGTTACGCTGTTCACCCTTGATGCCGTAGTTAAAATTTTTGCTTTGATTTAGCACAGATATTTAAATTGTGTAGTCGTCAACTTAACTGCACCATTTACTATAAATTATGTCCTGTTCTTGCCAATCCCATGTACCCCGCCCATAGTTACTTTGAAAGAGTTCAGTATTAAAAAACTAGATTGGAAGCTCATCGTCCTTCGGTGTGAGCATAAAATAAAATTCAATCAGGAAACAGCTCATGATGGTTACCTGAGCCTGTTGTAGCCACAGTATTACAGAAAATTGCAAAACCTTAACTGGAACTTGTCTTTGTCTGTTTAAATTGGACATTTGAGTCTCAAGTCAAATACCGTTCTTTACCTGTAGAACTTCAAGGATGGATTTAGTGGTTCAGTTTGAGGTTGGTTTTCTCAGATCAGAAATGTTCAACAGTGCCTTGAACTTCAGCCACATAATTTAAAGTTTGATAATAAAACATTTTTTCAATAACTGTATTTTTGTATTTTCTTTATTTCTCAACAGCTTTATCTTAGAAAATGTATAGACTGATTAATATTAAGTTATATTTTTGTGTGTATTTCTTGAGGTTCCCTGGGGTGTTAAAATCCATTATGACCAGTGGGCGTGGGGACCCATCTCCAGATCTCGAGCTAGTCTTGGTCAGAACTAGCTTAGATGGAAGATTTTAACCTATTGTGCATGTTTTGGGTTGATGGGGGAAACTGGAGTGCTCGGAGGAAATCCACCCAAACACGGGGAGAGATTTTCCTGTTGATTACATTATAAATTCACAAATGTTGATCCTAATCATTTCTATTAGTGGCGACACCTTAGCACTCACAATATTACAACAGAAATCTGGATTTTAACAAAATTCTTAGTTTCCTGCCCCCATCTGTATTAAATATGATTGGCCTATAAAATGGTGTGATGTCATCTGTAACCCAGAAATAGCTCCATGCCCTCCATCTGTGATCCAATTTTAGTCCATGAACCCAACCTACTGTCAACACAGATGAGGCTAATGCAGAAGATAGTAGTCTCTTAATCACAAACAGCATTTTTTTTTTTTCGTTAAATCACATTTCTAACCCAGTTCACGTGAGCGCGGGGGCCAGTCTGATGCTGTTGATCCTAAGCACAGTTTGTGGTTGGACTATGATCCTCTTCCTCTGAAACCTTTTGCGTCTGATGAAAACCATGTGGACTTTGGGTCTGGACTCGGTCTTCTCGATGACCGTGGCCTCGACGCAGACCAGCTCCTTCGTCAGCAGGGGACGCCCCACCAGAGAGAAGTCCTGAGCCCCCACCATCAGCACCTTCTCCAGCCTAATGCGATCTCCACACTCTGCCTCTATGTGATTCTCCACCAAAATGAGGTCCTCGTCTGTCACCTGTCACCAAGAAGATGTGCGCTGTTAAACATAGTTAATTTATATCAGTGTTTCTCAAACTGTGGTATCACTGGTGCTACTTGGACAGCTTTCATTATGTAGATAGGCCTAATTCAGGGTTCATTTGATCCACTTTTTGTCCTCCTTTTGATAATTTCTTGTTAGAACAATAATGCAAATGAAGTAGTCCTCGTTTAAACCTGGTTTAGCCCTAGTTTAGACCTGGAATAGTCCTGTTATATACTTGATTTAGATCTGGTGAGACTCAGAAAGCCAAATCTTTTCTTTGGTGGTACTTGTTGTGAAATGTTTGAGAGCCACTGATCTAAACTGTAAGAATGGGAGTAGGGATGCACACAATATATCAGAAATTAAATGATGGAAACTTATCTTTATATAGGCTTAGTGGATTGTTTTTTCATTGCAATCTCATCACTGATTAGGCCTACAGCAAGAAACCATTCACATACCCAGTCAATCATTTGGACTTCTTAACAAAGTCACAGAAACTAAGGCGGGTAAAGTAATGGTGCTTAGTCTGGGTTGGCGGTTCGACTCTAGCTCTGATCAGTTCATACTGTAGTTGTGTCCTTGAGCAAGACACTGCACAACGAAAAATGTATAAATCAGAACAAAAATCAGACCTTCCACTGTCGGCCAGCGAAGTGCACCACGGCGAACAGTCTTCCAAAGTCTTGTCCGGAGATGATGTCGTTCACGGCGGTCACCACTGCGGCGTGCTGTACCCGCTCCTCCTCCAGTGACACAGGGCTCGGAGCTGAGGCCCATGGTGGCTCAGAGAGAGAGGTCCTCGGTACAAGAGGCCGAGCGGGAGCTGGTGTGCTGCTGACGGAGCTCTGGAGGCGAACAGAGGAGGAGAGGAGAGAAGAGTGAAGGGAGAAAGATGCACTACATGCCCTCCAGAGCCTTGGGCACACTCTGCTCAGCGCCATCTTTGACGAGACACCACCACAGCGCATGCGTAAAGACTGCTTCTTCTGATATTTGTACAATCTGCTTTAAAGTTTTATTCACACGCCACCTGCTGGAAACAACGCGAAAGGCCATTCAACTTCACTCAAAAAGAGCAAATCTTATTTCAAGGTCAAATAATTAGGCCACGCAGCTATTTACTTTAGCTACAAAAATCTATTGCTTCCTTTCAAGAGGCAGCTGAAATAAATATTGTTAAAGGTGCACTATGTAACTTTTCTGGCGGAGGGACCATCTTCAATGAGATGTTGCGTTAAAATTATCACTTGCGTTTATTAAATTACACGTATTTTATTGTTCAGAAATATAGAAGCGGAATCTTACTTAGCCTGGTGGCACCACCTGCTTGTCTCCATGGAGATAGGTAAGTTTAATGTCATACTTCGTAACTTTTCAAGTAAGCAATAACATCTCGGCGTAGACACTAAAATGGTAAATAATACTCTTCTTGAAAAATGTTACATAATGCACCTTTGAAATCCAAAATTTTGGTTTTGTCACTGATAGAAATGATCAGATTCAACATTTGTCAGTTTTTCAATTTTGGATGTTTCTTGCAATGAAATCAATAAAGAAACTGACTCTGAGAGAGTGACATCATCACAAATAGAATCCAATAGTCTGTAATAAATATGTAATTTAGTAGCCTATAGGGAGGTATATTTATGATAGAGAGGGACATTGCCTAAACTTAATTTAATTTTAGCCTATTGACAGTTGCACAATGAACAAATGACAAGGGGTTGGATATTTTACATGTGAATAATTTTGAACTATGAAAAAGGTCATTGTAAGTGCTCAAAAGAGCTTAGACTTGTGGACACATCAGCAGCAACTAGTTGTCTTTCAGATAGGTGAAGCTCATAACATTTTTTTAATTTATTTTATTTTTATTTTTTTTACATTATGGTGAAATATTATAGAACTAAAGAAACTCTTCTGCTCCAATTAAAAACTAAGACTGACAGATATATTTCTTAGTGTTTTCTGATGAAGTGTAAAAACAATTTAGTTAACCCATATATCGCCTATTCTTTGTGAAACATGGAGAGATGGATTGGAATGGAAAATATGAGGTGGTTCATCTCCATAACTTTAGCGGAATTCCACTGTTAACTTAAGCACCAGCTCAGATCCTGTTATATAACCTACGGAGACTGTAAGGAGTAAAAGTGTCTTGCTCAGAGGCACAATGCACAGTGCAAACACAGTTGGGAAAATAGATTGCGGCCTATATTTCTAAAATTTCATCTATATTTTATTGTATATAGGCCTATTTATTATGCGTTTATGTCTTATGTCATACCCAGTTGAAATAGAAACATTTTTGGTAAAGTTCACCAGCTGTCTACAACAACAACAAATAGGATCCATTCCCAAAGTGAATGGGTCACTTAAGAGTGGCCCATTCACTTTGGGAACACCCACTACAATAATAAAGTTAAATGGCCCTTATTCTTATAAAACAATGTATTTGCCTGAAATAACCAGTGGTATTTTGTCCATATAAAGCACTTAAATTATTTCCCATGTGTTTGTAATGAGATAACTTTGGTGCATAGTTGATTCTCGGACGTCCCCTGAACTCGGCTCCGCGCTGCCTCCATTTTGTGTCGGCTGCAGTTTCCGGGTTTTCCGCAGAAGGAAGAACCGATAAACTGCGATGTTTGGTCCGCTGGCAGGTCAAGAGTGCGGCTAAAGTTTTTCTTGGCCTCCTGGAACATTTTGAAACCCACAGTTTCATGCGTTTACCCCTTTAAATTGCCTACAGCTTTATCTGGGCGTGGATTGATGTCTGTATCTTGCATCGCGGACACTGACAGCATAAAGTAAACACATATATGCTAATTGCTAATGCTAACTAGCTTTAGCTGGGAGCCAAGTCTTTTTAGCAGCGATTTGGCAACAAAACCAAAATCTGACAGCAACATCCTCTCGTAAATCGTCCAACAGCTTACCGAGAAGATTTGGTACGTGTTATTCATGTTGTTTTGGAGCGACAGAAGAACAATCCTGCGTTTTTACCTCTTAAGGTAAGTTAAGTTTTATTAATCAGCGCTAACTTTACCTGGGAGCGGTTCAGACTCACCTGTATACAGGCCTTTGCTCATTCCACACTAAATTGGGGGAAAGCTGAAACTTGTTCAAATTTAATGACACTCCATAATAGAAGGCAAATGAAAAAAAGTGTAGTTAATGTTTGAAAATATTAGAATATTAGAATTGATGCTAATATTTAACTCCTGACATAAATGAATAGATATTGGTTGACAACTCTCAATTTTTGGAGGTGCAGAGAGCAGCACTTATTTCATTGACTGTTGATGTGGTCAGTGAAATAAGACCACTGCTAAAACTTCAACTTTGACCAATTATAAGACATGAACTAAACTAATGGAAAACTTAAATGTAGAAGCAGCAATTGTGTGATAGGGTGTAGGTTACTGTGACGCACCCTAGTACTGACTCCTCCTTGTAGATTCATTAGTTGAAATTAGTGATGTAGTTGGCAATTCCTCATTGTGGTTGTAAATGTAGTATTTCAACGCTTGTCTCTATAGTCTGATTTTCTAACACAGTGTATTTTTCAACCTATTTCAATTCACCCAAAATCATAACTGCAGTCACCTTGCATAGAACATTTCCATACTTTACCTGGGAACACTTCCGTCTCACCTGTGTACAGGCTTTCACTCATTCCACACTAAATTGGGGTAAAGTTGTAACTTGTTCAAACCTAATGCCACTCCATAACAGAAGGCAAGTGCAAAAAAGTGTAGTTAACGTTTGAAAATATTTTAATTGATGCTATTATTTAATTCCAAAATCATATCAGTCACCTTGCATAGCCGTAAAACATCATCATACTTCGGAAAGTATGGAAATACGACCACCACAGCAAAATAAAATAGTTCTTTGTGATAATAAAGGGTAAAATCTGATCAGATATAATAAATACACTATTAAAATTAGCAATACTAAATGTAATTACATTTAAAAATTGATCAAATGCAGAGTGAATTAAAAAAAAAAAAAAATTATATATCTAAATGACCTCACATCCCCGAGTTCATGCCTTGTGATTCCCTGACCCCCACTATGGGAACAACTGGTTCTATAAAAACAACCTTAAACTGTTGAAGCACTGAGGTTGCTCTGAATCCAAATGTGTGTACGTTCTTCATGCACACATTTAGTTGGACTTTTATCTGTTCAAAATGTACAAAATATATTTGTTATTTAAATGTTTTTGTTTCAACACGTTCTACATACATTCCAGTATATTTATGTAATGTTGGTATTATATGTATTTTGTGCATTTTTGGGAAAAATCTTACAATAAATAAGTAATACAGTATTCTAGGAGTGTAGTTATTAAGTCGATTGAGTCAGTGGTGTTCTAGCAGGCTCCAGACTAAGGATTTGAGTTGGGTGCACCAGAGCACCTAAGATTTTCATTTGGATGACAAGACCATGATTTGGGTGCACCAGAACCTGCCGCTGATTTAAGCCATGGTAATATATTGTCCTTAAATTGCTTCAACAATAGTTAAACACATAACTTGGTTAGTTGCTTTTACTGAATATACAATTCATACTCTGTACGACACACTTATTAAGCTCTACACCACGCACACAAAAAATGGAAATTATATTACAATAATGACTCATTTTATCTGTTGAAAGTTGTTTATTTGTTATTTGATCAAATAACATCAAAGAATTTACCTGTTCTTTAAGAAAAGGTGGATGCACGTGCGCCTGAAATTTTGCTCGATGCAACTAAAAATGCTTTCTTTTTCGTGCACCTAACAGATCCTCACCACATCCCGTATCCTCTACCCTCTTCTCATTTGTAAAGAATGGATTAAAGAATATGGTACACTCTTAGGGTGCACTCACACTAGGCTTTTTGAACCGAGCCATGCTCAAGCACGATTGTGGAGTGTTCTATGGCCCACACTCTCACCTGCACAACCAAACCGAGCCACAGTCAGGTACGGCACAATTTGTTTACATGTCGCGCAGCTGTGCTATCACTTTAGTGGAGAAAATAACTCCAGCGGCATGAAATATCTCTTAAATAGTGAGGCAGATATGAGTAATGATGTGATGCGCTGAGCGAGTTCATGGATATAATAACAGCATGGAGGAGTGAGGACAACCGGAAGCGAGAGGCTGTAAAACTTTTGTCTCTGCCCCTAGTCTTTATTGAAGGTGAGTATGGATATGCTGTGTGATTTGGAGCGGAATTTATTCACTGTTTTCCTGGTATGATTACCATCAACACACCTGACACAGTTCGTATACATAAAGGCGCACGTGTGCCCACCTCCTCCAACCAGGCCAAAGTCTGTTGTGCCCACGTCATGCTCTGGTCCACAGAGCCAAACGCACTGCAGAACTCAGAAGATGGTGAGATAGTGCATTTACCTTTTAAAGAGAAACATCAAACTTGCAGATGCTCCACACTGTTTAGTTACTTAAATGAGCTGCCGATACACAAGGTGAATAGAAAATAAAACTAAGCGGCTAGACTGGTCTTGTTAAAAAAAAAAAACTCATAAAGAAAAATTACTTTTTAATCCCTTTAATAATGTTGATAGAATGGCCTAGCAGGTGAAGTGTATCCAAGTTACAATATGTAGAATCAATAATCAATGATAACTAATACAACTCACTCAAAGGTGTTGCTTCACTGAACAATAATATTTTCTGTGTAGCAGCAACATGAACTTGAGCACAAATACCTGCTCTTCTCTTCCTTGTTCAAAAACCGGCTCACTTTAGATGTAATGCATTGTCCAGATGCTTTGATGGGCTCCACAGGGTTACATCTAAACCACATAAAACTTCAGGCTATTTATAAGAAAAACACTTGCCTGTAAAATATTTGTTTGTGTTATGGCTTAAAATAAATAAATTAATTAAAAAACATGAATTTAATTAAATGGAAAGTTTAAGTGGCTTATCTATAACAGAATATAACAGAATATGTCACTGACCTTTACTGACTAACTAAAGATAATGTTAAATGTTAACACTGGCATCACCTCAATTGTCCCATCATGTACTGAGAGTGTAGGGGGTAGTGTGGGTGATGTGTCTTGCTCCGAGGCACACCAGTATGCACTCAGATAAGAAAGAAAAATAACTAGTTTAAAGACAAATTTGACTGGATCTCACAATCACAGAAAATTATTTCAATATTATTACAATATTTTTCATCTCAGTGTGTGATATTTATTTTACCATTTTGTGGAGAGGCTAACACCATTGTAGAAATGCCTCCTTTGCTCTAAAAATGCAACGCTGAATGCTCAGAAAGCCTTCAGTGTAGTGCTGTCCTTATTACTGTCCTATTGGGGGAAAAAACAAAACAAAACTGAGATTTGCAAGGTAAAATGATAGAGTCAATGATGCTTTTTAATTGAGAGGTATTCAGTCAATTCAATCAATAAGAGGGAGAAATCCTATATCACTTTTTTAATAACAACGAACATTTAACATTTAATGCACTGAATTGTACCAATGGATTATGGTCTATGTAGTTCTAGCTGCCCTTTTGCGCTCTACAGCAAAACAACACCTTGAGGTAGAGGAGCCATTAGATGAGGATTTGATTATTGTGAGACACTTGAGAACATGATATCACATTAAATACATTGTCGTCTTAAACTTTACACAGTACTGGATTGGATCTCCTGATAGAGAGATCCACTAACCAATCAGAGTGCTCACGTAGCAGACTCATAAGGGGACGATTTTCATATAAAACTTACTAGATAGAATGGTAAAATTTTTTTCTTATTTAAATTCAAACAGCTGTAGAGGTTCATATGTTTAGCCTATGGCCATTCCTGTCTGTTCCTGTAACATTAAAACTCCCAGCACCAAGGGCCCAGAGCAGCTCAGAGTCAACTTCCTCTTATCAGCTCTTAAAACTCTGGTTTATTGATAATTATCAATGTTTTGCGATAAACTTTGGTGACCTGATCCAACCTTTCTATATTTAAAGGGAAGGATTAAAATGACTTAAGATCAGATCTAAAGTTTCACTGTTTACAACATTATGAGATTATATTTATTATCTTTATTATATTTCTATTCCTCTTGGTTGTCTAATTTGTTGTGATCTTGTTGTGAATTCAGTCAACCAAAAACAAACTTCTAATAACAAGGCCTGTCACAACATGTGAGATAATACAGAAACTATGTTATACCATTGACACTATAAAAATTGCAGAACCTTCCCCACAAATGCAAAGAAAAGGTACATAAAATGAATACTGAGCCACAAAATAATACTGTTCCCGCTGTTAGTTATTTAGTTATAATGACCTGCCTACTGCATGTTCTCCCTGAGTGGGTTATGCACTATGCAACTCCCCATGCAACTTTTCTGGTGGGGCCACCTGCTTTTCTCCATGGAGATGTTTCTGCTTTGCCTGGAAAGTTCCACTGTATGGCTACTCTGTCTTGCATTGAATCAATTACAGGTATTTTTTATTTCTCAAAAATAACAAAACATGTACTCTGACTGTGACCGGGTCTCCTCTCCACAGATCCAACCTGTAACTTGGCCTGGTAGGGTTACCTATATGCATATTTGTTAAATGATATAGTGTGGAACCTTATGGGCAAAGCAATAAAACATTCAGGAAGACGAGCAGGTGGTGGAATCTTTATTGATGTGACAATTTTCCACCAATATCCTGTAAAAAGAAGTGTCTGAGTACAAGTGACTAGTCGATTATAAAAAAAAAAAAAAAAAAGATTTTAGTCATATTTTGATTATTGTTATCTGGACTATACAGACTCTAAAATGCATTTTTATAAGAAAGTAGAGAATTCTCCATTGTAAGCTTTCAGTCACAATTTTTGTTTTTTAAAAGTCTCACTGTACCATAGAAATAATCATTTGACTAGTGCACTAATCGGAAAATGAATCACTTACTCTTCGACAGCTAAAATAATAATTAACCGCAAACTTTGAAAAAATGTCTAGCCCTGTACTGCTGAACACCTGTTTATTTCCCCCACTCTCTCCTTTTCCGCTTTATACGTTTGTCTCGTTCGTTTGGATTCCTAGTGTTTCCTATGATCTTGAGTTGAACAGGTTCGGGGAGGTCCTCACTACTCTGGCTCAGAGATGAGGCATTGCTGCAGTGAAGTGTGTCAGGCAGAACATGCAAACGGCAAACAGACAAGTCATGAAACAGGTGGATCTGACCTACATTCATGTGCTTTATCTCAAGTCACATAAATACTGCTACTACCACGAGGAGACACGAGATTAGATCGAGAATGAGACAAGAGTTTTACATAATTTAATAAGTTTGTCCTCTACATTTTTTATATATAATATAAATTTGTTGTCATTATAGCACTGCCTTTTGAAACTGCAGCATTTCAGGTTTTGTCCAGTCCTAATGTAATCACATGGAATAAAAAAAGAAAATCTCACAAAAATCTCACTTTGTGTGCACGTGACAATTTTATTTTTGGAAAAGGGATCCACTGTTCCGATACCAGTATCGGATATCACCGCAAATCCTGAAAAAATTGCTGTACCGGATATCAGCTTCCATATCGGTTCACCCAAAATCCTGGTTAGGCCTATAATTTGATGTAATAAGACTACTTATTTATGGTTGTAGTTGGCCTAGTTGGCCCAGAAAGTCTCATAATGTTTGGATTTGTATTTTCAAAGCTGTGCTGTAGTTACTTGAGAGATAAATAACAGCTACATAACACTTTTGGAGCAGTGTCTTATTTTTGTTTAAAAGAATAAATGCTGTTTTCTGTGCTGCTATCGGTTGATCTGAACTGAAAAGGCTGGATTGGTGCACACCTACTCACAAGATCTTGCGGTGCAAGATTTTGATCTTCATAAAAATTAATAATTTTCATAAAAAATAATAATTTATATATATATATATATATATATATATATATATATATATATATATATATATATATATATATATATATATATAAAATACATAAGAAATTGTCCAATCCAAACAGTGTATATATATATGTATATATATATTTTAAAAAAAAAAACGTTTTTATAATAGGGATATGATTCAAACATGATAGTGAAAGTTGCTCCTAAACGCAACATCTATTTAACAATAGTTTGAAGGTTTTTACTGAAGGATTTTTTTGACAAAGGTTAGGACCTGATTTATTGTTTTAAAAGGAATGTCTAGTTTACTACATACTTGAATATTATGTATAAATGCATTGATTTATTGGTTTCTCGTATGTCAACAAAACAGTTTTACACTTGGGTCTAACCATTATTCAGATTTAACCATCCTCCTGTCTCTGTGCCCAAGGAGAGCTTGTGAGAGGGTCCAGAGGAGGCAGTGAAGTCCGGAGTGTTGTCCCAGTCCGAGGAGCTGTCAGTGGGACACGATGCCCATTCCTCCCCCTCCCCCTCCTCCCCCTGGTCCTCCACCTCCCCCCACCTTCAGCCAGGTCAGTCTACTGCAAATCACTCAACACAAATTATCTGATGCACTGGGCATTGGCATACATTTGGCCATTGATGAAAAAATGCTGAATTAATATCAAGAGATCCTTGTTACACTCCCAGATAAATGTGTGAATGCAATGTATTGTATTTTCCGGACTATACGTTGCACTGGACTATAAGTCGCATTTTTGGGGGAAATTTATTTTACAAAATCCTAGACCAAGAACGGACATTTTATCTTTAGAAAGGCAAGTTATAATAATAGCAATAAAATAGAGAACAACAGACTGAATAGCAGTACAGCACGCTAACGTAACACATAGACAACAAACTGAATACGTGTCTGGTATGTTAATGTAAGATATAAACCGTTGATCAGATAACTACGCGAACGTAACATATGCCGGCTTGTCCACAAACACGAGAGACACGAGAGTTCTTTTCACTGATGTTTACTGTGGTCTTACTTCTTCATCACAGTTCACATCGTAGAACCTACCAAACACATAAAATAGAACATAAGCTCTGGCTCATATTACATATATACACAACGTTGAATGGAAAATATACATACCACTTTGGCCTGCTACTAAACAAACCTGTGAACCGAAAACTTTATATTTTACTTTAATAGTGCTCTGTCGAGTAAGACTTGCATTAGCGCAAAAGGCTGAACTGGAAAACAGGAAGTAATTTTCATGATCTTTAACTAGACTTATGATAAACTGAACATTTACAATATTGTTCCAAATGACAAATTATCACCTTTTATGGTTTTATAAATAAAGGGAAAATAAATAAGAATAACAATGGGGAAATTAAATAAGAAATGTATAAAAATAAAATGAGACAAGTAAATTTTCTTACAGGTATTACAAACACAACAGCACCATCTAGTAGTCAAACAAGTGAATTGTAACATGTATAAAACATTTCATAACACATATTTATTCAGCTTCATGAAGCATAGACAGTGAACTGAATACGTGTCTGGTATGTTAACGTAAGATATAACAGTAAATCAGATAGCTAAAGCATAAAAAACAAGCTAACAAATTTACTCTTGATCTCACTCCAAATCAATAAATCCTTTGAATTCTTCATCTTCGGCGTCGCTTCTGAACAACTCCACCTGCTCCGGAAGAAGATGAAGTGCCGTTTCCCTATTGCTGTCAAACTGGTACACAAGCCTAGAGCTCCCTGACGCAGTTGTCAGTGTGACAATAAGAAAGATGTGAAATTATATATTTTAATAATTTTACATATAAGTCGCATCTAAGTATAAGTCGCACTCCCGGCCAAACTATGAAAAAAAGTGTTACTTATAGTCCGAAAATTTGATAAATGTAATGGCAACCGTTACTGTGGCTGTTGCCTTTTTATTTAATAGATTATGTGTTTTAAACTCTTGACAGAAAAAGTTGCTGATACAGTATTTTTAATAATAAAGTGCACGGAAAATTTGTACCCATGCAGACGGTCTATGCAGAAATGAGTGGGATTCTCTTGTACCTACTTTCATATTCAATTGTCTGCAGCCGCACGGCCACACAAACTATAAATCCTGCCCACGTTTCCTCAGCTTGGCTTCATGCGTCTAATTTCTGTACAGGATCTGTATGGAGAAAGTATTATTGACGCTTGCATCTGCTGCGTATTGTCTGCATCTAATTATAAAATGTTTTCTGATTTTCTTGTTAATCAGGAAGTGCGGTGTTGACATGCTAGTTGTCATTTGCATTACCTTGCCACAATGTCAAAACTGCACCCTAGCCTCTGAAAATGTTTTTTAAAAGTGCTTATAAATTCATCACAATGAATAATTAGATGCTCAGAAGGCATACAGTAAGTGAGGAGTAACTTTGGACTACTCCAAACTGTTTCAACTAGTTCTGTTTTTCACATTTTTTAAGAAGAAAAAAGTCAGGTACAGTGTTTTAAATATGATAGCTGTTTTTTTAAGCTACCTAAATTTCTACCACACTTTTCATTTTCTAAGTTAAAGATGACTGATTTTGTTTTTGTTTCCTCAGGCGAACACCACTCCTCCTAAGCTGAGTTCGGCAGAGACCAAAGGTCGCGGGGCCCTTCTCAGTGACATCCATAAAGGAGCCAGACTCAAGAAAGTCACTCAAGTCAATGACCGCAGTGCCCCCGTCATAGAGAGTCAGTGCATTCAGAACTATACATAGTACCACTACTATTCATAATTATAAACATGCTTTGGCTCAAGGGCTGCAACATTTTATCAGAATATTCACAACTGTTGAAATCATCTTTGACTACTTTATATATTTGATTTTTTTTATGGGAGCATATTTTTAATTTGAAAATATGCTTTATTAAGAAGACTCCATCTAGAACATTTCACCTTTTTTCGTGAATCGTTTTGTAAAAAAACAAAAACAAAAGAAATACAAAAAAATATCTAGACATTTAAACATTTTAGTAGGGGGGGTTTAGCATCAGAAATGTGTCAGAGATGTTTATTATTCCATAATATACAATTCATGTGTTGTCACACAAACCCAATATTACATAAAAATAATAATAAATGCATAGAAAATGTGCACTTGAGCAATATTGAAAATGAAAAGCATTATTCACCTATCCTAATAAGTCGATATAGTAATTATTGTGACCGGCCTAACTACACCCATGAAAACTGTTACTGGAGTTTTGCTTTTCCTACAAATTTAGAGTTTGACTGTTGCAGTTAAATGTAATTTGTAAAAGCTTGTATTGCTGTCACAGTTTGAAATATTAAAATTTGTATGTTTCCACCAGAGTCTGGAGGAGGAGGCAGCAGCAGTGGAGGAGGCGGAGGAGGAGGGGGCCCGATGGGAATGGGAGGTCTGTTCCAGGGAGGGATGCCCAAACTACGCTCAGTCGCAGGTAAATCCCAAGGGCTGGGGTCACAAAAGGGTCAAAATAAAATTTGCACACTACACTACTATTACTTTTCAGGGAGTTTTTTGCAGTTTAGTCGCATTTTAGTCCTGGTTTCACCCTGGATTACCTCCAATTGCTTCTTTAATTTAAGTGTTTGCCTTGTTTATTTTTGTCTGTGAATCCCTCAGTCGTTCAGGTCTGATCCATAGTAAAAGCTGAAGTTAAATCTGTCAACTGGACAAAATTTGTATGAGTGAAGATGTTTTCGTGGCTCATCCAAACGCTTACTGTTCTTTTGCTGCGCTGTAGGTCTGCATCTCTCCCACGGTCTTGGCCCGAGTGAATAAACAATAAATAATTCAGTGTAGGTTTGCCTCTGCAGCAGTTTCTATATTTGCTGCAGTTTCAACAGTTGTCAGTTGTTATTTATAAATGATAAGTGTTATGTCATACATTGAAGGTCTCGCACTTCATGGTTGGACAGCGGCTTAGTAGTTCATACCTTTGCCTCTGAGCCAGAAGATCCTGGGGTTGTACCCTGCACGGGGGCTTTCTGAGTGGAGTTTACTTTGTTTGTTTCTCTGTGTAGTTTCTTTTGTTTACATCCAAAACCATGCTGGTCAGGCTCTACCACAGCGGTTTAGTTAGACCTTTTACTTTAGATCCCAAAAAATTGCAATGAAACATTGTTACTGTAAACAATAATATTAAGAAGTGCTTAATACAGGTTATTGTAGTTGGTTTGTAGTATAAAAGTATGCTCTAGTATGAAAATGCATGCATCAAATTCATGTCCAAAACTTCAGTTGCTGCAGGATTTCAGAATTGCTTGTCTATCTCAGATGCCCTGCCAGCAAGCAGACAGGCAACTCACATACTTCTCACAGAGTTGCAGATCTGAGAAATGTCCACAGACCCAATCTAAACCCAATCTTCACATCTCCTGGCCACTTGTTTTTGCATGAATAAAAGGGTGTTTAGGTCTCTGAACTCAAATAAATTTATCAAAAAGTATCCTAACTAAGGACCAAGGGATGTGGTTTTCAGTTTCCTTAATCAAGCAAAATGCGTTGTAGCCTATTTGAAGCAAGGTGCTGTTGATTTTTGCAGAGATATCCAATATAGCCTGTAGGCTATATGGAAATGAAATAAAATTTCCATATGAAATGGAATGATGGCAAGTAGAAAGAATACATATACAGTATGCTATTTTTTTTAAATAAATGATAAGAAAATAATATAAGCAGTAGGCCAAATAACTGTTAATTCCTCTTAATGTCACTTGGCTATATCCATAGAGAAGTCTGCTCAGCTGTGCAATATGTTTTTCTGGAAACACCAGACAGAAAATCTGTAGAAATGCTCCAAAATGCAGGAACTTTTCCCAGCAATGTTCTGTGGGAGGGCCCCCAGACCCCTCTATTTGCTCACTGCCACTACCTACATAAAACGGTGCCCTGGCCTCAGATTCTGTAATGGTTCACCTATTTGACTTAATGTATTGTTATTGCCAATTTAATTGTTTTTTGAAGAATAATACCAATTTTTAACAAAAATGCAATGTGGCAGGTGTTATTTCTTTTGTGGCACTGGTAGGGGGCTTCAGTGCAGATACCAGACATGGGTTCTATTACAGCAGTAAATCTTATCCATTTCATAGGATTTTTTTTTAGTATATCCTGGTTTTTCACTGGAATTCTGGGGCTATTAAAATCACAATTTGGCTAAAACTTCAATATAATTTCGAGAAGTACCTTTTATTTACTACCTTTAATTTCCTACTTAGAGTTAATGTATGTGCTTTATTTTAATGTTTAATTTTAATGTAACTAGTTAAGAGAGTTAACTAGTTTAATGTAACTAGTTAAGAGTGTGGCTGCAGATTATAGTGAACATCAGTACAGGTGTTAACCATTGCAGTCAGTGCCTCATACTAACACACATACGCCAGGGCAGTACAGGGCGGGCCCTGAGTGTTTCCACTATATAAAGCATTCCGTGCTACCCCTTTTTTGGGGTCTAAAATGGGCTGCTGGAGGTACTACCTTACCTGGTTGCACTTGAGCAAGTGTGATAAAAATACTCGCACAGATGCCAAAAATGGGGACAAAATGTGAGCATTTGGTTGCAGTCTGGAGCCCTGCAACCCCACAGTATTTTGGACTTTTATCTCACCATGGCAGTACTGTCAGGAAAGCTTTTACAATTAACCTTTTCTCCTCTCTCTCTCACTTCAGATGGTCCAGTTGGTGGTTCAGTCGGGCGCTCTGCCCTGCGCCCACCCGGTGCCCGCCCCTCTGCCCCACGCCCCCCTGCGGGCCGCTCACCCTCTCCCTCCCGCGCAAACAAACCCTCTCCTCCTGAACCGCAGCGTACCCAAAGGCCCTCATTACCCGACATCACCCGCCCTCCCTCCTCCGGCGGCATGAAACACAGCACCTCTGCCCCACCCCCTCCCCCGCCTTTCAACCGGCAATCAAACGCCCCACCACCACCTCCCGCCAATCAGAAGAACTCACACTCGCACAGCAGAGAGAAGCCCCTCCCACCCACGCCAAGCAGAGGGTCAGATCGGCCCTCCTCTTCCTCTTCAAACAGGTAAATGGGTCTTATAGTATAGGCTATGGCCATGGGTATGGCCATGGGTATGGGCAGTATAACATTAACAGAGGAGTCCATGGAGCTTCCCTCTTAAATTTTTTAAGAAATTGTACCATTGAAAACTGAAAGGCATAATGTTAGCTAATTGGTAATGGGGTAACTTATGTTATAAGCAATCCTCCAACTTTAAAAGACTATATTCTTGTTAAATTTGTGTTTATTTTTGTTAACTGAAAAAATTCACAGGGCAAATTGTTTTGGCAAAATTGTAACCAAGTATATATGTTTGAGAATTGTCAAATTTGACTAAGACTAAGTCCGTAAATTTTGGACTATTGAGCACACCTGAATATAGGCCGCACCAGCTAAATTTGAGAAGAAAATTTATTTTGTATGAACCACAAGTATATGTTACAAATATGTTGTAATGAGATATTTTTTAAGACAGTAAAAGCCAAGTTAAATCTGTCAGCTGGACAAAACTGGAGCTAACTACACTGAAACTGTAAACAGCTGTTTGGCTTTTAGTAAGGATCAGACCTGGATGACTGAGGGATTACACGGACAATTTAAAACACACTTTTTTTCAAATTGTGCCTGAAAATTGGAAGTACAGCACCAACACGCCATCAACACGGGATGAACATACCTGCATGTTTAGAAAATAAAACGGCACCAACACAGGCCATCTGCTTTTTATTTTCCTGCTTTTGTCATCTTTTTACACTGACTAAGTTCGTCCTGCTGCCCCTCCAATGTACCACCATTGATTCATTGATGCCAAGCTTACATGCAGTGGCTCCATTTCCTTCTTTAATGGCCAGATCCATTGCCTTTAACTTAAAAGCTGCATCATATGCATTTCTTTGTGTGTTTTCCATGATGAGGGTGTGTGCATGATGCACAAAATGACAGTTCAAAATCAAACCTAGTGTATTTTTCAGCGCATAATCTTTCCCCACGTCAGTCCTACTTTTGTATTTACTGGTAGAGAGTGCCCCCGGTGGCTGTTAGCCAGTGAAAATCTATAAATTAGCCGCACCGTTGTATAAGCCACAGGGTTCAAAGTGTGGGGGGAAAAAAGGAGCGGCATATAGTCCAAAACTTACGGTAATAGATTGTCCGTGCCTTTTCTTTTATTGTTATGAATGGAATAATTGTGTATGTGTGTATAATTGTGTAAGTGTATGTATAATTATGTGAAAGTTACATGTTGGCACTTAAAATTTTCCTGATTAGGTCTCAGAGTGGAGGGACCACCGCTCCCCCTCCTCCACCCCCCTATAGACCCAACTCAAACGGACCGTCCCAAACAGACGCTCCAGAGCTGCCCCAGAGGCACAACTCTCTGCAAAAGAAACACACGTCGAGCAGCAGCCATCAGAGTCGCAGCCATGCCCCACCGCCTCCGCCTGCACCAGCCAATCAGACAGCTCGGCCTCCACCTCCCGCCAGGGAGCCACCTGGGCGCAGGACAGGTGAGCAGTGCACTGATTCTTTACCAGGAATAACAGGTAAACGTGATCAGGTAGACATTGGTAAATATTCTTCTTTTACAATTACAAAGAGAAAAATCACCAAGTGGGCAGACGGATGAGAACCATGTGAAATCAACTACAGGAGACTCTTCTCTTGAATGCAGCTTTGCTCAAACAAAAGCCCTTTATAAACTGGTCGATTGCACCCACTTTTCCCATCTGGAGGTGATACTTCCTGGGCCCTAGTGCAGAGTGAGTTATTCAGCTGTTTGTCCAGAGCAATAGTGGCTCCAGGTACATCCGACCGTTGTGCCCTCGCTGCCTTCCTGGACATATTCAACCAATAAAAATGGAACTAAAACAAGTGTTTTCTGTTCGTTTGGTGGTTAGTTCTCACAAGATGCACAAGACGTATGTTGTATTGCATTGTTTATTAAAGTATAATGTAATGTAATGTATACATGTACATATAAATGTAATGTAATGTAATGTATACATGTACATATAAATAGGCATGATTCTAGCTAATATCCATTCATTGCATCTTGTACAATGCAGATTTAACATGTATCAACAACCGTAGAGCGAGGGTGAGGCATAGAAGAGGCTTTCTTGTTGGGGCTGCAGGACACAGAAGACACAGAGGAGGACTTTTGTCCAGAGGGCAGTTATTCTGCTATTATTGTATTTTACTGCTCAGTGTGCTTAAA
The DNA here is from genome assembly GCF_009829125.3 of Periophthalmus magnuspinnatus. NCBI lineage: Eukaryota > Metazoa > Chordata > Actinopteri > Gobiiformes > Gobiidae > Periophthalmus > Periophthalmus magnuspinnatus. Next base: position 18,689,120 of record NC_047126.1, read on the forward strand.
TTGCCCCTTGGGGACAAATAAAGTGATATCGATTGATTGATTGATAACCTATAAACCTGACACAGTATTTGACATGGGGACATGTAAATGTAATACTCACGCATTGTCTCTCCCATTTAACCTGAAAAATACAAACATCTGAATTCTTGTGGATGTTTGAGACATGTGAGTTCATTAGAGGAATGTAGACTAGAGCCTGCAGCAGGTTTAGGCTCGTCTATCTCTGGAGTTTATTCAGAAAGTTATTTTTTTTTAAATAAATTTAGTTATGGGATTCAACTAAACTAAATAACCAAGCCTTAGCAGTTGACCTGGGTCAATAGGTTGTGTTCACACGACATCATGACATTTCTAGAATCACTGAAGTTTAAAATTGAGCTTGAGGATGAGTCAGAATTATGGTAGAATTTGCTGTTTTAACTTTCAGATTGCAGATTTGTTGACCTGGGTTTATGGTTAATATCTCTGTAATTACGGACCTTATCCACATGTAACAAAAACTGTAACAAAGTTCAACATCTTCTATATCAGTATGAAAAACAAAAGTTAAATAATTTAGCTCCAGAAAGTGGTGCCATTACTCGCCACCAAAGATGTGATTGTTGGCAGTTGCAAGCCATGCGATTAATTACACGGCTTACCATTCATGGGTCATCATAGATTGTTATTCCCAAAACCATAAATCTCTGTTTGAAATTATGACAATGTCAAATTCAATAACGTGAACGCAACTTTTTACTGGATTTTTGAATGGTGAAAAATTGGAAGTGTTGCAATAGCAATTAAAAATGTAAAAGAAAGTATTAGACCTCTTTGAATGAGAAAACGTTCTGTTACAAACTGTTATTGAATTGCAAACCATAAATATTGCTCAAATGTCTGACCCTCTCCTTTGGTTTCAGCTCCTCAGGCTCCCCCCTCGTCTGGCTCTCGTAATGGCTCTCGGGACGCACCCCCACCCCCTCCTCCATACCGCGGCCACAGCTCGGAGCCTCAAAATCGGATGGGCAAACCTCCACCTCCACCCTCCTCCACTTCCTCTCTGAGCTCTAGGACACCAGCTGGACCCCCTCCTCCACCCCCACCCATCCGTAATGGGCACTCCAACTTCTCCAAATCCATACTAGGTCAGTAAGGGATGTAGGTTGGTCAAAAATGACCAAGTTGAACATTTTCTGAATAGTTTTAGAATTGTCTTGATCTATAGCAGCACTAGTTCAGTTGAGCTTATCAAGATCATTAGCTCAATGCCCAATGAAAATTGCATTCTATATTGAGGGTTTTTAATTGTCAGTGCCGTATTAAAATCAGTAACAAGTATTTTCCCTATTATTAAAATTGAGTTTGAAATTTTTGTGAAACGTGAAGGAAGGTTTTTATTCAAGTTGCATCTTGGCCTAAATATAAAAAAGGTGACTGTAAAAGAGAAATTCTTTTATATTGTGCATTTACACTGTTTTGTATTTAATCTTTCATGAGTTGGTTTATCAACATCTGTACTCTTCTGTTTACAAATGGCACTCACACTATTTGTTTATACAGAGAAAAATAGAATTAACACTGTATATTCTTCTTTCATTCTCACTGTAGATGATTTTGAATCCAAGTTTAACTTCCACCCGATCGAGGACCTTCCACCTCCAGAGGAGTACCGGCATTTCAACAAGGTCTACCCCAGCAAACACAACAAGGGTGAGTGTCTGCCCTGTGCCCAGTTACTTGCTGGGCAATCCTTGGTTTCAGTTTTAGAATAGTTTTTTTCTGAAGGTTTCAATGTTTCAATGTTGAATGTTTCCTCCCGAGGACCCATCACCTGCAGGGGGGTGTGGGAGATTTAGCGTTACCGGCTAGATATTGTCAGCCTCACCTACACACACAGCTGGGGCTCTGGAACCCAACTCCTTGAGAGGGCCTGGACTCTCCATTTCTCTGGTGTTGCCCGCAGGGAAAGGCAGCGAGCTGGTGTGGGCTTGCTTATTGCCCCACAGTTCAGCTGCCACATGTTGGAAGACGTCGCTGCGCCTTCGGGTCAGGGACAGTTCTCTCACTGTTGTGTCAGCCTATGAGCCAAACAGCAGTGCAGAGTACCAGGCCTTCTTGGAATCCCTGGAAGAGGTACTAGACAGTGCACCGACCGGGGACTCAATTGTTCTACTGGGGACTTCAGTGCCCATATGACAAACGACAGTGACACCTGGAGAGGGGAGATCAGGAAGAATGGCCTCCCTGATCTGAACCCGAGCGGTGTTTATGCTAGCACAGTTTGTTCATTACAAGTCCAATAACAGAACAGCATGTTCAAGCACAAGGGTGTCCATCAGTGTGCATGGCCGTGTGTCTTGGATACTCGAGTGAAGAGAGGGGCAGAGCTGTCAACCAATCACCGCCTAGTGGTGAGTTGGATCCGCTGGCGGAGGAGGAAGCCAGACAAACCTGCCAGATCCAAGCATACTGTGAGGGTCTGTTGGGAATGCCTGGCAGAGCCCTCTGTCAGTGGGGTCTTCAACTCTCACCTCCGGGAGAGCTTCTCTTAGATCCTGGGGGAAGCTGGGGGCATTGATTCTGACTGTGCCATGTTCTCTGTGGCTGTCGTCGATGCAGCCACTCGTAGCTGTGGTCACAAGGGTTGCAGTGTCACGGTAGCAACCCCCGAACCTGGTGGTGGACACCAGAAGTACGAGATGCTGTCAGAGGCTGAAGGAGTCCTATCGAGCCTTATTGGCTTGTGGGACTCTTGAGGCAGCTGACGAGTACTGGCGGGCCAAGTGTGCCACGGCCTGTGCCGTCACAGAGGAAAAAACTCAGGGTTGGGAGGAGTTCAGCACTGTTTCAGTGTGGGTAGAGAGCTGCAGACCTCAACTGGGGATGTTGTTGGACAGTTGAAGGAATACTTTGAGGATCTCCTCAATCCCACTGTCATGTATTTGGAGGAGGAAGCAACTTAAAATGCAGTGCTCCAAATTATTTTGCACAACAGAGTTTCAAACCATGTTATTGTTCTAAAGAACTGAAAATATTACTGTAATCAAAATCTGTTTCAATGGAAACATCTTAACAGGTCAAGTTACATTTTAACATGGCCCCTCCCAGAGCTGCTGTCTGGAGCATCCTCAATCAGGGCAGGAGGCAGTACAGATCCAAAGGTTCTCAATAAGGTTGAGGTTAGGGTAGGATGGGGGCCACATCATGAGTTTCTCTTTTATGCTCATAGCAGCCAATGATGCAGAGGTATTCCTTGCAGTATGAGATGGTACATTGTCATGCATGAAGATGATTTTGCCATGGAAAACACGGTTCATCTTTTTGTACCATTGAAGAACGCAGTCAGTCAGAAACTCCACATACTTTACAGAGGCCATTTTCACACCTTCAGGGACTGATCAGCTCTCTCCCCAAGATTCTGGCCCATAGCATGCCTGCACCACCTTCTTGCTGACGTCACAGCCTTGTTGGGACATGGTGGCCGTCCACCAACCATCCACCACTACCTCCATCTGGACCATGCAGGGTTGCACGGCACTCATCAGTGAACAAGAACAAGTGTTTGAAAATTAGTCTTCATGTATTTCTGGGCCCACTGGAGCCGTTTCTGCTTGTGAGCATTGGTTAAGGGCAGGCAAATAGAAGATTTATGCATAATTGCAAGCCTCTGGAGGATCCTCCACCTTGATGTTCGTGGGACTCCAGAGGCACCAGCAGCTTCAAATACCCGTTTGCTGCTTTGTAATGGCATTTTAGCTGCTCTCTTAATCCGATCTATTTGTCTGTTAGAAACCTTCCCCATTGTGCCTTTATCGGCAAGAATCAGCTACGAATCTCTTAATAGTACGATGATCATGCTTAAGTTTTCGTGAAATATCTAAGTTTTTCATATCTTGTCCAAGGTATTCAACTATTTCATGCTTTTCGGCACTATAAAGATCCTTTTTCTTTCCCATATTGCGTGAAAATGATGGTCTGCTTAATAATGTGGAGCGTTCTTCTTAAGTAGTTCTTCCTTTAATTGGACTTACCTGGCAAATTAATTGGCACAGGTGTCTGAGATTGATTTCACTGACACAAAGAGCCCAAAGACAATACCATGAGTTTGACTGGAAAACAAAAAATATTACCTTTATGACATTTAACACACTTTGCATAATACTTTGGAACACGGTGTAGGCAGCTGTGCCTTCTGTAATGGTTCAGCATCCGTTTGCATGACTGAGTTATGAAGTTTTAAGGCCAATAATTATAACCTAATTTTAGTGCCTTACTCCTCATATGCTGCTCTCTAATTGACATTTTATTTATTTTATACAGTGTGACTCAAAGAAAACATTGCACTTTGACTGTATCTACCGCCCATATATTGTTGTGTATGATAATCTTGATAATCCAAACTACTAAACTAAGATTTGAATTCAAGTATGCCTTCCTCTCCTGTTTTTCTGTCTCCAGCCCAGATGAGAGGAGCGCCGCCTGCCCCTCCGGTGGGCTCCAGGTGAACTGACCTCAGAGAAACGGGAAGCAGCAGCACTTGAACGCCTCATATCAGGACCAACAAAACCAGTGCATTCCTTTATAATTTTACACACTTAACATTCAATAACACACATTCCACATTCACAGTAACATTCACTTTGGCATTTTGAAGTTCTTTGACGGGCGGACACACAAATCCTCCCCAAAAGAACAGTGCCACACGTTTTTGTTTTTATGTCATGTTTTGTCTTAAGATGGCCATTCCTGCAGTGCCAGGCGAGGGTGCGTTTGATTTTCTCTCTAAATGTGCCAAAGGCGGGTGGAGTCTATCGAGTTGCACACAGTGCACTTTCTACATATGAAAAAAAAAACATTAGATTTTTAACCTTTTTGGATAAGTCTTCACCGACGCCACGCCTCTTTTAAATTCTTGTTTGGACCAAGGGACTTATATTTTTCAATTTTTTTGTTCATTTTTGGGGGTTGATGATTTTGGTTTTTCTTCCACGCGGCAATGTTGCACGGCAGCTTCAATGCTATACCGAGTCACTGTGCATGGACCGGAGTTGCACCTTTTGGGGAAAATGTCTTTAAAAATATACTGACTATACTGAAATTATACTGACAGTAGTTGGAGCCAACTTTGTGTTAGCCGTTTACTCTCATGTTGTCTAGACTTTTAATGAATTATCCATTGAGTATTTTCACTAAGCTATGGACAGAGGCAGGTCCAACCATGCACTATTTAATATTTTCATGTCAGCAGTTTCATTGAAAACAAAGCAAACTGCCACAGTAGTATAACTGTAAAGTTAACAGAGCCTGACAAATTTTACCCCAATTTCCCAAGCTTACTTCAAAATTGTTACCATATTTCTGAAAATGTATTTCAGCAAAAAACACAAAATGAAACAATGTTGAATATTTGCAGCTTGCGTAATATTTAAAACTATTTTATTAATTTAGCATTTAAAATGTATGTATCATTCAATACAATTTTAATGCAGTTACATTAAATTGACAGTTGGATGTCAGTTCAGATGACATGTGCGTTAGTCACAGGCCACTACAAAACAACATTGACTTTGCAATTAAACTATAATTGTAATTGGTCAATTGGTTCTTAAAATGGACATTCATCATGGAGTAATCACAAAAGAAAGAAAACTATGAACATTCAGATATGGAAAACTATGAACATTCAGATATGGAAAACAAATATTGAATGAACATTAGTAGATGCTGTGTAATTATTTCATCAATACATTTTTAAAATAATCATGTATGCATCATTTCAAAAGCACAAGTTATGGCATTTATCATAACCACATTTAAATAACTTTATCATTAACACCTATTTGTCCCACTTTGATTCATGTGCAAGATTATATTAGCAAACAGGTGTCTAGCAATTGAATGTTGACTTTCTCAGGTCTAAAATTGCAGCATGTTCCTACCCTGACACACTTAAGTTTGGGCGTTGCTTGTTTAATGCATTGCTTTGTCCCAGTATGTCATGTAATTTATCCTGTTTGTAATTTTAAAAACTGGTTAAAATGCCTCTGTCCATAGTGCACTCGATTTGGATATTTTTTTGGGGACAACTTGGGCAAAGCTTATGAAACACTACTTTTAACATTATTATCTTTGATGCTGACATTTGGCAAAAGTGTAAAAGGATCTTGGTTTTTTGTGTCATAAAAGCTAAAAAATATGTACCCGTAATTGTAAAAAAAAAAAAAAAAAAAAAGAAGAAAATTGATGTGGCATCGCTATGCAAGAAGAAACTGTAGCTGATATTCACTAACCAAAAAACATAGATAAAGAACAATAGAGGAAGCTGACAATACGATGTGGAAGCGTGTTTTTCTGCCATTTTGGGTAGGGCAAGAAAAAGATAATCTACAATATAATTCAATTGTTTGTTTTTTTTGTTTTTTTTTAATCAAATCATTAACATTTAATTTTTAAATTTGTTTTACATCAGATTCTGTTCCGTACACAGCTCTATACTTGCAAAAGATAAAGAGTATAGAGCTTCACAATATATATTTTTGATATTGGCAATATTAAAATTATAAGAGTTAAAGTAAGCTTATTTAAAAGTCCTCAAAACACTGGTCATTAATCAAATAATGGAATAAAAATACAAAACTAGATGATACTGTATGTTAACATGTTCTTCAGAAATCTAATTTAGTTTGTTGTTTTTGGCTACAGTTTTAGCCATTTCATTTTTTCATATCATTTCCATAATGATTAATACTTTTTGACACACAACTTGTATAACACATTGCACTACGTGATTTTAAATTTGATTTCACTTTCACAGTTAGAGTTAAGTTCTTATGCAGGGTACTCTAGATATTGCCAAATAAGATGTTATGCAAAGGAGGATCATGTTTTTAAATTCTTTAATATTATTTAAAACCCAATTTGTTCTTTTCACTAAAATCAACAAATTTACACGCTTCAGCACCCTATCCTCTACTGCTGTCTGTCTATGGTTTAAAACAGGAAAACACTAAAGTGCCAGAGAAAATGTGGATTCTTTATTTTCTTACAAACCATAAGCTTATTTTAAAATTATAGATGTTCTTAAAAATGCCATTCAGGTTGAAAATGTTTTAGTGACACAGCGCCCACTGCTGGTTTTCGCCTTAACACTTATCAATAGGTACCTGTACTTTTGTTTTTTGTTTTTGGGGGATAAAGATGATAAAAAGAGTAAAGAAAAAGCACGTCTATTTGAAAATGCAATAATAAATATTGTATAGTTACGTTATGGATATGGTAATCATAGTTATTGATCTATTTTTATGTTGTACAAAGCTTGTAATATAGGAAAGAGAATGATTATAACGATGTTCCCTGATGTTTGGGTGAATGTGAGCCAGGTTTGACACACGGCCGCCATTTTGGATCTAGTTTCTGTGAGTTTACAAAAAAAAAACTATTGAAAATCAAGACTCGCTGGCCTCACTTTGACCATGTTCACTTCACTGTGCTCCTTCATGTAACCAATCATGTTTTTATCATTGAGAATAAAGAAATATATTCCTCTGGGAGATGGGTTTAAAACAGTGCAGTGTTTTGTGTCTTCTTTGGGGCTGTATGAAATTTCAATTGTGTAATTTAATATGGCGCAGTTCCTGAATTTGGTGGGCAGGCCTGTAGTCAACAAAAGAAATTCATGACTGCCTGAAAACATGTTCTGCCAATCGATTAGTCGAATAAAAAAGAAGGCATGACAGAAGCTCCCAAAACTATTAAGTATCTCTATGTATTTGATCCAAACAGCACTCACAAGACTACAACTACACGAGTTCATGCAAAAACAACTATGTATGTCTTTATATAAACGCATTTTTCTACAATTTTTGAATCATGACTTCGATGTGCCTTTTTACATGCACCTTCAAAACTCAATAACTTCTCCTTTCTCAACTAAGATTTAGGGTATGTTTAAGGAATTAATTGACACAGCCTCTTTATCTAAGTTTAAAATGAGCGAGTTTGGACTGAAGAATTCTGAAAAAAAGAACTGAAAAACTAAGTTATACACTCAATATCGATACATTTGTGTTCAATCCTATAGGCTTTAACTTTCGTACACGATATAGTATACCAACAGGCCTGTGCCTTGATCATTCTGACTTATGCTGTTGGGATACAGGAGAGGGCGCTAGAGAGCTGCACTTAATACTTTTTCATATGTGATGGTTCAACTTCATATGTGAATATTGTTTATATTGTCCTGCGCTCTTTCACTAAATCCATACACCCATTAACAACTCACTATGACACAACTATTTTAAACAATTATTTAATATTATAATTTAGACCTGGGCCTATTTATTGACAGAGTGCAGTAATCCAGTAAACACTAAGGCAGGTGAGACTTTCTGACTTCTCCTGCTGTCCGCTAATCCTATTACACTGGGGTTTAAAAGGTGTTACACGAATCACGACAGACAACAAGACGTGCTCCACTCTCCAGTTTATCCAAGCGCGTAAAGAGCGCGTGGAACAAAATGGAGACAAATTACGCACCAAAACATTGAACCGCGGGGCCATTAACATCTTGTCTGTTTTGAGTTAAAACCATGCTGCCTCAAGACATAGGTAAAACCAAACCAAGATGCGTTTCGGAACCGGTTTTTGGTCCGGATTTCGACGCTGGCTCCGTGTCGTCGCGGCTGCAGAAGGCGAGGGAGTTTTCGGTGAACGCGATCCGGCGCCGGTCCGGTTCCGCCGCGGAGCGTAAAGTGAGCTGCGTGCTGGTGGGAGACGGGGCTGTGGGCAAAACAAGCCTCGTCGTGAGCTACACCACAAACGGATATCCGAGCGAGTACGTGCCCACCGCGTTTGATAACTTCACAGGTGAGTTATTAAAGTCTTGGGTACACGTTATTCCATGTAAGCCATTATTCATCCATTTGATTTAAACCAAGTATTGCAAACTAGTCACAAAAACAGTCATTTCCCAGTCTGAAAAATAACAATTAATGTCACTTATTGTCTTTTGTTTAGTTGTGGTTATGGTGGATGGAAAACCAGTGCGTCTGCAGCTCTGTGACACAGCTGGACAAGTGCGTTCAACACTGCAACATAAAACTTACTTAAAGTTAATCAAACCATGTCTAGATAAAACCTTTTTCTCTTGTTGTTTTACAGAAATGGGGACTGGTGGATGGAGCCATAAATGTAAGTACATTTTACCAACTAAAAGGCCTATTTAGGAATGAATTTGCAACACCCAGAGCATGGACAAGGATGTGGGCATGTTCACTGAGGAGCTGTGAAGGTTTACAGAATAAAGAATACATGAAAATAACAGTGAGAGTTAATTTGAAGATATTTAGCAAACTTTGACACTTTTATATTTTTATTACTCTAAAATAAATTTGGCTTTTGAGTTTTTTCACAGCTAAAAAGAGTACATTGTAAGTTTTTGACATATTTTTCAAATGACACTATGTATTCATTCATTCATTCATTTACTAAATAGTTTAACTGTATAATGTGCCAGAGTTTGCCAAGAGTTTTCATTAGTAGTCTATTACCTGGTGTACAGTGCAACAAATTAAACATAACACAATAAACAAAAATAACAAACAAAATAACATCATCACGTTAATCAAAATGGCAAAAAAGCAAGGCATTTGCAAATGAGTGTTAGAAGTAAAAAAATAAATAAAATAAAGCAAAAATAAAGCAGTACAGTGACAGTACAGAGGTTGTTGGTTCCAACACTGCATACTGTTGTTGTGTTCTTGAGCAATGCACTTCATCTTCCTAGTCTGTGTGAATGTGTGACTTAGGTGTGGTTAGAAAGGCTGTGTCTCTGTGTGATCTAGGAGTAAATTATGTAAAGTTTTTTAAAAGTTCATGAAATATCTAAAAGGTAAATTCACAAATGTTAAACCTTATCAGTTCTATTAGTGACTACACCCAAGAACTCACTGCATTACAACAAAAACTTCAATTTTATCAACAGAAATTTTAGCCGCCCCCAATCTGTATTAAGTAAAATGTTGTGATGCCATCTGAAACTCAGCAACACATCTGGCCCTATTTCTCCCCCCTCTCCCTCAGGACGAGCTTGAACACCTTCGTCCTCTTTGCTACCGAAACGCAGATGTCTTCCTCTTGTGCTACAGCGTGGTCCGACCCTGCTCCTTCCAAAACCTTACCCATCGTTGGCTTCCTGAAATCAGGCGGCACTGTCCCAACGCCCCCTTGATCCTGGTGGGCACTCAGGTCGACCTCCGCGAAGATGTCCAGGTCCTCATCCAGCTAGCCCAGAATCAACAGCGTCCGGTGGGCAGTGAGGAGGGGCGACGCCTGGCTCTGGAGCTCGGAGCTGTGGAGTTTTGTGAATGCTCTGCTTTGACACAGAAGGACCTAAAGGATACCTTTGACACAGCAATTCTGGCCAGTCTTCAGGAGGGGGTGAGCTGTGGGGGACAGGAGGGGAGGAAGGGGGAGACGCTTAAAATGACACTGAGGAGGAAGACTCCAGAGAAGATGAAGAGTTTGAGTGAGACGTGGTGGAAGAAGATCAACTGTCTGATGGGAGAGCACAGCTGTGAACTGATATGAACAATTAAACTTTAAAGGGGAACTATGTAACTTTTCAATTTGTGGGTATGCTTACCCGCTTGTACCCATGGAGAGGTTATTGCTATGCATGGAATGTTCCACAGTACGACATAAAACATATCTATTTAGAATGTACTCAATTACAGGCGCTTGCATTGCTCAAACATACCTTACTGTCACCTCTCTAACCTGTATTTTGCCCTGGTGCCATCACCTTATCTTCATGGAGATTTAATTTCATACAGTGGAACAATCCAGACAAAGCAGTAACGTCTCCACATACACAAGCAGGAGACAAACTTATCATTAGAAAAGTTGGTGCACATTTAAGTTAAAGGGCCCGTATTACGCTATTTTATTATTAATTTTTTAATGTTTCCACATCACAAACAGACCTGGAGTTGTGTTTTGTGCCATTCACACATGTAACACACCAACCCTGCACATTTAGGCTGAGTTTGTCTCTCAAACAGAAAACACTCTGTTCCAGCTTGTTGTGTCATTAAGTCATAATACAGGAAATGCTGCACTGTGTTTTTAAACTCTATACACTCACTAGAATTTTAAGCTGTTAACTTAAAAACTACCCCTTCATGACATCACAAGGTGGAATGAAGCATGTTGAGCTTTGGGGATGGAGACAGACTAATAAACCAGGGTTGCTCAAATATGTGTGAATGAAACAAAACACAACTCCTGGTATGTTTTTGATGAACAATGTTCTAACATGGCTAAAAGCAGACAAGAGTCAATTGTGCATAATGTAGGACCTTTAAAGTGCATATAACAGCTCTGAGTTGTTTCTAATTATTAATGATTTGGTGGTATAGTGTTTGTGGTAAACATTTGTCTATTGTAGTCAGGTTGCACACTGTGTAAAAGTTTTAAAAGGCAAAATGTATTGGAAAAATATTATAGGCTACATTATACCAATTTAGATACCACGATGACGATAAAAAACACTTTTTTAAGAATGTAATTTTCAACACCAAATAAAAGTAGTCCTTATATTTGTGGTCTAATACTTAATACATGGATCAAGAAGTTAAGGAAGGAACATTTTTCCACCACTGATACTTTCTCAAATGAGTATCTAGTTTTGATGGGCTCTACCAGCTTTAGTATCTATTAGTATCTGGGTTTCAACTTATTTTGGCAACCGTACCCTACTTCTAAAATGTTCCTGGTAGATGGTCATAATTTCATATAGCACTTTTATATAGTATTTGTATTTGTGCACTCTCTCCTGTGGTGTGTAGGTGACATGATGGTGTTAATTGGATGAGCTCAAGACTCACGTGAGACTTCAGAAGATTAAAAACATATGGAGCTGCATCTGTCTCTGCACACACTTAAAGGTTAAGGTATCTAGCTTAAGTCGAGAGGAGGAATAGTGAATATGAGTATAGGATGCAGAGAATTCACTGTGTATTCAAGTGTTGACTTACTGTGCAACATTTTGATGACTTTAAAAAATATATAATATTTTGTTATAGTTAATTGCTATGGCAACACTCACTATATGTAAATGACACCTGACCATAACCCTTAAGCCTATAGGTGGACTATGCAACTTTTCTGCTGAAGGGTTTGCCACCCTCTTGTCTCCAGGAGGATGTTTTTGCTTTGCCTGAAATTTTTCTCTTTGGAAAAGTTACATAGTGTCCATAATTTATCTTTGATCAACTCTACATAATTATCAACTTTATTTATTTATGCATGAGGACCAATTTATTTAAGCTAAGAATTCATTGTTCTTTATAGGCTATTAATCTTAAAAGTGTAACCTTTCCAATTATTGCAAGATTTATTAAGGCTATAACTGGCTTTATTATTATTATTATTATTATTATTATTATTATTATTAGTAGTAGTAGTAGTAGTAGTAGTAGTAGTAGTAGTAGTAGTAGTAGTAGTAGTAGTAGTAGTAGTAGTAGTAGTAGTAGTAGTAGTAGTAGTAGTAGTAGTAGTAGTAGTAGTAGTAGGGCTAAAATTCTCTAACTTGTAGATCTAATTTTGGCTTTTTACCCAAGTCTTGTAATTTTTAGCTTGTAGGCGGAGTTTAGGCAATGAACACGAGGCTAAAGCTGCAGTACTATAGTCTAAGTTTTAAAAGTGTCAAAAACAATAGTATTTTACGTAATCCAAAAATTGCATGTAGGTCAACGTCGATTTCTGTTACTGCGGAGTTGAACTTTGAGACAGAAATCGTGCTCTTGGTGAATATTTAGCTAAAATTTTGGGGTCAGTCATCAACCCCGCACCTGCCGCGTTCCCACAGACACACCACGGCCCGTGTCGAACTGTATCCGCCTCGCCATGCACTGTCCCCGGGTGTGCAGAGCCGTGAGCGCCCTGAGCAGAGGAGCGTTATGGAGGAGCCGAGTACAGAGCCAGTCCACCGCCTCCAGCCTGGATCTGAGCGGGATCTATCCGCCAATAGCGACTCCTTTCACGGCCAACGAGGACGTGGACTACCGTAGATTAGAGGAGAACCTGCAAAAGTACCAGCAAATCCCGTTCAAAGGTTAGAGACGTAAAGGACGCATGACACTTGAAGTTTCGCTATTTTGAAAAGTGAAAGTTGCAGTGGCCCAGGCTGAACCAACGGACCAGGCTGGAGGTTAACAGACGTTAGCTATAGTCTGACGTTAGCTTTAGCCATTTCACTGAGTTTGGCTTCATCTACTGGTCAAACGCAAGACATGCAATCAAAAAGGAAATTAAAAAGTTATAGTTTATTTTACTGTAATAGTTTGTCTTTTTAGGAGTGGAATTTTTGTATTCATGGGTTTCAACCTCCTGTGATACAACATTTTGAGGTCATCCACTGTTTCTTTAAATATGCCAAAATTAGCTAAGAAGGCTATTTTATAAAATGTATGCAGTGCAAGTTTAAGTGAGAAGATGAAAGATTTATTTTCGCCAGAGCATGCAAAACAAATTAGTATTTACAATGTTTACCTGGGCATAATAATAGAAATAAGATATTGGATAGGCTTTATTATGGCTAAGAAATATGCTCACTCCTTTATACTCTGTACTGTTGCCATGACTATGGTGCCTCTAAACAACAGGAGTGATGGCACACACTGATGTTCCATTCTATAACTTTTTTCTGTGAATGGAAAACAGGAGCATCTTATAGTCATTTGATGATCATAGCTCCTGTAGACAGACACAAAGTGAGAAGGAGAAGATTTCAGCCAGCTGATAAGCAATTGTTGGTGAACACTAATAGAAATTTGGCCTCAACCTGCTGTTAAAAATGGGAAGAAGAAAAGATTCAACGGCATGGCCCATACTAAAAACTACAAGGCCAAACAGTCTCTTGAGACTGTTCATGGCTGCGGATCCTCTACCACAAAGGAGGACCCAGCTTTTCAGGCACCAACACCAAAGGCGTTCTCCTATCCGGCGGGAATGAAACTTGCAAAACCAGGTTCTGCAACAAGGGCTGATGATCACTTCTGGTTCGACATGCCTGATGACGAATCAGACGATAAGTTCATTTTCAGACCACTGAACAAGTCATCCATCTCAGCTGTAGCTCAACAGTGTGTGGACAACCAGCCCAGTGAGGTACCCCAAACTCTCAGACCAGAATACCGCCTTTGGCACCAAACCCAATTTTGGCAGGGACCTTCCAAGTCCTCAGAGGTGTCATCTACGCTTAAAGAGATCAAACCTACTGTTGAGTGGATGGTTACAAGACCTATATCTCAGTCAATCTCACCAAAATGTAGAAAACTACAAAAAACAAATAATAATTCAACCACGACAGGCGATTCTGTTGGTTGGAGATGTCAGAGGTCCCAGACAACCAACCAGACGTGGAATTTTGTCTGGAGAAGTCGACTGGTCATTTGTGCAAGTGCACGATGGGGCACAGGGACATTAGCAAGAACACATAAAAAATGAGAGAGGAGTGTACTTTGAAACTCAGAAAACCAAAGTGTAAAACCTTTAAGGTAGGGGATTGGTTGGCATTGCTTTACGATGCTCCAGAAGTAGACACTTGCTTTGGAGAAGTTGATAAGTCGGTATTAAACAGATTTGCAATGGTCAACCCTTATAGTAGAGAGACCTCAAAGCACATTAATGTTCCAAAACATCCTCAAGGTCACGAGCCAAACATTAAGGTGCTTCTAGTAAAACGATGGTTGGAGTTACTTCATGATACTCCAGAGGTCGAAATCTATTTTGGAGATGTTGACTGGTCCACCATCAAGCCTAAATTGGACAAGTCTCCATTAGGACAAATGAGACCCCAAAAGAAGTGAAAAGAGAGGGGAGGATCAAACCAAGGAAATATAAGCATCGGGTAACCAAGGCAAGAGATGGTTGTGGTGTAGAGTTGCCCTACCAGGTAGCAAGTACAAATACACTTTGGAGATGTCGACTGGTCGGTTGTAAAGCCCTGTGTGAGGAGTCCTTCAATGGGTAAACAAATTATGGCAGGACCCCGTCTGAAAACAAGAAAAAGGGGCCAATCCTTGAAGATACACCAGTTTTTGAGTCAAACAATTTCCAAGTCCCTTTTGTAACGAAAAAGTCAACAATGATCCCAGAGCCAAAGGAACAAATCTTCAAACTACGGAATCAAACGGCAACAAAAGAAACTTCGAGCAACCAAAGCAGGAGAAAGAACTCTACTCTGAGCAACTCTTCAAGCACTAGATCAAGGACTCCTGGTGAGAGAGAGAGCCTGACCAATCCCACTTTCTGTCCAACTCCAAAAGCATTTCAAAGGACATATCGTGTTTTGGTTTTTTTTAAATTATTTAACCACACTGGTAAATCATTGACAATCTTCTGAAATATTAAGTCCTATGTTTTGTATTGAACTATATTTCATATTTCAGAGTTTACAAATTAATGCAATTCACAGCACGGTGTGCAGGCAGTTCAAAATGGGCTAAAACAATACCCGTTAGCTTTCAAGTTTAGGTTAATCTTGGTTACCTTTATAAGTCTAATGAAGATGTATAGTTCCAGGGAAGTTCTTTTTAACTAGATATAGACTAATATTTGCAAACAGTAAGGTTTGCAAAACAGTAAGTATTAAAATCATAGTAATATATAAGAAGCACATAGCCAATTGCATGATAGTCAATTACATAGACAACTAGTCAAAACTACAACTATTGAATTTCAACAATAAAATAGCACAGACATATCCATGAGTGTGTAACCCTGTTGTGATATGCAGCATGTTGGTGCAGGTCTGGTGGTGCAGGGTAGTAATGGAGAGTACCCTTACCTGACGGAGGAGGAGAGGGTGGAGGTAGTGAAGGTCGTCCGAAAGAACCTCCCCAGAAACAAGCTTCTGATGGCAGGTTCCGGATGTGAATGTGAGTCCATCTTTTTATTCAGAGACAGAAGCTGTGAGGAGTGGTCTAAAGAATTTGCTTTATGCATTCTACAACATAGAAACATTATGAGTAAAACAATTGTCTTGTTTGTAATGGCAAACCTCTTTGTTACTTCAGCTACTCTAGTCTCCTGATGCCCATACAATGTCAAGTCATTATCTAGATATACAGTGGGTTTGTAAGCAAAAAAAAAGGGGGAAAAAAAATTTAAATGTATTATTTTTAGTTGAATTTCAGGTTTTCAAATTCTTATTATGTGGGTTGGCTGGGATATGTTTTCACATCAAATGAGGTTGAGGATGGCTGGTCTATCTAATTTGTTTATAGGGATGCCACAATATGATATTTTAGTAACACAATTATTGTCAAAAGAAACATCCCAATTTAACATTTCTTTACAACTATTGACACCATGAACAAAGAGCAAGGAAATCATTAACTTCCTTTATTTTATGGCCTGATCTGATTGATCAATTAAAGTTAATGTAGTTTACTTTTTATTTTAAATTGCTCATTAGCCCTAACACTAAATCATATTTGTTGTCTATATTTGTTTGTTATTGTTTGTTATTGTCTTGACTTGTATGTGTGACTTTGGTCTTATGATTGTAGCCACCAGAGCCACTGTGCAGCTGACAGAGAAGATGGTGTCTGCAGGAGCAGACTGCCTCCTGGTGGTGACTCCATGTTTTTACAAAGGAAAAATGGACACTGCCGCGCTCGTCCACCACTTCACCCAGGTTTGACCACCTCCTCAATATGGACCTCTGCAGTGTTATTCAACATAATATTGTAAATATCGTGACTATGGTGCTTTTTTCATAACATATGTAGAGACAGTTTTATAATGAACAGAAATCCAATCCAAAATCCAAAGTGAAGATATTAAAAATGGGATATCTCAGACATGCATGGACAGACAAGCTGCATCTTTTCATATATGCGCTGTACTGTAAACAAGGCCTTGTCAGCTCTAACACTACTGCTGGTTGTAGTTGTACTTTGTGGTTTTAGTTGTAGTAATCCTAATTCCTTGAATCTTTCTTATTTTAGGTGGCAGACCAGAGCCCAGTGCCTATAGTTCTCTACAGTGTCCCAGCCAACACTGGGCTAGAGCTCCCCTTAGAGGCCGTGGTCACACTGGCACAGCACCCAAACATTGTGGGACTGAAGGACAGCGGAGGAGATGTAAGGGACAAATACACAATACACACAACTGTTTACTATTGAGGGGTAAGTTTTACCAGCAACTAAGGGCCTTTAGTGCGGTATACACACATATAGATTAGTATTAATGGTAAAAGCTAAACTGAAACTACCTAAGAAAAGGAAAAAAGTCAGCTGACTTCTGGTGAAAAACTGCAGAGCTGATTTGCACCTGCCCCTTTATGATTCACAATGCTACTGAAATCTTGTATCACTGGCTGCGGTTACATGCTCACTCAAAATTTGGTCATTATCATATTTTTGGAGTTGTAAGACTATTAAGAATGACATGTAAACAGCATCTGATGATGATCCCTCTGATTACACACATCAGAGTTTGTTTTTCGTATGCCTTTTAATTAATTTTAAAGGTCCAGAAATCAGATAGTAATCCTAATCAGATAATAATGTACGTGTAAACATAACCACTGATTAAAAAAAATGAGTACAAATATGTTATTTTTGTAGAAATGGTGGCTTGAGTGCAGATTACTCAGACATGCCTGAATTACTTTGAACTTTGGATGGAGGGAAAACAATGAAAAGATGGTTAAAAGTTTCTAAAAGTCGATTGTAGATAATCGATTTACATAATGTGTCGCCTCTAATGCTCCTGGATGTCTTCTCACAACTTTCTTCACAAACTCTTTACGTGCAGATGCGAAAATGCCAGTGCGGTCTCGCCTGTCCGTCAGAGTTGGTGAATAATCTTTTTCGTCTGTGTTTTAAATGACCTTTTGTTGGCGCCTCTGGCCTTTTCTCCGCCTACAGCTCGAAGTCTGAACTGCGCCCACGCAATTCTCGGACAGGCGCTCAAACCACTCCTCGTCTGGCAGCAGCCCACTCACAGACTACCACACAGGGCAAAATTTAACAAGGAATATTCAAGTTTGTTTACTGGAATTAGTAGCAGTAGTAGAAGTTGTAAGAAATAACATTAGTAGTTGTGGTAATGATGGTAGTATTAGTACTTGTTGTCATTGAGGTATATAGTTTAAAATACAGAACAGAACTTTAATGGTGCACTATATAACTTTCTGGTGAAGGATCTGCCACCTGCTTATGGAGATGTTATTGCTTTGCATGGAATGTTCCACAGTACAGAATTAAACTTACCAAATATTCATTTCATTACTGTTTTTATTGCTCAAAAAATACCTTGAAAAACATATGACTATGAATGTGGGTCTGTAACTTGGCCTGATAGCATTGAGTGTTTGTCTCCAAATTTGAAATATAGAAGTTTAATACCATGCTGGGACTTGACGATAAGATCTCATTGACAAAAGAAGCAGGTGGCATACCCTTCAACAGAAAATAGAGTGAAAATATAGAGCATTGTCAATATAGTAGTAGTAGTAGTAGTAGTAGTAGTAGTAGTAGTAGTAGTAGTAGTAGTAGTAGTAGTAGTAGTAGTAGTAGTAGTAGTAGTAGTAGTAGTAGTAGTAGTAGTAGTAGTAGTAGTAGTAGTACTTTTGCAACTACTACAGAGGTATTCCTAGTTGGATTACTGCCAACTTCAGTTAATATATTTGTACTTTTTAGCCCACTTTCACATCATTTAGTCCTGTCACTGGTTTGTATGATTCTGTGCTCTTCTTTAAGTGAAATCTGTCATAGAGTTATAAAATATGAGCTGTCAATTCCCCAAAGGGACCGTTACGTTTCATTGTCTTCTGCCCACGTAGTTTTTTCTGCTTTAATCCAGATGTGCGTTGACAACTCTCCATATCCAAACAATTATCTCAGGAAAGTAATTAAAATGCCCACTAATGACTTCTCCCAGTAAGAGTCAAATGTGTTCATACCAACACGACACAAGATGATCTTTTATTGTGAAAATGGTGATTAAAACCACAAGCAGAGTAAATTTAGTGCAATAGAGACTGTTTCGTAATGGCTTGAAATCCAGTGGGAAGTTTGTTGTGCAGTAATTACTGTAAGAATGGATGTGATTACAGTCAAAGCAATTATGCCTGTAAAATAAGGTCAAGAATATTGCATTGTTTTTTTATTACACATTTGTTATGAAGGTTCTGGCTGTTGGACCAAATGTGTCCATTTTATTACATCACTGTTGCTGTCAAAATATTTTTTATATTTTCAAGATTTTTTCTTTTACTTTAATACTGAAATTCTAAATATATTATATATTTTAAACTTGAACCGATAAATAATGTCTTTGGTGGTTTGCCAATCTGCTTTATCTGAAATGTTCCACAGTACGGCAAACTCATGCATCTTTATGAGAGTCAGGCAGACAGCAATTTAAATTGCATAGTCAATAATTTTTAAGATGGTTATGTGAATCGCAGTAGTGGCTCAATGGTAGAGCAATCCCCCAAAAACCCAAAGTTTAGCGCATATGTGTGTGTGTGTGTGTGTGTGTGTGTGTGTGTGTGTGTGTGTATATATATATATATATATATATATATATATACATATCTCCAGATGTTAAGGACTGTCAAATTACTCATTCATGTGCAGGAATATCTTTTTACACCTTTGTATGAAAGCTATATAAATTGTAGCTTTTTATATTTAATTAGCTTATTTTGGAATATGTTTTAGTATGAACAATATACTCAATAATCAAATTTGATATATCCTCAAAGCTACATTCACAATATTTACCCATTTACACAAACCATCCATTTACTACTAAACCAACAGTAACTGCTACAACAGTCCCATGCATTTCAGAACATGCTTGTAGAGCTCTCTAAACTACTGCCATCGCAGATTTTATTCCTCACAAGACCCCACAGAGACAGGATATTTTATTATTTGCAGACGTCATTATAATACTTTGATAATTTGCTGCCTGTGCGGTTTTGATTGCGATCAATCTGCTTGTGCCTTTCTCTCTACCTGCATTTCTATATTCTCCCTATATTATCTATAATTCTCCATTACCTGCAGGGTTGTTTGGCTTTTCAGACCCTGCTGTGCCATTCGTTTACAGCAGGGAGTCAGGTCTAAATATCCAGCTACCACTCTCCAATCAATTACAGCTATACCACGTGATGAAAATGACTCCCATTTTGACATGTGATGGACAGGCGACCGCTAAAAATACCCCCTTTTTCTCCCCGGTGCTTTCCTCCGCTCCCTCCCTTGTTCTTAGCTCCTTACATCTCTCAACATTTCTGATTAGTATTTGGCTTTTTTCATACATCCACGTTGACAAAAGCAGCTTAAAAAGACGCAACAAAATGGCATCAATTATTCATGAGTCTACCTACCCCCAAGTCATTTGAAGTCCACTTGGGATTTCAGTCTTTTTTCTACTTTCAAAATATAGGGGGAAAAACACCACATTTCTCATCATGTTTTGAGCGATTTGTTTACATTGCTAAGCCTTCCCATGGGATTAAAAAAACTTGACAGAAAAGAGAAAATGTGTGATTTTTTTTCTTCTTCTTATTTCTGTTTTTAGATCACAAGAATCGCATTGATTGTTCACAAGACATCCGCACAGAAGTTCCAGGTTCTTGCAGGGTCGGCTGGGTTCCTCATGGCTGCGTATTGCGTTGGTAAGAATCACAGTTAGCATGTTTTTTCACTGCGGGAAAAGGGCAGGACTCAAAGAAACATTGGGTGGTTGCTCGTGTAAAACAAAATACAGAAGTGTTAATTAAAGGAAGGTAGCTTTGTTTACATGGCCCAAGTGCATGTAACAGAAAACAGAAGTAAACAGGGTATGTATTGGACTGTGACTTTACGCTGTCCCCTGTGGTTCTGTTCAGCAGGGTAGTCAGCGATTATAGTACGTTTTGGTCGAGTCAAAATGATTGTTTCTATTGCACGGTGAGATTTTTTAAATACATTTTTAATCAAATAAAGCGTGAAATGCATGACTGGAAGCTTCAAGATAGAGAACGTTATCAAATGTGTGTATTATTTGTGAATTCGGATATAGTTAATTCTGTTTTGTTTTAAAGGGCCCATATTATACTATTTTCTGATCTATGTTATAATTTTGGTTCCTCATCAAAAACATACTTGGAGTTTATTTTGTTTCATTCACACATGTTTAACACACAAACTCTGCATATTTTGGCTCTGTTCCTCTCTCAAACAGAAAACACTATGTTCTACCTTGTGATGTCATGTGGTAATACAGGAAGGAATACTCCATACACTTTCACTAGAATCATTTGGATGATTTTAGTCCTGGAATTGCCAATCTCTACTGAACTAAAGGTAAAAGGTAGTTGTTAACTTGAAAACCACCTCAACATGACAACACAAGGTGAGAGCATTTTGAGCTTTGTAGATGTAGACAGACTAATAATATAGAATTGCATGTGTGAATGAAACAAAACACAACTCCAGGTATATTTTTGATGGTAACAATATTATAACATGTCTTAAAGCTCACAGTGTCAGTTTTGTGGCATATAGGACCCTTCATAATCCTGCTGTCTTTGTTATGAATAAGGTGGCATGTGTTTTACAATCTATATAGTCTAGATAACAATTACAATTATCAAAATACAATTCCTGTTATTTTACTAGTTGACTTGTCTTGGTTATTCCAATGAATTGTTGCAGGCTTAAGTTTACAGCTAAAGGCACACATGACACATGTACTTTAGGTGGATTGTGTCATTGGTCCAATAGAGACTGCTGTACTTCTGAGCATCCGTCTTCTTCTGAGGTTGCATCTTTTTCCTTATTTCTATGTGGTACACATTTGCTAACCCTGGATTAGATAACACTTTTAGGAATATTCATGGGCACGGCACTCAAAACCTAATGAGTCATCCCTGCATACAGTGTAAGAGGAATCTAAAGTAGGTGCAGAGACGAGTAACTGATATGGAAATCTGCACCGCAAGCAAAAAGAGCAGTTTTAAAGTCCAAATTCAGGATCTAGATGCCCACACTGAAGGGGCGTGGCACTGAGCTGTCAATCACTGGTCAACTGACAGCTCTGAAGGAAATGTTGCTTTGGACATAAAGATTGGCAATATATACTTTTGAAAATATGACAGTTTCAAATGTTATTAGCTACGGATGGGACAAGATCTCTGCCACACGATTTCTCAAGATCAAAATGCCACAGTCCCTATTGCAGAATGATCAAAAAATTCAGACTCTGGGTCAGTGGCACTGTGAAGAGCTAAGATTTAAGATATTTCTGCAGTTTTGAACAGGAAATTCTTTCTACCTCTTTCTATTATCAAACCATTTTAGATCAATATTGGACTTTACAATGAACAACAATTATGATCTACGTGCATTGTAATTTAACACAGAATAACTGAGAAAACATAATCTGTGTTTTTTAAGAACACAGTAAGATTGTAGATACTCAATAATAACAATATTTATAACAACAACAATAACAATAATAATACATTTATATAGTGCTCTTTGGGTGCTTTACATGCATATTCTCTCACTATAAATTATGAAAATTTGAGGAATGAATCATGAGTTGATAGCTCCATATAAATTAACTTTCAAAAATGTAAATGTATAAAAATCAACATACGTATTTAAATAAAAATTCATACATTGTATAGCTTTAAGGCAGTATTAGTTTTGTTTGGTCAGAGTTTTGATGCTTATGTAGCTTATGTTTTGCTGTTGCCCACACTTACACTGCAAGACTGAAGGGACAGGGATGTCGTGCTGTCAATCAAAAACCAATAGCTTAGAGGAAACGATTTGGTTTGGACATATAGATTGAAATGCATAGATTTGACTGTTTATACCATTCAATAAAAACAAAAAAAAACTTGGTTATAATTCAATAACACAGTTATTAATAAGAGTAGATCACAATCAAAATAAACTACTTTTCAATATGCAAAATAGCCAAACAATAATAATTGGTATTGAATTTTGATGTCCAAATTTATGCTGTAGGTGCCCACGCTACCACAGCAACACTGAAGGGGGCAGGATGATGATCTGTCAATCAAATCCAAACTCAGAGCTTTGAGGGACCGTGCTGCAGCGGTGGTCTGTGCTTATATTGGACACATAGATTGATCTGAGGATGTGTTATTTTTTCTGATAGTTTGACACCGAATCAAAAAATCATGTACGAGAGGTGTCAAATATTTTTTTTATTTTGATTGGTCTGGATTTTATGTCAGCTGAAATTTCATCTTGGGAGACATCCACACACTATGGGTTGGGGGCTAAATACAGCCCTCAGAACCATTTTTGTTGGCCCTCAGGCCTTCAGGTGAATTGCCCCAATGGACAGTAGGCAGAAGTTTAAGTAATTCTACTACTAGTACCTCAACAGCATTGTGATACAGACCTAAAATTACTGTTCCAAGCCAAAAGAAAAGGAAATTCATTTTCTGTGATCTTGTTCTTTGTCACTTGTGTTTTGAGTCCAGTCAGAGTGCAGCATGATTGAATGTTGTCTGTGTGCAGGTGCAGTGGGCGGAGTCTGTGCTCTGGCTAATGTCCTGGGCCCTCAGGTGTGTGAGCTGCATCACCTGTGTTTCAGTGGCAAATGGGATGAGGCCCGAGCTCTACAGCAAAGACTCATCGAACCAAATACAGCCGTGAGTCACTGCTCATATACGTCCTATTCTATAACATTATTTGGTAGCACTTTATAATAACTATACCTTTGTTAGCCTAATTTTAAAATACATCAGTACAAATATCTTACTCTTACGATTATGAATTCATTTTCAGTATCCAAGTACCTTTAAACTTATCCATTTAAATTTTTTTCCATTACAGGTTTTTACTGTCAAAAACATACCTTGAAAAATTTTATTTATACTGTGAGCAGGGTCACCTCTCCACAGATCCGACCTGTAACTTTGTACCTTGTGAAAGTTTAGTGCCATACTCTCAAAGCAATAACATCTCAATGGAGACAAGCAGGTGCCGACCTTTTACCAGACCAAGGTACAGGTCAGGTCTGTGCAGAGGCGATCCCGCACACAGTAAGAATAAAAGTTTTTCAAGGTTATTTTTTTGCCAATAAATACCTCCACCAGAAAAGTTAGAACCTACGCCTTTTTTATGAAGCAGTTGTTATTTCCTGAAATCTGAGGTATTTTTGAATAATCAATTTATCTGACTGCCCTCTGCCGTGTGCCCTCTGCAGGTGACCCGTGGCCTGGGTGTCCCTGGTCTGAAGACGGCAATGGAGTGGTTTGGTTTCCATGGAGGTGCCTGTCGCTCTCCTCTGCGGCCGCTCACAGACGCACAGACTCAGCAGCTCAAGAAAAACTTCTCAGACTTTCTTATTTAGTACAAGATCAATTATTGCATTTTATTCAAACCACACCATGAAATTTGCAGACTAACAATGCAAATGATGATTCAATTATTGATTGAACTGAAACAGTGTCATAATAATTACTCTGATGTTTTTATCAATGAAAAAATATGATATAAATTGAATATTTATATATATTTGTATAACTTGTTTTTTTGACTTTCAAGTGTAGGGCTTGCAGATTTACTCAAGTTCAAAAGTCAAAATCTTAACCATTGCCACCAGAGTATTACAATCAATTCATTGGTTGAGTGGCTACAGTGGCAAGAAGGTCCTTTGCATATTTTCAAAGGTTTCCTCTGGGAATTTTATTTTTCCCAGATTGCCAGGGTCGGTCAAATGTAAGTGTACAAAACTAAAAGTACTAAAAAGTGATATTAAACTCCATCTACAACCAGATTTCAAATAGAGCTGCAAACTTGTACATGGAGGACTAAAGAGGAGAGTGAGGGTGGAGAAGGGGTGGGGTCTGAACATATGAGGAACCTTGTGCTTGGTCTAACAGCAATCTACACTTTGAACTCTTACTGTTTGTAAGCAGAAACACCTATCTGTAATCAGGCTGGTCCTGTGTGATGTCACCTACTACTTTTAAGTGCCGTGCCCACTGGAGGCAGCATACACTTTAAACTAAACATAAAGCTGCAAATTGACTTAGTTTGCACAAAAATTGCCAAGAAATAGGAACAGTAAACAACGTTATTAAAGCACCATACAGTTACTAGTAAAAAGGTTGATTTAGTGTTTAGGTGATTTATAACCAATTATGACTTTGGTAAGTTCACGTGGGTCAAATACAGGAAAAATGTAATTATAGGAAACAACAAAGCTTTTTAACCTCGACACTGGAATAATTTACAGTGATCAAAAATATGAGCTAAACGCACAACAGGGCACTATGGACACAGGTGCAGCATTTTTCTCATCACACAAATTAACCATAAAATGAGGTAATTTCTCTTGTAAAAATACACCAGTTTATTTTCATATCTTCCATTCTCTGGTACATAAAGGTCGAAGAGCAGGTCAGTGTCTTTATTGTTTCTTCATAAATAAACGTCTCGGTAGCGCGCAGCGTTGAGAGCGGGAAAGTTAAGAGTTGTAATTATGTCTGTAATTAAAATGGTGTCCATAGCAACAGCACTTCGTCAATCTTATGCAATCAGGTCTCCAATTAGCATCAGTTAGCTTCAGAAACAGCACCACAGTGAAAAAGAGATGCACTTTTCACTGTACGTATTTATATTGTGGATCACAGTTTTGGATTTTACAGGTCTAAACTCGGACTAAACCAAGTCTAAACGTTCATGATCCTCCAGATTTCACACACTGAGCTACAGAGGCTGCACTAACACTGGTTAATGATTGGCTGCAGGTGCTGGGGTTTACAACAATTCAGAGAGAGGTCTTTTAGGTAACTTTAGACATTAAGAAAGACTCATGTGCAACTCATTCTTCTGATAATCATTTTATAACAACTCGTTTGTAATTAGTGAGAGCTATATTTGATTTGAATATGTTTACCTCATATCTGGGAACACAGATGGGTCATGTCTGTGAAATTTGAAATACAAATGCTACATACTGTACCTTTTTAAGTTTTTGAGGACCTCATGTTTGCATTGTACTTCTTTATTCGTCCACTCGGGGGTGCTTTCTTCCACTTGTGTCTGATATCTGAATAAAACAGGCAGTGGGTTTTGTTGGAAGGAGCAGGAGGCACAACTCAGTGACACAAAGAGACTCCTGGGAAAAAAATAATACCAGTACCCTAAAATAATACGTAAAAAAATATATATATATTAATGGCGGTTTACAATTTCTATAAGACGCTCTATGTGTTTTTCTGGTTGTGGTCTGCTATGGAGAGGTTATTGTTTTGTCTGGGAAAGAGTATTAATAAACGGCAATAAATGTATCTCAATGCAGGCAAGCAGGGGATGCCACCAGGCCAAGTTACTGGTCAGATCTGTGTAGAGGTGAGCCCGCTGATAATATGAATGCCTATGCAATGAGTGTTTTTCAAGATATTTTTTAAAGAGATAAAAAAAACAAAAAAAACACCTGTAACTGAATAAATGTTAGATAGATTTGCTTAATAAGATACATGTTGACAGGTCTGAAGGTCTTAAAATCTTACTGCAGCATTCAGCCATTTTGTTCCCGCTGTTTAAGGAGTGTATATTGATAATTACATTAAATATTTTTCTCTTTTCTGATTTCTGATTAGTAAAATGCACTATACAGACAAACATACCTTGATATCAGCCGTGTCTTTTGCAAGAATCTTATTAACCCAGTCCTCCTTTGTTATAATCTCTGACAATTAAACCTGACATGTCTTAAGGCGTTTGTGCAATATATTCCAATGCAATTATGAGATTAAACCATTTTCTCCAAAGGCAAATTATGACCACTTAGCTATCTGTGCCCCTTTGTATATTCTCAATAATGATCAACATGTCCTGAAACTGGCTCAAATAAAATCCACAAATTCATTCCTTCTCTTCTATGTAATCCAATATAATATAATATAATGTAATGGTCACATCTCAGTTTTAGCCCTGTGGACTCAGGTCTGTGTTTATTGGCTGCTATACCTTGTCATTGCTTATTGTAGAAAGGTTTGAATATTTAAAATGGCCGACACAATGATAACAACTGTCTCTTGTTTATACTTATCAGTGTATTTTGCCAGTTTTCAATATGTTTCCTTAAATAATCCAATGCATATCTGTAAAACCCCCACCCGTGGAGAAAATAATGAGCTAGTCAAGTCTGAGTAGCAGATTCACTCATTCATTCATCCACCATGTCATCCAGTGTAACATTTCAGTGTTTTCTGTTGTTTAAACTGTTGCCATGGTTTATTTACAACAATTATGTTTTTGTTTTTTCACATTAAAATCATTTTTTCAGCAATATGTCACTTTTTACCATTTAAATGATTTAGTTAAATTAACGTAAATATTTATCATCTTAAAAATCTAAATCATTTGGTTTGGATTCTCATAAAATCAAAAAAAAGTGGCATATTTTTCTTTTTTTTCTTTCTTTTTTTTTTGTAGTTTTATTTAGTTTTTTTCCTCTTTGGTGAGATCCTATATGCTCTCTTAAGGCATTATTACAAAATATTCCTAGACACAAAATTATCTATTGGCCCCAAACCCCAAACCTCAAATTATATAGCCTATATTTTATGGGACAATAATCTGGAATTAGCTCAAGTGAAAGCCGTGAATTCATTTTCTCATCCTGTCCAATGTAATCCAATATAATATAATGTTATAATCACATCTATATGTCTTACACAGTGACTTCCTTAAGGCTCTGACCTCTCTGTCTTTTGGCCTATGCAATGTGTGTGTGTGTGTAGCCCAGATTAAACTAAAGGTAAAATTATGTCCGCCTCCACCTCCTCCTCTTCTCCTCTTCCTCCCCCATCATTTCACATTTTTGTCCCTCCCCCCTCCTCCCATCCTCCAACCAACTCGCACAGCTTTGAACCTGAACCATGTGCCTTTTTAACAACCAAAATGAGAAGCAATCAAAACAGATTCAGGGAGAGAAAGTGTGGGGGAGGGGCTGCATCTATGGAGACTGTCACACAAAAGATATGCTATGTTCAAAAACGCAGCAATGTGTAGGAAATGATATAGTTGTGATTAAAAAGCAACACATTTGACAAATATCACAAGGCATGATGGGAGTAGCTGCAACCTTATGGATCATGGTGTAAATAAAAAAAATAAAAAAAAAGAAGAAGGCACTCATGGATTCAACAAAATAGGAGTGTATAGAGTGTATTGGAAGAGTATATGTGTATATATATATATATATATATATATATATATATATATATATATATATATATATATATATATATATATATATATATATATATATATATATATATATATATATATATATATGGGGGGGAATATTGTACAATAAATTAATTAATTAATTCCCATACAAAAAGAGTATTTATACATTCCAAAATCAACATGTTCACGCTATCAGTCGTGCACATTTTTTCTCATCAAAAATATGTCTGGAGCTGTCTTTTGAATAATTGCGATCATTTTAGAGGTCAAAATACACAAAGACAAAGTTATTGGCTATTGCATTTGCTAGCCTGAGCTGCCTCACTCCATCACGCATTGATTTCTGTGCTGTTTCTGTGCTCAGTTAAATTAACTTTACTTGTTTGAGGAAAAACCTGAAATGCCAAAAGGTAAGGTATTTAAAAGTAAACAAAAATGTGTAAAAGTGAACAGTATGTAATTTAATGAACACATTTTAACTACTACATTAAATTCAACTCTTTAATTTCAAAGTTAAATTTTAGCGGTGAAAACACCTGTAATTGAATAATAAATTTAATGCCACACTGTGGAACATTCTAGGCACATTTAAATAAAGTAGGAAGTATAGTGACAAATAAAGAGCTATCACTTTTCTGCTGGATGGACACTTGCTTGTCTCCATGGAGATCTGGGATGTTTGACAGTATGGCATTAAATGTATGCATCATGAGTTGTCAGGTGATTATAATGTCATGATAAACATTCATTTACATACTGAGTAGGGTCACCTCTCCACAGATCTGACCTGTAATTTGCCCTGATGGTATGACCCACTTGTCTTAATGGCGATACATTTAACCGTGGCACATTCCAGGCCAAGCGATAACCCTCCACTAGAAAAGTTACATACTGCAGCTTTAAGTACACGTTTCCCGTGTTACTTTTCTCTGCAGTGATTTCTAGCAGACATCCGTTTCTATAGCGCGACTTCGGCCTTGCCCTGACTCCTGATTATTATATACATCACCAGAATCACAGGTGTCACCATGGAAACGGAGGCAGTTTGAAGTGAAAGTTATAGAGTGACTCGAGACACACTCTGTGATAGTGGGCGAGTATTCATCTCATTATGGGGACTGAAATCTGTGTCACTACATGGAACGTTTTGTGGTACCACTTTATAATAACTTCACCTTTATTAGCGTGAAGTATGAAGAAAGATACATAAAGAACAAATAGTTTACTAAAAACAACTCCAGGCTCTCCAAATAATGGTATTCATCAGTGGTGCAAACAGTACTAAAAATTACAGTTATTTGGCTAATATTTTGTTGAAAAACTATTCAGAGTACTAGTTAACATGTTACTTTTAATGAATAAGTTTGAATTTTAGAAGCAAAACAATAAAAAATGTATAAAACTAGATTCAGTCATTAAAAACTGCATTCAGCACATTCTCTGAGCTCTGGACGGAGAATCAGAGCAGACAGTGCCAAGCTGTTATGTGTGTTTGTCTCTTATGTGTGTTTGTATCTTATGTGTGTTTGTGTCTTATGTGTGTTTGTATCTTATGTGTGTTTGTGTCTTATGTGTGTTTGTATCTTATGTGTGTTTGTGTCTTATGTGTGTTTGTGTCTTATGTGTGTTTGTATCTTATGTGTGTTTGTGTCTTATGTGTGTTTGTATCTTATGTGTGTTTGTGTCTTATGTGTGTTTGTGTCTTATGTGTGTTTGTATCTTATGTGTGTTTGTGTCTTATGTGTGTTTGTATCTTATGTGTGTTTGTGTCTTATGTGTGTTTGTGTCTTATGTGTGTTTGTATCTTATGTGTGTTTGTGTCTTATGTGTGTTTGTATCTTATGTGTGTTTGTGTCTTATGTGTGTTTGTATCTTATGTGTGTTTGTGTCTTATGTGTGTTTGTGTCTTATGTGTGTTTGTGTCTTATGTGTGTTTGTGTCTTATGTGTGTTTGTATCTTATGTGTGTTTGTGTCTTATGTGTGTTTGTATCTTATGTGTGTTTGTGTCTTATGTGTGTTTGTGTCTTATGTGTGTTTGTATCTTATGTGTGTTTGTGTCTTATGTGTGTTTGTATCTTATGTGTGTTTGTGTCTTATGTGTGTTTGTATCTTATGTGTGTTTGTGTCTTATGTGTGTTTGTATCTTATGTGTGTTTGTGTCTTATGTGTGTTTGTGTCTTATGTGTGTTTGTATCTTATGTGTGTTTGTGTCTTATGTGTGTTTGTGTCTTATGTGTGTTTGTATCTTATGTGTGTTTGTGTCTTATGTGTGTTTGTATCTTATGTGTGTTTGTGTCTTATGTGTGTTTGTCTCTGCTTCTTTCTGTAGACAGACAGGAACTACGACTTGCTGTCAGTAACTTGGTTTAAAATGTAACTAATTACACTTACCTGGCTACAAGTACAGGTTTAAGAAATACAATAAATATATATGTATGTTATATATACTTACTGCTAAAATCAGAGTATTTGTATTTAGTAATAATAATGTCATAAACCAACTCACTGTCTGAAACTTGCTTTGGTAAAATGTGAGTTTGTTTTTGAATTGGTAATTTTCAAAAGTTTGTGGATGACCTCGCAATGCCGGAAAACTCCTTTCCTCCTCTCTCCTTTTTTTCCCGCTCCCTCTCCTCTCTCTTTTTCTCTCCCTCACTCCCCCATGTCTCCGTCCTTTTCTCCCTGTCTCACTTGTCTCTCTGCCTCCTCCTCTCTTCCTCCTCTTTCCCTCTTTCTTCTCTCTATTTCTGCCTGTCTGAAAGCTTGATATATGTTTTAATAACCTCTCTCTCTCCGCTGCAGTAACTCTCCTCTTCCATTTGGAGCCTGTTCACTGTCTGCTCCCAAAAGTGCACTCCTGAATCAGACACAAGTCCAGTTTTGTTTTATTTATTTATTTTTCTTGCAAATCTGTTCAATATTGTGTTTGATTTGTAAAGTTACTATTTTAATGCTAAGGATGAGGACACAAGTGTGGATTAAATCAACTCTATTTTAATATTCTAACTGTACTCTAATTTTACAAATATTTGAACAGCAGAGAAATATTTGAACCACCTACATACTAAACCAAAGTACGCGTTATTTTTTTTACAATTCTACTTTTCAAAGTTTTCAGACACCATGTTTTACCCCTACTACTAAAGCATTTAACAGTCTCTTATTTGAGTTAAAAGTTTTGATTACTCTCTTATAAATGATAAAAAACTTTACGATGACAATATTAAATAATTTCAAATTGTTGTGGTCTAACTTTTGAAAATGATGTACTTTAGGCTATTTAATGTTTTGTTCTCCCCGTTACATTTACTTCAATTTATAAATCAAATCTTACAATTACTCTTACTTCGCAGTATTCAGCAGCTTCCCCAAATATTTTTTACTCAAATCATTTCTTGGACCATTATTCTTACCAGTGGTGGAAGAGGTACTCAATGTTGTTAAATTAAGTAAAAGTACAAATACAGGGGCAAAAAATACTCAAGTAAAAGTGAAAGTATCATGTGAAAAATAGTACTTGTTTAAGAATGTACTTAAAATAAAAGTATTTTTGCCCAGGTTTTAAGGTCTGATAAAGCTTCAAATGTAGTGAATTTAGATAAAGATTTGAACTGGATTTTGTTAAATAGAAACAATTAAATCAGTCATTTTTTCCAGCTGTTTTTATTTGTATATTTTTGTTTGCTCTAATTATGAACGTGTTAAAAATAAACCCTCAGACTTTTCATCAGGTCTCAAACAATTAAAAAAATACTTCTACTTTTTAGTCCAGTTCAAAAATGTAGTGCAGTAGAAAGTACGGATAGTAAAAAGTACCCACTTCAAAATGTACTTAAGTGAAGTACAGATACCTAAAATTTGTACATGAATACACAACTGCTTTGCTACTTTGACTTTGTTTTGTTCCAACACTGATACTTACTTCTTCTATACAAGAAACAGTTTGTCTATATTCCCACCTCTCTATGCAAATCTGAGCACATTATTTTCCTTTTAAAACTCTCTCTCCCTGTGGTCTGTTTTGTCATTTTCTTCCATTAGATCTGGGATCGGTTTATTTAGGCTCTGCTCTTATCTTCGTCGCTGGTACGCTCCACATTTGAGGCATTTGGGAGTTGTGCAGCCACCTGATAACAGCATGTGAATTTAAAATGGTGTGAGATGAAACACAGACAAACTCTCGGTGGGTTTGAGAAGAGGAGAGGTGGAGAGAGGTGGAGAGAGGAGGAGAGAGGAGGAGAGAGGAGGAGAGAGGAGGAGAGAGGAGGAGAGAGGTCGGGGAAATTACTACAGTTTGAGCTGATTTTAAACAAAGGAACAAAGACCTGACTAAATTAAAGACCCTGTACTGGATTTCCCCCCCATGTATTTGAGTAAAATGTACAGATGCCCCAGTACAGATTGTAAAAGCAGCTCTTGAGGTCAAAATAGGTCAGCTGCGTGCCGTCTGGATCTAATTGGAAAGCATTTTATTGATCAGGAAGTGCGTGTTACCATCACACAAAAGTCCACTCTCTGGCCTCGGTGGCTTGTGAAAAGCTCTTATAAACTCAATGCAGTGAATAATTAGGATGCTCTGAATGTAAATAGTGAGGAAAAACTCCACTGCACCACTGCAAACCATTTTAACAGTTTTTCACATTTTAAAGTCAGTAAAAATCAGCTACAGAGCTACTGTCTGCCATTTTGTAAGGACACATGATTATTTTGGGGTGTGGTCATTTTTAAAGCCGATGTTTTCACACAAATATTAAACTGCACTAACTTCTGCTTGTCTCCATGGAGATGTTGATTTGCCTGTAATGTTCCACATTATAGCTCCCATAAAGACAACTGACGATGACGCTATCAGGCCAAGTTACAGGTCAGATCTGTGGAGGGGTGACCCCACTCAAAGTAAGAATGCATAGTACTTAATACATAATACTACACAATACTTTTCAAAAGATGCAAGATTTAATATCATACAGTGGAACATTCTAGACAACCCAATATAATCTCCAAGCAGACCCCCCCACCAGAAAAGTGACATAGTGCACCTTTATATTTTTTATAAGGCAAATTTGATCTATTATTGCATTATTGCAGCGTCCGTAATGATGCATTCGCTATATCGGACTGTGAAGAAGGAGGTGAGTCGAAAGGCAAACCTCTCAATTTACCGGTCAATCTAAGTTCCTACCCTCACCTATGGTCATGAGCTTTGGATAATGAATGAAAGGACAAGATAGAAGCTGCCGAAATGGGTTTCCTGCGCAGGGTGGCTGGGCGCTCCCTTGGAGATAGGGTGAGGGGCTCGGTCACACTGGAGCAGCTCGGAGTAGAGTCCCTGCTTTTCCAAGTCAAAAGGAGCCAACTGAGGTGGCTCGGGCATTTGCTCAGCATGCCTCTTGGATGCCTCCCTAGGAAGGTGTTCCGGGCATGTCCCACCGGGAGGAGACCCTGGGGAAGACCCAGGACACATTGGAGGGACTATGTCTCTGGGCTGGCCTGGGAACGCCTCGGGGTCCCACTGGAGGAGCTGGAGGACGTGTCTGAGGTGAGGGAAGTCTGGGAGTCCCCACTTAATCTGCTGCCCCCATGAGCAAGCCTCGGATAAGTAGAAGAAATTGATGGCTGGATGAAAAAAAAAATCCTTTTACAGAATGTCATTTCTTTTTGCACATCTGGCACATTTCCTGGACAGAAGTGAACAAAGAGTGAGAGACTGGAGACGTCTTGAGATGAACAAGCTCCTCTCGCACATTCATATATTCTCCATAGAAACAGACACCAGGGAATATATCTTCTTATATGACCCATGTGAAGAGCTTTAGGATTTCACAAATAACATTTACATAGCTTAAAATAACTCTGAACATGAGAGAGGTTTTGATAGATTTTTACAGTGAGCAGGCCTATGAAATCTTGTTTCCTAGATAGGCCTACTTCATATTCTGAGTGATTGCAACCTTTGCGGTTTGCTACTTGAAACAATTCAAATGGCGATATAATAGTTAATTTGTTTAATGTCCAGGCCTGTATTTCTTTCTTTAGGCTTTAACACTGTGCAGCTTTAAATGGCACAGGGGTCGAGGCAAATTGCAGGAAGTCGGTCTGGTTGTCATGGGATACGGTTAAAGTCCAACTGAAACACACCTTAAAGCTATTTTAGACGGAGAGAGAAGAGAATGAGACACAGAAGAGAGGAAGAGAGAGGGCGGCGAATAAAAGAGGGAGAGGAGAGGGGGGGAGCAGAAAGGAGAGGAAAAGGAGAGCGAGGGAGAAAGAGAAAGAAAGAAACAAAGAGTGGGAGATGAATAGAGGGAGAAAAGGGAGAGAGGGAGGAGACAAAGAGGAGAGAAGAGACAGAAAGAAGAGAGACGAGAGTATAATGGAAAAGAGAGGAAGAGAAAGGGTGGAGAGAGGCGAAAAAAGAGAGAGAGAGAAGAGAGATTTAGAGAGAGAGAGAGGAAAAAAGACAGGCGCTATTCACAATGTGGTTGTATGTTTCAATATATAAGTCTATACCATATATTCACTCTTCCTCCTCTGTGCCGTGTATTCACTCTCCATCTTCTTTACCATATATTCATTCTTATCTTTGTTCATACTTTAATTAAGTTGTAAATATTATAAAGTGATACCTATTTTTGACACATACACACACACACACACACACACACAAAGTCACACACGTTTGATCAGTTCCATGCATTTCCTGTTTTATTTTTCCTCACTGGATTTATTTACAACATTTTTATTTTTTTTATTTTTTTACTATTTTATTTATATATACGACAGCACAAACAGTTTTATGGCTTTGACACAGGCTGCAGGTTTAAAGGTGCTCAACGGGACCAACGCCAAAAACTCCAAATCTCTAACTCTCAAGAAAGAAAATTTTAAAATGAATGACATCTATTCTCATTAACTTAAACCTAGAGCAAAAGTTCATATTTTTGACAAACTTTATTACCATTATTTATGTCTCAACAAGGTATTCCCAGGGTAAACGCTGAATAAACACAAATAAATCCAACTAGGGTGTCTAAAAATCTTGCTTGAATCATTTGGTTTTGAACAGTTTTATTAATCCAAACATAAAGGATCAAATTTTTGTGTAAAGATGCACTCTGTATTTTTCTGGCGGAGGGTACGACTCGCGCTGGAATGTTCCACAGTATGGCATTAACAGTATCCTCCAGAGACGAGTGATGCCACAGAATGCATGTTTTTATTCTCGAACAATAAAATCACACATAATATAAGAGATAGATGCATATCTTAAATGCCATAGTGTGGAACATTGCACACAAAGCAATAACATTTACAAGGAGACAAACAGGACCCCTCACCAGAAAAGTTACACAGTGGATCTTTAAGGAGACTCGAGCCATATCTGACCTTCACATGACCAATAGTCGTTTGATTCTGGATTTAATTTAAGTAGTTTTTCTGTCAGCGTCACCAAAAAAAAAAAAAAAAATCCCAGCATGCAACACAACATTGATGAAGCATTATTTCCTAGTACAATAAAAAAAAAAAAAACAGTAATATTTCAGGCCCAGTCATTGTCACGCTCTCATTTTAGTTCTGAAGAATACATCAAAAAAGGGGATATGTATTAGATTTGAGTGGTTTTATTTTAATGACATTATTTGATTAGACCTATACAAAAGGTTTTTTTTCACATATTCTTTCCTCACTCCCATTAGTTGCCAAAGTAACTAAAAGTAGAAAATGTAATTATTAAAACAAACATGTGAATTAATTTAAAAAAGTTGTTGTTTTTAGGGATCTATTTGGTAACAGTAAATAAAATACCATACACTTTACACTAAAGAATATATAGAACATATAAAGAGCATTTCAACTGTGTTCAAAATACAAGAAAAAGCCCGAGGTGAGTGAGAAACAGTCTGTGTCACTGCTGTTCGCTTTAAAGGCATCAAGTGTTTGTCTAATGGAAATAGTTGAACATATATATATATAAAAAAACAACACGCTGGAGTGAGCAACAGTGACAAAAATAACTTGGTAAATGGTAACTGATGAAGATAATCTAATCACGTCATATTTTTGCTCAAATAAGCAGGTCATGGTTTGTTGGAGCTTCTAGTATCTCATAATATGTCAAAAATATGAAAACATGAACTATCATAATTCTCTTAGAGTTTGATAACAATTTATATCTGATCACAAGTAAGATCTTTGCCTTTAAAACCATCTTCTTTTGAGAGTTCATACTTCACTGTGACTGGGTGAATCACTCACGTAGAGTCTGACAGAGAAGTGTCTGTGTTTTGACAAAGAGCTGTAATCAATAGAGAATATATCAACATGAGGATATCACCAAAACAAACGGGAATGAGACAAAGATCTGATTTTATCGCCATATCGTCCAGCCTTAGAAAGAACTGTAAAATGAAACACAAAGGTGCAGTAGATTTTAAGATTAAACCACAACTTCCTTCATTTTCAATTGACACTCCTTACAATATACTTTTTGCCAAACAACAATTTTGACATCATCAATAATGAAATTTAAAAACATGCCTGAAGTTAACATGCATGGAATCAAATGAACAATGTAGGGATCAAAACGTTTTTGGTCATTCCATCTATTTCCATTTTAGATACGTTTTTTTTTTCTAAAATCTTTAAAATTCATCCAACTTTTTACAATTTTCAAAACATTTATGGCACTTACAACACAGACACAAGCAGCACTTACAGAGACAAGGCGCACAAATAATTCACAAAATCAAAAATCATTTCACAAAATCACAAAAATAACATCAGCGAAAAGAGCAAACTGGTGTTAATCTCAAATGCATTTTTTAGTCATTTCACAGTGAAACATTTACAGAAAAAATATCAAAGTCACATTAAGTTTTAAGTGCAGTTTGTAAGGTGCGTTAAAGGGATTTTTACATGAAGTGATGATAAACTGTACAACTAAATGGTAATGAAGAAACACACGAACACAAAAAAGCCACAGTCTCGAGATGAACGGAGGACCTGAATGCATCGCGATACATTCACAGTAGCAAGTCTTCATCTGGAATAAGTGCAGCAAAAGTAAATGTTTTTATGATTTTAAACCTGTCAGGACCACATGACCCTATAATATATCTGAGCCAGTTTTAGATTGAAGGGTGAAAGGATACCCACCCAAAGGACACCCACCCAAAGGACACCCACTGAGATACAGGGAGAACATGCAGACTCACAAAACAGTCTGGGAATTGAACTGAAGACCTCTTGACTGTGAAGCGAGTCATAACAACAGTGCCACCTACGTCTATAACTGCAACAAACCGAATATGTTTGATGTTTTATTAATTGAGTGCAAAGCTTAGGCCAATTTAGATGCAATTTTAGACAGATAAAATGAAACTTACCGCTTCCCTCCACAATATTAGGAATTGTAATACTAGTGTTTTCAGGTAATAGTCAAATAGCGTAAGAGGGAATTTCAAAAACAATAGCGCGCACACAATATATATATTTATAATCATTTTGAAATACAGTGGCAAAATTGTAGTAAAATATTTCCTATGAACCGTTTTCGCTTTCAAAAAACAACTTTACCTTTAGCTTTCAAAACAGCATTTGATTTCAATTGTAAAACCCTTCAAAATAATCTCTTGTGAATTCCTTTGTACTCAAAATAATGTGAATATTTTCCTTTCAGTCTAAAATTGCACATCATTTTGAAATTGCCGTTTTGATGGTAAATGCACTCTTTACTGTGTCTCTGCCCCTCCTCCTTCACTTTTATGTCATGTGTAGAGCTAGTAAGTAGTAATTTTAGTAATTCTATAGCATTGAGCAGTAGCAGTAGCAGTATTGGAACTACTTTATAATAACACGTTAGTCTTAATAAAGTATGAACAAAGAAGAATTCATAATAAACAAATATTTTATCAAGAGCGACTCAGGCTTTGTAAATACTTAAAGGCGCTGTACCTGCTTTTGAAACAGTTTGCAGTTAGCGTTCTACTCAGAGCAGAGTTTTGGTGTCACGGTAATAGTAACAACTAGCATGCAAACAACGCACTTCCTGATTCTTGGACAAAACCAGCCTCTTTAGAATTAGATGCAGAAAGCGCACAGTGGACTTTTTTTGAGCTCAAGATCTGCTTATACAATATATCTGTACTCGGGTAAGACAATGTTTGCTAAAATATATATGGGAAAATAATCCTGAACTGGCCCTTTAAGTCTTTGTTCATGCTTTATTATGGCTGATAAAAGTGTAGTTATTATTGAGTGTTACAGAAGTATTTGTAGATCTAGTAGTAGTAGTAATAGTATTCCCACAGTACTGAATCTGGACGGAGCGCGGCCGTTTGGCACTGAGGTTGGCACTGAGTAAAAGGCAAAGATTAAAAATACAAGTTGAATTATTGATGAAGGCAGATGATCCAGTGAACAGACCAGAAGAGGTTTGTATCAAAGATATTTAGATCCTCTTTTTGTTCAATACATTGTGAACAGCTAATGAAAGAAAATACATAATTACGATGAAAAAAGCTTGTAACTTTTTCTTGTGTGTTTCTATGGCAATAGTATTTACTGTAAACCTTTCAATGTAATACTAGTTCACAGTGTAAATACTGAAGAACTGAAATATGAACTGTTAAACTAATACAAGAATCACAGGCATTTCTGATTGTTAATGCACCTTCTTGTTTCCATGAAGCTGTTGTTGCTTTGCCTAAAATGTACACAGCATGGCATTAAACTTATTTCCATGGTGACAACTTACAGGTCAGATCCGATCATATTAAAAATGCATGTTTTTCAAGGTATTTCTTCAGGAATAAAACACTCAACATTTAAATAGATAGACATTTAATGCCATATTGTGAGACATTCCAAGCAAGGCAAAAGGATATCCACGGAGACAAGTTGACGGCCAGAAAAGTTACAGCGTCAACCTTTAAATAAATAGAAGCATAACATCCTTCAGATCTACACTGCGGTTCAATGCTCTCTTCACCTTCCCCTTAATAGACTGAGCTTTTATAAATTTTAATTAACAGATCCACAGTCTACTTCTTTTTCTGTAATCAACTTTTAATTTCTTTCAAATAAACATTTTTTTCTACTCTTTTCTCTCACATATCTGAAAATAATTACTCCTTTGAATCTTGCTCTTCATTAATTAGTTACAAAAGTATTTTCTTCCAGCCGTCAAACGACAAACTTGTGTCTGCAATATTGTCTTTACGTTACGAGTACAAGCTTTTTATAGTTTACACGGTACAAGATGAGAATTAGACAAGCTGTATTGAACATGTTTTGTTCCAGAAATACTTAAAAAGCCGCCAAAATGATCTCCAATAATTGCATGCATCTACCTGTTTGTGTTTATTAGGACTGCCAAGAATGAATACCCAGAAAGTCCTGGAATTGAAACTGGAAGAATCTCATTTCAACAACGATCGACACTGGGAATACATTTGTAAAAACAGGGCAACATTTGACTTTCTGAATAGTTTTAAAGTGATCTTGAACTAACACCAAAAATAAACTATTATTTTGTGTTGAAATTTACACTAAGATGTGAAAAATATCAGTTTTTATCATCATTGTGGTATTGAAACTTGTATAGTCTTCAAGTATCAAAATCAAGTTAGAATTGAAGTGTTTATAGACCAAGACAAGACAAGATTTGGACCTCATTTGTAGTAAATAAATTGTGTGATCCACTTCACAGTTTCGGCCTCACTGTTTTTGGAACTAGAGCTTCTCAAGAGGTGTAACAAGCCAAAGCTCTCCCAGTGTTTTGTCCTCACCAAATGTTTAACACTTAAAAACTCAAACTCAACTAATTTTCCTCATGTGCGCACACTCTTGTAGCACAGTGTCCTCAATCAATCAATCACTTGTATTTGTCCCCTAAGAGGTCATTTAAACTATATTAAAGTATCAACATTACTATTACTTGTCTTTAACACTATAAGAGCATTCTCTCTCCCCTCCTTCAACGTCCACTTTAAACCATAAGCAACAACTCTTCACCACAGCAGGAAAACTAACAGCCTCCTCAGCCTCTCCTTCTCCATATAAACAAATCAAACTCCTCTTGACATGTGTCTTTGTTGCACCTAACTTGTCTGTGTTTTCTAAGTAAATTGTCTAATGAGGTTAAAATACATTCAAATTTGTCGCAATTTTGTGTCATTTTAACTTTGATAATTATTTCTTTGTTAGCTGAGGTTTAAATTCACAACATATCGATGTGTTTTGGAGAGGGATTGGGACATTTACCATACCACAACTTCATTAATTAAAACAAATGATTTTGTCTTTTCAGTGGTCAAAAGTCCTCAAAAAGGTGCTTATAACAGGAAGTTAAACCCCATGAATCTTATCTAAATATATTCGATCCAAACCTCCAGTCTTTCTCACTGGGAAACATTTGTTATTTGTTCCATAAAATTGGACCCTGAAAAAGATTAGCACCAATTTGACGCGGCACGGCTGATCCAGAGTCAGTCTTTTGGGTTCACATTATGGCTGCAGAAAACAAGCAAGTACAAGCAATGATAAATACATAAATACAATGAGAGAACTACAAAATGAATAGGTATTAAAACTGACTTAAATTCACCACATATATCTTGATTTGAGAAGTTGAATTGTATCATCAGTGCTGGGAAGAATACTTGTATGTATTTAGTTACAGAATACTGAACACTTCTTTTAAACCTAGTTGCATTATATTATAGGGTAAAACATATCATATAATGTTTTTGTTTGTTATGCATTCATTTATGTCTAATTAGAAAAGCAGAAATCATACACATGTACAGCAAGAGCGGCGTTTTCTCTTTCTCTCGCTAATACTGCGCAGTTCAAAGCCAAAATAGGGTGATCAAGTACAGCCAAGTATTGTACATGTACATACTCAGAATTAGTGTTCAGAATACATACTTTCAGTACATGAGTTCAGCTACTTCCCAACACTGTGTATCCTACACATATGTCATACTGTACTGTAAGACAATTACACTTGAAATAAGATTTATAAAGTTAGAACTATCATATCAGGTTAATTATTATACGTCTAAAAAGGGGGGAATCAAGATAATTCTGAATTCAAGTCATTTTAATTACTGTATATATTCATTTTTCATAGTGTGGTTCAAACCCAGAGCACATAGTAGGAGGTGAGGGGCCCAGGTGCATTGTGGGAGTTGCGGTTGTTCACATGGCTAGGACTCGTGCTTTGGCTGCGGCGGCCTGAGCTCTCTGGACAACAGTGGGGCAGGCCTCTCGTCGAGTCAGCTGACTGGACTCAAACAGACCCTCATGGACCCCTCCTGGACCAGAGTCACAGAAGGTCAAAGCTCCTGCAGGAAAACAAAGACTTTACTTAGTGATAAGAATGTAAATATGTAAATGATTTTGCATAATGCATGAACAAATGTTGAATCTAGTTGATGCCTTCACAAGGTGATTGTGGATGATGGCAATGTGTAGGTTTTGCATTGAAGAGTCCATAATCTTCTATTCTCCATAGAGATGTTGCTGTTTTACCTACACTGTTCAACGAAATGGCAAAAATCTCCATGGAGACAAGCAGGTGATGCCACCAAACCAAGTATTTTTGGCAATAAAAATGCATCATGGATGAATAAATAAAAGTTGTTTAAGTTTATTATACCATACTGCTGAACATTCCAGGTAAAGCAATAACATTTTCATGAGACAAGCAGGTGATGGACCCTCCATCAGAAAACCTACATGAGAACAAAAATGTTTCTGGTCGTGAGTCCACCACCTGCTTGTCTCCATGGAGATGTTATTTCTTTGCCTGGAATGTTTCACAGTATGCTCTTAAACGCATGCATCTATTCGGTTAATGTGGCACTCTTATATTCTTATTTTATTTATTTGTAAAGGGACAGCACATACTAATGAACAAATAAATATAAGATTATAGCCAACGTGGCTAATTTCCATCTTCAGTCCCTCGGTAGGTTGATATAAAACAATTTACAGGACAGACAAAAGAGCAGCAACAATCACACAGAGGTAAATGTAACACATTACACTCTCTCTATACATACAATTATAGAACAGTTCATTTGAAGTTAGAAGTTAAATTTTAACGTAACAACCCCTCAATATAAAAATGTAATTTTAACTCATTACATTAAGTCTTCTTCCATTGCAAGTTACGGACATGTTCATGATCTACTGGATTACTTTAGGTGTTTCAAATGATTTTCAACAAAAAAGCACAAACCCCTTGAGTAGTTTCTTTACTACTTTTTACAAATCCACTAATGTCTCTCTCTCCTTCTATTTGTATCTCCTCTTCCTCCTCTCTTTCTCTCCATTGTCTTATATTCTATAGTCTAGATGAAGATATTCATCTAGACTATCATCTATTTTTACAACCAGCTTCTGGTTGTCACAGCAACACATAGTTCATCTTTGATCTGACAGATTTACCAGAAAAAGGGTAAAAACGTGTTGATTACTGTCAGTGCGAGGAGGACACCGCAGGGGTGAGCAACCAAAAAAAATCACAATTAACACTTGACTATGTTTAAAGTAATTACAGCATTTAGAGGCAGAACAAAGAAGCAGCTCCATGGAACGCAAAATACCTGTACAGAGTGAGACTTCGTCATTCAAACTACAGTTAAGATTTCAAAGGGCCATTATAGTCCTCAGCTTAAACCCGGTCCAGATCAGATCGCTATTTGAACCTTCGCTCCCCGTACTCTGTGGTAACATGTTTTTCAAACGGTTTCTTTACATAGACAATTATGTTCTGTTAGTCGCTGCTGCACTTTTTTTTTTAATAAAAATGGTAACATTTGAATTTATTTTTGTCATGAAAACCTCACTATAGCTTCTCCCCTTTCACCAAAAGAGTGCCCTGTCCTGGAGTCAGTCCCTCACACGTTCTGTTTGATTGCAGGAGGTCTGGGACTGACAGCAAATCACTTCTTCCACATGTTTTTTGCTGATGCAATCACAGTCTCTTATTTGTTGCATGTGTCGCAATAGCAGAAAATATCTCTTAAATTGTAATGTTCAAAGTGAAATCTGTGTTTACAGCACAAGAGGAATGTGATCATCAAAAACACCTGGGGACATGTGTCATCTGTGGGTTTTGGATAACTCTTGTACTTGGAAGACAAAGCACAATACATTTTAAAATAACTAAAATGATTTAATCTTTCACATTTTTGTCTTTGCTACACTGCCTTTTTTGTATAATTTTCCTCGTCAAAACCTGCACAGGTATGAACGATCAGAAAGAAATCAGACTCACATCAGGTGGAACTGAAGAAATCAAATCATGATCAGATGCTATTCATGGGTTTCAGATTCCTTTTTATAAGACTTAAAAATA
Source organism: Periophthalmus magnuspinnatus (assembly GCF_009829125.3). NCBI lineage: Eukaryota > Metazoa > Chordata > Actinopteri > Gobiiformes > Gobiidae > Periophthalmus > Periophthalmus magnuspinnatus. The sequence continues at coordinate 18,732,735 of NC_047126.1, forward strand.
TATATTTTTTTAATTTCTTAATTTATATAGCAACAGCACTTTTTTTTTTTAAGCTTCAGTCTCATTCTGTACAATAATTTTTTTTTTCACCTGAATGTGTTCTACTGTGAATATTTAAGTAATGCAAAGAAATGAGAGACAGGGAGTAACAATTTAAGAATATCTATTAGTTTGTCTTATTACACATGGAGTTCACTGTAAATTCCTTCAGGCATCCAGGTTTAATTGTCAACTACACAAATGTTTTGGAATGAACACATTTTGCCACCCATCCAAGTGGCTTCTTCAGTTCTGACAGATATAAGGCTGTGACCCACAAGTTTCCAGGCAGAGTGCAGAAACTAACTACATTGAAACTAACACAGCTAACTGTTTACAGTATCTGTTGAGAGCTGAAATTTTGGACTACACAGTGTGAACTGTCTCTCACTCATATTTTGCATAATCGTTCAGGCCCCTAATTTCCCATTCACAGCATACTGGATAACCATATAGTTTTCTTTCTTTGATGTAGATCTGAGGATGAGATTGTAAATGACTGATAAATAACGTCTAAGCCCCCCATGTCTGTTGAAAGATGGATAGTCTTTCCTTATAACTATAGCCTCTGGCTCCTTTCTCAAACCACCTCTTTTTTTTTTTGGCTAGGTTTTGTCACTCTCTCTCTCCTCAAAGAAGTGGTTGTGCTAAAACACATATTATGCACAAATTATATTGTCATTAGACTTTAAACATGCTCTTGAGTACCTTTGCTTTGGCATTTCATGTTTTGGAGCTTAAAACGTTTATGAACCTGTTATTTTCCTGCTTGGGTACTCTCCATACTGGACCCATACTCTAAGACTTAATCTGCTGACAGCAGAGGGAATTACCATGAGGAAAAAAAACATTATTAGCAAATAAAAAACACCCCTTAATGTTACTGTGTTGCAGTTGTAATGAATGTAATTTGATGGCAGAGATTCTTAGAACATAGAAAATTCTAACCAAGTGGTTTTGTGACCACTCAGGGGGAGTGAACTGCATGAGATTCCTCAAAAAAGCATCAATCAAGCAAAATACTACTCCAGGAAAAGTTATAGTTGTGATGCATTAGCTCATTGCTTTATCTACAGAAATATATGTTTACATTTTTTTATTTCCACGTGTTGGACTCACTATGCAGTAAGGTTCACATCACAGGATTTTAGCTACACAGCTTTATGAATGGGCCTTATTCACAAAACATTCTTACAAACTAGATTTAGCTCTGTTTACTTCACTGTTGGATCTGTTTTGTTCACATATACCACACATCATTCACCACAAATACTGCACCATGAACCATGTGAGACGCATCAAGTGTGAGGCCAGTGAATACGCACACAATATGCTCACTTCCCCGGCTGTGTTATTTTTGCTTGTTTGTTGACCAGAATGGACCGTGTGTTTTTCTGATTGGCTAATGGACCTGCATATCACAGATGCAGGATAGAATAATGATTCTAAACTATACGTTAAGTATATGAATGTTATTCTTTGTAGATTTCCTTATTTAATGTACCACTGAAGAAGCAGACGACTGCGCTTTTCTTAAGTTCAGGTTTGGGCTCTATTGTTCACCATTGTGAGGCAGGAATAACACCTTTGAGGAGGTCTGAGTCTTTCTTTGTTCACAGACTTTCATAAAACTTTCAAACCTTTGCACAGTGGCCTACATTATAATTCATACAGACTAGTAGATTGCTTATTCTATAGTTGTAATTTGCATGAAGTTCACCTCTAACCAAAACAAGCCCCTAAATCATCGTCAGAGCGGGGGATTGGTGAGTGATGATGATGATTAGTGAAGAAGGCTGCGTCTCAAGTGATTTTGATGGAAGTTCACTGTGGAGGTCTGTTTCCTGGTTACGGACACATTAGAAAGACAAAAAATTCAAATGAAGACGAGCTGGAGGGGGGAGGGGGCCAATCAGTAAGACGGCACTAATACTATATGGAAAATACAGGGGATAAAGTCGCGTTGTGTTCTGCGTCCTGATTGGCTAAGGGACTGTAGACTATTGTTCATCAATCTCCTCGGTGCTGTGTCTCCTGTACAGTACAGAATGCATTCAGCCAAATTTACATAAATGTCGGATGGCAGTGTGACTCTAAAGTGCTGTGTGTTTGCAAGTTTTCTCCCCGACAAAACCCACAATGTCGATGAAACGTTCTGCACCGACAAATTTCAGAAACACTTTGGACTCAACGGAACAACACATTTAAAGTGATCATCAAGGAAGGGGGATGTAATGTACAAAGGTTTGAACTTTGAGAGTGTTTAAACAAGAGAGAAACGTGAGAAAATGTTAATGCCTGTCTGAGAAAAGTGTATAAAGTGTGTGGTGAGGGGTTTTACAATCTTAAAACATATAATAATTGTAAAAAAATAAAGCTGATTACTTTGCGGGTTGTTTTTAGAGCAGAAAACCCCCTTGATAAATGAGGGACCATTGTATTCGCAAAAAACAACGTATTACCATGTTTTGTAAGTTTTGCTGTCAGTTTTGATGCTCTGAGCCCGCGCTCCCTTTGCTCTCCAGAGCGCTATCACAATACGGTCAGCGTGCATCCCACTATTGAAACTACTGCACATCTCATCAGGTTTGTCAAGTGCTTGTGTACAGTTTTATAACATGCATTTGTATATTTATGGGGAATTGTCGTATGGGAGCATGGATGACGTAAGATTATGAGCGGAGCATTACACAGAACCGTAAGGAGGCTTCTCTCAGAAGAGATTGCTAAAACACTTAAACATGAATGACACCTAAAACCTCTTCAGGCATGTTTTTGATGAGGGCAAAACTATTTTTGCATAAGAACCCCTTTTTAAATTCACTTTGTTTGGTAACATTTGAATTTTAAAAAGGTGAAGAGTTACATGCAACAGTGAACACCGATAAGAGATGGAGAATTCTGATGGAGAGTTAAAAAACATATTGTGCCATCAGTGGTTTGTACTGTGTAGTAGTTAAAGGCGATGTATCACTTTTTTCATGTAATAAAGTAATTTGTGTCGCCCCAGTACAGATATTTGTATATGCAGCTCTTGGGACTGTTGATTGTGTGAAAGAGGGTCATTACTGAGTGTTCTGGCATTTTGTACCAGGTAATTTGCTGGGATCTATGTGTGAATGGGGTGTATGTAAAAGGATACATTCTTACCATATCCATCCACAGATCCTCCTTTGAATTCTCCTTCAAACCTCATGCCGTCGAATCGAGTGAACACACCGACGCCTTGAAATTTCCCCTGCAGAAACTCACCTTCGTATCTGCAACGAGAAACACTCAAATAAAAATGGACCATTGTGCTGGAGGAGAGAGGAATGCCTTTAAGTTTCAACAAGATTTGTGCATTAACCCTATCAACGTAAGGAATCTCAATAGAAGAAGCGAGTGCAATCTTTTTGATAGATGGTATGGTGGTGATGGAGATAGAGGGTTTCAAGGTTCTTTAAGTAACTATCTTTTTATTAAAATGTACATAAGAGAAAAAAAATCTATATAAGATCTAACCATAAAAATCATGAAATGCACACTCCAAAAAAGTTATAGTATACTACTGAAATTTTATTACTTTTACTTTTTTATTTGTTTTAGTAACTTTTGTGTCTATTCTCACGAAATACCAAAATCTGATTTCACATTTTGTCTGTCCGATTACATTAGCTCAAATTTCATGAATCCGGTGTTACTCAGTACTGAAAAGTAGTTTTTCTCAAATACTTCTAAATACTCTTACTTAAGAATTATTTGGATCCCTTACTTTTGACTTCTACTTGAGTAATAACATTTTAAAGTATTGTTGATCTCATTTAAATGCTAAATTGGCTACTCTGCCCTCCTCAGATAGTTGGTTTAGGGATCATTTGTTTTTGACTAACACAATAACTCGAGTCAAATCAAGTTGAACATTTTGAATTCAAGTACATTTAACTCATCTATTCAGTTTTTGCAGTGTACATGGTTAAAAGTTTGATCTTGTGTCCAATTATATCCTTTGAGAGCATATTTGATAAAAAGAAAATGACTTCAAACATGTTAAACTTCAAACTTCAAAATGTCTTCAACCAAGGCTGAAAACATGGCAGCACTAAACGCACATCAAAAGGTGCAAATGCCATTGAAAACAGCGCGGTGAAGACAGGAGTTATTTACGTCTTGTATTAATTGTAGAAACTTTTTTTTTTCTTTATGTGCGCCAAAGTTTATTCTCTGAAGGCGGCACCTGTCACCACTTTTTGACACCTTTTTTAACTCGGAGTCTGACGCTAAAGAAGAAACAAAACATGATTTCATCGCTAAGAGGGAGGTGTTTACTGAAGGAGAAAGTTTGGAGAAAATAAAACAAAGAAATGCTAATTTAAAATCATGTTCAAACAAAGGAAGAGGTTATGTTCATTTTACACACATTGTTGTCAGAATTTCAGATGGAGGGCAGGGGCCATGGGGGAGATAGAATAATTTGTGATTATTTGTTTTTACTTTGGTCCAAATTTAGTTTATTAATTTTCTAGCAGAACAATCAGAAATCTAATCACACAATATGATCCAATGTTATTGTCATGTTATGAAGGTATAGTGAAAAAAAATCATTTCACTATTTTGTGCTGGCAGTGAAGACGAGTGAGAGAAATATTAGCTACAAACAAGGTCAAAACAATTCTCCCGTAGAACACCGACCTGCGCTTGGGCTCCATTTTAAAATATTGACTCTTTTGTGTGCCACGTGAATGTGATTTATTAGAAATATATTGAGGGACAAACTCATTTCTGCTTTTAGCTCTGATCTAGAAAAAAATGTGTGGCCCAAACCTGGATCCATCTGGAAAGAGCAGAATGCCACAGCCGTTGAAGAGACCGTTCTCAAACTGTCCAGTGAAACACGTCCCATCACTGAAGGTCAGCTGACCCAAACCATGACGCAGACCTGGGGGGGCAGACGACAGGTTTAGCCACTCAATGATCTGAATATTACTCTGGTGCAATGAGTAGCTTATTGAAAAGAAAAGGATTGGTGTAGGTACAGATGAAGGGGGTCTATAGATTGGCCCGTCAGGTTAAATGCTGTATATTGTTCACTAAACGATAACTGGAACAATATTTTGGTGGTGTGTGTGCAAAAGTAAGGAGATTTTTGTTACTTTTGTTGTAATACCATCAGATTTGAGCCGTTGAGGGTTGAATAAGCAACTTGCGCTGAGGTGGCTGATGATTCGGCTGCTGCGGTGGAGATGGGTACTTCATAACAAATGTCTCAAAGTGAAGGAATATGAGAGTAATGAACCTGTACTGCGACTACTTACAGTATGTAATAATAACACATAAAAATGGATATATAGAAAGAAAAAGGCAAAGTTTATGCTTGAGTTTTATGTTTTATGCGATCTAAGAGTGGGCTATATACCAAAAAATGTATATCACGATTTTCTTGGAGGCATATCAAGATTTTTATCGCAGTTCATATAAAATCATTATAGTTAGAAGAAGGTAGAAGAGGTAACTAAAGTCATCTGCTTCTTCTGAATGTTCACTATTTAATGCAATTGGTAAAATCAGTTTGTCACCAACTCAGAGCATTACTGAGGCTGGCCAATAGGAGGTGTCTGTGTTTAAGCTGCATTCAAGAGGAAATTAATGATTCGTGTTGACCAAACCTGCATATCGTCTCAGGAGATACGATTACACATTACAATCTGACTGTTATCGCAATATCGCCCAGTCCTATGATCTAAATGATAAATGTTGTTAACCCCTTACAATTTGGGTGCATTTTGGTGAAATTGCCTTTGTTCTGACCTCTCCAAATTAAAATGATGACCTCAGAAGTATACAGTATACACAGGTTTGTGGTCTTTGTAGTGGTAACAGCCAATAGTTTTATCCAGAGGTGTCAGGTTCACTGTAAGTATGTCTGGGAAGCATTTATACACTTTGGAACACACTCATCCTTTCCTACATTTTGTTTGTTGTTAAAATGAAAGCTGCAGTAGGGAGCTGGGGAGAAAAACACACTATATCTTGACAGAAAATATTGGCAACCTCATATTTCAAGTCTGAGGACAATATCTATGAAAATTAGATTTTTACACTCATTTTATCATATTATTATTATTATTATTATTATTATTATTATTATTATTATTATTAGAACCCAACATGTGTTTTTAGTATTGAGAAGCAAAGTTGGCACTGCCTGAAGTTTATTACGCCTGAAATTGCCAAAAGAAATGCAAAAATGTGACGGAGCAGATTTCACGTTTGGAATACTTTCCTGCAGCAGATTGGACATGAAGGATCTAACTTATTTTGTGGATATAAAATCTTCACTGTATTATATTCTCTACACCTGTACGGAACAAATGAGACCAACTTTCTGGGAATATGTTGAAGTTTGACCAGACCAGAGCCCTCAAAGCTAAGTGAAGTCTAAATCCAAATTTTTGCTTTTCTGTAAAAATGTCTTTCCTGTCAGCATTGTGGTGATTGGTTTGCATATTTGAAAAAGACAAGTGCCGTAGCTTTCATTTGATGTGTAGATTGTTTGTGTGGGTGATGTAGAAGTATATGTACATTGCGTTAGAGTTGTAAAGTAGGGACGACCCATGACCCGGCCGTGAGCTCTATAACCTGTTGATCACATCCTAAAAATAGTCACATGGTAATCCAATGCATATAGCAAAAGGTAGTTTCACATTTCCATTAGCACTTTGTAAACTAACATACTAATACAATTAAACAAATAAAAGCAATAAATTAGATCAAAACGTATTTAAAAAACACTACAGGATGTTAAAGCTTCCATGCTGCATTCTGACAGATATAACTGGCAACCAAATAAATTTACTATTATACATAATCGTCTAAAAAAGAAAGATATATTTAGGATAAGAGGATAAAATAGTACTCAAGCCGATTCTAGCAGTCGACGTGAAATCCCGAGAGGCCTGAAATGTCCAAATGAATTGTTTCAAAATGTGACATGCATGAAAATAGAACAATAACAAAAATATCCACCAAAAATGTACATACATTTAAGTTGACATGATGAAAACTGAAGTAATATTTGGCACAGCAGGAAGAAAATTCAGTTTGGCATTTGTTTGAAATGTGATATAGTTGTTTTTGTGGAGATGCAAAGTTAAAACATAAAAGAATTTCAAATGTACAACTTTAAAAGAATATATAGGTCAGTGAAGTCCATCAAAAATACAGCAAAATATAACTTTAGAGCTTCACAAAAACAGCAGCATTGACAAATATAAAAATATAAGAAAAAAATACTATCTTTCACCTTGACAGCTTGAAGGTTATGGTTAAAACAGAGAATTCAAAACAAAACAAAAAATTCAGCAAAACAAGGCTGAATTTCATCAACGTTTTTAAAGTTACCTTCCCAGATCTGTGTCTGAAGTGAAGAAGTTACTTAGATGAGTGTGAAAACGCTCCCTCTAAGTTGTTAATTTATACTGTGACCTCTATATTCACAATTATCGATTAACAGATTAATCTTGACATCCCTAAATGAAAATGTAATTAACTAACAAAAGACATCGCACGTGTCTTTATTGAAAAATTACAGATTTTTCTCTGTCTCTTTGCAAAGGCGACAAATGAAGCAAATTAATCATAGTATGAAGTGAGCCGAGGTGTCGGAGGAACAGCAGTGGCATCAAAAATGACATGAAATAATTACCAAACGACAGCAGCCTGTAGTGAGCAGGTGAAAAAGACCTGCTTAAACCTGTGTGACGTTCAGAAGGTGATTTTGACAAAAGGCAAATTGGCAACTCATTACTAAGTGAAATTATTTTGTCAATTTAAAATGTTAATATTAATCATTGGTGCTAAAAGATGAGAATTTCCTGTTCGCTTTTACAAAGAGAGGTGAGAGTGAGACACAGGGGGTTTCTTTGTGCAAGAAGTAATTTGAAAAAAAAAAAAAATCATCCTACCCAAGGGTAACAGATTTTTTCAGATTTTTTTTAGCAAAATTATTCTTGCCCCAGTACAACTATGAGCAGGTCTCGAGGTATAAAATAAAAAGCAGTGTGCTGTCTGCATTTAATTATAAAGTGTTTTATTATCAGATAATAAGGAAGTGTGCACTAGTTGTTGTTAGTTTTACTGTGACAGCAAAACTATGGTCTCTCCTCTGAGAGTTATGAAAAGCACCTATGAACATCGTGGGGAATAATTCAGATGCTTCAATAAGTGAGGAATAAGTATGGACCACTATAAACTGTTTAAAATGAACTATAGTTCTGTTTTTTTTTACATTTTGAAGACTGTATGAATTAGGTACAGCACCTTTAATAAAGATTACAAATGAGATGCTGTAATGTTTTCTGTGTTCTGTAATTATTAGGACCCATACACGAATGTACGAAGGGCGCCTGTCAGCGACTCGTCCAGCTCACAGCCTAAACCTCACACGTATATCAAACATTTTGAGGAAAATCACAACAATCTAGTAGTAAACAATAACATACACACATGTAACAGGTATCAGAAATTTGAGTTTGGTGAGCTCCAACCCTGTCTCTAAGGGAGCACCCAGGCACCCTACCTCTTGTATCACCGATCTTGTCCTTTCGGTTATTACCCAAAACTCATGACCATAGGGTAGGAACATAGACTGTCCGGTAAATCGAGAACTTTGCCTTTCAACTCAGCTCCTTCTTTACTGCAACAGTTTGATACAGCAACTACATCACTGCAGATGCTGCACCGATCCGCCTGTCAATCTCACACTCTTTCACACACTTTCCTCACTCATGAAAAAGAGCCCGAGATACTTGAACTCATCCACTTGAGGCAGGAACTCTCCAGCCACCTGGAAAGGACAAGCCCCCTTTGTCCAGGTCGAGAACCATGGCCTTGGATTTGGAGGAGCACGTGAATGAACTGTCTGCATCTATTTTGAACTATCTGCGTCTATTTATGTCACGTCAACCAATCAGGGACTGTGTTTTGATAGTGACATAAGATCTATATAATGTTGTTGTTATTGTCATGTGAATAGTTTGGTTTACAGGTTTAAAATAAATCATATCTCAAATCATTTACATACATATGTGTCCTTTAGGTCTGTTTTATTGTCAAATTGTAATATTCAGTAAATATATACCTATATATTAGATGGTAACAAAATGCAATTGTGCAAGTATATCATGTTGTGAAGAAAATATTCTTATCATATGTCTTTAAATGCATTTGGTCTGTGTCAGTCTGTCAGACACAGACCAGACATTAATATATGTGAAGGCTCTGTCTCCATCACACAAGAAACTCTGTGTTGTTCTACTCGTCTAAGTGTAAAAGTTCATTATCTTATGGGTGTGAAACAAAAGTCACTCTGCTTTGAAATGTATGTAGCTTTGTCATTCTGGTATAAATACTCAGAGCTCAGATGCTCAGAGAGACTAAGGACCAGGGAGAGAGATGCTCTAGGGGAGAGACTCAGAGAGACTTGGGACACTGCAAGGCTACCAGTCTGTAAAGTAGAATAAACCTTTTTTGTATTTCAAAACTCACTCAGACTTCGCAAATGGATTATTTATTGTAATTTTTCCATAACATAGACCAAGTCTGCCATTTTTCAAAATGAAAACAACAGAAGCAGAGGACATCGCACAGCCGCAGTTGATCCTTCTGGAGTACACGGAGCACACAGAGCGAATCTACTTGCGTGATCAAATTCCCAAACTCAAGTGTCCTTGATGCACAAATGAAGCGAGTGATTAAAAAAATGTAAGCATCCAAGTAGAGGCATTTGACGTGATTTTTTACGCTTAATCCGTGTTCAATGGGAATGGAAATTTTGAATTCTATATTTAAATAAAAGATTGTCCCTTATCACAGAGATGATTTTAGCTTTAAGAGGTATAGTCTAAAATGTCCAGAACATGTCATATATTTCAGCAGTGCAGGACCCTCAGGTCTCCTCTGGGCTCCTCTGCCCTCTCGGTGTCAGATCACTTGACTCAGGCTCAAAGTAAATCCTCTAAATCTGTGTGAAGTCTTCACTCTTTGCACACCGCCCTCTGTGCGCACCGTCCTGCTGTTTTCTCGGTAAACTGCAGCGCTGCGTCTCCAAATGTGGTACAGGGACAATGGATGTGTGATTCTGAGCTGTAGGGAGTCATTATCTAAGTCCTGGTTTAGACCTTCGTTCTCATTTAAGGGCTTAAGGGTGCTGTGCCAGATTGTTACTGTTTTAAAAATAAAAAAGACAGAAGTATGGTTAATTTTAAATCGTTTGCAGTGGTCCAATACTCACATACCTAATGCATTCCGAGCATCCTAATTATTCATTGTGATGAAGTTATTAGAGCTTTTTACAGCTGTCTGAGACAAGAGCTCTGTTTTGCCATCGTGGCAAAGCTAACAACATGCAACTAGCAACAACTAGCATGCTAACACGCTTCCTGCTTCTCAGACAATATAATGCTTTATAATTAGATGCTGGCAGTAGAAGCTAATTTATTTTGACCATTAGAGCTACTGATATTTGGGGCAAGACAAGTTTTGCTCAAATTAATTTCTTTTCTTTTTAACAATATCATATATAGAGGGCAACCGTGGCACACTGCTGCTCTGAGCTAATAAAGTAAATTAGGCAGCCCATCTGTCTGTGTGGGCTTACCGCTCTGCCTCCTAATCTCACTGGGGTTTTCACGCCAGATTTGGACTACAGATTTGGCCCAAATCAAATCTGCTGCTTCCATTTTAAAGCCCCCCTCCCATCTCCCCTCAGTGCAACAAGACTCTGCTATACTCGCTATTCCACTCTTTCAAATGAGCGCCATGGCATTAACTCGATACGGACGGACAAGTGAGCCAATCTGGGCTTATATCCAACACAAAAAAATGACAATTTGGCTGCATATAAAAGAGGCAGGACTGGGAAAAGCCCATGTGGGAATTTTGATCAGATTCAGAGTGTGAAAAAACAGTAGTATATTGATTTATTACTATTGTTATTGTTATTATATTTTACTCTCCACACATATCAAATGCACTCAATCTCTACATGTTTTGTTATTTGTTCATGATTATTGCTGGAACTGTCTTCTTGATTTTTTTTTTTTTTGTCTTTGTTCTATATTAAACTACCGGTATTTACAAAAAAGGTGAGATATCCCAGAGGGGTTGAAAGATGGGTCAAATGCAAAGGACAAATTTCCCTACAGGGACGATAAATAATTATTTTATTTTATTTAGTCAAATTTTTTTCTGAAAAAAAAGTTATGCTCAAAAATGAATTGAATAATTGCAGTCATGACAAGCAGATTTTCCAAGGTCACCCTTAACATACATTGTCCTTCCTATTTGGCTGTGTTAGACCCCACCCCCACTGAACTACATACAGTGGGTTACAGTACGTACAATTTCAGTGAGGGGAGGGACTGGGATTGTCTTCCTCAGACCGTCTGTAATCTGGCCCAATCCTGCGCTGGGGTCATGGTCTTGGGCTAATTACGGTTTAGCTGAATTTGTGATGGCGATCGATGGCGGTAATGCGTCCATGTTAAGAGACCGCAGTAGTAAACGTCCGGAGTGTTTGTGTGCACTTCCTGTAAGAGGATCTGGGCGGCCGGGACTGATCGCTGCTGAATTATTGATGGAGACACATACACATATACACACACGCCTGTATTTGTGTGCAAACAGTGACTCAGCAGCAGCACTAGACCATGGGTCAAACAAAATACAAGTACCAGTATGTCACTGTAGAGCTTGGGTCAATAGTATAGGACTGGTTTGGTTTAGGGTTGTACAATATAACACAAAAATATCACTATCATACTATTGGCCAACGCAGTAATCAATATTGCAACAACACGAAAGACAGAAATGTACAGAAATGTCTTTTGTTTTGTAAAATGTAAAAAGAAAAAGAAACAAAATTTGTCCCACTCCAGTACAGATATATTGTAAAAACGATTCCTAAAGTCAGAATAAGTTTGCTGTGTACGGTTTGCTAATTATAAAGCATTATACTGTCAGGAAGTGTACATTAGCATACTAGTTGTTATTATCTTAACCACAATGGTAAAACTCAGCTCTGGTCTCTGAAAGTTGTCAAACGTAATAATAAACTCATCAAGGTGAATAATTAGGATGTTCAGCATGCATAAGTTAAGTGAGGAATAACTTTGGACCACTGCAAATCTTTTTAACTAGTTTTGTTTTTCACTTTTTTAACATGATAAAAATGAAGTACAGCAGCATATTTCAAAAATACTAGCATTTTGCACAAGAAAAATGTCACAAACCACTGTATGGACTCAAACGGGGAATCTGCTATTTCTGAGGTAAATGCTTGCATTGTTACTCTATTCAATTAAACATGCACTAACCTCAAGGCGAATGTATAGACCTTAGCCGTGTTGCTGTAAAAGCATTCAAACACAACACCCTGATCTATAATGTATTTGATTGATGTTATTTAAATTAAATTCAGTCTCAGTTCTTTTTACAACAAAGTTTCAAATGAAAAAGTGAAGTCAGCAGTGATAATTTAAATTCTTTAAACTTGAAATAATTTATAGGTAAAAGATGTTACGCTTTGTGCTCCCAGAGGAAAGCTGCTCGAGGCTAATGAAACAGACGGAGGAGCAATACATGCTGCTACTTATTTAACACAACCCAATTCCCCAAAGATTCCCACGCAAACAGAAAGACTTAATCCCAATATCTTTGATTTTTGTGTTCTTATAAAAGCAGATGTTAAACGCATGAGCCAGTTAGTATTTTGAATAGATTTCTTTTTGTCTCAAGATAACTCAAGAAACTGTTGTTGATATTATAAGGGCATTTAATCTAGCAACACCAGCACTGGAATAAAGGAAATGCATGCCCTCTGCATTAAATGAAATATCTTTTATGGGGGAAAAAAGGCAAATCCTAAAATTCAGACCTATACAAACAGACTAGTTTAGCATGTCTTCTCTCAAATTTAAAATGAGCACTGTGAGCTGAAAACCGATTTGAAATTGTGAATTGCAAAGTTTAATCAAAATAAAAATTGCAATACAGTTGCATTGTTATTTTTTCAAATTGGAGTTTTGCTGCACTGACGCTGGTGTAGAGGCACATATGTGATTGATATGTGGTTGCCACAACCATTAGCTGAATGTCTCTACCTTCTCTCTCCCCATTCCACGCTACTGGTGTCCTACAATCTGAGAAAAAATAAATAAATACAAAAATAAACTGGTGTCCTGCCTGCGATTTCATAAATAACTGAATAAATGTCACAATGCACAAGTAACTGAGCCATTTTCATAAAAGTAAGTCTTGGGGAAAAGGTTAGAGATCATTGATAAAGGTGTGAATAATCCGCCAGGTCCAGAATAACTGTGACATTCTTTGCGTTTGTTTTAGCGTTTGACTTCAGGAGGTTTTAATTAAACGCCCCTGTTTCTCACTCACACGATCACTCTTTTTCCTCTTCTGAGTTCAGTTCCAGGAGGTAAAAATAGAGCCAAACCTCCAATGGATCCAAACCACTTTAACACCTCTCACTAATGTAACCATGGGGTTAATATTCTATTCACGTTTTTACGGCTTTGAAAAGTGTCATTATAATGATTAGCTGTGATGTTGCTAATGCTAACCAAGTTAACAAGTATTTTCTAAACATCTGTGTTTTTCTTGTATTTGAATCTTTTTTTCATAACACTACAATATATTTTTTTCTAAATCTACAATGGAGCAAAAAAGTATTTTAGTCAAGCACCAATTCTGCAAGTTCTCCCACTTAAAAAAGATGAGAGAGGCCTGCAATTTTCATTCACTTCAACAATGAGAGACAGAATGAGAAAAAAAAAAATCCAGAAAATCACATTGTGTGATTTTTACAGAATTTCTTAGCAAATTATGGTGGAAAATAAGTATTTGGTCAATAACAGAAGTTCATCTCAATACTTTGTTATATACCCTTTATTGGCAATGACAGAAGTCAAACCCATTCCTCCTGCAGATCTCCTCTAGAACAGTGATGTTTTGGGGCTGTTGCTGGACAACACAGACTTTTAACTCCCTCCAAAGATTTTCTATGGGGTTGAGATCTGGAGACTGGCTAGGCCACTCCAGGACATTGAAATGCTTCTTACAAAGTCACTCCTTCATTGCCCGGGTGGTGTGTTTGGGATCACTGTCATGCTGAAAGACCCAGCCACGTTTCATCTTCAATGCCCTTACTGATAGAAGGATTTTCACTCAAAATCTCACAAAACATGGCCCCATTCATTCTTTCCTTTACACGGGTCAGTTGTCCTGGCCCCTTTACAGAAAAACAGCCTCAAAGCATGATATTTCCACCCTCATGCTTCACAGTAAGTATGGTGTTCTTTAGATGCAACTCAGTATTCTTTCTCCTCCAAACACAACAAGATGAGTTTTTAACAAAAAGTTCTATTTTAGTTTCATCTGACCATATGACATTCTCCCAATCCTCTTCTGGATCATCTAAATACTCTCTAGCAAACTTCAGACAGGCCTGTACATGTCTTGGCTTAAGCAGGGGGACACGTCTGGCACTGCAGGATTTGAGTCCTTGGCGACATAGTGTGTGTAGTGCGTAGCCTTGGGACACTGGTCCCAGCTCTCCGCAGGTCATTCACTAGGTCCCCCCGTGTGGTTCTGGGAATTTTCCTCACTTTTCTTATGATCATTTTGACCCCATGGGGTGAGATCTTGCGTGGAGCCCCAAATCGAGGGAGATTATCAGTGGTCTTGTATGTCTTCCATTTTCTAATACTTGCTCCCACAGTTGATTTCTTCACACCAAGCTGCTTACCTATTGCAGATTCAGTCTTCCCAGCCTGGTGCAGGTCTACGAGTTTGCTTCTGGTGTCCTTTGACAGCTCTTTGGTCTTGGCCATAGTGGAGTTTAGAGTCTGACTGTTTGAAGTTGTGGACAAGTGTCTTTTATACTGATAACGAGTTCAAACAGGTGCCATTAGTACAGATAACAAGCGGAGGACAGAAGAGCCTCTTAAAGAAGAGTTACAGGTCTGTGAGAGCCAGAGTTCTTGCTTGTTTGTAGGTGACCAAATACTTATTTTACCAAGGAATTTACCAATTAATTAATTAAAAATCCTACAATGTGATTTCCTGGTTTCTTTCCCACCATTCTGCCACTCATAGTTGAAGTGATGAAAATTACAGGCCTCTCTCATCTTTTTAAGTGGGAGAACTTGCACAATTGGTGGTTAACTAAATACTTTTTTTGCCCACACTGTATGTTATTTGTTTACCTGGGATCCAGAATATACACTTCTCCAATACTTTACAAAGATGTGAGTCTGGTCACTGGTGACTCCCTGAGTGTGATTGACAGGTGGATTAAATAATCAGGGATACACATGGTCCATCCATATCAAAACAAAGTATCGAAGCACTAAACTCTATTAATTTGACGTGAGAGAAATTAGATTTAGTTTGTAAATGATAGGTGACCAATGAGCTATTTTCTGTCACATCAGTCGCTGATATAAACAAATCTGATTGCACATTCATGTTTGGTCTGGCTCAAGGTGTGACAGAGGTAGTAGGGACCAGATGGAAGAAGAAAAAAGAAGTAATTAGATGTTTCTCACAAAGCGTAAAATTGTGCAGTCCTAGTACCCTCTGTAGCCTTTAAGATATAATGGATTTGATTTGAATCCCGATGCGTTGTTACATCCAAACTGCTTTCTATTATTATCACAAAATGCTTCAAAACAATCCACCTATTGTTAAAATCCAGCAGCTTGCTCTGCCTACTGTTCTTCCATATGCTTGCTCTTGTAATAGCAAACATTTGAGCCAAACTTGGTGTTTCTGCTCGGGTCTCCTCCTGATTGTTGAGTCCAGAGAAGTGATATTTCTGTGTGGTGCAGCATATGGTCCCTACTTTTGCTTCATGACTGTGCCGCATCCTTCTGCATATTAGTTCATTAAACACAATCTGTTTCCAAAGAATAGACTGGTTTTAAACAGATTGTAACTCCCACTGGCTCTCCGCTGCTAAGGGTCTTAAACATAGTCTTTCATGAAATCACCTGTCACACCTTTTACATTGTATGTTTCTGTAACTCAGGTGCTAATAGCTCCCTCTGCATTTGAAATAAGATGAACATATGAAAACAACTGAAGTTCAACATATGAATCACTTTTGTTGCCGACAGCGATTGTAGAAAACGGCAACCACAGGAAAAGTGCTACAGTCAAAGAAAAAAGGCATTTTAAAAAGACTATGATAAACATAGCGCTTATATATATCTATATCTATATCTATATATATGAGGGTCATTCATATATATATATATATATATATATATATATATATATATATATATATATATGAGGGTCATTCAGTAAATAAGGTGAATTTTTTGATATAAGGACTTTTAATACAGTTAGAAGCTTACTTTTTGTTTTGTTTTACTTGTTTTTCACATGGATTTAATTTCTTTTGCAGATTAAAAAAAAACTTTGAGAGTTTTGGCGATTAACAAAGATGGCCAACCAAGAAGCATGCTCCAGGATTGAGTTATCAAGTTTTTGGTTGCTGAAGGTGCAAACCCATTGAAATTCATAGGAGAATGTCAACTGTGTATGGTGCCACATGTTTCAGCCAAAAAATGTCTACAAGTGGCTAAATTGTTTAAAGAAGGACGGAGCAGTGTTAAGGATGAAGGCAGGCCTGGGAGGCCTACAAAAGTGAGGTCTCCTGAGGTGATCGAACCATACACAGTTGACATTCTCCTATGAATTTCAACGGGTTTGCACCCTTCAGCAACCAAAAACTTGATAACTGACAGCTGTTCCATCCTGGAGCATGCTTCTTGGTTGGCCATCTTTGTCAATCGCCAAAACTCTAAAAGTTTTTTTTATCTGCAAAAGAAATTAAATCCATGTGAAAAACAAGTAAAACAAAACAAAACAAAAAAAAAAGTAAGCTTCTAACTGTATTAAAAGTCCTTATACCAAAAAATTCACCTTATTTATTGAATGACCCTCGCATATATAGATAGATATAGTGAAAGCCTTTATATGCACATTATAATAGTAGATTGATTTATTCCATTGAAAAAAATTGCTCTATACAACTATATTCATTTGAACAGGTATCAATACTGAAAACAACATTATTTAAAAATAAGTGTATGAAAAAATTAGCCTTTTTTAATTGTGATAACAGTGGCTCTGGGTTAGTCCTGGTTTAGTCCTCTGTTAGTCCTGGATTAGTCCTGGATTAGTCCTGGCTTTATCCTAGGTTAGTCCTGGGTTAGTTCTGGGTTATAGCAGCTCGTGTAGGGTGTTTTGGTCATCAAGGTGGTGAACAGGTGACAGGTGATGCGAGTTGAGTAGTAGTAGCGATACTAATGGGTCAAATGCATATTTCCCCCAATAGATTTTTCTGATAATTGGTTTATTGTTGAATTTTCTATAAAACACATACAGTATAGCACAATCCATTCACACATTTAGCATCTTTAAAATATTCATTATGATCTAAAGTGATAAAATATGCTGAACAATGCCACCCTCCACTTCTCACAAGAGCCTTTTCTTATAAACAAAAACCAGAGAAGTTGTGTAGGAGACAGAAGTTATTATAGTTAGTTATTTTATATATATATAAGTTAGTTTTTATATATATATATATATATATATATATATATATATATATATATATATATATATATATATATATATATATATTACCCACACTTCAGAAGCTGAAGTTTGAAGTCACAATAATGGAATATGAGAATATGATGTCAACACATGTATTTTTACATGGTGGTTGTACTTACTGAACTGTATGAAAAAAAACAAAAACTGTCTTAATTTTAGTTTCTTTTAAATCAGTTGCAGTTTTAAACTGCTTTACATGTTTTGGCTACTTCCTGTAGCCTTCTTCAGTTTGTCTGGCCAAAAGAATCTCTAATTTTAACAATGTTTTGAATTTCATGTATATTTATTATGTTTTATCTTTTGATAAAACATGGATGCATCTATAATTAAAAATTTAAAGTACTAATAATTGGCCTCGACAGCATGAAATACAAATTAGGGCAACAAATACGGATCATAATATGAGCAACTATAATGTCCATGATGCTAGGCACTTAAAACTGCATTACCTAACATCTCATTAATTATTTTAGAAATTCATAAAATGGGCAATATTGTGCTTGTAAATAATATATTTGGTCACACTGAAAAATTCCTATTCTTTTCATTTTGAATTTCCAGCTGTTTTTACGGTATGAATTTAGTATAATTGTGTCTACTTGCAAAACAACAACTTTGCCATATTACCAATTTATTTATCTTACTCTCCCTTCACCACATAACTGAAGACTTTCAGAACTGAAGATCTCCTAAAGTCTAAGCGCCATGGCCACAGATTATAATGTATTCATGTATGTATTAAAAGTGAGACATACCTTCCTTCCATTCCCCATGATACTCCTCTCCATTGGAGTAAGTGAACGATCCACGAGTCAGGGTCATGGATCCTGTTCACATAACACATAAACATAAGTTATAATATGCATAACAATGGGTACAGTATATACTGTATTACATACACATAAAGAGGAGTTAAGATGGTGAAAAGAATGTCAGCCATTTATCTACTATTTTATCCATGGGTTTCAGGAATATCATGAGAGATTAGGGCCATTGCCACAGCAAAAAACATTTAAAACAAACTATGTGTGGGTGTATGGGTGTGTGTGTGTGTGTGTGTGTGTGTGTGTAACAAGACAATCATACTTTTTTTACTCTTCATTTTTTCAAGATAAATTAGATTGCACCAAGGAAATAATCATCTAAATTCTAAATTATATATATTTATTTATTTAATATCCGTTTTGGCTATAATTTAGCAATTTAATAATAGTGGCCTAGTTCAATCCCATGTTAGTATACCAGCTGACATGTGGAACGATTATGATTTTAGACTAAATTACGTCCATGACAGTACACCAATATTACATGATATTCCTGTGCTTTAATCATCTCAATCAAATACTGTAAAAGTCATATTTAAAATGTGTTATTCGGCTTATTTGGTATAAAAGATGCTCGTGGCCGCTGTCAGATGATGGAGAGGAGGAGATGTAATGTTGCCACAGTAACGGCTCTGCCTTATCCCTTTCATCCCACCGGCATGACGCCTACAGCCCCCAAAACGCTCACAAAACGCGTTACCTGTGATTTTCAGTCGCCAGCCCGCTCCCTTCCTCCCCGCATTCCCATAAACGCAACCACGGACCAACTATTTCTGTTCTTCTCAGCGATTATTTAGCCTTTTCGGTAGCAGCTAGCAGTCCGAACATAACTTCCGGGTTGTCAAAATAAGACGCGACGCTCTCATTGGTTATTGTAGTTCCAGGTGCACTTAAGACCAGTTGTGATTGGCCATTGAAGTCCGCTGTCCAGTCTCATAGCAGAAGACATCTTTGAAAGGGCAGCAGGTTCAACGACTTAATTAGCCGGAGTGCTCCCCGCCTTACGGCACTCACCCTTGGCTTTTATGAGCGCGCTACTGTCTCTGTAGGATTATAAAAACCACACCAGGGTGGCTTTTAATGATAGCGTGTCATTTCATGTTTCAATTTGGTGATTAGTCCTGCGTTTTGGCGAGTTTTATGGAAGTTGATTTATGGAACTGCCGTGCGCTAAAACAGCTGCACTGAGGCGACGATGGTTTGTAATGTGTTCAAATGGATTCTGAAGCAATAACCGTTTAATTCACTAAAAACCGACAGAAAAAAGAGAAAAAGTCAAGGTGACCTATAAGGATGGGTTTGAACTCAGGTCCTGTCACTTCTGAGCGGGAAGCTGTCAGTTTTCATCAGAGCAAATGTAATTCGCTACCATAAATGTAATATGGACACTTGTTGCAGAATGTCACGAAATAATGTTGTGTAAGTGTAAAAGTTCCCCGTGACATTCTGAGTTAGCCTTTGAAACATCCTGGCATTGAATAATAAATCCCTTAGTCTATTATTTCTTTATGATAAACTTTTAAGATGGATGATGTCTTAACTTGATGAAGTATTCTACATTGGTTCATGCCAGACACGTGATCACCGGCGGCCATATTGATTCTACTAATGTAAACAAACCTCAAATTTGCATAAACTGCTCAAATATCTGAGCAGTCCTAATCTTTACTGTCAGCTGTGGTCTGACATTTATACAATAACAAATAACATTGTACAAAAGTATTTTGGCTTCTTTGTGGCAAGATGTTAAAAATAGATATAGATAATATATAAAAATTCTAATGAATGATTAACATTTGTGATTAGCCTACACGTCAAATATAATTTGATCATTTAAATTGTGCCTCTCTTGGATCTGGAAGTGACATCCCACTCAAGAACTCTATAAGTACTTTACTGTCCCTACAGAAAAATCCACTGTAGTTGACCCATCCACAACATCTGTGAGCCGTTGGTGACTGCAGTGCAAGCAGACCAGAGCTGACCCTTCTTCAGATATGAGGCATGATTCTGGTCAAGACTTATTAGCTGAAGAATGTTAAGGTAAGTTTGGTAACACTTAGCCAAAGGAAAACAACACCAATAAATGTTGATTTTGTTTGAGCCACTAAATGTGATCTCTGCATCCTTTGCATTCTCTCTAAATGTCTGTTACTATACCTCCGTTAATCTCCTCTTTGGTCGTGTCTATTACTAGCTTAAAAAAAAATAATATTACAACGTGTATACAAAATAAACAATGACATGTCATTGTGCAATAACATACTACTTAATTTGATTACAACAACATATCAATTAATCCTATATGTTTTTGATCTGTTCTGAAAAATGCATTCTGTATGAACTGTCACACAATAGATTGTATTTGTTTATGCACAATGGTGTTATTGAAATGGATAGAAATCATATATGTGTAACAGCCTAAATACCATAAACCCTATACGATTACTGTGTGTGGCTGCATCAGGCTGATTAATCCTTTATGGAATGCAAAATATACAAAATTTAGGGGAACGCCACTAATCTACTTGGCTGGCATGTAAACAACATTAAAGACATGCGTGTTTAGCTACATATTAAAAAGGGGTTAACAAAAGCGTGTGTGGTATAGGGCTGAACAAATTTAAATTAAATTTTTCTGTAAGCACTATGATTGAGAGTAGATTTGCAATTTGTGTTTTAATAGTTCAAAGTTCACATTTTAAACATGTCCTGGAGCATTAACATTTGAGAAAAACCTGAAATATCAAGTACTTAACATTACAAGAAAGTTTTTGTAGAGGTGTAAACTACAGGGTTTTTGCCAAAATTTTGTTACTGAGGAAATGATGCTACTTCAATAATTGCGGCTGTTGTGATATGCTAATTGCAATCATCCAAATTGAGATTTAATTACAATATCTCTTGTGGCCCTAGTATGGTGGATCATTATGGAAACATAATGCAAATAGAGAGAGTTTCTTTAAAAAACTTTTTTGCATTATAGCATGAGTCTTTTGAATTTAACCCATTCTTCGATTCCAAGGCAAGTGCAGTGCCTGGGCACCCTTCTCCATATGTGAGCTTGAATCTTGGGTGACAGTGGGAGAGTGGGTAAGCTTATGCCCACTAACATGGGGATTGCTGGTCTAAACCTTGCTTCTTTGTTGTACTGTTGTTGTGTCTCTAAGCAAAACACTTTTCCCACTTTGTATGAATGAAGTTGTGATCGGTATGTGACTTGGGAGTAAATAAATAGACCCTTTCAAATGCTCAAACATTCAAATGTCATCAGAATGTTCAGAATTCTTGAATGAATATCTTTTTAACTTTGTGCATGCCCTTATTTGTGTTTGTATTTATTCAGTGTGTTTTATGTTGCACTTTATCACCGAAGTAAGTTCCTAGTTTGTGAACTGTGTTCACAAACGATGGCAATAAAAGGATTCTGATTCTGATTCTGAATGGAGATAACCTTGGGCAAAGTAGACCATAATACACTTTTAATCATTTACTGAAATCAGATCTAATTGCAAATGAATGTAGTTTTTTGTTTTTTTTCTTTTACATGGATGAGCTACAGTTTTGAATTTCATGGGCAAATATGTACATGTTCAACTTTAAAATAAATAAATAAATAAAAATATGCATTTGTTACTATTTTGGGTGGTTATAATTTTCCAAAATCTTAATTTATGGTATGATTTTCCACTTCACTTTTGCTCTTTGTTATGGCATTTACAGTGTAATTTCTAAACTTTTCAAGGGTCCACAATGAGCTGTATAATGTTATTTTGTGTTTACAGTGCAAGTTTTGGGTTGTTGTGGAAAACCGGAAGTAACTCCACAATGGCAATCAACCCTGGAGAATATCTTGTGAGGTGAGAATTATTATTGAGATTGTTACATACTGCCATATCAGGCTTCTCTAGGAAAATATATATATTCTGTATATTTCATTTATGCACCACCATAAACCATGATCTAATAACTTTAACTCTTTTAGTGTTCGATAGAGATTGAAATGTGATTGTAATTTTGTTTTCTGTGAAGCCCTGTCTTGGGCTAGTCTTGTGAGCCACAGTGTCTCTTTGTGCATAGATGAAGTAAATGAGCTGGAACAATGCTGCTTCTGAGTCCAAGCATGTTAAAATCCTTCTGATGACCTTTGACCTACATCTATATCTGAGCCTGTGATGGGTCCATATAAGACAACGATAAACCAGGACGATAGGGTTAAACCAAGACTACACCAGGACTAAACAAGGACTAACTCAAATGAAACTGTCACTAATGGATTGAACGAGGATCAAAGGAGGACTATACCAGGACTAAACCAAGACAAGACCAGGGCTTCAGCAGGACTTGACCGAGACTACACCAGGACTAGACAGGCACCAAACCACAACTAAATTAAGACTGAAGGACGTAACCAAGACTAAATGAGGATTTGACAATAAAAACTTGACAAATCCACCAGCCAAACAAATTTACAATCACTCCAGCTAAACCAGTTGAATTGACAGTGGCAAATTCTTAATCTTTGGTTTGCTCCTTTTGGGAGCTCACTTCTGAGGATCTTTCACAAAATGGAAATTATTTATGAAAGTTTTTAGCTTCATCGGAAAGTTGAAATGTGATACTTGCTTTTAAACAGAGTACAAGAGAGTAAATGGCCAGCGCTAAATATTATGTGATACTACATTAACAGAGAAATAAAATGAAACTGGATGGAAAAAGCATTGGTGCGGAAAAAAAAAATCCCTTTAAAAGATTTCAGTAATTGAGGACTAAACTAGGATTAAATTACAAGGCCAAACTAATCATGTCTTATTACAGAGACTTGAGGTCATAATAAAATAGTAACCTAGTATTGG
Organism: Periophthalmus magnuspinnatus; assembly: GCF_009829125.3. NCBI lineage: Eukaryota > Metazoa > Chordata > Actinopteri > Gobiiformes > Gobiidae > Periophthalmus > Periophthalmus magnuspinnatus. The sequence goes on from NC_047126.1 coordinate 18,756,139, forward strand.
TGAAACGGAGAAAAATCAAAACTGTCATTCCACAATTATACTAATGGATCTAATTAAATGGCACAAAAGGAGCGGGTTTTAGTATAATAAGGCCCGTAATTAAATTAAGCTAAATGCCCTCCTGTCCAGGACTGTCCCGGGTCGGACCCTCTTCTGTCCTGTCGCATCTCTCCAGCCGCTGCTCTGACGCTGGTGGGTGGGTGGGCTGAACGCTAAACGGGGGCTTCGGTCTGCGTAAAGGGGGATGCTGCAGCCCCGTGCGCTCATATCTCACTCCACCCAGCCGTACAATAACACGCGCCGGTGACGTGCGCGCGGGGAAGCACCCAGCAGTATGTGCGCGCCCACGGGAGGGGCCGATAGAAAATGGCGAGTCTGTGCAAAAGGCAGCAATGCACGATAGAGAGGCGCGGCTTTCGGCAGGAACTTGACTCTTGGAGGCACAAACTCATTCACTGTGTAGGTAAGCCCGCTCTGCCTTGTGCGTGTGCGCGTGTGTGGGGGGTCCCCGGTGCTCGCGGGGAGCCCTGTCCGGTGTATTTTGGCTGTTTTGTCCGGACTTGAGCAGCTATAGGAATAAGGTCCAGTGGTAAAGCTATAGGCGCATACAGCTATAGAGCGGAGCTGTCATGTTTGGTTACGCCCGCCTCCCGCAGGACCGGGGCCGGGAAACTAGGTCTGGACCATCGCCTTGGGACATGTCCCGTTCACTGTCAAGTCCACTGTCCCGGATGAGTTCAAGATTTAGTTAAAAAGAGTAAATTTGCGTTGGCAATGTCAAGCGAGATCCATGGCTCTATCTGACCAGCGTGCTCAGAGGGGATGGGCTTCTATTATTGTGGCACAGTGTTCCATAATCAGTGTTCTATACGCAATGGCAAAGTCTGTGGACTTTAACAATCAGCTCTTACTTTTTCTGTTGTCATATAGCGGCACTTTATTGGACCAATTAGTGCGTTTGTCATTTAAGGCGATGTTATTATTCTGATGTAAATGATGGACTCTTTCAATCGTGTTATAATGTATGCATTTGAGTTTGAAAGGACAGGATTAAACCTTCTATATCGTTTTGATGACAGGTGCACCTCGTTATGCATTTAGGGAAGGCAGCCTAAATTTGAAGTATCGCGTTGTCGTTATGCGTAAAAGGGTTACGGCCCTAAAACCTAAACTCAAACGCCATTGATTTCATTACAATGTATGTAACTGGGGGGATTTTGGCGATACGCGCACGCTAAAATGTACATCGGGGTTGCATTATAGGGTCAAAGGGCTGTAACTTTATTGGCATCGTGATTTCGTAACGATTTGGGTTTGGCCAAAAAGCAGGAAGGACCGCGGTGCCGTCTCTGTACATTATCCCATAGCTGTTTATTTATTGTAAGCACTGCGCGTCACGTGGTCGCATGGAGCATCGCTGGAGCCAATCAGAGATGTCGCTATAGGCCGGCCCGTGCTCGTGCCAGTGTCCGTGTGTGTGTGTGTACGCGCGCGCCTCAGGGTTTAGTTTTTTTGGTTGAAGCGAAAAAAGCGGAGGGGGTAGGGCAGTAATGTATGGAGTGAGGCTGGAGCTATGCGGGAGCGCGCTCTAGATATGGGCTGAGAGTTTGAGAGCGCGCATTGCTGCATTGAGGGGAAAGGCACCGGGGAGGCAGCAGGTTGTGTTTTGGGTTAAACATCGCGAGGTTTGGTAGGTGATTGGAGCAGAGCAGGAGGAGGGAGACTTGTTGAAACGCGCATCACATGGAGCGCTCGGTGTCTGTTTAGAGCGCGCGCTGTGTCAGTCTTTGTCTCGTGTCATTGTGCCCCCCCTCTCCTGTGTACAGTAAAGTATCTCCGCTGCCTCCCCGGAGCACACGCCCCCCTATCCAAATCCAGTCATCTTTTGTGGCGCGTTTCATTAGCTCGCTTTAATCCGGTTACATCGCTCCATCTCGATGTTATGGCGAGATTATGGAGCACTCTTCGCCCCTGAGCCGCTAACCTCCGCGTGCGCTCCCGTACACGTTTCCACAGCCACATTTAGGGCCCTAAACCTCCACGGTCGGCAGATAACCAGAGCTCTTAAAGAACGCACTCCCAAAAGAAAGGCGTGCACCTGCCACGTTACAGTTGTGCAATTTGGACTTTCAGTTCTGCATTTGCACATTGATCCTTAAGTTATGTTTTTAATAAGCTCAGAACACTTTTGGTAAATTAGTTATTGTACTTCCTCTCCCCGGTATATGTGTTTACTGTAATACATTTTGTTGACTGTATTCTATTGACCTATTTTTCTTTATCTGACTTTATCTTCAGAATCAGAATCAGAATCAGAAGACTTTTATTGCCATAGTCTGTGAACACAGTTCACAAACTAGGAACTTGATACGGTGAAAAAGTGCAACATAAACACACTGAATAAATACAAATACAAATACAAATAAGAGCATGCACAAAGTTAAAAAGATATGCTTAAAAAAATCAAATGAAATACTTAAAGGGAAAAAATATGTACAATAGCAGCATCAGAACAACAGTGGTTGACTTTTAGCAAAAAATATATTAGTCTGACAAGTGACAATACTGAATTCAAACCAAAGGAATAATCAGACACATATTTCCACCAAGAGCTGATCTGAAATGGTTAGTTTTAAGTTGTCAGTGTCTGTTTCATTGTTGGCCTTCACTTCACTTGGCATAATGCACTGGTGGATCATTTTTCTTTCTTTCTTTCTTTCTTTCTTTTTTTTTTTTTTTTAATCTTGGCTTTGCTCCAACAAAGATGGCAGGAAAAGTCACATGACCGAACAATGGATTTAAAATATTCTTTTGTTTCTCTGTAGTTATTGATCAGGCAACCTATTTTTAAATTTTACTCTTTTTTGACCGTGTTTTTATAAATACATTTAATTTATTCAGTCAAGTTAGGAAAACCTCAAATAAGCTCACACTTCATCATTTTGGAAAATCATCTTTAGATAATAATAATAATAATAATAATAATAATAATAATAATAATAATAATAATAATAATAATAATAACAATAATAATAATAATAATAATATATTGACAACTATTTTTGGATTTGCTGTCAAAGTATCAACCAGAATTACTTAAAATTAAGACATTTTTTACACTATCATTTTCTCCTATTCATGATTTTGATTCCTGTTGTCAAAAAGTGAAACTCTTTGACAGTTTCAAATATCACTGGCTTCTTTGCATTAGTTTGTTTGTCTTTCAGATTTAGCTCATGGATTTAGTCATCAGTGAACTTTGGCTGCAGATTTAAGCGTGTTCAAGTCGCCCTATCTGTCACTCTTAATCTTGCTTTTATCTCCTCCGTATACAGTTTATCCATCGCTGTGGTCTATATGTTAGGCTGTTTTGGGATGCGTTGGTTCGTCCAGATGTTGCGCGTCGGTTGCCCTCTCACCTACTTACCCACCCGAGCGCTTTATATACAGGGTACAGCTCTGTCCTGGTTTCCTTATATGTGACCAATGAAAAACTGAGAATGCGCACGGGCATTTTAGTGAAGTAAATTGTGATGTGTGTTTGGTAATCTGGTTGTGATCAGAGCAGAGGGGGTGTAGGAGACAGAATTAGACAGTACACACAGCATAAGGAGGACTGTCACAACCTTTTAACAAGAAGAAGATTTAGATCAATGGTTTTTAGTCAGCGCCATATGGTCGCACTCGGACTTAGTCTCTAGAAAGTATGGCAAAATGTAACTGTTGAATGTAATTGTACCATAGTGAATGAATACTGGCTAATAGCTTTTCGAATTCAGAAGATTGTGTAAGACGTAAATAGTTTTAAGTGCTGACAATATGGATAAAATGGTGCCGATATTCGTTTTGTCAAGAAAATACAAAAACACTAAGGCCCGTTTCTTCACCAGTTCCAAGTTCATGGGAAAGTGGTTAATGAAAATGTTGATTCTCTAGAGATTTTCAATAATAACTTAAATTTTGTTGAAAAATACAAATTTTATTAAATTTAAGAATTCTGATCACAGATTTTTTTTGGTCATTGATGTTTAAGTTGCGCATGAAAACACCCAAACACCAGTAATAACGTTGTTGTATATTATCTTGAAATGTGAGATTTTCCTTCTGAGATTAAAAAAAAAAAGAAAAAAAACTTGATGAAATGATTTGTAGTATTTAATAGTTTTTAGATTTATTTTAGATTTACTTCCAAAATTATCCGATTTCAAATGCATTACTTAATACATTACTTATTTTTTAGCTGATAGAATGTGATTCCCAACATAAAATAATATTCTTTCTTTAATACTTCTCTTCTGACAAAGTTCAAACCTTTCTTAAGCTAGTCAGAAAAGGTCAAATGTTGTTCTATATATACAGTTTCTTCTTTCTTCTTCTATTGATACTTTTGTCTTATTTGGATACTAGTTTTAGTATTGATAAATATCTTTTGACAACCCTACACAACCCCAATGCTATTCTTGGATATGTATTGTGGATATTCGTGCCCTCTCTTTGCCCCTTCCATATTATTATCCAGGTTCCATTTTCCTTAGCTTGCACCTCTCCATGCCTCTACATAACGCAGTGAACAATGCCAAATAAGAACATGTGCGTATGTGCCCTGTAGCAATAGCAGCAGTGCTTAATGATGGTAAAATCAATGAAAAAAGCGTGATTATGTTAAACGCGCACTAAGCCTTCTATTATATGTTTTAAATCCACTGTACGGGGATAGCTCTGATTTCACTCGCAAAGCATCGCATTTTTATATTTGTGTTTGATGCAAATGAGCAGCTTTGAATGTTGTGTGAAAACTGGACCATGGTTTAATCTGTCAGCGGATCAAAACTAAGGCTGAATATAAGGTTAAAGAGGGGATATTACACGTCTTTGGTGTATTAATTATTAACATATAACATATTTAGATCGCCATGCTAACTTTTGCTGTATTCGTCAAAAACAACAGATTAAAATGTTTGACTTTTGACCCTTCTCCCCTTCACAAGCTCTATCACAACACAATCAGCAAGCATGAAACTCTAATGAAACTACTGCACATCACATCAGGTTTGTGAAGTTGTAGTGTATTGTCTTATATCTCGCAATTGAATATTTATGAAAAATTATTGTGCCGGAGCATGGGTGACGAAGGCTTGTGGGCTGAGCATTAGACAGGCTCGTATTGCTAACTCTAAGGAGGTTGAGAGATTGCAAGATTACTCAAACACTCATGGATGACATAGAAAATGTCTTCAGACATGTTTTTGATGAGGGAACAACATTATAACATGGTAGAAAGTAAATTTTATACTCCAAAAAGTCAATTTAGCATAATACCGCCTCTTTAAATACGATGAGTTTGACTAGAAATTTAATATTTGGATTCCTCCCAACCTCCTGTGTTAGGGGAATTAATTGGTAACTAGAAGATATGGCAAAAAAATATTATAATTCACATTGATCACGATTTTCTATTTGATTTGATGTGGTAAAATTATTTTGTCAAATTTCTGGAATAACTAGGTGGTCACTGTCACTCCACTTTACTGAAAATCATATTTCTTAGTCTAGACCTGCATTTACTTGAGGTGAGATAAGGAAAATGCACGGTCTACTGTTGCTAATAAGGTGATTTTGTGGTGTGGTAGGATAGATATAATGGGAATGGAACTTGTCACTAATATTAATGATCAGATTCATCATTAGTGAATTTTCCATTTGCATATTTCTTGTGGAAATGACATTTAATTGATTCAACATTACTGCCCCCTACCCGATATATGGGATATCCATATACATCTCTGTTCTACTATTAACAATCCATAAATACTGTTATAATTCCAGTTAAAATTCAAGCAAAACTCTATGTATGAGACATTTTAAATATATTGTGTATTGTATTCACGTACGGTACTCAAATGTAGGTGTTGTACAATAAACCGTAGTAGCCCGAGAGCTGAGGAGAAGAGGCATGGCGCTAAAGTTCTAACACATGAGAGGTTTATTTACCATCAGTACAGGACCCAGCACCTGGAGACATGAACCCTCTACATATTGTATAGTATTGTGGAGTTCAGTGTGGCTATGCTTCTGTTGTAGAGAGTATTGTTTAACCAAATAAAGGATGAAGGCTTCTAGATATAGAATATTTACACATTATTAGTGATGTGTATTATTGATTTATGCCTCTGTCTTTGTTATGATACATCTGTCTTAGAGTCTGTATAGTCCAGGTAACGATGATCAAACTATGATTATGATGATTTAAATAGTCAACTAGTCACAATTATTCAGATTCATTTTTTTATGATTTATTAATTCCATGTTGTCAATGTAGCTAACCCATTCATCGGAGCTATAACAGCAGAGCTTGTGTTGCTAATGCTAAAGCAGGTTGGCTGTGGTCGGGTTGAGCGCGGGGGATAATTAGGGCACTCAGTAATCATTTATTCAGAAGGAGACATCTGCATTTGTGATGAGTCCACAGGAGACAATGCATCTATTAACACACTCAGGCGGTGTCTGCCATGTCCATCAACGCAAAACACATTTTAGTATGTCTAGTTGGCTCCTCTCGCATTGGTCTGCTTCAGGCTTTGTTTAGATCTGGTTTGGTTATGGTTTGGTTATAATTGAGTCCTCGTTTTGGCAGTCATGTTTTTTTAATAACACATTGATTAACGTAGATGGATATTTTATTGATCCCAAAGGAAATTTTCATTGTATGTGGAAAGTCCAAATTTTCTATGGCAGTAGTGAAATAAAAACAATGAGAAAATAAATGAATATAGAAATAAACTAAAAAGGTATTGTTGATTTTCATATGACATTATTGCATTTCTAGCTGGACATAATTGCTGTTGTTATTATGATGATTTTGTGCTGTGGTTTGATAAAATCTGGGGGATAGTGGTTCTTGTCTCTCCAATATAAATATGCACATGGAATATTCGTGGACTTTGTTTTGAATATGTTTTGATGAAAACACCTAATGAATGACCTAATTAACAACTTCTTGAATCCCTATAGTTTAAAACTGAGCTGGAGGACCGGTCAGAATTGTATAGAGGAATTTGCTGTTTAATTGTCAGATTGCCAATTTGTGGACCTTTATATGGTCAATATCTCTGTAATTACTGTACCTATCCACATAATAGAAAAACTGGCACAATGTTCAATGTCTTGTCTGACACCACAAATACACAAAATTGATTCTTTTTCACAACAGCTTCAGAAAGTGTTGCCATTATTCAACCTCGACCTCAACCCCTGTGATTGTTGTCAGTTGAAACGACTTGAAGACGTATGATTAATATGGCATGTTTGTGGATGTAATCTCGAACAAATAGTGATCATTTGTGGTTCAACATTTGTGGATTATATACTAGATATTTCCCATATAGGCCCCTGTCATATATCAAAAATTATCACATCAAATTTGTAGCATGTGAATGCTCTTGCTCCCCATTTGAGAGTATGGCATTACCACTTTCTTATATTTAAAATCCAGTACCAATTTGTAAACCACACTGCTCTCTCAAAATGCCAAATTCCTCCTATCATTGGAAGAGAACTGCCCATATTTTAGTGACACTCCACCATCTTGTCTTTCCCCTTCTCATTTTACACACTGTAAAAAGGTTAACATTATTAGTCTAGAGCAATTAAAGGCACACCGCTGGCACGTTTTAGCTGGAGCGCGCAGAGGCTAAATTGGCGTCTAAGGGGTTGTGCTGCAAGAGGTGAGGTGATTGCTTAGCTAACCGGTAGCGCAGCAGGAACCTGCGGCTAATGGCTCCAACACACAAAAAAAAAGCTTTTAAACTGCACAGAAACCGTCTAGACATTACAGTTGTTTTTTCATGTAAAACCAACAGAGAAAAAACTTGGCAAAGGAAAGGTAAAAGTCAATTATAAGTTTTTCACTGGAGACACATAATACATAAGGCTGCTAATGTTTGTTTATAGTGGCTGACCGTATGTTGGCCCATTGTAAAATACACTCAGCAGAATAGAGTACTTTCCATTAATTGTTGATGGTGAAGTTTGCATTTTTGTGTTGGAGATTTTCTGGCCCCCAGGACCAAACGCATGACAGATAAACCTGGAACTAAACCTGGACTAGACCAGGACTAAACCAGAACAAGAACAGCACCGAACTTAGACATTATTAAAACTCGGCTTGAAGCAGGACTATTGCTAATGCAGCCTTATTATTATTTCACTGATAGTAAAAAGTCCTGCTCACAATATTTTCTATTCAGTGATACCGCAATAAACATAAAAATAAACAATAAATAAAAACAAAGCAGAGCTGTGATCTGTTTGCAGTTGCAACTGTCCAAATGACCTCAGCTGTTTTTGTTCAATATTTTGACTGAAACTAGAAAGAGTCACATTTAAATGGGAAGTGATTGTTTAATTTTTTTTCTTTCCCTGTACAATCTCCCTCTTTCCTCCCTTCTCTCCGCTCTTCTCTTTCTTTCTTTTGTTCTTCTTTCTTCTCGCTCTCACACTCTTTTTCCCTCCCTTCTCTTTTATGTCTCTCTCTCCTTCACTCTCTCCTCCTTTCCCTCCTATCTCCTCCCTCATCTCTCCTATTCTCACATTTCTGTCTCTCTTCCTCCTCGCTCCTCTCCTTCTTTCTTTTGCCCTTCCTCCCGTCTCTCTCCACTCTCCCGCCTTCATCTCTCCTGTTTTCAGATCTGTCTCTCTTTCTCCTTCCTCTCTCCTTTTTTCTTTCACCCTTTCTTTCTCTCTTATCTCTTCTCCTTTATTTCCTACAGCTCACAGATGGACTTCCCCCGAGACTTCTTTCTCATCTTCTTAATTCCTCACTCCTTTTGAGCGCTGAAACAAAACGCTGTGGCACTTTTATGGCGAGGGGCAGAGAGGGAGTGAGAGTGGCAGAAGTCCAGTCTTTTAGTGCCAACAAACTGCTCGTAAATATACACCATAGCTCCTCTGCGCATCCAAATGAATGAGACCAAGCCAGAAGCAGGTCCTATGGGGGCTTGGTCGCTCTTTGGGGGGGGTGTGAGGAGTGAAAAAATTGCATTGGCACTGAATTAAAAAACGCCAGAAGGTGCGACTGTCTATTTTGCACAATTGGGATGTAAATGTATAATATATGGTCCTTATAGGGATTTGTGAAAAACAGAATTGAATGAGCTATACCCAGGGTTCAGTGCAGTCTTTTGTATGAGAGAGTCTGTTAGGGGTAGTGTTGTCTACAGTGAATAATTGTCACGCACGCCCAGTTTGGAGAAGCAGACAGGAGCAGTAATCAAGGCTTTGTATGTATGTATGTCTATGTCTACACTGAAAAAATCAGTGTAATCTAAAGTGAGATTTTTTACTTGTATTGTTACCATTTTCAATTTTTTTTTCTTATTACATCCAATAATCAATCTTAAAGAACCTGTGTCTGATTTGTTTCCATTGATTTGAGTAAAATAGGTCTTGCTCCAGTACAGATATACTGTGCAAGTGTCAAAATAAGCCCATTGTGTAGCGTTTCATTGTCTGAGAGCCAGGAAGTGCACGGTTTGCATACTAGTTGTTGTTGTTAGCATTACTGTGGCGGCTTTGGTCTCTGAACGTTGTGAAAAACAAATTTCGGTGAATAATTATAATGTTCGGAAGGCATAAGGTGAATGAGGAATAACTTTGGACCACTGCAAACCCTTTTTAAATGAACTATTTCTGTTTTTCCACATTCTTAAATCAGTTACAGTGAATTTATAGCCTCACTCTGTAGCATTTTAGCCATTTTATTGCACTGAAAAATATAGAAAAACATATGTCTTTACTTTGAGCGGGCTTGCATCTCTACAAATCTGACTCATATTTGGCCTGGAGGAGAATGTCCACTTTCTGTTGTTTCTTTTCTTATAATCTTTAAACAGTTATTCCTCCATAGTGAAATAATTCAGTAGCTATTTCAATGCAAACCTCTTCACTCCAGTTTCCAATCTGACTGATCGTTTTGCCTAAGACTCTCCTTACCTTTATTGTATCAAGCCTCCTCCTTTGTTCCTCTCCCTTTGCCCCTATAGTTTTCTGCTAATGATAAAATTACACTTAACTTTACCTCCACTTATACCATACGTACCATGTAAAAGGCCTATTCTCACTCTCAGGGGAGATCCACTGGCTTATGTAGTGTTTTGAATCCCTCCTGGGCTCGTGTTAAATGTTATTACACTGGATCTCATTATTGGGTGTGAATATAGAAGATTGCTTAGGTGTTAAAAACCTGGCAAACTGCAGGTAGTTGTAAGCTAAAATTAAACAGAGGCTAATGAAGCTAATATAAGAGCAGTAATAATATGTGCAGCAGGTGTGGTTAGCATGCGGTGGAGGTTAGCATGCGGTGGAGGTTAAAGTTATTGCTGTTGTCTTTGCTCACTTTAAAGATGGGTACGATTACGAATGAGCAGAGGAGAAGGTCAAATGTTTAAAACAAAAAAAAGTTAAATCAATGCTCCTATTTGATATTTTATAAACATTTTAAAGGTGCACTATGTAACTTTACTAATGGTGATCCTCCATGTTATTCCTTTGCCTGGAAGGATCCATTGTACGGCTTTTAAACTGAATATCTTGCCTTTATTCAACTACAGATGTATTAGGCGCTAAAATATCTTTCAAAATATGCATTCTTACTGTGAGCGGGTTGCTGCTCTCCACAGATGTGACCTGTAACTTGACCTGATGGTGTCACCTGCTTGTGTCTTTGGGGATAGATATGTTTAATGCCATACTCTAGAACATCCCAGGCAAAGCAATATGATCTCCATGGAGACAAGAGGGTGGCAGGCCCTCCACCATAAAAGTTACATAGCTCACCTTTAAAATCCACAAAATGTATGAAATATTCATTGTTTTGTGTATGCCATATTTATTTTATTAGAGCAACTCAGTTATAAAGTAAAACAGTCATTTAATGGCAATATGCCTTTAAATACAATGTGTATTTAAAGACTCCAAAATGTGTATAGCCTTAACTGATTAAAGTGATTTTTGTGCTGCATTTGAGGACCATAAAGTGTGGGTCATGTGAGCGCTGTGAAACAGACACACATGCAGCTCCTTTGACTTTTCCTGTTCACATATATAGTAAGTCTATCTGCAGTATGTATATATAAAGTCTATGGGGGCGATTTGATCCGAAGAGGTCACAGCGAAAAGAAATCAGTCGTCATTCGACCCCTGTGTTAAACTTAGATCCAGTTTCAGCTTCAGTACCAGATTGGGATAAAAACAGGATGGAGGGCCAGGGGAGAGGGGAGGGCAGGAGGAGGGGGTGGGGAGGACTTTAGAACAGAGGACACGATCATAAAATCAAGGACTGAGAGAATAACGTAATAGTAACTTAACAGAAAATAGAACAATAGAACAATAAATAAATGGGTTACACCTCATAATAACTTTGACTTAACGTTGACCTATTCTGCAAAATCGAATTTTCAGACCTTTTAACCAAGTTATAGTTGTTTATCGTCACCATTTATTCACCAAAACATTATTTTTGGAGTGATTTGTGCATGTTTGAGCAGTCTTTCAAGGCACCATATTGGCGATTAACTCCTGCACCACTCATTTAAAACTGTTTTGACAGAGTGTCTATATTTGTTCTGGGTTAGTCCTCCTTAGTCCTGTTTTTGTTGTTGTTTTGTCCTGGTTCAGAATTCGTTAACTGATTTAGTTACTGAATATAAAGTACATCTTTAGCTCTATACTACAATGCTCGTTTAGTTCAATACAGATTTTTGTGCATTTTGTGTGAGAAGTTAAAGCTTATAAAGTGGATACAATGTTGTGTTGTGTCATGTAACGTGGATTTGGTCCATATTTGCACGGTGCCTTTTAAACACTTAAGTGATGAGGTGGTATTTTATTGCTTTATGCTGAAGCTTAAAAGACTGTTGAGTTCATGGTTAAAATGAATAGAACAGTTGCATGCGAGATAAAGAGCTGTTCTGTTTAATGTGACATTCAAAGTTTTAAATTGCGTGTGGTTTATGCTCAGTATTTAGGATGGTATTTTATCTTATTATTTCTTTCATTATTCAGAATATGATTTTTGATATGGTTGCTATTGGTTTTCTGTTTTCTTTCCAAATACAACTGGATTAGTTTTAAAACAGGTTGACCTAAAACAGCATTATTTAAAATTTTCTGTCAGCACAAAATGTTGAAAATGCATACTTGTATTTTCACATACACACAAACACTGACATTTATTATTCATTAGGCTACACTAACTGCTACTGTTAGTACTACTACTACTACTACTACTACTACTATAATTTAGGCATAGGACGGTTTTTGAAATTTGCTGTCACGATTATCATGGCCAAAATAAACGCGGTTAACGATTATATCATGATAACTATTGAAGTTGCTGACGGTTTCAAAATGTTCTGGATATAAATAATTATAATTTTAACATTGTGAACAAGTTCCATATTTAAACAACTGTTATAGAATTTGTACTTTCTTATAAGTGAAAACAGCAATGATCTAGAAGAGATAATTATCTTTTTTTTGGTCAATTCTCACAAGTATATAAAATGTCCCTTTGTCACGATAAACAATGTTATTGTTTATTATCCCATCCTTGCTACAACCACTACTACTATTGGTGCTACTAGTGACCAAATTATAACCAAGCTTACGTTGCTACTTAAAACATGTTGCTCTACTTTTACTTTCTATGCTATGCCTCAAATTCAATGCTCATAACAACTGTACACATATTACTGATTATATTGTCTAATAATAAATGTACAAATGCACAGGAAATATGGCCACATCCCATGATCTCTGGTATTTGTTTACAATGGAGGGATTGACAAAAACAGGCTTTAAAACATGTAGTGGGTCATGTGTCTCATATGATCTGAATTTGACATTTTTCATGCTTAAGAGAAGCAGTAAATAAAGTCCAAAGCAAGATGACTGGGAGTATGGACTTTGTATGTGAGTGCTGGGGAGAAACTGAGGACCATAGCAAATGAATTCATGCAGACTAGAACTAGAACTAGATACTCATTTGAAGTATCATTACAGAAAAAAATCAAATACATAGTTCAGAATTCAAAAACGGACCTTTCCCGTTAGTTTTCGAATGGTTGTGTATATCATATCAGTTCAGTCAACTAGGCCACATGGTATTATTAAAGAAACTAGTAATTTTATTTTGTGTTGAAAATCAAATTATGTTTAGTAAAAAGTGTGTTTTTATACTGTTGTGCTCCTGAAGTTAGGATTTTCCTTAATGCTGAACTCCAAAGTTGATTATTATGAGCATATAACAAAACTACAACATAGCATATTGGGGTTGTCAAAAATATTGAAAATCAGATACTAATCGATACTAAAACTAGTACTGAAGCTAGATTTAAGCAAGTATCGATACGGAACAAAAAAATCATATTAACTGTGTAAAACTTGACCTTTCCTGAACAGTTTCATCTTGAGTTGTATCAGAATTAACTATATGGTACTGTGATGGACATGTATGTGTATTCAGGTTGTGAATATTCTTATCATATGTCTTTGTAAATGCATTTGATCTGTGTCAGTCTGTCAGACCCAGACCAGACATTAACATGTGTGAAGGCTCAACAGGCTTTGTCTCATCCGACAGGAAACTCTGTGTTGTAGCTTTGTAATACTGGTATAAACACTCAGAACACAGATGCTCTGGAGGGAGACTGAGTGACTGACTCATTTGTAAAGTCCCATTCTCAATCCACAAACCAAAGTAAAGCAACTTTTTAAAATATAACGTTGGACTGGACAACCTGCTTTTTGTGCAGTTTGAGTCTGGGCATTGTCAGTGTTTTCACAATAAGGCCCATTCAGCAGTTGGTAAATGCAGGGGGCTTTTACTTTGACAGGATCATAAGAAGCTTTAAGTTGTCATATACACAGTAACTTAACATGCAAGAATGTCGCAGGAACTTTTCTAAGGTTCAGGGTCACTTATGAATAAAGAGATGAGTTGCTGGCGCTATGCGGCCCATGGTAAAACAAAGCAGAAAGACAGCTCGAGTCAGCCGCAGAGCCACTCCTCACAGAGCCGCTCCTCACTGAGCCTCTTCTCACAGAGCCACAGCAGAAGTGAGTCTGAGCGGCCGCACATGCTCATTCTTCTTGTGTCTCTCCTGTCCACATCACACATTACACATGCCCCACACCGCCCCGGACACTTAAATGAGTAAAATTAAGCTGTGGCTGCTGCCGCTAACAGTGAAACACACACAGCCCCAATTTGCGTGATGTGGGATTTGAGTTGAAAATGCTGTGCAGTCCCACACAAAGTGGACATCTGGCCACCTTAGCTGCCGCTTGGTAGCCAGGGCAGACCTGGGCCATGTCCAGTATATCAGCTGTAACAAAGAATACACCTTTTTGGATTTCATAACTCACAAAAGCTTTGCACATGGATTATGTTGAAAATTACAATAATGTCTAAAAATAGCTTTTAAAATTATGATTTGGGTGTAAAAATTGGGTGTTTTAATTTAAATCAAGTTTGCATATACAGTATCTGACGTATTTAAACATGCTTTAGTCCTGGTTTAATCAGACCTGTTTCAGTTCTTATTTGGACTTGCTTTGTATATGACTTGGACGTAGTTTAAACCTGGTTTAGACCTAGTTTAGTACTAGTTTAGACCGGGTTTAGACTTGCATTAGACCTGGTTTAGTCCTGGTTTAGTACCTGGTTTTGTTCTGCTACTGATTTAATTCAAATTTGACACCTTGGTTTATAGTGCTGGAGAACACTGCAGAGATGTCCTAATGCACAGTGAATGAAGGCTATGGGTTAGACTCCTGATCACTGAGGGGAGTGTGCATGTCCTCTGTTACTGTAGCAGAGTGGTTATCCTGTCACAAGTCTCTCAGTATGGAGGTTCTGGGTCAGAGTCTTGATCAGTGGGGTGAGACATATCTTAGGACAGTTTCTATGGCTCCTCCAATCACATACGTACACATAAGACTAACCTACGGCAGCCTGTGGGGAACAAAATCAAATATGAAAAACTGGGGCCATTCTTTAAAGTTTAACCGGCATTTATTTTTAATCACTTTATTGTTTTGTGAATGTAAAAGCATGTTCAGCCTCAAGGCACCATTAACATCTGCCCTCCTTCTGAAGCGGTACACAACAAAGCACCATATGACTCCATAGACAAAGGATAGGATTAGGAGTGTACATACAGTGTAAAGTTTTCACATTGAGATGATATGTACAGAAGAGGAATAAAGAGTGTATGGCACAGAGGAGGGAGAGTGACGATACTGTAATGATCTGACATTTTGTGTTTAGTTCAGAGTTGAAACCTTTTGTTGTTTTGTTTCTTTTTGTAACTGATCATGTCTTATTGTTAATGTTACTGCTATTGTGTGTGACACTTGGTTGCTATGCCGACAAACTGATGTGAAGCTTCTGTTCGTCAGTGGCTGGTTTGTTTTGGAGACTGGCTCTAGTGAGTTGAGACCACTTAGCTGAAAATCCACTGAGGAGGTTTTGCTCATCACTTTTGACACCTGTGTAGCTTTCTGGTGTAAGGAAACACACCAAATATATTCTGGTTGTTTATTTTCTGAACACGTTAGCTATTGTAGGTCATAACCCGCACCAAAACAAGAGCAAAACAGCAGCAGTCTTACGTCACTAGATCCAGCCTCCAAAACAGACCAGTAAGTGACCAATATACTTGACTAATCAATTTGTTGGCATAGCAACCTCATGCAAAAGCAGTTACATTAACAACAACAACAACAACAACAACAACAACAACAACCCATTGACAGTTACAAAAACAACAAAAGGTTTCAACTCTGAACTAGACATAAAATATCAGATCATTACAATATGGCACAGAGGAGGCAGAGTGAATATACGGTACAGAGGAGGGAGAGTGAGTATATGGTACAGAGGAGGGACAGTGAATATATGGTACAGAGGAGGGACAGTGAGTATATGGTACAGAGGAGAAAGAGTGAGTATATGGTACAGAGGAGGGAGAGTGAGTATATGGTACAGAGGAAAGACAGTGAATATATGGTACAGAGGATAGACAGTGAGTATATAGTACAGAGGAGGGAGAGTGAATACCTCCTTGTCTGCACCGTGATTTTATTTCTCTCTCTGGAATGTTCCACAGTGTGGCATCTAACTTAATTTCTTGAAAAAACCTTGAAAAAAAAATGCATTACACTAACACTTACACTTAGAAGACTTGTAACTTGTTCTGGTGACCTGGTTAAATGCCATACTGTGGAACTTTCCAGACAAAGCAATAACATTTTCAAGGAGATGAGCAGATGGCAGATCTTCCACCAGAAAATGTACAATACTAACATTTACATATTTTGAACCCCACCCACAATACCACAGAAATGAAAGAACTGGCTGTGTTATCTTTATAATTTGAATAGAATAATCGCATTTTAGTAATCTGGTCTTAATGCAAAACGATTTCATAATGGATCTCTATGGCGGACTGTGCTGGTTCAGATCTCGTGAATAGGAGTTTAACACTGCTGCTTCCACACCATTATCTGACATTGTAGTAAGTGAAGGACAAAGCGTGAGTTGAACCTAAATTTGTTTTGGATACGTCCCTCCTCTGGCCTTGTACGTTTCGTGGCCGTGACGCACTCGTCTTTTGAATTGCAAATGATCGTTTACATTGTTTCCATGTCATTTGTTGTGCAAAGTCCTCTGGGTTCTACCTCTCTCTATTGTTCTTTGACGGAGCCATCTGTCCGCCGCCGCTGCCACGCTGAGGAACTACATTACCCAGAGTGCACCTGTGGGATCCAGCGCCTACACAAAACACAAAGAGAATATGATGAAGTAATTGTGTAGGGGAATTTTATTGATTTGCGATTTTTATCTTTCCTTTTTTTTTTTTTTTTTTTTAACAATCTTCTTTTTTCTCTAAAACACCTTACATATACAGTTACATATACACAGTTTGGTCTGTGTTGTTATATTTTATTAGATTCAATCAAACTTAAAAGGGTTCGTTACACAAAAGAAGAAAAAGATCATTGTCAAAATAATTCCCTCAGCGTTTTTAGTCATATCACTGCACCAAAACCAAGGGCTGATAATTTCTTATTGAACGAACAATCAAGTTTTTGTGATATCTACAATATATTGCTCCCACCTTTAATAAATAAACTAAACCTATTCTATGCATTTTCTGGCTGTAGAACCAAATTATCATTCAACATTATAGTATTTTGTTTTGTACTTTTTCCTTTGGTAACATGTGTTTAGGTTTTACATTAACTCTTGTTCCACTTTTGCTCATTGAGATCCCTTATTTTAGTTTACACAATTGTTCCTTTTATAACTTTATAGGTCTAAACTAACCACTACTGAATCCCTTTGACAACAAATACTAACCTGCCCACATAGGCTAAGCATACAGTCTACTTCTATATTCAGTTAAATTCTGTGGTTTCAGCTTCCTGCTACATGCAACATTTTGAGGATTTTTCCTCATTTTTCCCTTGAAAAGACATAATATTTTGTTTTAGATTGTATCGTGTAACTATGGCAATGGTCCAAATTTCTCATCATTCCGAAACCCATGGGTACTTCATGTACTTTTGACTACTACTAAGATATGACTAGCACAATCTAATTTCAAACTTTCCCCTTTCTTTTACATGGTCTTATCTGAAATCTGAAACCGTGCTCACTTTACAAGCTAAGACCCAAAGTGTCTTTAAGTCAAAGTTGATCAAATCTTAGGCTCAAATCTGAGTGTGCACAAAGCCTGTCTTTATTTGAGCTCAGAGGAATTTAGTTTGACTGCAGAAGGAGTGGCTTTGGTAAACACTGCACCAGGTGTAGACAGATTTAGACCAGGTTTTGACCAGGTTTAGACCAGGTTTAGACCAGGTTTAGACCAGGTTTAGACCAGGTTTTGACCAAGTTTAGACCAGGTTTAGACCAGGTTTTGACCAGGTTTAGACCAGGTTTTGACCAGGTTCAGACCAGGTTTAAACCAGGTTAGACCAGGTTTAGACCAGGTTTAGACCAAGTTTAGACCAGGTGTAGGCCAAGTTTTGACCAGGTTTAGACCTGATTTAGGCCAGGCTTTGACAAGGTTTAGACCACCTGTTCCAGATGATGCCATAAAATAGTGAATCAAATTATCAACAAAATATCACACTAGCATATTGTTATCATGAATGTAGGTATGTATTCATTTATGTTTTGGGAAAAATACCACAGAACTAAAATGTTTAGATTCATGTTTATATTTTCTCGATTTTAATATTAATAATTTTAAACAACTTTCATTTCAAACTCACACGCAGTTTGTCTCTAAACGTTTTATACAGCTGTTGTCAACTATTATTATATCACGTTAACAGCTGCAATCAGCCCTGTAAACGTATTTTAAAGCGTAGAATAATTAACGTTGTAAAAATACGATTTCTAAGTGACAGGTCTTAGCGAGCTGTCAGAAATGATGACACAAGCTCGGTCTCCCTGTACGCCTCCATTCGTCTGAGTGTGTAGGCGCGCGTATAGAAGGAGGCTCTTTGCTCAAATGAAAATATTGAAGAGATTCTAGATTGAAAGTGGAGGTGAGACTAAGGATTGGCTGTAGTCTCGTCTCTGGTTTAAGAGATGTTGAGAGAGCAGAGAAATCAAAGACATGTGTTAATATAGCCAGGTGAGTACAAGAGGAAGACATGAGATTGTTATAAGCTCGATATTCAAATGGATTTTTTTTTTTTTGTCATTTTGTTGCTTTTTCATCAGCGGTTGCCATAGATTTATTGAGTGTCCTTGGGGTCTGGCTTGACAATTTTTTTCTTCTTGTATTGATCAATCATTATTTACGATTCAGTTTTATTTTCTCATACGAAAAACAAATAAAAGCAGGGCCAGTTTTCCACAGATCTGACCTGTAACTTAGCATGGTGAAAACAATGATATACAAATGCTATACTGTGGAATTTTCAAGGCAAAGCAATTCATGGGTTTCAGTTTCTTGTCATATGCAACATTTTTAGAACTTTTTTTCCATTCAAAGATATGACATTTTAAATTGTTAATCGCTAAGGTGTCTATCCTCTTTTTTTTGATCATTGTGCAACTCTGTGGATAACATTCCCACGGACACGAGCGGATGGCACACTCTTTAATAGAAAAGTTAGAAAGTGCACCTTTAATGATGCAGCAATAACCTAAATATGCAAACTTCAGGTGTTTTTGATAAAGCAACAACTTTATAACATTAATAAAAGCTAAAAACAAATGGGATTTTTTTTAATTTTTTTTTTTTACAATTACCAGAATACATCCAAAACAAAATATTATATCTTATTATATAATTGTGAAAAGTCCTCAAAATGGTACTTGAAAGCTGAAACACTTGAATTTCCTTTAACGCCTTACAATTCTGTATCATTTTGGTGAAACTGTTTTTGTTCTGACATCTCCAAATTAAAATTATCACCATTATTGAACCCTCAGTAGTAAATACACAAGTTTGGGGTCTTTGTAAAGGTAACACCCAATAGTTTTACCTACATGTGTCAGGTTCACTGTAAGTTTGTCTGCTGAGCATTTATACACTTTGGAACACACACAAAAAAAAATAAATATTTTTCTCATCCTCGCCTAAATTTTTTGTGAAAATGAAGGTGTAGAAAGCTGCAGTAGGGAGCTGGGGACAAAAATACACTATATCTCCACTGAAAATATTGTTGACTACCCACATTTCAAATTTGAGGACAATATCTATAAAAATTAGATCTTTACACTCATTTTATTATCAGTAAATCCAAGCGTTTTATGGAGGGACATTTGGAGGCATCAATGTAGACAATGAAGACATTTGGAGAACGTTTGGGGGGAAAAATGCAATAACTTTTGAATGCTTCAACCCACAGACATCAATGAGGGCTCTACTGAAAGATTACACTTAGGGGAATCTTGATATGTGCACCTTGCTGCTCTATTACTTATGTACATTTATGTAGCGTATCAAAACACAATATAAAATGTATATTTGTATATAAAATATAGTCAAAATAAGTGGTATGGGTCAAAATAAATATATGTTTACAAACTCCACACACTGCAAACAGTAAACAAGCAGACACACTTCACAATGTAAACAAACACACACTGCAAATGAAAACACACTGTACATGATTATGCGTTGTCTTCTGTGTGCCAGGTATTATAGTAGTCTCTTTGTTGCTGGAAGCACAGGGGTATATTGCGGGTTAAACATTTCACTGGAGTTTTGGCATGTCACTTCTTGCCTTCACAGACCGGCCTTCTACGAGTGGCAGATAAATAAGTTAAGTGCATAAATATACAATTCAACATACTGCTGAATCAGTGGCAGCCCTGCGCTTGTTTCTTTGCAATGAGTTGGTTCCATCTAGGAGTTATGGGAAACAATGACACCTGCAGTGTGTTTCTTATGTCCAGTTTGCTTAGTTATTTTGTCTTAGTTGCTGTCACTGCAGAAAAGCCCGCTTCACACAGATAGGATGTTGGAAATGGTAGTAAGGTTTTCAGTGTTCATGTGGCGATGTCACGATGTTCTGGCTTCATTTTCATCCAGAATGTCAGCAGAGATGTTGTTTCAAACATACATTTAAAACTGCCATCGGAATCTCCACCAGCTGATCCTCTTGTTACACAGACATGCTCAATTGGCCTGGTGTACTCACAAAAAACTCTTAAGGGTTATCTTTTAATCCAGGGTGCTTAGTCTCCATATGCCAAAAACAGTTTTGAAGGTTTCATTGCTTCATTAACTAGCTTCTTCCTGCATATCGTGAAGAGCGGACTCTGTATGTGAAAGTCACCTGAGCCACTACCAGCTGTCTAAAGGCCCTTTGGTGCATAGTGATTTTACCCATTGATCTACAGTGTTCTTTATAGAGAATGAAGGCATTCACAATGGCGATATCCACAAAATGGTAAAAAAAAAAAAAAAAGTCTTGTACCATTTCTTTGTTTTGTGCAAAACCTTGGCTGATGAGTGCATCTGAGAGATCAACATCAGTCATGTGCTTTAGGAAAAACACAAACACCTTAGTAACAAGAAAGTACAAAATTGAAAGGGGGTGAAGTAATATTATATCATGTACATATCCATAATCATCACACAAAGACAGTAAACAACACACAATGATGCAGGATTTACACAGAGTAGAGCTGCGTCTCTACACTGTACTCTACCTGTGTACAGTAAAGCATGTCAAACTATACATCGTCTTGTTCAGCTGCTCATTGGCTGTTAGCGTAAAGCATCAGTGTATGCGTAATGCATAGTAATTGGTTGATACTACAACGGTGAGAGTGAGTGTAAACATTCTGCGATCTGGGGCTTCAGTGATCCGCAAAACCAGCGTTGATTGTCAAATTATGTGTCAATCAAAAGATAACATCTGGGTTTATCATTGGGCAGCACAGTTATCGCTGCCTGAACTATATTCTGCCAGATATAAACAATAATAACAAACCTCCACAGGAACGTGCCAGAGCACGCCTCACCCATGCTCACAGATAAGATGCTAATGTGTGCATCTTATAATTTTACCTACAATAATGCAAACTGCAGAATAAAACAACACTTTTCAAATGATAGACAAATGAAGTCTAAATTAAGTCATACAGCTCAACACAAACGTGTCAGAGCACATGGTTCAAATGTGCACTATGTGCAAAGAAGCAATGCTGACGATTACACACGATATATTTTGCCTACAATCAATACGTAAAAAGCAGAATAAACCTTGCTTACTGGTCGAGAACAGTATCCATCCTATTAAAAAATAACGTTCTCTACTCCTGAGTACACCGCAGAATTTTTAACCTGTGCCACAAACTGCTCCAGATGAGAGATGCCTCTAGCATAACTTGTACAACCATCCACAGTGTCCTCGATCACATACTTCCTTTGTTTTGTCTGTTTTGTCATGTTTAGAACGCAAAACAATAGTGCGTAAAATGCGCAGGAATTACACACATAGTCCCTGGATTCACTCGCTTCTTTGTGCACACGGCGTGCTTTGTCTGTTTACAGAAAACCATGGCATGCGATACACCTTCGCGTTCCGCTGCTCATTGGCTGTAAGGGGAAAACATCACAAACTGTATGTAATGTACTTGGTTGATTCTACAAGGGGGAGAGTGGGGCGTAAACTTTCAGCCATCTGTAGCACTTATTTGCTGTCTGAGACTCCTGTGACCTTATTGGCCAACATGGGTGTCAATCAGAAGCTAACACATGTGTTTAGCATTGAGAAGGAAAGTTGGCCCTGTCTGAAATGTATTATGCCTGAAATCACTGTAGCTTTCATTTGATGTGTAGATTGTTTGTGTGGGTGACGCAGAGTATATGTACATTGCGGTAGTGTTGTTAAGTAGGGGGGGCGGCCCGTGAGCTCTGTAACAGGTTAAGATGCCTGGTATCTGTGGTGAGTGTTTGGGACAGGCCCAGCTGTGCACGCGTCTCCTTGTGTTAGCCCTGAGCCCTGACTGAACTGAAGGTCACTGTTCTGCTTGGCCCATGGGACAAATGTCAACTGTATTTTTATCACCCACTCAGTCTCCGCCCACTCGTGTTCTTCAAGGGATTCTGGTCTTCCTCCACCGCATATGGCCATTTTCAGTCATCTCTGCGTTTGGGCGTTTTCAGATTATACACTGTGGTGATGTCTTTCTCACAGAATGGGTGCAGGAGTGATAATATTTCTGTATTAATAGGCTCTACACAGAAGCATGTTAGCTAGCTCACTGTGTCTCAAAGGTAACAGTCAATTTTTTATAAAAAATCAGAAAGCATCAAATAAACAACCAGTTAAAATTCAAATTCATTAAAATAAAGACTACCCAATTATTTATCATATGTAGAAGACTTAAGTTAGCGATGTTGTTTTACTATTTATTATGCCTCAAAAGTAGCATTAGTGTTAGCATTGAGACGCAAACATCTCCTTTTCTAAACACTGTGAAGTATACATTTTATTTGTATAGATTTTAACATTTTAGGGACATCTACCATAGAGAATTTGACAGGAAGTAGTGATGCTAACAGTGAAGTTAGCATCACTACTATACTTGCGCTGTTGTGCACAGAGCCAGTTATATGTTATGTTAAAATAATTACCCCTCAAAAAATCTACTAATGTTGGACTTAAATATTTTTGTTTAATTTCAATGTCCAAACTTTTCAGGTTGCTGTTATATGAAGCATTTTGAGGACCTCCCTTTTAAAAGATTATATTTTGTGTTAAATTGTTTATTATTATGAGAAGAGTCCTAATTTTTCACTATTCTGAAATGCAGTCGTTAATTCTATGCAAAGGTATCATCAAAAGAATCAATCAAGAATCAAAGCATCAATACATGGTTAAATTAATAGTTTTTTTTTTATGTTTTATGTTGGATATGCATTATTCAACGGTTTTATATTCTTTGTTCATTTTAAAAAAGCTGAAAAAACATAAACAAAAAAGAAACCAGTTATCACAAAACAAGCTATTGACCAGCTATAGAATTAACAGCAATTGGCCTGGTTTTGACTAGATTCTGGGTTTAATTTAAGTAGTAATATTTTCCTTCATTTTGTTAAACCGTACCTACCGTTACTTTCCATATTAGTAGTATATTTTGTTCAGAGGACACATTTCAACACATCCAGGATATCAACATATGAGAAAAGACTAACATGTGAACTATGAAACTAATACCAGAATCCCACGTATTTAAGAGCATGTTTGCAGAGGTCTATACTGTATATGTTAGCAGGGTTTATACTGTATAAGACACAATATTTTGTTGTTTGTTGAGGAAATGGTGCTACTTAAATAACTGCAGTATTTGCGATTTGCTATTGTGACCACTGACTTGCAATTTTGATTTGATTGTGTTAAGTCTTACAGCCCTAATTTCCATATAATATACTATGAGGTTACTGTACCATGACAATATCGCACCAATCGCCACGGTTACATCACTAGATTGTACAGTATTTGGTGTCTACTGCACATGGGAGGTGGTGATATGGGGAAAGAGCTGAGGTGAGCAGAGCAGAACGCAGTCTCAGCATAAACCCAGAGGTAACACAAGCCCACGTCCCCTCCTCCAATGCCTTATCATCACAGCTAAAAAGAACACTCCACTAACGCTTCCTGGTTCAAAGGTCACAGCTGAAAACCAATGCAAAAACTACAAAAACTTTGAAATTTGGTTCAATGTAACTTTTGTTCATTTTTCCCATAGACTTATAGAAAAATTCAAATATTAAGAGTTCAAAGGCATCGCAGAGGCTAACCAGCTACTAAGTGGTAACTAATATCCATAGTGTGGTTGTTTTAAGTCCAAAAAGGTTGTTTACAATGCAAGATATTGAGTTAAAATCTTCACAGAGACAAACACATGGCGTATGCTCCACAAGGAATGATACGTGGTGCATCTTTAAACAGACTAATTTTCTCATCATGTTGAAATATTAGACTTCCCACATTTGGGATGGTGTTAACTCAGTCTAATATATTCCTCTGTGTGACTCAATTTTGCTGCTCTTTAGATCAAAACTCTCTTGTTCAAAATGCCGTGTCTGTGATTAATCTGGAACAAACTCACGAAATTGATCAGAAGTTTGGACCAGACAATACGACCACTGTGTTTCTGCATTTGAAAATCTGAGGAATGAGAGTGACAGAAAGATAAAGAAATAGAGCAGAGCACCCACTAGTATTCTAAATATAGACTATGACCACAGACGTATGCACTATGACTTCCCAATTTTGGAAAAAAATCTATTATCGATCAGTCTTTGCAACTCAAATACCGTATTGATTTGATTGCAATATATCACGCAACCATAGTCTGCACCCTGAAATTTTTCTTTTTTTTTTTTTTATTCATTGTAATTTTAATTTGATGCTAATTGTGTTAATACCTAATTACCATCTACTTTTAAAAGCACTGACTTGATACATCCCATACTGATCTAAAAATAGGAAACACCAGGAGTAGATAAAGCCAAAGTTGTCTCCCAAAATAATTTCATTGTCTGATTTGTATTTTTTTATTGGTGTATTTTCTCTATACTTGTTGCACTTTGAATTGATTCATTTCAGGTAGATCTGATGCTGCTTTCTGCTGCTGTACCATTTTTTTTAAGCAGTTTTAACAACACTGAAGCCTTTGTGCTTTGGGGGAAAGTCCACTCCGATTTATTATGTTGACTCAAGTGAGCAGGTGGAACCAAGTCTTACAGATGTGTAGTCTTAAAACCAGTTAAGTGAATAAATGAACTGAACTAAAGCTTTACAACTGATAGATTTTCATTAGTGCAATAGTTGTTCAGTATTATGTATCTATATTATAATATTATGTAATGCTGAAAATCACATTCTATTGTCTAAAGAAAGAGTGGTTTTATTATCATCATGGTATCGGAATCAGTATCAAGTATGGAGTCTGTTATTTTAGTATCGTTACAACACTACTACAATTTCCATTTCAATATGTAAGTGCTATCGCAAGAATGTAGATGTAAGCCATTGAAAGTGCTTGTATTTTTCTGTGTCCCCGCCCCCTGTCCTCTTCCTGCTCCTTTGTCTCTGTGCAGGTTTGGATTTTGGTTAATGACTGACAGATATTTTGTATTTTGAGGTGTGTCCTTGTTTATCTGTGGCTCTTTGGACCAGGACTTTGGACACTGGATGGTTTTGGGCAGGTCTCTGAAAAAAACACTTAAAGTATTCAACAGTAAAACATGAACTTTTACACTGTGTAAAACTGTGACGGCCCATTGACTTTCAGTTCTGAACACACCCAGAGAGTTATTTGTACAAGCCATAATACAGTTTCCTCAAAACCAAATTTGGATATTCACAATGGAGCAATAGAAATCCTTTTTACCCTAAGCTCCCACCCTAGGAAATATTTGTTAGTACAGTCTTTAAAGGCTTTATATTTCACAAAGTGGATTCTTGTGAGCTTTAAGCCATGTTATAATGTTGTTACATCAAAAACAAAGCCATAGTTGTGTTTTGTTTCATTCACACAAGTTTAAGTTATCCAGCATTATTAGTCTGTCTACATCCCCAAATGATCAAAATGCTCTGGTCCTCGTGATGTCATGTAGTGGTGGTTTTCAAGTTAACAGCTCGTCCAACAGCTGCCTTTAGTTCAGTCCAAATTGGTAATGGACTGAAATTAGCCAAATGATTCTAATACAGGTGTATGGACTTTAAAAGGATAGTGGAGCACTTCCTGTATTACATGATATCACAAGGTGGAGTGTTTTCATTTTGAGAGCAGGGTTTGTGTGTTAAATATGTGTGAATGAAACGCAACACAACTCCAGGTATGTTTTTGATGAGGAAACAACATTATAACATAGATCAGAAATAGTGTAATAAAAAAGACCTTATAAATAACTAGAGCTCAAATCCAAACTGTGACTAGAGAAGAAGAAGAAATTGATTTGCCGTTTAGATGCCTTGAGGGTGACCACTTTTCAATAATCTATGGTCATGTCACAGCAATGGTTTTTAATATTTGTAAAGATCTTTATTAATAATTTGGACCAGTTGAACCCATGTCTAAATGTTATCATATTTTACTGGACAGTTTGTCCAATCCCTCTAAATTTCTCTGTGATGAAATAAATTGCCCGTGCATAAAAGTCACACTGATGTCATAAGATCTGGCCAAAAGAAATTCATTTGTGGTGGCATGATTTGAATTGGCTTTTGAAATGTAATTGAAATCTTTCCAGATAATTTGTAATAGTTTTAGGGAAAATTGCAGTTTGATATGATGAATTATAATTATATTGGGACCGTCTCCATGGAGAAATGCTTTATGCCATACTGTAGAATACTATATTATATGCTTTATGGTTTATGCTATATGCTTTTATTTGACTTGATTTTTTTACCTAAAAAGTTATGTGGTGGGGCTTTAAACTTCAATAGAAGATACAGCTTGCACAGATTGGTTAAAACCATAGTTACCAGATGCATTCAATAACTGTAGCATCTCACTTACTTGTGTTATTTTTCAACTTACATCCTTAGACACAAATGTATAAATGCAGCCTATGAGTGAGTGGTTGGTGAAGATTCACATCTCAAAATTACAGCCAGTAGTGTATGTTTTGTGCAAACAAAAGAACATTTGAGGGAGTCTGCTTCATTGTGTTTATGAACATGTCCATATGTAGATGGCCTCGGAGCTGAAGACACGTGTACCGCTTTAAGTCAACTCACTGGTGTTTTTACTGCTCCAAAATGGCTTCTTATCTGTTTGTGAGTTAGTGGCAACGTTTCTAAGTGTGTGTGTGTGTGGGTGTGTGTGTGCGCGCGTGCGTGTGTGTGTATGTGTGTTAGTGTTAGCATGTAGGTATAGCCCTCTTGAACTCTATTGTTTTGAAGGAAACCTCATGCTCCACTGCTCCTCTGTCCCGCACCGAAATAGACCAGGAAGTGTCCAATGTCGCTAAGAGAAAACTGGTTTAGTTGCTCTCAGACATAGATATGGTTTAACTGTCTTACAAACTCCCTTTGATTAGAGCTGGTATCTTTTTTGGAAATCATAATATATTTTGAAATTCTGTAGCTTTATGTTCTTGACCTTGATCCTAGATTTAGTCCTGATTTTACATATGAATTTAAAGGTAAAGGTTGTGCTGCTCTCCATCTTTCTGTCTTACTTCTTCTTTACATCTCCTGGACACCTGGGTCAGCATTTGGTCCTGATTTTATTCCTAGTTTAGTCTTAATTTAGTCCTGGTTTAGAGGGTGGTTTGATTTTTGACTTGTAACTAATAACTCTGTCTCCTCTGGTATGTTGGTATTTGTTTGTCCTGGTTTAGATTTGCTATTATCCCCTTTTCTCAAATATTATGTTATGCTATTATATTATAGACCTGATTTAGTCCTAGTTTAGTCCTCATTTAATCCTGGTTTAGCCGTGAAATCGACCTGTTTATTCCTGCTGTAGCATTATCTTATACCTGCTTTAGTCCTGTTTGCACGTGTTTAATCCTGGTTTGGTCCTTATTTAGTCCTGAATTAGCCCTGGCTTAGTCCTGATTTAGTCCCACTTTAGTCTGGATTTAGACCTGGTTTGGTCCTTGTTTAGTCCTTGTTTAGTAATGATTTAGTCCTGGTTTAGTCCTGTTTAGTCCTGGTTTAGTCCTATTTAGTCCTGATTTAGTCCTATTTAGTCCTGATTTAGTCCTGATTTAGTCCTGTTTAGTCCTGGTTTAGTCCTGTTTCCGACCTGTTTATTCCTGCCATAGTCTTGCCATAAACCCGCTTTGTATTTTCTTGGTTCTTTCTCCTTTCCTCTCAGATCTTTAAGTGTTGGCCTTATAGGGTTGCCTTGGTGACTAAATGGTGCTAGTTTCACATATATATATGGCCCATACAGTCTGTACTCTATTATGTTATACAGTCTATACCTCTCTGTGGACGTCTGTGTGTCACTGTATATGTGAATAAGAGCCTGTGGTTAATTAAAACATGCCTTCAAAATCACCATTTAAGAACACTCACACTCACGTTATTCGAGTACGTAGCTATAAATGTTGATTAAATCTTTTTATCTACTTCATATGGAACATTTGAAGAGGGAAAAAGAAAGACAAACATTAATTTCTTATTATGAATTTGCTAAACACAAATGTGCAGCACAGAAACACACAAGAACCAGATAAACTGTGATGATGTGCCCTGTTGAAAGCATCTAAACTGCTGCTGTGAGGAGACTAGATCACAGCAGCAGAGGGATTATTATAAAGCTCAGAACAACTCAACTGTCCAAGGCCCGCTTGTGAAGAATGTACATAAATTATACTTTTTTTTTTGTATTTATGTCAGTATTTTACAACTTTAATCTGTTATTGATTATGTTCAGTGATTATCAGCAGCTTCCTCTGTCAAATTGGGTTTCTCTTAATTAAAACATTTAGAGAATTTTTAAATGTGAAAGTATAATTCATTTTCTCTTGAATAAGTGAAATGAAATATACTTTGTACACAGACCTAAAATGATTCTTTGATATGACATTTCAAAGTGCAATATATATAGAAAAAATATCACTAATCACAATTACCGGGACAGAATAGGCCTGTCACAAAACCACATTTTGAAGTGCGATATATTGCTGAAGTAAATATAGACAATAAATGATGATATTGAAACTAATTAATGCGACTGACAAATGTACAGTTCAATAATGGGAGGAAGAGAGAAAAAGGAGTTAGCAGGAAGAGATAAAAAGAGGAGAGAGGGGGAGAGGAGGGAGACAGAGCAAGGAAGAGAAAAAGGAGAGGGAAAGAAAAGGAGAACAAAGGGGGTTGATAGGAGAGAAATGTATAAATATTGTTAAAAACGATGTGCTAAATAAATATGGTATTTGTATATATAATGAGCCATAGAAGTTATTCATTCAAGCTTTTGTGGCTCAAATCTTATCATATAGCCAAAAAATAACCACTTTTTTTAGTTGTGCAAGAAAAAAAGTCCCCACGATAAATACTGAACCCAAAAAATATTGTTCCATCTTTCATATATTAAACGATGTTGTGATTATTGTGACAAAACGCTTCTCCAGATGTTTTTGAGCTGCAATTATCATGGCAAAGTCGTGAAACCAAACCAAAAAAATGTACTTAAATAAATGAAAAAGCATGTTTTTACTTCACTGTAAAATGTAAAAAAAAAAAAAAAAAAAAAAAAAAAAAACATGCTTTCTTTCTGTGGGCGGCTCTCATCTCCACAAACCTGAATTGTACTTGGCCTGAATGAGGGCATAAAACAAATCTTAACTTCATGAAGAAAATCCTGAATGGTATTACCTTTGTGTTTCTATGGAATCATGCAGGTGATGTTTCGGCCCAGAAAGTTACATACTGTACCTTTTAAAAGTAGTAAAGTTGTATTTAGTGCTTGTTGCTGTAAATTCCTTTCCAAAGACATGTGTATTATTGTGTCGAAAGAGCAGATGGAGGCTTATTTTTAGTGTAAAAGAGGTCAGAGGGGCCCACAGCGAAACAAACCTGCAGTTTTTTGGCCTTTTTGTGGTAAACTGAAAATGTAGGACTAAAAGCAGAAGCGTCATATGATTTTCACATGTATGTTAACTGCTAAAGAAAATCACTCACAAAGAACTCACTTATGAACTATAGATGTGTACGAGGAGGGAGGAAGAGAGGGGGAGAGAGAAAAGAAGAGAAAGACAGGGAGTACTAATGAGAGGGACAGAGAGAGTAAGGTAGAGTGTTGGAGGAAGAGCGTGAGACAGAGAGAACTAAAGGAGTGACAGGGAGGAAGATAGAGAGTACCAAAAGGAGTGTCAGAGAGAGAGAGGGGGAGGGAGGAGGGTAAGAGGGGAAAAAGAGAGAATTGAGGTAAAGGCAGAATATCAAGACCAGAGTAAGAGTCGGAGGGAGAGGAAATAGACAAGGAGAGAAAGGGTTAAAGAGCAAAAAAGAGAGAACAAGGAGAGATAAAGAGGATAAACAGAGAGAGAGAAAAGATGGGGAGAGGAGAGAACGTGAGGAAGAGAGAAAGAGGAAAGAGGGAGACAGGAAAGAGGAAGAAAGGAACACAGAAAAAGAAGGGAGAAAGTACTAAGAGGTAGAAAGAGCATGAAAGAGAGGGGATGTAGTAAGGATGTAGGTTTAATATCTGAAATCCCCCTTAAACAAACACACACTATATTAAAGTGGCCAATAAGTAGGAGTTTATGAAATCGCCATACGCCATTTCAAAACAACTAATAAGGTTTTATATGGGAAAAATATTACAGCCTCCAGGATTCCCCAGCTAGTACTTTCTTATTTTTACATCTTTTTTGGTCAGCAGTACCTAGGTAAAGGATTACTGGGCAAACTCCATAAAGAAAGATGTTTTCTTATTATTAATTATGACAAACTCTTGTTGTTTATGACCAGTCTTGTGTCTAGTGTTCTTCGTGTCTCGCGCCCATCCTTAAATTAAACGTATTTCGTAACCCTAATCATCTTCCCCTTCACCTTGTGCTTATCAACCCCCTGACGTCTCCTCCGCTCGCCCCTTCCCCCATGTGTCGTAGCCTCCTGTCTCCTAGCTGCCCGCGGTGGCTGTGACTTTTAATGGAAGTGAAATATAGGTCAAGTGGGTAGCAGTGGAGATTGTTTAGGTCGATCAGCAAATGGACCAAGTTTGAAAACGTTTTGAAAAAAGTAGCAGATTGTTGGTTTTTCAAGCGCGAGCCGGGATCAGGGTCAGAGTTTGTTTAATCTGTAACACATCTGTTTTTCTCCAGCTTCAAATGTCTATCCAGGATTTTAACTGTGTTCAGTGTTTTATCCTCAACGCTGCCTCCTGGACCTTGAAGTGATGTGGATTGTTTGTTTTAAAGGCACTATGTAACTTTTCTGGTGGATGGTGGAGATGTTATTGCTTTGCCCGGAATGTTTCACTGTATAGCATTGGAATTTTATCTATCTTTTTGGAGAAAGCAAGTGAGTAAGAGCTACAAGAAGCGCAATAAAGCTAATGAAGCATGTTTACACAATCGCAATCACATTTTGCAATTATTATTATAAATTTTTTTTATTATGTTCTTTATTTAACCAGGGTTAGGGATTGGAATCTCATTTTCCACAAAGTCCATGGCCCCGCCCCTCTTGCTGTGAGGCGAGAGTGCTAACTGCTGTGCCATGCCTTTTGTAAATTATTTTTGAAGAATGAAGTGAAGAGTAAATTTACTTCAGTTTGTGGATCTCGCTATATATTCAACAGATCTCAGTTTTTGGCTGCAACATCAAAATCAATGTAGGATTTTGATATCTGAAAAACATGGTTTAAATTGGTCTCAGTCGATGTGGCCTTAAACAGTCCACACCCAAAAATGTTGATTCTCTTCCGACATTTTCTGTAACAGTAACACAATGTATGTTTCTAATAAGCTATACAGACCAGTATAGATGCTAGTATAGGCTTTAAAGCTCAGAGGGTTTCAGATGTGTTTTGTTTCTTGTGGAGCTCGAGTGTTTTGGATCTTATCAGTGCTGGGGATTGTGCAGCTGAAACAAAAGGCCGTGATGATTGTGAGAGCTTTTTCCCATCGTCGATCCTCATCATAAATGCTTTTCCGGTCACAAGTTTGACACTTTGAGAAGGAGCCATGAAATCTCCATTTAGACCATCATGTTTTTCTCATGTACAGAACAAGAGGACAATCTGCATTCAAATGTACAATACGACAATGTGTTTATTTATCCTTTGTGTGTGAATTGATTGGGTGGACAAAGACAGTCGCAAGTGCATTCTGAAATGGAGTGAAAACAAGTACTCACTGGTTTTCTCTAAAATACAAATGTTTGCTCAAATGTGCTTTAAAACATGAAACGTTCATTTCACACAGATTGTAGTAGTCCAAAGATATTTTTCACTTACCTTAGACATTCTGAGCATCCTAATGATTCACCATGGTGAGTTTATAAACGCTTTTCACAACTTTCAAAGACCAGAGCCAAGCTTTGCCATCACGGTAAAGCCAATGTAGCCAACCGAGGTGAACGATATGATGAAAAGCACTTTGAATTACTTTGTGTACGAATTGTGCTATACAAATAATTGTATAGCACAATTCTATAATTGTGCTATACAAATAAACTTGCCTTGCCCAGCCATGAAGGAGGCAAGATTAGTTGCTGGTGGCTGCCTCCGTGTATTGAACAGAGTGTGGAAGAGAGAACCCGAGTGAGCAGGAACGGCTCTATTTATGTGTTGTCCCAGGTTCAAGAAGTACGGGGACCTTTAATGGTGCACCAATGAACAATATGTTTTAAGTTAATTCTCTTAATTTATGATTTAAGTGAAAATATCCCATCTAAGATTTTCAGTGCAGTAAATGAGTGAAATTGAACTTATCAGTATAGTTACAGTGGCTTAAAAAAATCCTAGGAAAATCAATGAATATATCCAAAACCACACACCAAATTTACATCTTTTGTACAACTTACACAAAATATTATTAACGAAAGGTAACTATTTTTTCTCCTTCCATTCAAATATACAATGCTGCATTTTGTACACTGTCCTATCAGTTCTGTGGATTTTAATTTAAAGCAACACTTCTCATTTTTTCCATTAAAGATGCTGAGAATGTAAAAAGCTCAATCCTCCTCCTTGATGAGTTCATATTACTGTGGCCATTTACTGTTTTCCTGTTTGATCTGAGTTGGCTCATTTGTGCAGAGAAAACCCTTTTTGCTACACACTTTCCAATTGTGTATTTTTCTTTTCTTGAGAAAATAATTGCAATGGTCCAATCCGAGCGCAGTAATTACGGTCTAAGTATGAAGCTCTGAGGCTGCTCTGGGAAGGTAGCCAACAACAACTAAAAGGGTTTTCTGCTTTCTGATTCTAACGAGGAGATTGAGGGACACTTTATTGACAGAAGTTAATGCAACATTTGATTGATGTGTTAAAAGGAAGGAAAAAAGGAAAAAAAATAGAACTAGGATATGGCGTATTCAATTTCAGTCAAGATTAGCTATAGGTATTTAAAGCTTCAGCATGTAACTTTTTAGCCATAAAAAAGATTAAAATAAAAAGCATTTCTTTTCTTTTTGGTTGTTTTTATTGCACTGAAAAACATGCATCCTTATTATGAGTGGGCTTACATCTCTTATTTGGCCTGGTAGAGGCTCCTCCCCCTGCTTGTTTCCACGGAAATGTTGTTCCTTTGGCTATAAACCTCCGCAGTATGGCATAAAACATATCTATCTTCATGTAGAATGTTCTAAAGTATGGTTTTAACTTTCTATTTGCATGGAATTGTGACCACATGAATAAATAACTACACAAAAGTTCATTTTTAAAAGAAAACAAGTTATGTAGTTGTTTCTTCCTGGTTCTCATCCAACAACATTTCTGACTGGCTTAAATTGTCTGTCCCTGGCATTGCTTCCTTCTGGTTCTCATAAAACACCTTTAAATGTATATTCAATATGTTTCACTCTCCTCATTAATAGCTGCTTTTACAATACACAGTGTGGAGTAAAAGAAAACACAAGTCAGTTAAAAGTTATTTAACTGTTGTTTGGATAGTTAATCATTTAATTATGTTGCCCTATAGAACATTTTTAGTAAGTTTATAACACAGTTAAATGCACTTTTACTGCATTTTTTTTTCTTGTTTGCTTTTCCCTTGTATCAAAACCCATTGATTTTTTTGTGTTAATCTCGTCTCCATCCCTGCGCTCCGGTAAACAGTCCGACCCTGCTCTAATCATTATTAATTAAGGCAAATTGCGGACGCCATAATAGTTTTCTCTCGCTGGTCTTTAACAAACAAACTGCGATGTCGTTACTGTTTCCACGGAGACAAACCAGCTCACTTGGCTCTGTTTTTTTTTTTTTTTTTTCCTTTACAATTCCTATGAGGCTGCACTGTTTCTGAAGAAATAGAGTGAAAAGTGTGGTAATTCCAAATTGATTGATTGTTATTCATGTTAGCCCTACATTATTCTAAGCGCACTCTATAATTTTACTGTATTAGACTGTATTTTATTCTTCATTGACAGAATTCTTGAGGTTCTGGGTTTTCTTTTCAGGTACTGTCATAGACTGTATAAAGAAGTGGACTAAGGAAGCCAAGTTCCATATTTGGAATTTCAACCACGAGTATCATTGCAACCAAAGCCCCAATCCGGAGCAAGGCTGTTGAAGGTAACGCCCCTTCCCGCCCGCATTGTTGGTTTAGCACGGAGTGGTCACTTAGCAACGCTGTCAATTAAACCCGTTGCTAAAGGTAGCGGGAGCGACCTTGAGGAAAGAAGGCACCCGATTTGTCTGTTATTAATGTTCATATCTTGATTTACAGACAAAATAGCAAAATTAAAATACCAGGATCATGTAGAGCGGGTTAATATGAACATTTTAAAACCACAATGACGAGCCTGACAGCAGCAGTTACAGAGAGGGACAACAATTTCTGATTACAAAGTGAGTCAGAATCGATGGAGCGCCTATGATCACTTCCTGTTTGGAACTTGGCAGCTAGCAGGTTAGCTTTGTCCATTTATATATACAGTCTATGGGCACTGTGAGGCAAGCGTATTTGAAATTTGAGTTTGTGTCCTCAATAGCTAATGTCATTCTACATTAAATGGTTTATTGCAATAAACGAGTACTTGAACTATGTCTGTAGGAATAAAATAGCTTCAAACATGAATGGATTGTTCCATCTTAGCCTTTCATAATGTTGTTGGTTTTGTCCTTGAGCAACACACTGAGCCCACCTTCCTCTATAGTAGCAAGTTGCTTGTTTGAGTGAACTTGTGAATGAAGGTTAAGTGTTTCAGGTTTGTACAAGAAAATAGTATGGTATTTAGCTATTACCTGAATGTATGTGGGCTATGTGTCACCCTAGAGGCTCGCTTCCTTTGGTTTATAAATATATAGTCTTTTATTGCCACTTTGTGTGATTGAATCAATTTAAAAGCCTTATGTCAAAAATATTCATGCCCCAGTACAGATAAGTCTGCTGCGTCAGATAATCAGGAAGTGTGCGTTAGCATGCTAGTTGTTGTAAAAGCGTTTATAAATTCATTGCGATGAATAATTAGGATGTCAGAATGCATTAGGTAAGTGAGAAATATCCACTGGAAACCATTTTAAAATGAACAAGTTTTGTTTTTCAGATTTAAAAAAAAGTCAAAATCAAGTACAGTGGTTACAGTGCACTCTGTTACTTTTCTGGTGGAATGTCCCACAGTATGTCATTTTAACATAAAGGCTTCATGCAAATAAATAAAATCTACAAATAAATCTACTGGGCTACAGTGCACCTATTATGCACAAAGACTTTTAACCATGTTATAGTTGTTTCCCTTTCTTGTTTACCCTCTTGATGTTGTATTTAGTATGGTTCATGCATATTTGTCTTCTCTTACTCCTGCATTCAAGACGTTCTTGCTCCAATCAACCTCCGTTTCACCGCCACCGCTATGCACCCGCTTCTTCTCCAATTTTATTTTCTTAATCAATGATACATGTAGGATTCAGCAGCGTCGCTTAGTCATTTTGGTACAAATGAAAATAACTCTGCTACTCTCTAGTGTGGTCTGCAGTTATCCACAGGAGGTGCCAACAACTGCGCGGATCTTTGATGTGATGACGTTTACAGCGAAGTCACCTCCCATTTGTCACCACAGTTTTCTAACACTGAAGTCAGTGTGCTTGTTTCTTTTGTTAAGTCATTTTTAGATCAATATTCCGATTTAAGATGTCCAAATTATAATGGGTGCCTTAGACTGTAGCTATGTAGCAGACTGAAGCACGGTATGTTTTCGTTAAGATGGAAAAAAGATGCATTGCTCATGGACACAAACACAGCATAAGATAGTGGCCAGTCTCTAACCACCAACCTTCCAATGGTAAGAAGCTAATTCAGTTTTGAACTCTGTTGTAGACTCTTAAACGTTCTTGTTATCCACCAAATTGAATACTGAAAAATCAGTTAACTAACTCGCTTACAAAACTCCTACATCCTATTTAAAGTCGCCATTCATTTCACTGACCTTCAGTGCAGTGAAAGCCCCATACAGGCAGGAACATGTGCCTTAGAAACATATGGCACTTCAACTTGAATGAACCAAAGATACTGAACACTTGGAAATAAGGTAATCAAAATGAAACCGGTTCTTTGAAAGTAGCACAATGTCGGATAAAATTATCAGTTTTTTCTCATCTCAGGTACCTTTTTAACATTGACCCTTCCTTTAGTTTAACTATAAACATGTTGGATTTTTATGTTTTTTTATATCTATAATATCTCTTCATATTTTCTATGAAATGAATGCTTTTTATGCGAAATGTCCTTCAAAATATGATTTCCGTTTCAATTTTATTTTGTCTTATTAAAAACAGATGATGATGACTTAATTGATATTTAGTCATAAAACGTAGCCAGATTTCTTCCTCTAAAGTTTGAAATGTGCTCCAGACCACATGTTTGTACTGACAGAGGATTTGCTGTTCATCTCTTAACTGAACAGGTCCAGCTCCTCTAGACGCCAGTCTGCCGTAAATCTCCATCTTAAAGCCACTAACCACTCCTTTGAAGATAGTGCGGTACAGAATTTAGCCATAGAAAACAAATGGTTTGAGAGGGGAGTTAAAGAGGCAATTTTTGTAAAAAAAAATAAAAATAAAAAAAGCAGTGTCCACCAGCAATCTGACCAGAACTGAAGAAGAAGGATGAGCAGTGAAACGTCTTCATTCCTACAACTTCTTTGTCCAGTTGACAGATTTAACTTTTGGCTTTTACTAATACTGAAAAGATGCAAGCTGATGACTGACCATTTGAAATTACTTTATCTATGCTGCACAACTGCACAGTTCTATAATGTTTATAAAACTTCCTTAAAGTAAAAAAAAAGAAAGAAAAAGATTTAAACTCATCAGCTACTATTGCTTGGATTCAGTTTGAAAGATAATCTTGGAAACCAATTACATGCAGCATTGTCAAATCCAATATACTTCAGGAGCTTCTAGAGGATTTTATGATCGACTGAATCAAAACAATAGTTAAAACACAATCTTGTTTGTCATCAGGGGCTGTGAAAATGTCATTTCAAACTTTTGTGGTTGCAGTGACAGTACTATGCCCTTTTCTGAAACCCCATTTATAACACTTCAAAACGGAGCATTTAAATAAATTGTAACTTGATTTGCGACTAACTTTTGTAAAACTTTTTGTAAGACAAGGTCATTTAGATATTTGGCCAGAAGTTATTTATATTTTTTGTTGTCCCACCTTTATGTAAAGGCACATGTGCTGTTTTCCATTATTCTTGTATAATTGATAAATTAAAAATGTGTAATAAATTGAATTAAATATGGGGCAGATACTACTAGATGTTTTGGATCAAAGTCATAAGCTCCCGTGGACTTGGATGTAGATTTTCTCACTGTCACCTCCGAGTCCAGGAGCTGCTCACGAGACTCTGGCTCTGGGTTTGAGTCAGTGAGGAGATGTGGTTCTCTAGTTCTGTCATTCTCGCTTCCAAGAGTAGACAGCTGTCACAGAGCGTCAAGCCGGAGAGTGACAGCATACTGTACACCAAGTTCAACACCACCAATCAGATGTAAAGAATTGTTTTATGAACTTTAAATGGATATGATCACATTTGTTTTAAAAATTCAAAACTTA
Organism: Periophthalmus magnuspinnatus; assembly: GCF_009829125.3. NCBI lineage: Eukaryota > Metazoa > Chordata > Actinopteri > Gobiiformes > Gobiidae > Periophthalmus > Periophthalmus magnuspinnatus. Next base: position 18,794,382 of record NC_047126.1, read on the forward strand.
CATTAAAGGGCTCTGAAAAGGAGCCCACTGCATTGAGATGACTTGAGATAGATTGACAAACTCTACACTTCACCAGGAGGTATGTGTTTGACACACAATGTAGAAATCCTTATTTACAATTTAAGTAGCATCATAGTATAAGAATATTTACGCCACCTCTGTATTTCTTGAGCTTGTAACTTTGATTTTCTGATCAAGGGATTTTTGAGTAAAAATACCCTATAGCGTTAAGGCGTTTTCGTCACTGTGCTCGGAACGTGGAAGCTAATCTAGCTAATACTTAAATAAAACTAATCTTTAATCAGCCTTAATGAAGCATATTTTTAGAATTCCAAAGCTAGTGTAATTTTGACTTGTTTTGCAGCCCTGTTTAGGTTTTGGTGCTGAGCTTCTGTAATAGGATTTGTGGAGAAAATCTGACAAACCAAAGTTGACAGTCCGATTGGAGCCTGCTCAAATCTGCTTCAGTCACAGCTGTTTGGGTTCTGACATACATTACGATCTTTCTGTACAAAGAAAACATAAACAATGTGTAGACTTGTCAATGATAAATCATGTTGGGAATGATTACGTAGAAAGACCATATCTTTCATTGTTTTCAAAAAGTTATTTTAAATTGTGAAAGTCCTGGTTTACTGTCTAAGCTAAGATTAGTTCTGATGAAAAAGCCTTGTTCATTCCTGGTATGGGAATTTTTGGATCTTGCTTGGTTTAGTTTTAGGTCTGTCCTGGTTCTAGTTTTGGTTTGTTCTGGTTGTTTCCTTTGATTCTTGTTTAGTCCTGATTAAATGACTTGCTGAAAGTGGTTCAAGTAGCTGCTCCAGTAGAGATAGATGAGATGAAAATGAGACCGCTGTGTGCTGTCTGCATCTTATTATGAACTGTTTTATTGTCCGAGAATCAGGAAGTGTGCTGTTAGCATGCTGATTGTTGTTAGCAATTCTAGTCTGGTCTCTGAGATTGGTCAAAAGTGCTTAAAAACTCATTGTGGCAATAACTTTGTAGATTGGTTTGTCATGTTTTAAGACTGTAAAAATACAGTCTTAAAACATGACAAACCTGGTACAGTGCTGGTACAGCTCCTTTAATTATCTGTCTACTATTATTTAAGTAACAGAACAACCAAACCCTTTAATAATTGCCTTTTCACTGTTCTTATTGTTGATAATTGTATGTTCGACATCCTAATACCACCCCCCAGGGGAGCAATTAGATTTTGGCGTGTTTTCAGATCCTCACATGCACTGGAATGGTGCCTCGCCTGGCTGCTGTTTGCTGTCTAAATGATGTCTTAATTGGCAGAAACTAAAAGAGTAGCTCATTGCCAGAGGTGTGCTGTAATTAGGGACGTCCCGATCCGATACTGGTATTGGCCACCAATCTAGGCATTTTTAGAATATTGGCTTGGATGGAGTTTAGTGAATAGATGGACAAATGGGGTGGAGGGGCAGAGACAAATGCTTGTTTACATATGTTAAATAGTCATGTGCTTCAGGCACATTCAATAATATGGTGAAAAAATACTGCCTTTAGAAAGGGAGAGATGAAACATCAGATAATATCTCTAACTGTCTTCTGAAGCTGCGGTGCTGCGGAGGAGTTTAAACCATTATTTTACAAAAAAAATGCTATCGGATCAAGAGCCAAAATAACTGGATCAAGACCTAACCGTAATGATCTGATAATCGCTCCCCACCTGTTTCTCTTATTGAGCTTTAATTATTTTCATTTTGAGTCTTGTTAGTGCTCCGTTCCCACGCCTCCCTCTCCACAGCTCTGTCAAACAGCAGCAAGTGTTAGACCTAAATTAGTCTTTCTTTCATTTTTTCATTGTGGAATCTAATTGTTGCATTGTATTGTAATTTTCCCTTTTGGAAGTCAATGAAGCAAAGTGTTTTAGACAGGGCACAATTTGCCCAACAATTTGCCCAAAAAGCAGAAAGGGGATTTTTTTCTTCATATTTAAACATTTATTTAGACAATTAGGTTATTAAATGTGGTTGCAAAACCACCATGACCATAAGGCCACCTCTCGAGCTCCATCTGTGCACTTATCATATGTAAATAGCTGATAATAGTCAATGAATCATCAGCACCGGTGCCACGGTCCACGTTCAGTACTCTGAGGAGTAACCGTTTGCATCTCTCCATTTGTGTGTATGTGCGGCACCCCAGCTCTGAGCGACATAAGCACACAGACGCATGTGAAGAGAAGAATGCGTGAATATGCTCCAGCACTCATGAAGCGATTAAAGCAGGGCCAATGGTGACGATGCCTCTAAAAGGACAGGTTGGCAGTTGCTCCTAAAGAAGCCCCAGTAGAGGAGAGCTTGTGCTTCTAAAAAAGCTCCACCAGAGGAGAGCTCGTGTGGGGCCCACAGGTCGTTGGCCTGTGTGTGCAGCGTAAGTGGCACAGACATGGCTGATGATCATCACTGCAGTGATGATCATTGGCGACTATACAAAGTTTGAGCTGCAAATGAAGTGTTACATTTGGGACACAGTGTGTACCTAGTCATTTTGTTTTATCCCCCCAAAGAATAAAACTATAATAAAAAAAAATAAAAATAAAAGTGCGAGGGATAGAAAAAACATTAGCAGAGACAGGGACAGACAAACCCCCATCCACCCTAGCAAATTGCAGTCTGGTTTTATACATCACTTTTTTTCTTTCTTTTTTTTTTTTTTTTTTTTTTTTTTTTTTTTACAGTTTTGCAAATGCATAAAGAATGATGGCTCGCATGAAGTGTTTTAGCCACTTGGAAAAAATTATATTGAGTTTATTATTTCATATGGGTGACAAAGGTTGCAAGCTGGACTCCTGATCTGATTTAGTACTTACTGTCATTGTGTTTTTGAGCACAGTCACACTCACACCCACTTGCTTGTGGCTATTTAGGTTGGAAGGGCAAAAACACTGTAAAAAACTCCTAGTTCAAGATTAGGATTATTAACAAGTCCATCGCTTGGACAGCTCATGTTAAATGTTTTGTAGATAAAAGTTCCAGATTGAGATGGACATGTACAGAGGAGGGACAGTGAATACTTGGAGGGAGGATGTTACAGAGACCAAAATTATTCCAGATTTTCACAAGGGATGCACATTGTAATTGAACAGAATCCTACCTTTGAAACATATCTCAAATCTAATCCATACTTGTTTCAAAATTGTGCAGTCCTTATTCTTACCTATTGCTTTATTCTCTCTTCTTTTATTGCACAAAGTGTGGTGTAAGCCTAGTTGAGCAATGCAGGTGTCACGGACAGGAAGCCGCTTGGATGCAGCGCTCTGCTGTTTCCTGCTTTAGGCTCTAATGAAATAATGAGATAATGAGGAAGTAATTGGACTGATTCTGCTCCTATCACCATGACGTCAGGAGCAGAAAACTCACTTCTCCTCAGAGTTTAAACTTCTACTGCAAAGAATCAGCTGCCATTTTAATTGTGTGAGACAGACAATCAGAGCTGATGTTAACATTGTTTTAAGAAGGTTCGAGGAAGTTCAGATCTTATCCACTGTTGAAAGGTTTGCATTGTTGCCATAGCAATTTAAAACCAAATATTGTGCCTTTTTAAAAGTACTCAAAAACCTAAAAAAAAAGTTGAGAGCTAGGCTAGGTGTTCCCAATCTGTAGTTGTCAGTATCCATCAGTAGAGTATTAGGTCTAGTTTCTGGTTTAGTCCTGGTTAATCCTGGTTTAGTCCTGATTTGTGCAGCTTTTGATCTTGATTTTTGTTTTTTAGTCCTAGTTTAGTTCTCGTTTAGTACTGGCTGAGTCCTAGTTTAGTCCTAGTTTAGTCCTGATTAGTACAGCTCTGGATTTTGTTCTGCAGTTGTCATTATCTATCAGTGTCACTTCAGACCTGGATTAGTTCTTGGCTATACATGTTTTAGTCCTGGTTTTGTCCAAGTTTAGTCTTGGTTTAGTTCTGGTTTAGTCCTGGTTTAATGCAGCTCCTTTGGTAAGTTTCCAGTCTAACCTAATATGTTTGTGTTATATGAATAGCCTCATAATTATTAGATTATTACTTTTGTCTCTGGGAATTAAACATTATACAATTTCCATATTTTTCCTATATAATTGATTTACTGATCTGTCTCCATTACTACAATAAATTCCCACATTATCACATGAAACAACTTGGTAATTTCTGAACTACATTGCCCTAAATGTGCTGTGATATTTTTGCATTTACACTTTCTATCCAACCCATAGGACTGGCCCGCCCACTGTTACCCATGATGCCGTGCAGTATAGCGTTATGCAGCCCAAATTGTGCCCCCGGAGAACATGTACATTTGCATTAGCCGTCATCTTCTGTACGCTTCATTTGAGCTGCTATGGATTCAAACCATCACTCCGCGTTTGATGTTAGGGCTCGACGAAGCGGCCAATCAGAACGCTCGACCTAGTTACCACCCCCTTCGCTTCCTGGAATACGCTCCGAGTCAAAGAGTGGCTTATGAGACCAAAAATCCATCACATGCAACGTAAATCAAGCCAGATATGTTAAGGAGTTTTGAGATGGTGTATCCATGGTAACAAGGATAGAAAAAGCTCTCATAGGAATAAGAAGTAATATTGATTTTAAGTAGAAACATTTGTTGATTTGTTGAAAGCATCATTCATTTTTTTCATATTTTAAGTATATATATATATATATATATATATATATATATATATATATATATATATATATATATATATATATATATATATATATATATATATATATATATATATATATATTATTTATTTTTTTTTACTTATTGATAACTTCTTTTCTATTAATTCTATATGTTCATAATTGCACTAAATTGAAACTGGGACAAAACCTGGAACTAAACCAGGACTGGAACAGGACTAAACCAAGTTTACATTTGGACTAAACTGAACTGGAATCCTAGATATTTTCATTGTATTGTGAGAACTTATTTTCCTCCATTCTCTTTATTTCATATGGCAACGACAAAAAACTAAATAAAAGATAATATCCTGAAAAATATAGATTATCCATTTTCTCCATGGATAAGGTGCTATACATTGTTGTAATAGAATCGAATCATCCAATCAGATAGCAGGATGTAGTTTCCGCCCCTCATTCACTTCCCTGTTTGATTTCAAAGAAAGAAGAGAAAGAGAGAAGACTAAAATACACATTAAATCCCACTTAGACAATAACGATGAGAGTTTGAATGGTCTGAGTCACTCATCATGGAGAGAAAAGAGAGAGGGAAGAGAGAGTTAGAAAAAAAGACGGGGAAGAGAAGGAGGGTGTGGAGAAAGAGGGAGGAGAGAGAAAGGGATCCATCTACATGCATCTATCTCGACTTTGAAACTTTTTGTACCATGGATCACCCCTGGACAAATGAGGGATTGAATACATTGTTTAAATTATGTTAGTTCCTTCTGTACAGTCCAAAGTAAACCTGTATAGAGAGAATAGATTTTAACATGGTGTATTAAGCATGTTTGGTGATTCTTTGGCTCGTGTGGTCACAGAGGCAAAAACTTGGGGTTGGGAGGAGTTCGGGGAGGCCCTGGAGATAGACAGAATGTTGTGATGTCGTCTGAAACCCACATAGATGCTGGAGATTGACAGTTCTATATAAAAATCAAAACCGAATTTGTCCCGGAAATAAAAATATGCAAATTCTGTTCTGTTAAAACATCAGTGACACTTTTAATCATGTTTATCCGACAATATTTTGGCAAGAAGTTTATGAAGTTGATATGCCATCACTCAAACCGTTTTAAATTTGAAACTAATCAAATAGTTTATTACAGAAAGTCTATGGTAGATGGTGGTTAGGGTTAATGTGAGTGTATATTATCATGTGCCTTGCTATACTCTCGTAGAATACATGTTACTATAGTGTCTACATACTTGGATATAGGAAGCTCCCATGATTCTGCTGTTTAAGTAACTGTACTCATTTGGTTGTTTTTTTCTGGTGTGCTGTCTGTTACTATTATGCAGTGTTTTTTATCGTCCGTGAACCAGGAAGTACCGCTGGTGCACTGTTAATCCAATAGCAAAACAAGGACTAATTGGTGTAAGGATTTGAATTTGATCACTGAAATATTACTAAATCAAGCCTAAAACATGTTGTGAAGTAAAATCAGGACAAAACCAGGACTTAAACACTACTATCAGAAGACCAAAGACCAAATCTATATGTATCTAAGTTGAAAGTTTGAATCAGAAAGTTGCACTGATGTAGCATGAGCAGTACCGGTACAACATTTTGAGAAACAGTGCTTACATTCAATTCATTCAGACACATTTCACTTGTGTCTAATGCATTTGCTTTGCCATATTTTTTATAACATTATTCAGCCCATTGTGGTATAGTCCTCACTGGTAGGATCCCATCTCTCTCGCTCTCTTCTCTTTGTATTGACTTTATTAATGCACTCGCCAGAGGTGCCGCCAACTTTTAGTAAACAAGCTTTTATTCTTGTATTTGTTCTTTCAAAGAGCGCCAGTGCCACGGAAAACACAACACTGTTTTCACTCTATCCTGCCCAGAAGAAAGATGCAGACGGTATCTTTGATGCTTTAGTTCACTTTCCTGTCTTATTTTAAATCACTAAAATGTCCAAAATGTGTCACAGGCTTTGCTAAGATTGGAATTAGACAGTTGGTTTGAATGGATCTTTTAATGCCTTTTGTCATTTTACAGAAGTAGTTTTGATTAAAAAGAGAAAAAAAATTGAAACGTATTGTAATTATAGAAGGTCGCAACACGCCACTGCAGCATTTGCATGAAAACCCTTAAGACGAAGGACTTGTGTGAATAAACTCATTGTTATTGGAAAAAAGCAGGTAGACAAGGTAAAAAATAGATTTGCATTGTTAGCATATTTATAATGGGGAATCATCTAACGATTCTTTCTAAATACAAATAGTGTAAAGGTTAGCATGTTGATTGAAGGCTTTTAAAAGACAGTATTTTCAAATGAACTGTAATATTGCAGAAAATCAGAAATTGATTGTTCTTTTTTGACATTTTGACTGAATAATGCCGTTGTAAATGTGAGTCTGTATAGTCCAGATAATGATTAGGATTGCTAGTATAACTGTGCCTATATATACACAATGGTTGTACAGTGTGGTTTGGTAGCTTGTTAGGATATTACCCTCTAACCTGAAGGTTGCTGGTCCAGTTACATCATGGGGACAGAAATCAGCATGGATTTAACATTCGGATATGGCTTAAAACCGGTTACTTTTGGTGTTAAAGGTTAGGCAAGTAGTGACTATATAGTTAAGGCTAGGATCAACAGGATCAGGGGAATATAATGCCCACAAAAACCATGGGAACTCGACGTATGTGTGATTTCTGCCTTTCTCCACCAACTCAACTCAAAACCAAACTCAAACCAAGTATTGAGTATTTAAAAGTAAGTGGTAAATGTAATATAGAAGAAAAATAGGGCTTGTCCATGTGAGTAGATGCAAGTTTGTTCATGGCACATTTGTAGATGTAAAATCCCCTTTAAATGTGCGTTATGCTTCAGTGACAGGGAGCTTTATAATGTGAAGAGAATAGATTAAAGCCACACTGTCTCTGAGCTGAGGATCATGTGACTTTATCATGCACAGAAATGCCTTCAAAACATGGTCTAAAATGCATTTTCAATTTTCACAGTCATTTGCAAATTAGTATTCCATTGTGAAGCAGTGCAACAACTTCAATTCAGATGCAAAATTAGGATAAATATTTATGACAGCTATTATCCGGTTACTATAATTCACTAGATTTTTGATAAATTGAACTTCCAGAGTAAATGTACAAACCTTGTACCTTGCGATTGAGAATAATGCTTGCCATGTATAATTGTACTTCAGTCAGCACATGCGTCCTAGTGCATAGCTGCCTCACCTTTGCCTCTTTATAGCAAACACGCATAACAGCACAGCTAGCTTTAAACTTTCATTAATCAAGTTTGTATTCATCCCACATACTTTGTACACATTTTTACCACTCCTTCCACTACTGCTAGGGCTGTAGTCTACCAAAGAAATTCTTGTTCAGCTAAAGACATATCCTGCTGATAGATTGGTCGACTAAAAAGTTGGCGTGGGAAAATCTCTGAAAACTATTACGACTCTCTGTATCTGACCCAAACTGTACTCACAAGACTCCACCTGCAGGGGGAGTTCAAGCAAAACAGCTATGCAATGTATTACGAATGCATGTACAGTATACTTTAAATATAAATACCTAAAAATACGAAATGTACTAACTCACTCCTAGTGTTGTCCCATATAAATAAATAAAATAAGTTTCCTTATACAGATTTCTTTTCACTAAGATAACATCGACCAACCATACGACTAAAGGTATACAGCCCTAACTACTGCTATGACTGTGTCCACTGTGTTGTCTGCCATGTTGTCCCATTGTGTCCAGCCTTGTCTCACTTCCTGTCTCACTTCCTGTCCCTTTGAAGCCTGTTAGACTTAATGAGGTATTGATTTGATCAGGCCCAGCTCTTCAGAGGCTCCTGCTCAATTATTAATACTCTGCTCTGGACTATATTTAGAGCAGAGCAGTTTGGTTTGTGGCTTTCTCTGAGTGTCATTAAGAATTTTAAAGAAATTTGTGCTCAAAATTTTATATGTTTGCAATAAGTGAGAAAAAAAATTTAGTGGAGTTTTATCTTTGAGAATAGACTCGACTGACAAAGGATTAGCTGTAGACCTTTCCATTAAAACTACTTAAGCTGATGATTTGAAAATAAAGTTGCATCCCTCGGTTGTCCAGGTAACTTCCAGAGTGGTCCATAGGCATATAGGGTAGCTTAATATCAATAACTGCTCAAATGAGTGTCTAGTTTTAGCATTAATTAGTATCTGATGTAATGTGATAACTGATTTTGTGATACTTTTAACAGCCCTGTTTTGAAGTAACACCAGTCATAATACACGTGTCTCCATAACTGGCAGTGCAGATGTTGAAAGTGCTGTTTTTCCCCTCTCTGATTTGAATGCATTTTTGAGCAGCTCGGAGACACGCGGCGCTCTGTGCCATTGGGACGTTGTGTGTTTTTCCAACACATTTATTTTGTGTTGTGTCCGTGGATTTCCCTGAGCTTGTGTCGGGAAGAAAAGCAGATAAGGAGGCTCTGATCAGGGTTTAAAGACAGACTACAGCACTGTGGAGAATGGATCTTATATTTGAACTGCATATTCTAGCTTCTATATTACTTATATCCAGTCTACACTACTCTTAATGCTATTACTGTGCACTTACACTAGGGCGGGATGAGTTTGGAAAAAAAAAAAAAGAAAAAAGAAAAACAATAAATTAAAGTATTGTAATTGCGGTGTATGTTTAACATGTAGGATCCTGTCCTGTTCAGAGAGCACATTGTAAACGTCTCCATGAGCATTAACATTTGAGAGAAGACAAATATAAACTGATAAGCACAAGAATCCAATGCTTTTCAGAACATGTTTGTAGAGGTGTAAACTACAGGTACAAGAATATTTATCTATAAAAACGAAGACATTTTGTTCTTTCTTGTTGTTTTATTATAATTGCAGCCTTTGTGATTCAGTTGCAATACACTGTACCTTATTATTATTAATAATAATAATGCATGTGTTTTATACAGTGCTTCTCCACATGCTCAACGTCGCTTTACATTTTCATGCAATATCCATTCCCTCACTCCGAACTCGGTGGTGGTAAGCTACTATGGTAGCTACAGCTGCCCTGGGGCAGACTGATGGAAGTGAGGCAATTTGCACCATCGTCCCCTCTGAACACCACCACACTTGTGCACACACCACTTTCATACTAGGCAATGTGGGTAAAGTGTCTTGCCTAAGGACACCACAGCTACTGGCGCCCCACTGGGACATCTGGAATTCCCTGTGGTCTTCCAAGTACTAACCAGGCCCTGCCTTGCTTAGCTACAGAGATCTGACAAGATCAGGCTTTGACAGGGAGATGTGGCCACACTGACGTGAAACAGAACTTTCTGAATGAAAACTCAAATAAAGTTATGAGACTTGTGCTGCGTATTACTGTATTCTATTCCGATAAGTTGCATAATTGATGTAAAGCATAGACCAGAATATACTCATTACATATATATATATATATATATTATTTTTGGAGTTATGATTATTACATCCACCTTAATATAGGCCAAATATATTAACTATAATGTACCAAAAGCCAATATGTACTAGTTGTATTATTCCATGTTTGAGATTTCCAGATAGCAATTCTGTGGTCTATTATCCCTTTGTATTTTCAATCAAAAGATTCTTGCACACTAAACCTAAAAGGCTGCTGTATATCGCCTGTGCAGAAACTCAGCTGAGCTGGAGCAACGTGGAGGAAAAAAATCTTTGAAGCTTCTTATTTTTGATTATCAAAGGAGTCTTTGTAGGCCGCATGAATTTTGCATGTTTAGGTTTAAGGCAACTTTGTAGTGTGTGGGGGCAAAAATTCGTATTGTATATTCCTATATGCATTTCCAATGCGCTAATTTGTGAGAAAAAAACATTGGTTGGCTGCCAAAACACGTGAATGAATCAATGACAGGGTTAAATCTATACGTAGAGATGTAATAACCAAATTAAAACAGGAGCTATTGTGAAGCCAGGCACGGGTTGCACGGGCTGACGTGAACCTTGCACATGACTGGACTTTGAGGTTTTTAAGGAATAACTGGATTTAATTTGTTTTTGGATCAGAGCCAGAGTAGAGTGAGGATAATGAGGCCTAATACATATATGTGTGTGTGCGTGTGCGTGTGTAGTGAGAGAGAGGGAATGAGAAGATTGGTTGAAATCCAGTAGCTGTTGTTGTTGCTACATAAATAAATGAGCTGTGCAGAATGAGGGGCAAAATACAGGCTTTCCACAAACAGTAAACAAGCAAAAAAGTTAATGAAATTCTGAAAGCTGTTTATTCAATGAGATGCAATGAGTACTGTGCATTGTGTACCTGTGACTATAGAAGAGCTGCATAATATATGGCCAACTTCATATTATGGCAGTACCAACTGATGGTGGCTTTATATATATATATATTATATATATATGTGTGTGTGTGTGGGGGGGGGGGGGGGGGGGGGGGGGGGTGAGTGTGTGTGTGTGTTTTAATTTAAGTCAAGTTATCTGATCCAGTCTTCTGCTTCTGGTTTTGTTATGTTTAGTCCTGGGTTAGTGCCGGTTTAGACCTACTTCATTCAAATGTTTTTAATTCTTCGTTCATGTGGTTCTTGAGTTCTCTGTAAAGACTTTGGTATGACTTCCTGACGTCACCTGTTATGTTGAGGTGGACCAAAATCAGCTGATTTGTTCATTCGTCTTATACATTTTCCAAATATAAACTAAATTTATGGGTTTAGTAAGTTGCCCATTCCCCATCATAAGAACAGCGGATCTGCGCAAGAAAAATCCCACAGTCCAACTGCTTCATTAATTGGCGATTCTTACTGGTTAGCTCTATTAAAACTCTTAATGAGTGGACTCAAAGACATCAAAATCCTTTCCAAGATAAAAGCATATGAATGCAAACAAGTTGGAACCCTGTCATCTTGTCTCGGATGAGATGAGATTCCCGAAGACCACTCGAGCGCAGCATTAATGTGCTTTATCCAGATTAGGATGCGGCATCACACCTCAACTAACGGCTTTCACTTTTAAAATTATACAACTACATGGCTCTGGTTTACTTTTTAAATATCATTTTGTTGACTTTGGAGTTGCTGCCAGTGCTTGATGACAAATAAGATGGTGGATTTTGTTATTAATTCATGTTTTTCTTTGTACATTTCAATAATTAAATTGATTTATTCATAGGTTTCAGTTTCCTGTTATTTTTAATATAGATATAACAGTTTGTTTTAAAATGTCAACCACTATGGCAACAGTCCCACCTTTTTCATTATTCTGAAACCAATTAAAAAACAAATAATTAATAAAACTCAACATAATCTCCACATATCTGTTGTAGACTTGCTCTTGGACACACCTTGCTCTATGGCTGCCCTCTGAGCTGTTTTTTTTAACCTCTTTGTTTGGATAATGAATGTAGTGGAGGAATACTGTGTGTTTTTGGGGGATGGGTCCAATGATATTTATGTTTCGCTGTATGTGGTTACCAGGCAACAGCAGCGCGGTGTTTACAGTTAATATGGAGAGAGTGACACGAGATGTGATAAAGCTGCATTTGGCTCAAACTGTGCTTAAACAAGTGTAACAAGAGTCTGCAGGGTTTGTGTGGCTCATATTGTGCAGATATAGTCATTAGCACAGCTTAGCACATGTAGCATCAAAATCAGTGCATATTCTTCATTATTGTCTGCATTATTTCATTCATAATACTATGCTCTTTTCCTTTTTTAAATAGGTATATTGTAACTTTCTGCACGGTGATGTTATAACTTTGCCCATCTTACAGGTATAGACAGATATTTTTGACGAATAAAACACCCGTGATTAAATAAATGCAAGAGAGATTAGTTTAATGCCATAGTGTAGAACATTCTAAACATAGCAACAACATATCCCCAGAGACAGGCAGATGGCAGATTCCTAACAGGCCTTCCTCTCCCCAGGGAAGACCCAGGACACCCTGAAGGGACTATGTCTCTCGGTAGGCCTGGGAACACCTTGGGGTTCCACCGGAGGAGCTGAAGGAAGTGTCTGGGGTAAAGGAAATCTGGGCGTCCCTGCTTAGACTGCTGCCCCCGTGACAAATGATAAATATTTTAGTGCTAGACCTTGGTTCATTTCTCTATTTGGACAATATTTTATGGTGACAAGTCCATTGCCTTTAACATTATATTGGCACTCCAAGCCCTCTTTCCGTCATTTGTGACTCCTTTAGAACATTATATTTATGATTTTCCTTTTTCTTGTTTTTGCAGGATTTGAAAGCATCTTGGAAGGTTTGTTTGGGCCTGGACTAGTCAAAGACATCACTCTTTTTCAAGGTAAGTGATATCAAGATCATTCTAAAACTATTCAGGAATGGTCCAGTTTTGATGGGATTTTCCAATATTGATACTTTTTCAAATTTTCTAGTTTTGATACAAGTCTTAGTATCGACTCCAGCCAGGTAACGGGAGGTGTATAGGTTATAGTTAAAGAGACACTGATGAAGAGGAGGAGAAGCAGAGGTCTACATGTAGCTGTAATGGCAGAATGATAGAGTGAAGTGAGAGTGTATTTTAGATTTTCAGATACCACTGTAGATAAATGGATAATGTTGTTTTGGAGATACAGAATGCAATATTACTGTTCCATATTGTCAGTAATAAAAATGTAATATTATGAAATGGTAGCTGATCAATTAAAAAAACAAAAAAACAAGTGTGATCTTTGAAACAAGCCAAGGTTAAGGTGATATTTCTGTACTGTCTTGTCCAAAATATAGCCTAAAAATCATCATTGGGATAATCAAAATGAATATCAAATTGTAATTTTTTGTGAATATTGCCCACCCAGAGCTGATAGTGGCAGACAGGAACCAGGAGTTGAAAACTAGTGAAACTGAATGAGTTGGTTTTAGAAAAGACAATGTACTAGATTAGTTTAGATGGAGCAGAGCGTTCACTGAATTGCTATAATTTTACCATTGAAGCGGTAAAATTGACTACTTAAACCATTAACTAAGTAACCATTCTTATTATGAACTATATTATGTGGTACAAGTGAGTCTCCCTGTGTCTTCTGCAGAGAAAGGAGGTCAGCACAGCGTCCCCAGTCATGTGACCCCCTCCCCCAACAACTTAAGGCATTTTTAGAATATTTCTGGATCACGGGCGTCATTTTCACTCATGCATTACATATGTATACATGCTCCTATAGAGACACGCAGGCACATACAATATAATGCATGTTTGGGTTTTCTACTGAGGATTGTACAGCACTGTAAAAAATATGAATTAGATGACTGAATGGTCCTGTAAGGAAAATGAGTTAAATTGTGAGTTAACAGATTTTTGGAGTTATGATTAATAACTTGTAAACAGTAGCATCATCTCATTTCTTTCTGTTCATGGTCCCTTGAATTATTTAATCAGATCTGCAGTTTGTCTGTGTTTGCATATCATGTAAATAGCTGACATATGGTAGAGTAGACAATAGTAGAGTTGACATGTAAAGTTGTCCTGACAAACTGTATGGAGCGCAACAGTCCAGCCCACTTTGAATTTCCCATTTAAATTACTTTGTTTTAGGAAAAGAAAAAGAAAAAAAAAATTAAGTGCTAACAATTTCCTCAAATTTTGACTAAATGTTTTTTAAACTAATGCAGTTGAAGAAAGTATGTGTCTTGTATGTGCGCTCATTAGTTACCCACACAACATTTAAATAAATAATAAAATGTTTTCCAATATCCAAGTTATGTTCTGATTTCAACCAATTTTTTTCCTGGTTATGGCAACAAGTATCTCCTGCTTAAATCCAGCTTTCGTCCTCCTGATCCATAGTTTTCTAGTATTAGTACTGCCAAAAAATGCATAATGATGAAGAAAAAAATAAATCGCACTCTACTATAAGTCACATTGTTTTACAAAATCCGAGACCAAGAACAGAGATTTTATCTTTAAAGGCAAGTTATAAGAATAAAATAGAGAACAACAGGCTGAACAGCAGCACAGCACTCTAACATAACACATTTATATTTATTCAGCTACATGAAGCATAGACAGAACTGAATAGGTGTCTGATATGTTAATGTAAGATATTAACAAATCAGATAACTAAAGCATAAAAAACAAGCTAACAAGTTTACTCTTGATCTCACTCCAAATCAATAAATCCATTGAATTCTTCATCCTCGTTGTTGCTTCTGAACAACTCCGCCTGCTTCAGAAATAGATGAAGCGATGTGAAATTATATATTTTAATAAGTTCACATATAAGTCGCATCTGAGTACAAGTCGCACCCCCAGCCAAAAAAAAAAAAAAAAAAAGTGTGACTTATAGTCCAGAAAATATGGTCGTTAGTTTGGGTTAAGTTCTGGTTTAGTGAAGGTTAAGAGATGCACTTTAATGCAGAGTAGCTTGTTCTCTACGTTTGGATTAGCCCATTGTCCATGTTTGGATCTTGAATTTATCATGATGTAATACTTGTTGTGTAGAAGTCTCTTCTCTTGAATTACTTACCCCTGTAACATAACAATGGGAGAACACTGGCTGGTTGATGGTTTGATCCCAGCTTCTTCTGTTTAAGAGCCCTTGAGTAAGAAGCTAACACACCTCACACATGACAACAGTGCCTGAGTGTGAGGGTGAAAGAACACTTGATGTTAAGTGCTTCAAGTGGCTTATGGGTAATGAGAAACAGGTGCTTGACCACTACATCCAAAAAGGTACCACACAACAGGAAGTAGTACACGTTAAAATTGGGTTTGTATTTAGAGCAGTAAAAATTTGAGTGTCAACCTAAGAAAATATAATTATAGGTCAATTATTATGTATGTGTAAATTATGTTTTTTCATAGTACAGATTTTGAGACAGATGTGTAAAACTGAGCCAAAATTGAGTAAAGTTTGCAACAAGTCTACTCTTTGTGAATTAAAATATGAATTGGCTTCTGTCTGGGAGAGCATCGGACATACATTGATTTAGTGAAGCAACCACTTGGTCTCTGCAATTTTACCACTGTTGGCCAAATAATAGTTAATGAAAAAACAGAGGTCTTAAATTCCAAGTGCTTTTGTCTTCATATCAATTATGTGTGTCTAAAAATGTGTAATAATATTAGCGGCGAGAGAGGAGCTAAGTGCAAACACCTCGTAGTGGTAATGAAAATGTGACAGTGGTACCAACCAACTTTGACCAGAATGTGAAAAAATTAAGTGTGTGAAGAAAACACTTTGTAGTTAAAATATGAACATCAGATTTATATAATTATCTAATGGTCATCCAAACACTGGCTGCAGAATTTCTACCACACTTTTAAACCTGGGCTGTGAGGGAATTACAGACCTGTAGGACCAGTATCACACAGTTTATGATGGTTTGAGAGAGTGAGGCACATGCACAATATTAGAACATATTATAATACTCATTTAGGAAAGAAAAAGTCAACATTTTCAAGTCTGTGTTGGGAGTTGGTTTCTGAACTGTCAGACTTTACCTCGAAATGTCTGAATGAAAACTACACAAGTTTTTTTGCATTGTTATCTTTAGTGTTTCTGTGTCTATAGAATCTCTCCATATTGTGATTCCTGTGTGCTCAGTTTTGTCCTTTGTGTCTTTAGACTTTGGTGAGAGTCTGCAGTACTTAGACAGATTATAAAGTATGTGAGAGAGTGTTACAGTTGCAATCTACTATTTGGTTTGCTGTAGTGGTGTCTTTATTGGTTAAAAGTTTCATGCTGTAAGCCGCCAAACGGTGAGCTTCTGACACACATGGAGTCTACGGAGGAAGCTGACCACGTGCGAAGGTAAAGCAAGCATTTTATACACAAAGAAGTGGGGAGAGTATGCAGATTAAAGACGACCTATTGTGCTCGAGTTTGCTATACAGCTATAGTCTATTACACCTGTGGATCATTATTTTATAATTTGGACATTTTAAATTGCAATATTCATCTAAAACGTTGGAGCCCAATGGAAGCTGACATCACCACAGCAAAGAATCAGCACCTCTCATGGATAGCTGCAGATCAGATTAGCAAGCAGAAGATTTTTCTTCATTTGTACCAAAATGATACACGGCATTGCTGAATCCTGCACATATCACCAATCAGTGATTAACTTGCACAAATCACTCCAAATACAATTTTGGATGAGTAAATGGTGAGGGGAAACAACTATACCATGGTTAAGCTCTAAAAAGTCGATTTTGCATAATAGGTCTGCTTTAACATTTGGTGGGTGTAATTTCACTGTAACAACAAAGCATCCTCATAAACCCCCTGCTGGTAAAACAGAGGTTATTGTTTCAAAGGATGATCATATCAGGTACAGTTGAGATAATAGAAAAGGACAGCGGTGGGCACAAACACCCCAGGAGCCTTTGATGGTATCATGTGTAACATCTTTCACTATAAAACACATCGTATGAATTCAGGCTCATATCATACCATAATTAATTATAAATAATCATGACTAAAACCAGAGAATAATTATTTTTCTTTTTACAAAAAATTTGACTTTAGTGTCAAAGCAATTGAAAAATCTGTAAGAGAAAACTAGGACTAATTTGGGACTTAAATATATATAAAATTGTTCTAAATTGGACAAAAGTAGATCCAGCTCGAGAATAAACTATCTAAAGTGTTACTAAAACAGGACTAGAGGAGGTCTTAACCAGGACTATTATGTCAAATCCTTCCACATAGTCTTCAGTGACATAATCTTCCTCTGTGAAAAGTGAAAGCTTTTTGCAGTTGACTGTATCACATTGTCACAGTAATGGGTGACATACAGGGGCTGGTCTTTGTTGTGTCGCTGCGACCAAAGACAGAAGATGAAGGCTATTCTACAGATACATTAAGCTTTTTCACTCTATTCAGTCTATGGGAGGTTGTATTGTGAACTGGTAACTAGGACATTGTGGAAAACAAAGCCAAACATGAGCGTAAAGGTTCTAGGTTGAATTCCTGAACTGTTCAACCT
Source organism: Periophthalmus magnuspinnatus (assembly GCF_009829125.3). Taxonomy (NCBI): domain Eukaryota; kingdom Metazoa; phylum Chordata; class Actinopteri; order Gobiiformes; family Gobiidae; genus Periophthalmus; species Periophthalmus magnuspinnatus. The sequence goes on from NC_047126.1 coordinate 18,811,996, forward strand.
TTTGTGTTTTTTAGAACAAGTACTTCCTCTGATGTATTAGATTTTATTGTACAACTAGAGATTGTCCAGTATTTTGTTTAGGCCAACCACGTGACTGAAGGAAAAAACACTGCTCACAATATGGCCTTTGTTACAGGTTTACAGGACTGTCTGAGATCAGTGTATACATATCATTTTTCTTATATGCAGAGCCATGCATAAAATGAATGCACATTAGTGGTTCAAGAGCCAAACCTAATGCACAGAAACATGTTTGTTTGCAAAGAAATGTGGTTTCCCTTCCCATCTCCTGACAATCTCTTCAGTACAAAATATAATCTCCTTAAAATCTCAGCTCCGCCTCGAGCCAAATTAGACCCCCTGTAGGGCCATGTTCGGTCAGCTCTGGTATAGACAATAATTGCGATAAGAGTCATTTTATGCCATACAAGTTGAGGAAAATTGTCAACCATCCAATTTTGGGACATTCAAGTCACATTCACAACCAAACATAAATTCCTTTTCAATGTAGTCTGTTATAAAAAATGTTTTTAAAAAGGCTGGGTATAAAGTCTTAGTTCTGCATTTGTTGTTTAAGTTTATGGTACATTCAAATGTTATGCGATATTTGAATCTCAAAACACTTACAGACCCTTTATAGCACATTTCCAGTGGACTGCTATGTTATTGTCTGAATATTATCTTTTACTTGCATTGTCTTGTGCTCATTTATGTGTTTACTTTGGTCGACCTTGTTGTTAAAGTGCTCTAGATATAAATCTGTATTGGACTGGATTGTGTTGAAAGTTGTTGCACATTCTCTATATGTTTATGTGAGTTTTAATGGTGTATGTTGTTTGTTTTAGATTGCGAGCCCGAGGAGGTGGCTGACTGGTCCCTGGATGAAAACTGTCTCTTCTGCTGCCTGAGACCAGACAAAGTCAAGGTAACACACACACACGCACATACTAATCATCTGAAAAAAAGAAAAGTTCTGAGTGAAAAGAGTAAGAGTAATGGTATCATGATATTGTAATCATTGTATTTTTCTGTGTTTGACACATACAGTATTTCAGCTCCATGTATTTGCTTTGTGCATAATGTCACAGCATGGTGAAGTATTTTGTCACTTCACTAAAAGGCCACATTTTTGTGCTATTTATTTGTTTTCAGTACCAATACTTGTTTTGATACTAGTATTCATTTGCATCTATTAGCATGTGGCTATAAAATTTTGTGACTAAAGTGACTTTAGTCTTAGTAGAAACCCCATGTATCTTAATTCAAATATAAACCTTGTAATTTCATGAACAAGCAATTTACATCCTATGACATTTTCACAGTCAGATCTGAAGATGATGAATACTTAAAGCCTACATTCTTTGTTTTGTTAGGTGACTATTTTTGCTTCTCTTTGTTTCTTCTACCCTCCTCCTCCTCTTGCTTCTTTTTGCTTCTTCTTTGCTTGTTATTTCTTTGAGCTCTGACCCTGAAACAGCGCCTCTTAATGACTGTGAGGTGCATATAAAAAAAACCTGACGTGGTGTGAATTAGCCTCAACATCCCCCATTCTCCAATGCTTATCTCCGATTGGTCCAAAGGCACTCAATAGGTGTGTTTAAGATTCTGAACTCCTCGCCTGTATCATGCAGGTAAATTGGACTCGAATGCAACACAAAGTATACAGTCAAACTTCTTAGTCTCAGTAAATACAACAAAAAGTGTCCTTCAAACAGGTTATTCTTAATAACAAATCAGGCAATAAAAAACTGAGTAATGTTTGTCTTATTTAATATCAACTAAAATATCTTCCACTTTAGGGATTCAATATGGGAAACAGGTTGGGAAAATAAACTCAGTAACAGGTCCCTCAAACAGGGATAAATGCAGATTCAGAAATACAGTACGACAGTATTTCAAATACAGAGCTTGATTGTCTCTCTTGACTGATCAGCAATCTAGCAAGGACTGAATGAACAGAGGGAGCATATATAGATTACCCTGGGCTGATTAGGAAATGAATGGCAGCTGCAGGGAAAACCAGGGAGGTAATAAAAGAAGGACCAGAACTTGCTGGAAAACGGAGCTGGACTGGGGATAAACATGAAAACAGACAGAACTGTGATAGCCCGGATTCTTGCCAAGAGCATAAAACTTTGTTTCCCCTGACACCACATCCCCAGAGTAAAGAACACAGAGCTCAAAATAAAGTTTACACGTTTAGGCCTGGTCTGTGGTGGAAATGAGTTTCATCTCATCAAGCTCAGATATTAATAATTTTGTCTGTATCATACAACACTTTCTTTTCTGTCTAATTTTACACATCTGTAATGAATGTGAGATGAAGAAATGAAGGGGGAGGGGCGCTGCTTGGCAGGGCATTATGTTTCTCATCAAAACATATCAGGTCCAATCAGCTGTTAGTCAGCCATCAGTGCACATGTTTGACAGCACTGCTTTTTCCATCATGCCTTTAGGCTTCGTAGTCCATGATGGCGGGTAAAGGCAGCTGCAGTTGCTTTTTTCGTCTTCACCCATTATACAAGGCACCTTGATCTTACCAGTGAAGTTACCAGTGCCTACGTAGTGGTGTTGTAGGCCATCCGCCTGCAGCCACCTTCAGTACCTTGCTCATCTTAAACACACATAATGATTCCACTGCTGCTGTCTGATTTGTTGACAGGCAGTAATAGCTTGTGCGTCCGACTGTTCACAAATAACAGATGCTACAGTTAGCGGCCTCAAAGACATAGCAACAATAAGGACATAGGATATTAGTATTGGATATCAGCGCCAAATTATACAGGAGCACACGTTTACATGTGTGTATTACCATTATCTGTCATCCTGCTTTCAAGCCCAAAGTGAAAATGATAACACTAATCCCCATCAGATGCTCCTTAAAAAAATCATATGTGAAAATGTCCTGAAATGTTAATTTGCTACAAGTCAGTGGACGATTTTCATGTGTGCCAAAATAGCTATTTATCACTGCCAAATCCTACATGTATCACCAATTAAGAAAAAACTGTAAGCAAAGTAATCAAAGAGCAGTGGCCGTGTGTGTGTGTGTGTGTGTATGTATATGTATATGTATATGTATATGTATATATATATATATATACACACACACATAAATGCATTCAATTTGTGACAGTAAATGCAGCAAAAGGTCACTGACAATAGGTGTACAGTGTTACTAAGTAACATGAGGCATTTTTAAATTGCAACAGAAAGAAACACATACCAACAATGGTAAGAAAAATAATACAGCAATGGTAAGGAAACAATAAACAAAGTAGAACCAACACTGATACAGAGAAAGTGCAGTATGACTTTATATTTAAACTGGTCTCTCTCTGTGTTCAGACCAGACCATGTCTTTATATAAAAAACTTTAATTTATTAATCCTTTGGCATTGCTTTTGTTGTAAATCCAGAGCATTCCACAATTTCACCCCACAATTTAATTTTTAATAAATATTACCGAAACTTGTATGCATCACTCAAAATACTCAACTCAACTTTGATTGTGTTCTGTTGATTTTGCACAATGTGTCTTTGAACAATATTCATTTTAGCTTCCCCCCATTTGTAGTAAATATAGTATGTTGTGATGTCATCTGAAACTCAGCAATATAAATGTATAAAATGATTGATAGGTTTGGTGGCCACGAGTTTAGCACCGTCTCCTCAGATCCACAAACTCCCAGCCTGAATATGGGTTTCTTCTTTTTTCCATCAGCATAAACATACACAGTGCTTAATGCTCTGGTTGTTTACTGCTGCTGAAAATGAATCTTGAAAGAAAAAAGAACAATGTATTTGTCTTCGTGAATGTGATAAAGGGTTATTCTGTTTTATTCAACTGATCAAAACAAACATGTTTATATGAGCGGGAAATGGCTAAGCTAATGCCCCAGACTCCAGTACATAGCTCATTAGCGTTGGCTACTACAGTCTGACAGGGACCAGACAAAAGGGGACCGTAGTTTTCTGAATTAGAGTTTTTTTTATGGTAATCCAAATTCATATTCTACAAGGAGAGACAAAAGAAAGTGGTGTGCTGAAACCAGGAGTAAATCAAGTCCCCTTTCAAAAGATACATATTTTAACTGAATTGTTAATCACTATGACAAAGGTCCTAACCCGTGGAGTCTCAGTCAAGTGCCAGTAAAAGACAAGACAGCGACATTATTCTGATTTAAATGTTTTTGATTGACTGACGACATCCTCACTATTATCTAAGAGACTGTTAATGTTGTCAAGTCCTTGGTTAAAACTTGTATTGGAAGTTACATATTTGCATTGACAAGGATTTATTCATAAACATTATACATATTTAAAGAGAAACTGAGATTTTCAGTTGCCTCATTGCCTTATTCAGGGTTTATATATATTCATGGTCACAGTTATCATAAGTGTTATTGTCCATGTATGAAATGTTTTCCTTTGCAATGTGCAGCTATTTTTTGTTTGAATAGTTCTTAGTTAAAGGTCCTACATTAAGCAAAAATGACTCTTGTAAACTTTAAGCCACGTTATAAGACTCTTACCTCATGAAAAACATACCTGGAGTTGTGTTTTGTTTCATTCACACATGTTTGAGTAATCCTTTATTATTAGTCTGTCTACATCTCCCAAGCTTGAAATCCTCTGTTCTACCTTGTGATGTCATGTAGTTGTAGTTTTCAAGTTTATGGCTACCTTTTACCTGTAGTACAGTAAAGACCAGGGCTGAAATCAACTAAATTATTATAGTGAAGATGACATCACAAGGTGGAGCAAAGTGTTTTTTGTTTGAGAGAAGAACTAAATATGCAGGATTTGTGTGTTAAACATGTGTGAATGAAACAAAACACAACTCCAGGTATGTTTTTCATGATGGAACAACATTATAACATACATCTAAAAATAGTAAATAATGGACCCTTTAATAATTGCAGTGAATAAACTACACTGTGTACTACTGTGTCCTTGGGCAAGGCACTTAACTCACAATACCTTCTTTAGTATAGTGTGTGTATGGGTAAGCGCATCTGTCCTCTTTTACTCTTTTACCATGTTTTTGAATAGTTTTGACAGAATTTAAAAGTTTCTCGCTCATCCTGGCAAACAAAATTCCAATAAAAAGCTTTAAAAGGTTGTGTTAGTAGCCAGATTATTCACAATCAAAAGGCAAAAGGCACAAATCACCTGCAGTTATCCAAGTAATATAATGTCCTCTGCACACTACAAAGTATTCTGTGTCACCATGGGGTCCTGTTGTGAATGAAAAAACTTACACTGTAGTTTAAATCTCTACAAAGATGTTCTGAAATACATGTGAATCTTTTTAGCTTATCTTATTTTAGCTGTTCGAATAATCATATTGTTGTCATTGTATTTTTTCCACATTGTTACGCCCTAAGCTACCTCATTTAAACAAGTGTAATTTCCTACATAAGAAATGCAACAACAAAAAATTCATGTCGGTATTGTGGTGGAAAATCAGTATCAAATATCAAGCCTTTTTTAAATATCAAAATCAAGGTTGTGTTAACACTAGCTCCTTGTTCATTTCAGAGACGATTCACCTTTTGTTTTTCGATGACAGATCACTGCCGTGTGCAGCTAGTTGATGTGAAGGGAGAGGAGGAGGAAGAGGAGGAGGAGGAGGGCAGAGCCTGATTTTGTACTTGACCTTTCACCCTGAGTCTGAGACATGCCATCTGCCCATTCACAAACATGCCCCTCCCTCACGCTAACGGCTAATGTAACTTTGCATACATGTAAATATACGGACATGCTTAGAGAGACTGGATTCACGACAGAAGGGGAGCTACACGTATTCAGTTTGGGTCTTGTTTAGTTTGGCAAATTGAAAGAGCACAACGATCAAATCAAGATGTTGAACTGTGAAAAGGTATTGAACATTCTGTAAAAATTGAAATGGATAAATTGGAAACAAAATTGTGAACCTCTTGGCCAATATCATCTGCAGTGAAAAAAAAAAGTAAATGGACATAGCTAACCTGCTAGCTGTCGCGTTCGATATAGGAAGTGAGAATAGGCGCGTTTCTGGCTTCTTCGATTCTGGCTTCAATTCATTTTCTATTGATAGAACTTGGCCCCTCTCTCTGTAGCTGCTGCTGTCAGGCTCGTCATCTTACAATGTTTGTATTAACCCGCTCTACATAATCCTGATGTTTTTATTTCGCTATTTTGTCTGTAAATCAAGATCTGGCTCCCGCTAGCATTAGCAACAGGTTTGATTGACAACGTTGCTAAGCCCCCACTCCTTGCCAAACCAGTGGTGTGGGTGGAGAAGGGCATTCACTTCAACAGCCCCACAATGGGCTCTGTGGTTGCTGATTGAGGCGTTAGACTTATCTGAGCTTTATTTTAACACAGTCTGAACAGAAAGAACAGACTTAGTTGGAACTATAGGAGGTGAGTTGATTTTTACTCTTAAAGAAGTTCCTCTCAAATAACATTACAGTCACAAGCTAGTTGAAAATCAAACACCTAAAAAGGACCATGAAGACTCAAATTGATCAGACTCCTAAATCCATATTTTTTCTTGAGTTTTCTGAAAAAAACAACAACAAAATTGCAGTGTTTGCTAATGCTTGCATTGTGTCACCATGGTAACTAACACATACAGGCAAAAGACCCTTAGCATGATGTCACTGCAAAGTATCAATAAACCTTTGGCCTAAACTAGGGCTAAACCGGGTCTGAACTCAAGTTTTCTATTTCCAAATCAATATGAAACGCCAATTAATAAATCAATAAACATCATAATAGGCTCTCACATCTCTAGATCTTTGGCATCAGGAGGAGGCGTGTGATTGGCCAGTTGATTTGAAAAAAAGTGCCTTAAACAATGGAGTCTCAGTCAAGTGCCAGAAAAAGACAAGGCAGCGACCTTGCTCTGATTTAAATTGATTTGATTGGCTGACAACATCCCCACTATTATCTATGGGATTGTTAATATGTTGTCAAGTCCTTGGTTAGAATTGAAAGTTATTGAAAGTTACGCACATGCACTGACAAGGATTTATACGTAAGCATTATACATATTTAAAGAGAAACTGAGATTTTCAATTTGCATAGGAAATTCTGTCCTTTGTAGTGTGCAGCTTTTCAAATGCACCTCAGGGGAAATGTGGTGTTACCATCACTTCCTTTAATCGTTACACATGGTTATTCAGATCACCAGAGAAAGGTGCTAACCACTCTGCCACCACCATAGATAATGTATATTTAGGTGGAAGTTTTAGAGTTGCTGTTTAAAATAGGGTTGGACAATCAAATCCAGAGGGCACTTGGGTCAATTATCCATTACCATTATTTTCACTGTTTAGATGGTAGAATATTTTCTGAAAAGAATCAAATATAATATATGTACCTGTAGTTTAGACCCTACAAACATGTTCTGAAATGGGATTTTTGCAGTCTATCAGTCTATATTTCAGTCTTTTCTCAAATATTATTCTCCTTGTTTAAAATGTGTTCTCTGACCAGATTCCTTTTTTTTTTTTTTTTTTTTTTGCAAATCTAATTGCAATTTCAATACCTGTCAGAAAATTTGATTAGATTTTTTCCCCAAAATCCTGTTGTATTGTTCCTGATGAGTGTCTCCTCCTCAGGACCACAGTGTAGACGGCCCTGGGGCCCAGCTGCTCTCTCCCTGTGAGGACTCCAGAATCAGCCGACTGGAGAGACAGGCCCAAGACTTCCTCAATGCTGTGTTCCACAGAAAAGGTACTGCTCTGTCTCTCTTATACGGTCATTAGTCATTAGGAGAAATACGTGTACCGGTATATACTTTTTATTGATTGATTTTGTTATATTGCATATTAAAGTGTGAAGATACACTATGTAACTTTTCTGCTGGAAGGTTTGCCATCTGCTTTTTTCCTTTGAGACATTATTGTTATGCTTTGAGTGTTTCACAGTCTGGCATTTAATGTATTCTGACAAAAACAATAATATCTCAGTGAAGAAAGTTACATATTGCAGCTTTAAAATGATGTCAAAATGGACTAATCAACTAACTACTTTATAATTATCAAATACAGAATTTGGCATAATGTAATTGAATGCATTCAGTAGTGTTGGAAAAGCTGCATTTTCAAAGGTTTGCTGAATCCATCCTTTACTGTACATTCACTGAGTAGAATTATAAACATGATTTTTTTGTCTTTCTGGGACAATTTCAAAAGAATCCAAAGTTGCCGAGAGCAGGTCAAATTAAAACCCTATTTTTTCTCCTAATCAGTGAATATACCTCATTAGTGCGTTGCCTCTGGTCATATTCAAACCTTTGTGTGTGAGTGTGTATGTGGTTCTCTCCTGGTCTGAAATTTGGTCTTTCCCAAAGGAAATCAGAACATCTGATTTGACGGTGACAGGATACTCGGGCTATGACTCTTCCTCTGGTGCTCTTAATGTTACTGTTTTCTGATTGGAGGAAATGTGGAGCACACTGGTACATTTAGGACACAGAGACATGGGGAAGCCACTTTTAATTGATTTTGACACTCGTAAGAAGTAGGCCTGTCACAATAACACATTTTCAAATGCGATATATTGCTGAAGAAAATATAGACGATTTATGATAATACTGAAACTAATTTATACCACTGACACAAAACCCTACAGCAGGGTTATCCCAAAAAGCCCATTGTACATGAACAATATTGTTTAAAAAAAAAAAAAAAAAGATAATAAATAAATAGCAGAACACTTAAATAGACATTCTGTATTCATAATGAGTCATATAAGTTATTTATTAAACCTTCTTCAGCTTAAATATAATTAGTAGTACTGAAGATTAACAAAAAGTTCCCCCTTAGTACAAAAATAGTTTCCATGATAAATACTGACTCCCAAAAATGACGTTCCCACACGTGTTTTATGTTGTTTCTCAAAGTCAGTTCTTACTCACGATGATATTTTGAGGTAAAACAAGTGTCTTTCAAATGCAGAAATTTCCTCAAATATTATGTCATTCAGACAATTCAGTTCAATTCATAGTCTGAATCAGTGCTCACATGCTTCTCAACCAAAGCACAAAAGTTAGTATAGACTAAAATACATCTTCCAATTTTGCATTCCATTATTGATCACTGATCATTTTAACATTTTTTTAATCCTTAAGAAAGAAGTACATAATTTAATTTTGTTCAGTTTGACCGTTAACTGTTAAGTGCAGATTTTTTAAATCTGGTTTATATCTAAATCTATCTAAATAGTGAATTTTGGTAAAACCTATTTATATTTTAGAATGTATACAGTATCCACACAGTTCACTGTCATTAAATAAGTCTGAAAATGGAAATCCGATCACCCCTCCCTGTTGTTAGACATTGGTTTAGTCCGTTGCATCGGTGACATTCACGTGCATGTCAGGGCTGTACATTTGCTCTCATTTTTCACGCCAAAGAGACACAAAATCAGCAAAAATGTTTAACTAATGCCAATAAAGTCTCATTGTATCATTCAGAAAGTTAGTTTTCTTATTCCGCTTCATTACTTTATGTCAAACATGTCACATGTCACAGTAATGTCCAAACATGGAAAAAAGACGAGTGGAGATTAGGTCATATTTCTGTCCACCAAAACGCATTGTAAGTTACTAAGCTTCACTGTTTGCCATTGATTTATTGTCCCTCCCTCGACCAAACTGAGAGTTTCGCCCCTGTGTCCCTCACACCAACTAACTTCAAATCATCTTTCTGTGACATAATGCAGCTTTAGATCTTTGCGTTGATATATATTACAGTAGTAGCAATACATTAGTAATAACTGTAGATTAGTAGTTAAGATAAGATATGTAAGTTGTTTGTAGTTATGACATTTCTAGATGCACTGGACAATGTATTATATAGAAGACAGACTCTTTTTTTATCCTGCTGTTTTAAAATACGGCCAAACACTTTCCACAGAGATCATTCTTCCTCAGAGTAAATGGGTCAGAGAAAAGAGGTCGTCCGTTGTCTTGGACTAAACTTGTGCGTTAATTTGAAACCAGCTAAAACTTAGTCAAACTGGGACACAGCCTGCAGCCTGCGCCCAAACTTGAGGGAAGAGGGACTAAACAAGAAAAAGATGATCTAAAAGAGCTTAAATGTAAAATGTACATGTTAATACGCTGTTTGCAAATATAGCATTTTCAAAACCATAAAAGGTGATTTAAATAAATATGTTATGTGTTAAAAACTGATACCCCATAGTAAAGTACCCCTCTTTAACAAACCTCAATGTACAGTAAAAATAATCATTTGCATATAGTTGCCTAATTGCTGTCTTGTCGAGTGCTAAACTTATGCCAGTAACCCTGCTCTAAATTGTGGCCTGGTTGAGTTCTGGTTTAGCCCTTGCAGCCTTTCACACAGTAACTTGTCTTCACACTCTGTATTATTGCCCAGACAAAGCTCTCTGTGTTGGATGGCCTTTTTAAGATCACAAATAGCACCAAATCAATAGCGCTCAGGCATCATATTTAGTGTTTTTTCTTGAACCCAGTCCTCCTACGTTTGTTGTCACATTTTCATTTGAGGGATATAGCCTTTTCACATCTTCACACTGAAAAAGACATAAACCTGAATGTTCTTGTTTTCATACAAGAACATTCAAGTTTCAAATAGCTTCAAAAGTTGTGTTCCTAAAGCAGATTATTTATAAAGGCTCCACAATCTATCTGCTGCTGTTCAAACATTTTGTCAACATTGCTTCAAGGAACAAGTTTGTTTATGAACCTGAAATAAATTTGAACCTGTTTACAAAGTGTTATGAGATAAAAATATGTTTACTTTAAATTAAATGATGATTTAGTTTTAGACTTATAGTTCAAAATGTAGTAAATCATTATTTTGAGTATGTTTTAGTCGACTAAGTGCAGGGCTGGGCAATATGAATATGATTTGATTCTTTGTGACTATGTAATCTTTTGTTCATATCATATCATAATTCTGTATGTATATATATATATATATATATATATATATATATATATATATATATATATATATATATATATATACATACATGTCTGATCTAAATCATGATATGACCTTTTAGGTAAGACATATACTCCTAACTAAACATCATGAAATAAACAAAATAAATGATAATCACAAAGTTTAAAGATGTACTGTGCAACCTTTCTGAGGAGTGGATCACCACCTGCTTTTCTTTATGCAGATATTATACATTGCAGAGAATGCTCCACAGTATGGCATTAAACTTATCTATCCTGTATTTATTCAGTAACAGGCATCAGCCACTTATCTCGATAAACACTCCAGGCAAAGCAATAATATCTCCATGGAAACAAGCAGGTGGTAGCCCTCCACCAGAAAAGTTACATGTGTTAAAGGAATACAGCTTGCATCTATTTCCCCACTCAATGGTTAACCAAATTAACACTGTTTTGCAAGGCTTAGCAAAATGAGCACAAAAACAGGCATGTAATATTTATCACTTAACCCCAATTTTGACCTCCATAAGCCACTGTGTATTGTATGGATTGTATGTATGGATTGTAAATGTTGTTTTGGCACAGCTAGCTCAGGATTAGCGTTTTGGGCTAATGTGTTCTTGCGAAGGAGGATTTAAGGTTGTAATAAAAGTCTTTTTCTGGCTCAGTTATCTGGGACGAAGCCAGATTAATGTGTTAGTAACAAAAGATGGAGTTTGGATGAACAAATGAATCAATGAGATCAATGTCTGTGTTAGTTTAGCCACAGCGCGGAGGGAGTTAGCATGCTCTGGATACAATGCACCTCATAACTAATAGCATCTGTGCATTTGGGTCAATTCATTTTCAGGATTTATATGAGTGAGAAAGCAGGGAAAGACAAAACTATTGGGAGGCGTCTCAGTATTAAGTTTTTTTTTTGGTATTGAGCCACTTTTTGTTGCATATCATTTTGGTTATATAATTTAAGCAGGCAACATTATTTTCTTAATAGACAAAAAACATCTGCCATGAAGTAGGACTGTGCATCGGTATTGAGTTTCAGTCATTTCTAATCACCAATAAAATGTTTTTTGTTTTTTTTTATTGAAAGGTTCACAGCTAATCCGTGTGTGCTTTTTGTGTTTTTAAAGGTCTTATATGATACAAAACTGACTCTTTTGAGCTTTAAGTCATGTTATAATGTTGTTACCTCATCAAAATCATACCTGGAGTTGTGTTTTATTTAATTCACACATGTTTGAGTAATCCTTTATTATTAGTTTGTCTACAAGCTCTAAAGCTCAAAATGCTCTGTTGTGATGTCATGTAGTGATAGTTAGTTAACAGATACCCTTTACCTTTAGTTCAGTAGAGATAACAAAACACAACTCCAGGTAAATTTGTGATGAGGAAACAACATTATAACATATCAGAAAATAGCTATGGACCCTTTAAACATGTGTGAATGAAACAAAACACAATTTGAGGATTATAATGTAATCTGGACCCCTTAAATGATTAAAATGATTTATTGTTTATGTTCAGGAATTTTTTTATTAGTTTTTGATTAGTTTTTATTAAGACTAACTAAAGTTGAATCAAAAATCAACATCTATTATTATTATTATTATTATTATTATTATTATTATTATTATTATTATTTATTTTTTTATTTAAAATTGTTTTTTTGTTTTTTTTGCCATATCGCCAGGATAACATGAAGTCTATGTAATTATAATAAATATCACAAATGCCACACATCTATACTCTACAAATGTGAGTGCATTAGTGTTATATCATCTCATGTCACTCACATGATACCAGGATTAAGAGCCATTTTTGGATTATTCCTCAACATATTTGGGATTATATTTGGAGGATCACAGGATCAAAGAACATAGACAGAGCAATGAGACACCACATTCCTGGACTGAAAACGACATCTGTGGAAATATATACTCTGATATAAAAAGCTCAAATATTTAACATATAGTTTTAAAGGTACTACTGGTAAAACATGGGGCAGTGTAGAGAGAGCGGGTTTAAGCAAGGAATTTTTATTTTCATTCACTTTTGAGCTGTAGTAGTAGTAGTAGTAAAATTTGTAGTTAAAACAATTAAACAATAAAACATATCAACAGCAAACTTTTACAGTTCCACAACAAAAAATAATTACTACTATATTACTATGACACTGTCTTTCCATCAATGGACTATAAGACCAAATCTGGAGGTTTTATTCTAAACCAGGACTAAATCTAAGCTAAACTCACCCAAAGCCTGGACTAACCCAATGTGGAAAACCATGTCCTTTTCCATGCAATACTGGTAATGCTATGGTTGTGTTGTTGTGTAGAGCCTATATGCAAATAATCTTCCCTAATTTACTTGTTTTCTGTTTGTTCTTTACTAAAGCAAATGCCTAGGAATCACCTGAATTTGGGCAATTGTATCAATGAGGACTATGTATACCTGCAGGTAGAACTGGTTTGCAGTTGGAATTGTCTTCCATGCATAAACTGTGCACACAATAAATAAAGACAGGGGATTATACCACCAGTGTTAGCACAGCCATATTATATATTAGCCTTATTATGCGTGCTCTGCATCTAATCCCTTGTCTGTTGTTTTTTCTTTCTCTGCAGACCTCCCAAGTTTCTCAGACCCTCACATTCCTCTAGTGGCTCGTGAGATTATGCAGCGAATGATCCGCCAGTTCGCTGCCGAATATACCTCAAAAACTACTCAGGACGACCTGCCGCTGCCCAACGGCACCATGAAGGACCAAAGCCTGTCCCCTTCCTCCTCCGCCTCCTCCTCTAGCCCCTCCCCTGTGCCTGGCCCCGCCCTCAGCCCCAACGGCACCACCTCAGACGGGCCACAGGGGGGCACTGCTGCCTCTGCACAGAACCCCGTCCTCAGTAAACTCCTCCTGGACCAGGACACGCCGCTCGACCTGACCGTGAAGAAGAGCCCGGTGGAGCCCCCACCTGGTCAGCAGGGTAAGTGCATGTAAACATGAAAGCCGCGCTATCTGATTTTTTACTTAAATAGATAGCAAAAGAAAACATTTGTCCATTCCTTTTCCCATTGCTCACTTACCTTTCAATCATCCTAATTATTCAGAGATCACTGTGGAGTTTTGCAATGATGGTAAAGCTCACAACAACGAGCATGCTAGCAACTAGCAATGTGCACTTCCTGATTATCAGCGAATAAAATGCTTTATAATTAGATGCAGACAGCGCATATCTTATTTTAACCTCAAGAGCTGATTATACATCTGTACTGGAGCAAGAGAGATTTAGCTCAGATATGATGCTATTGCCCCACCTGTCTAATGTCAAGGACCCTTAAAGTACCATATTTTGAACAGTTAATTTTTCCTTATTTTATTCTTAAAAGTTATATGTGTGATGATTTTCCATTTCCAAAGACAAACATACTAAGGTTTATTAGTAAGGACTATAGATGCATGATTTTGGAAAAGAAATCAAGAATTGCAGTTGTTAAATTTGTACTATACGTTAAAAAAGTAAGAATCTCTTCAGAGAGCACATTGTAAATAACTCCAGCAGCATTAACATTTGAGAGAAGACTGAAATATGATTTGATAAATTAATGCAAGACTCACAAGCATTTGAGAACATGTTTGTAAACTATTTATTTTCTGTTTAAGGTCAGGATCATTTGTTCTTTGCAGAGAACTAAATAATTGCATTGCTTTATGATTTTTTTTATTGCGCCTCCTAAATTGCAATCTCAATTTAAAATACAAAGCTTAAACCCCCCTGCATAAGCCCAAACCGGAATACTGGCCGCTGACCACTTCTAACCACTCCTGCTTTGCTTTTCAAAAGCATTTGCATCTGAAAACCTAGAAAGCTATTTCTGTCTATCATTTTTCCTGCAGTCCAATCATGGCTGTTTATCTGCAGAGGAAGACTTCTCTTATCAAACATATCAGTAGGGTGAACTTCCTAACTTTCCTCTCCTCAGTCTTTATAACTTTCCTCACACTGATATTTGACCCAACAACAAGATGTGGGAGGGTAGAGAGAGTGCATTTATATGAATATAGGTGACAGGGTAAAAAACAAATAAATAAGTAATAGGCATATTAGTTATACATTACAAATACAGATGGTGCATTGTTTTTCTGTTTTCCAAACCTGAAGTTACCATCACTTAAAGCCCACAGTGTAACGTTTTAGCCAAAAAATATAAATATTAAAACTAAAGTAAAAACATTTTTGGAGATGTATATTGCTCTGAAAACCATCCTTACTCTGAGTGGGCTTGCATCCCCACAAACCTGACTCTTATTTCACCTGAAGGAGGACCACCTTCTGCTTTTTTCCAGGGATGTTTTCCTTTGGTTAAAATATTTCCCAGTATAGCAAAAATAATATCTATCGCCATGGAGAATATTCATGATTGGTTTTAACTTTCATTCATGATTGGTTTTAACTTTAACTTGGTTTTAACTTGAAATATCTCCGTCTCCTTTAATCACCATTGAACGGCGACGGGTGGGATTTTGATGGGCAGATTTGTGACCCTGTGACTAACACCGGCTTTTCTGAATCTCCTTACGCTAAGCCTTCTCAATTTTCACAAAAAAGATTTGGCCTTTACATTTGATCATATTCTTTATCTTGGCTTGTTCACTGTCTTCTGCATGGGAACATTACAAACTGAACTAGACATGACCTGCTCAAAACCAATAATCCCTCCCCTGAGCTGTTCTATCTAATGTTTTTAATGTGTTTTTAAATATATATATATAGCTTATAGTCTTGCATAGCCTTTCAAATATGGTATTTTTGTGCATTATTAAAATCCTAGACTACATTCATGGATATAATTATTTTCAAGTCAGCTAAAACAGAATTAATAACTATAAATAACATGGTGAATTATAAGGATTTAAATTTAAATATGAACAACTGAAGGGAGAGTATGATATATTGCTTTTAGTGGAGCAAAAAGTGAAAAGGAGGAGAGGCTGAGGAGGCTGTGGTTTCTGTCGCCGCGGTGAAGATGTGGCAGAGGTAGGTTCAAGCTAAAAAAAGCGGGATGAGGAATGAGAGGCTTGAGAAGTAATTGAGAGGTAGCAGGTTTTGATTGGCTGACAGAAGGTTAGTAAGTTAGTTTTGTAAAGTTACTGATGCAAACATGTTGACTAACCAAAATCATTTTCCTAACCTCAACTCTAACCCTTTTCCTAACCTAAATTATAACTTCATTAAACTTCACTTTGAGTTACCAAAGCTTACCATTCCACCGGAGCTTAGTATCTAGCATTAAACTGAATTCATAGGGATTTTAAAGTAAAAGTGAGTGAAGGAAGATACATGATAGATTTTTTACAGGAAAATAGTTTAACTCCAGTGTTGAGGGAGAGAATGGAGAGGCTGAGGAGGTTGATGTTTCTACTGCTGCACTGAAGAATGGGCAAAGAAGGTTCTATCTTAAATGACAGGAAGGAGAGGTGGCTTGACAGACAGGTGACAGAATATATGAACAAGAAAATATAGTCTTCATGCCTGCATTTGCATAACATTAAAATTATTTTTTCCCTGGGACTCTTCATCACATCGTGAGACAGGACTTTTTTTTTTTTTTTTTTGTTTAGTTACCTAGCTGGAGGGACTAGCCTTTCTGCACATAAAACTACGCAGTTAAAATATATATATCCAAAGATGGGAAGAACATTCAGGGTCCTATCTTGTAATTCTGCTCTGTCCTCTAGGGAGAGTGAGACCAAGACAGCAGTTAGGCACAGGCACGAAAGAAAACTTTGTTCATTCATTGGCTTATAATAAATATTTGGGTGGTAATCCAATTTATATATAATTTACGCAAAACTGATTGCGTAAATTGATTGAATGGTTAAAAGAGATATATTTTGTATTTTTTATGCGTGCCTCATGTGCTCTAAAACCCTGATTGGCTAATCCACTTGTCAGTCATGTCCATCTGAATTCACTGAGATTCATTGGTGGCCAGACTCACAGTATTATTGTACTGAAGTATTTGTTCTGGATCCCAGGTAACCTTTTCCTACCAAATGAATTTCATATACCATAAAGATAACATTATTTTTTCCAATTAAATTACAAATGTGTCCCTTTACTTGCTACATGTTGACACCAGAGATAATACCAAATTTGACTAATGGCATCAGACTTTATATTTAAAAAACAGCAGTGCAGGGAAAGCCAAAGGTTGAGAGGCTAACTATCCTCCATATGTTTTTTACACATGTTTTGGACTCATTAAAATTTATTCCACCTTTCGCTGCATAAATCTCCATAGAGAACGGCGTGAGCTTTTGATAGCGCGAAAAGGGAGTTTCCGATCTGGACACATTACATTAAACCTAGCTTAAAGACGCAGAGATACTAATTAGCTCCTTCATTAGCTTTGGCCCAGACCTCGTTAGCCAGCACTCGCTACATTGGGACATTTTTATCATAGTCATTAAAAACATTCTGCGACTCAGTGGATTTTGATCAAACGTGAAGATTGTTGAGAGAAAATCATTTTATCATCAAATGGCATTTTGTAACCAACTGTGATGGATAGAAAACCACATTCTCAAACACAAGGAGAGGCCACTACACAAGTGCTAGTAATGACAAGAAAGTAGTTGAGCAGGCATAACTGAAGCAGCTTAATAAAAGTAGTAGTTAGGGATGGACAATATATTGGTTGTAATATCGGTATCGTGATATCGTGGTACTTTTGTATATATTGTCTTGTCTGAAAATTCCCAGGTATTTGGCGCTGATATTTTTCCTAAGCTGCCCCTCCTATTATTACATTGCTGGTTTTTAAAGTAGTGAAATGACTTGAACTTGCTAATGCTGTCTACCACAACATTACACACACACACATAGATAGCTGCCATAAGTTACCTTGCAATTTTCGAAGATAATTTTTAGGTTTGTTTGTTTTTACATCAAATGGAAGACCAGCGTGTCCTTCCACAGAAAGGCCATTTGTTTGAGTACTATCCCTGCACTGTTTTTGTAGCTTTTATTGCTGTGATCTTTGCCCTTATTTGAAACACGTGACGCTTGAATGCACATGGAACCGCCTCCGGATTTGTTCTGTCAGTGTTAAGCAGTTTTTTTTTCCTCCATTTTATCATCACCTCGTGTTTGCTTTTGGTCCGATTAAACAACAAAAAGCCTTAAAGATTAGTGAGCCCTCAGTCAGTATATAGGACCGCAGCTTTGGTAAGAGGGTCGAAAGGTCAACTGCACTTTAGGGATTACACCAGTAAAACACATACTACGCCATTAATTTAAATACTTCGTACATTTGCGCACTCGCTGGACTTTAGGGTAGATAGTGCTCTAAAAAGCTCTGAAAATCTGTATATTCTCAATTTCACTGTAAACAAGGATGTTATGTGGTCATTAAGACTTTATACAGACATTAGGAATTATAATGCTAAAGCAGGAAAATAGTTCAGTTTAAGCCTATGGGAAAAAATAATTTAGAGCAAGAGAGTAAATGATTAAGAGTAAATACTACTATGACTACAGCTGTGGCTAGTGATATGATTAAATATATGCCTTTAAATATAAGTAAATATATCTCTACTTATGAAATGAAGTATAATTTGGAAAGTTCAATGCTTTGACACTCCAATGGAAATTCAATGCGTAATGTGTTGTAAATCATGTATATTACCAAACATAAAAATATACTAGCAAGTGAGAAATTGAAACCTTTTACAGAATCAGGTTCATTTGTTTTTCTTTTCTTCAAAGACACGTCACAGCAACATCATGTCTCTCTACTGATGATGACCACAGATACATGTAGTTGAAACATGTCACGGAAAACAAACAAACTGGTCTGTTAGATGAAAGTAAAAAGTAATTTGAAGAAAATGACACTGACACAATGATAACGTTTGCACACCAAATATCTGAATTTGAATGAATGTGAATGAATGTGTCTCCTGATGTTTCAGATGATCAGATTTGTGATGTACTGTACATGTAAACACACCAATAATCTCATCTAATTCAGTTTACGATTACTGATTCTGTTTGTATTTGTTTTTTTTTCTGGTCAAATAATTGTATCCATGCCAAACACTAATCATTTGATATTGGAGGCGTCATTCACAGCACTGTTATACCGTACCATGTCTTTCTATAAGTCTGACATGTTGTTTTGTGTCTGTTCATTCAGATGGCGTCCTGGATCTCTCCACTAAGAAGACCCAGAGCACAGGGAGCAGTCGGCCCTACTCTGGGGTCAGCCCTGCCCCTGTGCCTGTGCTCAAGAGGTAAGAATTACACATACAACATGATTTACATTGTACCAGGTATCTGCTTAAATATATACTAAGAAAGTGACTCCGGTTGCAGTCAATTAGAGTCGCATTTGAATGGCCATGATGTACAAGTAAAAGAGGGCTGTTTCAATATTAAAGTTATGATTTCAATACTCAGGGAAAGGCTGCATACTACATACTTCACAATGGCAGTTTCTTGTGATACATTATAATTAAATTTTCAACACAAAATAATAGTAGTTTCCTTAATATTATAGATTGCTCTCTGATAAAGGTCAAGATCAAAATTCTAAAATGATTCAGGAAAGGTCAGATTTTATCGAATTTTCATTATTGTACTTGTTCAAATACGTATCTAGTTATCTGGGTGTCCAACTCATACATGCTGTTGTTGTGTCCTTGGGCAATACACCTTACCCACCTTGTCTGAAAGTGGGTGGGTGAGTGGTTGGTGGTGTTTGGAGATGCTATGGCACAGATTGGTATCCATGGTTTTATAAAACTAAATTTAGATAAATTAATGAATGTTTATTAAAAGTGCTCTATGTAACTAGTTCTAATGTGTAACTTGCCTCTATGGAGATGTTTTTGCTTTGTCTCGAATGTTCCACTGTATGACAGTATTATCTATCTCAATGGAAACAGATGACACTCCAAGTTATAGTTATAGGTCAGATCTGTGGAGAGGCGACCCCACTCGATGTAAGAATGCCTGTAATTGAATACACGCAAGAAAGATCTAGTTAAATACCAAACTGTGGAACAATTTCAGGCAAAGCAATACAATTTAAACTAAATGAAGCCCACCAGAAAAGTTACATAGTGTACTTTTAAATGTTCCATAATGAATGAATTGGAGAGTGAATTGTTGTCTATCCAGGCTCTGTATTTGCTGGTACAGACCCCTGCAATCTGAATATAATTTTACTTTTACCATCACACCCATATATGTCTTATATAATATTTTAAAGATATATAAAAATCAAACATATATTGAAGACTCCGCAGCTTCTATCAATATTATATTGGCTCTGTTTCCAGTGGGATTCAAAGATCTAAAATAGCTTTGGTTTCTAAGGGAAAAAGTACTGAAAAACCAATAGTTATGTCATACACTTCACCTCCTCAAATCCTCTCTTGCATGCATCTTTTCCTCCTTCCTTCCTTGTCTCGTCTCCTTATTGATGCGTCCTTGCAGAATTCAGCGCAGTTTGATTGACTGAGTAGCAGGAGGTCATTCGCCGTATTTTTATTTATTTTTTATTTTGGTGCATGTTTTACTAAGACGTTGCAGTAAATTCGATCGCCTGGCTCTGTCCTGAAGCTACAGTGACTCCTCCCACCTTAGCTCTCAAACGAATAACTTGCGAGATCAATACACAGATATACCCCGGGTCTATTGGCTGCGGCTAGAGCAGTACATTCAGTATTCAAGACAGAACATCAATAAAACCTGGTAATATTTACAAGTTTGATTAAATGGTAAAGTAAAAATAACTGCTCTTTTTATTCAGGTAGTGGGCTCAGTGTAAGACATGTTGAAGTTGAAAAATGCCTATAGATTTTACCTTAAATAAAAATGACCTTTTTCCTATATAGGGCTAAAAAAATATATATTTTTTTTATTTCATCTGCAAAGGCCCAACAATAGAGATAATAACCAAGATATGAATATTGTATTTTTTAACAGCAAAGTCTACCATAGCATTACTAGCTATACAACTCTCTTCTAAACTACAGAACAGTACTGTTTCAGTCAATGTATTAATTTTGATTCAATGCAAATAATTTAGATTTTAACACATCTACATCTACTTACATAGATATAAAGGCTCATTTTTATTTAAATGCTTTTTGTCCCATCATTATATGTAGAATAAATAACATATAAAAAGTCAAAGTATCAATATCGGAATTGAAAAAGCTGGACTGGTGAATCTAATTGTGTTTTTATAACATTATACAAACCTATTGATAGCTTTCTATAATTTGATAATGTGATACTCCCAGATGAGGGACAAGAATCAGTTCTCCTAATCACATTACTTTCAACAAATACCCACTAATGTTGAATCTGATCATTTATTTTACAACAAAAATCTCTAAATAAACAATAATTTTAAAAATTATTAAAAATAATTTACCATTACTAAAACACCAGACATAATGTTGATGTCTTCTGAAACCAAAGCCAAAAGCCTTTTCGAATCCATCTGCAGTGAATTCAGTCCAATCCTCTGGCTGTGTTACTTGAGTGTCTTGTATCGATGAAGCTGCAGTATCCGGATCAGTTATCGACGACATGTTCCCTCCTCCAGTCATGTTGGAATCTTTAGACCTGAGCTTGCGTCAGAGGGACCAAAAACCAGCACTAATCATACCTGATATATATAAACTATAACCACAAGTGATGGTAACAATATTTGGTTAGTTGATATTCATTATTATACAGGTCACAAATGAAAGAATATTCAAAACGTTATTATTTGTTAGGGATTGGGTCCACAAACTCCACAGGCCCCAATGATCGAAACTGAATGGAATCGCCAGTGACTTAAAGATTCCCACCCCTACTATTTATACTGACAGAGAACACATTGATCTATGTTCCAGTTCATGTGGATAGGCCAAGTATTTACACAGATAAACCATATACCAGGCCATCAAATCTGCCATCTGACAATGACTATTTTAGAAGCTATTAAAGTTATTTTAGTGTATTTATAGTCCAAAACTAAACTAAGTATACTTATTGATTAACTTTAACTTTAGTTTAGTTTATTCTTTATTTACAAATTCATTAATCCTACAAAAGAAAACATGACCTGTACCAGATTTAGCTATTGCTACTTTCCATCTGCAGTCGCACATATACTAAAATTACACATTACAACTCTACTTATCATCATCTGAACTGTTTCCATGGAGATATTATTGCTTTGTCTGGTTCCACAGTATGACATTAGACTGTTTTTATGTTTTTACTGCTTAAAAATACTGAAAAAACATTTTATATTTGCTGTGTGCAGACTTGCCTCTCCACAAACCTGACTTGTAACTTAGCCTGATGGCATCACCTGCTTTTCTTACCTTAAATAGAAAATTTGAATATTGTCCTATTTATGCAACTTGTTTTTTCAGGATTGATACTTGTTTTAGTATCAGTTTTGGATTTTTAACCATAGTTTGCCTTGTTTGATCAAGAGAGACTCTAACACTCTGTTTCACTTGATTGCTAGCAGATTTCAGGAGTTTTTGGTGTATTTATGGGTTTCAGCTTCCCATTTAGACACTATTTTATACTTTTTCACCATTCGAAACATATATACTGTGATCATTTTAAATTGTCAATTGCGAAGCCAACAGTGCTAATTTGACATCACTCTAAAACTAACACATAAGAGAAGCAGAGTGAAAAGTAATATTTAAACACATATGAATTCTGCATGTTGGAATTATCTTTATTTATTCAGTCTCTTGATCATAAGGGTGTGATATTAACTTGTTGAGCTGCTGCTGTGGTGTCAGTAAAAGTCCTTGTATCGCCCAGATCCTGCATCTGTTTGGGGACTCCTCCTCTCCTCCCCCCTCCCTCAGTGCTTAATATTGTATGAGTGGATCATTAGTGACGCCCAGGGCCTCACAGACCCTCAGGCAGAGGCCCCAGCCCGTCCTCAGGGGCCCTAAGTCAGCCGCTGAATTCTCAATATAGCCCCGAGTGTTTGTGGAGGTGAAATGCAGGTAAAAAACTCAAATTCCCACAAAGCATGGCAGAACAATAGATTCAGCCAGGCATGTTCTTTGTTTATTGGTGGTTTTCAGATCCTAAATTGTGACGACGTCTAGAGACAGTTTTTCCATCCATGAAATATCTAAAAGTAAACGTGCAAATGTTGAACCTGATCAATTCTATCAGTGTCTTCTCTAGAACAAAAATATAGAATGTTGTGGTCATCTGATACACAGCAATTTGTGGAAGACGTTAAGTTTTGTACTATAGAACTGCCTTTACTGCCTTTCTCTGTCCACCCCCCATTGCTAACTCTCCGTCTCCCTGTCTGCAGTGTCCCTAACATAACCTAGCATAGCTGTCTCCGTTAGCCTAGCTCTGCTCTCGTTAACCCTGTATTGTTTTCGCCTAGTGCCCGACCGCCCACTGGGATAATCTGTCTCAGAGCCCCCACGGCGGACTCCCCACCTCGGATAAGCCCCCCCAGCCTCTTCCCCTCCCCTCCGCTGTCATGTGCTGAGTTGACAAGCAATTTTTTTTTCCCCTTTTTGTGCACATTAGTGTTGTCACGGTACTAACATATACCAATTCTGATACCACGATGATAATAAAAATCCTATTTCTTTAGACAATAGAATGTGATTTTCAACATCAAATTGTACGTTTTTATATTATTATGTGGCAATCTGATAGTATCTGTGTAATCCTCAGTCGTCCACGTAGGTTCCATAGTGGTCCATGGGCGTATTCTAGTCTATGTGGTACAGCTCAAGATCATTCTAAAGCTATTCAGGAAAGGTTAATCTCTGTCCTGTGAATATGACTTTCTTAGTATCTATACCTGCTCAAGTGAGTATCTAGTTTCAATCCTCTGCTTTTTATGTCTTGAGGATGGAATAGTTTCAAGATACCTCAAATTTAGTCTCAAGAAAGCAAAAGGATTAGATTGTCTGCTTGGTTTTATGGATGTGGTATTAAGAAGAATGATGAGATTGGTGACGTAAATACAATTGTTGGGCATTTTATCTATTTGAAAACCAAAAGCAATGTCTTTGTAACACGCATGGAGATAAAGGTGTCTACGTCTTTTCAGAACAACTTGCTAAGAATTGGCTTACTGGATAAAATCTGGGGAAAAAATTCTATGAGATCTTCTTGATTTTGTTTGTTAGAAAGTATTTTTTTGGCAAAGACCAGATATGGCTCAGTTTAAATTAGAATTTGTCTAAACGGAGCAATTGAGAAAGGAGCTACAAAGTCTGGGTTTGTATAGAGTGTACATAAAAAGTATGCAGTATTCACGTGACGAAAGTGGAATTTTGTATCTATCAAGAAATTCACTGTAACTGTAAAGGAGCCCATCACTTGAAAAAAATGCCATTCCTGGACAAATTTTCAAAGACAAGCAATTTTCTATTATTAAAGTGAGCACTCTCTAAAAGCTTCAGTTGCTATAGTTACTGGTGAGGACTATAGGCTCTGTGAAGTGTATAAGCTCGGTATGTTCTCAGGTGGTTACTGTGTCCAATTCAATTTCATTTGTACAGGTCTCGAATGAAAACACCAAAATGAATATGCCGTCTGTTAAATAATAAATAACATTCAGGGTTGTTGCTACAATTAACTAAATCAAATAATTGAAACCAACCAATTGTTGAATAAAATGTCATCTAAGTCTGTAGGTGGTTTTCAGATTTTGTGATGTGGTGTTACACAATTTTGTATTGATCATGTTCTCTTTCATTAAAAAAATATGTAAAACCTAATCATTTCTAACAATGTTTTATCCCACAACATGCCATGATACAATAAAAATCTGCTTTGTTACGTTCATTTTGGCAAATTTTTTAGCTAAACTATGAGCTATAAACAGACTTGAATATGCCATGTGCTTAGAGATAGTGATCAACCAAAGAAAGCACATTTCAATACTTTACGAAGATGTGAGTCTGGCCACTGGTGAAACTCCATGTTTTCAAATGGATGTGATATTTGGGTTAGCCAATCAGGAACACACATAGTCTGTCCACATCAAAACAAATATGGCTGCTTACAAGGAAAAATAGGGGTATTTTCTGAGCATTCAAGCTTCAAACGTAGCACAAAGCAGGATTATTCAAACATGCAAAAAATGAAACAAAGAAAGGGTTACCAGCCTTTAAAAAACAAGCAGATTTAATGACATTCATAGGAAACAAGCAAATGGATAGCTGTCTATAACTGGAACATCTGTCATTGAATAAATGCAAGATAGACACTTTTAATGGCTTTCTGCTGAACATTGTAAGACAAACAATCAGCCGAAGAGTTACACACATACATCTATAAAAGAAGTACTGTTTCCATCACATTGCAATAATCACATAATGAACAGATTTCTGGTGTGGATGTAAACATGCATTCAATCCTCTAATGCACAATATGGGATTATTCACAAAACAAAATACAGCACTGAGTAAGCGAATGTGTAAAATGAATAAAAGCTCATAAAAGTTTAATTTGCATAACATGGCTCTTCTAACACATGCGTCTATGACAGGTTTAAACATAAAACTGTTTCTGTTGCCTCCATGTCTCCGTCCTTCAGCTGCGGCTCTGAGCTGCTCTAGGTGAATTATTGATCACCTCTGTTCACTGTTTACCTCAGGACTCACGCTGGCCTCATCAGACAAATGAACTATTCACGAAGTGCAGATGTTTCAACAAAGATGTCTGCTGGAATGGTTTTATTCTAATCTTTCCTGTAAACCACACTAATTATTGTTTTGTTGTCATTTAATTTTAATGTTCAGCTGCAATCCTAAATGGTGTCTTTTCCCGAATACATGGATGACAGTATGAGTATTAGTGCAGCAAGATTAATCAGAATTGAAATCGCAGTTGCTGTTTCCAATTTGCAAATGGTACCATAATTCTGCATAAAAAAATGCTAATCCTGTAGTGTAAATAAAAACATGTCCTGAAAAGGGATTCTTGTAAATGGTTGTATTTTTGGTAGCTGAAATCACAACGAACCCGTGGGTCAGAACCAATGTTTAATGATGTTTTATGTCAAAAGCGGGATTCGAACCACCAACCTTCAGATTAGTGACCAGGCACTCTTCCAACTGAGTTACTGTTGTTATATTAGTTTGTTTTCAAATCTCCTGGAGGCATTTAAATTATGAACTACAGTGATATTTTGTCAAACAGAGTAGTGTTAAAACATAGTTAAAATGTCTTAACATGTATTAGGTTCTAGTATCATATTAATGTGACATATTTTCATTTTAATCAGCTCATCATAACATTTATTCTCAATATTCAGTGTATTATTATCAAGTACTGTCACTATTTTAAAATGCTGCCCACCTCTAATGAATTCATTTAATTTCTATAAAAGTCTTTATTTTAAACCCTTTGCTCAAGATTAAACAGTTAAAAAAGTTATTTGTTACTGAAATTGATTTAGCTTCCTGACACATCAGACCTTAGGAAGACATTTTTTTAAATATACTGTATGTTTTGTCAAGCAGTGCCTTGGCAATCTCCGAACTGCTACATTTTTATTACAATGCAGAACAATAAGAACAAACATGAACATTGGTGATTTACAAATGATCAAAGCTAATTCGGTTGCCTAGATACCAAGGTTTCTCTAGATTGTATAACATATAATGCAAAAGAAAGACTAACCAGTAAAGTACTAACCAGTAAATGAATACAGCATGTGACCTATATGAACAGAGTTGGTTGTAATTTGTGTTTCTGTTCAGATGTTGGCATATAGTGTTGGAATATAATTAAAATAAGAATAAGTACATTTGATCGTATCTGGGAGAAGGAAAGGCAAGTTTCTTTATAGAGCACAATTTGCACTCAAAATATTTCAAATTGTACAAATTGTACAAAATTCTACAGAAAAAAGAAGGTTGCATTAATATCAGAATACAAACAAACAAAACGTGAATAATCATTCTAAAATGACGAGTACAGTGACATTTACATTTGATTAATTATAATCTATTGGAGACAGCACTGTCATTTTAAAGTAAGGCCAGACAAGTTTATTTTTATAGCACAATTTGTGCTAAAAGTGATCCAAAGTGCTTCAAGAAATCCATTAAAATCACAGTGCAAACAAATAAGAACATAAATAATCATAATAAAATCAACTAAATAAAATGAATATGCACAGCTAAACAGAGCCGTTTTGAGCCTGGATTTAAACATGTCAAAGTACAGGCCTGTCTCACGTCTTCAAGAAGATTGTTCCAGGTTTTAGCTGCATAAATTCCTCGTGTTTAGTCTTGACTCTGGGACCAGCAGGAGGCCGGTCCCTGAGATCCTCAGAGTGTGAGATGGTTCATGTGGCACTAACATTAGATTCGTTTCATTAAAGACTTGACTTGACAGGAGACAACATTACATGCTAATCCTGAATTGCGTCAATCTCAAGATCAGCAAAAGATAAAACATAAGACAAAAGCTAGCATTCTACATAGGGATATACAAAAACAATAAAATGCAAGAATACAAGAAAAATGTCATGTCAGGGAAAGTATTAGGCCGGTGCTAGGCCATGGAGCGACTTGTACACAAGCAGAGTACACAAGTTCAACAAATGAATGAAATAGACAAGCCAATGATTTCAATTCACTTTTTAAATTTTTGTAGAGCCTTCTACCACTACAGCAGTCGCCTCACAGAGCGTCACAAGATTGTTGATTTAATGAAAATAGTAAAAAAAATAATAATAATCTAATAACCAGCATTAATAACATTCACAGGAAACAAGCAAATTGATAACTGTCTATGACACCTGTAATTGATGCAAGATAGGCACGTTTAATGACTGAACATTCTAAGCCAAACAATAACAAGCAGGTGGTGAACCCTTCACCAGACAAGTTATGCATC
Organism: Periophthalmus magnuspinnatus; assembly: GCF_009829125.3. NCBI lineage: Eukaryota > Metazoa > Chordata > Actinopteri > Gobiiformes > Gobiidae > Periophthalmus > Periophthalmus magnuspinnatus. Next base: position 18,839,878 of record NC_047126.1, read on the forward strand.
TTTAAAGCCACAGTATGTACAAAAACATGTGACTAAAATAAAAGCATGATTTGTCAATTTAGTTGTGTTTATTGCATTGGAAAACTCCTTTTTTTACATGGAAATGTTGTTCCTTTGGCTATAATATTCCGCAGTATGGCATAAGACATATTTATCTCCTTGGAGAATGTTCCAAATTATGGTTTCAACTTTCTATTTCCATAGAAAGAAGGCTACATATTGTACCTTTAAAAAGAAGTATAAAATATTTTAAGTACTAAAACAAACCAGATTAATTATTATTGGTATAAACATTAAGACTGCAGACCAAAAGCCATATTGTTGCAAACTAATCTTTTCTTGTTTTTTTTTTTTGTTTTTTTAGTCGCTCTCTGAAAGTGGAGGATGTGGAGGAGGAGGACGGGCTGTTGCCACGGAGCCTTCACGACCCCTTCGCCCCCAACAACAACACCAACAACCACCACCACTCGTTCAAACCTCCGCCTCTCGCCCGCTCGCTGCGCATCAGAGAAGAGCTCCTCAATCAAAAGCACTGCCTCCTCAACCAGCCCTCTGCCCTCTCCCTCTCCAACCTTGAGTCTGCAGCGCTGCTCAATCACTCCAACCAACCCTCATCTCTTCTGGGTGCTAAGGGCTCCTATTGGGGGAGCAAGGCCCATCTGGAGAGTCTGATGAAATTGAAGCAAGCGAGCAGCATTCTGAGTCTCAGCGATCTTAAGGATTTGCCAAGCTTTTTGGAAAACCACCACCATCACCAACAGAATCAAAATCACCACCATCACCACCAGGGGGCGTACTACAAGAGCGCCCTCCACTCGCACCACCACAATCAGCTGTCCAAAAGCCATCACGGAGAAAGTAAGCGCGAGCAAGGCCACTCCCCTCCAGTTGATTTGAAGATTCCCCAAGTTCGTGGTATGGATCTGTCCTGGGATTCGCACGCTTCGGAGCTGTACGGATACGGGTCGCTGGGGGTTGGAGGAGCAGGGGGTCACGGAGATAACAGCCTAAGCCGAAAGCTGCGAGCCATCTTACCCAAGCAGAATCGCCGAAGCCTGGGGAGTCTCCTGGATGGGGCGGCCGACTATTGGACCGCTGATTTGGATCACAACGCATCCGGTCCTGCCTACTCGACATCCGACGTGGAAGGGGACCCCAATTCGAAACAACCCCGGAAGAAGCGCGGAAGGTATCGCCAGTACAATAGCGAAATCCTAGAGGAAGCGATCGCGGTGGTTATGAGTGGCAAAATGAGCGTATCCAAGGCCCAAAATATGTACGGGATCCCACATAGTACCCTAGAGTACAAGGTGAAAGAGCGCATGGGAACACTCAAGAACCCCCCAAAGAAGAAGCTGAAGCTGATGATGAAGATGGAGGGGGGAGGAGATGGCTTTGCGAATCCCGAATCGGAGAACACGCCGCTGGCTACACCTCGTGAGGAAGTCCCCCCATCTATGGCCTCTGTGGAGCTCAAGGACAATGTCAAGATGGAGATGGAAGACAATTTCAAACCAATCGACTAAAAAAATGACTTAAACACATGTAAACCTCAGTCAGAATAATTTTAAATGGATGGGGCTTTATTTGTGCCAATTTCCTTTGCAGTATCTGGGTGAGCACAAATGCAGGGATTATAAAAGAGAGGAGGATGTTTCAAATCTAACCCATTGGAGACTAATCGGATGGTTTTTAACTGTGGTGAAGAAACACTTTGAGCGTTTGTTGGGCTTTCATTTGAATGGGCTTAACAAATGCAGCTAAAGACATGAGTTACATGACAATTATGAGAATCTTTACGCATGCTGATAATCCCCCTTGCCCAAAAACTGACCCCTTCTTAACAAACTTGATACACTTGAACCGATGCTGCTTATTAGATGCAGTTTGGGCTTTGGACCAATCCAATTTAGGGGGGGAATTTGGGATTATAACTCTCTCCTTAAAAAAAACTCCTCTAAGCACCCCTAAATCTTTCGTACTCTTTCTGCTGGGAAACTAGCAGACAATTGGTAAGTGAACCATCTCCTGTATTTCTCACCGGGGTTGTGAATGAAAAAACCCATCTTCTATTACCAGGTAGCCATGATGCTTTAATTGCAAAGCTTTTTTTTTTTTCCTCCTTAAAGATATTCTGCTAATCTTTGTGTGGACGAAAGCAACATTGACCCGTCCTTTTTGAATGAGAAACGTCACACATTCAGGGATGCATGTATGTGAGTTTCGTATAGATACTACTGACTACTACTTGTTTTTCTCTACGACTATTTTCCTTCTTGATCTTCTCAGTTTTTGGATTTGTTTTGCTTTCTTTTGCACTACACTTTGGGTCTCACAGACCAGGTTACCTCGGCATCGTTGCCCTATTGCATCATGCACTTATATTGGTCTGTCTCCGAAACCCTAGTCACTACACTGCAATGGGTTTGGGGTGCACACTTCCTCCTAGTTTGCCGATTCGTACTTAGACGCTCTTTTTGCCAAGGGATCATTTGGGGAGCAGTCCAACTACGCATCGGCATTGTTCAGAGGGTCACCCACTATTCTCTTTTTCATATTTTATTCACGTAAGCCATATTTTTACAGTATGTCATCAAAATTAAAGCTATCAAAATGGCCACTTACATCCGAATACAGACTTTGTATATATGCATTTTCAATTACCTTACCCACAGTTATTACTGTTGGTTCTTCCATAATCATTGAACCTAGTTATTGTGGAGTATCACATATTCAAAATTTTAACTTAAGCAAATTCTGCTTGTATCTACATTAGTTCAACAAAAATAATTGTAAATCACTGTATATTTAAAAGTAACAATGCTATTTTGTTGCCTTTTATCCTTTTTTAGGCTGTATATTTGCTTGCTCAATACATAGACAAAAATTACCAAAATTAAATAGTCAAATCAAGTCATCAAAATCTTATAATACCCCCATGACATTTAACACCACTCAAATGCTCTTCATGTCATAAAGAAAAGTGCAAAGACAGCATAGTGGGTGACCTTTTAAGGTGGAATGCTACCTCAGACCTCCATATTGGTCTCACGGCTGATCCTCGAATGCGGAGCCGCCTTTAGTTCACTGCGTGGGATGTATTCAAGCCTTCTGGGATCAGACTGTGAAACTCTGCTGCTATCAGTACATTAGGTCCTAGCTTAGCTTCAGCTAGCCCTAAAACTAATGAGATGCTTATCTTTAGCTAACAACAACACACTGCAGATGATAATTTGTTTTTTCTTTTTCTAATCAAACTAAGGTGGTTTATAACTCCTCTTCCTCAAAGACAGTTGTTCAGGCAGTTTACAACAATATGTGCATTTGAAGCAAGCCGATTTCCCAAAATGTATATTAATCCACGTGGCATTTCCAGTTATTCAAAATGCCATGTACAATTTTATGAAAAAAACAAAACAATTCTTATACTTAATCGTGATGCCAGAAATGTAACGAATACAAGATTGGGTATAATTATAGAGATTTCTATATATATAAAAAAAAAAATGACAAAGAAAAACTTTTCAACTAAATAGTGTAGTCTACGAAATTATTATTATTTACACCTATGGAGTCTAATTATGTAGGCAATGCAAGGTCCACATTACAGGAAAAGCCACTTGGTTTAAATGTTTTGAGGGATTGGGTTGTGAACAGTTTGGGTACAGATTGGGGAGGTGGGTGACGCGTGGGAGGGAGGGCTAATTAAAGGTGGGGGATAGTAGGGTTAATATATTATGAATTATTATAATGACTGAAGGCGTACAAGCCAAGTTTTCTCCTCTCTTAAACTCAGGGTCAAAACTGAGACACTGGCTGACACAGGATATAACAAACAAACAAAGCTGTGGCTAATGCTAAAACTGCAGCGCTAAATACACAAACTACTGAAAAGTCTACACAATTCAAAATAATGACACTAAACAGTAACAATAGCACTTTGCAGAAGAGTTTGGGGTTGTACAGATAGTGTAGCGCTGTGTGAAAACGAAACAAAGCTTTAGTGGACTTTCAAAGAACTGCGGATCGACTCAAACTTCCTCTTGATTTGGGACAGAAACACGTGGGCGAGTCTTGGTCTGGTCTCGCTGTCTTCCCTCCGTCGGCTCAGAGGAGAGCTTTAGTTTGTGGTCGTAATGTTGCTCTTCGTTCAAACACTGCCTGGTGCTCACCCAGTCTGTGAGATATGTACCTCTGTAGAAATGACCATGAATCACTCCTATTCAAATGTATTGTACATTTTTATTTATTTGATTTTCTTTTCTTTTTTTTCTTTTTTAAATGGCATGCACCACTTAATTGTTGGCTGAATTGGGCTTGATCCAAGTGACTGTAATCCTCTTATGACTAATCTGAAAGTTTGAATAATCACTAATGTTACCATACAATCCTCTGTGGGTCCCATTGGTTCAATTGGCCAAATGCTTTCCCAATGGGAACTGAAGAAAGAGCCAAAGTCCAAAACAATGGCGTCTTAAGCATGAAATGCGTCCAACACTTGTTAATGCTGAGCATTGAAGTGTCTAAAGAGAGGAGTTGGACCCAGCGACGGACAATGATCTGATAGTGAAAACAGGATCATGCAGCACTTCCAAACAGCCAACTTTAGCTGCTAATAATGATCTAATCTTAGCCCTAATATTGAATAATCATAAGATGAAACTAAAGCATGAATTGATGCTTTTAAAAATAAATACTAATTGGCACTTAATGCACACGACTAAACAGCACTTAGCTGGTCACCCCTAAGAGGGATTGGACCAGGCCAAACACTTTTCTGTCTTTGTTTTCTGAACTAAATTATCTTTTTTTTATTTTTTTTTTCAATACAACTTCCCCTTCAGCCAGGTGTGCGCGGTGCATGCCATTTCCATTTGATTTGACGTTGATTGTTTGTGGTTAACGCTCCCCCTGTCCAAAGTCCTCCTTCTGCTAACAGCAACCATGCTAACCTCATGATATCACAGCACATGCTTTTAACACTGTTCTGAATGTATCTCTCACTGATCACTATTTTCAGATTGTTCTTTTGGACATTTTTTATCTGAAGCCTTCAGTACTTGTATGTCTCAGGATGGGCTGCAATATTAGTCAGTCAGAAAACAGTGCATATTATCTACCTGTACTAGATTTATAACACATATACTATATATTATATATTTAAATATACATTATATCTTGACTTTCTATACCTCAGTCTCAGACCTACTGACTCCAGTCCGTGCCTCGTTCATGCATATATCCCTTAAACAGGAGGGATAGGCGATACTCTGGGAATATAGTCTACAACTCTTTTCTCTTTATAACTTTTTGCTTTGTTGAGCCTCCCTTTTGAGAGGCTTCAAATATCTGACTGACTAATATTTGCTTGCCTACCTTCTTTTCAGGTAAAACAAAAATGTATAGAAAAAGCAACGTATTATATTGACATAAATCTATTGGGAATTTGTATGGATCAAATTTTAAAACAATCTTTTTACTCTGAACTTTTGGGGGTTTTGGTCGATTTAGTTACATCCCAGAGGGAAACTAAGCTAGGCCAACCACACCCATCACTATTTACACAACATTTTAGTTGTAACTTAAAACTCCTATTTGCGATATGGGATTACGTTGCTTTTGTTTTTCCACATTTTTGATTTGCCACACCTTGTAAAAGAGGAGGAGAGGAGATGGGGCAGGTGGATAAGTTAACCATACCTTACTGTCTGAAAATGCATTCCACTTGCAAGAAAATGTCTATATCATAGCTCTATATATGTGCTATTTATTATTATGATTTTGTCCTTTTTGCTTCTCCTCATTGAGTGAAAGACTGTCAAAGCGATCTACTAAAATCTTGAACTGCAACTATTGTAACCTCACTTTGCGGAGATGGGTGGCGATACATGCTTGGTTTCCCTCCTCTGTACGGCATGTTGAAACACACTGTATTCCGCCATTTTTAAAGAACTGTATTACGATTGCCATTCTCCTGTCGCCAAGCTGCAAAATGGTTGTCAGAAATACCTCAGGTCCGACCATTTTGAAAGCAGCCGATAATACACCTATACACTCAACAAAGAAAGAATCAGGACTTTCTCTCCAGATTTGTAATGATATATTGGTTGTTTTTTGGTGTTTTGTTGCCAGGTTTTTAGTGGTAATATCCTTGTTCTCTCTAGCACATATTTTCTCAGACGTTGGGAGTCAGGTAGCCTCGCTGGTGTAGGCGTATATATATACAGTATGTGTATAATTATGAAGTGGAGTCTGCGTCTCTTATAGAAGAAAGAGGTGGGAGTGTTTGGTGGAGCTGCAGCTTTGGTTTTGACATCGCAACACACCGGCGCTGCCTCTGTGAAAAATATTTATGACATTTTTAAATTTAAAACACATGTTCAAATCCATTTTCTGTCTGTCTATCAGTCTTGTTTCAAACATGCTTTCACTGACATTTTAAAACCTGCAAATCATTTAGACATTTAGTTAGAATCACTTTAACTTAAGCTTCAAAACAATATGCTAGATTTTCTCATCAAAACATACTCTATACTTCATTGCCATCTACACCATGTTGCAATAACTGCATTTCCCAGATTTCCCCTGACACCATCTGACTCAATTTACATTTATAAGACTTGTTCAGGAAGGAATACCATTATTGAAAAGTTCAATTGTAAACATGTTTGGGCTAGAAAGACAAAACTGCATTTTGAATTTTACAATTAAATTTTACCCTGTATCAGTCAAGTTAATATAGCAGTTTCAGTTCCTGTAACAGAAATGTGAGTACTTTTGGTTATAGAGGTGTGTTGAGTTATGTTGATTTGTCATAATGGTCTAATTGTCACTAAAGCTAAAAAAAAAAAAGAAAGAAAAGTTCAATTTTAAGGCCACAACAAAAACAGTACAGATTTGGCAGCATAGACTAAATCTAACACTGAATTGAGTAAATAGTGGAACAATTAGATTTTCCCAAAAGCCACAACCTCCATTTTGTATTATTTGTAAATGGTATGTGCACAGTTTGAAGTAATAATCTTGGTTTGCATTTCTCTGTTGTTCTTGTTGACCTCTTAATGCTTAATGCTTTTATGGCTGTGCGTTAAATGTCAAACCGTTTGTGGCGATGCGACAGAAACGCACAGAGTTAAGTGCAGATCCAAAAGGGCACACACACCTCTCCTCCAACATGAAGCAGCAATAAGAACACCAACATGGCCCCGTCTCTCAATCGGCTACTGCTAACTGTAGAAGTTAGGGTCCTCAAATTGGAGTTCATTCAATACCCTCCACAATTTTTGTCTCAAAATATCAAGAACCTCTTATCGTAAAAATGTCCCTATTGAACCTATTGAACTGTCAACATTTGCCTGTATCAATGCAATCTCAAAGTTATTTAAAAATCGGATCCAGATCACTGCTCTTTGAAAACTCTTTTTTTTATTAATTCAGATATGTCTTTCTTAAATCTTTGAAAGCTCTAAAAAATGATATTGAGGTGTTTCCTTCTAAGACTATATAAAATGCTTGTACTATAATTTAAATACTTTGCAATGTAGAAAAATTATCAGAGTTTTCCTGATTAAACAAAAGGTACAACAGCCAAATCTGAGTGATATGAAACTAGTTCGGGCCAATTCAAAGATATTTCAAACTACTATTTCCTTGATAGATTAAAACTGATGTGTTAAAATTCACTTTAATTGAAATCGTGCCGCACAGCTCCAATATTGACGTGCGCTTGCCTTTCCCTTTTAGAGTACGGCCATATAATAACACATACTAGCCAATTCAATTTGAAAATTACTTATATGAACAATTCAAACTATTTACTCTTTCAAAATATCTCACTCAATTCTTTGTGTCTTTAGATTTGATTGAAAAAACGTGTAATTAAAAAGCTATTCACAGTGTAACCTCTACAGCTAACTAGTGTCAAGGTCTTTTTGTGAAATATTTTACAAGTTCATTCACACATTCAACAAAAACACAACTATATGAATTCTTGAAAAAACATCCCTGCATACTTCTTCTTCTGTGCAAATTCCTTTCCCATTACCACCTCTTGATTGTCTTGTCATTCAAAATCCACACCGTATATTTATCTGGCCTCATCTCGTTTTATTTTTTTATTTTATTGTCACGTTCTTTGATGAAATGCCACATATAAAAAAGCCTCATCCGTTTTCTCATCCTCCACCTTTGACCCCCAGATCTGTCATGTAGTTGCCCAGTGAAGCATGCCTTTCTTGGGGCTGACACTTCGACGATGATCCCTGGGGACTTGCCTCTTTTCCTGCACGTCTCTTGCATCTTATTTCTACACCTCTCGGGGGTTAAATTGCCCAAAACATACTGGGTCTTCTCTAAATAATTTGGTTTTCACAGAGGCGCTGCCTTTTAATGTTATAGGGGGATGGGATTTCATTATCTTACTATATTTCTTGGAGCAAACACAACACTATACATTGAGCATGTTTGACGCATGGTTAATATTTTAGCCATGGGTGAAAATTTTATGATCGCTTTCCTCAAAAGAGACTCAATATTTCAACAGGGTTTTTCATCTTGTATGATGTGTCAGATGTTTGTTTTTTGATGTTTCAGAGCAAAAAGACGCAATGGTTTTAATGCGTTCAGGAGATAAAAATTCTTTGGAGAGAGGTTCATTGCCGTGGGCTCAAAGTCCTATGGTTGTGAATCAGGTCTTCTGCAGTGGATGCACGTTCTCAGTACAGTATGGTTGGGTTTGGTATGGCATGCTTTTAAAGGTGTTCAAAACAGGTTTAAAAATAATCAAGACGAAAGCATATTTATTTGGTTATTATTGGGGCTTGGACGATTAGGTAAAAATATTAAAAACCGAAGCCAACATGGCGCTCATTATTGCTTACTTAAGTTACAATGACATTACTTTGATATTTATTTGTATTGAACCAAACTAGTATCTTAAATCCACTGTCAACAATGGATTTTAGGAACTTACTGATAATAATAGATCTATACCGTAGTACTTTTTCCCCAAAACACCTTTAGCTCTGTCCCAGTTGTATTGAACAAATCAATGAGGAGCTTAATACTTTGGCATTTCCTTTCAAAATGACATTCACTATATAAAACGGATGCTTGAAATATAGAACATAAAAAGCAAACAGGCTGCTGATTATGTAGACAATTTTCCAAATTAAGTTTTAAAAGTTTTCATGCAGAACAATATTACATTAAGAACAAATTCTAAGAGATTTACGTATAGTTGTGTATTTTATATTGATCAGGGGTTACAGAACAAACAAAATATTAAACCTTTCAGGTGGTCAAAAGTCCTCAAAATGGTGCCTATAGCGAGACACTGAAACCCCAAAATAAGGCTGACCTCTTGCATGTTATGCCTTGTTAAACCTGTATCATACTTGTTACTGAAGCGTGACTCTACGTCTTTTTGACTACCACTTTGTTTCCTTTTCGCTGATGGAGAAGCCTACACTACAAGCAGAGGTATATTTATAAATCCACTTTTCTCGGGCGCCGCCGATCAATATCCAGGTCAATCACGCTCGCAAACTCTGGGCACAAGTTTAGTCAGCCAGGAAGTTTTGATAAAAAAAATATATAAACGCAAACTCAGAATCGGAGTTTCTCTTCTGGTGAAAATTGTCCAGAAACTGCTAAAAGGGCCTTTCAGAGTCCCTATTTTTATTATTTTTACCAACTTCTGTAAATTTTTTTCAGCCAAATACTTTTTTCAGTGCTTTATTAACAGCAAGGATTGTAAATAAACTGTGGAGCATGGGAGGCTAAGTACCACAGTCCTCCTATCTAACTCTAACTTGGATCATTGCACTGTTCCTTAAGCGCATTTTAAGGAGGTCCAATGGCTCCAAGTAGATTCTATACGGTTTTCATTCAGTCTTTGATGTTTTCCATTTTTGGTGTTTCTTGATGTGCAAAAACGTAAAGAATAAAAAAAACAAAATAAAAAAAAACTTACAACACAGAATACCTCAGATAAAAGATTTTCATGTATAACAAACCTCCACGTCTTTTCACGCCCCACATCTTTCTTTTCCTCACTATTCTTGATTCTTACTTTTACCATCTGGCGCCCAATGGAGGTTCATATTTATTTAGATTTTAATTTATGGTATCCATTAGCGTTATCCATCCTTTGATGAGTGAACATTGTTGAATTTATAACCTTTTGCAACCCACCGGAAATACAGTTAAAGACTTACAAATTGAAGCTATTTGAGTGGCGCTAACAAGGCTAAAAGAGTAAAAACAGCCATTATTTCTTATTTACTTAGTGAATTCTTACTTACTTTTCGGGCATTCCTACTAGTGCTCAGTTTAGGTACGCACCATTGCATTAAAACATGTACAGTTGCTTTTTTTGAGTATTTGCTGAATCAACTGATGCCAAATCATACAATATAAGTGAAGTTTGCTGATTGTATTGTATAAGATGTTTTTCTTACTAGTGCCCACAGGTCCTAAGACAACAATAATCGGAAATATGTGGAAAATTGGCTAAGTGTAACTTGGGTAACATTTGGTAAAAGAAATCATAGAACTGATATCAAACAAGACGACCGCTCTCACCGCACCATAGCTTCACTTTGTTCATCTTTAAATGTTTTAAATGAAAAGTGGGTCCGCTCGAAGATTCATCTCACGTTTTAGTTTCCATCTCTACTCCTTGTTGTTAAAAGCTGAATGTAAAAAACAAAAACACAACTAACCTCTAATTTAACTAGACATATTTAAGAATAAGAAATGCTCTATCTGTGCACATAGATGTTCCTATACAAGCCCCACACTGACATGAACACAATGCATTTGTAAATACAGATCTCTAATGTCGTAAACTTTTATCTTGAAACGGAGAAGGATGAGCCTTTTCCAGTGATGATTCAGGGATCCAACAGAAGTCCAGTGCAGTATGTTAGACAAAATCACTCCAATCTGTTGCTTTCGATGTTTTGCTCTGCTTCCTTGATGTAGCATACGCAAAGGGGCAGGCGTTCTGTTGAGGAGGACAGGCGTAGTGGTATAGGACTTAGTGTAGTGTAGTATTTTGAAGCCTGATTCTGTGAAATGGGGAGCGGGACGTTGTGGGAGGGGCTTGGGGTTCGAGGGGGGGCGTTTTTTTTCTATGACCACACCCTAAATACGTGTTGGTCGTGAGATTGACTTTGGGCCGTGGGCAGTGTACATAGTACTGCTTTACCCTCGGCCTCGCCTGTCTTTTCTCAGGCGGGGCAGATGTATAGAGAAGGCACTGGAGCTGAGTTTGACTGTTTTAATGAAGGAGCAGAGAGGAGTGCCCCCCTGTGGCTCAGCGGGGAGCGGCAGGCAGTTTTGTGAACCCTCTCGATATTTTTGCATGCTGGTGTAAATACCCCTCAGTCCTTTTGTTTGAAGGCTGGTGATCCAAAAGCTTTGGATGTGTCCACAGGACAGACTGATGTTTTGAATATGAAATATTGCCCTGAGAAAAAAATCCTTTTCCCGAGAAGAAGGAGCACCTAAGGTGTTTGTTTGTCATTGCAACAGCTTTCGTAGTGGTTTTTGGCTAACGCTCTTTTGCAATCATTTTCCTTGTGTAAAGTAACAATAAAGTGTGTATGAGTGAAGCGTGTGCTTGTGAAGAATAATGCAAAAAGCTCACTTAGTTTTCTTTCTTCTTGTTCTGCCATGTTTAAAACTCAAACTGATCTGAAGCATTGTCTTCTGTGTCTGACACAGAGCCAAATTACCCTCCGACCCTCAGGGACAGCACTGCTCTACTCGATTCAGGTACTACCCTCCGAGCAGTGGCATCCTAACAATACTATTACTATAATCAACTCTTTACAAACACACAAAATTACCTCCAAATCCAAATACTCAGTTTTACTGTTTTCTGTTGAGCTCCAGGCGTCGCTCAAACCTGGAGTTGGGATACCTCTGGATATTTTCTTAGCTTTTGAATGTCAACTCTCTCAGTTCTGGAGTCTTGTCTGCGAGACTCTTTTAGCCCAGTTGTGCTAAGCTTGCGAACGCTGCGGTGATAGTTAAGCCATGTTGAAGTTTCCGTCTTGGTTCATTCAAGTGCTATAACTGAACTACTCACTGACCTGCTGCCAATAGTGTCACACACGGGAATGTGGAGGCCTTTAGTCCTCTGAAGCTTCAGGGAAAACCTCACAGCCTCACTCTGTTTGAACCGGGAAACTTTTGGACCTCTGCAGGACCGGGCCGGGGCAGGAGCACGCCACAGTCTGTCAGCCCAGTTTAATACAACCACCTGTGTCATCGTGGTGTGTGCTTGGGTGTGTCACTTGGACCCTGTCCATGGGTTTTACACTGATGAGAAATTAAGACTGTTTCCATAGAATTTACAATTTATGACTTAAAATATTAAATCTTTTCAATGGGGAAAAAGTCCTCATAATTATGCCTAGAACAAGAAACTAACCTATAAACCATGAAAAGGCTACAAGAACATGTAACAGTTATTATTATTTCAATTGTTGTTGGCGTCGCCATTCAGAGTTGAGAGTGATATATGTCAAGACATCGATTTTTAATGTTGTATAGATCAGATATTTTCCTCTGAAAATCCAGATATTTTGGCTTCTTTGGCAGAAACTAACCAATGCTAGCTCAGTTAGCTCAACCATCATGTGACAACGCTAAATCTAAAGCTATTAACAATCAATTTATGACAACAATCAGTGAGGGATTGAAATGTTTTAATGTATTAGCACTTAACTCTGCAGAAGCTGTTGGTCATCTGAGCCATGTTTTCTAGCTCCAATGTACAAAAATTCAATTTGCAACTTGGATTAGGCTTTAGGACATAATTTAGCCTTTTTCAAAATAGCAAACAATCTAATCTTAAAACATTCTATGAAGCTAATAATTTAAAAATCACATGCTAAAGGGTACCAAGTGAGAAAAGCCCAAAAGCTAACCGTTCTCCAGCAGTGCTCCTGCTTCTGGCCTTGTCATTGGTTGTACTCTGGTCTCATTTTTGCAACAGACGTCATATCACTGAAGCAAATGCGTAGATTTGTTCTCTGAAAGTTGGTTTGGTTGGTTGGAATATTTCTGTCTCCGATGGTGTGTAATTTGCCGGATCATGGTTGTTGTAAAAAGCCGTTTTAGTTTTGAATTTTCTGAAGTGATTCTATTGATTACAAGTCTTTTCCTGTGTGGTCTATTGGTGAAACAGCAGTCCTCTGGGGGGCCTGCTGGGTCTGTTATTTTCCGACTGAAATAAATACCTCATTCCTTCGGCGCAGCGGGCTCCAGGGGGCGCTGTAGCTGATGCTCAGGACGCCACGCCCCTTTTTCACGGTTTGGTTCGCGATGGACTTTACCTCTTTTAAACACTTAAAAAATCTACCGTACACTCACGCACACAGCACACAAACTTATGGTTCTCCAAAAAAAAAAACCCTGATGGACCTCATTTTTTCAATACCTGCTGTTTACAGTTTGACAAAATATGTATAATTTAAAATATTTTCTCATAATGTAGTTTTATTTATGTACAATTTTTTTTGGTTTTGTCTTATTTTGTACCTTGTGAGTTTATTCTTCTAGGCTTATATTTTAAATGTCCGTGTAAATGAGCACTTAAAATCACAAAATTGCTTTTTGTTCAATTGGCTGCACTGTCTGATTCTTTTTCCCTCTTTTGAATGCAATCTGATTTTAAATATCGAGCTGATAATGAATTGAAAATGTTTGTGATTTATTTTGACTAAAAGATAAAAATTATTGATTTAACTTTTTAATAAATTTTATTTATACTTTTTTGTTTTGTTTTTTGTTTTTTTTGCATTGAACGACGCTGATTAGACCTGTCTTTGTGCATGTGTAAAATATTTTATGTTTTATTGGATTTGATAATAAAAAATAACATTGCCATTTTTGCCACACATTTCAGCTGTAATGTTGTGTAAGGTAGTATTCACTGGATGCTAGAACCTTCTTTTCAAAACCACTATTCTTCTAATAAATTTTGTTGTGAAAAAAATGAAAAAAAAGTTGATTGTGTCTTTTTGTCGAGTTACAGTTAGTTCTCTATGTTTATAAAAGCTGCAAAAAGCCTTAAAGAAGACATATTATGCTTGTGTCTGCTACGAATCCTACATTTATCACCGATTAAGAAAATAAAACTGAAGAACGAAGTAAGTAGAGAGCAGTGGGAAATGAGGATCGATTGGCAATATGGCGTCTTAACAATAAGTGATTAAAGATCACTCAAACGTACAGAAATCACTCCAACTACAACTTCGAGGGAGTAAACAAAGGGAAAACAACTATAACATAGTCAGTTTTGCATAATAGGTCTGCTTTAATGTGTGTTATGGCATTAAACATATCTGTCTCCATGGGAACAAGCCGATGCCACCATCAGGCCAAGTTAGAGGTCAGATCTGTGGAGAGACGAATCCACGCACTGTAAGACATTTCAGGTAAAGGTATAACATTTACATTGAGGCAAGCACGTAGCAGATCAGGAAAGTTACATAGTGTACCTTTAAAATGGTGAATTCAGAGCATTATTTTGAATAGTTTTTACACTTTTAGATGAATTTGTTTTTTTTAAATGAACCAGATTGATTTTTTGAGTAATGATGCTGTTTTAATCAGGCAAGCAATTATTACAGCAGGTAATACACTGCCTGGACTAAAAAAAAACCCCAAAAAAAACACATATTTAATTTGGCCGCCTTTAGCTTTGATTACAGCACACATTCACTGTGGCATTGTTTCGATTTTGCTTCTACAATGTCACAAGATTTATTTCCATTCAGTGTTGCATTAATTTTTCACCAAGATGTTGAACTGATGATGGTAGAGTCTGACGCTGCACAAAGCTTCTCCAGCACATCCCAAAGATTCTCAATGGGGTTAAGGTCTGGACTCTGTGGTGGACAATCCATGTGTGAAAATGATGTCTCATGCTCCCTGAACCACTCGTTCACAATTTGAACCCGATGAATCCTGGCATTGTCATCTTGGAATATGCTCGTGCCATCAGGGAAGAAAAAATCCATTGATAGAATAACCCTGTCATTCAGGATATTCAGGTGTCAGCTGACCTCATTCTTTGAGCACAAACTGTTGCTGAACCTAGACCTGACCAACTGCAGCAACCCCAACCTATTTGCTTAGCTAAATCCAGGTGGTGACTTTTTTTTTTTTTTTTGGCCAGGCAGTGTATAATCTGCTAAGTGATTTTTTAAAACATCACTAAAGTCTAATCAATATACATGGTGTTTAAAAACACAGAGGAGCACCACTGGATCACCACCTGATGATGTCAAGAAGTGAAAGGTGAGTGTTCTGAGCTTTGGTGAGACAGATAAACACAGGTAAGTTTTTGAAGATTAAACTACACCAACAATATTCTGTTAATATCCAGTCGTTTGGAATAATTCCCCATAATGTAATGTCTCTTATGTGTTCAGATGGGGACAGAAGTCAGAATTCCTGCACTTAACAAACACAAAAGCTAAACCTGACTCATTTCACATCTCCTCCTTGATCTCTCCCTCTTTTCCTTCCCTTCTCTCTTGCTTTTCCCTCTCTATTTCCACCCTCTCGCTCTTCCTCCCTTTCTCCTCACTCTCTCGATCCCTGTCTCCCTTTCTCTTCTCTTTCCTCTATTTCCTTCTTCCCTTTCTCTCTTGTCTCACACGTCTCACCTTTTCTCTCCCTCTGTCACACTCTCCCCCTCTCTCTCCCTCCTCCTTCTGTCCTTCTCTCTCCTTCTTTCTTTCCCTCGTTCTCTCTATCCTCTCTCTATCCCGTCACTCTCTTACTCACTCTGTCTTTCTCTGTCCTCTACTCCCTCTCCCACTCCGCTCCAGTTTCTCTATCCAGCTCTCTCTTTTCTCTCTCTTCTTCCCCTTCCCTTCGTCTTCTCCTTCCCTTCTCTCTGTCTGTCTTTCTTGGTCTCCCTCTCTCTTCCTCTCCTCTTCTTGCCCTCTCCTACCCTCCCTCTCTCTGTTTCTATTCTCTCTCCTGTATTTTCTTCTTACCTCTTTCTCTCTTCCAATGTATTGCTAAAAGTTAAAATTTCTCCTTCTCTCTCTCTCTCTGTCTCCCTCTTTTTCTGCCCCTTCCCTCTTACTCTCTCTCCTTCTCCTTCCCTCTCTCTTCCTCTCTCATTCTCTTGCTCTGTCTCTCTCATCCATCTCTTTCTCCTTCTCTTTCTTTCTGTTTTTACGTGTCCATCTCTTTTCCTCTGGTTCTTTCCTTCTCCATTCTGCCCTCTCTCCCTCTCTCCCTTTCTCCCTCTCTCCTGCACTGGGCCCTGGAGCAGATCTGGCCTGTGCGCTGGATGAAGGCAGAAAGACAAATAACTTTTCAGGGCACAGGAAGTGGGTCATCCTCCCATCAAATATTTATTCTCCGACTCTGCCTAAGGCTCCAAAAGGAAGGCCTCTATAAAATGTATATATATGCCTGTGTCTAATGTGTGTGTGTGTGTTTGTGTGTGTGTGTAGGGGTGTGTGTGTGTGTGTGCATTATAACCGCATCATCGTGGGAGGCATACTGACACACAGGCTGGATTGTCTCTTAAAACTTATGAATTCATTTGATAATAACATATGGATTTACGGACAAAACTCCTTACTTTTTCTTATAGTGTCACATATATTCAGATACAATGAGTCAAATGGGTTTCTCCCTAACCCAGAGATTTTGTAGATAACATTATTTAAATAGTTTGATGATTGATTATAAATATGAATTATTAATAGTATTTTTCACAGAAGTATCACTGCAGTTCAAATTGACATCATATATTAGAAAAAGAAATGTGTTTACCACTCACCACTGATACAAACTTGTACAAATCTGTAGTAAATTTAAACAGACCCTCCCCTAAATAATCTGAAATTTAAGTTTTATTTTCATGTAATCTAAATGTATTCAAAACGATAAATACAATCAAATCTAAACAGTGTATTTGAGTGTTCGAACTGCAGATTAACTGTTGGGTTTCATGCCCTCTGCCTCATGATGCTTGTACTATCTAAAGGATGAATGAACATTATATTTTTATGTTTTTTGTCTCTAAATTATTGACTCGTGGTGTAAAATGCGTTGGTGTGTCCGCTTTAAGACACACCTCCAAACGCTGCGTTCTGATTGGTCAGTGGGGCATCTTCTTGCCTCTGATTGGTCGTCCAGCGCTTTGAACAACTCTGGACAGATTGAGTTCAAACGTGTTAGGTCAAGCTCAGATCTGGACTGGAGAATCACCAAATCTCATGTTCCGTGATATTGTGACTGGACGACGAACAAAAATATAAAAACTGATCATTTTTGGTCATAAAAATATTCGTCTTCATTCCTAGACTAATAATGAGCCCATACTCTAGACCCACTGTGATTGAATTAAACATATCTTATGCTTAACTGCCTAAGCCTTTAAAGTATCCACCCTGTTTGTCTCCATGGAGATTGTATTGCTTTGCCTGCAATGTTCCACAATATTGCTTTTTTTCTGAATTTATTTAAAGGTGAGAACATGTACTCTAATACAGTTGCTCATTTATAGAAGAGGATCCGCACCTGCTTGAGATTTCATTGTTTTGCCTGGAATGTCCCACAGAATGACATTAATCTATCACCATGGAGACAAGCAGATGAAGCCAGGCCAAGTCATTTATTCTATTTGAATAAATGCAAGGTAGGTTATGTTTAATGTCATACTGTGAACTATTCCAGGCAAAGCAATAATATATCCATGGAAACAAACAGATGCAATACCCCCATCAGAAAAGTTACATAGTGCAGCTTTAAACTACTTCACCCCCCTCCATCAGTCCAGTGTTGTCCATACAGCCCCATTTATATAATTACAGTTTTATTTTACAAACTCAACATTTGACATAAACTCTTCCATTCTGCTCTCCTTCTGTGTCCTGCTCTCACTGTGTAAATGTCAACCCCCCCACAGCGCCCCCCTCCTGCAGAGCTGAGCGGTGCAGTGGCCCAGCATGCCGTCCCATTACTGATTAATAGCATCACTTCATGAACGTTCAATTAAGAGCCCACCCCCCTGCAGCCAGCACCCCCCAGGACC
This sequence comes from Periophthalmus magnuspinnatus, assembly GCF_009829125.3. Lineage (NCBI taxonomy): Eukaryota > Metazoa > Chordata > Actinopteri > Gobiiformes > Gobiidae > Periophthalmus > Periophthalmus magnuspinnatus. The sequence goes on from NC_047126.1 coordinate 18,857,960, forward strand.
CCGTCTGCTTCAAGTGCAGCCACAACACCGAGAAAAAACAGTGCTAACAAGCTCCGAACCAGGCCACTGTAAGCACTTCAGAGGAGCGGGCACGGCTGGAGGCGGCAGGAAACTACAGAGAGTTAAGGTTTGGTCAAAGTTTGAAAAAGAATTAAAGGTCCTACACCTGATGTTTTCCCATGTATTTGAGCAAAATGTGTTCTGCCCCAGTGCAAACATACTGTGTAATCAGCTCCTGAGGTCAAAATAAGTGTTGTGTGCTGTCTGCATCTAATTAGAAAACATTTTATTGTCCAATCATGTTAGCATGTTAGGTGTTGTTAGCTTTATAGTAGCGAAAAGCACTCATGAATTCTAATAATTAGTATGTGTGGAATGTATAAGGTAAGTGAGGAATAACTTTGGACCACTGCAAAATGTTTAAAATGAACTTGTTCTGTTTTTCACATTCTTAAGACAGTAAATAACAGGCACAGTGCCTTTAAGTTTACTACATTCTCTTCTGTTTGTTTTTTTATGCCCTGAAAAACGTGTGCTTACTGTGAGTGGGCTTGCAACTCCACAAACCTGACTCTTATTTAAACTGGAGGATTTGTTTTGCCTCCCCCTGCTTTTTTCCATGGAAATGTTGTTGTTCTATATGGTCTGCCATAAAACATGTCTAATTCAATGGAGAAGGTTCCAAAATATGGCTTTCTATTTCTATCGAATCATGCAGAAGCTGTGTCAGAAAGTTACATAATGTACCTTTAACCAAAATACCTGTTCCTAAACCTAACCCTAATCTTAACTGAGAAATAATATACCATTAAAAATAGCATTTGTGGGTTAGGGACGTAACAGTATCTACCATATATATATATATATATATATATATATATATATATATATATATATATATATATATATATATATATATATATATATATATATATATATATATATATATATATATATATATATATATATATATATATATATATATATATATATATATATTAATGTATGTATGTGGATGGATTAGTTTAATGCCATACTGTGTAACTTTCCAGGCAAAGCAAAAACACTTCCAAGCAAACCAGAAAAGTTACACAGTGCACCTTTAAGATGAGCTTGTTAATCACACTTTTATGAGTACAGCCTTGCTTTCATGCAGCGTTTTAATACTTTCTTTGCTTCTTCACAGTCGCAGCCTTATACATCTACACCTCTAAAGACACTCTGCATTCTAACTTTGCCATTAACTTTGATTCACAGTTTAAGGCTTGAACAAAAGCTAAGTGTTCAGAGGTCAATGATCAATATTGAGAAAAACCTATGGTGAAGACAAGGCCACTCTGCTCCAAAGGACAAGCTGAAGACGCAATGAATATACGATCTACATGTGGTTGATTACAAGAGCGGCGCGGTGGCCCTGACTGTGAAAGACCAAAACCAATACTTTTCAAAATAAAAGACATATGCTGCACTTTTAATTTGACACTGAATGAGGAGATGAGTGAAGCAAGGTCGCGGTTAATTGGAAATGTTTGAGACACTGCAAAGAATAGAGAAAAAACACTTTTTTCTTCATGGTCAAACTACAAAATGTGAAATCCTTGAAATTGCTTGAATATGGAATTAGCTGAAATGTTAATTGAGTTTGAGGTAGTTTTAGGTTGATTTACTTTGTTAGGTCAAAGTTTTTTACTTTCAATCAATGTATTTTCAATGTATTTTCTTCTCATTCTCGTCTGTATGTTTTTGACATATTAAAGATGCTCTATAGGTGCTCTAACATTTCTGTTAGAGGGTTTGCAACCTATTTGTCTCTATGGAAATGTTATTGCTTTGCTAGAAATGTTCAACTGCATTGAATTAAACTCTGTGGAGACAAGCAGATGACACCACCAAGCCAGGTTACAAGTCATATCTATATAGAGGGGCGAGCCCACTCTCAGGGAGAATGCATGTTTTTGAGTAGCAATTAAATAAAGGCAAAAGAGGCATGTTTACATAATGCAGCATGCTAATGGTCACATTTTTATAAAGCATTTTTCCACCTTCAAGCACTTTCTCTCAGCACTTTACATCAAAAAACCAGTCATCCATTCACACACATTCATACACCAGTGTGTGCACACACTGGGGGCAAGGTGGGTTAAGTGTCTTGTCCAAGGACACAATGACAATATTCATCTGTGGGAGCTGGACTGCTCTACCAGTGATATTTAGGACGAGAGAGGGTTTTGAATCGCTAACCTTTGGATCAGAGGATGAACACCAACTGAGCCACTGTAAAAACACAGAGACAAGACCGTAAAATGTGGGTTTAAATCTGCATAGCTCTCACAAACCCTTTGGCACATCACTAGTATTCACATGCATGACTTACAGGACACGTGCACAGCTTTAGAATAGCTTTCTCAAGAGTGGAGCAGCTCTGATTCCAACGTGTCACAGAACAGCGGCAGGGAACAGAGGTCTGTTGTCCCAAAGTTCTGCTCCTACAATATAATGTATGAGGGAAATGTTTTTACTATATTACCACCTGCACCTTTAAGGGCCACTTTCTAACTCCACTAGCCAATACACTTGACTATGAGCACAGTTATTAGTGATGGTCAATATCAGTGTTTTTTGTTTCGATCCATTACCAAGTAATACTATGGAAAGGATCACAATACTGATTCAATACTAAGAAATACAATGGAAAGGACAATACTGATCTAATATCATTGAGTTTTGCATTAAAATGAGTAGAAACTCCTGCATAGAAATTCTTTAAAACATTTTACCATAGCATCATTTTCTTTTCCTCAGCTCAGCTTGAATTGATCTAAAATATATTTAAAACTACCAAAACTTGACTGAACCGCTCAAAAATCTGTGTAGGTGTTGTTGCGGTGCTCCTCTTCCTATAGGATTATATTTTAGCACTGGATTGAAATGTGCACTTTGCCTTTGGGTATATGCACCCATCCCCCACAGAGCTCCATTCATCCCCCATCCTTCCTCGCATCCTTGTTTCCTTGTTTCCTCATCTCCTCATCTCCTCATCTTTGACTTATTTTGTGTGTTAGAATCCAGATGCTTTTGCCGCTGGGCATATACTGTATATGTGTTTATATATGTGTGTGTGTGTGTATTTGTGTTGTTGTGCACAATGGTGAATCTCTTTTTTGAGATATTCTATGGACCTTTTGTTTAAAACTGAGGAGACCATCTATGAATTTGTTGGCTTAATTTGTAAATAAATAATTAAATGAGTTTCCATTATTTTTGCTCAATAGTGATGATACATTGCACTCTGACATGGTGTCAAGCAGGTGGCCAACTCTTCTTTAGAAAAGTTACATAGTGCCCCATTAATAATGACTTAATAATATTAAGCTAATAATAATAATTCACACCGTACACACTGTATAGAAATGGGACTTTGAAAAGCTCATAAAGACCATTTGCATATCTCTGTGACATCTGAGTGGCTTCTGTCTCAGCTCTTTGTCTCAGTGTGATCTCTGTTTGCTCTGCTCGTGCTGGATGTGTCCCCTGCGCTCCACTCTCCTGATCTCTGGGCTACTGTTGTAAATGAAATATTATGGTATTTATAATGGACGGAGGAGCTGGGCCTGTGCAGCAGATGTCCTGTTATGGCAGTGATGATGTTACTGCTCTCTGGGTGATCATTGGACCAACAGCTGTGTCTCTCTCTTTATCAGGACAAAAACATGAGTCAAGGACACAGGAGGGGGAGGGAACTTGACATTAGACTAAATTTGGCATATTTTTGCATATTATGATTTTGACATTTGACATTTTTAAACAAAATTTACACGTGAAAGATTCACTAAATGTGAGCGTGTGTTGGCAGTTGGTGCAAATAAAGAATTAAATAATCTTAATAGCTAAAAATAAAAATAAATTAAAATGTCAGTATCAACCGGAGGAGGCCCCAGAGGGAGAACCAGAACATGCTGGAGTAACTATGTCTCTTGACTGACCTGGGAAAAGCTTGGGGTCCTACCGGAGGAACTGGAGGAAGTGTCTGGGGTGAGTGGGGGAAGTCTGGTGGTCCCTGCTTACACTGCTACCCCACAAGGCCCCTGACAGGTGGAAGAAAATGATTGGATGGATACAATGTCAATGTTGAACTAAAATAAAATATTGAATAAACTCTATGTACAAAATATGAATTATAGACAGAAGTAATATATGTGCAATAGTGCAAAAAGATAGACAGTACATATAAATGGACATAGCTAACCTGCTAGCCGCCGCATTCCAGGTAGAAAGTGATCAGGGGCCACGCTTCCGGCTCCATCAATTCTGGCTCACTTTACATTACAAAACTGTCGTTCCTCTTTGTAACTGCTGCTGTTAGGCTCATCATTTTGGTCTTCAAACGTTCATAGTAACCCACTGTACGTGATCCTGGTATTTTTATTTCACTATTGTGTCCTTAATTCAAGATATGAACATTAATAACAGACAAATCAGGTGCCTACTTTCCCCGAGGTTTGATTGACAGTGTTGCTAACAACCCAGTCCCTGCCAAACCGACGATGCAGGCAGGAAGAGGCGTTACCTTTAACAGCTTCGCTTCAAATTGGCTCTTTGGTTGCTATGATACTCCAAATATGGCACTTGACACCAAATTGGCCCCTATAACCTTTAGCTTTGACTGGAGCCAAACCCTGTGGGAGACGTCACACTCACTTAGTCCACTTTTTATACAGTCTAAGTCCAAAACCAAGAACTAACTTTTCTAGTGGTGAGTCTTTTTCAGGCGATTTGTGATTGATACAAAACATTAATTAAATGCAAAACAGATAAGTCTAATACTGCCCATAGATAAGTCTAACACTGCAGAACATTTCAGGCAAAGCAAGTGTTGAATATTAACTACCTTTGCACCTTTAAATATATAGTTACACTACATTACTGCTTTTGCAATTGCCATTCTTACAGAGCAGTTTATTGGCAGAAAAATGCAAGTAAATGTAACACCAACAGAAAAATCACAGGTGAGAAGTGGGGTAAACTGTTGCCCATGGTGACGAGTGAGACCGACATGAGAAGAAGACAGTAACAGGCATGGTTTGTGTTCAAGTGACAATAAAAGAGACACAGCACAAAGTGGAGGAGCAGAGGCCAAGGACAAAACCATACTGAACATCTGAAAGGAGACCAGGAGGATCTATATTACACAGGAGAGAGGGGGAAGACAGGGAGAAAGAGGGAGAGAAGAAAGAGAGAGGAAAGGAGCAGAGACCATCACAAGCAAGAGAAGTGAGTGACTATAGAAGATGAAGTCTGTAGAGAACCAGTTCATTTTAAACGGGTTGCAGTAGTTCATATGACCCTCACTTACCTTACACATTCTGAATATCTTAATTATTCACTGCGGTGAGTTTAGTGCTTTTCACAACTCTCAGAGACCAGTGTTTAGTCGTGATGGTTTTTAGTTTAGTTTGTTTATTATTGTGTCTTGCATACAAAGAATGCCGAGCCCTTAAATGGGCTTATAAGACACCATTAACAAAAATACAATAGTCCAGACGTGTGATACAACAAACAAAAACAAAAGAAAAAACAAAACAACAATAAACTCATTTAAACAAACTCATTTGCCACTTCTTCCAGGCTTTACATAAAAATAAAACCAACTTATAAACATTAGAATTAAACAACCATTTCATTTTGCTGTCATCATCACACCAGAACATTTCAGGACATTGAGAGAACATTTCATCAAATAAAGGATTTCTAAATTCATTATAAAAAGGACAACGCAACAGAAAATGAGCTTCACTTTCTACTTTGCCCAACTCACATAAACCACAAAGTCTTTCTTCTTCAGGGGTTTGAGAGAATCTCCCAGTTTCTAAAGCCAGGGGAAGGATCCCTGTATGTAACTGTGCCATCAATGATCTTTGCTTCCTACTCAAATTTGATGAATGGTAATGCTAACAAAAGCTAACCACCACTGAGTATGTGAATACTAATAATAACTGTAGCATTTTGAGAGGCCTGAGAGGCATTATTATTATTATTATTATTATTATTATCATTATTATTATTATTATTATTATTATTATTATTATTATTATTATTAGGCCCGAGCCTGGGACTCCGTCCCGGCGAGGGACTCATTAAAACCGCGTCCGAAACCCGGAAAATGGCAAAAATCAAGTAGTAAACACGCCCCGACATGGCAGTGAGTGGTGTCAAAAATTAGAACTCGACGAGCTCTAATTGTCACAAAAGACCCCGAGAAAAAATAACGAAAGATGACTTGGTAGCGCCACCTCAAACTTTGATTTTCATGGGGCCAATGGGAGCCCGACTCGGAAAAAAGTCGACGTAAAAATCCGAAACTCACATCAAAAAATAGTACATGTCGGGACATGACAAAAATGATATTATGGCCCCGCCCTAAAATGCACAGGACGCCGGCCATATTGGATCAAACCCGGGAACGACAAAAGTGCACACCCTCGCATTCAGGACATTTTCTCGCCCAGTTTTCATCACAAACACTTCAAATTTGGCCAAATCCCTCTAAACCCATGTGTGATTAAAGATTAACAATTACATTTTGATTATGACTTTGGGTGTGGTCAGGGTGAATTTTCAACAAAATCGCAATTTTTGCAATATTTCAATAAAATATTTATCTTTCACACATTTTTTGTTGGGAAAATGCTAATACAGCGTTTATGCACATTTGTCAAGACAAGAACATGTCAAGACAAGTAAAAAATTATATTATGACCCCACCCTAAACCCTACAGGAAGTCGGCCATTGTGGGCGGAACCCCATTTTTCCAAAATTTTACCTCTCACATTTGAATTTTTTACGCCTCGAATTTTCATTCGAGAAACATGAAAATTGGCCAAAATGGACTACACGCATGTGGGATTATAAGCAACTCTTTTGGAATTTTCTAACTTATAAAATGTGGGTGTCGCCATCCTGCAAAGAAAAAAGATGTTTTTTGAAGTTTTAAATTGCATGTAACTCACACAGTTAGTGTCCTACGTTCCGGCATGAATATACTTTTTTATTCAAATTGTTGATCTGAACACATAGATATACAATTTACACAGGTCAGACAATAAATTGCTCCACAGCGCCCCCTTGAACGTTTGAATTGGACCAAAAAAATTACTTTGACATAAACATTTGAAATTTGGCATGGACATCCCTATTGCTATACTGAACAAAAAAGTCAATGACACCATACCTCTATTTTCAAAGGTGTTGCCATGGCAACGTCTGACATTTCTCATTGAAATACATGGGTTTTGGATAACTGGGATGAAAAATTATTACTTTGTCATAGACCATTGAAATTTGGTACACGTATTCCTCACATCATACTGAACAAAAAAGCCAATGAGAACATACCTCTATTTTCAACTATGTTACCATGGTAACATAATAAATGTGTCATTTAAATGAATGGGGTTCAGAGTACTGCACTTTGTTGTTACTAAATAGATGCTCTACACTCATCAAACTATGGGCTAAAATTCAAGATTGGCAAAACAAGTTGTATTTTCATGTCGAAAAAAATTAACGTATCAAAATGACTCAATAGCGCCACCTCAAAATTTGAAATACATTACGGCAATGAGAGACCTTTTTCATCGTAGACAAATGAAATTTGGTACAAACATAGAACATGTCAAGACAAGTAAAAAATTATATTATGACCCCACCCTAAACCCTACAGGAAGTCGGCCATTGTGGGCGGAACCGCATTTTTTCCAAATTTTAACTCTCACATTTGGATTTTTTATGTCATGGATTTTCATTCAAGAAACTTGCAAAATGGTCATAATTTACTAGACCCATGTGGGATTATAGGGAACTCTTTTGGAATTTATGGAAGTTATAAAATGTGGGTGTGGCCAGCCTGCAATGAAAAAATATGTTTTTTGAAGTTTTAAATGGCCCGTAGCTCAAACATGCAGTGTCCTAATTCCCGGCATTAATACACATTTTGTTCAAAATCTTGATCTGAGTGCATAGATATGCAATTTACATGTATCAAATATTACATTGCTCCACAGCGCCCCCTTGAAAATTTTAAAAGGCACGTGAAAATATTACTTTGTCACAAACATTTGAAATTTGGCAAGGACATCCCTCCTCCGATACTGAACAAAAAAGTCAATGACACCATACCTCTATTTTGAAAGGTGTTGCCATGACAACATCTGACATTTCTCTTTGAAATACATGGGTTTTGGTTAAATAGGATGAAAAATTATTACTCTGTCATAGACCATTAAAATTTGGTACACATATTCCTCTCATCATACGGAACAAAAAAGCCAATGAAGACATACCTCTATTTCCAACCGTGCAGGCGTGAAAATGTGGTAAATGGTCCCATTGGAATGAATGGAGTAGTATCACTCTGTCACTGATTTTGGGGGGAGGGGAGATGTAAGCGGGAACGAAAGGCAGGATCTTCACTGTGGCCTGTACCCCGCGGTCGCAAGGGGTGGCGAGGGCCTTTATCACTGCTTGCAGTTTTAATTATTATTATTATTATTGTCAGTATTATTATTACTATTATTATTACTGTTAACCATATGTTTAACATGACAAGTCTCTAATAAATATTGTTAAACATTTGCAGATTCACTGTTATTTCTTTCATAAAACTTTAAATTCTCCATCTGAAATGAAAACATTAGAGTCTACAATATCTTGAACGTAACCCAGAACATGCAGAGTATAAACCAGCTAAATAGTCTGAATTCTCTTTTGTGTTTTATTTTTGAGCCAAAGGAGTTATTTCAAAGTGTCCTTGAAATACCTGCTCTAATGGGTCTTTAATGCAAAAATGCAACATGCCCAGGTCAAATATTTCAGCTGTATTCATGTGAATATTCCGTTCTGCGTTATAAACGTCAAGGCCCCTTCACTTGAAACTTGTCCTCAGGTCTGCTCTACTCTTGACCGCGCTGAGAGGGCTTTCATCGAGCTTTGAGAGGGACACAGCCGTGACTGATGCAAAAAAATCTACTCAGATATACAGGGAATATAGCTACTTTTGAATACATGTTTGGATAGATTTGAACAGAGGACTGGTGAACACATGACCACAGGTGACAATAACTGAAGCACTCAAGACCTACCACTACTACTATGACAACTGCTGCTACTACTACCACCAAAACTGTTGTATGTGATGCTGAAGTATTAATACACACTGTTCCTAGTCAAATCAAATAAAATGATATATGTTATTAAAATAAAATTGCTATATAAACAATTTGCTGCTTATAAAATTTCAGTTACATATTTACTTACGTGTTTTATGAGCTATCCTGTTTTTGATTACCACTACTACTACCTACTTTTGGTGTTATACTACTACTATTTACAATTTTAGTTGATATCTTTCCCAACCAAATATGGTGTATAACTTTCTAAATGTCAACATATTTCCTTCTATCATACATGCAGTGACTGACCCGGGTTTACATCCATTACTCCAGCCCTGATGCGGACCACTAAACAAACACACCATATTTGGGCGTACAGGAAGTGTCTGGATCTATAGTTCGATCAATGTGTTCGATCTGCGTTTCTCCTGATAACGATACATCAGGAGTATTAGTTTCCTCCTCCTTCAGAGCCTTTCCTTTGTGCTATTATTAAAATCAGCAATTAAACAGCACCCAGTCCACTGCCGCGTGTGTGTGTGTGTGTATGTATGTAACCCTTTAATGTCCACATGCAGCTCCTATGTGGTTTCCATGGAGCTCCACATCTCTCAGCTATATATATATATATTTATATACATGTGTCTAATGTAAATATGATTATAGCAACTGCTTTCATATCACTATCTTTAAATCTACGCCTTCGGGTGAATGGTCTGCCCATCTGCCGATTGCTTGTCTCTGTAAAGATGTTATAGAATGCATTGTTCCATAGTATGGCATTAAACATGTGTTCATGGGTTTCAGTTTCCTGGTTATAGATGATATGCCAAAAGTGCAAAATTTTCTTCCCTCCAAAACCCATTGATTGCTAGAAAACATTCAATCCTGCTGTGAGCGAGTTCACCTCTCCGCAGATCTGACCTGTAACTTAGCCTCACCTGTGTGTCTCCATGGAGATAGGCCCAACTCATCTTAACCAGCAAAGTTTCATAGGGCACCTTAAACATAACAGGGCCTTTATTTGTCACAATACGGAAATTTCTGTGTTGAAACAGCAAAGCACAAAAACAGCAGCTGAAGAATGAAAAAACACAAAAATCATTATCAGGATAAATTCTTCAAGTAAAGACAGTAAAATCAGATAAAGCAGGTTTTAAATTATTTTGTTTATGAAGAAATAACCTCTACAATTCACCAAAGTCTTAACCAGTTTTATAACATGTTTAATCTTACTGTAAAGAGTCAAAACCGGTAACCCTCCGGTAAGTGGACAAACACTTTACAATGTGTTACTATCGCTCCTGGTAGTATTGTATGTTCCTATAGTATTACTTTTCTGCAGCATTTCCTTTAAGAATTCAGATCTAAACAGTTGCAATACCCTCTTGACTCAAGGTTGTGCGATCTGTGTGTACTGGTGTTGTGTCCTTGAGCATCGCACTTCAGCAGCCTTGTCTCCAGTATCTAATGTTTCTTTACATAAACTGCTTTGAGTGCTCATTGGATGTAGAAAAGCACTGTGTAAGTATAAAAACGACTTAATTTGTAATTTTCAAGAGGGTCTTGGGCCTTTGGGTGCAGGGCTTTAAATAAAAACGTGACACTCTAATATATTTGAAGAGCATCATCAACATTCTCCCTCCTCCTCTCTCCATCCTCTTTCAACATCATGCTTATTTTTTTCTTTGTGTGGACATATTCACATGGTCGCCACAGTGAGCGAAGCCTGGATCGGTGGACTTTTATTGGGAGGAGGTGGGGGTTGGTCGGCGGAGTGCTGGAGGTGTGCGGAGAGGGGGAGGGGCCTGTCATGGCGGATATGGTATATATTCAGTTTTATGGTTACGAGGGGACGCATAAATCACCCGTTCATTAAAACAGGCTAGCAGCGACCCCCCGTTAGCAACAGGATCAGTTCTTTTTCTGCACTAAACTCAAAGTGCAAAATGACAGCTCTCCGTCACTTAGTCAGGGCGGTGTAATAATATATGTAATTATATGTATAGGCAACTTGGAGAGATTTAAAGATATTTTTGAGCTAATTTGGACTAAACTAACAAAAGCGAGATTAGACCATGACTAAACCAGGACTGGATCGAGAAAATAGCCTCATATAGGTTTCAAAATGGATTTCAAGTCCTCAAAATGGTGCAAATAACAGAAAACTCATAGGCTCAAAGCTGTTTTCACACTCACATCAAAACTGTGACAAAGATTAAACGACAATCAAATCTTACTTTTGTCTTTCACGCAAAATAGTATTGCATCGCACTGCTGATAAATGATACCATCTTTTCAAAAAAATTTAATTATTAATTTTAATGTGCCACGGGTCAACCTCTCAGCACAGACATGACCGTCATGACACAATGAGGTCAAAGGTCACAACGCCACGGCAACAGCGAGACACGACCAAAGTCAAAACCGGAGCTGCACCTACGGCGGATTTCTCTTCAAAATCGTCAGGCAATATGTGTAATGATCCGTGTGTTTAATACTGAAAAAAGGCAGAATATAATGTTTACTTCATGTGTTTTAAATTGAAAAAATGTCCATTGTTATTTGTGAATTTGCTTTTTGGACTGAATTCTGCTAAACCAAGTCTAAAATAAAACATACCTAACACTAAAGCACAGCTAAATTCGAAAGCTAAAGCCACGCTATAGGACAAAAGGAGGTTTAAATTAATAAAACTTACCATCTTCTTAAAATGTAATTATTCATTTTATGTGGATCCAAAGCAAACAGTTTTTTACTTTAACTTCAAATATTTACATTCAATAAACATGAATTTTGAAGTGAAATAGTTGACATAATACAACTAGGGGCCATGTGCCATTTTTAGACTGTTAGTGAATTTTGTGAATAGGCAAATACACAAAAATGACGTCTTCTTTCATCAGTCTGCTCCAGTTTCAATAGCCAGGAATGAACCAAAGCTCAAATGATTTTATTATTGTGTTGCTGATGCTTCTGTTAACCAAAACCAGTGGTCAAAATTTACAATGTGATTTTAAAAGTGTTTTGTATTTATGCTAAAAATCAGCGTGATATTGTTTTATTTTTCAATTCTTCTCTCTTTTCTCTCCGTGAATCATTTAAGCCTCAAATTGAGCAGGTTTAATTCATTCGTTTGTGATAAATAGACATGATTATCCCATTAGAGCTTTATTCTTCTGCTGCAGCTCTGTGCCCTGCCTCCCTCCTTCCCTCTTCTCTCTATTTCATTCATTCTCTCCGTCATCTTCTTTTTCTCATCTCCTCTCTCTCAGCCGTTCTTCCCCCCTTTTTTCTCTCCACGTTCTCTTTATTCCTTCTCTTGTTCTCTCTTCTACCCCTTTCCCAGTCTTCTCTCTCTCCCCTCTGCTCTCTGTCTCTTTTCATATCCCTCTATCTCCTCCCTCTCTCTCCCTCTTGTTATATATCTATCTCTTCCTCAATTCCTTCTCCCTCCTTCCCTCTGGTTCCTTCTTCTTTTTTCCACTTCTCTCTTCCTCTCCCTCTGTCTCTCTTTCTCTCCCTCTTTTCCCTCACTATGCCCTTTCTATCCCCCCTCCCCCTCTTTGTCTATCTCCTCCTCCATTTCTTGTCTTTCTCTATCCCTCTACCCTAATCTCTATTCTCCTATCACTCTTTCACCCTCCCCTTCCTCTCTCCCTTGCTCTCTCTCTCATTCCCTCTAGCTTCTCCCCCCTCGCTTTCGTCTCTCCACTCTCACTATCTCACCCCCTTCACCCTCTCTCCTTCATCTCTCTCTATCCTGCTCTTTGTCTCCCTCTTGACCCTTTCCCTCTCTCTTTATCACTTCTTCTCCCTCCCTTTCTCTTCACCTCTCTTCTTTTCCCTCCGCTGTCTCTGTTTGTTTTCTCTCTTATCTCTCTTTCTCTTCTCATTCTTGACCCTCTCTCCCCTTACTTCTCTCCCTCTGTCTATCTCTCTCTCATTCTTCTCTCTTTCTTTATCTCCCTGCATCTCCTTCTCCACCCTCCCTCTCTCTCTCCGGGTCATCCTCTCAGCACAGACATGGCCATCATGACACAATCAGGTCAAAGGTCATGGCGCCACGGCAACAGCGAGACACAACCAATGTCAAAACTGAAGCTGCACCTGCGGCGGATTTCTCTTCAAAATCACCAGATTAATATGTGCAATGATCAATGTGTTTAATATGGAAAATAATTGCAGAATATAATGTGTATTTAATGTGTTTTAAATTGGAAAAAAATTGAAAGCTAAAGCAATATAACAACGCAATAGGACAAAAGGAGGTTTAAATTAATAAACCAGGACTAAATGGGAACTAAACCAGGACTGGACTAGGACTGAAATCTAAAACAAGTCTAAGCCTGTACAAAAGAGTAGGTCTAAACCAGGTCTAACGGAGAACTAAACCAGGACTAACAAGGACTGAATTCTAACAAAAGCAAGTCGCTAACAAAGAAAATGGCAACTAATTTAGGTTGGGGCTTAATTTGAGCTGTCACCAGGATTTATTTAGTCTATAACAGGACTAAACCAGGACTAAACCAGGACTAAACCAGGACTAAACCAGGACTAAACCAGGACTAAACCAGGACTAAACCAGGACTAAACCAGGACAAAACCAGGACTAAACCAGGACTAAACCAGGACTAAACCAGGACTAAACCAGGACAAAACCAGGACTAAACCAGGACTAAACCAGGACTAAACCAGGACTAAAGCAACAATAACCAAGGACTAAACTAAAGGTCAAAACCAGATCTGTGACTAAACCAGAGGGAAACCAGAACTAAACCAGAAATAAAAGAAGAACTGACCCATTACAACAGGGAAAGACCAGGCTATGCACCATCAACAGCTTTTATTTCAATAAATAGAAAAAAACAATAAGACGTTTATCTGGCTATATTTTCAACACAAAACTAACATTTTCTCTGCAAATGGAACAAATGCACAAGATATTTGGCAAATCAACGAAAAAACATTCTTCAAAATGAAAATACTAAAGCTTATAATAATAAATCAGAATATATTACACTTTGTTAGCTGGTTTAAATGCTACATTAGTGGTTTCAATGGTTAATATTGAGCAGCAGTAGTTTTAAAAATATAAAATAAACAGTTTTGTGGAGACGGTAAAATGCAGATGACATGTGTTTGAGCTGCAGCGTCTCGTCTCAGTGCCGAACAAACAAGGACACGATCGTCGGGCAAATTTGTTTAGAAATCACAGCATTGATTTAGATAAAATTAAATAGAAACCTGTTTAATGTTAAATTGTCTTGATATTATAGGAAGGAATGACCAAAAATATTATAGCCACACATTACAACCCCAACACTAAGGATTTGTAATTTGGGGATTTTAAAGACATTTATTTGGCATGTTAATATATTTGAAAATGATTTTGTTTTTATAAACACTTAAATTGGAAAATAAAAAATAAAAAAAATCTTGAATGTTTTATTTAAAAGAAAATTCCAACATGTCCATGTATTTTTCATTAAAAATAAAATTACAAACAAAAATACCTGTGATAAAACAATGTTAGTGATAAATCACATTTTGAATAAATTAATAATCATGCACTTATTAAAATTTTCATCAATGTTTTTTTTTTTGTATTTGTATTTATCACTAATATTATCTTTTAATTTTTTTCTTATAAGTAAAGGTAAATATTTCATGATAAAGATAAATTGAGAAATTCCCAGTTTTGTGGTTGTTACCAAAGAAAATATAGTGATTTTCACCATATTATAAAGCAGAGTTTAAATCCACCATAACATATCTGCAATGCCACATTCAGCTGAACAATAGGACAGAATACGATCGGGAGCAGCAGGAAAAGAATGAACAGAATCATTAGGTAGAAAGAGCTGCACATTTACAAGAGCGGCAAACTCCAGTCTCCGCATCAGTTTTTCCAAATATTCTCTTTACAACAGATGCCTCTCAAACGTCATGTTTTTGAGTCGTGTGGGGACAGAATGGGGACATTTTAATGTGAACCCCTCGACCTCATGACCTTTACCCCCTGAACCCCCTCCAGGAAGTACCCTCTTGAGACGTGTTTGTTTAACAGATGCCGCAGATGTCTGTGTCATTCAAATCATCATTAGACCCATTACATCAGCATACGCTCACACACTATATATTATTTTAGCATTTTTGGAAAAAAGCTACAATGATTTCAATCACTTTTGCTCGCTACTAAACATGCTCCAAAAGGCTTGAATCTGAAACAATATGGTCACATGGCAATTCAGAGTTGGTCAAATCATCCATGTTATATGTTTAAAATTTGTAAATGTATAAATTGCGTTAAATTAAAGTTTTGTTATTAATACTTCAACTGAGCGTTTGGCCCAAAGACACAAAAAGAAGATGAATTCAAGTCTGAACCACTGACCCTCTTGTCTGTTGCCAAATTTCTAATAAAAAGTAAATACATTGTCAATAATTGGTCAAACTTTATAATACACTTTAACACACTTTAATTAGGTAAGGCCCTTAAATATGAATAAAGTCTTTGCTTTAGTAAGGCTAAAATGTGTAGTTATTATAAAGTAGCTATACATTTGATTGCCCTTATTGAAAAAAAAATGCATTAGGTCAATTATGACTGACCACCAGCAGACTTCTCCTGTTAAACACTAAAAGACTGACTAAAAAAGACACGACGTAATTGAAGCAGCGATCAAGGCTTTTGTCTCAGTGCTACACAGGTGAGTGGTTTCAGTACGAAGTCATTTTTACACCTCTACACACCATCACCTTTATAATCACTTTAACTAGCTTCTTTCAACATGCAACTCCAGCAGTGACAATGAGCAAAATGTCCGTGAGGATGAAATGGAAATAGAAGGAATTCATAGCAGAAAAAGCATCTGGTACATTGTCCCCAGTGTATTAGACTAAATTGTACGGAGCACATTGTAACACTATCATCTCCACATCTCACATTAAAGGTCCTATGTTACGCAAAATTGACCTTTTTGAAGGTGCACTATTTTAATTTTCTGATGGGGGGGAGGGGTCCACTGTTATGCCACGGCTATGTCAAGAGACCATTTATAATACATAAACAATGAGGTAAGAGAATAGAAAGAGGCTTAAAGGTGCAGTGTGTAGGACAAGACAGAACAATGGTCACATGTCTCGTTACTGGACTGTTACAGGGGTTCCCAAACGTTTAAATTCAGAATCTAATCGATGTCAGTGATCATTTCAAGTGGCTAAACATTTGACACCAGGTTTAATTGTGTTAATTTATGTAGTGTATTGTGTTATTTGACCAAATTTTACGACAACATACCTTTTACACCCAAAGACAAAAATGTGGCTGAACTTTAACACTGTGGGTACTATCCACATCTGGTTTTATTAATATAATTTTACACTTTGTTTGTGATACAGCTTAGGCTACTGGAACTTTTCACAGGCTGTTGAAAGACGGAATTTGTCATGTAAAAATGTTAAAGGTGCACTATGTAACATTCAAGGCTACCTGTTTGTCTCCATGGTTATATTATTGTTTTGCCTTGAATATATGGTATCAAACGTATTTATCTAGAATTCATTTAACCACGGGTGTTTTATAGCATAAACATCTTTATGAAAACATGCATCCTTACTTAGAGCGGTCTCACAGGACCTGTAATTTGGTCTGCTCGTCTCCATGGTGATACATACAGTGCATACGGTGTTGACATGGAAACAAGCAGATGGTGTAGCCTCCACCGGAAATGTTACATAGTACTTCTTTAACAGTTACAGCCAAATCGTACACAAAGCCCCTTTAATGCCATGTATGAAAACAGTTAGCATTAGCCACTTGTGCCTGGGTCACCATGCTAGCTGCACCAGGGTTAGCAGTACATGAATATCTCTGGTCCTAAAGACACTCCTTGCAGCCACACTCCACAGGTTTCTCCACGTCCTGAGTCACAGTCGTCCCATCCTCGCACTCGAACGTTAGCTTCCGTCTGCGTACCCTTAGCGGTGCGCAACAATATGACGTGTTATTGAGGCTCAGCTCTGCCCCGGGATGACAGCGCCCCCTACAGTCCACCCACGAGAAGGGCTTGGTGGTCTGACAGTGCAGGCCTCCTCTCTGCAATTTGTGGAAGTCTCGCATTGGTTCACCCCGACATGGAGATTCTGGAGACAAAACACATGTGAACATGTACAAAACCTAACAACTGACATTAGCACAGCCTCCAGACATACAAAATAGTCAGTTTACCTTGAAACAGAATCATATTTAAATGTAACTTTTCTGGGGGAGGGTCCGCCACCTGATTGTCTCCATAGAGATATTATTTATTTGCCTGAAATGTTCCCCAGTATAAAATTAAACTTTTATTAAAATACAGGTGTTTTTATTTCTAAAAAAGAGCATAGTATTCTTGTTGGGTAACCTGTGTTAACTCGTTTTCTTCATGGAAATAAATTAGTTTAATGCCACACTATGGAACATTTTAGAACAAGCAGGTGGGGAACCCTCTACGAGAAACGTTCACCAGTCCGTTAATACACATTCATAGACTTTTGTATAGTCTCCTGTTAATTATATAAGGAATATTGGCATTAATCAGAGACCGTTTCTGCTAAAAGAATTGACTTGTTAATAAGGTTAAGGCACACTATATTGTGCCCAGAGGGAAATTTGTCCTCTGCATTTGACCCATCCTTCAATGCCGCTGGGGCACCTCATCAGGAGCAGCGGGCGCTCCAGTACCACACCTGGAGACCCATCCCCAGATCTTGAGCTAGGCTTGATCAGGACTATCTTAGCTTGTCTCAGGGCAGAGCTACCTGTTTTGAGAGTGGCCTCACTCTAGAGCAGGAGTGTCAAACACATTTTCACTGAGGGCCACATCAGCAAGATGGCTGCCCTCAAAGGGTTAGATGCAAAATAAATCTCACTACTTTTTTAACTTGTTAATTAACTGTTTCTGTATTTATTACTTATTTAAGTTGCAAATATTGCATATGCATTTGCCTAAATGTAAAAATATGGCTGTGTAACTGTGTGTCTCCTGATAAAATAACATTTTAAGACCATCATACCTTTTCATTTATCCTGTCGAGGGCCACATAAAATGATGTGGAGGGCCACATTTGGCCTGTGGGCCTCGAGTTTGACACATGTCCTCTCGAGGCACCTTAAAGAAATCGTTTAACCAATGGATGACCACGTGCCATGAACACCACTAGTGTAGCTGCAACATATATCTTGTTTAGTTTTTTTTCAGACACTTTAGTATTCTGCCGACTGAGCATGTGCTGGGGTCCAGCCCCTGCCATTGCACCAGGTCGAAAAAAGCTGTCAGTGGCTGCTATAAGCTCTGACACCATCATCATCATCATCATCAGGTCCTCCAGTGCTGCTGGGGACAGAGTCACTGCTTTCTGCCTGTCCCCTGTAGGGGCAGATGGAGCTGAATGAACCAACAGTGGAGATTGTGCATGTGCAGCAGACCCAGACCACTGGATGGGCTGAGGCTGGTGGAAAGAGTACTGAATATTTGTACTCAAGTAAAAGCTCAGTTACTTGGCAAATAGTGCACTCTTAGAGTACTTACTCAAGTACAAGTACTGCTGCCAAAATTGTAGTTAAGTAAAAGTAAAACGTATGCATTACTGAGTACTAATTACTTTTTAACCCAATTTTAGAAGTTTTAAACTGAAATCTGTGTATTATCTGAGCTCTGACCAATCAGACACAGTGCTGTTATGTGTGTTTGTTGGTATAGACAGTAATTAGCTACTTTCCACCCCTGGCTGCAACCAAGCCCCTTGGCCAAAGGGCAGTCATTAGTCCATTTGCACAGTGCACTTTTGAACCTTCTCTACCTGATAAGAAGACATGTATGCACCCACATACCAGGTTAACACGGGTAAAATGTGATTCTGGGAGGTTTGTTTCTGGAGGTAAGGCTGAGGGGGGCGCTGTTCTCACCAATGTCGCAGCTCTGTCCGGTGAAGCCCTGGTTGCAGGTACAGCTCTCGCCCCTTTCCGTCTGCTCACACACTCCATTCACACAGGGCAAGCCTTGGCACAGCGGAGCTGGCGCCCCCTTCTGGTTACACAGCACCCCGTGGAAACCCGCCTCACATTCGCAGCGGTACATCTGAGAGTCCAGCACCACACAGCGCCCCCTAACGCACCTGTGAGTAAAAGCATGATGAGGACAATGACAGTGTAGCCACAGTGGCTGAAGTGGCTGTAATAGGTTGGGTTCATGTAACATTACAATATTCTATAATCCCTGTAGTTTAACACTAAACTGGACACAGGTCAGAATTTTATGGTGGAATTTGCTGTTTAACTGTCAGATTTCAGATATGCTGACCTAGTTTATGGTTAATATCTCTGGCACAAAGTTCAGTGACTTCTCTGTCAGTATAACGGTGATTCTTGAGAGTCGGGACAAAACAGGTTTAGTTTACATTTACGAGTTTGTACAGTAAGGTCTGAAAGTTCTGAATAAAAACTTTTTTTTTTTTCTAAAAAAGACAGAGTCAGGATAGTACAGGATTCTTGAGAGTCAGGATAGTACAGTAGAATCATTGATGAAATCCCAAAAGTGAAACCCTAAAAACCTGATTGCTTTTAAACCATAAAATTAATATGGCAAGTTATAATGACGATAGTTTGAGAGTATTTATGGATTAAGTTTCTTTCAAAAACAGCATTTCCCAGGTTAATATAGCCCCCTGCCCTCCATCTGAAATTCATGAGGGATTGATAATACAACCATATGCTCCCATACTTATATGCTGAAATAGATATCATATTTGTTAACCACAATGCAATCTGCAGTTTGGATATTACTGATGCTACATTTGCAAAAGAATCAATACAAAAGTTGTTCACATTGTCATCATACTCACTTGCTGTTTTCACATGGGTTGGGGTCTGTGGCCTTTGTGACAGTGACCACATCACCTTCCGTTAGACTCGCTGTGATTGGTCGATCACAGAGCACCCCACTCCAGCCCTGGTGACAGACGCACTGAGGACCCTATGGAGGAACGTACATTTAATATTGACAAAGGCTGTAGAAACAGGCAGTCATTAAGTTAATCAATGTTGAAACTGTGAACCCAGTCTTTCAAAGACTTTAGTACTAAGCCTAATATAATTTAACATTTTTGTTATTAGTTTTAAAAAATGTGGACTGAAAAATATGTTTTATGCCATACAGCGGAAGATCATGGCCAAAGAAAAAAATTTCCATGGAAACAAGCAGGAGGAGCCCCTCCTCTTGGGCAATTAAGAGTCAACGTTGTGGACGTATGTTTTTGCTGTACATTTTTTAGTGCAATAAAAATGAAAAACACACAAAAAAACCCCAAAACAGTCTCTTTTTTGTCTAAAAAGTTACATCATGGGGCTTTAAAATACATATAATTAGAATTGACATGATTAGATCAGCTTGCTTGGAAAATCACCTCTTAAGGCAATAGAAAACTTTAAGAAATAATAATGAAATCAAAATCGAGGAAATAATGATGGAAATGCCATAACCTCTGCCCCTGTTAACATATCCATATGAATTCATTTTAACCCCATCCTATTGTTTCATGTTTGACTTTCTAACTTTCTGTTGGTTGAATTGTCAAGTCCTGCGAGGTGACTGCTGATGTGGTTTTAGGCTTTACAAAAATAAATTGAATTGAATCTCATTTAGACATATCTGGATAGAGTAAAGTCATCTTACTGATTTTGGTGGTAGTCACCTGTGCTGCTTTGGGCTGGCAGACTCCGTTCACGCACGGCACTTTGGCACACGCCTCACATCCTGGGACCACCCCCGGCTTCATGTGAGTCTGAGCGAAGTCCTGCAGCTGGTGGTTTATGTACAGGTTTCTGATGCAGCCATGAAAACTGGAGATGTTCAGTGGGGCGGAGGAGAGAGAGAGGGAGGGGGGCAGCACCTCCTCTGGCATCCCTACAACCCAGGGCACAAGGGGTGAGCTCACAGTCATTCACTTTAAAAGGCATATGACAGGTTAGACTACTCATTTCACTGAAACATACCTTCATTTTACCTTCATTTTATAAAAAAAAAAAGTCATTCCTTTTTTAAAATTTTTATATAGCTTATAATTTTACTTCCTTGAACACGGGCAGCAACAAGTCAACACCTAAACCAAAGTCTAAATTACACAATAGTTAAGATTTAACAAATTTAAATAAATGACAACTACTTTATTTATATATTTTTTTAAGTTTGCCAGTAAAATGTGTTCCTTGTGCATATTTTTTGGATGGAATTTTCAGTGTTAAATATAAGAAGAGGTATTCAGTTTTAGAACTCACTACTTCCTGTCTTTTTGTGCCATCTTTTTCCCCCTTATATAAAACTATGATAAATATTTAACACGGATACTATTCCACCAAACCAAGAAATAATTAGAAAAAACCTGCACTAAGTCCAGAGTTCTTTTAAACACAGGGGCTGTAAGAGTACAGGTGATGTGAACTGTATCAGTTTATTCAATACAATTTCTGAAGTAAACAATTCTTTGTTACATTTATTTAGTTAAAGAAGGGATACTCTACTTGTTCAGCTATTTTGAGTACATTTTGTATTTTCCGCAAAAGAGTATATTATAAAAGCAGACAAATCAGACTGCACCCCTAGTTCACAGTGGTTTGCCCAAAAAATTAATTGATGTAATGATATGCCAAAGGGTTTGTGAGACGTACAAACTAGTTAGACAGATTTAAATATGTATTTCTGCTTTTCTTGATTAATGCAGCTTTAACTAGCTCTTTTTTAAATAATGTATTGTTACTGAAATGCTAGTGATAATATTTAAAGCAACTGAAGTGGCCGTACCAATATATATTTTAGTATACTGAAGTTATTCATGAGCATTTAATCGAACATTTCCACAGGGCTCTTCTACAGCAGGGTTAGTGTCCTCACCTCCCACATACAGTGGTGCCTCTGTCGTGGTGCTCTGAGTCCTGCCCAGACTATCCAGACTCTGAGGCTCTCCTCCGTCTACAGAAAGGTTCACCATGTGGTTAAAGGTCACCAGCTCAACCGTGTGGAAGCGCCCATCGTTCACCGTCTCTGCACTGGGCACACAAACATGCAGTATATAACACAACAGCTGTGGGTTTAAGTCTATAGTGAAGTGAACATTGGCCGTAACAGCAAAGCCAAGCCTGGTTAACATTTGGATGGAAGACCACTGCGAATACCAGGTTGCTCTACTAATGCATACTGCTGTTGTGTCCTTAGGCAAGACACTTCACCCACCTTGCCTAGTACAGATAGAGTGTGTGCGTGAGTGTTAGTTGGAGGGGCTGATGGTGCTGATTGGCAGCCTTGCTTCCATCAGTCTACCCCAGGGCAGCTGTGGTAACTATAATAGTTTACCACTACCATGCACAGAATGAATGAAGAAACAGAAAGACTAATAAGACTAATGCATTATTATTATTATTGTTAATGTTACCTGTAGATGGTGCTGGCAGGCTGGTTACCGGGGTCGTAGGTCACTCGGACACGACCTTGGTGAAGCTCCACAGCGATTGGCTCATCATCTCCGTTGTACAATAATATACCGTTATCTTCAGCCGTGGACACCTGCAGCAGAAGGGAGAGTTCATGTTCTCTGCAAAGAACTAAAAAGCCTACCTCCAGAAAGTCTTTTAAAACTCCTGATAACCTTGTAGTTTAGACCTCTACAAACATGGTCTACAGTCACTATTTCCTGTTTTTACCTAATATTTTGTTGAAGCTGAAGTTTTTGCTATGACATGTGACTGACATAAGGGCTTCTCAAACTCTTCAGATTGTCAAAATAACCACATGAAACAGAAACAGTATTTGACATAATTTCACTGCAAGTACATATTACTTCCCCTCAAAAAATCTACATCTTCATATAAACTTCAAACACCCCCTTGCAGTAACAAAAAGAAAATGTAGTCATACTTATATAACATATTGCTGTGAGAAAAGTAAGAAGTCTTTGTCCCTCTGATCCTAAGTCTGACCTGTAGAGTGATATTGGCCTGGCTCCAGTTGGGCACCTCCTGCAGTTGGACGTACGAGTCTCTATCGATGAAGTTCACACTGACCAGTCTCTCACAGCTCGGCCCCTCAAACCCAGCGGGACACTGGCACTGGGAGGTGCCAGAGAGCTGCACGCACAGCGCCCCATTCTGACACAGGATGGCCCCACACGGAGAGGGGCTGGAGGGGCGCACTTCACACAGGTCTCCACTGGGGCAGGGGGGGAAAAAAAACAAAAAACACAACTAAAAAAATGAATAAACTGCTTTTGTCCAGGTGGCAGTGGTTAGTATATAGGACATGGATTTATACCTTGTTAGCATTGAAAAATCTAATCGTAAGATAGTTTTTGTTTTGTTTTTTTAACTACACTTAATTCATTGTGAATATTTTAGTAATATAAAAGTACAGTATATGCTGTAGGAGCTCAAATTGTAAAAACATTTAACCAATAGATGCAAACCTCCTTGTCAAAGCCTGATCTTGTCAGATCTCAGACGCTAAGCAGAGCCTGGTTAGTACTTGGACGGGGAGACTGTTGGGAATATCAGCTGCCACAGTGGGGCACCAGTGGCATTTACCTAGTATGAATGTGATGTGTTTAGTGTTGGTGGTGCTTGGAGGGGCCGATGGTACAGTTTGGCTGCCTTTCTTCCATCCACCTGTGGCTACAATAGTAGCTTTACAACCACAGAGTGTGGAGTGAAATAAACAGGTGGCTGGTGAGGCCTTGATAGCAGAATGGCAGCCCTGGATTTGTACCTGAATCCTTTGGGGCAGAGGCAGCTGTATCCGTCCAATTTGTCGACGCACTGAGCTCCGTTCTGACAGCGGTGGTTCAAACACTCGTCATAATCAGTTCCACAGTCAGGACCCACCCAGCCTGGCACACACACACACCTATCACATAGACAACAGGAAAATATTGTAAACACTTAATGAAGGGAGGCACAAAAACATATACATTTTCATATTTTCTTAAAAGACAAAAAACACACAAGTGGCTTATGTATCAAAAAATACTAATGGCCAGAATGTTCCACAATATGGCATTAAACGTATCTATCTCTAGATCCTGCTTCCAAGCTAATTTACAGGTCTGTGTGAGATGACCTATAGTAATGTATGTTTTTGAAAGTCATTTTGAGGAATTAAACTGTACATAGTTAGTGCATTAACATCTATACGTGGTTTAGAGTGTATTTACGCACACACACACACACACACATTACATAAAAGCACGACTAAACTGGAACTCAACCTGGACTAAACCTGGACAGTACCAGGAGTAACCCGGGACTAGAACAGACCCAAATCAAGAGTGCATTAACACTTGCACATAAACCACATCAAAATTGGGACTAAATTTGTAATTTTGTAACTCAATCAGTGCTAGACCAAGACAAACTCAGGACCATGCCAGATCTACATCAGGACCAAACTGGGATCAAATCAGGGCAAGTATGAAAGCACCCAAGGTCTATCTCTGGACTAAAGTGGGCTCAAACTAAGTCCATCCAAATGAAATATTACTGCCTTAATTATATATGTATATGTATGATACCTGGGTCCACTGGGTGCACTGATGCAGGTGGACTGGTGTAGACAGGGGTTTCTTCCTGGAGCACACATGTCCTCCTCCTCTTCACACAATAACCCTGACCATATGCACAAAGAACATAGTAGACAAGGTTAACACTAATACAGATATATATATAAACCCCCCCTATTAAACAGTTTAGTACACGCTCTCCACAATTCAATGAGAGAATTTGTTTTTATATGGTGAATGACCACGTTTATATAGCACTTTTCTACCTTCAAGGCTCTCAAAGTGCATTAAATCAAAGAACCATTCACCCATTCACACACACACACACACACACACACACACACACACACACACACACACACACACACACACACACACACCCACACACACACACACACACACACACACACACACACACACACACACACACACACTCCAGTGTACAAAGACACTGGGGGGCAGGTTAAGTGTTTTGCACAAGAACACAATGCACATTCATCTGTGAGAGAAAGACTCAAATCTCCAGTCTTCAAATTAGAGGACAAGCACTTAATCAACTGAGCTACAGATTGATATTTTAACCCCCCCCCCCTTTTTTTTTTTTTTTTTTTATACAAATGAGATATATTTGAATAATTTACAGATCATTTTGTCCACTTGTTGTTCTTTGGATAATTTCTTGTTTAGGACTACAGTGAATGCCCTAGCCCTGACTTAGCCATAGACTAGACCTGAAATTGTCCTGTTATATACTTGATTTAGATCTGGTCTTACTATAAAAGCCAAATCTTTTCTTGGTGTCAAAGGATTTAGAGCCACTGATTTGGAGCAACGTAACAGGATGAGTGGTCTGAAACACAGCCTATGTCTCTGTAGGGGGCATACCTGTGTAGTTTGGGGGGCAGAGGCAGGTGTAGTTGCCCACTCCATCCACACAGGTGGCGCTATTCTCACAGCCGTGGTCTTCGCAATCATCAACGTTCACTTCGCAGAATGCACCATGGAAACCAAAGGCACATGCACAGCTGGAAAACGCAGTCATGCAAATTATGAGTAACAATTAGTAACAACTATTGATATTAAAAATACTCTAAGTAACTAAGCAAGTCTAAGTACAGTCATCTGCTTGTCTCCATGGAGATGTGCTGCTTAGCTTGGAATGTTCCACTGTATGCCATGAAACATACTTATCTATCTGTAGAGAAGCACCTCTGCTCAGAGAAAGACAGCATGTTTTTGATAGAAACAAACAAAAATGTAATGAAATAAATGCAAGACATCCCCATGGACACATCAGGTGGCAAACCCTCCACTAGACGAGTTACATAGTGCACCTTTAACTTTGTTATTTTTTCAGATTTCTTTTTTTATTTATTTATTTAATTACAGAAATCTGTAAATAATTCCTAATAGTTCCTCTGCAATGTTTTATTCCTCTTTCACCTTATAATACGACCCCCTTTAACCATTCCTGATGTTTAACTACATGACAAACTCCAGTGAAAATTCCTTAAACCTCCTGTGTGTGACCGCACAGTGACCCTCGCAGCCCTCTGGTGGGTTTGGAGTTTACATCTTTTATTTACTGTACATTCACTGAGCTTTCCTCTTTTTCATCTGTTTTTGAATCGGGGACAGTGTGTGGCTTCTGGTTCAACTGCAGTTTGTCCCAAATTAAGAAATGAAGCATGAAGCGTGAAATATCAAGAACTCAGTCTGACTGTAAATGCTTGAACAAAACAGGCTACACAAAAGGACTCTATATATCCAGTGCTTTGGACGTGCAGTGTAAAGAAGAAAACTTTGAAAATGTATTTAATTATAGAATTCTTAGCATACTTCACATTGAGTTGCATTATATTATAGAATCAAAAGGTAAATTGGGATTAAAAATGCTTTATGTTTGTTGTACTGTTTGTTACGCATTTATTTCTCAAAAATAAAAAAAAGACAAATTGCACATGTACTCACCACAATGTTGTGTAGTTTGAATCCAAATCAATTACTGCAATATATTCCTTTGTTTTTAGGAAAGTAACTGTACTCAGAATATCACCAAATAAAAACTAAAACCTACTGTAACTAAATACAGTGACTCAAATGAGGTATTTTGAATTTGTGTTTTTGGTCCATGTATTTAGTTTCTTCCCAACATTGGTAACATGCATTTAAACCTACAACAAACTGGGGCTGGTAAAATGAATCACAGTCAAATCAAAATCACAATGTGTAAGAAGCACAAACACTGCAAATTTTAAGTCACAATTTTCTTTGCAAACAACTAAATATCCATCTTATTTAGTACGCCTGCCAGCCCTGTAGCTTAGACCTTTACAGACACCTCTTAAATGTGCACTATGTAACATTTTAGCACGGGGATCATTACTGACTTGCTGTGAAAATGTGATTGCCTTGCATGGAATGTCCCATAGTATGACATTAAACTTATCAAACTCCATGGTAACAAGCAGGTAATGCCACCAGGCCAAGTTACAGGTCAGATCTATGGAGTCTACTCTCTTAATGGAAAATCCCATATATATACTCAGTTACATTTATTAAGAAACTTTTTAAAGAAATTGTGCTTTATATCATTATAATATTGTTATTGAAGTAACAGTTATCTTACTTGAGTAAAAATTTTATTACTTTTCACACTTTGAGTAAAACTATAAGTAACAAAAGCTTTATGTTGACAATATGAAATGATTTGAACATTTTTGTTTCTTGCACCACTTCTTCAGATATGATTTAGTTTTTCTCATTTTTGTGTCTATTCTTTGAAAATACCAGATTTTGTGCATTGTTTAATGTTTGTCTGTCCATTTACATTAACTTTAAATTATAAATCAGACGTTACGTCACCGACAGTTACTCTTTAAGTTACTCTTGAGTAGTACCTATCCCAAATACTTTTTACTCTTACTTGAGTAATTTCTTGGACCACTTCTTTGTACTTCTAATTGAGTGATATTATTTTGAAGTAATTAAGTTACTTTTACTTCAGCAACATTTCTGGCTACTCCCGTCTAAGCTGATATAAAGTGTGTTACCTGAACCCTCCGGTCTGCTCGTCACTGATGCAGGTGCCTCCATTGGTGCAGGGTTCACTCACACATGGGTCCACTGGAGTCTCACAGTGTCGTCCCTGCACAGAACAATAACATTTCAATTATACCTATTTACAATAAAAGGTGCATTATGTCACTTTTCTGGTAGAGGGTTTTTTTCCCTCTGCTTGTCTCATTTGAGATGGTGTTGCTAGAGGAAGAATGTACCACAGTATGGCATTAAACTTATCCAAGCTGTGGAGACAAGCACGTTGTACTAACAGGCTGGCTAAATTACATCAGATTTGTGGAGCAATGACCCCACTCGTGATAAGAATAAACACACGTAAAACTTAAATTATGACTCAACCTTGTGTGAAAAAATATACAGATCCCTAGTTCAGTGAAAACAACATACGAGAAGAGTCATATGTCAATTTTATAAAGTATGGTCCAAAATATGGAGACTAAGCATGTCTTAATCATAGACTGTATATATAAATGGACATAGCTAACCTGCTAGCTGCAACGATCCAAATAGGAAGTGATCATGGGCGCGCTTCCGGCTCCATCGACTCACTTTACACTGAAAAATTTTTCTTTTTCTATAACTGCTGCAGTGAGCCTCAGTGAGTCAATAAATCAAGATATGAACATGAATAACAAACAAATCAGGCGCCTTCTTTCCCTGACATCGCTCACACTAGCATTTGCAACAGATTTGATTGACAGTGCTGCTAAGTGCCCGCTCTCTACTAAACCAGCGGCGCGGGCCCCCATACCAGCTAGCCTTGATGAGCTTCATGTGACTGGAGCTGAAAACTATGGGTTACATCACACTCCCTTAGTCCCTTTTTTTATACAGTCTATGGTCTTAATGTGCAATGAAATATGTAACATTAACCTTTTTTTGCTTCAGAATGTGATAAATGTTTTTAATGGCACCACATTTGTCATTGATTGGCTCCATAATTACAACCTCCTTTACATTTGCACTCATTGTTCTTACCGTGAACCCAGCGGGGCAGGTGCAGCTGTACTCCTGACTCTGGTCGTCATGACACTGGCCCTGGTTTAAACACGGAGACGAGACACAGGGACTGCACTTCACCTGGACCCACTCCTCCACTGGGCCTTGAGAAAACAAAACATCCATCCAAATAAAGCACAATTAAACACCGCTCAACTGGAATAAGAGCACAAAATATAGCAAATTTAGATATAAAGCACTCCACTCAGGCCTGGAAGAAAAAGTCCACATAAAACACTCGTCTAAAGGGCTTAGAATATCAAAGTATACAATAATACTAGGGCTGCATAATATGAAAAATAATAAATCAACACGCAACATTCCAATATATGTTTAGTTCCAGTTAACTCAAAGTCAAATGAATCAAAGTTAGCAGTGCCTATCTGAAGGATTAATATTAAAAATGAAAAAATCTTGATACCAATAGAATGTATAGCACAAAATAAAAGTTGTTTCTTAAATATTATATGTGTGGTACTAAGTTCTGATATAAAAACCTAAAACTATTCAGTAAAAGTCCAAATTTGCTCCATTTAAGTAAAATATTCAGTAGCAATACTTCCTGAAATTCATATCTAGTTCTCATAATAATTCAAGTATCAAGTTTCTTTGACAGCTCTATCAAAACACAGGAAGAACATGCAAACTCACCCTCATTATTCTTACAGAGTGATTCCACTTGATTGTTCTGATATGGAAAATTGCATCAATGCTGTCTATCAATACTTTTGCCATATATTGTGCTGGAGTCTATGGAGTAATCACCTAACCACTGTTCTGAAAGTAAATATCATATTCATTTTTCTCATAGACTTTACAAAAAAAATGAAAGGTTTGAAAGCTTGGTCAAGTGTAAATCAGCTATGTGGTACCTCATGACCACAAGACATATAATTTTATGCCAAATCTGTATCTGAAACTTCATAAACCACATTATTATTATTATTATTATTATTTGAATTTTGCATTTAAAACATGCTTTTTGGACTTAAAGGGCTCATATTTCGCTATAATATGTTATAATGCTGTTTCCTCATCAAAACCTAACACACAAACCTTGCATATTTAGTTTGTGTTCTTTTCTCAAACTGAAAACACTCTGTTCCACCTGTGATGTCATGATGTTGTAATACAGGAAGTGCTCCGCTGTGATTTTAAACTCCATACACCTTCACTAGAATCATTTAGGTGAATTCAGCCCTGGAATTATCTATCTCTACTGAACAAAAGGTGAAGAAAAAATAGCTGTTAACTTGAAAACTACCTCTTCATGACATCACAAGGTGGAACAGAGCAGTTTGATCTTTGGAGATATATAGAGACTAATAATAAAGGCTTACTTAAAGATGTGTGACTGGAACACAGCACAACTACATGTATGTTTTTGATGAGGTAACAACATTATAACATGTCTTAAAGCTCCCAGGAGTTGTAAGTATGTGTAAGTTTGTAATATAGGACCTTTAAAACAGCGGCGTTATGGATATTAGTTACCTCTTTACACTCTTAATATTTGAAAAGTCTATGGGATAAATCAATGACAAATTTACTTTCAGAACCAGAGTGGACTTCGAAGTGGGCAGGACTGTTCTGCTCCATTAATATAAGTATCTTCTAGCCTCATCTAGACACAGGCAGAACATGCAAACTCCATACAAAAAGGCACTACTTCTTTCATGAATCACATCGGTTAAATGTATGCAGTTTTTCTCAGTCTCATTACTATGACAGTGACATTCTTAGCCCCAGTGTGATTTGACCCCATGATGATTCCTCCTGCGCCATTTTAAAACACCGCTAAAGAAGTGACGCACACCACTGGGAGCCTATGTTTTAAATTATGTCACACGAGCAATATCGAGGAAAAATTTAACACTATTTTAACATTTAAAAATACCACAATTAGCACCTGGCTTGATTTTTCGCAGTCTAACCAAGTGAGAGGAGGAAAAAGACATGCCATATTTGAGTGATTTAATACATGGGTTAATATATAGCTCTGAACTGCAGGTAAAATGCACCCAACTGTTTTAGACAATGTTACAAAACTCCAGGGGCCAGCGTACTGTTCATTTGCAGGTTTTGTGAGAGCAATTAGCAATCACACTTACGTATACATCTGAGAAATATTTAACAATGTAAAATGAAAAGAGTTACATACCAAGATAGAAAATTCAGTCCTATGTCTGAATAAATAGTAAGATTTGTAACAGGTAGGACAGGAGTCTTTAGAGTTGAATAATGACCTCACTTTCTGAAGCAATTGTAAACATGAACATTTCATTTTGTTTATTTGTTTTGACACGTTTCATATGGATAAGCCTGGTGATTACAGAGATATTAACTATAAACTAGGTCAACAAATCTACAATCTGACAGTCCGATATTACACAAAATGTACTCCTGTGAGCCATGTTATAATGCTGCTCCTCAAAAACATACCTGGAGTTTTGTTTCATTCACACATGTTTAAGTAGCCCTTTATTATTAGTCTGTCTACATTTTCTTCATCCTAAATATGCAGGATTTGTATATTAAACGTGTGAATGAAACAAAACACAACTCCGGGTCTGTTTGTGATGAGGAAAAAACATTATAACAGATCAGAAAATAGAGTAATATGGGCCCATTAAACAGCAAATTCCACTTGTCCTCAGTCCGTAGTAGGTTGGAATGTTCTGGTCCAACCTTTTAAACATTTTTTTGCTTATAAATATTAGTCTATAAAGATTAGAGCACTTTAAATGCATTTACTTATTTCCTATGTGTCACTGTTACCATATATATAGATTCTTGCATTTACAAAACCCTTTAACAAACAGTGTATTAACTACAGCTTAAGCCCACAGCAGAAAAGTTTATTTCTTTCTGTGTATACACTCTGATCTATCGTATCCATAGTGACTGGACGACCCCTGGATCCTGGCCTTGGACCGGTTCAGATTCCTGGTCTACGGCTGCTGCGGTCTCTGAAGTGTAAAGAAGACAAGACGCTTATGTGCGACAGGTGTGTGGGAGGAGGAGAGGACAGACACACACACAAAGAGGAGGTTTTATAGAATTTATCATACTGATAAAGAGAGAGAGAAGAGGAGGAGGAGGAAGAGAGGAGGGGGAACGAGGAAGAGAGGAGAGGAGGTCAGAGGGAAGGGTGAGAGAACCAGAAGAGAGACAGGGGAAAAGAGAGAAACAGAGAAGGAGAGAGGGAGGGCAGAGGAGATAGACAGACAGAAAACTGCATACCTGCATTAGAGAGGGGAAAAACAGTGCACACACTCGCACACAAGAGCACATTTTCTATTTACTTACTAATATTGTAATCGACATGCGGTCTGTGATTTACTATTAGGAAATGCACATATTATTTCTGCTGCTAAACTGATATGTAAACGAGAGCATTCAGTCAGTGGAAAAGTGTGTTTGCCTTTGCTCCTACAGGGTATTGAATTGTTGAAGTGCGTTGCAAATTCATGTCTTCTTGTCCTTGTTGGTCCTTGGTTACTATGAAATGCCCTGTTGGTTCCGCACATGCGTCTCAAGTAGAGTATACCACGTTATCACAGTTTAAGCTCTCATAGTTCTAAGAAATTTGGTAGCGACCACTAAACCTGATTTGCATTTCCTCTACCGAAGTCTGTGCCTGTTGGTGAAAAAGCCCTGTTTTGCATATTCACTCACTCATAGCAGCAAAACTGCACTGTGTCTTTTTAGTGTCTATGTGTGTCAACTGCATCGGGTTTTTGCTCCACTTTTATCTGGTACATGAGCCAACGCTTGATGAATGAGGCCCTTAGTGTATTGTCCTCACCGTTGCACTGGAACTTGTCTGCGGGCGTGGTGAGCAGCAGTTTCCCCTCCATGCCCTTTGGCCCAGCACAGCGCGCGATACCTGGCTCCTTGTACCCACTCTTTACCCAGTCTGATAACCATAGCAACCGGCAGTCGCAGTACAGAGGGTTAGCTCCAATTGCTCTGGGAAACAAAATACAAGCAGAATGATCATTGCAACTTTAGCAATGCATTTTATTACATTTTCACAATATTATTAAAAGCACAGTTTTAACAAAGTGATAAAAACAACTAGCTAATTTTAAACAGTTTGCAGTGGTCCAAAGTTAACCCTCACTTATCTTAAGATAGCAAATCTTATCTTGCCATCACTTATCACTTATCTGGATTACATTATTGATAAATTATAGAGAAAGGCCATTCATAGATGGTCTTTTTATTTTGACAGCTTTGACCAGTTGTGCTGTAACAAATGCATTTCTATTTTGAAGAAATGTTTGTCAAAAATTGCGAATTACAAATGAACTATGCCTTTCCATGGTTTGTGATTGTGAATCATGTTTGGCCACATGAGGGAGCTCTGCCATGTAGCTAAATATTAACAACAAAACATGCAGTTAAAATCCACCTAATATTTTCCTGTTTATTAAAAGACTAATACAAACACATCTTATATATAGTGCAGACAAAATGCAATGTAAACAGGATTAAAATAAAAAACAGACTGAAGATCTATAGCTCACGAGACAGGTCTATTGCTGGAGACAGGAGCAGGGTCACTGGGGTCATTGTGACTCAGGTGACCTCATTGTTCTACATAAGGAGGGAATACATGTCACAGACGAATGCTGTGATTTTCAATATTGGATCAGGTCTTGTTTCAAACACAAGATCAAAATTCAGGATTGGGTATAACGATTTTCAATTGTTATAATTTATTTATTTTGTTTACATTTTATTACATTTGCAAATTATGCTCTGTGTAACTGGTGGAAGATTCACCACTTGCTTACCTCCATGGAGATGTTATTACTTTGCCTAGAATGTTCCCCAGTATGGTCTTCTGGTGAGTGAGGCAGTCTCTCCACAGATCTAACCTGTAATCTGGCTGGGTTGTGCCATGTGCTTACTGTGGAACATTCCAGACAAAGCAATAACATCTTCATGGAAAACAAACAAGTGGCAGACCCTTTAAATGTATTTTGTCTTTGCAAAGAAAGTAGAAAACAACATCACCTTATTTCAATGTATGACATGACATATATTTGAGTAATATTTCAGTTTATAGCTTCTTAAAACATTTGAGTAAGAACATTAGTTTTGACAATGGATTCTTACATAAATTTACTAGAATACCCTTATTGATCTAAAGCTAAATGGAGGGATCACTTCCTCTCGTGTCTGAACTGAAGTCTGTAAGAGTTCATTCAGATCGATACAGTCCTGTTTTTTACCAGGATCTACTGTAAATTCAATTAGACCAGATGTCACAGACAGAGAGTGAGAGAGCGGGAAAGAGATGAGGAGGAGAGAGGGAGGAGGGAGAGAGGAGGGAGGGGAGTGGAGGGAGGGAGAGTGAGGAGGAGAGAGGGGGGAGGTACAAAGAGAGTGAGAGAAAAGGGAGAAAGAGAGAGGGCAAAGAGGGGGGCCAATAGTCAAATAAAAGTCAAAACTGTATCAAATGAGTAATAATGGAAAAACTCACAGGTGAGAGAGCGAGGCCACGTCACTGAAGATTCCCTTCTGCAGCTCTGAAATCTCGTTTCCATGGAGAGAACTGGAGAACCAAACAAACAATAATCACATTCATTTGGAGTGAGAACTGTGCTTTTATTAAACATAATAATCATTCAGTTAAATAGAAATAATGACAGACAAATGTTAAAGTGCATGTCTTACAGCAGTCTGAGTGAGTGCAGTCCTGCCAGAGCCTGAGGAGGGATACAGCGCAGAGAGTTATAACTGAGGATCCTGAAACATAAAACACAACAGTTCATTTTAAACCTTTACATCCTTTATATGACAGTGCCCATGACAAGTTGGACCACTCATTTACATAATTTTTGTTGTACTGTTCACTGGGAGAAA
Organism: Periophthalmus magnuspinnatus; assembly: GCF_009829125.3. Classification (NCBI taxonomy): domain Eukaryota; kingdom Metazoa; phylum Chordata; class Actinopteri; order Gobiiformes; family Gobiidae; genus Periophthalmus; species Periophthalmus magnuspinnatus. The sequence goes on from NC_047126.1 coordinate 18,892,670, forward strand.
CATCTACTTTAGACATTTTTAAACCAAAATGTCACTTGACTGATGTAAGACTATGATAAACATTAACCACAAACAAAGTAATAATTAGAAGAACATGGAAACCTGTCATCTGCACTCAGCACACAGAGCCTGTGCTTAGTGCAATGGACTTACAGAGTTGTGAGCTGGCTCATGTTGGAGAAGGAGTCGTCTGACAGAGAGCTGATCTTATTGTTGCTCAAATCTCTGAAGAAAAACAGCAAATAAAACAATTAGAAAACAAATTAGAACATAAGAACATAAGTTGTCATGTTTTGTCTATATATTGCTTTTGTTTGACAAAATGGTTTAATCTGATTGACAACAGGACGATGGATTAGATCAGTGGTTCTTAACCTGGGTTCAATCGAACCCTAGGGGTTCGGCGGAGATCAAGACACGCACCCGACTCATATGATTCGCGGACTGCGAGTGTCTTCAGACGTTGGCCCAATTCAACAAATGCACCCTTTGATGTGTCCATCGAAGTACCTGCCCAACTTAAATGATCCGTTTGAACGGCATAAAAACATAAAACGACATAAAAACGAAGAAAAGGAACAGACTTTGCTGTGAAAATGACATGAGAGTGGCACTTGTCAAGGTGAAGCCACGCGTTTCTGAACTGGTCTCTCAAAGGCAACAGCAGAAGTCACACTGATTTGCAGTAAATATTCATTATTATTCTAGCCTGATGGAAATTAGGTGATGGGTGTGTGTTAAAATGTTAAAAACAATAAATAGCATAAATACAATAAGTTCATTATTGAAATACATAAGGTTAAAATGATTTCAGTGTGGTAGTATTAAAAAATACCTGAAGAAGGTCAGAGCGACCGAAACGTTGTATGGAATAAAATTGCATTAAGAGTGAGACAGTGTGCAGGAGTTTTTCTTTAATTTTTAGACAAGTATTAAAAAAGGTCAAATCTTTGTGAAAAGGTATGTATGTAATTTGTTGTGAGTTCATGCATTCTATTGGTTTTACAGGTTTTACTTTGAACACAGTGATGTTAATGCACGGTTCATTTTGTGCACCAGTAAAACATATATATATATATCTTGAATTTGAAAAAAAAAATTATATATATATATATATATATATATATATATATATATATATATATATATATATATATTTCAATAATCAAGGGTTCGGTGAATGTGTATATGAAACTGGTGGGGTTCAGTACCTCCAACAAGGTTAAGAACCACTGGATTAGATAAAAGCAGGTGCAGGTGTGTAACGCAGGCCACAGCCCCCTCTGCTGGAGTAATGTATAACTACACACATTAAACTACACTAAACGTAGGTTTATTTCAGAATATTACATGAAACAAAGACATGTTGCATTGTTTGATGTGTTAAAATACATATGAACAATAAGTATAAAATATATGTATAAACGTGTTTCTGACTTACACAAGCTGCAGATACTTGAATGATGCCAGCTCTTTGGGGACACTGATGAACTGGTTTCCATCCAGGTACCTGCCACAGACTCATTATATGTTTATATATATCAGGGTATACACCTCATAGTGTAATACTCCAATACTGTGGGAGTTAACATTATTATATACTGTCTACAGTAAGAGGGGGTCAGACTCACAGTTCTGTGAGGTTGCGAGGCAGTCCTCGGGGCAGACTCTGCAGGTGCTTGTTGCTGCAGCGGACCACAGTGTCCACACACGTGCACTGGGCAGGACAGAGGGGCCCGGGGCCACACAGAGAGTCATCCACCCAACCTGAGAGGCAAAGGGGTCAGCATGTACCATTAGTTTAACTAGCCAAAACCTATATTCCAGTAATATCAAACCAACAAAAACAGACCCTGAAATACCATCTTGGCACTAAGGGCTTCATTTATCAAGTGTTTGCTCACACGCTAAACAGATGTCACGCTAAAGGTGCACCCAAAATCTAACACAGTTTCTCACACAGTTTTGCTCCAATGAGTGAATGAATATGCAAAACAGGGCGTTTTCACCAACATGTACAAAAAGATGAAGATTTATCATAACTATGAGACCAACATGTCAGACAGTTAGTATCCAGCTAGACATCATCCAACTCCTATTTATAATTCTATCCTCAGACCTAAATCTAAACAAGGAAAACAATAGAGCTAGCAAATATGATAATAGGAATGAGATCATCTATTAGGGGCCTGAATAATTATGCTAAATATGACTCACACTTAGTGTAGCTCATTAGCACTTGGATTGGTAATTGATTGACTGAGAAAAACATGATTAAAAGCTCAATAAAAATGTCTGTGGTCTGTGAGTCAAGAGTACCATCTTCACATCTGAAGTCTGGGGTGGCCACGTCCTGTAGAGGGATCTCTCTGAGGAAAGCGGGGCTTTGGCAGCGAGGGTTGCCCGTGACAATTCTACGACTGCGAAGCCACGCCCCAAACCATGACAAACGACAGTCGCATTTAAATGGGTTTGCCAACAAATTTCTATGACGACACAACAGAGAGGAGAGGTACACGGTAAATGTATACAGTGATACAACTTCAGGAATCAAGAATGAAGTGAATGATCACATGAAAATATCATTTTAATGGTTGCAATTACAAGATGACAAAAGTTATAATTATTATTTATATATATGTATGTATGGATGTATCTTTTTGTCCAGTTGATTGATAGATTTTTACTTTTGGCTTTAACTATGGATCAGATGTGGACGACTGAGGGATTACACAGACATCTTTGCAGTTCATAGTTTTCAAAAAAGGTCAGTGTGACAGTAATGTGTGATTTGTGTTAAGCCTAGTCCATAGCGTTGAGTTGGTCACTTGGTTTAGTCTCTTACAGAGTGGAGAGGTTGGGCAGAGCGTCAAAGGCCCCTGGGAGGATGGTGCTGAGCTGATTGTCGTACAGAGACAAGAGCCGGACGTGAGGGAGCCCAGTAAAGCTGCCATTGTGAATACAGCTGATCTTATTATTCCTCAGCATCCTATAATCAAATCAAATCAAATCAAACTTTATTTATATAGCACTTTTCATACAAAAAAAAAAGTAACACAAAGTGCTTTACAAAGCATTAAAATCAGTCCCACCCACCAAACCCACCCAGCCACCCGACAGCCCAACAACCCAACTCACATAATCACATAAAGACACAAATTTTTTTTTTTAAAGAATCAATGAGGAAAAAATATACAGAAATATGTTAAAATTGTAAATGCTTAAAGGAATTTGTATAGAAAGACCACTTATGGAACAGTCTGAGATATACTAAATTATGAGGATTGAATTTGGGGAGTTTTAGGTTACCAAATAATAATAGATATAGATTTAGACACTGATAGTTAATCCTGCTGTCCCATGAGCAGTTTTGTCCTTTTACATGTGTCTGTTTGTTGTTTCTGCAAGTAGTAAGTTATAGCTTGTAATAAGCATGAAAAATATAGTTTTCACTATAATACTGATACTATTCCTGTAATATAGACATAGACAGAGCATAAATAAATGCATTTCTTTATCAATTCAATATTATAATGATTTTTATATAAGCTACAAACCACAGACTTGTAGATTTGCCTTGATATAATTATAATCTACCATTAAAATCTTGTCTTTAGTTTGAGGGTATGAAATTGTTTTGTTATTCTCACAGCATGCGCAGTCCCTCCATGCCTCTGAACATGGCTCCTCTCACAGACTCCAGGTGGTTCGCTGTGAGGTGCAGCTCCACCACTGACGAGGCGCCCTCGAACGCACCGTCCTCTATCTCTGAGATCTTATTGTTACTCAGGTTTCTGCGAAGAAAAAAAAAAAAAAAGACAAAGTATATGTTTTTATTCATGTATTATGACAGAGGCAGTGCACAATATACATTTTCAGTTACTGTCACTGGGCAGACTAATATTTTGACACTAGTCAAAAAGTCACAGGAGAAAATTTACAAACTAATCCAAATGTAAATTGCACAGTTAAGAATAATTTGGAAAATTGGTAATATCTGATGCATTTCCTCACAACACGGTTTAATGCCGTATTTTGACCTTACTTGTTAGTGTTTATGTAAACTAGAGAGCAAACAACATAAAATGACTTTGTAAAACATATATAAAGCTACGTACATTTTCTTGAGTTGCTTGAGGCCCTTGAATGCACCAGTGGCCTCCAGCACTGAGAGGTCATTGTTGTTCAGACGCCTGGAGGAAAAACACAACAACTGAAACATAAATTAAACTATTTCATAAAAATGTTATTATATTATTATGTACTTTTCCACTCAGAATTGTTAAATTACTAAAATTATGAATACATTTAGATACTGTAGATATTTTTAAAATAAAAGCAAAGCTTTTCCTAAGCTTTCCTAGTACAAAACCACACCATGAAGGAAAGCAATACAATGTGCATTAGATAAAATAAACAATCTGGTTACATTTAATTATTGTGGAATTAATCAGTTAAATGAACATGACAATTTTGTTCACTAAAACGAAAAGTAATGATCTGACTCCTCACAGCTCCTCAGTGGCCAGGGGCAGGTGCTCGGGGAACTTGGTGAGCCTGAGGTTGGAGCAGTCGACCACGTTGGCCTCACAGCGACACTTGGATGGACACACAGGTTTACTGTTACACTCGTACGTCAGGCGCTTGTCGTCTGAGCCTGAAAGCAACACAGACTTAGCATGATTTTAAACAAATGAAATGAAAAATAGGAAACACGGTATATCGTTTACCTGGAATGTAGTACTGCTCTTTGGCTGTTGAGAAAAGAAAATCTTTGATTTTGATTTCACTTATCATTCAAGAAAACACACATATATTGATTGTAAATATTCAAGGAAATGCTTTTACAATTACAATATTCCTTTTCCACTTGTCACCAACACAGAATGACTGTCTTTACCTTACTTCATGTAAATCTATTTCTCAACAGCAGAGGGCACTGTTGGTCACATTTTCACAAAGATTACTTTGTGATTCTCAAACATTATCAGATCTGACCCCATAACAACAATATTAGGATTCAAATTTTTCACTTCATAATCTGGTGACTCCCTAAAATCCAATCATGGGAAATATGACCCCGAGATTTAAAACAACTGCACTTTTTTAAGGTGCACAATAAAACATTTCTGTTGGAGGGACTGCCACCTGCTTGTCTCAGTGGAAATTGGATTCCTTTGCCTGGAACAGTATGCTATTAAACATATTCATCTCCATAAAGACAAGCAAATGATAGCACTAGGCGAAGTTACAGGTCAGATCTATGGAGATCTGACCATTACAGGAAAAGCAATAAGCAATAATTACATAGTGCACCTAAAACCAATTTTAACCCATACAGATCTATTTTAAAACTAATTTAGAGCCAAACAAGGTTCAACCCTGATCTAAACCAGGTCTAAACCACGCCTGGTCCACTCTCCTTCGTGTCCTCTTACCAGAGCACCTGAACTTGTTGCTCTTGATCTGAGCGATGCGTTTGTTGGTGAGCCTTCGTGGACTGGCACAGCGCGCTCCACTCGTCTCTATGGGGTTAGCCCTCAGGAAGTCCGACAGCCATTTTACATGACAATCACACACGAAAGGGTTCTGAGCCAAGTGACTGAGGGAGAGAAGCAACAGAGTGGCTATGGTACTGATGATAAAATACAAACTCAAGACTACACCTGAACATGCAAACTGACATTAACCTACTTCTGACCTACAACATCAGGTCTGAATTATATCACATCACTAAGACACTTCTAAACCAGGACAAAGACCTCTGCACAATTTTTATACCAGGAATAACCAAACTTAAAATAATCCCTTGGCGAGCAATTTATCTGGACTGCAGCAAAATTAATCAAGGTGTAAACAAAGATTAAAACAGGTCTAACCTAGGTTTTAAAAGAGATATATATTACGCAAAATCTACTTGTATGAGCTTTTAACCATGTAATAAAGTTTTTTGCTTTCTTATCATTAGCTTACTTAAATTTGGCTTGGTTCTGTACTTGAAACAATTAAAAGAAGACGACTCTGGGTCATACACATAGAGTTAAAAAATGTTGCGTAACCATTTTCAATAATAAAAACATGTCAATAAAAATCTGTCGCTTGCTACGGTGGAATATAACTGTGAGATTGTGGGGCCAATCAGTTCTGCAGTTTCAAACAAAGAGTCAATAGATCAATATTGTGTTTTACAATGAATAGTATGTAAAATAACCATATGTTACAAGCATTATATATTCTTTAAACTGGTCTAAATTTGGACTAAACCATTTCGAAACCAGGCCTTACCCAGTCCAGTTGTGGTACATACACCGCCTGAATACTGTAGTGACTGTGTGGTCACTAAATTAACCAGGTCTAAATCTGGATCTTAACCAGGACTAAATCAGGGCTTAATTAGAACTCTAAATTAGGACTAAACCTGTTCTACCTGTCCAGTTGTCTGAATACTGTGCAGTGAGCTGAAAATATCTCTTGCCACAATCAAACCCAGATCTAAACAGGGTCTACATCAGGTCTAAATTAGGACTAAACCAGGTCTAACCCAGTCCATGGTACATACAGCGTCTGAATACTGTGCAGTGCGTTGAATGTCCCTTTGGCCACACTCTGGATCTTGTTGTCATAAAGGGAGAGCAGAGCCAGGTTCTCCAGGTCTTTGAAGGCTGTGGCCCGGACACAGTGGATCTTATTGGCATTTAACAACCTACAGGGACATTGCAGTATTTTACAGTCAAATATTATAAACCAGACACTAACAGACAGTACTGAGGAATAATTAAGTGCAGATATGATGATTAAAAAAAAAAAAAAAAATCACAAGTTCTGTTTAATCTTTGTCATTTTACATACAAAAAGACCACCAGAAAACCACATGCTTTTACTGACAGAGGATTGACTACAGACTTCATATAAAAGACTGAAGCTGATCATTCACAAGTAGAAATGACAGAATTTTGTCGTAAGTAATAGTAAGAAAAGCTTTCCATACAATAAATGTCAAAATAAGGATATCTGTAAGTAATAAAACGTATATACATAAGTTAGTGAAACATGGACTTACAGTAGCTCCAGAGAGGACAGTCCATCAAACACTCCCTCAGGCAGCTCAGTGATCTTGTTCCCATATAAGACACTGAAAGAACAGAACAAAGTAAACAAAAAATAAACAAATGAGTGCAGTCCAATGAATGGTTTCATTATTATTAAATCCAAATAGACAGGTCAGGCAATGTGGCATTTGTGGAAGAATATATTAACCCTGGAAAGTTAATTGCAATGATTTCAAAAAGGTAAAAAATAAAATTAAATAAATAAATAAAATAATAATAATATTTATATTATTATTATTATTATTATTATTATTATTAGTAGTAGTAGTAGTAGTAGTATTAGTAGTAGTAGTAGTAGTAGTAGTAGTACATTTAAATTCTAAATATAATAAAACATGTAAATTAAAGTGTTAATCTGTTTATGTAATATTATGTTTTATTTTATTTAGAAAGCTGCAATTGTAGTAAGGCATTTGTTCAAATGGATATCTTGATATCCATATACTGTAGGTAAAATACTGGTTTGTATAATATATATATATATATATATATATATATATATATATATATATATATATATATATATATATATATATATATATATATATATATATATATATTTTTTTTTTTTTTTTTTTTTTTTTTTTTTTTTTTTTTTAAATCATATTGTAGTGACTCACAGTGAGTTGAGGGCCTTTAGTCCATGGAAAGCATCAGGGGCGATCTCTGAGATCTGGTTGTTACTCAGGTCACTGAAAAGGAAAAGGCAAATCCACAAAACACAAGTTGTTTTAATACATTGGGTGTTTCGAGACGGTGTAATCTCTAATTCATCCAGGAGTGGTTAGATAAACGATATGTGGGGATTAAACAACAAGGAGCAGCGTGTTACGGTTTTAACGCACTTACTACCTGTACGGTTATACAATAATAATGTGCAGCAGTTAGCATTAGGATTCTCACTGACCATAGTGTAAAGGGCATTATGAGCTGTACTCACATCCTGCGCAGTTTCTTGTAGGAGGTGAAGGCTCCGGGAGGGACTGATTTTATGCCATTTTGCTCCAAACGACTGGGAAAAAATGTTAATTTGGCGTTACATTAGTTTGACATAGAAGATCTCTTGATGAATGATGAACTCACATCTCGGTCATAGCTTCGGGCAGGTGCGCTGGGATAGCGGTGAGTCCTCTGCCTCGACAATCCACGATGTTGTTGGAGCAGGTGCACATGGGCGGACAGGAGCCAGAGGCCAGACTGCAGGGCTGAACGAATGCACTCACCCCCTGGCCTGGAGGATACAAACATGTAAGTCATTTATTTTATCCAATATGACAGGAAGAATGTTCTAAAACTATGACTGCTCATGGAAGTTTGACTCCTGGGAGAATATGCTGAGGTAAAGGTGCACTATGTAACTTAGATTATGTCCGCCACCTCCTTGGCTACAGATGTCATTACTTTAACTTGGATGCACTGTTCCCTCTAAACTGCGCGCGTGCGCAATTGCGCACTGCTGACACGGTCTCCGCGCACAGAAAATCTGTGCTGCGCACAAAAAAATCGAACGAGAGTTGAAAATAAAATAAACACACAACAATTCATTCTGCGCTATTTTTCAATGTGAGTCAGTGAGTGTGACCGGGGACGAGCTCCTCCAGACAATTATGTGATTCACATACGTATTTGCGCAGCTTATCAACGTCATTAACAGGCTCCTCATGTCTCGCTCCCAGAGGTTTAGCCGATGTGGCCGATGTGGAGTGAAAACTCGCTAATGATGCTAATGATGCTAATGATGCTAATGATGCTAATGATGCTAATGATGCTAAGTGTTTATCCCCTTAACGTTCCGACGGCCCGCGCTCTGGCGCACTGTTTTGCAGCAGTTTTGCGTTTTAAACATGACGAAACGGACAAAACAAAGGAAGTACTTGACCGAGGACACTATGGATGTTTGTACAAGTTAAACTAGAGGCATCTCGGACCTGGAGCGGTTCGTGGAACCGAGTGAAGATCTCATGATGGACTCAGGAGCAGAGGACCTGATGTGCTGATGGACTGGATGCTGTTCCTGATCGGTAAGCGTGGTTTATTCTGCTATTGACTTAATTGTGGGTCAAATGTGTATTATGTGTAATCATTAGCATTAGTTAATGCCAATCTGCGCCCCCCCCGACCACCACCAATCATCTCACACACACTTGGGTGAAGTGTCTTGCCTAAGGACACAATGACAGAAGTTGGTCCGAGCGGGACTCGATCCTCCAACCTCTGTCACAGAATGACTGTCACATGTCCAGTGTGTTCTTAGTTTCCAGTGTGTGTGTGTTTACATTTTGAAGTGTGTGTGTTTGTTCACTGTTTGCAGTGTGTGGTTTGTAAATATATATTTATTTTGACCCATACCACTTGTTTTGACTATATTTTATATACAAATACACATTTTATATTGTGTTTTGATATGATATATAAATGTACAGTAATAGAGCAGCTGTGCAGATACAGATTCCTCTCAGTGTGTATCGGTCATTGACTGTCACTAGTTTGAGTTGTAAAAATCAAATGATCGTGTCATATACTGAAAAAGAGTTACTGGACTGTCTCCCAGACACAGTAGGACAATCTCACTCAGTGCACAGCAAAAGCTTCACACAATGGCTTATACTCATAATACAAGTCAGAGCTTTATCATAAAAATGTTAAGTGTGTTTTCAGCATTGGAGTTTACAGTTGTCTTGGTTTGGTTGGAAGCTGATGTTTTGCCATAGTTAAAAATAAATATTTCTACTTCCAATAGCATTAACATACTACACAGGTCATGAGCTAGATTTTTGTCATTTTCATTGTATAAGTGCCTAAAGCACTTAATTAAAATTCTTATAACAGAAATGTAAATGTGGTAATTTGATTCCTTTAATAAACCATTTAACTTGGATGGATGTGATGCAGCATGACCACAGTGCGCACGTCTGATGTCGCTCACAGTGGTCCATGGGACACTCAGGGAGTTTGTGTGTTTGCTCAGACTCGTGAAAAATTAGAGGGAACATTGCTTGGATGCTTCACAGTATTTCACTAAACTTATCTATCACAATTTGGACACCACCAGACCATGTTACAGGTCGGATCTGTGGTGAGGCAAGCCCGCTCACAATAAAAGAAATATTGTATAAAGTGGGTTTTGGAAACAGCTTTGTGTTTATAGAACTTATTTACTGCATTTGTTTTACATTTTGTGGATAAGGTGAACACATTTAATCCATGGATCTTTTAAAATAACTGTACCAGAGCAGGCGAAGTCACTCTTTCGTAGCTCGGCCAGGTTGAGCCCCCTCAGGACAGGAGGGGAACTGCATTGAGTGAACAGACCCAGGGCAGGTCTCTGTCGTAACCATGGAGACAGCCAGGCCATGTGACAGTCGCAGCGCAGAGAGTTGGAGTGGAGGCGGCTAGGGAAATTGTTATTGTTAATATTACTTTTATCATCACATATACTACTACTTACTGACTGGCACATTTTTTATGTCTTACAGTAGCTCAGAGTATTCAAGTTAATTTGTTTGACATAACATCCTTCCTTGTAACAGATGGTAGCTAGACATGCTACTTTTTACTACTTACTTACTACTACAATGACTCAGAGTATTACTAAAGCTACTACTACTACAACTGCAACTACTAAACCTACTACTACTACTATAGAAATTAGAACTTAGAACATTGTGATGTGTTTGCAATATTTCCCCCCAATATCAAAAGTGCACTGTGTATTTTTTTTCTAGTGGAGGGTGCACCACCTGCTCGTCAATATAGAGACGTTAATGCTTTACATAGAATGTTCCACAGAATGGCTTTAAACTAATCTTACTTGGATTTATTTCATTTCAAGTGTTTTGTTTTTATTGCCAAATGATGAGGTCAGAACCTAAAACATTTGGTATCACCTGTTGGTCTTCATGTAGAAAAAAATGAATGCCATACTGTGGAGCATTCCAGGCAAAGAAATAAAACTCAGAGAGAGACAAGCAGGTAATGGAGCCTCGACAGGAGATGTTGATTTTTTTTTAAAAAGCCTCACAAAGTGCGCAGTTTGGGCATGTGGTTGAAGCTGGACACAGGGATTGTGGTGATGTTGTTGTTGTTCAGAGTCCTGGAGAGAAAAGGTAGAAATAAATATAAAATAGGATTTTTTTTAACTTAAAAAATAGTACTCACAGCACTTCCAGGGACCGCAGAGCTCTGAAGGCTCCCTCCTCAATGCAGCTGATGTGGTTCTTATCCAACTGACTGGAAACAAGACAAACCATATTTAATGCATGTAATAGTATACATGTTCAGTGATTCACAAGGACACAAGAAGTAAGTTTGCCCCCCACTGATTGTTTTAAGAATTTTGCTTGCTAAAATTGGTTCTTTCTCAGTTGGAAACTTAGGGTACGTTCACACTTTCACATTCACCACATCAAAACTGAGACTAAACTAGGACTAAACCTGGAAATAAACCTGGACTGGACAAGAACTACAAGGACTAGAACAGGATCAAACCAGGTCCACATCAGGACTAAAATGGGCACCAGTTTAAGACCCAGTAATGAAGTGTGAATGTATCCTTTAGTTACTATCCTTTCATATTTAAGTTAATGAAGCTGTCTATATTTAGAAAGAGAGAGAGAATAATTACACGTCCCTGTGTAAAATATATAGAATAGCTTATTAGATTAAGTCTGTCCATTGGTGTCATCATTATTTAGAACAGTCATAGTTTTTTGGATAGATATGTCCTGCTGCATATGTGCTGCTCTACCACTGAGCCACAGAGATAGTGTTATGGCAGTGGGAGGTTCAGTGTGTGAACAGTAGAGAGGCACTCACAGGTTTTTGAGGTCAGTGGCTCCTCTGAACGCTCTCCTGGGAATGGCCTGGATCATGTTTTCACTCAAGTCTCTGTAAGTGCACACAGATACACACAAGAAGGGTTAAGATACAAACAGAGAGGGTGGACGGGGACTGAAATATGTGACCGCTCATGTGCATTTAGTGGGAACACTGTCATGACATTCCATATAAATACACAGTAAAAATAAAATATGATAACATAGACCTGCATTATCTCACAGTGAAGAAAATCAGTTGTCTCGGCAGCTCAAAATACGCAATAAACTAGGCACACTTTATTGTTCACATAGGAAAATGCATCCTCCACATTTGATTTGACCCATTCTTCACTGTCGCTGGGGCAGCCTGCCAGGAACAGAGCTAGACTTGGTTAGGACTACCTCGAGTGCCCATTTCACACACCAGACTCTTGCTCAGGAGCACAACAATAACACACTAATTGGTAAGGGAGTTCTGTGGCCAACTTTTAATCAAATGAGATACTTCTGCCTACAAACAGTTTACAGAAATCTAAATGCCACTATGTGTATTGTATATGGTAACTACCGGTAATTTATTTAGTATATGTTCAATTCAACCACTGAATCACATTGTGCTAAAACAATACTTGGCCCTGTGGTGTCACCAGTGTGTCTCCAGCATGACGAACTGTGGAAAATTCCAGGCACAGCGATCTCCATGGAGGCCAGAAGAAGTTACATAGTAAAACTTTAAACTCTCTAGGCTGTTCTTCCACAGTCTGAATTTTCATGACATGATTGTACAAATTGGAGCATCCTCTAAAACTACTTTATGTCACCTGTATCCTATTCTATCCTATAGCCTGTACCCTATTAGCTTCTATACAGTCCACAGTGAATGTAAGTGCCAGACAGTAATGAGTAGGCCATGTCTCCAGAGGCTCCATGCACATCATTAAATCTGGACTTATCTGTTTTATCTGAGGCTAAATGTGCTGTTTCCTTCCTTTGAATCTACAGGGACGAGATTAGCTAATTCACCAAGTGCACCGGACTACAGCAGGGGCAGCATCGGGTCTCGTTTTGGTTTTAGTCACATTTTAGACTTGTTTGGGTCTGTGAAAAAGGTCAAAATAAAAATGAACGCACTTTAATAAGTCACCTTTTTGCTCCTATAGTGGAATTCAACAAAGATCCAAGTTCACCAATCCTCTAGGAACTTTTAATTGTACAAGTCTTAAATCCATGGGTTTCAAGTGAGGACAATTTACACAGGAATCAAAATGTTCCACATCTTTAAGACTCTTTAAGATCAGGAAATATTAATGTCACTGAAACCTATGTGTAGTGACTTTGAGCCTTTGTCGCTTAAAGAGGAGTCCAGGTCCAGTACCTTTGTCTGACCTGCTGCTGTTTGTAAGAAATAGACTAGACTAGTGCATTTTCTGGTGGTTTAATCGAACAGTGGCTCAAGCAGGTTGCACATACAGATGGTGAATTGTAGGCCTACACAAAAATAGTACGGTACCAAGCAAAAAATGAAGCGGTCAACGAAAAATACAGCTACCCGGTGCCTTTGAATGTACCGGCACGTCACCTTGCCCACATGAACCCCGCCCCTCACGCATTGCCATAGCAACCAAAAACACCCATATGGCTCCTACACTATGAATAAGAATTTTTCAGCCACTCAAAATAGTTTCACAATTCCATGCATTTACTCCTTTCACGTGGTGTTAAGATAATTCTGGATGGGAGTGAGCAATTAGGGTAGAGTCTTCCCCAAGAACACAATACACATTTTTTTCTGTCCTATTGTCTCCTGGATTACTGTTTCTGTTGATAGTTTTAAACTTGACACATAAATCCACTTGTTGTTGTTTGGTACAGATATGTGTGGTAATAAGTACACAACATAACAAGAGAAAAGTCTATAGTCTACTCCTAAACTAACACAGGACAAGGAGGAGTACACATGTAGATCATTAACAAAAACTGCAGGACAATAATCATTACTCAAATGTGCATGAATCACTCTAAATAGGTCTATAACTTGGAGTGAGGTAATGATGAGAGCATTATAACACGATTAAAAGCTCTTAAAAGTCCATTATGCATAACATGTCTTCAGAAATGAACAATAAGCCAATGCGAGATAGGTGCTCAAATTCAAAGGTTAACCATGACTCACTCCTTTCACTTCTACTTTACCCAAATCCAAACACAATCTCCTTTCTCTCAAAAATTAAAAATGCCTTTGCTTCTCTTTGGTCGCCATGTTTCTGGTCGCCGTGGGATACAGTAGAAGTTTTAGATGGAGAGCTCTGGTTGGTCACAGCTGGACCTAAGTCTTTAGCCTCTTTCTGAGTTTAGCTGTGAGAAAAGTAAACCTTCCCAGTATTCTGAATGTCTCTTTTGGACAGTTCTTGTGTTTGTAGAAAAGGGTCAAATGTTGGGGAAACTTTCAGATTAAACACAAATGAAAAAAGTCTATGGGGATGTGCAGACGGAGTGACTGAGTTTTAAATGGACAGTGTCTCGAGATAATCAACAAAAAAATGAGAAGAAAGAAAGATGAATCAGTATAATGCAGATTTGAGACCAGAAATGGCACTCAACACATGTTAAAGCAGACATATTGTGCAAAATGTACCTTTCAGAGTGTTTAACCAGGTTGTAGCTGTTTCCTCTTTCAAAGTTGAATTTGGAGTGATTCGTGCATGTTTCAGCAATATTTAATCGTTTACTTTCAAGACACCATATTACTGATCAACCCCTGTTTTCACCACCACTGGTACATGCCCACTGCTCTCTACTCACTTCATTCTCCAATTTTATTTTCTTAATCAGTGATATGCACAGGATTGTTCAGTGTTACGTAGTCATTTTGGTACAAATGAAAAAAAAATAATTCACTGCTCGCTGGTGTGATCTGTAGCTAGCCATAAGAGGGGCCGACAGTTACATGGATCTTTGTTGTGATGACGTTAACGGCGACATTAGCTCCCATTGGGCATCGCAGTTTTCCAACATGGAAGTCAGCAAACTTGTTTATTTTATTAAGTCGTTGTAAATGAATATAGTGATTTAAAATGTGCAAATTATGATATAACCATATAGCAGACACAAACACAATACGTCTGCTTTATAGACACAGTATAATGACACAAGGCACTTCAAAACAACTTTATGTTTATGACAATAATGTACTTGTACACTGCAACAAAGTAACACCTGCAAGACTAAATGGCTTCAATTCAGATTATAAAATGTGTAGTATCTACTATGGCTGCAAGCACTAATCTGAAAAATGGTTACTTGAATTCGTACAATGGCATTTTGATCGTTGCTATGGTTATCTGGAATATGCAGACTAAACCACTTGACCTTTGATAGCAAAGACAATAATGATATTACTTCCAAATGTCAAAAAACAGTTCAAATAGTTGTTAGTTACAGCCAAAATGTCCTCGATCAATCACACATTTGATTTGTGAAGAAGCTGCAGAGTGAGAGGAAATTTCTTTATGAAACACAGCACAAATAAGCCTAGTTGTTATTTATTTTTATATAATTAGACAATATCCTTATTACTAGACACTCTTGATGGTTGGCAGGTTTGAAGAGGATGAACAAGTAAACTACAGGGATGTCTCTGTGACCTCAGGGAGAATTCATGACCTCAGTGACCCTGAGCTTTGTGTGGTTTACAGACTTCCCTGCTGAGTGTGTTTTGTTCTGTTTACAGTGAAACACCAGCAAATAGTACAACACACGTGTAAAACCAAGCAACCAAAGTGACTACACCTCAAACTAACTAGGCCGATGAACGCAATATTGAAATTTTGTGTCACAATTATCAAGGCCAAAATCAGTGCTATTAACAATAATATCACAATTATTATGTTTTTTCAGATAGATTGCCACAATATTTTATATATATTTTCATAAGGATAATGCCCGCAAAATATACACTTAATTATTGCCAATACCACTAGCCTATACTGAAAAAATGATTCCCTTTCAAAGCCCATTTAAAAATGCACCTCTTCAGACAGGAGACCTGAACTGTTTGTCCTGTGTCCTCCTGTCTCCTCTGTAGCTTTTATAGTTTTTGCCTTGTATCTTTGTGATTTGATTGTTTTTCACTTGAACCTTGAGAGTCCTGAAAGATGCCATTAGATAAAATGTATCATCATCATGATTGTCGTTGATTCAAATTCACAGATTGGCAATAACTCTTTATAGACATATTTATTGTGTTTATAGAACAGACCTGTCGTCTCACTGACATTGTGTTTTTGTGTTGTTGTTTTTTTGCAGTAATAATTGGTCTGTTCTCAGCAGGTTTTTGGATGATAGTATCTGCAAATATGTCCAGTTTTTCTCTCTCTGCTCTAGTGTCCTGCAGGGAAAACACACACACATGCATGCACGCGCGCGTGCACGCGCACACATACACACGCACGCACACACCCACACACACACACACACACCATCTCTGTCTCCGCTCTCCTTCGCCTATCTTTGCTGTCTCTACTTACTGTATCTCTCTCCCCCTTCTCTCTTCCCTTTCCCTTCATTCCCCTCCATCTGTCTCTCCCATCTCTCTCTTTCTCCCCCTCTTCTCTCCCCCTTTCCTCTCTCTCTCTCTCTCCCTCTCATCTCCTTTAATCACTCTTCCTCCCTATTCCTTCATCACTCGCCTCCCTCTTCACGTCTGTCTCTTCCAAACCTCTTTACACCTCTCACTCTCCTCTCTTCTCTCCTCTTCCTTCTTTCTCTCTATCCCTTCCATGTTCCTTCTCTTCTCTCTTTTCCCTTCCATCAATCCCCTCCCTCATCTTCTCCAAAACCTCTTTACACCTTCAGTCTCTTGTCTCTACCTTCACCTTTCCTCTCTCCCTCCCTCATACACCTCTTTTCTCTCTCTCTCCCTCCCTTCTTTCCAAATCTCCTCACACCCCTCAGCCCTTTCTCTCACACCTCTTTATACAAATCAATCTCTCCACTCTCTGTCTTTCTCTCCCCCTCTCCTACACCTTTCAGTCTCTTCTCCCTCTCACCCTCTTTCTTCCAAACCACTTTAGACCCCTCAGTGTCATCTCTCTCTCCCTTCACTCTCTTCTTTCTTTCATCTGCCCAGCTCCCTCTTGACACCCCACTCTCTTTCTCCCCTTTCTTTCTTGCACCCCTTTCCTCTTTCTCCCCCCAGCTCTCTCTTACCCCTCTCTCTTCCTCTTCCTTTCCCCCCTCTCTTACCCCTCTTACTTCCCCGCCCTTTCTCCCTTCTTCCCACTTTTCCTTCCCTTTCCTTTCCCCTCTCTCTCTCCCACCATATCTCCCCTCCCTCCCCCATCTGCCTCCTCCCTCTCTCCTCCCCCTCTTCACACCCCTCCATCTCAGTGCCACTGTCACGTCCCGCTGCATCATTTTCCATTCTCAGGTTTTGGTGAAAGTCATTTGTGAGGCTCCCGCAGAGAGAAAGCATCGCTCTGAGACAAACACTAAATCAGCAGCAAATTCAGACAACAATATCACACACTCTGTATCTCTCTGTTTTTACTATCCACAGCTTTTTGAATTATTTATACCAGATACTTGAAGATGAAGATCCAGCGCATGTATCACTCAGCTCTACAACACAACCATTGTTTCGTACATACTGTATATTTTGGGTTCAGATTTTGTTTCAAGCCCTAGTTTTGTCCTCCTGATAGAGAAGTGCAATTAACTGAAATGTGAATCTGAACGGTCTGCACCCAAGTAAGTGAATTTTTCTGTTAAATATCACTGATTAAAAGTATGCATTGTTTATGTTGAGGAAATTAAAACTGAAAGCTGTTTTATTTGGCCCAAACAAAATAACCTGTGTTGGAGCTTTGAGGCTGACAGCTGAAAAAAAAAAAAAAAAACAGCAGTCTAGCTTTAATTTAGACTTGATTATGTCCTGGTTTACACATATTAGTCCTGATATTGTCCTTAATGCTTATGCATGAGTCCTGGTTTAGGCCTGGTTGAGTTCTGGTTCAGACCTGGATTATGTTCTATATGTCAATGTTTTAAGTCCCTCTCCTCTCAGTGCTCCTCCTGTTGCACGCTGGCCCTGATTTAGACATATTAATCATGATATAGTCCTGGTTTTAGTCCTGGTTTAGACCTGATAGGTCCTGGTTTTGTCCTGGTTGAGTTCTGGTTCAGACCTGGATTGTCTTCTACATGTCAATGTTTACAGCCCCTCTCCTACTGCAGTCTGGCCCCGATTTAGAGATTTTAATCCTAATATAGTCCTAGTTTTAGTCCTAGTTTAGTCCTAGTTTAGTCCTTGTTTAGTCCTTGTTTAGTCCTTGTTTAGTCCTTGTTTAGTCCTTGTTTAGTCCTGGTTTAGTCCTTGTTTAGTCCTGGTTTAGTCCTGGTTTAGTTCTGGTTTAGTCCTGGTTTAGTCCTGGTTTAGTCCTGGTTTAGTCCTGGTTTAGTCCTGGTTTAGTCCTTGTTTTGTCCTTGTTTAGCCCTGGTTTAGTCCTGGTTGAGTTCTGGTCCAAACCTGGATTACCTTCTATATTTCAATGTTTAAATTCCCTCTCCTCTCAATGCTCCTCCTGCTGCAGCCCGGCCCTGAACAAAAGCTCTTTTTACAGTGAAATAAAAGCTCCGCTGGGACTGGCTCAAAGCGCTCAGAGTCTGTGGGATCGGCTCCACTGTCTGCTCCGCTCCAGGCAAAATCAACTCACCTCCAGCTTCAGAGCACACTCTCAATGACATCTATATTACTTCTATATACAAAAACCTGCCTACAGTCCGGTGCCATAGTGTTACGGGGGGAATATAGGTCTAATAAGATAAAGTGGGTACGTTTATGGTCAAAAATAAAATCTCATAATTGGAAAAATCTGAAATAAAAAACAATAATTTGACTTTTGGCGCGTGTTGCATAAAGGAAATCTGAACATCAAAAACACCTGTCAGTTAGTGGATTGTAAAAGTAACTGGTGTATTTGGAAAACAAAGTACTGCAGAAATCAGATAATGATCCTTTTTGTGTGTATGTAAATATAGCCACTGTCAAACAAACTTATACCCAAACTACGTCTTAATTTAGCCTGGTTATCCTGATTTAGTTAAAGCTGCTGTGCCATTTTAAAAATGTGACAAACAACAAGTTCATTTTAATCTTAAATTTGTAGTGCCCTAAACTTATTCCTCAACACGTTTCAAAAATAATTCTGTGAACACGAAAATGATTCTACGAACACGATGCTACTTATTACTGTGCTTGTAATTGTAATTGAAACATGTAACAGATCCATAGTGACAGCTCGGTGCAGTTAATTGGGTTCCTAAAATGAAATAAACTGCATATAATTGTCTAATTATTCATTTCATCTTCATCTTGTAATAGGGACTTAATTTAATGCAACAATATGGACAAAAATCTGATACAGTCCCTTTAAGTTAATTTCATTTTGTTAATGTTTAAAGGGGCAGTAGTATGTCTATTTATTCGCCCAAACGTTTTAAACTTGAATCTTTCACTTCACCAACATGATCCACTTTAGTTTTTCATTGAACCAGCAAACTAAGAGCACATGCACATACATTTGAATAATAATACTGATCAGTTACTCACAGTCTGGACAGGGCTTCATTCTTCTGAAACAGCAGCTCGGGGATTTGAGTCAGACGATTCCTGTTTATTCGACTGGAAAAGGGTAAAATAAAGTTAAACAGTGTAATAAATAAAGATAAAGATGATATAAACATTGCAGTGTTAATAACAGGCACTCACAGTCTCTCCAGCTCTTTCAGATCGTCAAAGGCCCCTCTCTCCACATTTGTGATCTGGTTCTCCATCAAATGTCTACAACACAGAATGAATACACAAGTTAAGGTGCCACTTTATTAACTAACTACAACTTAAATGGCCTGGATATAGACTTACTTAAAGATCTTGTATTACAAATAATGGATTCTTGTGAGCTTTAACCCATGTTATAATACTGTTACCACCTCAAAAACATACATGGAGTTGTATTGTGTTATGTTGCAATCACACATGTTCGAGTAACCCTTTATTATTAGTCTGTCACATCTCCAAAGCTCAAAATGCTCTGTTCCATCTTGTGATGTCATGAAGTGGCAGTTTTCAAGTTAACAGCTCCTTTTATCTTTTGTTCAGTAGAGATTAGCAATTCAAGGGATGAAATTATCCAAATGATTCTAATGAAGGTGTATGCCGTTTAAAAGCACAGTGGAGCAATTCCTGTATTACCACATGACATCACAAGGTGGAACAGAGTGTTTTCTGTTTGAGAGAAGAACTCAGCCTAAAGTGTTATCCCGGTTAAATGTAGTAACATTGTCATTTTCCATTGTATCCATTTTTTTCTTTTTTGCTTAGGAAACAGTGGTGCAATAGGACAGTGCGTGTTTAGCCTTGTGTGTATACTGCCATTGTGTCCTTTGGCAAGACACTAGGCTCATTTCAAAAGTATAGCATTACTTGATAACTGTTTTGTAACGGTTTAACAGGAAAATGGGCCCACAGTGTTATGTTAATGTCCAAAGACATGCTTGTAAATTCTATACTTCATTTATTTGTATTTATGGCAATTATTTAACAAACAAAAGTTATGTTTTTGATGACATTAACACATTTAACACAACAACATTTTTCATTTCATTGAATTCTTCATTTTTTGTGCTGCTTTATTCCTCATTGACAGACAAGCACTTACAGTCTTCAAGGAGTCCCCAATGGCCACTATTGTAACATAAAGCACATTTTCTGCACTTAATGAAAAGACTTGTCAGGGACATAGTAGCTAGGAGCAGTACATTAGCCCTGCCTGATCCGTTGCAGCTGCCATCATGTGAAATTAGCTCCACAATGAGGCGAGACTAAACCAGACACGATGCTGCGTCCCTCATCGCTAATTAAACTACATTAATCCAATTAGACCTAAGCACAAAGGCCCAGCTGAGAGACACACTCCAAGGAGCTGGGGAGGCTGTAGGCTAACGGTTGCTAACGCTAATCCCAGCTGCCAGATGTGATTAGCCTGTGTTTCCAGGTCAAAGGTCATGGTTAAACCTTGTCCCAGATGTATTATTAAAAGGATGTTCTGTAAGGCAATGAAGGCCAATAGGGCTGAGAAGCTGGATTCCTGGTACAAGCAACATCCATTAGGAGTAGTAGCAGTAGTGGTAGTAGTAGTATGAATACTATTCTATTGTTGTGTCCTTGGGCAAGACACTTACCCCAAATTGCCTGGGTGAATGAAGGCAGTGTGTAACTCCTCTCTATGTTCTTAGATTGCATGTCAATGTGAATTTGATATAACAGAAAAAATGATAAATACATGCATTCAGATCTACAACTTAAAGGTGCACTTTGCACTTTTCTGGTGGGGTTCTACCACCTGCTTGCCTCCACTGAGATGTTAATACTTAACCTAGAATAATCACAATATGGTAATACTATCTACTATCTACTATTTTTTTCATTCCAGATATACCTTGAAAAACATGCATTCTTACTGTGAGTGGGTTCACCTCTCCACAGACCTAACTTGTAACTTGACCTAGTGACAACACAAGCAGGTGGCGGACTCCTTCATAGAAGTTACGTAATGCACCTTTAACCTTGAAGTGACTTACAGCACTCTGAGATGTTTGAGTCCAGAGAAGTCAAACTTGGTGATGACTGTGAGGTTGTTCCCATTCAGATCCCTAAAAAACAGGAGCAGATGTTTAGTTGAAGTGAAATGTGCAATTTAAAGAACATTTTAGCACTGATAATAAATAATGAAATACAATCAGGAAGACGATTTACAGAAAGCCACTCACGATCTGTGAATCAAACCCTAGATCGTTTTGTTGCGAGTTAAAGTATTGCTTGTTGTGATTATTTGAGGCATTTAATAGAAGTATAAAGCCAAAGTTCACCTGTTGTGCTCAAGATGATGTTAAACACAGGTAAAACAAGGGTTATGGGTGGAGCTTTACCCAGTGACCTCATGGTGTGGTTTAATTGACAGCAGTGAAAAGGATGACGTCATGTTTCCCACGAGTCTCCCACGGCAACAGTTAAATGGACACCACCACCACAAACTCTACAACGTTTCCAAAAGTTAAAGTGAGGCAGTGTTAATGACATCTAACCTTTCTATACTTTTATGTCGAATGTCGATGACACTTTGTTTGCTTATTTTAAAAGTCCACTATGTAACTTATGTATATTGTTGTTATTACCTGGATTGTCTCAACATATAGCATTAAATGCTAAACTATAATCTGTCTCCTGACCGACACAGAACCAGATGGTTTTAGCAATAACACCCAAAAATGAATACGTGCACGTTAGAGAAGTTTAATTCTACACTGTGAAACATTCTAGGCAAAGCTATAACATCTCCATGGAGACAAGCAGGTGACAGACCCCCACCATAAAAGTTAGGCTCCATAGTGCATTTTCAGACTATTTTAAACATCAAATTCTAAATAATACATAATTTTAAATGCATTGGTTACTGATATTGTCCCAGCGTTCGGTCAAACGAGGTTCACAGATGTAAGTATAATTATTTTCATGTTTTTAAAGGTTGTCAAATAGGGATCTAATGATAAAGTATGACATGTGTACATATTAGAGTATTGAACAGGTCACAAAAAGGCCAAACTGACCATTAACTCCACAGAGAGAAAAACTCCACTAAAAATAAACCATTGATTTTCGTATTTCTCCCTCTGCACTGTCGCCGTGGAGATGTACAAACTGCGTGGATTATGTTTCAGATACTGTAAAAGGCGGATCGCGGTGACCTTGGGCTGTCCTAATATGTGTGTGAACCGGAGCCAGGGACACATCTGCAGACGCCATTGTTGTCTTTGTTACAGGTTTGAAAAAGTCCAGCCCAACACAAAGGACAGTCATTTGTTCATGTCTAATAGGGAC
Organism: Periophthalmus magnuspinnatus; assembly: GCF_009829125.3. Lineage (NCBI taxonomy): Eukaryota > Metazoa > Chordata > Actinopteri > Gobiiformes > Gobiidae > Periophthalmus > Periophthalmus magnuspinnatus. The sequence continues at coordinate 18,915,532 of NC_047126.1, forward strand.
AAAACCACCAGGAGTTTCCCCGGGCGACTTTGAGTTATAGATGACACCAAGGTAAGTTATTAATGGTGCACTGTGTAACTTTTCTGAAGATCTATGGTACTAAACTTATCTCCATGAATGCGAGTATTGTTTAGCTCTGAAGACACCTGTAATTGGATGAATTGAAGACAGATCAGTAGGTCTGTCACGATAATTGCTATATGGACTTAGGGTTCAATAAATGAGAGATGAAACAATTGTTTTGGGGGTAAATATTTATTGTGAGTGATATTTAATTGAACTTTTCTGTACTATGAAAAGGTTTGTTGCCTGTTAACTCTCATTTTTTTCAGTGATACATGTTCATTCATTTAATTTTTTCATTAATGTCTTTCTTTCTTTCAAGGAGATCAGTGAACACATGCATCCTGGGCACTTGACATTTCACATATTGTCCTTATTTAAACTTGAAAAGAAGCGGGAAGAATTGAAACAGGGACCTCATTGGTTACCTATGATTGTACTATGCTCATTGATTCTGCAGAAATCCGAGATGTTTTTCAGTCCCCTGTGATATTTTTTACTTTTTTTTTTTTCCAGGATGGACCGTGCCTGTTCCTGATTGGCTAATCCACCTGTCAATCACACCCATTTGAAAACTGTCTACGCTCACATCTTTGTAAAGTATTGAAGAAGTGTGTATTCTGGATCCCAGGCAACAAGATTTGAGCTGTAGAGGGTTGAATAAATAACTTCTATGACTCTTTAAGTATTCAATATATTATCATTTATCATCTTTATTTCGTACTTCAGAATGTACGAACATGTCAGGCAACTAGATCAGTTTGGGCCATATTATACAACATTCCAGGCAAAGCAACAATATCTTTATAACATGGAGAAAAGTTACATATTGCATCTTTAAGTGAAGTAATGCAAATAAGGCTCAATCAGACAAACCCTGATTGAAATAAGATAATTAGATCACTGAAAACCAAAGAACAATAAAACAGAACATTGTATAACCTTCTTGGTTCTTAGAGGAAGTTATAGTCTTTCTGTCTTTCACATTTCAAGTTCAAGTCTTTTCAGGGAATTAGCATCCATTAGTCTGTCAATCCTCCTCCCTCCGCTCCCCTCATTCTCTCCTTCTTCCCCTTCTCTACCCACCCAAGAGAACCATCTCATCTCATTCTCTCTCTCTCTTCTCCCTGTCTCTCTCTACTCCTCTTTTTCCCTCCACACCTCTCTCCCTCCCTCTCTCACCTCCGATCACTCTATCCTTCATTAGCCTCACCACCCCACTGTCTCTCCTCCCACTCCTCTCCCTCCTGTACCCTCCAAAGCTCCCTCTGTTGCAGGCTGTTTTGAAGAGCTTGTGGTTTTAATGAGCTGTTGTTTGTAAGAGTCACCACTCGAGCGCGGGACGACCCTTGACCTCTGCACATGGCACTAAACCAATTATCCACGCCTCGTCTCCGCAGCACAAAACTACAGGCCGGAGGAAGGAGGAAGAGACGCACTGGGACAGAAATGCTGCACTACAGCAACAAGAAGAAACAATTTTGGAAACACGTGACTCACTAAATACAAATCCTTATAGTTTTCCAGTAGTAAGGTAGTCTGTGTAGCAGGTATGTAAGCCTTATAATAATTAATGACACACGCACATCATTTATTTACATTTTTTTCATTTTAGACTACAATAATGATCTAAAACAAAAAGGACCACAGCTCTCCAGTTCAAAATTGCAGAGCTGATTGTGGTATGTCAACATAAACATCATCACAAGAAATCAATTCCCTTAGCAAACAGCTGTTGTTGTTTTGTTTTTTTTGTTTTTTCAATGATAATTACTATACTGACTTATCGTTCAGTATATGAAAGCTGGAACAAGCTGTAGAGCACTGAATAAGTCACTTCTATGTCTAAATATTGGTTGAGTCTGTTATTTATTGGTTGCAGCTCAGGCCTTTTAATGATACTGTCTATTTAAAAACCGTTTGCTACAATTATCTTGGTTTATTTTAATTTTAATCAGTGACATAAGGTAGTTTCCATATTATCGTGTATTGTGATATTTCTCTGTAGCGATATATCGTGCATCAAAATGTGTTATTATGAAAGGACTACCCATGTGGATCACCATTCAAAGAGCGAAGTATAAGTACCAGAGCTGCAATGATTGATCTATTAATTGTGACTAGTCAAATAACATAGTGTGATAACTGTAGTTTCCGTGGGCACCGCCATCGTCATTTAGGTTGTATTATTTTGCATGGGGATACCGATTTTGACAGAAAATAAGCTCTATTCAGACTAAAGAGCTGTTTTAAAGTCTCCCAGAGAATTGATGACTTGTTGTTGTTCATGAACATAGAACGTTTTGCAGCAATATTAAATCAAAATGTCAAAAAATAATAAACAATTTCTGATAACACTATGTAATACACCTCATTCATAAATATTCTCTGTTTAGAAGACCTCAGTCACTGTATTTTAACCTTTATTTGGTTGATTGTGGAGAAGGTTTCAACAATGGTCATCTGGACATTGTTTTTGGTTGATAACGTATTCAAAAAGTCTCAAACAAACAAAAAAAATCGCTAACTAGTCGACTGCTGGCTGTTATTCTGGCTGTTAGAGCCCTGATAGGTACAGGGCAAAGGTCGTGTATGGGGGATAGGTGAAAACAGGAATTTTCAGAACAATAGCGCCTTAGATGCAGCACAATAAAGATTACTCAAATGTGCATGAATCACTGAAAAACAACCATAATAGTCCTTATAACATGATTAAAAGTGTAGATATGTTTGTCAATGAAGAGATGAGTGTGCAATACCCAAGCTTCAACAAAACACTTTCAATTTAATGTATTATTTTTAAATCTAAGAGTCTCATATCAGACCATGTGCCAACTCAACATCCAACCAGCTAGCAACCAGCATGCTGCTCTAATATTAAAATAACAATTTCTTTAAAGGGCCCATGTTACGCTATCTTCTTGTGTAAGAATTGTATAAACAAACTTGCCTTGCCTTCTGATCTATGTTATAATGTTTCCTCATCAAAAACATACCTGGACTTTTGTCTTGTTTCATTCACACATGTTTAACACATACACCCTTTATATTTGGGCCAGGTTTCCCTCTCAAACAGAAAACACTCTGATCCACCTTGTGATGTCATGTGGTAATACAGGAAGTGCTCCACTATGTTTTTAAACTTACACCTTCACTAGAATCATTTGGATCATTTCAGTCCTGGAATTTCCACTTTGTGCTGAGCACTTTGTACATGACATCATAAGGTGGAACAGAGCATTTTGAGGTTTGGAGATGTAGACAGACTAATAATAAAGGATCACTCAAACATGTGTGAATGAAACAAAACACAACTCCAGGTATGTTTTTGATGAGGTAACATCATTGGCACATGCTTAAAGCTTGTAGGACCTTTAAGACTTTTGATTTTGGCTGATTAAATACAAATTGAGTAACCTTTTGTTGATTAAACTGTACAAATAATCAGTACTTTACAGATGTTTGTTCAGTCTCTATATACACCACAGTGTGCTCTCATCTCCTACATCGTCCCCTGATCATTTCTGTCTTTTTCTGTTTTATTTGCTGAGAGCTGCTCTGCTCCTCATTGCTGCACTGGGACATGCACTAATATTAGAAACAACAGACAGAAGGGGTCTCAAGACTCTTTGTTATGAGGTCTGCAGACACACAATGAAATTGTAATAATTGTTGGAGCAGCTGCAGCATTAGACGATTTATAAGTGTTTGTCAAAGCATTTTAATAAACATATATGTGGAAAAAGAGGACGGTTGGGAATCTAAGAGTTTAAGGAAAAAATGGAAGCTTACAAAGCATTTAGAGGACATAATTTCACACTAATATTCACAATAACTTTACAAAAAAAATGTCAACCTGCATTCTTGACAATTTGTTGTCTATACAAATATATATATATATATATATATATATATATATATATATATATATATATATATATATATATATATATATTTTATTTATTTTATGCTGACACCCAGTGTCAGTGATATCTTTTAATTCCATTTTGACTCACTATGCACATCTTATGCACTGAGAACAAAGCAGGGTACTACTGATATAGGAAGACCTCTCTCAATATTAAAGCTGACTTTTTTAGACTTTTTAGAGCTCTTAACCAGGTCATAATTGTTTCCCCTTACAATTTGCCCTCTTGAAGTTGCATTTAGAATGATTTGTACATGTTTAAGCAATCTTTAATTGCTTATTTTCAATATTGCCAATCAACCCTGTTTTCACTGCCAGCAGTAAAAGACCATTGCTCTGTACTTACTTTGTTCTCCAGTTTTATTTTCTTAATCAGAGATACACATTCTGAAGTGTTGCATGGTCATTTTGTTAAAAATTGGCAGCTCACTAATGTGATGTGCAGTTAAACATCCGACGTAGCTGACAGCTACATGGTTCTTTGTGATGATGTTTATGATGACGTCTGCTCCCAATGTACACTGCAGATTTAAAATGTTCAACTTATAACATAACTATAGCAGACACAAGCACAATAGGTCTTCTTTAAGAATTCAAATATATTGTCCATTCTATTGACCTTATTCCGCCCCCTTTAGCCGTAAATGTGACTAAACCGCACTTTCTTTGTATCTGTTCTTCCAGTTAAGTGGGAATCTCATTCATTTCAATAGAGAATTTGGGAAAAGCTTTGCCGCTAAAATCTGCTATAAAATAGGTTCATTTGTGTAAACCGTTCTATGTTCATGTGACCAACAAGTCAAACTTCACAGATTCTCTGGGAGGCTTTAAAACGGCTCTATAGAGCATATAGAGCTTATTTCCTGCCGTAACTGGCAGCTCCATGCAAAATGATACAACCTAATAGACAATGAGGTGAATAGGACAGTACAAATCGTGCCTATGTTCTGCTGTCAGAGAGTTCAACTGAGAAATGGCTGAGTTCATCATTATTTTTGTTTAGAGAATATCATTTGGATTTTCATTCCTTGAAATTATAAATAAATCAGTTGACTATATTACATCGCACTTAGCCATCCAGTCAGATCTTATCTTTAAAAATCTTATTGTGATTTTTCTGACAAGCATTACAATTAGAATTGTAATTTATGTTTTAGGAAAAGGATTCAGTTCAAAGTTGAAAGACCAGAAAAGAAGATTGAAATATGGGCTGACAAACTAATACAAGAATCCCATTTTAGATCTAAACTACAGGGTTGAATAAGTAACTTCTGTGGCTGATTATTTCTTCATTTTGCTATTAATATGTCACAGCTTGGGCCTTTTAATGATACTGTCTATTTAAAAATGGTTTACTGGGATTATCTTGCATTATTGTCATTGTGTCAGTGGCATAAAGGTGTTTTAATATCATCATTTATCGCAGTACACCTTTGTAGCCATATATCACGCTTCAAAATGTTTTATCGTGACAGGCCTGGTGAAGATTGTGTTGTTTGGGGGGGGGAATTATGATACTACAAATACTGCAGCCTTTACGATTGCTAATTGAGCCCATTCAAATTTCGATTCAAATGCGATTAACATTGCAGCCCTACTTTCAAAGTCACTTTAATCATGTTTTAACTGTTTCTAAAAGTGGATGCAGTCTTTGCTCCTCTCCTGTCAGGACACATCACTGTTTCTACATTTACAGTTTCAGAGCAGCTCTCCTCTCTTTCTATCTCCCTCGCTCTTCTCTCTTCTCTCTCTCACACACTCTGTTAGATTCAATACAAGAGCAGCCAGTTACAGTAACCTCAAAGAGACCAACCGAATAATATCATCTTTAATATCACCACGGTCTCAATGTCTGTTTTTTCACTCCATGTTTTCTGTCTGAGCTGCAGTATTCACAGTATCCAGGAGCTACCCACAAACAGACCAAAGACTCTAATGGGTTGGACATAATTGAATGAGAAATAATTCAGTTTTTTGCACCAACTGGGGTCATTCTGGGCCAGACAAAATATATGCACAAGTAAAGTGTGTGAGGGAAGTGAAAAAGGAAGAAAGATCCTTGTAAGTTGATGGTTAGAATACGGTTCGTCCATCTAATACTGCTGTTATGTCACCGGGCAAGACACTTAATAAAATGGTAAAGAGTGATAATCATTAGTGGAGATCTAAGAGACAGTCAGGGCGTAATAGCTGCCAAATCTATGTCATTCTGTCCTTGAGTAATGGAAAACAGTTGATTTAAATATAAAAAACTTTTAATATCAAGCACCGCCATATTTTGTAGTAAAAAAGTATTTGTGTTTTAAAAGTAAAAATCTCAAGATGCACTGTGTTATTTCATTGTCAGGAAAGTTCTCTAAGGGTAATTTAATTTACCTCCTTAGACAGGTCCATGATGCTACCAGGCCAAGTTACAGGTCAGATCTGCGAGAGGGAACCCCCACTCACAGTAAGAATGCATGTAAAACTATGTAGAATTGGACCTGCACCTCATTCTGCTGAATCAGTGTCAAAAATAACCATAAAAATCAACAAGTGGCAAGTGGAATTAAAAGCAACAGTTCAACCACTAAACAAAACAACACAAGAAAACGACAGTGGCTCAGTTGGTGGAGTGTTTTTCCATTGATCAGACGTTTGGCGGTTTGAATCCCGCTCTCGACATAAACATCATTGGTGGTGGTCACATCCACTGACCCACAGGTTGGCGGTGCTGTTGTTGCATCCTTGGGCAAGACACTTAACCCACCTCGCCCCCAGTGTCTTAGTACCCTGGTGTGTGAATGTGTGAGTGAATGGGTGAGTGGTTCCTTGATGTAAAGTGATTTGAGTGCCTTGAAAGTGGAAAACCGCTATATAAAAAAGAACAATTTGTTACTGTTTGTCGTTTTCATTACATTTCAGATTTGCAGCTCCATTCCAGTTTTCAAATCCAGATAATTTAGAGGAAGACTGAACGGCTAAACTAATACAAGTCACAAGTATTTCAGAATATGTTTGTAAAGATCTGAATTATATGTTATTATTTGCACGGGACATTACTTCGACCTCTATTTAGCCTTTGCACTTGGCTAATTGTGATCATTCAAATTGCAGTTTCTATTTGAAAACTGCACCAAATTAAAGGTCTCCCAGTAGCACCGTGTTATTGTGAGGTGCAGTCCATATAAACTCCTCACGCTCCTCTCCCTCCCTGAGCCTCTCCACTGCTCAAATAACATCTCCTCCATCGCCGAGGGGCAGCCATTTTTCACGTCGCCATGACAATGAAACTACACTTTTTTTCTTTATTCGTTCGAGCGCTGCCACAGTTGGCTTGATAAATGGGAATGCAATGGCCATAGTGTCCCTGGGAACACTCATATACGCACATACCAGATCACTTTACATGCTAATTACCCAGCACCCCCCTTTACAAATATGGCTGCTCATATGGGGTTTTTATGGTAGAGGTCAAGAGGTCAACAGGGGGATAAACGCTCCACTCAAATGTTTTTTCATTTGACCTCTAGAGGCAGTAGTGACATTTGCATAGACATACAGGGCAAATATAGGGCCATAGAGAGACTGTTTAATCTCAGAGTGCAGCAATGTGAGGGAGAGAAAGGGTGAAAGGTCGGTGAAGACGCCAAAAGTGTTTTCAAAGTAAAGTCAAAGTAAAACATAAAACGTTACCACAGAAGTTAGGGGTTTTTTTCTAGCATGAATTCCTGCATCACAAACAAGCCAGTAGAGTTGAGTCATTATTATTGTCACTATAACACAATTTCAAACTCAAAAACGTTCAATACCAGTTTCAATACTACAGTCATAATCAAAACACATTTTAGACAGTAGAATGTCATTTTCAACACGAAATAATAAGCTACTTTATTAAATCATAGCATGGGGCCTTATATTAGTTCTGATACAGCTCCAGACCATTCTGAAACTATTAAGGAAAGGTGTTATTTTGTCCTGTTTTTAGTAGCAACACTTGTTCAAATGGGTATCCTGTAGTAATTGGATATAAATAATTTTGACAACCCTAAGAGTCGCCACAACTTTGTTAACCACAAGCACTACATTTTCTGCAAAGCATTTCAGTGTCACTGTTATCCTATTCTGTCTCCACGACGACAACAAAACATTCTGTTAAGAGCTGCATAAAACATTATTTAAAAAAAAAAAAAACATTAAATGAATTCTCGTGTTGCATGACTTTTTGCTTTTAGTACATTACAGTTACATGTCTGTGTAATCCCTCAGTCGTCCAGGTGTGATCCATTGTTACATGTAGAAAAAATCATGTACTGTACTACACAGCTTCACAGAAAGACTGGCATTTGACCCATTATATAACTACAATCCTCATCAGGAATATCTATAGCTGCTAGGGACAAAATTGGGACTTACCTGAGTTTAGGATGGTTTTAATCTATATTAGAACTATATGACCTGAGGGTAATATTTAATAAACTATTTTTATTTTGGGCTGAAAATTACATTCTGTGTCAATAGAATATTTTTTATTATCATTGTGGTATCAAGTATCAAGTCTAGAGCTGCAACTAACAGTTATTTTGGTAATTGATTAATTTAGTGATTATCCAACCATCCATTTTCTTCCATTTTAATTGAGTTGATGTTTAGAATGCAATTATTCAGTTTGACCCAAATAAAGCTAAAGTGAAGCCAGATGAGGATGTACTGATGGAGTTTATTAATAGATGAAAAAGTGTTTTCATCAAAACACTAAACTGACACATTTACTGTGTAATTTAAAAGCTCTTCTCTCAGCTCATGGCGTGTTTTGGAGCCTATAGACCTGTTAACGATATTTGATTACGACAATAATCAATTTGTTGCAATTAATCCATAATAATTGTCCTGATCACTGCAACATTCATTTGTTTCATTCATTTTAATTTGAATTAGGAAACCTAAAGGAACCCTGACAGAACATGTGAACTCCACACAGGAAGACCTCACTAAATGTGGGCCTTAAACCCAGCAGCACCTTTTGTTCACAGTTAAGCTCAGTATAAATGCATTTTTTTCTTTCATTATTGATTTCATGAATATAAACAAAACAGACTTTCAATTATTATCGACATTTAACACAAACATAGTCACGTTTCTTACTCAAATGTATGAACTGTGCTCCAAAACACACGCTTTTACTGACAGAGCTTTGGCTTTAGTCCTATAGATTATAATCCCCCCAAAATGGTCATGGATAATAACACACTGATTCTCAATCTCTATTAAAATGTGATCAGCACAGTCCTGATCTCTTCCTCTACACTGCTCCGGGTCTCAGTTCTTCCAAATGTCAAAGTCACTGAACTCAAATCATCTCCTGGTTTATGAAGCGAGACACTGCCCTGATCCATCAAGACACATGTGGGTCCTACTCATATCTGCAGTGTTTCCACTCTATTTCACTTCAGAGAGAGGAGGGAGAGAGGGAGGACAGGGAGGAGGGGAAGAGGAGAGGGAGAGAGGGAGGAGGGGAAGAGGAGAGGGAGAGAGGGAGGACAGGGAGGAGGGGAAGAGGAGAGGGAGGACAGGGAGGAGGGGAAGAGGAGAGGGAGGACAGGGAGGAGGGGAAGAGGAGAGGGAGGGCAGGCAGGAGGGGAAGAGGAGAGGGAGAGAGGGAGGGCAGGGAGGAGGGGAAGAGGAGAGGGAGAGAGGGAGGCCAGGGAGGAGGGGAAGAGGAGAGGGAGAGAGGGAGGACAGGGAGGAGGGGAAGAGGAGAGGGAGAGAGGGAGGACAGGGAGGAGGGGAAGAGGAGAGAGGGAGGGAGAGAGAGGACAGGGAGGAGGGGAAGAGGAGAGGGAGGGAGGGAGGGCAGGGAGGAGGGGAAGAGGAGAGGGAGAGAGGGAGGACAGGGAGGAGGGGAAGAGGAGAGGGAGAGAGGGAGGACAGGGAGGAGGGGAAGAGGAGAGGGAGGGAGGGCAGGGAGGAGGGGAAGAGGAGAGGGAGAGAGGGAGGACAGGGAGGAGGGGAAGAGGAGAGGGAGGACAGGGAGGAGGGGAAGAGGAGAGGGAGGACAGGGAGGAGGGGAAGAGGAGAGGGAGGGAGGGAGGGCAGGGAGGAGGGGAAGAGGAGAGGGAGAGAGGGAGGACAGGGAGGAGGGGAAGAGGAGAGGGAGAGAGGGAGGACAGGGAGGAGGGGAAGAGGAGAGGGAGGACAGGGAGGAGGGGAAGAGGAGAGGGAGAGAGGGAGGACAGGGAGGAGGGGAAGAGGAGAGGGAGAACAGGGAGGAGGGGAAGAGGAGAGAGGGAGGGCAGGGAGGAGGGGAAGAGGAGAGGGAGGAGGGGAAGAGGACAGGGAGAGAGGGAGGACAGGGAGGAGGGGAAGAGGAGAGGGAGGACAGGGAGGAGGGGAAGAGGAAAGGGAGGACAGGGAGGAGGGGAAGAGGAGAGGGAGGACAGGGAGGAGGGGAAGAGGAGAGGGAGGACAGGGAGGAGGGGAAGAGGAGAGGGAGGGTGAGAGAGGACAGGGAGGAGGAGAAGAGGAGAGGGGGAGAGAGAGGACAGGGAGGAGGAGAAGAGGAGAGGGGGAGAGAGAGAGGACAGGGAGGATGGGAAGAGGAGAGGGAAAAGAGAGAACAGGGAGGAGGGGAAGAAGAAAGGGAGGGAAAGAGAGAGAGGAGGATAAAAGGAGAGGGAGAGAGAGGACAGGGAGGAGGGAAAAAGAGAAAGGGAGAGAGATGAGAGAAAAGTCGGAGGAGGGAGAGAGAGGAGCGAGAGAGTGAAGGGAGAAGAAAGAGGACAGGGAGGGAGAAGAGAGAGGAGTGGGAGGAGGGAGAGAGAGAGAGGGAGGGAGAGAGAGGGGGAGGAGAGAGGAGAGAAAGGAGAGAGAGAGGGGAGAATAAAGAGGAGAGGGAGGAGGAAGGGAGGGAGAGGGAGGGAGAAGAGGAGAGGGGAATGAGACATGGAGAGAAATAAACTGATTGGGAGAGATAAGTATTTAAAAAGAAGGAGAAAGTAACAGATAAGGAAGGAGAAGGAAAGGGAAAGGGAGAAAGAGGGTGAGAGAAAAAGAGAGAGGGGGGGTGAGGCAAAGAGAGAGAGAAAAAAAAGAGTGTTAGAGAGATTGGGAGAAAGGGAGGCGAGAGAAAGTCCACACTACGGGAACTCGATTGAAGCGGATGAGGTTTCTGAAAAAAATCATTAATAATTCAAACAGAGTCACTCCATAAGCCGGGTACAAATAACACAACAACATCTACGAATACAACACAGCCCTACGGAGAAACTACAGGGACATTTTGATCACACCTTATCTCATTTTATCATTTTATTAAGATCATGTGTTTTAGGTTTATCTTTGTGCAGACAATTACATTAATGTGTTAAAAATGTCACACTCTACTTGTAGTTAAAGGTGCACTAAGTATACACCTGTAATAAGGTGCAAAATTACACATTATGAAACATTCAGGCAAGGCAATAAGATCTACAGAAATAGAGGGATATTTTATGTGACTTTAAGGTGCAATATTTAACTGTTGAGGTCCGCCACCTGCTTGTATATATATATTGCTTCACCTGGCACTTGGTGGACCCTCCATCAGTAAAGTTACATAGGGCACGTTTAAATTAGTCTAGACAAAATCAGGACTAAACCAGGACTAAGAACTTTAACATACATCTGGTCTAAACTAAGGTGAACCAGGAACCAGGAAATTAATCAGGACTATGCGGGCTTAGCTCATGTCTAAACCAGGACTAAACTCGGACAAAACCAGACCTCATCAGTTGTCTAAGCATCTAAGACAGGTCTAAATCAGGTTTAAATCAAGTTTAAATATTAGCTTGGCCAGAAATAAACTTGGACTAAACCAGGACTAACCTTTTTCAACAACATCAGAGCTATACTAATGAGGAAGGACTAAACAAGCTTAAATCACATCTAGGTCAGACATAGACTCACCAGGTCTATATAATGTCCAAACCAGGACTAAACCAGGACTAAACTTGGACTAAACCATATACCTCAGGTCTAAACTAATGTGTAAGACTAAACCAGCAAAAAAAACAGGACAAAACAGGGCTTAAATCATGTCTAAACCACAACTAAACTTGGACTAGACCAGGATTAACCAGTTTCATCTACATCAGGTCTATTACTAAGGTGCAGTCGGACTAAATTAGGACTTAACCACTACTTAATTATGCTGAACTACCACAACAAACCAAAAGAAGCAGTAGTCTACTCACAATCTCTCCGTTCCTTTAGGGATGTTTTTGGGCACCGCTTTGATCCCCAGACCGTGACAGTCCACTAGTGTCCCCAGGCAGGTGCAGTGTGCTGGGCATGCCTTCGTCGTGGACCCCCCCTGTCCTACCACCAGAGCCAGCAGCACAAGTCCTCCCCCTCCAATCCACCCCATCCTATCCAAAAATGTCCCTGAAAAATCACAAAACTGTCAATTCTTCAAGCTTGTTTAAGTTTAAAATCCAAAACTTCTGCTCTAAAAATAGACAAAACTTCAAAATGTTCATTTAAGTTGAGGCAGTGTCTGTTAATTTATGCCTAGATTGTTTAAAGAAAGGAATATAAAGCATTAAGATTCAAGTTTTGTCCAATCCACTGTGTATCTAGTAGAAATAATAGCAGGAGCAGTAGCGTGGAGTGGTTGTCTGAGTCTCATTGAAGCATTGTGCAGAGGAGAGGGAGCAGAGCGTTGGTATAAGGAGAATGGGAAGGGGAGGGGTGGTCTGTCCCTTTATACACACTCACATAATAGAAAAAGAGTGGTCCATCGCCATCAAGAGCAAATAACACAGCACTTTAGACTCCACCCACTACTCACTAATACGTGAGTTGGGTTTACACGCTTTTTGGGGACATTACATTGACTTAAATTCACTTCTTCAACACCGATCATAATTTTAACCGTGATTATTATTTGCCTAAAGTAGCACCAGCGTTGGGAAATAAATACATGTACCAAAAGTACGGTAAGTATTCTGAATACTAATTCTGAGTACCTACATCCTGGTACAGTTATGTTTTCATTTGGTGGTATTCAGAGCACAGTTTTTTTAATCAAAGGAAGACTTGGCAGTACTTTTATTTTGGCTTTGAACAGCAGAGTATTAGTGATATGTTTTTCAGTGCAATAAAAAACATCAGAAAGAAGAGCTTTAATTTTAGTTTTTTAGCAAAAAATAATTTAATGTAAAGTTTAACCTAAATGTACCATATGTTAACATCAAGCCATGTTGTTGATCTAATATTAAAGAATTTATCTCATGAGTACTTGATTTTTGGTCACCACAAAGCAGAAGGTTTCCATAAAGTGTGACACACAGACCACACTTTGAGAAACATATGTAAGTCTATAGATCCAGTGTGCCCAAACTTTTTTCATCAAGGGCCACAATCAAAACACAGACAAAGCTGAGGGCCGATGGAGGGCCATAGATTGGTGGTCAACAAAGTGAATAATTGTGCATTTATAACAGGTCAGATCTTTACTCATGCTTAGATCCTCAAAGGGACACACTAAACATTTGATATTAGCTTTATCAAGATAGATTTTTTAAAACTTCCATCCATCCATCCATCCATTTTCTTCCGCTTATCCGGGGCCGGGTCGCGGGGGCAGCAGTCTAAGCAGGGACTCCCAGACTTCCCTCACCCCGGACACGTCCTCCAGCTCCTCCAGTGGGACCCCAAGGCGTTCCCAGGCCAGCCGAGAGACATAGTCCCTCCAGCGTGTCCTGGGTCTTCCCCGGGGCCTCCTCCCGGTGGGACATGCCCAGAACACCTCCCTAGGGAGGCGTCCAGGAGGCATCCTGAGCAGATGCCCGAGCCACCTCAGCTGGCTCCTCTCAACGTGTAGGAGCAGCGGCTCTACTCCGAGCTCCTCCCGTGTGTTTTTAAAACTTGTGGTAAAAAATACTGCTTAAAAGTAATATGGGCCAATTCACGTGGAAGCCTGAGGGCCAAGAGAAATTGGCCCCTGGGCCATAGTTTGGACATGCCTGCTACAGATAATAAATATGTGATTACTCTGAGACTATGAACTGAACTGTCTCCTTGGTCTCAACAAATACATGACAAAAATGTTATTGAGATATTTAGAGAGCATTGTATCCACTTAGACCTGAGAAGCTCTCCAAGTGTCTTTTGTTCTAATGTAAACTTTAACAGCTGATAGATCATTTGCATAAACCAACACTAAGACAACTAACAGATTCTTTTTACATTACTGTTGGGATAAAATCACCTTGCAACAAAATGCAAATGTATTATTATTAATTACAACAATATCTGTTAGTTTTTAATTTAAAAGTGTCTGATTAAACATGTTAAAATGGATCAATGACCTCTTAAATTCAATGAACTCAGCTCAGATTTAAATAGAGTTTAAAGGTTTTTCCTCTGTGTCCAAATGAGGAGACGCAGACAGGAGGAAGGAAAGAGAAGTGAGGAGAAAGGAGGGACCATATACTATTAACTGTTAGTATTTTCTTTTTTTATGCCTATATTGGAGATTTATCAATAACTAGTCCAGTATGCATCCCATTGCATAACTAAAAAGATGCAGCAGCAGTAAGTTAAGTAGATCACTGGCAGTATGCCCTACTATTTGTATACCTAAAACAGATTTTAACTTTTATGAAAGCCTTTTCAATTTTCGACATTTGAGGAAAACATTTAAAGTATTCAGGTGGTCTGAACCATAGGCACACGTTCTAAAACTATATCTATGGTTTGAACAACTTTACTGACCTCTGGTGGACAAAGGGGGCACTTCTGCATCTTGTGTTTTCCACTTTTCCAGTTTAATTTACCCGTACAGCCTTAACAACTGCTAACAGATACAGAAACAGCGAAGAGCGCACACACCTGACCAGACCAGTGCAGGAAGCTTCACGGGACGGAGGAGAGCTATAGAAGTAGAGGATCTTACTATAGATTCATGAGGAGAGTCAGTGAGAGACATAGTAACTGTCACACGTGGATTTAAGGTGTCGCACTAAAGACTGCCCGCGTAACAGCTATAAAAATCCGTACTACTTTATTTATAGTTGACATTGTGGGTTAATTTTGAAAATAAAAAAAGGAAATAATGAACGCACAAACATCAGGGGGAGTGCTTTGCTCTGCAAGGCCAAAGAAATTGAACAGAGTTTATTCTATCGAAGCAAGAATCGTTGAAGTTTTATGTAAACGGAAGAGGCTGAGGAGTGATCTGCGCAGACAGAAGTAACAGCTCTGGTGCACTGAGATTATAAAACCAAAACTAAAAGCAAATCTAGAAAGCTTTTTATATATATATATATATATATATATATATATATATATATATATATATATATATATATATATATATATATATATATATATATATATATATATATATATATATATATATATATATATATATATATATATATATATATATATAATTTGTTGATTTTCCTTTATTTATTAAAATAATGCCTATCAAAACTACATCCCGCCCGCATCATTAGGCCCATAGAAGAAAGGAAGAAATCCTAGCTGGCCTTGATAGAAGAAAATAGTTCTTATTCTTGCACATGTCTTTGTGTCAAAAGGTTTGTGCAAATGCATGTTTTATTACACCAAGAAACATAGAATACAATTCCACTTATGTTCAGCATTAACTATAAAAAGATAATAGTTTTTCTCAAAGCACTGCATGGACAGTACCCCATAGCTCTAAAGTGGGATACTGACGAGACGACTGCAAGAGCAGCACTCTCCTGTCAGCTGCATGTGGTGATGAACTTGTTTGTGCGACAGAGGGCGCTACACGACCTGTACAGAGAGAGAGAGAGAAAGACAAAAAAAGAGAGAGGGGAGAAAAAGAGAGAGAGAAAGAGAGAGGGAGAGAGAAAGACAGAAAAAGAGAGAGGGAGAGAAAAAGAGAGAGGGGGAGAGAGAGAGAGAGAGAGAGAGAGAGAGAGAGAGAGGGAGAGAAAAAAGAAAGAGAAAGAAAGAGAGAGACAGAGATCTCTACATCTCATCTGGAGCCCGGGGACATCCTGGATTTTCTGTAGCAGCTCTTGCCAAACCTGCAGCTATTTTTAGAGGGTGACATCAGTGCGCAGGACCAGCCTCGGCAGCAGGAGACATGGACCGGACCGGTGGCACGTGACCCTGGAGGAGCATCATGGAGCCCCCTGCATTGCTGCTCTTCTTGTCCGCGTGCTGCCTGCTGCCTGTGGCGCGCGCTCTGCTCGGCTTCAGACCGGAGGCCACAGGAGCAGAGCTGTCGGTGGAGGACGGCGTGCTCGTGTCGGCGGAGGGCAGTCGCTTCTTGCTGCGGTTTTACTTTTCTCTGCCACCGCCCGGAGCTGCCGCGCGGAACCGCAGCGCCGCGCCCTGGATCGCTTTTGTGGAGGAACCAGGCCCGGGACGCGAGCGGCAGGCGCATCCAAAGCGGAACCTGTGCGTAGACCGCGCGGCGAGAACATCCGACATCGAGGTCCTGGGCTCGTTCCGCTCCGCATCCAGCCACAACTCTGTGCTTGTAGAGCTGTGGGCCAAAGAGCTGCGCCGTGGTGAGCACATCAAGTACTACTCCACATGCGCCTTTGACGGGGCGCGCTGGGAGCACTACCGCACGCGGGACTTCTGGGTTGCGGTCCGTGAGCGCTCGGCGACCCCCGGGCTGTGGCTGCAGCTGCTCGTGAGCGCGCTCTTGCTCGCGCTGTCGGCACTTTTCAGTGGCCTGAACTTGAGCCTCCTCGCGCTGGACCCCGTGGAGCTGCAGGTGCTGCAGAACAGTGGCACGAGCTCAGAGCAGAACTATGCGCGGCAGATTGAGTCCGTGCGTCGCCACGGTAACTACGTGCTATGCACGTTATTGCTCGGTAATGCCGTTATCAACGCAGCTTTGGCCGTGTGCACGTGCCAGATTCTGGGCATGACCTGGATGTCCACGCTGCTCTGCGCTTTTGCCATCTTCTTTGTGGGAGAAATCTTGCCACAGTCCGTGGCCTCGCGCCATGGGCTCGCGATCGCCTCCAAAACCATCTGGGTCACGCGTCTGCTTATGGTGCTATCGTTCCCAGTGTCGTACCCCATAAGCAAACTGCTGGATCTCGTGCTCAACCAGGAGATCTCAAACTTCTACACGCGCGAGAAGCTGCTGGAGATGCTGCGCGTGACGGACCCGTATCACGACCTCGTGAAGGAGGAGCTGAACATCATCCAGGGCGCGCTGGAGCTGCGCACAAAGACCGTGGAGGACGTGTTGACCCCGCTACAGGACTGCTTCATGCTGAGTGCGGACGTGCTCCTGGACTTTGGGACCATGTCCGAGATCATGCAGAGCGGGTACACGCGCATCCCCGTGTATGAGAACACCCGCTCCAACATCGTGGACATCCTGTTCGTCAAGGACCTGGCCTTCGTGGACCCGGACGACTGCACTTCACTCAAAACCATCACACAGTTCTACAAGCACCCACTGCACTGCGTCTTCAACGACACCAAACTGGACGCCATGTTAGAGGAGTTCAAGAAAGGTGAGGGGTCAGAGGTCAAATCATTTTGTTTTATGAGCTCTTTTTGGAGCAGGTTCATCAAGATCTCATCTGTCACAAAGCATTTTACTTTTCAAATGCACTGTTTACAGAGTTGACCTGTGTTAGACTGACAAACAGGGACAACTATCTATCTGCAACAAACACAGAAAAGTAGACTGAAGAACTTTTAAACATCTCACTTTAATTTGTTATTAGATTGATTTCTATTTGATTGTTCATGAGTTAAGACCCCTGGTTTAACTTTAGTTGTAATATAAGTTCTTATAACAGTTCTTTTACAGGGAGTCTGTCAGTGCAGTGCAGTGTTATGGTTTCATTCACTCAGAAGGATGTAAAGAGAAGGATGCTGCAGTGGGCGTGATCTCTTTAACCAATCACAGCTCTCCTGCTCTGTCAGCTTTTTCTGTGTAGGCTTTATCTGAGGCTTGAGAAGTGACACCATGTCTTCAGTCAAATGTCCACATTCTCTTTAAACCAGGTTTGAACACTGGATTATAATCAGTATTAAAATATTTTCAAAAAACAGCTTGGAATAAGGCCTAAACCTAATCCTGCAAGACACAAAAACAAACAATTGTCCCTGTATTAAATGGGGCTTATTCACATGCAACTGTCTTGTGACAATATAGTGAAAATTGGTGAAGTTGATTTTTATTTGGGATTACTGAAACTATGATATTGCATCAAAGAAAAGAGCTAGTATATCAATATGTGTAGCAGTATGCATTTTAGGCCTACTTAATTCAAATGATTTATGACAATTCAAAACTTTTAATATGATTGACACTGTAACTTTCTGGAGGTGGTAAGGGTAAATTTTGCAGAGTTTAGTAAGGATGCATGTTTTTCTATGTTTTTAGTGTAATGAATTCTAAAAAGTTACACGGTGGGTCTTTAATTTAACAATAAATTTGAATTGTTTGAATTGTTGAAATCAGTATTTTTATTCTAAGACCAGTTACCGGCAGGATACTTCACATACTGTTGTGTTGAAGGTTGCCTGCCTGTCATTTCCACCACATCAGAAGTGCAGTGTAACAGATGTGCTCCAAACAGGGATAATCCGGGATTATAATCTGGCTGCACCCTTGAATCTGTGTTTTACCATAAAATAATGTGTTTGAAAATGTGTTTCATGCATTAGGAATCTCAATAATCCCAGAACTATTCACCTTCTCTGAAATTATATAGAAATACTTAGAGATTAGAGCTAGAGTTGTTTATATATATATATATATATATGTGTGTGTGTGTGTGTGGGGGGGGGGGGGTGTGTGTGTGTGGGGGGGGGGGTATATATATATATATATATATATATATATATATATATATATATATATATATATATATATATATATATATTTTATATATTTTTTTTTTTAGAAAAATAGTGTAGTTTAGACTTCTACAAATGTTCCAAAATATGTGGGATTCCTGTGTCAGTTTTGTGTTTAGTTTATATTTACTATTCTCTCAAATGCCCCTTCCAGCCTTTTTTTCCCCAAAAAGGCATTACTAAAATGAGCCCTAATTCAAACTGAATATGTGTCTGAACACTTTGGAGTACAAATAAATGGCTGAGCTTTTTGTGAAGCTGAGACTTGTTTTGGCCTCTGCCTGATCTACTCTCATTATAAGTGGTAATAAGCTATATGCAAAGAGGAACAACAGATTTCAAATCCCACCTGGATTTTCTTTGGTAAATATAAGATTTTGTATAGCTGGTGTCCGGAGGGATTATCTGCTAAAAAGTAGATTGATTAGGTAGGGTTTATTAGGGGCGTAATTGATATAATGAATTAAGTTTAGTTCTAGGTTAAAGCAGGGCTCATATGGACTCTGTGAGTGTTTGACTCGAGGAGTTTTGGGGCACCACTCAAACTGCTCTGAAGATTCATAAATTCTTGTACCATATCATGACCACCAATTTTAGAAGAGAGAACTGAGAGTTTTAGCTACTGAGGCATCTCTTTTTTTTCTTTGTCCTGGGTCTAAGCTGATAAAAGGAGATGCTCTGTGTCTCTGCCCCTGTGGTCAAAGTTTGGGATGGAACTTCTCTGGGTCTCGTCAGTGATGACCAGTATTTCCTGGCCACTCTTATTTCAGCATGGTGAGAGAGTTAACCAATGAACTCATTATAACATGAGTTAGTTAGGCAATGAGTGGCGAGGATGGGGGAAGTTCTGAAACTTCCACTGATCACATGTGCAATGTATGAACCAGTTTTGCACACATAAAAACACATCCACAAGACATTTATGGATCTATATGCAAAAATAAATGAAAATTGACAATATTCAGGGCATGAACAATTTACACAGTTCCTTTTCTTTGTGTGGAGAAATTCCTGAATTATTTCAGTTTATCAATTGTTTCATAGAGGAGAGAAACTTTGTAGTTTGATCCAAAGATTTTTTCCCCCAAAATCATGCAACCCTAGTAGCATAGTAATTAATACTGTGTGTTTTGTTCCAGGGAAGTCCCACTTGGCCATAGTGCAGCGCGTGAATAACGAAGGAGAAGGAGATCCATTCTATGAAGTGATGGGGATCGTGACTCTGGAGGACGTCATCGAAGAAATTATAAAGTCTGAGATCCTGGACGAGACAGACCTCTACAGTATGCAATATACATGAGTACTATTTACATCACATATCACATAATTTTAACAAGCTCATAGTTTAAATATGACCTGGAGGGCATGTCAGAATTCAAATGCAGAATTTGTCTTTTAAGGCAAAGCAAGGCAAGTTTGTTTTTATAGCACAATTCGTACACAAAATAATTCAAAGTCTTTACAGAATAAGGACATTAAAATCACACAAATCAAAAGATAAATAATCACAAATAATCATCATAAAATTAACATTAAAAGAGAAGAGTGCAGAATAAAAACCTTTCAGTCATACGCACAACTAAACAGATCTGTTCTGAGCCTGGATTTAAACATTGTCAAAGTAGAGCCCTGTCTCACATCTTCAGAAAAACTGTTTAAGGTTTTAGCTGCATAAAGCTGAAACTCTGATTCCCCATGTTTAGTCCTGACTCTTGCACCGGCAGGAGGCCGGTCCCTGAAGTCCTCAAAGTGCGAGATGGTTCATAAGGCACTAACATGTCGATGATATACTTTGGTGGCCATGGAGAGACTGGTACACAAGCAGGGCTGCTAGCTAGTCTATTCTTTGAGCTACAGAAAGCCAGTGCAGAGACCTGAGCACAGGACTTATGTGCTCATACTTCCTGGTTCGAGTCAGGACCCGTGCAGCTGCGTTCTGGATGTACTGCAGCTGTGTTAACGCATGTTTGGAGAGGTCAGTGAGCAGAACGTTACAGTAGTCTAACCTACTGGAGACAAATGCATGGATAAGTCTCTCTAAGTCTGACTTTGACATTATACTTTTGATTTTTGCAATGTTTTTAGGTGGTAAAAATCTGCAGATGTTATTGATTTGATGTGACTGTTAAAGTTCAAGTCCATTATTACCCCTAAATTTCTAACCTGATTTGAAGGTTTTAGAGAGAGAGACTGGAGGTGACTGCTGACACTTTCTCTATGTTTCTGTGGGCCAAAGATGATGACTTCAGTCTTGTCTGAGTTTAGCTGAAGAAAATTGTTTTGCATCCACACACTGATCTGTTGGATGCAGTGGCAGAGTGAATCCACTGGTCCATATTCACCTGCTGCCAGTGAGACATAGATCTGAGTGTCATTTGCATAGTTGTGGTAAGACTATTGCTGCGTATTAACTGGCCTAACGGCAGCATGTAATGATTGAGCAACAGAGGTCCCAGGATTGACCCCTGGGGAACCCCACAGGTCAGGGACATTTTATCTGAGACACATTTTCCAATTTCACAAAGTACTCCCTGTTTTCTAGATAGGACATGAACCAGTTTAGCGCCGTACCAAAGATGCCCACCCAGTCCTCTAGACTCTGTAAGAGGGTCTCATGGTCGACAATGTCAAAAGCAGCACTCAGATCTAACAGGATCAAGACTGAGACTTTGCCTGCATCAATGTTCAGGCGGATGTCATTTGTCACCTTGATAAGAGCAGTCTCAGTGCTGTGGTGGGGTCTAAAACCTGACTGGAAAACATCAAAGGAGTTGTTCATTTGGAGAAAGTTAATAAGCTGTTGGTAAACAACTTTTTCGAGGACTTTGCCTAAAAATGGCAGATTTGAGATTGGCCGGTAAGTATTCAATATCGTGGCACCAAAACTGCTCTTCTTTAGGAGAGGCTTGATAACCGCAGTTTTCAAAGCTCTTGGGAATGTTCCAGATTGAAGTGACATATTAACTATGCGAGTGGTGACAGCAAACTGTTGAGCACAGACTTTAGAAATTTTGTGGGTAACACATCGAGGCAGCATGTAGATGAACTCAGACTGATGATGATCTCTTGACAGTTTTATCAGTTACAGGTGCAAAGTGACTCAGCTCTAAGTGTCTAGGTGGGTGCTGGGTTGCTATTTGCGTTGTGGAATTGATGGCATTTTTAATGCCCTGAACCTTGTCATTAAAGAACACCACAAACTCATTGCACTTAGATGTGGAAATTAGTTCTAATGGCAGCAGAGCTGGAGGGTTTGTTAATCTGTTTCCCGCTCGGCCCTCTCGCACTCCCTTTTCTGGGCCCTGACCAAATCATTCTGCCATGGCGCTTTCTGCTTATCTTTAACCATTTTAACCTTCATTGGGGCAATGGTGTCCAGAACATTCAAAACACTCGAAGTTATAGAGTTCAACAAATCATCAACATTAGAACATGAGACATTTTCAAAGTGTATCATTTCCATGAACAGTTCACCTGTTTTATCATTTATGTGTCTCCTTTGAACAATTGCAGGACCAGCCGCTGGTTTAGGAATAACAGACATGTCAAAAAAGACACAGAAATGATCAGACAGAGCAACATCCACCACACTGACATTTGAAATATTTACTCCTTTTGTAATGAGCAGGTCCAGAGTGTGTCCTCTGTTGTGGGTGGGCTCACTGACATGCTGAGTCAGACCAAAGGATTCAATGACAGAACTGAGCTCTTTAGTGTTTCTATCAAACACATTATCCACATGTACATTAAAATCACCTGTAATGACTAAAGTCTGTGCATTGTGCAAAGTCTGTGCATACAACTGAAAGCATCTCAGTAAAATCATCAATAAAACTCAGACAGTGCTGGGGAGATTTGTATATGACTAAGTAGAGTATGGAGGGTGATTGTTTTAGCTCCATTTTAACAGAAACATACTCAAAAGATGAAAAACACCCCCCCCCCCCCCCCCCCCCCCCCCCCCCCCCACACACACACACACACACACACACACACACACACACCTCCACCCTTTTTGTTTGCTTGTGTTTCAGATTCAAATTTGAAGTTGGGTGGAGTTGATTCCACTAGAATTGCATTACCTGAGTTTTTGTTGAGCCATGTTTCGGTTAGAAACACACACATAAATCACACATAAAGAGCACAGCAAGTTTCAGATTATGATATCTTCTTACAGGGAATGTGAACTAAATTTCTCTGATTGGACAGACTAACTGTCTTTCTATTAATCAGTCTACATGGTGTAACTGTAGATATAGCTCCATCACAGGGCCTCAGCATGATATTATTTTTATCATGACTGTATGTCCTGAGACAGCAGAGGCCCCGTGTGTCCTAGCTCTTAGTGACAACAGTTCTGGGGGAAGGCAAGGAAGGGCGAGCAGGAGGGAGTTTGGGTGAAGGACCAGGTGAGGGCCGTGGAGGTGGAGCAGGGGGGACATTGGGTGAAAGACGTGGGGGCATAGGTGGGTACGGGGAAGAGTTCAGTATAGTTGATGCCAGAACTCTTGATCGTGCTGTATTCGATTTGAGGGGAGCCATCTTCCTGATCCGATGAGGCTTTCTAGATGGTTGGGAAGGGCCATGGGTGAAAGTGGGGAGGAAAAGGAGTGTGAGGAGTTGATAGAGGGAGTAGGGGACCCAGGGCTGGTCTGTGGGCAGGGAAGGTGATGGGGTTGCTGCTGGGACTGAAACCTCTGTTGGGGCTGTCACAGACAGGTTCAAGGCCTGTGACGAGGGCCGTGGGGGAAGTGACACTGGAGATGAATCCTTCACTTGGGGAGGTGGTGGTACTGCTGACTTGTTCTCTGGAGGAGGTGGTGGTGCTGCTGAATCCCTCGCTGGGGGAGATGGTTATGGTGCTGGTGGTGGCTCCTTTGCTAGAGGAGGTGGTTGTGGTAGTCGTGGTGCTGCTGGTGGTGCTGACACATTGGCTCGGTCTCTGGCTGGCGCAGCAGGAATGCTTCTCTCATTCCTCTTTTCTCTCACTGGCCCAGGACCCTGTCCAGGTCGGTGCCTCTAAGCGTGGAGGAGGTTATCCATCAGCACTCTCACTACACCTCTGCTCAGGTGCGGGTCATTTCCCTTCTGTCTATGCTAGGAAGAGGTCCACTGATGAATGTCTTAACCTCCACTTTATCAAGCACTTTATCAATAATATGATGAATTTTTTTTTCAAGATTTCAGTCTAATTCATTCCGGTGTCAACTGCACCCACGTACACAGTCAGCTGTTTAGCGCCTTGGTGTGTTGACAAAACTTTTGGCAGGAGTTTTGTAATTTCAGAAACAGTGTGACTGGGATAAGAGCAAGTTTGGATTCCTCTGTGGCTCTGATAGCACTGTCGCCAAGCAGCAGCGTATCTCTGACCTTGACGTTTGGCACAGATCACATGTCTGCCGCCGCTCTTTTGACAACTTCAGTGCTCTTCTTTTGTGACAAAAATCAATTTTCTGTTTGTATTTTAACATCAACATCAGTCTGTGACAGTGGTTTGTAAGTTGTATTTTGGGTGATGTAACTATATTAGCATTGTCTCTTATCACTTGTTGGGTTGGCTTGGCATTCTTGTCTTTACAAAGTTTTGGAAAAGACACCGTATCACTCAGGTTTAAGTTGAAAGTAGCAGTTTTTTCACCCTCTTCTCTGAAAGCAACTGTAGGCTGCTTACCACTGGAAGTCACAGGGAGCGTTCGGTGAAATCCTTTTTTAGATTCTAAAACAAATATCCGTGCTTCTAGCTCATGAATTTGTTGTTGATAGTTCCAATAGCATTCACAGAAAGAATTCCAACTCCAATTTTTGTCAATGCCCAATCCTGTCTGATCCTTGAAGCTAAGCAGGGTTGGG
Organism: Periophthalmus magnuspinnatus; assembly: GCF_009829125.3. Classification (NCBI taxonomy): domain Eukaryota; kingdom Metazoa; phylum Chordata; class Actinopteri; order Gobiiformes; family Gobiidae; genus Periophthalmus; species Periophthalmus magnuspinnatus. Next base: position 18,940,232 of record NC_047126.1, read on the forward strand.
CCTACTTCGTACATGGATGGGAGACTGCTGTGGATAATGGGTGTCACAGTACCACAGTGGGACAGCAGTGGCTCTAGTCTAGTACATAGTGTGATTGTGCCCATAGACAAGACACTTCACTAATCTTCCCTACATATGAATGTAGTGTGTGTGTTGGTGCTGGTTGGAGGCACAGATTGTTTTGTTATTTATGGCACAAAATTCTGATTAAGACCAAGACCATTGAAGTATTAATATATATTGTGAATAGTTTCTATTAGTGTCAATACCTGGGCAAAGTAACATCCAAATATAGTTTTTCCAAAAGCAGTGTGAAATGATATTGTCTCTGTTTTCAGCGGATAATCGCACAAAGCGCCGTGTCTCACACCATGAGCAAAAGCAGCAGGATTTTTCCATTTTCAAACTGAACGAAAATGAAATGAAGGTGAAGATCTCTCCCCAGCTGCTCCTGGCCACGCATCGCTTCCTCTCCACAGGTACTGTCCCTGCACAATAATGAAAATGTTAAGATATGTCACCCAGTATCCGCTAGATTTAGTCCTTGGTGATCAGCGGATCAAATAACTTGTTTCCATGACAACAGTTTTGATTTTTTGTCTGTCAGAGGTGGAGCCGTTCAAATCTTCTCACGTCTCAGAGAAGATCTTGCTGCTTCTGATCAAACACCCCAGTGTACTCCAGGAACTCAAATTTGATGAGAAAAACAAAAGAGCACCACAACATTTTCTGTTCCAGAGAAATAAACCTGTCGACTACTTCATCCTCATCTTGCAGGTAATGCACATATACCTCACACTTATTACACATATTATACAGTTATATATACAAGGACATATACTGTACACAATGCAACACAGTGCAATGTAATATTAAAAAGTCAATTGAGTTTACGGCCAAAATTACCAAAAAAATCATCAAATTGTTTATTACCTGCCCCCTAACCTTATGTCCCAGTGGATTTTGGTATACAGTAGTAAAAAAAAAAGCTGCTTACATATTGGCATAAGAGGAGAAGTTTGATGAAGGAAAACTATTATAACCACAATCACATTTTTAAATGCTCATAAAATAAATGTTGACTTACCTAATTTGTTTCAGGGTCGAGTCGAAGTGGAATTCGGAAAAGAGGCCTTAAAGTTTGAAAATGGCGCTTTCTCATATTTTGGTGTTCCTGCAATAATGCCATCCAGTAAGTCTTAACTTTAAAGTAAAAACAAAAAATGTCCACAAACACAACATTGTAAAGTCTGTAAAGTTTTACATTTCACATTTTAAATATTGCTCAGTTTAGGAGATAAGTAAACGCGATGACGACAGTAGGGATGTGACAATGTCAAATTTTACTGTTATTATTGTGAGAAGAAACATCACAATTTTACAGTTATTGACAATTATTGACACGATGACCAAACAACTGTGAAACTCATTTTCACTCGCACTTTGCCTCTGTATGTGATCATCTTTATGAAATCAAACATTTGAATGATAATGTATTGAATTTTTTTTTTTACTTCTTACGTGGTCACAATTATTTTAGTTTAGTTTTTTATGATTATATTATAACCTGAATAATCACCATTATTATTTAACTGAATATTCTTGACATGCCTAGCTGCACGTATATTCAGTATCCTTTGTATTGAGTGTGGTGATGGTACAGTTCACAGGTCCCCCTCCCGCAGCAGTGGATTGGACCGGTCCGACTCCATGCTCTATGGTGGCAGTATGGGGCAGCTAAATGGAGGGTCAAACCTGTACTTACCTGACTACTCTGTCAGACAACTCACACATCTCCAGGTCATCAAGGTCAGTCCTGACTCTCGTCAAAGTTCAAATGATAACCTCAATATCACAGTAAATCACAGTATGGGAAAAATAATAGTTTTCAGCTCTTTTACTTAAAAAAATCTTAAATGTTTTTTGGCATACTTAGAGCCTAAGCCATAGCAAAATGTAAAAAAACACAATTTGCTGTTGCTATTTTTCTACATGTGGTGCCAGTAATCAGTTTTGTCACAAAAACACTAAAAAGTGACATTGCATCTGGCTAGATGCTAGCGCTCCCCCCTCACAGTAAGAAGTTTCTAGTTTGTTCTTTCTGCTTGTTCTCCCTGTGTTTCCTCAAGTCACTCTGGTTTCCCCATCAAGCAAAATCCTCCAGCTCATCACAGCTTTTCCCAGCAGCTTTCAAATATGGGTAAAATCAAACCAGAGCAGCCAATGGTTGATGAGCTTTGCTGGCTTTTTCGGGATAAAAAGAACTGATTTCATTTTCTATCCAAATATTTTTAGTTTAATATTAAATCTCATATCTACCCTGACTCAGATCAGCCGCAGTCACTATCAGAATGCGGTCACTGCTTCTCGGATGGACAGCTCCCCTCAGAGTCCAGACCCAGAAGGACGGCCCACAGATGGGACCAGCCTGACTCCTGAGGCCCCGCCTACAGATCACATGAACAGGCTCCTCCCACCAGACCATGCCCCTCCCGATCACATGACCAGATTGCTGCCCCCTGACCACACCCCATCTGATCACATGATCAGACTCCTCCCACCAGACCACGCCCTTTCACAGCAAAGCTCAACCCTCATGCCACCGCCACGGGAACCAGGGCGCCCGGGTTCCGCTCGCACGCGATCAGTGCAGGCCAGCTCCACACACTGCACCTCTCTGCTCAATGAGAAGAACCGCATTGTTCGTAAGTTAAAAGTTTATCCATGAGTTAATATATATATTATTATAATATTATTACTACTTATATTTCAGGCAGTAAGTCAGACGGTCAAAGGAGTCCCAGTGATTCTGTGTTTTTGAGGATGGACGATATCCCATACATTCGAGAGGACCGTACAGAAACAGACACCAACCCTGGTATAGGTTTAATCTACTCCAGTCTTAATCTTTCTTCACTCTTCATTTAGTCTTGATTTTGTCTTGCTTGTCTTGCTTTTTGTCTCCACATCTAGTGGAGTAGTCCTGATGATCTTCTTAAGTACTTTAGACTTAAATGGGACATGATTTAGTTCTTATTTATCCTATCTTGGCCAGAAAGATGAATTCTTGCAATACTTGTGAGTTTACAAACTCCTGATAATCTATTTGGCTCAGCTCCTGCTGTTGTGATTGCCCAGTTGACAATCACTGAGCAGCATTGTGATGAAAAATGTCTGTTCTTTTCTCTTAACTGGATTTAACAAAAGTTAGATTTCTCAGTTAGTTCTGCTGTTATGTCACATCGACCAATCAGATTTAAATATTTGTTCCAGCCTTTGTAAAAAAAAAAAAAGCCTTGATAAATGTGTAGAACTCAATCCAAAGTGCTACACATATCAATCTGTCGTGAGCCTGAATGCATTTTTTCACAGTTTTCTCACTTTTGTTTTAGCTCTGGTTGAGCCCTGGATCAGCCCTGGTTCAGCCCTAGTTCAGTCCTAGTTCAGTCCAGCTCCAGTCCCAGTCTAACCCTGTCTCTGCTCTTGGTCTAGACCTGGTTTCAGGCGTGGACTCGGACACGTCTCCGTTTCTCAGCAGTAGTGGTCTCTCTATGAGCGGCTCTGAGGATACTCTGGGGAAGAAACTCCTGCTCAAACTGAGTCAGTGCCTCTTTATCCACTTCTCATTCACATTCAGACTGCAGCCTCCCAAACCCAACAGGCCAATACACCACCACCAAGTCAGGACACATTGAAATACACTGGCACCAACAGCTCATTCAGTTTAAGAAGTTGAATTCAGAACATTCTGGTATTTGTCTTAATCAGGCCTGCCGCAATGATTACTACATTAACTTATTGTTCAATAAAGGTAATAACATTTTCATATTGTTTAGTTGTATAATAAGATTTGAGCTAGAAGACAGAAATAACTAATATATTTGTAATCTACTTGCTACTTTCTGTTTTACATTGCAGATTTTTTTTTAAACTTTATGGTTTCTTTAAAAAAGGGTATAATGGGTCATTTCTTTGACCAGAAGTAAATTTTCATACCAGTGATGAAAACCTAAAATCCACAAATGTTGAACCTAATCAATTATATCAGTGACAATTCTATTGGGTTTGCGTTTAAAAAAATATGAAGTTGAATTATTAATGAAAAATACTACAGTGACACCTACTGGACATTTATGCTAAATGCACCTCTCTGAGCTTTTGATCCTGTTGTAATGTTAACTTGCTCCCTCATATTCATGAGGTTTCTTTTCCATGATCTTGCACTTACTGCATAGGACCTATGGCATGACATGTCTTCCACTCATATTACCTTTCACCTCTACATTATTACAGGTTTTTATAACTTTTAAAAAAAAATCTGCCATTTTATCTTGGTCAGGTCACAAAAAGAGGAAAAGGTCTCGTGAAGGAGAGAGGACTCCAGAGGACATCTCCGAGCAGCCGCTGGTCGAGACATGACTTTCCCCAAAGAAACTGCAGCTGTTTGAAAAGACAGATGCACACGCACTTTCAGAGTTTTATCTGAACTACACTGTTAAACGATACAACAAAACAAGATGGACACTTCAACCAGGACAGTGCAAATCCAACGGGTCCTTGAACTTTATGGCAGCATATTTGGCATTATTTAGAGATCAAGAAAAACATGTATTTTTAGATGCAATGCTACAAATTTAACATCTTCTAACACATTTGCATGGAAAACAGTGCAAATCTACCTGATTTTGCTTGCTTGTTTTCCATCCTTTTTTTTTCTCAAAAAAGTTAATTTTCTCATACTTCTGCAAGACCTAAAAACATGATTTCCTATCTATTTTCTTATCCCTAAATAACCCAAATGTGCCTGAATAATATTTAGCTTTCAATGCAATAACTATGCATGGCTAAATCAGGACAAACTGGGACTAAACCAGGAATGAAACGAGAATGAAGAACAAACAAAAGGACTAAATATGTGCCTAAACGAGAACTGAACCAGGTCTAAACCTGGACATAACAAGTACTGTTACTGTGGGACAGACGCAGCACTCAGCCAAGACTGTTAAACCAGAATATTCCACAGTATGGCATTAACTTTATCTATTTACACTGGGAGAAATAGGTAAAGTCACCAAGCCAAATGGCAGGTCAAAACTGTGGAAAGACGAGGCCACTCACTGTAAGTCTACAAGTTTTTAAATGCTTGGCAGACCCCTTGAGTAAAGCTATATTGTGCACCTTTAAACTAAACTGGTACTTAATTTGAACTGAAAAAAGTCTCAGAGGTGGATGATATTTTGTGTAAAATATAATATAAAAATGAGCTTTTATGTAGTTAATTATACAATCTGTTTTCAGTTGTGCAACATTTGAATCTCACCCAAAACATTAACAGAAACATTTTAGCACATTTCTGCTGGACTGCAAAAATATCTGATTAGCCTATCCTTTTTGCTCTCTCCTCAACAATGGTGAAATGTAAGGAAGTAAAAGTTGTAAAGCATTGTACAAATTTTAGGTATCTTTTACTTTACTTAAGTACATTTTAAAGTGGATACTTTTTACTTTTACTTCACTACATTTAAGAGTAGGTTTTGATCTAGACTAAAAAGTAAAAGTATTTTTTATTTTAGTTTGAGACCTGCTGAAAAGGCTGAGGGTTTTATTTTTAACAGGTTTGTAGTTTGAGCAAACAAAAATGTATAAATAAAAACAGCTATAAAAACAAACAAACAATCAATTTAATTGTTTCTTTTGAACAAAATTCAGCACAAATATCAAAATCAATCCATTTGAAGCTTTATTAGACCTCAATGCGCAAAATACTTTTACTCTTTACTCGTAAGGTACATTTTTAAACTGGTACTTTAATACTTTTAATAAGGTGATACTTTTCCTTGAGCATTTTTTGCTCCAGTATCTGTACTTTTACTTAAGTAACAAAACTGAATACTTCTTCCATTCTCAGCAGCATTGGACACATACTTAATACCTAATTTTATATCTACTTTTTTAATAGGCTTAGGGGTTGTGATTAGGCATAACATTAAGAAAAAAATAAATGTTATTACCTCAGCAAGAGGATATTTTGTTGTTAAAGGCACTGTACCTGGTTTTTACCATCTTAAAAACATGTAAAACAGAACAAATTTATTTTAAATGCTTTGCAGTGGTCCAAAGTTATTCCTCATATACCTTAAGTATTCCAAGCATGGTCAACTACACAGGACAAAATCAGGTACAGCCACTTGATTTAATGATTTTGATCATTTGAAAATCTGGAATTGTTATTTTAGAGTTATTTACTCTAAAATATATGGGGTGCTCCACAGAGAGTATATAATTACTCATAACAATAAAGCAATGACAGACATGACTAAGTTTTGCTTAAGCATGAGTGTATGTCTTCCAATTTAATTTAAAAATGAACTGACTTCTGATATGTGGCAGAACTGAAGGCATTCTGGCTGTTTATGGGTAAAACTGTAAAAATATGCATTCTTCCTTCCACTTTTCAAGCTTGAATGTAAAGGAATGACCATGAATGTAAGAGATGTACAGACTGTCAACAAATTATTTTATATCAAAGTTTAAATAAATATATTATCCCTGTGCCTTGCATGTTATGTGAAGCAAGTGAATCCAATACATCCTCTACTTTAAATTTTAGCTGTATTAGTCTTACTTGGTTTTTGATATATTTTATTCCTGGATGTCTCAAAATCTGCATCCATTAGATAATTTGAATCATTTATCCAAATACATTGCAGTAAAAATCTGAAATGACATGTTTGACATGTCTGAGATAACTATTCCTTTAACATTTTCTTGTTTTAAATGTAATATAGGATTATACTATTTAAATAGTACAAAAATACAAATCTTAGGTGTCCAAAGTAATTTAAAAGTAGTTTAAAAGATTGGCTAATGGATAATATAGGAGAATCACTTGTTATCTAAGCATATTTAATCTATGGATGTAGTAAAAGCGACAGCTGTGTGTCAGATGTTAATCATCTTGCCTTGCCAACTGGTCTGATCCTGGTGTGGTCAGGCATCCAGGTTGTCACTCGCTGCCCAAGTCGTGTTCCAGTTCCCATGTCCTCTGCAGGCATGTATGATTGTCATGTGGCTAATTTACCAAGGATACATAAGGGTATCCTTCACTGCCTTATTACCCATCATGCACCAAAATCATTATAGAAGAAAAAAAGAGGAGCATAGAGCTTTAGAATCAACTTAAGTTTAATTGAAATAACAGTCACTGGGTGTTTGTCAGTTCCCAGTATCCTTCCTCCAAAGACCACTTTATAGCACTCCCCAGGAGAAGGCTCTTCTGTAGCAGAGCCAAATGTCCTGCTCACACCGTGTGGAGCACACATGGAACAGGCTCCACACAGGAGTCACTCAGAGTTTTAATAAATATCAGTGCTTAATGAAGTAGTAAGTTCAGAAGAGTCTTTATGTGTCAACAGTCATCAAACACATGAATAATGAAGGCTAAGTTAATAATCTGTTCGGCCTATAAAGTTATTCAAGTTGACTATGAAATAAATGCATATGCACAGCATAGAACATCTTCGGATGATCATTTTATCCCAAATCCCCTTTGTAAAAAGATTTTGCTCAATTTTCTACAATTCCTCTATAAATATTGTCCGGATTTGAATTTGTACATCTGATAATAGTGTTATCTGCAGCAATGTGACTGAAATAGCAAAATATTTACTTCTAACATTAAACTTCAAATTATAAGCATTGGTTGAGAATTAACGAGACTAAAACAAGTGTTAGCTTAATTTTTAAGGAGATATGTGGCTGCTCCTGAGGGACACAGGCAGCTGCGCAGATCACAGTAATTACGCCCTCCTGTGCAACAGGTATAACTGGAAACTTGGTACTTAGTATTAACAGTGTTGATACCAGTCTATGGTTGATACCACAGACTGAATATAGAAGTCGACTAAGCGAGTGTGACATCACCTATAGCGTTTGGCCCAGAGAGCTTCATTTAAATAGAGTTGAACGCAATGGATCATGTAAGACTTATTTAGTCTTAGTCTTTTAATCTTAAACTTATTTATACAGTCTAAGCTCCAGCCACATGAAGCCATGAAGCTCATCGAGTCTAGAGCAGTTATAGGGGTGAATTTGGAGCCCAGTTCCATATTTGGAATTCTGACTGCAAGTATCATAGCAACCAAAGAGCCAGCTCGGAGTCAGGCTGTTTGAGGTACTGCCCTCTCCTGCCCGCAACGCTGGTTTAGCAAAGAGCAAACACTTAGCAATGCTGTCAATCTAACCTGTTGCTAACACTAGCAGGACTGACTTTGGGAAAGAAGGTGTCTGATTTGTCTGTTATTAATGTTCACATCTTGATTTAGGAATACTATAGCGAAATTAAAAAAATGCCCGGATCATGCAGAGGAGGTTAATATGAACATTTTAAGACCAAAATGACGATAGCAGCAGTTACGGAGAAAGAACCGATAGTTTTCCAATGTAAAGTGAATTGGAGTCAGAGTCGATGGAACTGAAAGTGCCCTCAGGCTCGCATGTTATCAATGTCCATTTATATATACAGTCTATGGTTGACACTAATATTAAAGTAACATTACATAGTTATTCAAAAACAGAAAATACAGTAAAATAAAACACTCAAAATTTCAAAATTTTAATCATTTTACTAAATGCTGCATCTTTCCATGTTTGCATCACTATTCTAAATAAGGTAACTTAATCAAATCAAAAACATGGTTCATCTTCATGCTTTTTTAACTGTTTATTGTTATGAAATAGTGAGATTCATTCAAATTCTTAAATATATAAAATTATATTGTTAAGTGGTTGCAATGATGCACAAACAATAACATACTAGCAGCTTGTACATTATGCTTATAGGCATAGCAGTATCAGCAGTAGTAATACAATCTGGCCCATATTTATTTATTACCATATGAATTGAAAAAAACAAAACAAAAAAAAAACAAAAACATAATAGTTTTGTGCATTTAGTACCTAAGCTTGTAATGAAACTTGACATTTCTCTCTGGATGTATGGTTCCAAGTCCCTACCCTTGATTTGTGGTATCTTATCATCTAACTTCATCAGCTCAAAGTTGAAATAGACCAATACGTTGATGGCAAAGAAGCAGTTGTGGGGGTAAGATATAGTTGAGTAGAAGAAATGTTTTTAATTACTCTGAGCACTTTGGGTTGCATTTTTTGTATAAACTTATTTTTTGCATGAAACTTATTAAACTAAAATCAGCACTGGCACCAGAATACATTTTTATAGTCAACTATTAATTTCAACGTAACATATTAAACGTGGTATTATAAGCGCTGGTTGAGACCATAGACTGATTAACAAGGCGGAAACAAGTGCTAGCCAAATTTTGAAGGAGGCAATGGGTTTGTTCATGATGACAAAATTCTTGCCTGGATTGTCTGTGGGAGAAGGCGGCTATAGCCAAGGGAAGGAGGATAAGGCTGAAATCAGCTTGGACACTCCATGAGCCCACGAACAGTCAGGTAAGATCTTGTGTTCATTTGAAGTATTGGAGTGAATAAAACTAAATAAAACTTTGTGAGTGCATTCTCCTGTTTTCCCACACACCACAGACTGACACACACATCACCAGAGCAAAGAACACAGAGCTCACAATAAAGTTTACACGTTTAGACCTGGTCAGTGGTGAAAACAACTTTTAGCTCATCAAGATCATAAATAATCAAGTGTCTCTGTGTTGTACAACACCCGGGGCCTTTCTATCTGATTTTAATTGTCTGTGTTGATATAAAAGTTGATTGAAGAGATGAAGAAAGAGAAATGTCCCTTAATCTTAATTTTATTTTTCATGATGGTGGGTAAAGGCGGCTGCAGTTGCTTTTATTTACCTTGACCCTCTTTACAAGGTGTCTGGAGACAACTTGATCTCACAATATTTTTCAAAAATGGAAAATATAGTAAAATTAAACATTTTACCACTGTGAAGTTTTGAAAATGTTCAAGAAAAAAATTATAATTTTGCTACATGGATCTTTCCATGTTTGAATCACTGTTGTAAATAAGCTGGTTAATAAATCATGTTGTTAGCACAAAGGGATGATTTGGTCATGCCCTCCAAATCTTGGCGCCTCCCCTGAGTAAGAAGGTTAGCTGCCAGATACTGCCAGACAAATACTTGACAATAGGCTTTAAAGCAACACAACTTTTAAAAACATGATTCATCTTCATTGTTATGTTTTTTGTTATGAAATAGTAAGATTAATTCCAATTTTTTAGCAAAATTATTAAGTTATACTGTAGCAGTAGTAATACAATCTGGCCTATTTTTACTTATTACAATGTGAACTGCAAAAGGATCATTGCAGTTTTGTGCATTTAGTGCCTAAGCCTGTAATGAAACTTGACATCTGTGTCTGGTTGCATGGCTCCAAATCCCCACCGTGTCGGGTTGATTTGTGGTATCTTCTCACCTGAATTAATCAGCTCAAAGTCAAAATAGACAAACATGAGGAAAACAAACACCTTGATCTCGTTGGTGGCAAAGAAGCGACCAGGGCATTTGAACACTCCAGACCCCCAGGGTATGGAGAAGTACTCCACCTTTTTCCCTCCTTGGTAGAAATCGGTTTTCTTGGTACCTTCTGGAGTGAGGAACCGGTCGTACTTGAAGGTATATGGGTCAGGGTGGATCTCAGAGTCAACATGAACAGCAGTGTAAGGAAAAATAGCCATGCGATCTCCTTTGCGGATTAAAAACTCATCACCATTACCCATTTTCAGCGTCATATCTTGAAGAACAGATCTGGGGAGCATTGGTGCTACCACAAGACGAAGAGTTTCTTCAAGAGCACTGTCTAGAACTGGTGTTTTCATGAGCATTTCATAGGTTACGTTGACTGGAGGACCACCAGGTTGGACCTCCTGCCCAGACTCCTTAAGAACCATATCTACTTCTTTTTTCAGAGCCTCCATTGCAATAGGGTCCTTCATAAGATAAAGAAGAAGCCAAAACGAAACAGGCCTAGTGTTGGTCTGAGAAGCAAAGAGTAATGCAAACATGAGTCTGTTGATCATTGACTCTGACATACCTCTCTGTCTTCGCACGTTGTACATGTCCCATATCCAGCCACTAATGTTGTCTTTGCTTTTAATTTTTTTCATGGACAGAGCATCCCAAAAGTGACTCTTCACTCTGAAAGCCTCTTTCCTTCCGCTTGGGGGTAGGACACCATAAACTAAATCAGGAAAAAGCTGATCGTATTTGCGAAACTCATGAAGCAAGGCTTCCGACTCAATTCTGTCTTTAGTGTTGGCTTTCTCTTCATCTCCTTCAGTCTTTGATGATGCATTGCCGAACAAAGTCAGGTAACCAGCTCTAAACACAATGTTGCAGCAATAATTGAAAAGTTCTCCCTCTGTCCAGGTCTTTTGTTTTGCAGCAGAGCCAAGATTGTGCAGCATGAGTTTCTGCAAATTCCTCATTATAGATTCTGTCATCATGTGCAGTCTGTGACCAGTGAGGTGCTGCCTGTATATTTCCTGATTGATTGACGTATAATTAAAAGCACTCTCATAGCCAAAGACTCTCATGAGCGTCTTAGAAAATGTAGTAAAGTCAATTTTTTCTCTGCTTTCTTTGAAAAATTGTCTGAATGACAAATGGTCTTGAAGAAAGGTCACATAAACACCACCCAGCTGTACTGTAAAAATATCACCATGTTTTTGCCTCATTCTCTGTAAAAATTTGGGAGTGTCCCTCCGGAACTCCAGGACATGACCCAGCCAAGGAACCCAACCTTTATCTAAAGGAGGTTCTCCTGGACGTCTTTGTCTAAAAACTCCCAGAAAGTACAGTCCACCAAAAATACAGGCAAGAAAGCTAAGAAGCAAAGGCAGCAGCAGACCCATGACTGATAGCTCTTGTTAATGAGATATTTGGTCTGGGGTTGAGGCACATGTTTTATATAACAATCTGTTGCTCCTCCCACTGCATGGACATTGGCTTCCTGGAAACTTAAGTTATTGTTATATTACTAAAATGCTAACCCAACCTGTGTAAAGCACTATAGTCACTATTGGACTAACACAACTCTGGGTTATTCCAGTAATATAAAACTGCAGGAGGCACAGCACTCTCACGCCAGCAGCAGTCTCACACTGCAGTTCTCTTTTACAGCAGCAGAATCACACTGCCTTTTTCTTTTTCAAGACAGCGTGACCTGCTGTTTAAAAGATAATCTAATATATACATGTCTATGTTGCTGTCCAATTCTACAAATGATAATAATGTGTGAGTTTGATAATTTAACACATAACCTTTATCCTGTGGTGGAGTGGCAGGTGACAAGAGATTTCCCACATCCTATGTGGGATGGTGCTTGGTCGCAAAGTGCCATCAAGTTGTATGTTGATTAATCAAAATTCTCTGAGAAGTTCCTCCAGTGCATACTGCTACAGTTGAACCCAGATGCTTACATACACTATATAAAAAGACACATACACTTTTTTTTCTCACTGTCTGATATGAAATCAAACTAAACTTTCCTGTTTTATGTCAATTAAAAATAATTTTGGTAATCCTATTTGCTAAATGCTAGAATAATGAGGGAAGGATGTTTTAAGACAATTTTCATCAGAGTTAGAAGTTTACCCCCCGCCCGACAGTGTGCAGAGGCCCCAGGCCCCTGCTTCTGCATCGGAGGAGTCCACTCCAGAGGAGTGCTACAGCAGGGGTCACCAACCTTTTTCAGAATCAGAATCAGAATCAGAATCAGAAGACTTTTATTGCCATAGTCTGTGAACACAGTTCACAAACTAGGAACTTGCTTCGGTGAAAAAGTGCAACATAAAAACACACTGAATAAATACAAATACAAATAAGGGCATGCACAAAGTTAAAAAGATATGCTTAAAAAATCAAATGAAATACTGAGAAAATATATACAACAGCAGCATCAAAACAACAGTGCAAAGTGGCTTATTAAAGTGACCGGTGTTATTAAGTGTCCAGTTTAGTGCAGATATTATAAGAGAGCTACTTCATGAGCACTGAGTCATATCACGTTAATGGTTTCTCACAATAATTATTAACAACGAGCAAGGAGAGAAACAGATATCAAAATTCAGCACTTTAACTTTACTAATCTTAGTAAATGTTCAATTTCCAGATGACAATTATATCACTACATCTCATTGGAAAAGTGTCCCATTTTCACTATCCATTGACAAATCTTTTTAACAAAACATAAATAATATAAGTTATCAATTATGTAATGTTGAAGAAAAATCCACTTAATTTTTTTTTCAAATTAATCTCGCCTGCTTTGTGTGACTTTTTCACTGCATTCAGCATCTCCACAGCGCGAGAGCGGAGCACTGATTTTGTCACGCGCACAATACTGACCTTTGAACTGAGTAGGTCAGAGTTCACCTTAACGTATCTAAACTTCACGTATAACGAACATATGTTTAGGATAGTGTCATTTGATTATGCTATTTGTGATTGTGCTATTTTTAGAACCGGTCTGCGGGCGACTCATGTGGGGCTTGGGGGCGACATGGCGCCCGCGGGCACAGTGTTGGTGACCGCTGTGCTACAGAGTGGAGGAAGGCCTCTGGAAATTGAAAAAACACCCATTGTGATTCTACAAGTGATGCTCCAGCATGAAAAACTTTATAAACAAATAATACTTTTTAAATTTGTATTATTTTATTAATTGCTTGATAAACATTCTAATCATTTGGTTAAACGTAGGATGATGCGAAAGCAATACAGACCCATGCTGTTATTTTCAGCTGTGAACATTTGATGCATTTTTGTGCCTGCTGCGAGCTCTCTCTGCAGACTCTTAGTTCTTAGACTCTCTTGGTTTCATTAGTCTGTTTGAGCCAAGGCAGGACACTTGTCTTGGATTGGAAGGAACCAGCTTTGGAGGAACTGACTTAGAAGTAAGGCATGGCAAGGTACCTTGCATTTGAGAAACAGCTCAAAACACAGAGATTTTTTTATACTCATTTATATAAAGCTACTGGATTCAAATCAACCAATCACAGAGCGGGATTCACACAAGGGTCCGCCTTCCTTTGAAAAACAGCCAATGGGGTATGAAGTGGGCGGGGCCTGCTACACAACAGCGGAGCATTCAAACCGAACATGGCAGCGGGGAGAGATGTCAACGAACACTCGCTAAATAAAAGGTAAGATTTAACACAATATCCAGTGAAAACACAGCAGATTTCCAGTAATAAGTTAGTTTTCATTGTGCTAAAATGTGAATCTCGATTTGGTCGGGAAATTGTTGAAATTGACACTAGCGATTTAAGATGCAGATTCCCATAGAAATGATGAATAATATCTTATAAACATGTGATGGTCGGTGGTCTTTGTACAGGCATATGCATTATTCTCTTAATAGTATTAGGGAACGTTTAATAAAACGTTTACAATTAAGTGAAGCTTTAAACTTGCTTTAGATAATCTTTGAGTGTTTTGTGAAACACAATATTTAATCAAATAGGAGAATAATACTGTTAAACTGTTACTAAGACTGCAGCCTCTTCTTTCACATCTACATTCAGAAATTTCCTCTAGATTTTTCTCTTTTCTTCTTATAAAACATATTGTATTTATTTACATATTGTACTTGGTTTTGTGCCAGTATTTATCAGTACTCATTTATTTATTTATTTATTTATTTATTTATTTCAAGCAGATGAGGGAACACAAGAAGCACATTTCACATATTTTTTTCTTATTTAAGCTCAAAAAGGACTGGAAAGAGAAAAAACAGTTTATCAGTGAAGGATAACAACATTGCAATTTTATTGTTTGACAAAATGTCAATAATTGCTATTGCTATTGCTATTAATAATAGCATAACTATACAGTGTAGCTATGGTCTGATGGGTTTACCTACAAACTGGGGATGAGACAAAATGTCAATTTTTTTCCCCCTCATATCAATTTTCTATTTGATTTATTTTTTACAATAAAAATGAAATTCATTGCAAATTTTCTAAACAAATAATACAGATCATTGCAATTTAAAACAAAAAATAGTGCAATATCTTCCTCCAAAGTCTGAACTCCAAACCGCATAATTTTGACAGAGGATTGGCTGTGGACTTCTAATCTTGATTAAAATTTGAGGATTGCACAGCCCTACTACAAACTGATTTGTTTAGGGGGTAAATTGGGTAAAACGTTTTTACTAATGGGTTAACAAATGGCTGAATTTTCCATTCCTTTTCAAGACATTTTTAGTGCTTGTTTCCATGATTTTATTAGCTTGTAAAGCATTTTTGACTATTCATTGCATTATTACTTATGTGTCTCTAGAGTTGCCATGACCAAAGTGAGGATGCCCCCTGCAGACTCAGCTCCTCACACTCCTCTCATCTTTAACCCTGACTTCTTTGTGGAGAAGCTTCGTCACGAGAGTCCAGATGTGTTTGTGGAGGTGGTCCTGAGTAATGTGACGCGCCTCATAGACCTGCCCGGGACAGAGTTCTCTCAGCTGCTCGGAGAAGATAGCCCCAAAACCCCCACAGGCTCCAGCACGGGCTTCTTTAGGTCCTTCAACTTCCTCAAACGCAAAGGTGAGAAGGGAATTAAGGCGGCTTATTGGGTTGCACAATTATATGTACGTTTCCATACATGTGTTTCCAAATCAGGATTCAGTTCACAGTGCAAATTTAAACATGTCTTGGAACATTGAGGAAAAACTTAAAAGCTACAATATGTAACTAAAAAATAGACTTAAAAAAAGCATGTTCTTTTATGTTGGCTGTGTTTATTACACTGTAAGAATTTAGAAAAACATGCATCCTTACTCTGAGCGGGCTTGCATCTCCACAAATCTGACCTGCTGGCCTGCTGGAGGGCCTCCTCCTGCTTATTTCCATGGAAATGTTGTTCCTTTGGTTTTAATCCTCCATAGTATGGTATAAAACTGATCCATCTTGTAAGAATGTGTGTGTGTGGGGTGTGGGGGTGTGGGGGGGGGGGGGGGGGGGGGGGGGGGGGGGGTGTGTGTGGGGGTGTGTGGGGGTGTGTGTGGGGGTGTGTGTGTGGAATGTTCCAGCGTTTGGTTTTAAACTTTCATTCCTCCAGGGTCTATCTAAGACCCACTTATTAAATGCATTATATTATATTATTTTCAAAGCCCTTAAGGAGGTGCTCGAGGCCTTACAATGAGCCTGGCCGTATGGTTAAGAATCAGTGATATAAATGACAAAATCTGCATACTAGCCATAAACCTTTTTGTTGGTGCCCAACTCAATTATATACTACAGGCCTACAGTGCATGAAGTGCATGAAGCCATAAATTCCTATTTTCCAGATAAAGGCATTCTCTTTGGGACTCAGCTGAATGAAACCTGCATCGCTCAGATCTACCAGCTCATTGAATACCTCAGCAAGAGTAAGTGTAGTCACTTTTAATTACAAACATGCATGATGTAACTAATTATTTGTGTCTGTAACAACTAATGCCTTATACATCAAAACTGCAGGTAGAGAGCTGTTATCACTGTAAGTATGATTTATTGATGCTTAACTTTTCTTTTGTCTGTCTATTTTAGACCTGCATGTGGAGGGTCTCTTCCGTGTCCCAGGGAACAGTGTTCGGCAGCAAACCCTCAGGGAGCTGCTCAGTTCTGGGGTGGAGGTGGACTGGAGCTCAGGAGACTTCCACCCAAATGATGTGGCCTCTCTGCTCAAGAGTCTCCTGGGAGAGCTGCCTGAACCCCTGCTCACACACAGACACTTTCATGCTCACCTCAAGATTGCAGGTACATGATGGACAGTAAATCTTTATTGTCACATAGATTAGAACATGCAAAAAATAAATGCTGATGGATTGTAACAAGAGGGGGGCAGTAAAAAGCAAGACACTGGGTGTGATGGTTAGGTTAGTGACCTTATATCCAGCAAAAAAGTTTTACTTCATACATTTGGGTTAAGTTTGGCTAATTTTTTTGGTTAGATGTTTTATGTCCCACTTGAACTTGGGCCATAACCATTGTCTGATCTTGGCAGATCTTAGAAACTTAGCAAGGCTGGGCCTGGTTAGTACTTTGATGGGAGACAACAGGGGAATATCAGCTGCCAGCATTGGCTCCGGTACATATTGTCACTGTGTCCTTTGGCAATACACTTCACTCACATTACCTAGTATGGATATAATGACAGAGTAATTGGTGGTGATGGGAGGAACCGATGGTGCAGAGTGGCAGCATCACTTCCATCAGTCTACTCCACGGCAGCTGTGCCAACAATAGTAGCTTACTACTACAGAGCATGAAGTGAATGAATATTGTACAAAATTGTAAAATGACTTTTGAGCATTAGGAAAAAGCCCTATATAAGACTACGGTATTATTATTATTATTATCATTATTGTTATTGTTAAGTTTGCATACACTATATAAAAGGTCATACTATTTTCTCACTGTTTGACATGAAATCAGACTAAACTTTTTCTGTTTTAGGTCAATTAGGATTACCAAAATTATTTCTATTTCCCAAATGCCAGAATAATGAGAGAAGATAAATAAAATTTTTCATTACTTTCTTCAAAGGCTTCATGGTTTACATACATGGATTACTGTCTTTAAACAATTTGGGAAAACACATACGATGATGTCATGTCTTTGGAAACTTCTGATAGGTTTATTGACAACATTTTAGTTAATTAGAGACATGCCTGTAGATGTGTTTGAAGGCACAACTGATACACTTCTTTGTGTAACATCATGGGAAAGTCAAAAGAAATCAGCCAAGATATCAAGAAGAGAATTGTGGACTTGTGCAAGTCTGGCTCACTCTTAGGTGCATTTTCCAGATGCCTGAAGGTGCCACGTTCATCTGTTCAAACTATTATACGCAAGTACAAACACCATGGGAAGGTCCAGCCATCATACCACTCAGGAAAGAGATGGGTTCTGTGTCCCAGAGATGAACATGCTTTTGTTCTTGGGTTGATATGCGCATTTCGGACCAAAGCAAAAGACCTTGTGAAGATGCTGCTGAAGCTGGTTAGAGTGTGTCATTATCCACAGTGAAACGAGTACTGTACCAACATGGACTGAAAGGCCACTCTGCAGGAAGAAGCCATTACTCCAAAAGAAACATAAAAAAGCCAGATTACAGTTTGCAAATGCACACAGGGACCAATACATTTTTTGAGACATGGTGTGTGGTCTGACAAAACAAAAATTGAACTGTTTGGCTACAATGAGCATCGTTACTTTTGGAGAAAAAAAGGGGATGCTTGCAAGCCTGAGAATACCATCCCAACTGTGAAATATGGGGGTGGCAGCATCATGTTGTGGGGTTGTTTTGCTGTAGGAGGGACTGGTGCATTCCACAAAATGGATGGCATCAAGAGGAAAGAACATTATGTGGAAATACTGAAGCAACATCTCAAGACATCAGCCAGGAAGTTAAAGCTTGGGCGCAGATGGGTCTTCCAAATGGACAATGACCTGAAGCACACACAAACTGGTTATAAAGTGGCTTAAGGATAACAAAGTCAGTGTTTTGGAGTGGCCATCACAAGGCCCTGATCTCAACTCTATTTAAAACCTATGGGCAGACCTGAAAAGGCATGTGTGAGCAAGACTCAGTTACACCAGTTCTTTCAGAAGGAAAGGGCCAGAATTTCTGCCAACTATTGTGAGAATCTAGTGGAAGGATATCCAAAACATTTGATCCAAGTCATAGTGTAAATTCAGTGGTACCGAGTACTAATGAAATGTAAAATTTCTACGTTTGCGGAAAGTAATGAAATATTGTCTAAAAGATCCCTCTATCATTATTCATTTAGCAAATAGAAATTATTTTTGGTAATCCTAATTGACCTAAAATTTTAGTCTAATTTCAGACAGTGAGAAAAAAGTGTATGTAATCTTCTGGTTTCATCTGTATAATGCCAGTTGACTTGGCAACCTTAAACAAGGCACAAATCAGGACACAGCCACATCTTCCCATCACTAGTTGAAGGCAGCTGGAATATGACCTGCTTCTGACTGTCCACATTATATTTGATTGCATGTCCTCTTGCCTCTCTTCTCTCAGACATAACCCTCTTTGATGAACATGGGAACAAAACGTCTGTGCCAAATAAAGAGCGTCAGATTGAGTCTCTGCAGCTTCTGTTCCTGCTGCTGCCGCCCACAAACCGCTCCCTTCTAAAGCTGCTGCTGGATCTGCTCTACCACACAGCCAAACTCCAGGACAAAAACAAGATGTCCACCTTCAACCTGGCCCTCATGTTCGCCCCGCACGTGCTCTGGCCAAAAAATGTGAGTAGGGGTGGGCAATATCCAAGAAAAAACAAATTTTCTTAAAGTCAGTTTTGATTCGATCATGATTCATGTAAACCTAGTATGTCGTATGCCTTGTAGAGGTAACTAAAGTCGTCTGTTTTTTCATTACAACTGGTCAAATTCACCTGTCACTCACTCAGTGTTGATCATGCTGACCAGTAGGAGGCATGGGTGGGAAAAGGTGTCTTTGTTTGCACATAGAACAGCATTCGAGAGAATATCAGCAAATCATGAAACGTTGATTTTACCAAAAAAGCAGATCATCACAGGAATAAGAGCATGAGAGAAGTGTGAACATGCTCTAAAAGTATAAACTACCTGTGCCCCAAAAATCACTGAAAAAGGGACATTATTGTATTTGAAAGTAACTATAATGTTGGACTTACCTGTTTCAGATTTTGTCTTTTACCAATCCTGTGGTACACCCATTAGATGATGTGTTGGTCCCAGCTTAAATATTAGTTAAGTTATTAGAAATGTAAAAGGTATCTGTAAAGTTTGTCATGTGTTTTATGTGATGTAGATGAACGCCAACGATCTGAAGGACAATCTGAAGAAACTGAACAATAGCATGGCCTTCCTCATCAAACACTCACAGAAGCTCTTCAAGGTCAGAAATCTGGGTTTTAAATGTTTTATTATACTTTTTTCTTTTTAAAATATCTCCCTCTGGTGCCTTAGGCTCCTGGTTACCTTAGAGATTTCGCCAAGCAACATTTCTCTGGAACCAATGTTCTACAAAGCAAGGTAAACTTAAAGAGCCTATTTTACTTACATTATGATAAAAAAACTAAAAAAAACACATTTTAACCATGTAAAGACTGAAATATGGTGCCTGTGCTTCTAAATATAGAATATATATAAACAACTAAAGTGTACTATTTATGAGAATCAGAAATCGTTTTTCCATTGTGATATATTAACGTAAACATCTTTTTGCATGTGTTTTAGTCTATAAAATACCATTATGATTATTTCAGTAGTGGACTAGTCGCAGTTATTCCAATTAATTGTTGCAGCACTACACGGAAACAAGCAGGTGACGGACCCTTCACCCAAAAAATTACTCCATTAATGCACCTTATAATAGTTGTAGTTTTTCACCTTTTTTGTAGCTGACTGGCACAATAATTAAAACATAAATGCACAACCCTTCCTGACCTGTTCCTGTTGTTTCAGGATGACCTTGAGCTCTTGTCCTTGAATGCCTCCCCGGTGCAGAGGAGAGCTGTGCCCCAGAAGAGGACTGCGACTGGGGCTTTAGCTCAAGACCACTGCCCCTCCCCTGCCTCCCAGTACACGGAGGACGCCCTCAAAGAACTGTTCAGACATGTCAACAACAACATGCCCGACTCCGCCAAGAAGAAGAAACTCGTCCGCCAGGTCAGTCAACAGATTGAAGTTCATGTGACGTCATTCTACAGTTATTTTAGTTTAAATTGAGCACAAGTCAGAATTTTATGCTGATGTTCTTCTGACCTGGTTATGGTTAATTACTGGGCCTATCTACAAGAAACAAGCTAACACTGACAAGCTCAATGTCTTCTCAGGCTTGTTTACATGTGATATTTTCATTATGTACCTTTTTTGTCAGTGATTATTTATCATAGCTCATGTTTTTGGTAAAATTGTTCATTAAGAAAGGGGTTTCTGGGATAATCCTGGTTTTTGGTTGCAAACTATTACAACTAAAGGTGTTATCACGACTAGGGATTCACCGATCCAACACCTTAAGATTTGCTGGATTGGATATTGGCTATGCAAATGTCGGTTCAGCTGATATCTTGTTTCCCCTATTCACTGGTCGTAGTTGGCCCAGAATGTCTCAATGTTTGAACTTTTATTTGTAGAAAGCTGTTCTGTAGTTACTTTAGAGATTAATAATAATAATACAAATAATAACAATTATTATTATCGTTATTATACTATTTTGCATCAGTTTTGTCTTACTTTATTTTTGTATAGAGGAAATACATGCTACTTTTAGTCTCTCGCTCTAAGTATCTGCAGATACAGATACCAGTGCATAGTACTGGAATTGGTATTAGAACTGAAAAAGCTGGATTGGTGCATACCTAATTATGACTGGCCTATATGTGCTTGTTCTTATTGCTTGTAGTTGGTGAAACAGACTGGAACCCCGACCTCCGATTGTCTTCAGGTCCCTGCAGGTCCCAAAAAACATCCACGATCGCGCTCCTTCGGTGGACTCATCAAGGTACTGCAGCATGTGATGGGAAAAATAGCTGTTTGATTATGATTTGATCCTGGTCTACTCCTGGTTCAGCTCTGGGTTTACTACCATTTTAGTTCAATTTTTTTGTTCCAATGTTTAGTATGTACCCTTAATGAACCAAACCACTAGGGCTGTAGTTATTATGGAGATTTATAAGGACTACAGCAGAAAGGAGAATGCATCAAGTGAGTAAGATGGAGTTTTGGGTATGACTTTCCAGTTTAATCTGCCTTTTCACTTATGACAATGCTGTTTATCAGTAGTTCTCTGGGTAAAATAATGTTTTGAGAGCTTTTTCCAGTGCCAAGCCCCTTTCCCTTTTAGTCAGTTATTGATGCACAGGATTTGTCAGTAGTCAGCTACAGCACAGCCGTTCAAAACGCAATGATGTTGTTTTTTTGTTTTTTTAACAACACAAGTGTTGACACAATTCTTCAACATTTCTCTCTCCATTTTGCAACTAGCTTTTTCAAATGTAACAAACAATGAAGCTTAAAATATTATGTTTTTAGCGTAAAAATCGTGGTGACCAGCTGACTGCAGAGAGACGACTTCGACATATTTCCCCAGAAGTGGCTGTCAGAACGGGGAGAAAAACGGGGAAAGAAAATGTTTTACTGCAGGCTGTGCGTAACCAAACATCATGCTTTCATTTATTTTATGGTTTATGTTACTTGCTTGTATCTTAATGTTTCGTATCCACAGGTGAACAGCCCAAATGGTCAGCTTATGGGAAAGGCGGGGCTAATAGTAAGAAACCGAGACTTTAAGGAAAAAAGTGTCAAGACTTCAAGGGTAAGTGGGATCTAGTCACGAATATCTACTCTACATTGTACTGAATCTTTTTATTGTAAATTGCGCTAACAACAACTAGCATGCTAACAGTGTGGATGATAAACATGTTTTAAAAATCACAAATCTCACTTATAATAAAAAATCCTAAGATTAAACATTAAACATACACAACCTCAGTGGAGTTCACCATACTGCAGAGCTGAGCAGTTTACATAAATACAAATCTGATAAAGCCTACTAAAAATGTGTGTATTTTTGTTAGTAAAACTTGCTTCACAGAAAAAATGTTTATTGCCTGTGTTCATTTGTTTTCAGGCGTCTCCGCTGATGCCCCACTCCTGTTTCTCTCCTCAGGATGTTTCACTCTGAGCCATATTCATCCCTTTCTCTTTTTTCTTAATCTTCTTTTCTTTATATTTTTAGTGAGTTTTAACTGTGACTATAACTGCATAAAACTGAGAAACCAAACCACAGCTCAAGAACTTATTTGAACTTTTGAGACTTTTATTGCTATTAATGTTACTGTAAATACATCACTTAAATCCCAGCCTCTAGACATTTAATAAACTCAAAGTATTGCCTGAAATGTTAATTACAGGTGTTTTTATGGCTAAAAATACTTTAAAATGCACATTCTTACAGTGAGTGAGGTCACTTCTCCATAGATATCTCCTGCATCTTGGCCCAGTTAAGCCACCTGTTTGTCTCCATGAAGATACATATGTCTCATAACCAATAAGAAACTAATAACATCTCCATACTGACAAGCAGGTGGCGAACCCTTCACCAGGAAAGTTACACATTTAACCTTTAAACCAATAAATGTAATAAAGACTGTTGTAATTTTGTCATATCTACAAAATACATTTATGATATGAATTACACTGTTGATACATAATATGGTCCAGTCTAATACCACAAATGTATTCATATTTTCAGTTTCTTGACATTGGTTTGGGTTCTTTGTTTCACAATTGCCTTTAAACGTGTGTCTTATGTAGCTGCTGTAAATAAGTAACCACTATCTTGTTTTTGTTTTTTTATTTGATTCTTTTTTTCAGACCAAGGTTGAGTTTGTTTTAATACCTGACAGTTTCAACTACTCACTAGTGATCTTCCGTAGAGTGGTCACATGATGTAGCTGTGGCGTGTCTGGTGAGCAGATTTAAACAGGTTTTTTGACAAAAGAATCTATTAAAATAAATTATTGGAAGACAAGATGAACCTCATTGAACTACCATCTTGTTGAGTCTGTAGCCTGGAGTATTTATACATGTACAGAATAAGCCTCTTTTAATATGAATTTTATAATATTTTTGTGGCATTGGTACGGTACAAAATAATAAAATTAAAAGCAGGAATAATATTTCTGCCTGCTGGGTGGTGGGGGGTTAGGGCTGACCATTGCCGCTTGCGGTTTTATTTGTTTTGTTACTGTGATTGAGATTGGTCAGTACATTTGACTGTATCTATGTTAAATGTGAAATGTTACTTGAGTTTATGGATTTCTGGGTGATTTTTAAAAGCTGTGAGTCGTTGGTTACAGAAAGTTGGGAGAAAGTTGTTGTTTGTTGATTTGTTGGATTGCTGGAAATGATGGGCTTAAAGTTTCAGGTAACTATATGAGGGACTACTTTTTTTTTTTTTTTAACACTGTCCAACGATGTCTACATCACCTATAAAAACTTGAACAATAATCTTTATCTGAAGATCTAAGTAGTGTTGAGTTTTCACTTAGTTATCTTGGCTCATTTATATTGCAAACTTAAGTATTACAATAACATTTGTGATTTTTTTCCTCATATTTTTAATAAAGCCAACCATTGTAAACTTCTTCACTAATACTGGAATCACAGTTGAGACCAAGTTTGTATATGAGACTTTACTACAGCCGTTTTAATTCTGAAATAACATTGTTTACAGAAGACACTGAACATATTTGCAGTCTTTGTAGATTGTGATAATTTGTGTAGCCCTTGAAGGTTTTACATTTCAGTCTTAATTTTACACATTTCAAAAGGTACAAAAACATTCATCATTCCTTTTACAGTCAGTATGTTTACATGGACAGTAGTCAGTGCGGTTCTTGTCCGATTATGGTCTGATTTCTCCAGAGAACTGGTCAGACCATTGCGGTAGTTGCAATTGGCCAACTACGATTATTTGTCACAGAATTTCATCTTTAAATAACAGAATATTGCGTTTGTAGCCTTCTAAATTGCAGGTTAGTGGGGTTTTATGTATGATGAAAATGTTTTTTTTTTTTTTAATTTGCACTTTTTGTATCTGTTTTTGTTTATGAAACACTTGGAAGGGTTGATGGTGTAGTGGATGTTGACATGAGGGTTCTGTGAATGGTTTTTGATGGGGCTGGGCAATATGGCGAACAAAAAATGTAATTGATCCAATCCTGGAACAACCTATGCTCAGACATTTTTCCCCACCCACTTCTATTGGTCAGCATATCGCCCATTCCTAGGTTTTGACTAATTTTGCTGGGAATAGATGCTTTATTGTACCAATGTCTTTTTAATATATATTTTTTATTTCACATTTGAATTACCTGGACTACCGTCTACTAGATATAAGTGGATCAGATTCCTTTTGTAGCAAGATACAATATTTAAATGATTCTTAGTCAGTTTTGTGGTGTTACATTTTATACATTACTGTTTTTCCTGTTACATCACATTTAACTGTTTAACAACTTATTGCCATTGTTACCAAGTTTGGTTTATTTTTGTATTTGTTAATGACTTGAACAGTAAAATGAGTTTCTCATTGCTTCTGCCTGTTTATTTATATAAGTAAATTGTTTTCCTCATTAAAATGGGCTGTACCTACTTTTTAGTAGAGGTCCAACTTCCCTAATGTATTTCTATTCAAGCTTTAATAGAAAAGTGTACATTTAAAATATCTTAGCCTGCATATTTTCATTGCATGCACAAGAGAGAATAAATACTCTACCACATGAATATAAATTTAATTCAACACCTTACACAAACACCTTTACACAAACGCCACACAAATATGATCTGATAGTACCACTTTTATTCATTTGAAGTGAAAACTGTTGCCGTAATGCTGCCAACTGAAAATAAGTTAGTAATTATAGGTCCACGAGGTCCACGGTTGAGACAAAAAAAAAGTGCATATCTGGTAATAACTTAAAATTTCTTGTTAAAACAGGATACTTGAAATGTATTTGTCTTCAGTTGGCAGTATACACATCCAGTACTGCAGCTTACTACAGATTGTTGCTATTGGTCAGGAACAATGAACTGTAGATTTGTTTTTAAGTCCATTTCAGAGCATAATACGACATTTGTCCCATTTAAATGTATTATAACGACAGCCCATGTTTGATATTTTAAAGCCAGACATGTACAGAAGAGAGACAGTGAATATACGGTACAGCGAAGGGAGAGTGAATTTATAGACAACATAAAAATTGTGCTATTTTTTTCATTTATATTAAGTCATCATTAAAGTTTTCCAGTTTCAGTCAAAATTATATATGTGGAGTTGCATTCAGTTGCTTTTGAACAAACTACAGAGATAATATGGGGACATGGTTAAATGTTTGTTCAGTATCACATTTAAAAGATACAGTATTCCATAAATTCAATTCATTAAAACTGCCTTCTTCAGTGAACAGATAGGACCAAAAAAGTGCTCGTTTCTATTTTGCAATGGTTCCTTCCCAGATTCTAGCTCCCTGATTGATTGGTTTCAGCTTTAACCAGAGTACAGAAGAAGCAGAGATAAGGAAATGGGAAGTGTAGGAGAGTAAAGCGGAGTTTCTTATTGGACTTTGGTGACTGCTTCGTGGATGGACTGAGCTACGTAGTCGATGTTTTTGGAGGTGAGGCCGCACATGTTGATTCGTCCGCTAGCCATAAGATACACATGTTTCTCCTTTATCATGTACTCCACCTGTTTGGCTGTAGACATGAGAAAACAAGAGTTAAACCAATAAAATCACATTCAATATACAAAAATGACTCCTTACTGCTGTACAAGTTACCCTGTTTCCCAAATGAGTTCACATAATTTTATCATTATAATGCATTTCTATAGTGCTTTTTGGACGCTCAGATACAGGGCATTATTCATTCGCTCCATATTAGTTAGTGTTATGCTGCTATTGTGGATGGGCAGCCCCGTTTCTGTCAGTCTGTGTCATCGGCCACCAACACTCACGCACACCACATTCATACTAGGCAAGGTGCTTATCAATTGTGTACTGATGATTGTATATTTTCAAATATTATATACAATCATCAACACAATCAACAAGACGGCCTTTTTTTTTTTTTTTTTACTTATAGATCCTCTGACCCAAGTAAGGAAATGACTATAATTACAGACATTTGGTGGTATGGTGGTTTAGTGCAACTCACGGTTAAGTCCGGTGAAGCTGAACATTCCGATCTGAGCCGTGATGTGGTCCCAGGTCCCAGGAGTCCCCAGAGCCAGGAGCTTTGAGCGGAGCTGGTCTCTCATCAGCAGCACCCTGTCTGCCATGGTCTTTACGTTATCCTTCCTACACAGGACAGACACAGGGAATCCCTCAATTGTGTATCATTTAATCTGCCATTTGGTTGCAGGTTTTCTTAAAGCTTGTACAACATTGCACAATTTTATCACAAATAATACTAACAAGCACGGGAAAATGTGGCAAGTTATAGAGGAACAATCAAGTTATTGAGTAAATATTTAAAATTTTCATGAACATGTGTAAAGCAGTGCTAGCCCCAGTTAAACACAGCTATGGCAAAAGTCTGTCAAGAACAAATTTCTATTTTCATGACACTATATAATATTTTAAGATGAAAGAATGACCTCATAACTCTTGGCTTAACATTCACCTGATGTAAGGATTTAACAGACACCCATGCAGTAGACAGGTTTAACTGCATAATAAAGATCTGTGTAAACAACACATATGCATCATAGTGAGCAGCAGAAATGGGGAAATTTACCATTCAGCGAATAGCTCTGGAGAGTTGAGTGTTTTGCTGACGATGCGTGCGCCCTGAGACGGAGGGTTGGACCAGGTAGTCCTCACAATCTTCTCCATCTGAGACAGGGTCCTGGTCAGATTCTCACCATCTTTGGCCACAACTGTGAGGTTCCCCACTCTCTCATCTACAGAACACCAGGGAAACATGCAGTGAGAGACAGAACAAAAAAAAAAAATTACTAAAACAAGTTTAAGTGGGTTGTGCTGCTGTAGCACTATCTATCTAAAATCCCTCGTGACATCCCTCGTACAGTAACCACAGCTTGCACTGGTATAATATTACATTTTTGTATTATCATAAGGCCTTTTGAGTAACCTCCTGAATTGAATCTGAAGGATTTAGAAAAATTGTCAACTAAAATATTAAACTAAAATATCTATTTGTTGAGACAAATTAACCTTGATACTTGTATCATAACTATGCTGATTGGTTGATTGATGCTAATGTAATTCCCTTGTATTTCTCTTGTAAAAAGTATAAAATTCTTAAATCTTTAATCATCTTGTAAATGCTCATTCTTCAGTTCCTTCACCAAGTCTACATTAAAAAAAAAAAATAAAAAATCAATTTCGGCTCCTTTTTATCCTGAAATCATTCTAAGTAATTTGCTTTGTACTTCTAGGTGTCTGCATCCCTCTGTTTGGGACACACTGGTCTAGTTATGCCTGGTGCAGAGGACTCACTGTAGAGGCCGAAGTTCTTAGAGAAAGACTGAGCCACAAACAGCTCAAATCCCTGAGAAACAAAGTAACGAATGGCCCATGCGTCTTTCTCCAGACTCCCAGAAGCAAAGCCCTGATAGGCTGAGTCGAAGAACACAAACAGGTTCCTCCTCTGGAAACAAAAAAACATGAAAAATTAATTAAAAAACTGACAGCTTTTAGAAAAACTCATATCTCTCAACAAACATAGCAGCATTACATAGCCTGCCCTGTGCTACAAAATCATGTTAAAAAAGTACTAATGACATGTAGAAGTTTCCATGCATACTTTGAACTTTTAATCTGGACAGCAGTACTCGCAATAGAGTAAATGTTTAGCCATGTAACTAACTTCTTTTAAATAAGTACACAATGTCATCCACAACTCCATGACTCATTTGCATTCATCCATTTTCCATTTTCTTCAGCTTTATCCGGGGCCAGGTCACGGAGGCAGCAGTTTCAGCAGGGAGGCCCAGACTTCCCTCTCCACACACACTTCCTCCAGCTCTTCCGGGAAGATCCCGAGGCGTTCCCAGGCCAGCCGAGAGACATAATCCCTCCATCATGTCCTGGGTCTTCCCCGGGGCCTCTTCCCGGTGGGACGTGCCCAGAACACCTCCCTAGGGAGGCATCCGGAATAGATGCCCGAGCCACCTCAGCTGGATCCTCTCAACGTGGAGGAGCAGTGGCTCTACTCCGAGCTCCTCCCTTGTGACTGAGCTCCTCACCCTATCCCTAAGGGCACCCTGCGGAGGAAACCCATTTCGGCTGCTTGTCCTTGGCCTTCCGGCTCAGCTCCTTCTTTACCACAACGGACTGATACAACGACCGCATCACAGCAGATGTTGCACCAATCCACCTGTCAATCTCACCTCCATCCGTCCCCCACTCGTGAACAAGACCCTGAGATACTTGAACTCCTCCACTTGAGGCAAGGATTCTCCCCATGATGAGCAGTATAACAAGGATTGTGACGTCACCCGGTATGGCGCAGCCGGGGCCCCACCCTGGAGCCAGTCCTGGGGTTGGGGCTGGAATGCGAGTTCCTGGTGGCCTTTGCCCATGGGGCCCGGCCGGGCTCAGGCCGAAAGAATGACGTGGGTCCGCCCTCCTGTGGGCTCACCACCTGCAGAGGGTCTCATAGGGGTCAGGTGCAAAGAGGACAGGGCAGCGGTCGAAGACGGGTGTCTCGACGACCCGGTCCACAGACACAGCATCTGGTTGTAGTGACATGGAATGACTCATTTGCAGTTTTCAGAATTGGTAAAGAGGAAGGGGTAAATTAGCAGAAATGGGTAGCAAAAAGTAAGTAAAAAAAGCTTCCAACTTTCCTCTTCTTCCTTTCACCTGTTCCTAATTGACAGTAGTAGTTTATAATTACAGTAAAAGGTCACAGATTGGATCAAAAAATCAAACATATTTCAGTTGTGTAAAATGGAGATTACTTTCATGATTTCAGCAATCTTCTTCCACTCGTCCTGTGTCGGGTCAGTGCCAGTTGGGTTGTGGGCGCAAGCGTGAAGCACAAAGATCGAATGCTCTGGAGCTTTCTGTCAAATACATACGATAAGAAAAATATACCGTTTAATCAACAAGCCAACAAATTTTTTATCTTTTTGTTGTACACTGCACTGCTATTCTTGTAATTCACTATAATTTGGTCCTAGGGTGCACTAGGTAACGTTTCCGGTGGGACATGTGAAACATGCTTGTCTACATAGAGAAGTTACTGGATTGCCTGGAATGTTCCACAATATGGCATATTTCACTTACTTAGTGCATTATTGTTCAAATGCCCTTTGAGAACAGCTGGCACACCCTCCACTAGTGCACTTTCGCTTTACCTCTATCTTCAACACGGCAGAGGTAAAGCAAACGTAATCTTGGGAATAACAATCTATTTCAGAGATCAGAAATTTATTTGAACGAAAACACAAACCTCCAGATCGTCCAGAAGTCCATCCAGGTCCAGGCCGCGTTTGTTGGCATCCCAATAATGATATGGACGGATGTCTTTGAATCCAGCATCAGAGAAGACGCCATTGTGGTTCTCTGGAAGTGAATGGTTTGAAATTTGAACAGCTGTTTACGTAAATGTAGCAGACTTCAGCTAAATACTGACCCCATGTGGGTGCAGAGACATAGACGGGAGTGGCCGTGTTGTTGGTGCCGTTGTACCAGCGACGGAGGAAGTCTGCCCCAATCCTCAAAGCTCCTGTGCCCCCCAGACACTGCACCGCACCCACCTGCAACACACAAGGGCTCACTTTCACTACTATTTTTTTCAGTTGACATGTTTGTCCTTTGACTAAGGTGATTTTAGATGTTGTCAAATAAATTAAATCACATTTTTAAAATGTAATATTACAAGGAAAGTTCATTTGAGAAATCTCAAAGCTCATTTTATCCAGCATCCTCTGGTATAGTCATTCCCAACCTGGCTGTTCCCAGGATTTCATAGAAAAGAGGTTTATACTAGATTGTTTTAATGAAGGAATGGCAGTTTTTACTACATTTTAAAGTATTTAACTTTTTTTTTTTTTTATGCATTTAACATTATTATTAACCAGAAAATAAGATTAAGTTTAAGATTAATTAAAACCGCGAGCAGCGATGATGGCCCTCGCCCCCCGCGCCCCCCCCCGATGCGATGTCCATCGCATCATTATAATGCGATGGACATCGCATTATAATGATGGTCCATGGCTTTGAACTAGCAACCTTGTGCACAATACAGGTATGGTGTAATTGACTTTTTTGCCCCTTTTGAGGTCCACAATTATCTCCCCAACTTTCATGCCAATCGAACAAAGTTGTGTCTTTTACCTGGCCTGTAGGAGGCGCTATAGAGGTCACTGGCCACGTGCTCATAATGTTTCTGTTTTCACAGTTTTATTCTGTATCAGTGATTAGAATTTGAGCTTTTTAGGTTGATCCATGTGTCTGTGAGAGCGAATGAAATGTGCAGGAAAGCAGTCATATTTTGACAGTGTGCTGTGCATAAACCAGAAAGAATATCCCCAAAACGTGGATGTTTATTGACAATAAACATGTGTACATGCTGTATGTGGAGTTTGTGGTAATTTGGATGAAAAACCTATGATTAGATAGGTTTCATTTGCACTTAAGTGAAAGTTTCAATCCAATGATGAAGTCATACTTTGAGGGCCTGCTACATGTAAACCGTACAAAATATCCACAAAACGTGGATGATTATTGACAAGCAACGTGTGTACGTGGAGTTTTAGGTAATTTGGATGAAAAACCTAGGACTAGATAGGTTTCACGTATCTGAAAGTGGTGTGTGAATTTCAATCCAATAATGAAGTAATTTTTTGACAGCAAACTACACCAA
This sequence comes from Periophthalmus magnuspinnatus, assembly GCF_009829125.3. NCBI lineage: Eukaryota > Metazoa > Chordata > Actinopteri > Gobiiformes > Gobiidae > Periophthalmus > Periophthalmus magnuspinnatus. Next base: position 18,971,631 of record NC_047126.1, read on the forward strand.
AACCATAATGAATATTTCCAAAACATGGATGATTATTGATGAACAACCTCTATAGATGTGGCATGTGGAGTTTGAGCTCATTCGGATGAAAAACCTAGGAGTAGATGTGATGTGCCAATGTCTTTTCAAATCATTGCGCCTCTGGTGGCCAACCGTGGAAAATAACGCATGGCCATAATGTAATTATTTGGTTCTTCCACCAATTGATTCCCCAAATTTCATAGGAATTGGATAATGTTTGCGTTTCACCTCTATGGTAGGGGGCGCTATAGTGTTCATTTTGATTACAATTAATAGTGCATTCTATTAATGCTCTGATGTCACATGTGTGATGTGAATTTCAGCTGTGTAGACCAATGCATGTGCGTGTCAGATATTTTTCAAAAATTTTCTATTTTTTTTGGAGTCTTTGCGCCCCTGGTGGCCAAGTGTGAAAATTGACCTATGCCCGTAATATTATTTTTTGGTCGACGTCATGCCCCCAATTTATTCCCTGAATTTCGTAGGAATCCGATAATGTTGGCGTTTCACCCCTATGGTAGGGGGCGCTATAGTGTTCATTTTGATTACAATTAATATTGCATTCCATTCATGCCCCAATCTCGCATATGTGATGTGAATGTGAGCTCTGTAGGGCAATGCCTGTGGTCGTGAGAGGACATCGAAAAAACAGGAAACGAAAGCGTTTTTCGGTGGCGGCGTACGGGCGAACCGTGTGGAATTCGGAGAAAACGTGGATATTTTATGAAACCCCATGTGTCTAGATGTGGCATGTGAAATCTGAGCTCATTTGGACCAAAAACCTGAGACTAGTAGCGTTTTGAAAACACGCTGCGAATGAAGTGGCGAATTTTTGATCCCATATGGCCAACTTCCTGTCCGTCATACAGCAGTGCTTCAATTCATTTTTATGCTTGTCCCATGGTGCTCTATCACTGTTCCGATTTTTGTGCATGTATTCCAAAATTAATCAGGCTCCTCTCCCATCGGGGTCAAATTCTAGGTGGCGATGTCGAGTCAGTAGCCGTGGGACATTGTCGCGGTGCCAATTTTATGAAATTTTTCACCGAGCCGGTCGATCCTATACCTATATGTGGGACTTTTCGTTTTCGGCATTTACAAGATTATAAGAATTTAAGACTTGTCAGGTAGAGTCACCAACATATTGACAAATAAAATGGCGGTCACTAGGAGAAAAAAAAGAACTATGCCACAAAATCTGCTAAGCCGCTGCAGTTCCTGTAGTTCCCCCTGGTTGCCAGAGCTTACCCTGTTCTCTTTAATGGCAGGGCTGTCATCTCCCAGAGCCACTTTAGAGGCTGCAGACCTGAATTCAGGCAGTCCCAAGATGGGCAGGTACTCGTGGTTCAAAGTCTCGTCCTCCACAATGAGGCGCTCCACCTTTTTCACCACCGGCAACACCCATGGCAGGCAGTCATCTGTACGGTATGCTGTGATGCACAGAAAAGGCACAGTGTTATTTTAGGGCCACATAATGACAACATAGATCTGATTTTATCAGCAAAATTTGCAATAGAATACAAGATTAATCGTAATTAAATCGAAATCACAATTTCATTTTGAATGCAAATGCCATAATTGCCTCCACAAACAGCAAAATATTCTGTTTTATTCTGCATAAAAACTGGTAATCCTGTAGTTTAGATCTGTACAAACACGTTCTGAAATGTGATTGTTGTATTAGGTTTTTTTTTTTATCAATCTTTTTGTCAATTCTTCTGAAAGGATTTACAATGTGAACTATTATTAAAACATTAATCTAATCCCAATGCTTGTCATATACAATATCTAATAGCAGTTAGATATTTTCTTAAATCATTCAGCCCCAACTAGAAACAGTATCACGCATTGTTGTTTCTATATTTTTAGTATGTTTTTATAGTATTCTTTTTAGAATTTAGATAATTTTCCCTCACTCCATGCCCTCCCTGTGTTACTGTGTCTCCTGCCTCTTAGTGAGGAGGTTGTGTGTAAGACTCATGATCTTTGAGTGAAGTGTGTATGTCCTCCCTGTGTATCCTCTACCCTTTTCAAGGGAACTGGAAAATCTACATGAGCTATTGTAAGTGAAATGAGTACTATTGCCAAAGTTCATACTTGTGGCAATAGCATAAATCTGTAACGGTGAAGCCTGTATAATCTTGTGTGTGGAAAAGCCTGGAATAGCACAGTAAAGAGAGTATTAAACTTTGACTCAGGAATCTGGGGTTAAACTGAAGCTTTATATTTCACTGATCCACTGTACATTAAATTATTGTGCTGAAAGTCGTGTTGCAGCAAGTCAGAGCTTCTGTTGCCAAGAAACACAACAACCCTCAAGCAACCAAATACAATACTGTCGTGCTAACAAGATCAAATCCCACATACAAATTAATCATGGTATTTTGCTCACATTAAAGGATTATTTACTAGTCTTATCATATTGGGCCAACATTATTTAGCTGGGCTAGTCTTTGTGTGAATCAGATTAGTAAGTTTAGTTATCCTAGTGAAGCAAAAAGACGTTGCTATGTGTAGGAGACAGGTAGAGGGGTGCACAGTGTGTTTGCTGCTTGTGTGCGATTGGTTGAGAGCCAAGAGGGTGGGGCTCATGTGGGCAGGTGCACGTGCACATATGTTTGAAAAGGCGACACTTGCTTGGGGCACAGTGTTGAGAGTTAGGGCTGGGTAGCTGGGTAATTTTTGTTGACTGCTAGCTTGTTTCCATTTACTTATTATGCCATAACCTGTTACATCCATCTGTGTCAATCCATGTCTGTTTTCTCTGCTGCGCTGCTGAATGCTCCGTGTGCCTGCGTGTTCGCTGAAATAAATCACCCACAAACGCATATCGGATCTCAGCGTACTTGTCCTCAATAAACACCCAGCGTGTCACAAATCTACAACCCAGGACCCACTCTGGCTCTCACTTCAAGGTTCGCTGGAGGGAAGCCGCTACACTATGTGCTACCACAATCATAAAAATATATAAATATGATGCATAACATTTTAATAATTTTGTGGGAAGCTAATTTAGTTGAATTTTGTGGGAAGTTCTTGCAAATATCAAGTGGCCACAACAACAACACAAATTAGATTTTTTTTTTTTTTTAAATCAACATCTGACTAGTCCTAATGCAGTAAGTAGTAACAAATGCAGTAGTAGAGTGACCCTCTTATTTGACTCCATAGGAACTCCATGAATCCTGTATCATGTATCACACTTTCAAAGTCATGCTGCGTCCCAGACCACGGACGTTACAAGGTCAATGCAGTAACAGTCGGTGGTACCATATCGTATTGCAATGAACAGATATTCTGATTAGACCTGCCATGATAATTACCATTTCGACTTAGTATTCAATATATGAAAGCTGGAACAATATATTTTGGGTCTTAATATTTATGGTGTGTACATTTTTTTTGTAAAAGTTGGGAGAATTTGGGTATTTTTGTTGTAAGACTAAGATTTGAGCTTTAGATGGTTGAATAACTTCTATGGATAATTACTGCTTGATTTTGCTTATTTGTTGCTGCTCAGGCCTTTTAATGTTACTGTATATATAATAATTCGTTTACTGGGATAAACCTTTACTGTTTTTGTATCAGTGAAAGTAGTTCCAATATTATCGTTTTTCAAAGTACATCTCTATAGCAATATATTACGCTTCACAATTTGTTATCATGACAGGTCTAATCCTGATATGCTTTAAACACAAATCCAAGCAAAGACTAAAATATAACTAAATCAGACATAACCCACGAGTAAAATGGGGCTAAACTAGATGCAACTGGTCCAAAAATACACTACATATTTCCCATGCTGTATAGCTAGAATCTTGTTGGTATGATATAGCAAGTATCTGCAAGTTAAATGAGCACAACGAGGTCAGTTATACCCACTGTAGTGTAAACAAACTTGCCAATGTATATCAGTAAATAGACAGAGCTCTAAAATTCTGGTCTGAGTAAAATCGTGGTAACAAAACATAAGTTGAATTGTTCTCCCTGTGTAACTACTATGCAAGAAGATGCACATTTTACAAGATTTTGACATTTTAACATGATGCATTTTACTGTATTTTATTGTAGCTATTTTCTCCATAGTTTTATTACATGTTGAATTTCGAATTGTTGTGAGGTGACCTTGAGTGTCTTGAAATGTGTCTCAAATTAAATGTAACCTATTATTATAACTGATCCAAAATAAAAACACGCAAAAGTAAAAGATTAGCTTTAACAAAAAACAAAAGGTAATATTATTAACACACAGTTTTTGGCCAGTTAAGGAATAGGGTTCCTTATGAATAAACCAAGTTAACAATTAAAGCAAGATAAGGTGTTTTTTCCCCTTGCACGGCACATCAAGTTCCCTCAACGAGAATAGATAACAAAATTAACTTTTATGACAAGATTATAACTATAGCACACATCAATCTACGCACAAAACTGAGCCGTCACAAGACTTGTCACGCTTTTCCAAATCCCTTTCATTTCATACACATTTGCAGCAACTGCCAAACTGTGGGCTAATTTGTGGTTGCTAGCTGCAATGTTAGCATGTTGCAAAGGTCAAATCATAAACAATGACCAGAAACAGCCCTACGATCATAAATATTTGTTTTGACTGATATGAAAAGTTGTAGTAATAACTGGGATCCTGGTGAACTGTCATCAGACTTGCTTCTTCCATTCATTCTTCCAGACAAGGCTAACTTAGCATTTGCGTAGCATTAGCTTGGAGGACTTTTACAACCCAGGCGTTTCGGTCGGAGACGGGGCTACAGTAGGTCACTTAATTGGCCGTTGGCATTACCTTGAAAAAAATGGGGAAAACATCTTAAAAACAAACAAAATAGATTATTACCGTAAGGGGTTAGGGGAGATTTTTTTTAATTTTTGCACAGGTGGATCATGATTGCCACATTTCACCTTCATCTGCCTCTACTTACATAACATTCCTTTTAAATCCACAACGTGCATTTTTAATCCTAATTTAACCGTGTTTTAAACCTTACTTCAACCGTAAAGCCATTTATTACCTTAACGTAACAATACAGCTCATTGTTGTCAAAATGTGCATAAACTAAACTACACTCAATGGGAAGAAATGCCAAGGATTTAGTGCGCTCCCGTTAGCTTAGCTTCCCATACCTCCGACTCCGAGGTTCACCTTCTGCGGATGCGGGTCATCCTTAAAATCGGCCGTGAGTTTGAAGACAGCCACCGGCGGGGCTTGGGGCACGTCTGTGAACACCGACATGGCTCTGTGGGATACGGTGAACGCTCACGGTAAAGAACAGCAGTGCGGATGGAGGGAAGCAGTTCAACCTTCAGCTACTTCGGGACGGATGCACGAGGACACCGGGAGCCAATGCGAAAGCACGACCACGGGTGACGTCGACACCATCAGAATGCAATAAAAATGTAAACAAGAAGCAATAAAAACATTAAGACTGATAACAGAGAATCCAATAATATAATGAGTTGATAGTGGACAGTTAAATAACAATAGGTAATGCACATTAATAAAAACTGTATAATGCTGTAGTAATAAATGCCTCAAAAAAGGAATGCACATTTTGTTACTGTTCCACATTGCCACATGTTTTTAGTCATTTCTACATCAAATCTGTATTATTTGAAATCCAAATAAATGTATATAAATGTATTTTCCTTGAAATACAGCCCAGCCTATGCCATGGACAGGATGGCAAGTTTGCAAAAGGGATACAGTAAACATATGCCACAGAAAGCTTCTGCATTATTATATCAAGAAGGTCTTAACCAATAGGACTAAATTGGGCAGGTCAAACAATCATTGGCAAACAAGTTACAAAGAAAGAGGTTTTTGTTTTTTTTACCATAATATTAGACGGCCCAGCATTACAAAATGCTATATCGTGCAATGTTTGCATTTTTTGGTCCTCTTTATTGTTATGCCAATGCAATAGGAGGCTGTTAGTCAAGTAGTAACCAACTAGACTTTGAAGTTTCCATGTTTTAATGCCATTGGGATAAGGTGAGTGAAAGTGCATCGTCACAGTGCCAAATATCACTGAAGTTACTTGTTTAAGTCACTAGAGGCCAGTATGTCTACAGATAATACAATCAGAATCATGTTCAATTCCCAAACCTTGGGCCTTACATGGGCTTTGCATGTCCCCCTGCAGGTATTTCTGACCAAAACATTGACCAAAAAGCTATTGAGAGATTGTGAAGTGCAAAAGTTTGCATTATTATCACTTCTGAAACGTTGGCTATGTTTACATGCACACCAACATTGTTATTAGGCTACAGATTAGTATATTTTGCATACCTTTTTTTTTTTTTTTTTAATCACATGCAGACTCCAGAATCTGATGTGAGTAAACAAAGGGACCATGATCATGAAGAGATTTTGCTATTTATACGTCACTTTATAATAATCTTATAATTCCAAAAATCTGTAATCAGTAGCTTGTGAGTGTGCATGTAACCACAACCAGTGCTATTTAAATAAGTTAATGGATGAGTAATTCTTGATTTTATGTAGTTTATTAAAAAAGTCAAGAAGCCATTCAGCCAAAGGTGGTAAAGACTTTTGGGCAACACACTTCACTCATTTTGTCTAAATATGGTGTTTAAGTGAGTAATTGATGTTGATCAGAGGCGATTGGCACAGACTGGCTGCCATGTGTCTGTGACTCTGACTCAGGGCAGCTGTGGCTTCAGTATTTGCTATTCAGTATTTAGCACTGAGAATTAAAGATAGCATGATAGCAAGATAGCATTAAAGTGAGTGTGCAATACAAGTCAAATGTTTCATTAGGCTATTTAGGAAGGAGCTTTTGTTACCAATGGTGTTATCTTACTTAGCCTTATCAGTACCCTAAACTTTAGTTGAGTTTGGGCTTGTTTCTCGCTGAGGGTCATCTCCTCTCACCTCTTATTCTTGTCTCTAAACACAGTGAAAGCTCATGGAGTCTGCGCAGGGGCCACTAAATGTCCATCATGTCGACAAATTGCCTCACTCATCTCCCAGGAGCAGCAGCCCTGTTAGCGTCGTTAGCATTAGTCTTTGAAACCCTACACTGTTGATGGTCTGGAAGAGCTGAGGCCTCTGTTGTTTGAAGTCTTCAGGGACAACGGAAGATACGGGCCACACCAAGCATAAACCTATAACACAGCACATAGATCAGACTGATTTCTTAGAGCTTTTAACCATGTTTTTATTTTGTTTGGATCTAAAAATGTACCTTGAGTTGTCCTGTGTTACACTTATGTATGTTTTAAGATGAACTATGTAACTTTCCCTCATGAATAAGAAATTATTTATTAATTTTATTGCTCAAAAATAAAATATCATACATTCTTAAATGAGCAGGTTCACCTCTTCACAGATCTAACCTGTAAATTGGGCTGGTGGTCTCCTTTCCTCTCTAATCCGGTTTGTCCAGTCCTCTCCTTCTGAACAAACTGTATTTATAAGCATTTGAATATTTACACTTGTCATTAGTACACTTTAGGAAAACAACACCTTATTTAGCCTTAATAAAGCATGAACAAAGAAGATAATTTTAAAGTAATAAAACATTAAAAAATGCATTTAGTTTGTAGAAATCTGCACTATTTATAACGATTTTCTGGGCGCCAATGAAAACTAAGGATCTAAATTGTGAGGTGGTCACTCTAATGAAATGCTTGTCCAAAATATAGTATTAACTTTATTGTGTGTCAACAGGATTGTCACACCAAATTATAACACATTAGATCCGATTGTTGTTTAGCGTAGCCTCATTTGGGTGTATATGTTTTTTGAATAGAGGAGTGTGTGGGCCTCAGACTGTTATTAAAAACATCAGGTGTGATTGTCTTCCTCTGTCTCCACTCGAGGGTTTGATAAATGACCCCCACTTCCTCCTCCACCAAAATACACCTCTGTTCAGTCTGCAGCACGTCAGCCCTGAACATGCACCAAAGCCACTTAAGACGACGATGCTTTTTAACTTAAACTTCTTATAAATCCCAGTGTAGAAGAGTGAAATATTTTTATTTTTAGTTATTTTTTTTTAAAAGTGAGGCTCAACCACTACATGGAACCTACATTCATTCAAATATAGGTGTTTTTATTGCTCCAGAAAAACAACCTTTCTATAAATGACTTTTAACTTGGCCATCGCGACATCATCTGCCTGTATTCATGGCGATAGATACATTTAATCTCATACCATGGAACATTCACGTAAAGCATTAAAATCTCCATTATTTTTCACATTATGGCATCAAATAAAAAAATAAAATAAAAATACCTCCAAAGACATGGCTCAAAAGTCATTAGTAAAAAGTAAAACATCTTACTATATGAATATTTCTAAAAAACAGATGTAACATATGGTTAAAATCTTCTCTCAGCTCATAGTGATTCAAAGTAACAAATATTTTAAATGCCACATAATTGGATTGTTGTGAAGTATAAAGTGTTGTTTGTATCTAAAATATAAACTAATTGGTGACTCTAGAAGGTGATGATCATACTCCAAGATCGGGGGCCAGAGTCGGACTACATTTTAATAATATTAATTTTAGCTGCCCCCATCTCCATCAATTTATTGTACAGTTATACAGTATTAGACCATGGTGCTGTCATTTATAACGGTGTAAATGTACTTTCTTATCAGCCTCTTGAGCTTGACCCCAGATAAGAGGCGACACAGGAGCCACAATGCAGGCCCTCCTCTGCTCAGTCTTCCTCTGTTCAGCCCTCCTCGGAGCTTGGCCCTCTCTGGAGCTCAGATAAACAGAATTAGTTTAGTTTCTTAAAGAGGAAACCGCTGCCTTTACTCTGTCAGCGCGAGGGTTATCTGCTCCAAGGCCCAGAGACACCTGCACCAACAACCAGCTGTACCACTGTCCTACAGCCTAAACTGTATAGTCTTACAAACTAGTCATAGAAAACAAATTATTGTAGGGACATTTTTCAGCTAAAAACTATGTATCACACTGTATTAGTATTATGATTTTATTAAATATTTCAATATTTTTCTGGCTGGGTTTAATTTCATATTCTATTTCCAGAATACTTTGAGTTTTTTCTCTTAATTTATCTGACTAACTATTGGCCAATGCATTTGCCTAAAAATTAAATAAAGCGACCTATATCTATTCTAGTCAAAACTCAATTAATCAGACTGGAGACTGTTCACTTCATAAAATAATTTAGTATGCATGGATTGCCAAATTTGTAAGCTTTTGTTCTAGCCCCAATTTTGACCATTCAGAGCACAATCACTTAATGAAATGAAACGTTTCTTTCTATTCTAAAAGTCCTACATGGCCCTTAAACATTGAACTAAATGGAGCATCAGGGGTTTATTAACAGTAATTATGAGATTAGCTGTTTAGCGTCTATCTGTTATTGTTAGCCTCAGTGTCGCCACAGAGATGACCCCTGAAGAGGAGATGACCCAGACTTCACGGACAGAGGAACTTTGGCTATTTAGGTGCTTCACAGAAGGATCCATTTTGGGAAAACTTAGTCAGAAGGCCTAACTCTTTGTGACTGACTTTGCTGCTGTCAGCATTGCCATTTTAAGGACACAGTGGTCTATGGCGTGTAGGGCTTTGAGAGGGAATTGAGATGGATAACTGAAAAGTGCGATTGAAAGAAAACACAATTTCATGTTTATGATGAAGATCAGGTACAATGTGACTGGTAACAGTTCATAACAGGTTTAACATAAATCTGACTTTAGAACTCAAATTACTTGATTTTATAATAATGATGTTTTACATGTGTGCTATAACGTTCCCATGGTGCTATACTGTAGAATGAATGCCAATGAAAGTGATGGTCATTGGCCAAATTTGTCATGTCTTTTGGCAGCAGTGCAAAACATCCATACAAATGACAACATTAAAAAGTAAACAAAGGTAAAGGTAAATACATTTATCACTAAATTTTGTATTTAGCATATCATTAGTTTAACATAAGGCTAATTGAATTGTGATGATGGATGACGACATGATCAAGCTCTATTACTCATTCACTCCTCACTTCATTGAGGTAAGCTATTTTAGTAGTCTAGTCAATGCTTGCCTGGCATAGAATAGACCAATCTGTGCAGTCAGACCATGAACAACCACTCTTTCAGACACCATATTCACACTGGGCAAAGTGGGTTAAGTGTCTTGCTCAAGGACACAAGAGTATGCACTGGTCTGAGAAGTGATCATACTAATCAGCAGGCTAACTTGAGCCACTGCTTCTTTAACTAAACCAGGTCTAAACAATGAGAACTTGGCATACTCCCACAGAAGAGATGTCCTCCTCTCTGGGTCACACGCTGAAGCCTCAATGACATTATGGGTGTTTTTCATACTCTCAGAAGGGGGCAAAAGCCAGATTTTCCTATTGATAGCACGGTTTTTCCTATGAAATATCCAAAAGGTCAATGCACAAATATTGAACCTGATCATTTATTAGTGACAAGACTGACTGCATTACAACAGAAAACTTAATCTTAGTAATATTCATATCTGTTTTGAATTTTACTAGCCTATAGAATGTTGTAATGTCATCTGAAACACAGCTATATTATTGTGTGTGTGTATTGTTTACGTGCATTTGTGTGCATGTGTGTGCGTGCGTGTCAGTGTCCGTTTGCTTCTTTGTCACAACATCGCACAAAAACATCCTTTCAGCAGGTAATTTAGACCTGTTACAAGTAATTTCACCTGAGAATGACTCCTGCTCCAGGAGACTGCGTTGTCCTTTAAGAAAATCAACACCACACTACTGCAAGGAATATTTAGACAACATTAGGGAAACGTTCACTGGTTGAATAAAAAACTAATAAATTCAGTATTTCAGCCACCTCACCCACTTTTTCCATGTACCACATTTATTTTAAAATATACTGAACTAGCACAATGTCTTAATGTGCCTACAATAATTTTCCAGTATTTTAAACAAAAAATAATAAAATACAACTACTGATAATTTTTGTTAAATAGAGTAAAGCCTAATGACACCATCAAATAGCTTAACCATCATGATTTCATTGGGGTAAAATGTATGTTATTTCAAATTGAAATTTCGTAAAACTGAAAATTCAAAAACTTTTGTCGTTACATATCAAAAAAAAAAAAAAAAAAGAGAGAGAGAGAGAGAGAGAGAGAGAGAGAGAGAAGAGAAGAAAAAAAGAGGCATTATTTTGTTCGACAGAATGGCAGGCAGTATTATTTGCAATACAACGGACTGTAATGAAATTCCAGATGTACACTCTGAACAATCCAGGCAACACAAAGACATGAGATGGACTCTACATTATAAATCTTAAACAGTGTGCACTTAACCTCATACAAACTAAAATCAAGATTCAGTTTTGAATTTTACCTCATCTCGCTGTTTTTGCAGCGCTGTTACAGACCTGTTGTAGCCGGTGCAGAGGAAGTGATCCGTGTCGTTGTGATCACATAAACAAACAGAGAGGGCCGGGGTCAGAGGTCGCGGGTTAGCGTTAGCATTAGTGTTAGCGTGTCTGCTGTTTGTTTAGCCTCGAGCTGAAGCTGTCAGCGACTCAGAGACGGCACAGAGACGCATTTTAGGAAACGCCAGGCTCAAATGTGCAGATAAGAGAGAAACAGACTGAGACGAGGGACTGCTGAGGGGGGCGAGCTAGCATAGCCACATTTAGCTAATCTACGGTCGGTCTAGTATCTTCTCCTATCCATGGGTTTGAATGAATGATGAAACAATTAGGACAGCTTTTAAACAAAGTATTATATCTTTTGAATGGGAAAAAGTCCTCTAAATGTCGTTTTAAAAACTAAACCCACGAATATCCTTTTGTCCAAACTATCTTTTGGCCTCTTTAATGGTTAAAATTGCCTAATAATAATAATAATAATAATAATAATAATAATAATAATAATAATAATAATAATAATGCATTAAATTGAATAACACTTTTCCTGATGCTTCTATTTTATGCATCATTCATTTACTTGTCAAACTACTTCATTATTCATGGGTTTCAGCTTCCTATTATGCAACATTTTGAGGACGTTTCCCATTTAAAAGATATAATATCTAGTTTTAAATTGTTAAAAGTTATGGCAATGGTCACAGTTTTTCATCATTCTGAAATCCATGACTAATTTGGGATTGACTGAGAGAAAAGTGGCTGCCGATCTGTGCCAAATGGGCCCTCCAATCACCGTCTTTCTCTGTCTCACACACCACAAGTAAAGTGTCTTGATCCAGGACATAACAACAGAACGTTTTGGTCTCAGAATTAAAACTAAACTAAACTATATTTATTTATATAGCTACTAAAAATAATATTAGGTCAACTGGATTTCTTTTTAAAATATCAATTCATTTGACCTAATTAGTCTATTCCTTTGAGTATTGTCATACTTGGATGAGTAAAAAAAAAAAAAAGTTGAAATGTTTTGCTATTTACATATTATTATATTACATTTAGAACAGAGATAGACAAATAGTTGGTCCAGTAAAAAAATTGTACAGTAACAAACTTGGACTTTCTCATCATTTGTCGTGTTTAAACCTGACAGTGAGGAGTGACTGTGTCCCGCTGCCAGTGAACGGCTCGTTTTAGTCCTGTAATCTGCAGCTGCTTCTGTCACTGCGGATTTATGAGAGCTTCACTGTCCCTGGGAACTCACGCGCTTGCTGTGGGGCCCAGTTATGTCCAAAATACTCGTAGATAGTTTTTCTGCTTCAAATCTTTATTTATACAAAGTTTTTTTTTTTAACAGTTTAGTCCAAGATGGAGGAGCGAGACAGCTTCTTTCAATAACATTGTGTCATTTTGATGTAGCCACCACACGAGGAGAGACCAACAAACCCAGTCCATCTCTGAAAAATGTTTATTCTCAAAGTTCACGGACTTCAGCACAAAAGTAGAAAAATGCTGTGTACAAACTGTGATAAATAGATGTGTCAGTATTTCAGTTTAAAAGGAAGCTGAACTAAAGTATTAGGCCTAGACATGACTACTTCTACATGACTCCTCACTTCCATTCAGTGGTAGTAAGTTTTAGTAACAATTTTCAAAATCAGAGAGATCAGAAATCTAATCCAGAACCTCCTGAGAGGAAGAGACAAGATAACCATTCTGGCACAGTATAACACCGAGGACATACACACTCCACTCAAATTTGGGCTGAAATGACTAGAATATTACACATTATGTGCTTCTCACTTTACTTCACACTCAGTGGTAGCAAGAGTCCAGCCTCAAAGGAAGGATTTTTAGAATGGAACTGCCCTGCCCTTCTTGGCTAGTAAACTTTAAATATCAAGTTAGTTTAGCCTAAAGCCCAGGGCTTTTGCACCATTAGTGTCATTGTTGAACACCACCACTCACTCACACACACATACAACACATTTAGGGTAAAGTGTCTTGCCAAAGAACACAAAAACAGTATGTAGTAGGGTGACAATGACTCAGCGGTTAGAGCACTCATCCACCAACCAAGGTTTGATTGCTGCTCAGATCAAGTGATGTCATTGTGCATGATTTTACGAATGTGGTGTGTGCATGTGTGATTGACAGTGCAGATTGGCAGCTTCATTTCTGTCAGTCTACTCCAGGGCAGCTGAATACAGTAGCAATAGTAGCTTACCACCTTCTATTGGCTGAAATAGTGAAATTGCATTACAACTTTAAGTCAACTGTAAGTATGTACTGGTCCATGATTCAACTGTTTAACTACTGAGCCATTGCTGCCCCATTGTAGCCATAGTTGCCCTCATCAGCTTGGCAGAAGAGTGAAAGCTCTTTTGAGCCTTCTCACAATCACACGATCACTGCCACGTTGGGGGGATATGCAACGCTCAAAAGCACATCAACAATGTGTAATGCCAGTAGTGGGGATGGAAATGTACAATCTTTATAATAGTGATTCTGTAACTAATATTACTATTGATTGCTACTTCTTACTTAGGTAGTATAGAAGTAGCAACAGTATTAGTAGTAGTAGTAATAATCATAGTTGTAGCAGTATTAGCAATTGTAGTAGCAGCAGTAGTGATTACTTATTGCTTGCATGTCCAGTCACAAACTTGACTCAAACTTGACTGGGAGCAGATGCTAGGCGCTGCTTTCCTTTTTCCATAATGAAGATTTAGTTTCTAATTAATCAAAGAAGCTGAAAATGCGGAAACGTGAGCAGTCCGTCTTCATGGTGTGATTATTGTCTTGTTGAGCTTGTACATGGGAATCTGAAGTGTCCTGTCGCAGCATAAATCAGTCCCAACGCGCCTCTAAAGTTAGATTTGTGTAAACGCTGGTCGAGACATGCACACTGCTTCCTCTACTGTGAAATATGGACGCTCCACAATGGCTCCAATAATAGTTTCCCATCCAAGCCATGACCCCACCATGACCCTAGGGTTAGTGTCATGACGACGGGTTAATAAACAAAACATGAATGGTGAGGATATATGCTGTACATATTTAAAGGTGCACTGTGTAACTTTTGTAGGGGACATGATTGTCTCTATGAAGATGTTATTGCAATGTCTGGAATGTCCCACAGTAGAGCATTAAATGTATCTCCTTAGACACAACCAGGAGCACCAGCAGGTAGAGTTACAGGTTCTTAGATCAATAGATCAGTTTAACTTTAGAACATTTAAGATAATGAATTAACAGCTCCATGTAAACCAAGTATTGGCAGAACCAATAGGCAACTTGTCCAGAGCATTGAGATCAGATCCCAAATCAGGATCTTGGCCAAGGGCACCTAGCTGGAGGATTAACCTGGCATGGTTGGGACAAAGCAGCCAAATCACAAGGAGAGTATGAAAATTCCAAACCCAACCCAGCAGTACAAGTGGTAAACCCTTTCACCTCACAGCAAGAAGGTACCATGTTTAATAGTTTGGGTTCATGAGACATTATAAGAGTCTATAATCTCTGTGGACAGGTGCAGCAGCAGATTTGTTGACCTGGTTTACTCTATGATAGGCCTATCCACAAAGAAACTGGCAAAATTCTCAATCACCAGATGGACAAAATTTAAATAATTTTTTTCACAATAGTTTCAGAACGTATAGTGGATTATTCAACCTCAAAATGTGTTTTCTGCTGAAAGGACCTCAAACCATAAGATTGTTTCTGGAGCTACTGTAATCCCTAACAGACAGTGATTTGGAATCATGATATTCAACATTTGCAGATTTTTTGTTTAATAAATTCTTTCAAAAACAGTAAATCTCCCATAAAGTTACATGAGTGTCTCCATCTATGACTTTTGATGCCACAATGACTGTACTCCAAGGGAAGGATTCATCTCTAGCATCACTTCCCCCAGGGCTCTCGTCACAGGCCTTGAACCTGTCTGTGACAGCCCCAACAGAGGTTTCAGTCCAAGCAGCACCCCATCACCTCCCCAGCCCACAGACCAGCCCTGGGTCCCCTTTACTACATCTACTCCCTCTAGAGGCTCTTCACTCTCCTTTTCCTCCCCACCTTCACCAATGGCCCTTCCCAAGCATCTAGAAAGCCTCATCAGATGAGGAATTAAGATGGCTCACCTCAACATAGTCATGATAAAAATAATATCATGCTGAGGCCCTGTGATGGAGCTATACCTACAGTTACACCATGTAGACTGATTAATAGAAAGACAGTTAGTCGGTCCAATCAGAGAAATTTAGTTCACATTCCCTATAAGAAGATAACATCCAGTCCTACTGAAACTAATCGGAAACTTGCTGTGCTCAATGTCAATTCTTTAACAAGTCATTTTTTATTAATTTTATCTCTTCTTTTAATCTTGACTTTATGTTTTTAACTGAAACATGGCTCCACAAAAACACAGGTAATGCAATTCTAGTGGAATCAACTCCACCAACTTCAAATTTGAATCTGAAATATGAGTAAACAAAAAGGGTGGAGGTGTGTTTGCATTTTTAGAGATAAATTAGACACTCACAGGTTGTTATTTTGGGTGTTTTCATCTTTTGAGTATGTTTCCTTTAAAATGGAGCTAAAACAATCCCCCTCCATACTCTAATTAGTTATATGCAAACCTCCCCAGCACTGTCTGAGTTTTATTGATGATTTTACTGAGATGCTTTCAGTCGCAGACTTTCACAGACTTTCATGGTTTAGTCATTACAGGTGATTTTAATGTACATGTGTATAATGTTTGATAGAAACACTAAAGAGCTCAGTTCTGTCCTTGAATCCTTTGGTCTGACTCAGCATGTCAGCGAGCCCACCCACAACAGAGGACACACTCTGTTGTTTTGTCTGATCATTTCTGTGTCTTTTTTGACCTGTCTGTTATTCCCAAACCAGCGGCTGGTCCTGCAGTTTTTCAAAGGAGACACATAAATGATAAAACAGGTGAACTGTTCATGGAAATGATACACTTTGAAAATGCCTCATGTTCTGATGTTGATTTGTTGAATTCTGTGACTTCGAATGTTTTGAATGTTCTGGACACCATTGCCCCGATGAAAGTTAAAATGGTTAAATTCTTTAATGACAAGGTTCAGGGCATTAAAAATGCCATAAATTCCACAACGCAAATAACAACCCAGGACCGACCTAGACACTTAGAGCTGACTCACTTTGCACCTGTAACTGACAAAACTGTTGAAGAGATTGTCACCAGTCTGAGTTCATCTACATGCTGCCTCGATGTGTTACCCACAAAATTTCTAAAGTCTGTGCTCAACAGTTTGCTGTCACCACTCACATAGTTAACATGTCACTTCAATCTGGAACATTCTCAAGAGATTTGAAAACTGCAGTTATCAAGCCTCTCCTAAAGAAGAGCAGTTTTGATGCCACAATATGGAAGAATTACGGACCAATCTCAAATCTGCCATTTTTAGGCAAAGTCCTCAAAAACGTTGTCTACCAACAGCTTATTAACTTTCTCCAAATGAACAACTCCTCTGATATTTTCCATTGAGGCTTTAGACCCCACTACATCACTGAGACTGGTTCTGCCAAGGTGACAAATGACATCCGCTTGAACACTGATGCAGGCAAAGTCTCAGTCTTGATCCTGTTAGATCTGAGTGCTGCCTTTGACACTGTCGATCATGAGACCCTCTTACAGAGACTAGAGGACTGGGTGGGCATCTTTGGTACGGCACTAAACTGGTTCATGTCCTATCTAGAAAACAGGAAGTACTTTGTC
The DNA here is from genome assembly GCF_009829125.3 of Periophthalmus magnuspinnatus. Classification (NCBI taxonomy): domain Eukaryota; kingdom Metazoa; phylum Chordata; class Actinopteri; order Gobiiformes; family Gobiidae; genus Periophthalmus; species Periophthalmus magnuspinnatus. The sequence continues at coordinate 18,988,803 of NC_047126.1, forward strand.
GAAACTGGAAAATGTGTCTCAGATAAAATGTCCCTGAGCTGTGGGGTGCCCCAGGGGTTAAACCTGGGATCCCTGTTGTTCAATCTCTACATGCTGCTGTTAGGCCAGTTAATACGCAGCAATAATGTGTCTTACCACAACTATGCAGATGACACTCAGATCTATGTCTCACTGGCAGCAGGTGACTATGGACCAGTGGATTCACTCTGCCACTGCATCCAACAGATCAGTGTGTGGATGCAAAACAACTTTCTTCTGCTAAACTCAAACAAGACGAAATCGGAGTCTTTGGCCCACAGAAACATAGAGAAAGTGTCAGCAGTCCTCTCCAGTCTCTCTCTAAAACCTTGAAAAATCTAGGGGTAATAATGGACTTAGACTTGAACTTTAACTGCCACATCAAATCAATAACATCTGCAGCTTTTTACATCTAAAAACATTGCAAAAATCTAAGATATACTGTCAAAACCAGACTTAGAGAGACTTATCCATGCATTTGTCTCCAGTAGGTTAGACTGTTGTAATGGCCTGCTCACTGGCCTCTCCACACGAGCGTTAACACAGCTGCAGTACATCCAGAACGCTGCTGCTTGGTTCCTGACTAGAACTAGGAAGTACGAGCACATGCGTCCTGTGCTCATGTCTCTGCACTGACTCCAGTGGCTCAGAGAATAGACTTTAAAACAGCTCTGCTCATTTACAAGTCTCTCTATGGCCTTGCACCAAAGTACATCTCTGACATGTTAGTGCCATATGAACCATCTCGCACTCTGAGGACTTCAGAGACTGGTCTCCTGCTGGTGCCCAGAGTCAGGACTAAACATGGAGAATCAGCGTTTCAGTTTTATGCAGCTAAAACCTGGAACAGTCTTCCTGAAGATGTGAGACAGGCCTCTACTTTGACAATGTTTAAATCCAAGCTCAAAACGGTTCTGTTTAGCTGTGCATATGACTGAAAGGACTTTATAATGTTTTTTATTTTGCACTTTTCTCCTTTAATGTCAATTTTATGATGATTATTTGTGATTATTTATGTTTTGATTTGTTGTATTGTGATTTTAATTTCCTTGTGTACAAATTGTGCTATACAAATAAATTTACTTTGCCGTGTCAATGCAATTCCACTGCACAACAAAGCAAAAAAAAAGTCTTTATATATTACACATTTAAATATTGTTCAGATTTTGAAATTTCTCATTTGGTTTCCAATTTATTTTTGTGAATGGATGTTGTTTAGAAGTTAGAATTTCCGACTTCCGAAACCTCATGAACACAGCATCAGTCAGTGTTAATGGTTTACAAGTAACAGCTGCTGTTTTTGTAATATATGTTTTCTTTTCCCAAAAACATGACTAAACCTTTGTGACATTAAACAAACTGTTATTTCTTCACTCAGTTTTGTACCCAACATCTGGCAACACAAATGACTAAGAATTAGACACAAATGAATCATTATTTGTAAACTTGTGGTAATAGTATTTCATGTTGTATCATCAGTAATAAACAACAGTAAAGGGGGAGGACATTCACACTCCACTAGTAGATTTAATTATAACATAGTCTAAAAACGCACACTAGGTAACTTTTCTGGTGTGGAGCATCCATCAAACATCGTCATATGTTACCCTCTTTGCCTGGAATGTTCTACAGTATTGCATTAAACTTATGTATCTACATGGAGAGTATCACAAAAGGTACATAGTGTATCTTTAAAGGCCTTGTTGTAGCGGTGCAAAGTGGAGTTATATGTTAATCCCCGGCTGAGAGGTTGTGTCAATGAAGATGCTCTTTCGATGAGAGACGAGATCAAAATTAAACCAGAACGGATCAACTTTCTGTTTATTCACACATTATGAGATCTGATCAGTTCATTTTTATACAGTTTATTTAGCTCAAGTTTAAGTTTTAAGACCAATTTAATTCTGCCTTTATCATTACCTTTTCATCAACATTAGTTGATAGTATGGGCTCATAAATTCTACACGTTTTTTTATATATTGTGCACAGACGTAGGCAGACTTTACTCAGTATTATATATGTTCAACTGGATTTTGTTAGACAAATGCAAAGTAATCAAAAGGGCAGCATGGCATTTCTGTTTATATTTTTCTCAGGACTGAGTTTCTTTTTCATCACTGAAATATTATTAGTTAGTTCTACATTCAAAGAAAACAGACAATGATATATTTTAACGGGCTCAAAAATAATAGATATTGCCTCTTAAATCATATAAATATTAAAATATCTTCAGGTGTATAATGTAAACCAACCAAAATGGCGGCCTGACATTCCTGTTTATTTTGTTTGCAGCAGCAGGGACAGGTCTGGACTGGAGTTTGTGAGATCTGTTTCAGGGCGTGGACTCAGAGAAACAAAAACCTCACACAAAATGAAGCAGAGGATATATATAACACCATCGCCCTGTGATAGATATGAACACACACCCACTAATCTAAAATGTGCACAACAGCTACATCAAACTAGCTCAAGATCTGCAGAATGTTCTTGTACTTCTGACAGGTTAACCACAGGGAAGTTTACTTCATATATGTATGTAACTTTCTGGAGGTGATATATCACCTGCATGGTTCCATGGAAATAGAAAGTTAAAACCATAAATTCATAAAGACTTGTAGATGGAGTGGACAGTAAAGATGCAATGGGCAACATGGTTAAAAAAATAAATAATAAAAAACAGTCTTACAAGTCATTTATACATATCAGGAATCAAAGATGCTTGTTTTCAGATTAAGTCCTTGTCAGATTAAGTCCTTGCTATCTGATCTCTTATATTTGATCTTGTCCATCTAATCTCACCAGGGGAGGTTGTTTCATTCCTAATCCCATCTCCTGTCACATATCGTGGTGTAATCCTGAGGCCTTTGTATTTTAACACAATAGAAACACAATAATAAAGATGAGTCTCTCAGAGCAGCTGGTAATGAGTTGTTGGACATCTCATTAGGGACTATAGTTACAGGCCGATCAGGTTCAGAAACTCTACACGTATTCACCACTCACACATGATGAGGTTAATTTTACGCCACACCTTAATACAGAGAGGGACTATATCAATTCATATCTTGCCTGGCAAATCCAGAATTATATCTCTCTGTATTTTTTAAACTCTCACGTCTCGAGCTTGACCAAACATAATGCAATCAGATTTTTTTTTTTCAGTGACAGATGTGAAACAAATGAGTTTGCTGGTCACCTATCATTTACAAATAAAATAAAATTATCCCACCTCAGATGAGTGCTTCACTTGTAAACAGCCATATTATTTTGATACATGTGGACGAGGCCTGTCCCTGATTGGCTAATCCACCTTTCAATCACAAATTTGAGGAGATTCATCGGTGACCAGACTCACATCTTCATAAAGCATTGAAGAAGTGTTCATTCTGGATCCCAGGCAACAAGAAGACAAAACAAAAAGTTTTTTAATGTCTAAGGTTTAAGGTTTTTTTTAAGGTCCTGGGTTCAATTCCCAGTCTGTTGGACCAAACTGGGTGAGAGTGACAGAGTTCAATGGGAGTTCAATTTTGGACATTTGAAAATTTTAAAAAGCTGCCCCAATGAATGCCTTTTTTAAATGTATATATCTATCTATTTATTTGTTTATTTGTTTCTTCATAAGCTAACTAATTAATTGGACTGGCAATTGCGTTATAATAACTAAGACTAATCAATTGTATATATTATGATTTCACTTTTAAGCAATTAACAATAACATTTTGAGAAAATTTATGAACTAAACTAAAAACATACAATTAAAAGTATGCAGTTCAAGGAGAAGGGTTTGCCACTTGTTCACACTTATGAAGATGCTATTGCTTTGCCTGGAATGTTCCATAGTATGGCATTAAACATACCGGTATCTAGTTTGCTTATCTCCATTACCATGGGATCTAGATATAAACATTCTGGAAGTGAAAATGAAAGTACCCAAAAAAATCCCTACTCCCCAATACCCTGATGTTCTATAGTTAACTCTACGAATCCAGGCAGAACCATGGCTGGATTAGGACATGACTACGACTGGACCGGGACTGGACCGGAACTAGAACAGGACTGGACCGGTACTCGAACAGGATTGGACTGGGACTGGACCAGGACTGGAACAGGACTGGACAGGGACCTGGATGGGGACTGGAACGGGACTAGACTGAGATTGGACGGGGACTGGAATGGGACTGAACTGAGACTGGACCAGGACCAGACCGGGACTGGACCAGAACTGGAACTCGACTGGAACGTGACTGGAATGGAACTGGACGAGGACCTGGAAGGGGACTGGAAAGGGACTAGACCGAGACTGGATGGGGACTGGACTGGGACTGGACCGGGACTGGACCGGGACTGGAACAGGACTGGAAAGTGACTGGAACGGGACTGGAATGGGACTGGGCCTGGACTGAGATGGGACTGGAACGGGACTGGACCAGGACTGGACTGGGATCGAACCTGGACTAGAACGAGACCGGAACGGGACTGGAACTTGACTGGACCCAGACCACGATGGGACTGGAACAGGACTGGAACAGCACAAAACCAGGAATGGATCACGAATGGACCAGGAATGGAACATGACTGAACCAGGACTGGGCCAGGGCAGGAAACAGACCCTTCCTCCCAGTAAACAGCTGCCTGCACTGGAGGAACTAAGAGCTGGTTGGAGGAACATGGACAACACCAGGTTGTGATACAAATGAGTAGTAAAAATGATAAATGTCATGACACAGTTTTAAATAACAACATTATAAATAAAGAAGAATACTGCTCTATTAGTGGCACTGGTGGTGATAAGCTCTTTGTCTCTACCACCAAAATCACAATCACACTCGAGGCTCTGAGGCAAGGGGAATTAAGGTTAAAGGAGTTGTACTTGATTTTTACTGTCTTAAAAACATGAAAAACAGATGTACTTCATTTTGAACAGAGAGTGGAGTTTTGCAGTGACGGTAAAGGTAACAACATCTAGCGCTTCATGATTATCGGTCAATAAAATGCAGACAGTATACAGTGGACATCAAGAGGTGCTTATACGATATATCTGTACTGGGGAAAGTCAAATTTTGCTCTAATGCATGCGGGGGAAAAAAAGGCCTTTTAATACACTTAATTGTCCCCACATGTAAATTTGTCCTCTGCGTTTGACCCATCCTTCCATGCCACTGGGGCAAAGCAGCAGTGCATGCCCATCTTTAGATTTTGAACTATGTTTAGCCATATTACCTTCGCTGGAGGATTATACCTATTGAAGTGTCTTACTTTAGAGCACAACAAAAGCATGAGATTAAAATAAATATAGATAGGAATTTTGAATTTATCGTATATTTTATGACACAAAGATGAGTTAAAATGTCTTTAAATAAAGTACACCTATAATTAAGTGGACCAAAGGATTTCCTTACTTTTCTGCTGCTTTGGGTTGGTTCACAAATTTAATGTAACCATAAATTTAATCAGGGAAACAATGAGGAATGTATATGTTTTGAGCAACTGTTCAACATTCATTTGCAGTTTGTACCATACGGGCATAGTGGCCACATATGCATGAATGAACATATTTTGTCTTGTGATTATTTATTCATTCATTATTTATTTAGTAGGTTACACAACATGCATTTGGTACATTTGTGACTTTTAACAGTTGCTAAATATAGATTGGGGCGTCATGTTGTTACATCACATAAAACAAACAGTCACTAGTCCCATAGGGTTTCATGTGGATTAAGATACTTCGAAAAACGTTTTTCTTGTATTTTCACAAGCTACAACATGTCGAAACATGAAGGAACCAAGCACTCCTATTGGGGGCTGCGCGAATTGGACTCTAGATATCCAGAGCAGTTGCCAGAGGGGATCCTCTCATCCCTTTCCCAAAACCTGGAAAAAAAAAAATTTCTATATTTTTTCCTATAGCCATTAACAGTAGCCCATTGACCACATTTAGGTCAAAGCCTTGTTTAAAGTAATTGCTGAATGTTGAATCATAATTAGCTATAAAAGTGGGATTTATGCTAAAAGCTAACAAACTTTCATTTTAAGACTTCTGAATGTTTTGGTAACCATCTGATGAGCACAAAACATCCTCTTTTACATGTTACTAGAGAGAAGACCATAACCATGTCATGATATAAACATTCAATTATGTTTATTATGGGAACTGGCGGCAGCATTCCTGTATGTCAGCCCTGGTCATGAATCCACTGACACTGCTAAATCTACATATGTCACCATCCACCCCTGAATAAAACTTTATTTTCATTGCAAGACATAGACTCGCACTTTTCCCACATTTTTACTTTATCTCTGAGATTCTAGCATCGCTTGAGTTCTGGCAGATGATAATTAGTAATACAACTAACAAGCAAAGCTCTGGGACATCCACCTACTCCGCCAAAACAGCCTCCTCCATTTTGAGTTCTTACCATCTGTAACCTTAATCATTTTTTCACACACAATTTCTTTACAGAGAGTTTGAAAGTAGAATCCCTGCCTTTTCAATGTGCTGTTCACATGAACAGACAGAACAGGTAAGAAGTTTAATTTTATGTACCCTGCTCCTTGTGTAAAACTTTAAAATGAAAAAAAAAAGCCTTACCAAGTCACTAATAGTATTTAATAATAATATCTACAGTTTTCTTTTATTCCTTCGATTTCTTTAACATCACTTCAAGTATTGATGTTCCAGAATTTTCTTCAATAGAAGTCCTGTATTTCAGCATTGTAAAGTTTGTGCAGCACCTCTTTAAATCACTATTAAAAACTAGCCTAAGCAGATTTGGAAGTCGTCTCTTGGTGAAATGATGTCTCTGAGTTTGGAAAGTTTGTCCATAAATAACACAGACTTACTGGTTGGAGTTTGAGATGGACCAGACACACTTTCCCATGATTCACTGGGGTCATGTGACTCTGCTCCAAACAACACCATAATGTGAGCTTCAGATTTGTGACTCTAAGTTAAAGTGCATATTACAGGTTAAACTACTCATTTTGCTAAAGCATAACACCAGTATATCTGATAATTTACTAAAAATCTTGCTTGTTTTTGTTTTGTTTTTTACTTCCAGGTTGGACACAGGCAACAGATATGACACACGTATAAAGGCAATTCCATAACTATAGAGCAACCATAATGTTTACAAGGGCCAAAACTTGTCTAAATTACACTAAGTAGATTAATTACAGCACATTTATTTTGTTAAATGAAGGTTTAAAGTTCCAAAAAAATGTGCTCCTTGCCTGCAAATTGTCCCTGCATTCTGGGTGGAGTTTTCAGTGTTGATGACATAGACTGCCTATGATACTGACTATAATAATAAATATTTACCACATGTAATATCCCACTAAACCAAGTGATAGTTAAAAAAACAAAAACCTGCCATACCACTTTGTATTTGTTCATTTTGGACCAATGGTTTAGACCATTGTCTGTATATATAATTGGACATTGCTAGCCTGCTAGCTGCCTTGGTCCAAATAGGAAGTGCTCCATCGACTCACTTTCACGTTCTAGTGAAAAACTATCACCCCTCTCTCCGTTCCTCCCCTGGGAGGCGTCCAGGAGGCATCCAGAATAGATGCCCGAGCCACCTCAGCTGGCTCCTCTCCACATGGAGGCTCTACTCCGAGCTCTTTACTTGTGTGCTAAGGGAGCACCCAGCCTCCCTGCGGAGGAAACTCATTTCAACCGCTTGTATCCACCATCTTGTTCTTTTGGTCATTACCTAAAGCTCATGGCCATAGATGAGGGTAGGAATGGAGATTGAGCAGTAAATCGAGAGCTTTGCTTTTTGACTAAGCTCCCTTTTCACCACAACAGTCCGATACATCGGCCACATCACTGCAGACGCTGCACTGATCTGTCTGTCAATATAATGCTCCATTCTTCCCTCACTCGTGAACAAGACGACAAGATACTTGAACTTCTCCACTTGAGGCATTGTCTCCCCCAAACACCTGGAGAAGGCGAGGCACTACAGTATCTATATTCAAAATCTTTTTTTGTTTATCTGCATAAACCTTTAAATGTTAAATTAGTTAAAGATACACTATGCAACTTTCAGGTAGAGAGATAGGTATCTACCTGTCTCCATGGAGCTGATGATTTCTTAGCTTGGAATGTTCCAGAACATTTCACAATAAACTTGCTTTTATTAATTTTTTATTTTATCACATTTTTATTGCTCAAACATACCTCCCAAAACATGCATTTTTACTGTTAACGGGGTCGTCTCTCCACAGATCTCCAAGGAGATGGATATCAGGTTTGTTGCCATATACTGTGGAACATTCCAGACTAAGTCATATCATCAGACAAGTTGGTGGCAAACCCTCCACTAGAAAAGTCACATAGTGTACTTTTAAAGCTGGGGAATAGCATTAGTATTATTTTGTACCATTAGAGCAGTGAATGTGCAGTAGTGAAAGTGTGTGATGTATGGAGGTTTTAAGGCGATACTGTTGTTTGGACAATGAGGCTCCTCTCTCCTCTGCAGCTCCATTAGACTCACTGTTATCACTGAACAAGAACAAAACTCAGCACCAGCAATGAATCAATTACACCAAAAGCTAGAGCCAAGTTTATATCCTATAGGAATAAAAGACAAGAATAACACATTGGCAGGAGCAGGGCCAAACCAGGACTGTTTCAATCCTAAAATATAGTTTTTTTGCCTAATTGTGCAGTTTACGTCTAAGTAAATTTAAAGATCTAGAAATCAGATTAATTAGATTTGGTATGCATGTAAGTGTGGTACTTGAGACACATTTTGCAAACCATTGCACCTCCAGTGTAGCTTAGTGTTCAATTGATAAAGGTAAGATACTTAAAGGTGCACTACTGCATTATTATGCAAAATTGACTTTTCAGAGTGAGCTTTTAACCATGTTATAGTTGTTTCTTCCCACCATTTACCCACCTGAAGTTGCATTTGGATTGATTCATGCATGTTTGAGCAATCTTTAATCGAAACACCATATTGCAGACCAACCCCCCTGTTTACCACCACCTGTATACACCCACTGCTCTCTACCAACATCGTTCTCCAATTTAATTTAATATTGACAATACTTGTAGAATTTGGAAGTGTCGTGTAGTCATTTGGTAGAAATAAAAAAAAAACCCTGCTACTCTTTAGCGTGATCTGCAGCTATCCATCAGAGCTGCCGATATGTGTGCAGCTCTTTGTTGTGATGACATTAATGGTGCCATCAGCTCCCATTGGGCAGTGCAGTTTTCTTATGTGGAAGTCAGAGGACTTGTTTCTCATTTTAGATTAATATTGCAATTTATCATTATAACATAATGATCCCCAAGTGTCATAGATTATAACTATACAGCAGACACAAGCACAATAGGTTGTCTTTAAAGTTATCTATTTAGCAGCTACTCAATTTAGACTTTTTACTGCTAAAAGTGGCTTTAAAAACTTGCATTCTTACTGTGAGTGCGGTCTCCTGTATGACTTGGCCTTGTGATATCATCTGTCTCCAAGAAAATAGATCAATTTAATGCCATATGGTGGAGCCTGGCCAGCAAAATTACCTCTCAGAATATTTGTGAGTTCACAAAGGTAGGAGAACACATCCATCAGATGGATGCGTAGAACTCAGTTGACTTTGACAGCTACACATATCAATCTGCTGTGAGCCAGGTCAGTGGAACATTCCAGGCAAAGCAACAACATCTTACTCTCCGTCTCTCTTTCTCCACCCTTTCTCTTTCTCTTCCTCTCTCCCCTTCTCCTCTCTTTCCCTCTCTCCGTCTCTCCCCCCTCCCTCTCTCTCCCTCAGTGCGGCGTCAGAGGATTTAAAGCTTATTTAAAGTAAATGGAGGCGCTCTGTACCAGTCTAAACAATCACTTGTGTTTGGTTCTTTTTTATGACGATGTGATCATGATGATGTAGGATCAGCCCGAGAGAGACGCCCTGAAGTCTACTTCACCGGACGGGAAAGATTGAAGCAAAATACAGCAGCTGCAATACCCAGGAAATAGACACATTTCATTGAATTAAAGTATAAATCAAGTATGTAAGTTTTTTAAATCGTCAAAAATATGAGTGTGGTCCTGCTCTTGTCCAAGAACTGAATGAAAACCACTCTTTTTCTTTCACCCCCATTTCTCTCTCCCCATTTCCCTTGCACTCCCCATCTTCCCCTTCCCTCTCCTCACTCTCCCTTTTTTCTTCTCTCCCTCTCTCTTTCTTGAAGACTAATTAGCTTTACTCACATCTCCCTCCATTTCTGTCCTTTTCCTTCTCTTTCTTTCTGACCTCTCTCCCTCTTTTTTCTCCCTCCCTTTCTGCTCCACTTTCTCCATCTTTCTTTCCTCCCACACTCTCTCCTCTCTTCTGCCACCCTCTCCCATCCCTCTCTCTTTCTCCCTCACTCTCACTCCTTCTCTCTCCTCTCCCTCCCTCCTCTCTCATCTCCCTCTCTCTGTCTCTCCCTCCCTCTCTCCCCCTGGTCAGAGCTGATAGGAGCAGATGAACAGAAGAATGTTAATTGTGTTGAGTCTGTTATCACATTCAGGTTATTCTTACTGCTCAGATACAGACTGGACTAGACTGGAGAGCCCATTTAAGGGTCTCCTCCTCCCACTGTCCAAGGGCGTAAATGTAAAACTATTTTGTCTGTCACAAAAATATACACTGAAATGTTTTAGTTTTTATGCAATTTGCAAATAACTGCTCACCATATGCCAATGTTCAATGAGACAAGTGGACTTTTTCTTTGGTTTACTTAACACTATAACCGCACAATACAAAGTGATGTGGGAGGTTGAGGCAAAGGTGGACAATGTGTGGAACTGTGTATGAACATGTTGTATATGTGGACGATACATGATAAATTTGTATGTTTTTGTCTGCTATTATTTTTTCTTCTTTAATCTTAAGTATATAAATAAAGTAGACTTGTATTCCATCCAGCAACAAATCTGTAAATATTGTAAACTAAAGGTGAACGTTACATTCACTGTCATAAGCTTGAAACAAAATGGATCAATCGAAGTTCAACATTTTAGAGGTTAAAGTGGTTAGATAGTTGTTTATCTTTATTCTTGAATGCACACTAACCTTTACCCTGTGTTGCAGCACTGGAATTTCCCCAATGCATCTCATCTTTTGTGAGCAAGAACAGTATTTCCAAAAGTAGGGGGTCATACGGCACTGAGCTGAGAGTCACAACATGATTTAACTGAAAATGTATTATTACAGTGTATTTCTGTACCTGATTTTTGCCCACGCAGTAACAAATCAGGTGCAATGCCTTTGATTGAAAACAGTATATTTAGTGTCCAATGACATACTAAACTAGTCAGATACATCAACATGAAGCATGATTTAATGATACCAATGGCAGTTTCATGTCAGTGGAGGTCCTGAGTTGGTTGCATGATTATTTTGTGTACCCCTGAGATATTAAACTTATGTTATATGATTATTTCTTAACCAAAAAAAGCACAGTTTAGTGTTTTGTTTTATTCACTTAGGTTCAGGCCCCACTCTGAAAACATTAGGTGGTATGCCATGTGCTCTTCTGTACTTCTAAACTCTTTCTGATCATTTCTGTCTTCACTCCGATGCAATAAACTTATGCTTCGGCAGATATTGCTTTTAGTCTTATTTGAACTGCTTCACTCCAGTGCAACAGCTGAGGGTGAGTCTTTGTTCCGTCTGACAACACATTTATATTCTTACACGAATGTTTAAACTGTCAGATAAAATGTGTTCTTTGTGTTTCAATTGCTCGTGCAGTTTGGGTGGAATTTTCTATATTGACGACATGGATATAAGAGTTCCTTTCTAGGTCTGAGCTCCACTCCTTATAACTTTCAACTAAGTTTTCTTCACAAACTGCCACTTGACTGATGTAACTGTCACAAATATTTACCACACTGACTATCCCAACAAATTAAGTAATAAAAAGCATGTAATCTGTCTGTTTTTTGGGTTTGATACAATTCATTCAAATGGCCTTTTTCTAGTTTTGACTTAATTTGGTGCGATAATACCTGGAAGTAATATTTGAAACCTAAAAAAATGGCCGAGTAAAATGAGTATCTAACCTGTCTTAGGCATTCTACCATTAGTTATGTCTCAAACCTTTAGCTATAATCTACACAAACAGCTCCACTTCTTCTGAATTCTCCAGTCCTTTTCATTACAAACTCCATTCAGATCCCTGCTCTCTCTTCCGCCTCCTGCCTCCTAACTCCTCCCTCCTCGTCTCTTCTAACCTTCTCCCCACTGCCCCATTCTAATGTCCCACCATTCACCGCTCCAACCCGGGACCCCTCACACCCCATGCACGCTACAATTTGGACAGTTTACTCCAAAAACGACTGATTACAAGCTTCGGAGGAACGTTTTGTCCGTCCTAAGATCGCCAGCAGATATTTGGTCTTACATCGGTGCAACTTGCAAGTCCTCAAGTAAGTTTGGGAAGATATTTACGTTTTTGGAAGAATGAAAAAAGGAAGGGAAAATGTAAGATGTAAGATTTAACATGGGTATCTTCTGAACAACTTCTGGATATTTTTGACATATTTTTTTGAGGGGGTTGAATTGGGAATTAAGCAACATCAGCAAAAAGACTTGAACTACATCTTGTTGAGTTGTGAAGGACAAATCAAGCAAGCTATAATTTTTGAAACCTCAAACTTGAATTTTTAAGGAAACTGTCTCGCAATTTTGCTATTTGAATTCAGAAATAATTCCATTTCAAGTTGAAATTCTACTTTTGGTGTGTGTTTTTTGTTTTTTTTAACTAGACATTTGATAGGTGAACCATTTGAAATAGATATCCAAAAGAATGAGTTGTTTATAAGACTTTTATGCTTTGCTACTCATTTTGATTCAGTGTACTTATTAGGAAAACTTTCAAAATCCTAATTTACAATCTTACCTTACAGGAAAAATGACTTCACTGGATGGCGTTTTCTTACTTTAACTATTGGTCTTATAGTTTGCACAAGTCAGTTAGTCTGCATGATGTGGGCGTGAAACAATAACATCTGTCTAAATATGTTTAACAAGCTGGGGCTAAATGTTTAAATGATTTGACTATTTGTGGGATAATTTCAAGCAAATCGTATCTGACAAAACACACACAACCAGGCACCTTTATTAATTGCAATAATTCACTTAGCAATTTGTTTCCAATTTCCTGCATTCATACTGTATGTTGTAATGTTTGGCCATATCAGGGGTTTTCAGTCAAAAATTGCAACTAGTTTTGCAAGTTAGCATCATTTTATCAACAATTGTTTAATTAAAGGCTTAAAGGGAATGTCTTATATTAAAGATAGAGATTAGTAGAAGATTTTGGAATTACAAATGTGTGTTATAGTCATTCAATGCAAAATTACATAATTGAAGTAGTGGCTGCTTCTTATTTCTCTCAGTATAAATTGGCCTTATCCAGACGCATGAAAAATAGTTTAAAGGTGGATTTACTGTGGTAGCAAAGAATTTATGTTAAATGGAAAAAACTAAATGATATAGGACCTGTGTTCCCCAAGGCATCAAACACGCAGAAAACCAGACCAAGAGCAGTGTAAACCAAGCACTCATTTTGTTAACACTTGGTCTATAGATTGTATATAATTGTACAGCATTAGCTCTCCAGGCTTTTACGCGTTTTTACGTTCACAACTTTTTATATTGTTCTAAATGTACCTAATTTGAACGTAAACACTTGCGTAAATTACTCGATGGGGCCAACTTTTACGCACGTGTGACATTTTGCTTTTTCATGGACCTGGATGAACAATATAAGTAGCCCACGCTAAGTGCATCTTAACAGCACTTTTTAATAGCGTGACTCGTTGCCTTGACTGCATGACTAATGTTTTGTTTAACTTTTACGCACACACTTTATCGAGTATTTCAATAACTAAGTAGGTTTTCATAAATGAACACATTCTGACGCTGTCGCTGACGCTGTAATATTTGTGCATACCCGAGGATTTTTTTTTTTTCTAAAAAGGAGGTGTTTTTGGCCATCTTTTCATTTTTGACCACCTGGACAACTTTTGCAGTAAGTTCTCTCGTAACACTTTCGCCGTTTAAATGAGTTTTTGAACTATACAAGTTATTTTGGAGTAATTTACCCTCGTTTTTTATTTTTATTCTTTGTTTTTTTTTTTTTTTTTTGCTACTTTTGTACAATGTCTGTGTAATCCCTCAGTATTCCCAGTAGGGCCTATAGTAAAAGAACATTGAATTGTGTCAACTGAATAACATTTTTAAATCCCTTGTCTTGTGAAGATTTGGACAGAACTTAAAAGACTTGTTATTAGAGGTGTTTTTGAGGTCGTTTTTACGTGCGCCTTTTTGGAGTAGACCGTCTCTGGAGCTTGATGAGCAAACCACTGTTAGACGCGAGTTTCCTTTGGGACATGGAGGACGTAGGGCTGCAGAGCGCGTCCACGCCATTCTCTGTAAAAGACATCCTTAAATTAGAGCAACAACAGCAGCAACAGCAGCAGCAAAGATGTTACCCCTGCGCGCACCCGCCACCGACCCTCTGCGCGCCCCCGATACTCACAGGAGGGCCCCACGACATGGACGCGCCCGAGGACAACCTGGCCTACCTCAGCGCGCTCACGAGGGGTCACGAGGGCGAGCAGGAGCAGCGGGATCTATTCACAGCATCAGCAGCAGCAGCGGGAAGGAAGGAGGAGGCACGCGGCGACATGGACGAGCACGACCCCGGTGAGTAAAAACACACGGTTAAACAGAACAAACATGCGTCCTGTGGCGTGCTCGCATGGACCTCAATAAACCATATAACCACTTATAAAAATCTAATGCCGTGGTTAGCGCCATAGGCCACTTTGAATTTGAAACTTTTAACAGAAAAAGATTTGAAAATAAAATCATCCAGTACAGAGTTTTAGCTCAGAGTTTTAGCTCACTGCATTTTAAAATCCTCAATTCTTCAAAAGAATCAATAGTAAAATAATTCACTTTTTTTTGCTGATTTTATGCCAGCAAAAAAACAAAAAAACAAAAGAAGTATAAGCTAGTAAAGCCACGTCAGTCAATTAAAATCTATTGACTTGAAAAGTTTTAATTTAGGGCCAAACTGAAAATAGACGCGTTACTCATCAAAAAGTAGTAGTCATATTAGGACATGGTTTCAGATTGGAAATAGAGTAGCCTACTGTATTAGGCCGTGTGACTTGTGTTTATCTAAACTATTTTAGTAATTGCACGTGAAAACAGGAGGAAATGTACATATATATGTGAAGGACTGGCCTGAGATGGGCCTGGGTGGAGCTGCGTAAAGTTTACGTTTAAATTCAGTTCAATTTGCGCATAAGATATACTTAATAATTCCACAAAATGTAGGCTATAGGTTACATAGATGCAAAATATTTCCAGTATGTTGAACCTAGATGCATATTTCTCATTACGAATAAACAAATAACAAAAGCAAAAATGAACAATGTTTATGGCGCACGTCAAGCAGTGGTCAGTAGTCTGTTTCAGGTGTATTAATGCTACAATTTAGACATAAAAAAAAAAAAATTATGTTATGTAGTATAACTAATTTCATTGTTTTATTTAATTTCATCGGTGCCATTTATGTCTAGTTTAGTTTAGTTGGTGCATAAACTTTGTTACGGGCGCCAAACGGGGCAATAATGCTCCTTTTGACAAACACTGTCCTCATCATAATAATGGACAGTTGAATGTCTCTAGAAATATCTTTGAATAATGAAGATAAGCGACAGGAAAGTTAAGTTGTACTGAACAGCACACAAAAATATTTAGTTGGGCTTAATTGATGCGCTTGATTGAATATGATGTAACAAAGACCAGACAGTAATAGCTTTTCTCCCATCTCCACATGCGTAATTGTTAACTACCCTCTTTATATACAAGATGTTTCGACTGAATAGTAAAAATAAAAATATGATCCATTAAAAAAGATTAAAGTGGAATTTTAAAGTTGAAATGGCCTGGTGCGCAGATGACCCAGGGACTTTGCAGACATATTTTAGACTTATGAATAAATTGATTGACATAGTAAAGTTATATAAATATCATGGTCAGGAAATAAATTGAATGGAAATAGAACAAGAAGGAGCGACTTTTAACTACTTTTAAGATTGCTCTCTCTCGCATTGCGGTGAAATAAAGAAATATCGATGAAACAAAACATGGAAACGTCGTTAACGATGTTACTAAGGCTGGTCTGACAAAACCGACGCTTAATCGAATCAAACTAAAGCACTTCTCTTAATTGAAACTCGTGTGAACAGTGCGCTAATGTACCGCCTTATTATGGACAATTACAGACTCCTTATAGACTCCAACACAAGGACATAATTATTAGGAACGGCACCTAATGGTTAATGCTGAGAGTTTGATGACGGCGGCGGTGCGTAATGACCCTTATTAAAAGGCTACACAATTTTTTTTTATTTTTTTTTATTTTTTATATTGCAGTGGCCAAAGTAAACTAAACTAAAATATAACGTATAAATATAACGTATACTACTTGTTGATTCAGCCAGATGCAATAATAAATCATATACTAAATTCATAGTTTGATCCCATTGAAAAGGGGACATACCGTGTTTTGTTTTCACTAATTTACTCACGCTGATTTGCAGTTTCATATTATTAAGTTTATTATATTATTTGTGCTATTATGTTATTTGAATAAACATCTGACCACAATTCAATATATTTTTTTTATTTACACTTAGTTATAGTTATTAGTTATTAGTTACATAACCTGTAATCTCAAAATGAAGTGAATTAAATGCCCCAAAATAATTAGGCCTATGAAAAGTATTTATTTTTTAATATAACAACAACAAAGAATTATAGGGTACAAACTTTTTTATTATAATATTTGAGGAAAAAATAATAAACCAACACCACATGTAGCAACATATTACGCACAACTAACTTCACGTATTGCATTGATTATATTTGGAATGAATGGCTGAAAAATAATTGGTCAAGAATAAATGCAATTCTTATAGGTTCATTTAGTTACATATATTCTCTTGGTGAAGAAAACACCGCCTATGACACCACGGCTTCATCCACGATTTACAAAAGTGCCTGTCTTTTAGTGACTGAAGACTAATGTACACATAACAGGAACTAAACGGTGCGTAATGAAGTCATTCATGTTGCGACCTCAATAAAAATGTGGTTGGCTCACGGCTGTAAACTGCGCCATAAATCTGCCTCGTTGGTTTAACTGAGCCTAAGTAGTGAAGTCTGACACCCGTCTTTGAGGAGTTTTATTGACAGAATGAATGTCACTTTATACCTGCAATTTAATTTTCAAGTATTGTACAAATACAGTATGGACATATGCCAGGTCAATGGGGAGTGAAAGGGTTTAGGACTCCTTATTTAGAAGAGTCAAACATATATTTACGGGAACTTGGAGCTAAGACAGGAGTTCTAGAGTAACGAGGACTTAGGTTGTATTTGTTTAGCAACAGAAGAGAAGTCTGGAGCGATTCAGTGCCACTGCGTAAAGAGCATGTGTCAAACGCAGGTGATTTAAGGCGGTGACACGCGTAAAGTGGCGCCAGTGAAGAGTCTCGAGACAAAAGCTCGTCTGTGCCGGACCAGGAACTGAGTCCAGACTGGTTTGTCACGTGATGAAACACAACATGGAGTGGCAGAGTCCGTGCCTCTAGAACCACATCTCAATCTGCGGCTCATGAAATTTGTCACAGGTTTTTATCACAAACCGAAGAGTGCGCGTGAAGGGAGACAGCGTTTATTTCCATTATTCAGTTATACATCCATTATATTTATGTGTTTGTGTATTTGTGTTCACAGAGGGTCTTGTGCTGATGAGAGAGGATACCTCGGAGTCTACGCGCGCTGAAGGAGAGCGGCGCGCACAGAAACCCCGGAGTCGTAGGAGGCCCCGGGTGCTATTTTCTCAAGCGCAGGTGCTGGAACTCGAGAGGCGCTTCAAGCAGCAGCGGTACCTGTCCGCCCCGGAGCGAGAGGCCCTCGCGGCAACACTGCGGCTCACGTCCAACCAGGTCAAAATTTGGTTTCAGAACCGGCGCTATAAGTGCAAGAGGCAGCGCCAGGACCGTACCCTCGAGCACGCGCCCCCGCCGCCTCGTCGAGTGGCAGTGCCAGTGCTCGTGCGCGACGGGAAACCGTGCATCGGAGGCGCACAAAGTTATTCGGGCCCCGGGTATGCGCCCGGATACAGCTACGGCGGCTACGGCGCGTACTCGTATAGCGCGCCCGCGTGCACGAGCAATTACAGTTGTACGTACAGTGGACTGCACACCCTCCCATCAAACAACGGCTCTTTCACGAGCGCCAACCTGGGGTCCACGCAGGCGCAAACGCAGGGTCCCATGAGCGCCTGCCAGGGCATTCGTGCGTGGTAACAAACAGGCCACGTGACCACTAAACTGGATCTACCTGGACCCCTGGGTCTACTGTCGCTTCACGTAGGACCAAAGCCTCGGTTCAGCCTGGACTCAGGACTTTGTGGAGTCTAGAACCTCAACTGCTTTAACTTGACTTTATAAAAGTTTCCAAATAAATGCGCAGATGCCGAGCCTCCTGCTGTGTCTCCTTCAGCAGTGCGCGTTGGTCCACTTTAAATGATTTAAATGTATTAATGAGTGTTATTGGTGTTATTGTGTGTTGCTTTATTCAGCTTAAAGATTTGAACATGCATTTGCAATTTATTGATATTGGGGTTAATAATTAACACATTTTAAATAAAAAAATAAACAATTTCTAAATACATTTAGAATGGCATTTTGTGGCATAAGCCTTTAATAGCTACAGGGTTAGGGTTTCTTAGGTTACCATGTTACATTAAACAGACACAGTCTATAGGCTAAAGCCGAGCGCTGGTCAAACTGGTGTAGATACGGCTCTTGTTCCAGACTCCTGGATTACAGCTGCGTATGGGGCTAAGGGGACCTCCGCTGTTCGTAAACGCGGGCTCGGGTCTTTGGGCCGAGTGACGCTTTTGTCCCGCTGCCACAAGCCACAATGAGGCGCGCGCTGTCCCACGGAGATCCCCGGAGGAGCGCGAGACGAGCCCGGGAGCGCGCTCACGGCACAAAGGGGCACAGGGCTCGCCAGATTGACGTCCTAATATTCCCCATTAAGAGGGACTGAGCAGGCTCGCGCTGCAAAAATGTGTGCGCTTTTGTTCCAGCCGCGGAGCCTGTGGAGCGCGCGGACAGCGGGGGCTCGTGCAGAGAACAAGCCCCATCAATGGCAACAAGTTTCCGCTTTTGTTTCCGGAACGAGCTGGAGGAGGGGGCCTTTATTTCTGCCAAGAGGGTCATTCACCTCCAGCCTGGACACAAAGCGCTCACCCACCACTGAAGAAGAACAGAACAGGCGAAATCTGGACCCACGTGAATCTGGAGGGGTTTACTTTAAAATAATATTAGTCAAGTGCAAGTGAAAAGTTATATCAACAAAAACTACAAACAACAATGAACTTTTCTTTCACTTAATCAGCATTTAAAATATTCCTACAGGCTGTTGGCTGTTTTCAGATCAGAATGTGAGTGATGGGGTCCAAAAGCCTCAATCCTACTCGGGGGTAATTACCCTGCTACTGGGTTTCACATGACATCACAGCATCCTATAGTCAGATAATAATATTTAGTTTAGCAGAATTTTGTTGTAATAGTGTGTTCTTGAGTCTAGCAGTCAATCATCAGCTTCAGTATTTATAGATTTATCTTGCATATATATTTGTGGGGGGATATTTCATGGTTACATTGTCATTCACATCTGGCAGTATAACATTATCACATTTTAAAGTCTGAAAACCACTAATATTTCTAAATATCACAAAGGAAAACCTGCAAACTGTGAATCCATACGGTCAGATCATCCCAGTAAACACCCCAGTATAAAGCCTGCAGATTCATGATTGTAATTTTACCTGCTCCATCTCAATTGGAATCTATTTAGTTTGTCCACTCAGCTTTGAACTGTCATATGAAACAGAGAAAGAAAACAAAACTGAGAAAGTCATTGCTAGCTTATTGTTTGAAAAAAATGTAAGCCACCATTTTGGGTAAATTCATGCTTTGTAATTGCAATTGTATTAAACTAATCGAAAGGTGCAATTCATGGTTAAAGATGTACTATGTAACTTTTCTAATAGAGGGTTAGCCACATTCTTTTCTCCAAGTGAAGTCAATATCGTTTTGCCTTGAAGGTCCACGCAAATAAAAAACAAAACAATGACATCTATTAGGAGACAAGAAGTGGCAAACCCTTCATTAGACAAAGTTACATAGTGCACCTTTAACCATCACATGGACTCATAAACTGTTAATCTTACTGACGCTAGCTTCCACTTCAGGTAACTAAAAAACAATGTTACATATGTCCAAACCGGGCCTTGTCTCCATTTATCAGTGTTTTTGAATACTGTGTCGTTGTTAAGAGCTTCTGGAGGAGGTTGTATTCATGTGTAAATGAAATGTCAAAACACACTTACACTCTCCTCATCGGTGCATCTGATTGGCTGATCACAGGAGTAAAGCCCTGCCCACAAAGGCAGGTTTAAACAAAGTACTTACAAAGTAGATTCCCGTTGGAACTCCTGCGTGCATGGAAATTATTGTTGTAATTGTTGAAGTCTTATACCTGTTCAAACCTTTTTGCAATTAGTGTGACAGCATATAATGTCGCCAATCAAGTGAAACTGTGTGGATTTTAATACATAACAGAACATTTCCTGGATTACCACTCGATGACATCATGCAGTGAGACCAAGCCTTTGAGAAGGGGCTGGCTCGGGCAGTATCACTTCCATGGGGGTCATTTTCGAAACCAACTCTAATCCACACAACACACACTAAAGACAAAAAAGGGTTGTTTTACCTCGACATTTTTTGGTGAGCATCTGTCACCTTCCTCAGAAAAGTCATCCTGAAAAGAGTGTGGCCAATGTGGCAAACCTGTCACATCCGTCAGACTGGCCACATCTGCAAAGATATTAAGGTTTCCATCCTTACGTTTATTTGATTTTTTTGTCACCACTAGATGGGAGATGTGAAACTTGTCCCCCCTCCCTTCACCTGGCCTGTGTTCAGATTCACCTGTGCTCTCTGGTTCTTCTATCACAATATATTTCCATTGGTACCACTTTAAGTGGTAGTTTTTTAGAAAAAAAAATGAAAAGAAAAGTACAAAAACACAGAAGTAGTGCTGAATTACAATATGTTATACCTCTACTTTGTCATCGACACCAGAAATTGTGGGAAATAAGAATGTCAAGATCCTTACTTCAGACAATAGGAGTTTCTTGCGCCAAGTGTCAAGTGTGTAAATCAGTACTGTGCAAGCAAACTATTATAATTTGCTGACATAAGAGTATGATGTGTGCTGCATAGCAATAGCATACACTAAGCTACAGATAATCAGTAATTAATAATGACGTTATGTGGTTCACTTATGAATAGTTTTGCATATACTACCAGGGTTGTCAAAAGTATCAGTATACTTATACTATAAGTATACTAATCAATGCCAAAACTAGTATCACCATAAATCACTGTAGTAAACAATACACTAACACTCCAATGACTGGGACAAAAAATTCAAACATTTAATTTTGACCCATAAGGAAAAAATATATTTTAAAAAATTACTTGGTAGTGCCACCCCACATATCAATTTTCATTGGGGCAATGGGAGCATGGCTCAAAAACAAATTGATAGATCATTTCCCAGCATGTAAAAAGTTGTATTATGACCCTGCCCTAAACCCCACAGGGTGTCAGCAATATTGGATCAAACCGCGGACCGGCAAAAGTGTACCCTGACATACTTTTGACATCTCCTCCTCATCAAAAACACAAACTACATTCTCAACTACATGGGAGTTTGTTCAAAATGGTGAGAGGTGAGAGAAGTTGGATTATGTTCAAAATGAGACGACCATGAGCTCCTTCGTTTCACACACGTCACTGAAATAAACAAATCAGATTACAAGGTCGACCCTCCTCAAAAAATGTAAGTAAGTAAAATGTATCTAAGTATTCCTAGTTCTGCAATCTGTCTATACTCTTTAACATTTCAAGCAAAAACAAACAAAAAACACAAAACAAACATGTCATAATGTCAAAACTGTACAAGATTAAGATCTTATGTGATTAACTTTAACATTTTTACCAAACATAACGGAGAGTTGGGCCTTAGTTAACAATCACTTACTTTGAGAGAGTGACTTTTCCATATCCATTATTCTTTTACTAGAAGAAAAAATGCGTACAAATGAATGCACAATTTTTTTTATTTTTTTTTATTTTTTTAAACACAATTTTAGTTCTCAAACTCTTGAGAATGAATATTGACACGTTCCTGATGGGGTAGGTCTCAACTCACCAGTGATTCAGTCCAATCACAGGGCAGCATTGTGGTTTGGACAGAAGCCAGCGTCAAACAAACCAAAGCAAACAGGACCGAAAAACGTAGTAAGTACAGTAGTGTTTAGTTTTTTAAAATAGATGTGGAGGGGAGAAGTTTGTGTATTTGTGAACATGGAAGATGTCCATGCTTTTCTCTCAACTTGATGAAGTTAGAGTTAGAAGTTAGATTTTTCTGTTGAGACGTTTCAGCCAATCAGAATTAAGTATTTCTTTGAATTCTCCGATCATTGCTTCCGATCGCTTTTAGCGAGAGCCGTCCCAGATAGATGTGTAGAACTCTATTCAGACGGATACACATGTCAATCTAGTGACATGTCAATTGTCAAAAATAATTTAAAACTTACTGAAAATTGCATAACCAAGGCCAAATGCCTTCAATGAACATTTTTATTTTGTCGACTTAAAATATTTCTGTAATTTTGTGTAGATGATGGTTGACCCATGAGCTCCTTCGTTTCACATGCATCAATGAAAAAATTATCTGTAAAATCACTTGATTTATAAATGAAAAGAAAACTTTACTGGAGGACTCTTCTGTGTGCTAATGCTAATTTCACTGGAAATAATCTATACCTACAAATAACTGAGTAGTCTTTACTACGAATTAAATGTGTTGTTAGATTTTGTTTCAATAAAAGTTAGAATTAGCACTGAGGCACAAAAACACACTGCACAAAACCTCCTCCCTGTGTCCTCCCTGTGAAGTTTTCCCTGCCGCTGTAAAGTGTTTAACATGTTGTCAGTGACATTGACCCACAGCTGCCTCATCTGTCAGTACTGTACATCTGACCAGAACTAGCCACATACAGTTGTGCACAGAACCTATTAACTATTACTAAACAATATGGCTAATGCCATTGTACGACAACTTTAAACAAACGTCTGTAACTATATTATATCACTAACTAATTATATCACATAATATTGTAAGCTTTAACCTGTATCAAATGTTTACATTGTTTATGTTATGTGGTATTATTCACTCAGATGGTGATTGTTGTAATGTATCACAGTTGAACTTGTATGTGAAGTGGAGGTCCTCGTATGTTATGCGTTAACACTACTTATTCACTGCAATTAGTTTATAAGCTCTTTTCACAACTCACAGAGACCCAAGCTGAGTTTTTCTGTTCTAACTGAAAAATGGTAAATGGAAAACTACATTCTATATCAGAACTTGTGTTGTTCTACGCACTGTTATAAGTGTCACTGTTGTACTGCTGAAGCACTCATCAACTGCACGATAAAACACTTTCTAATTAGATGCAGACAGCACTCAGGCATATTTGACCCCAAGAGCTTATATATCTGTACTGGAGGATGGATTTCCCTCAAATTCACTGTGAAATATGAGGTACAGTACAGGACTTTTAACATGAATAAATGCCATTCAGGTCCGGTTTGCACAGGTGTATGGATGTGTGACATTCAAAACTCCTCAGATGACGCTGTGAAGACTCTGGTCGACAGTTGGCCAGATTTTAATGTTGTCTATAAACCACAGGTGACAATGAAACACTAAAGTTTACTTGTAAGAAGATTATGGATAAAAATCAACTGGCAAAAGTGGTTACTGAGAAACCACATTAAAAAAAACGGCATTAAAAAAAATGTTATTTTTGCCTATGACATCGTTGTTTTCCAGATGGAAGAAATGTTAAATGACACAGTAGTAAGACTCCTCTGGAGGCGCTCACCAAAGGTCTGTTGGTTTTAGACTGGACCAAAGAAAGACTTCTCCAGCCCACAAATGCACTTTTTCTTTTCTGTAGTTTATATATAAAATCATGAATAGATAAAACCGAATAAAGATTTAATGTAGAGATAAACAAAAATATTTATACAAATGATATTTGTTAGACTTGTTTTTTCATCCTCAGCTTAGCTTTGTGGTACCAGCGTCATGATGCCATCATCATAAAAACATAACAGAGCACTTAAAATTGCGTTGACCTATTTTGTTACCTTTTTCCATATTCAGTTCATGTGCACTAAATCAATTGTTTCAACTTGAAAAAAAATAAAAATAAATTGAGTGAGCTAATTGTTTTTCCCACAGCCAAACCATGTCATTGTCAGACTTGAACATGTCTCGCTGCTCTCTCCTGCCTTCTTCAATTGCAGCACTATGTAACTGTTCTGGTGGGGAGTATGTCTCCTGGGGATATTATTGCCTGAAATGTTCAACGCCAAGATTTAAAGTAGTAGTAGTATTACAGCTCCATCTGTAGACCAACTCTAGAGACTCTACAGACATAATTAACCTGAAAACAGACTAAGCAAGCATCTGAATACAAACCCTATTATCCTGTAGGCCAATATATTTTACTTGTCCTCTGTCTCAAAGTAAAACCCCCTTTGTCAAAACAGCCTCAATAATCTTTTTTGTCTTTGTAATGGACACGGAGTATGACAATGTGGAGCGGCTGAAAAACAGATGAGTCTACATTTTGCGTGTTGCATGGTTGTGTTGTCATACGGTTGTGTTTGTGCCTCCAGACTCATGTATCAGATTGGTCACAGACATTGTTAAGCATTTGTCCAACCCAACCACAGCCTGTTAACGCACCTGTACCAGAGTTTCTTTCAGGGATTTGAGCAAAAATTTTCTCGATTGCCTGAAATACTCCACAGTAAAGTATTCAATGTTCTATTGTACATTCACTCAATTACAAGTGGTTTTATTGCTTAAATAATAATAATATAATTCAAAAGCACACATTCATACTGTGAGCGGGGTTGCTTCTCCACAGATCTGACTTATAACTTGGCTTAGTTGTGTCACCTGTGTGTCTGCATGGAGATAGATACAGTATGTTTAATGCATTGATGTGGAACATTCCAGGTACAGCAACCACATCTCTATGGAGACAAACAGGTGATGGACCCTCATCCAGAATATTATAGTGCCAGACTTTCAGACAGAATAGTGCCTCTAGTCAGAATCATACCACCAGGAAATGTTGATACATCAGCTGCAAAGTATCATCAACATTCTCCAGGGAAACTAGAGGCACTGCTCTGTCTGAAGCAGTTACTCAAGTTAGACTTTGATCCTTGTTTTAATCTGATTTAGTACTAGAACAGGTGAGCTGATTTGTGCTGCTGAACATGTCTCTCTCAGATAACAAGCTAGCTAGGTTAAGTCTTTCTCACATTTTTTTGTTTAAAATCAAAGACTTAAGCGTGACAATGAATGTTTTTGTTGATCACAGACTCTTGAAAATGTCTTTGAAAATTTTATCAGACGTATGCTGCACTATTTTCCAGTAGAACATCAAGAGTTTCAACCTCAGCGTGTTCTAGCTAAATTAATTAAACAATATGGCTAATGTCTGTGTAATCCCTCAGTCATCCAGGTCTAAGCCATGGCAAAAGATAAAGTTTAAATCTGTCAACTGGACAAACTGTCAAGTCCCAAAGCAAACAAAAGAAACAAAAGAGAACAATAGTAGGGCCATTAAAGGTTGAACAGGGCCATTAAGGCTGAAACTGGAGACAATAGCTGTTTACAGTTTCAGTGTAGTTAGCCCCTCCCTTCAGACAGATATAAGGCAGTGTCCACCAGTAATCTGACCAGAACTGAAGAAGCGGCTTGTATGAGCAGCAAAACATCTTCACTCCTACAACGATTTGTCCAGTTGACAGATTTAATATGGCTAATGCTAACTCAAAGGTTAAAGTAAACATGAAAAAAATGTCTGTTACTTGTTTAAGTCACAGAATATTTAAGATGTATCAGTTGTTTAGACCGTGAACCATTCATATCCATTCTTCGTGATTAGCATTGCTGTAGTACATTACAGTTGAAGTCGTATGTGAAGTGGGAGTCTTTTGATCACCATTATTAACCATGAACCAATTAAACAGCATCTCACCATAGAATTCTGACCTATCGTCCATCTCTTATTTACTGTTTTTTATCACTTCTCACGGCTACAAATATTGGCCTAGAGAGCTCAAATTTGATTCACTATTGCGTGATCCTGGCATGAATATAACTAATAATCATATGAGCAGTGTACACTGTAGCATCCCTTACCCTATACATGAAACATTAACATACGAAAATTAAATTCCATGTATAAAAAAAAATCTGTTACGAATATAGGGTATTTTTCACAGTTGGCCAGCAGGAGTGCAAAGTGCAAAAATCTTACACACCCTTGCTTAGTCCAACTGGGTTTAAATTTACATTACTAAGACCCCATCCAAATTGGTAAAATGCTCCTAGGAAACTGCTTTCCTATCACTGAACTGGATGTATGTCATCCGGTTCAATGATAGAAATTTCTGATCAACTTTCTGTTCTGAACTTTCAATTCTTATCTGAATTAGTCAGTGAAGTTAGGAAGGAGTAAGGAAAGGAGCAGATAGTAGCCTGGGCGGCTGTCAAGAAGAGAGAATGGCATGATGCTGCGTTTGCAAGTCCCCAGCGGTCACATGGGAGGCATGTGCACAGGGATGTGAGGACCATCATTGCTGCCTGTGACTTAATTATTATTACTGTGGTATCAAAATTGGAATTGTCTATCGAGCCAACTCCTTAGTAATGAAATCGAGTTTGAAATTTTTGTATCGTGACAACGTTAATATATTCTATTTCGTACATATTATTTTGAAGTAACAGTGCTTTTAAATGATGGCTGCAGATTTTTCCCACCTCTTTCCAGGCTCTGTCCTCAGTAAACTTGAGTCCGCTGCTCTCATCCTGCATGTCTGGGTCTCATCTTCCCACGGCTCTGTACAGGAAGTCCATAAATCAGCCACTTTCACTAAACATGCATCAGCCTAATCTCCTCTCACACTCACCTGTGCAGTCTCACCAGGAGGACCTTTTATCAACACACTTTCTCACAACAGACACATGCAGTCAAGTGGAGTCTACGGTTTTATAAAGGTGTTTTACTGAATATGGTATGTTTTAAAGGTTCATTATGAAACTTTTTTTGGTTAGGGGTTTGCCGCATGCTTGTTATTTTGTTGCCTGGAATACTACACAGTATGGCATTAAACTTGAACTTGCATGTATTCAGATAACCAAAACAACCAGGAAAAGCATGCATTCTTACTGTGAGCGGGCTCACCTCTCTACAGATCTGACCTGTAACTTGGCCTGGTGGCATGCTTGTCTTTATGAAGATAGATACGTTTAATGCCATTTTGTGCAACATTCCAGGCAAAGCAAAAACTTACAATAATTAATGGTTTCATTTCATCACAGCTGTTGTGGGTAAAAAGATCATGATGAACAGAGAGAAGAATGTCCTAAATGCAAAACATTTCACACTGTCTTTAATGGTCACTGGCCCCCCTGTGGGAAAAAACAAAACAAGAACAAACAGCAAAAAAAACACAACAACAAACAAACAAACAAACTGAATACTAAGGCCAACAGAAAACAAGCAAATGCAAAAGAAAAGACTGAAGAAGCAGGTATTGTTGATATTTCCAGTCTCATGAGAATCATTACAGAAGATTATTTCTAAAAACTCATCATAGCATAATTTATCCATATTTTACATTTGGTTAATTGAAAATCACAATATGGATGTTAATCTTATCAATATCCATATTGCTTGATAAGCTTGATAGTAGAAACAGGTCCATTGACTTTCTGCAGATAGGCCACTCCTTTTCATAGTGGCATTTGCAGCTTTACATGTTTTTTTTTATTATTAAATAATGGCCGTGAGACAATTTTAAACCCTACATGTGCCCAGAGTTAATTAATTCATTATAATAGCAAGTAGCTACACCGAACAGTGGGCGGGGATAGGTGGTATAGGTGAAAGAAAAGATCTAAGAAGAAACGAGTTTCTTTGGCCTTCAACTTGTTCACGAAGACCTAATCTATTCACACCTGTCCGGAAGGCACCCTGAACGCCCCATGGGGTAACAAACACCGAGAGGGACCTTGGATGTGACCCGCGTCATGTGCGTCGTGTGCGCGGCAGACGAGCGGTGACCTCCTGGCATGTGCCCGACAGCGCGGATCGGTTAACGATAAGACAATACAAATGCGGTGGAGAAGAGGGTCAAAGGTCATGGAGGTAACAGGAGACGTCAGTGGCAGAGTCGGAGCTTGTAGGCCGCGGGGAGCGTCCACAAGCACATGAGCCGTGCGTAATGGAAACTGGAGACATGGCTCAGGGCGAGACGAGGGAACCTGAAAAAGTGTCATTCGTCAGAATAAGAACCGTAGGCCTACATGAGAGATTTCTGAATGCCTATAGTCAGGGATGTATAAAATATGTACCATGAGCCAAATATAGGCTAGACATTTATTGTCATGAACAGAGTGTAGCCTATATGTTTTGCCTAAAGGAGCCTGGTGGTTGGTTGCCGTAAGACGTTCCAAGACATGGTCTGCTTGGGATGGACATCTGAGCAAAACAGATGAAGAAATGATTGGAGATTAGGCTATACAAAATACCAGATACAGCAAAAAAGGGAAAATCGAACACACAAACGTGGAGTCTATCTTCCCTTTGGCATTGGCTCCTCCAGACACCACTCACACTGGGCAGTTTGGGTGTATGGTGAAAGGAGTCAACGTGTTTTCACAATAGAGCCACCGCTTCCACACTGTGGCACCAGAAATTCCCAGGGTCTCCCATCCAAGTACTAGCCAGGCCTGGCCTTGCTTAGCTTGAGAGATTAGACAATTGACAAGTATAGCCTTTGAAATGGTAAAGTCTTTCATGCATGTATCCTCTTCTCTAACAAACTTGTCAACTGCTCTGACCTCTGCATCCTACAAATATTTCCACTGTCCCTCTGCACACGTCCAACGCATCAATCTTGAAACTTGTATTGAAAGTTTCGGCAGCACTTTCTTTCAAACAACCATTGAGTTAAATGCTAAAAAATAAAGACAAATCCAGTTTTTAAATTTAATTTTTGTTTAATTTATTTCGCTCAGCGCTTGGAATCAGCACCAAGAGAAGACCCTGCTTCTGCGAGGAGCTGCCATAAACTTTATATGTACACAATTCACACAGTTCATATTTAGAGTTCACATGTTGTCCACTCTGTTCCAGTCTTTGGCTTCAAAGCAATGAAACAAAGGTCAAAGAGGTCAAAGTAAAAAAAAACATGTTCACAATTTTCATACAGTTCTCCACACTACAATTCCATTGCTTCTAAAGTTTGTTCTTAAATATATTTTTATTAACTGGTTGTAGGTTTCTGAAGTGCACTGCTTTGCCCCGAGGAAGAAAGTAACTAAATTCACACACAAATTTCTTGCAGTAGAAAAGGTGAACCATACACCCATTTTGTCTTTCTTTTAAGATCTCAATCTAATCACTTAAATTGGTAGTTTTTAAGTTAAAAAATTTCCAAAAATAAATGTGCAAGCTGTCCAACTACTGCTACTATTTACTCCCACACTGTTGTATTTTTTAATTTAAATGTCGTGTCACATACTCAAGCATAAATAAATAAATCATATGTAAAAGTACCCAATATTCAGCCAAACGTTCTGTGCACACAAAATTACCGTTGTTGCCAGTAAAGGCACAAGAACTTGAGTGAAAATTTAAACAAGGCCTAAAGAAATTCCAATTTGATTAGTCTAGACAAGTGAATGTGCATAAACTTTAAAATGCTTAGTGTGTTAATCTATTGAAAAAAGGCAATATATAACTTGAGTGTTTATGTGTATATTTCTCATAAGAAACACAAATTTCGTGCAGTAGTCTTAGTAGTAGTAGAAGATGTACTTTTAATAATTTACTTTATACAGGCATATCATCTGAAGTTATTATAGGCTACTTTTAACCGAATACAGATCCTGGTTCTGGCTCCACCTCTGGCTAAGTTGTATTATTTTAAAGACCACTGTAGCGGTTGCTGTTGTAGTATTTTGTGCGTTGGAGCATGGCGGCTGGTCACAGCATTACCTAAATCCCTTCTTTATCTGACCATTAAAAATACACTTCACTTTTTTAAATTGCTAGCATCTTTAGCAAAATAAATGAATGTACATTTCACATTTAAGATATATTGGCAAAAATAAATATGACCTAAATTTTAATGGGTTTAAATTTTAGTTTTTAGAAAAATATATTTTACGCACGAAGCATCAAATGTTGGTCTGGAATAATGGCCCCGTTTCAAGAAGCAGGTTTAGTCCAAACTCAAGAGTTTGTTAGCCCGGAAAAGAGCTCAATTAGCGACTTTTCAGTTACACAGAGTTAACCTAAACCCTGAGTAATCACCATGGTAACTCACTCTGAACCTAACCTGGTCCAGAGCAGGTTTTATTCCTCTAACCCAGATCAATCTGCTCCTGAAGTAGAGCTCTGACTGGACTGTCACAGATGGACTAGGTGCACTTAATAAGGCTGGACACGAGTTTAATGGTTTCACTTGTATTCATTTCTTCTTTACACTCATTTTACTCAAATACTTCTTTCGTTACTATATGCACCAAAGTGTGTTAGGAAGTGCATACATTTAAAAACTCAATGAGCTACACAGCTCTCAACATCTTAGATCAAATATTAAAATAGTTATTTTGAACTAATCTTATTTGCATCTTCATACTAAAATAGTATAAATTGATTAAACAATGTGCTCCTCCACATTTCTTTTATATTAAACCTGAATGATCTGTCCAAAGCATGTTCCACAGTCACATGACTTTATGTCATTAAAGTCTTCACTGGTTTCGTTGCCATGGTGAATGCTCTTTTCTGGGATCCATTGATAAATTCTGCTAAATTCAGGGCTTACTATCTCTGAGTTTTCCAATACTGCTCCAAACCTACTTCATGAAACAGAAAACTGAGTTGTGCGTCTCAGGAAAGATTAACCTGGAGTTAACTCTTAAACCCAAGGTTTATTCAACCTCTTTTTTTAAATGTGACGAATATATGTATATTCTATATTACTGAGGCACTTGAGCTATTGACAAACATGTGCGTTTAAAATATAATGCTAAAATGTATGTTATCTTTAATTTACCAAGGAGGAGGTCATTCTGTACAGTCCAATGACTTCCACATAAAACAACCCCTCTGACAATCTCTCACTTGTTTGAGTGCGGCTCCCTCTGGTGGCAATGAGTTGTAACAAACCTATTTCAAAATAAGCAAATATTTTCCAACATCCTTAGGTGCTGAATAAACGTGCATTAGAATTTTGTTGTTCCTTTGAAAATGGTATTATGTACTAAAATTAAGTTGATAAAGTGCTGGACTATGGCCTTTGAGGAACAAAAATATCAATGTTTGGATGTAGAGTAGATAAAACTGCTTTCCACCGTTTTTGGCTCTTTTAATAGCATTTTTTATGCACATTTTGTACTGGGGGTATAATCAAAGCCATTTTAGATTGCCTAAAATGCAGCCAAACTTAACCTAGAATATCATACTTGTGAATCATAAAATATCTTAGCTAAAATGGTGGCCAACCTACAAAGTTTGAGTTCAGATATTTTTTTTCAAAAATAATGTGTTAAAGCTACCATCCATAAGTTTATTAGATTTATTTGGTTTTTTTCCACCAGTAGATGGCAAAAACCTGCCCCTCCACCCCTTACCTGGCCTTTAGGCTGCAGCATGGCTGGATTGACCAGTCTAATTACAGATCGAAGCTTTAAAGTGTGTTCTCACTTATTAAATGTTTAGTTCCTTTCCCTGTTTGAATCAAAAGTTGACTACGGTTTTGTGTTGAACGTCCCTTTCCATTTTGAATAAACTCTAAAAACAATAGCTTCCAGTTTGCCATTTTATTATCTTAATACTTTCCTGGTGAAAACTTTTCCTGGTTTATTTTCACTTGAATAGCCTCTCATGTTGCCTTTTGGTGATGACATTTTTGAAAAACTCGTACACAGACCAACTAATCGCCGTTGAGGGCATCTGGTAGATCACTCTTGCTTGGACTCCTTTAAAGAACGCTGCTGCTCCTCCGGTTCTGTAGACAGTCCGAAATGCTTCTCCCAATCCTGAAATGTGTCTCCCGCCTACCGCACCTGCCCCCTCCGCTTGGATCATCACCGTTTGGGCTTCCTGGGTGTTTAAAAGGGTTTTGCAGACATCTAAAGGTGTCGTAGCAGCCGCGGCTAATGCTCCAGCAAGCGCCCCGGACACAACATGAGAGGTGGGGTTGTATTGTCTGTGAGGGTTGAGAGTTTCCTGGAGGGATTCGTAGGTCATGAAGTGGAGAGCCTGAAAGGGGATGTTCATGGTGAGTTGGGTGGTGTAACTTCGGTAAAATGCGGCCGGGCCCTCACACCGCAGCAGAGACGAGATGCAGTGAAGGACCCCACGGTACGGAGAGTTAAACATCTGCATGCGCTGTTTTACCACTGCAACAGAGAAAGGTGGGTAAGGTACTCAACAAGTATCAGCAAATATTGGCTTGTAAAATTGTGATAAAGGGACTTAAATAGATCTATAAACCAAGAATAAAGTCAATCCAAAAATATAGCTGAATAATGTTGGATATCAAATGGCAATTTGACAAAAAACAGTCATAATCACTTCAGGATTAGACCAGGACAAAGCTTGGGGAATGTTTTTCTCACAAAACCCAGACTTTAAGATGCCCTATATGCAGCTGAACATAAATGTGTAAGTTCCTGAAGAGAGACAGTTTACCTTCAGCCGGGTTCATGATGGCGTCGTGGATCACTGTGGCCATGCATCCTGCTACTCCTGCAGAGAAAATAAATATTTGTTTGGTAAAGGTCACACAGTATATGGACACAAAAGCAGTTGAACTAATACAAGGACTAATAGACTTAATAGACTCAATAAACAATAAGGCCCCATAGTGAACTCAAGTGAATACAGCCAAACCAAAATATCTTCAATGACAGATACTTCAGATTAATATCATACAACTAGTGTAATAACAGTATTAAAATTTCAAACTCTAATATGTCCATGTTGTCTTAGTTCAGATAAAGAAAATTATGCAAAAACAATTCAGGAAACATCCAACTGTAAATGTGACTATGATTTCAGTAATATTAGCTTAAATGAGTATCTACTTTTAAAAGATATGCCTAAAAACTACAATTATACAGTAAACCAATTGTACATAAAACACTACTTTTTTTGCAAGTAAACTATAAGGTTTGTGGTTAGATTTACCATTAGCAAAGTGGCTATTAGCTCCAGGGTGGATGGCATCACTGAGCCTGAACTTGATTTTCTCGTAGCAGGCGAAGTAGAGCGCATGTGCAGGCCCCGCCCCTACAGCCAAAACATTAACGCCACGAATAGGCCGCCACACGCCCTCCGTCCGAACGATCTGCCGCAGCGCATCCATCACGTTACGATATCGTGCACCAGGCTCAGGGTGGAGGCTCTGCATTCGAGTCTGTAAACAAAAGAGGATACATTTATGATTTAGTTGATGAACTGGGCTTTTGGAGGGATAGATTTTACCCACATAACATCACAACATTGTAGAATTCTGACCTGTCTCAAGCTCAGTCTTAAATTACAGAGACTCTATAGTTCTACATTTTCTACATTTTTTGTTTAACTGTCAGATTGCAGATTTGTTGACCTGGTTTATGGTCAATATTTCTGTGCCAGTTTTTTTATGTGGAGAGGCCCAGTAATTAGAAAGTTCAGTGTGTTCTCTGTTGCTGACGCCCACAATTTGAGATTATGACATAATCAAATTCTAGTGAACATAACCCATTACTGTGTTGTGAGAGCTGTACAAATTAAAATAGAGACATTGCCATTCAATTTTTGGTTCAACTGTTACATTTGACCGTTTTTTGATTTTTTTTACAGGAAGTTTGCATATCAAAATGTGCACCATGCAACTTTTCTGGTGGAGGGTACACCACCTGTTGTCTCCATGGAGATGTCATCACTTTGCAAATGTTTCACAGTAAGGGATTAAGGGATTAAAAACAAGTCAGATACAGGTGACTGGCCTGTTAATGGAACATCGGCTAACTCTTGTTATTTGTTCATAAGCTCATCTCCCAGAGTGACTGACCAAGATGGGACTCTGTACTCTTAAAGAATAGTCTAAACATAAAATACTCTACATTAAAAAAAAAACAGCTGTCCTTATTAAGTTATCCAATTCTAAATCTTTAAAGTGCATATCAACACTAGGGGTGATCACTGAGACCATAGATTCACCAGTCATGGAAGCAGGAAGATGGGAATCTGAGTTGGTTTTCTGCAGGAATGAAAAGTGTGTATAAGCAGAAAAGTTGTTCCTCTCAAAACAAAACTTCCATGAAGAAAAGCGCCTTGAAAGGGCATTTCAGTAAACGCACAATGGCCTAACACCAATATTAAGTTTAGGCTGCCTATATCAGTTTTTTAGGCAGCCTAAACTAAACATTAGCAAATATAATATGGAAAAGATTAATTTGAACACTTCAGTACAAAGGACACTGCATAAAGTTAAAATCAAATGATATAATTTGGAGAAAATAATCAAAGTCAGTCCCAAAATATCAGCAGTGCTTATCAGCCATCGGTTTCTCGGTATTCTAAGCAATTAGTATCGGCACTGGCCATGAAAAAAAAAAAAAAAACACATATTGGTCGATCTCTAGTTTAAGCCAAAATCTGGCCAATCCTCCAACTAAGGTAGTCCGGACTAAGCCAACCTCAAGATCTGCAGGTTGGTCCCACTGGTCCTAACAAGTTGCCCCAGAGACATTGAAGAAAGGGTCAAGAATGCTGTTATAATTGTGAACTTTACTGACTAAATCCTTAATGAGTGGCTTGTTTGTCAATTTATGTCTAACTTTATTATTGTGTTTATCAACAAACAATAGGCAACGACTCATCTCAGAGTTGTGAGAAATAAAATACATTACAGGTGTCTGTATAAAATTGCCTCATTGATTTTGAAGTTTACATCAACACTAGAGGGCGATGTTGAGGCCACAACTCACCATGGAAGTATGTTCTACTACAGATATGAAGAATACACTTTATAAATAGAAATGACCAAATATGTCTGAAATGTTAAATATTTACACTGCCTCAAACCGGAGTCTGCTGGAAAGTGCCCAGTCATTCTGATGTGAATAAAACAAGGCTGTTTCAATAGAACTAAACAAAAGAGAACATTTGGACACAAACACAAAAAGCATTGTTTTTGTGATGGAGCTGTCTTCCTGTTCAAGTGCAATTTATGATGCAGTAGCTTTTTCCCAACATTTTCATACAAAATAAATATTACCAACATTTGAATCAAAGTTTAGTGGACTTTTTTACATATTATCTTCAGCATTTGTGTTATAGAATATAATTATGTTGTATTTGTGCAAGGTGAAAAATAAGTAAAAGTGATTCTGTAACCAGCAGAAGCCGCAAGGATCTGCTCTCTGCTTGAATATTTAAATGAGGCTAGCAGCTGGGCAATTAATTAAATTAATTTGATAATTTTTTTGTTGTTTTTAATAACAGATTTTCAAAATGTAAAGATCTTCCTCGTTTGAAAGACCATTAGTCCCTGCTCTAACTGCGATTCATTTAAAATTAATTAAAATCATCCAGGCTGTGCAAAAAAAAACAAGATTTTTTAGCCTTATCACCCAACCTTAGATGACATTTGATTTATTTGTATAAGTATTTCTTTATTTCACATTAACTAAGGGGGAGATGAACAGTCATTTCTTTCGGTAAAACAGTACAATAGTTCAAGTCACACAAACAGCAGCTGATGCAGTGAGAGAAACATGTGACAAACTAATCCCAGTAAAGTTTATCTGAGAAATACTGTGTTTTTGCCTTGAGAGCCTAGGATTTAACAAAACTGATCACTCCCATACAGAACATTATACAGTGGTAATGATGGGTGATATACTGGATTCAATATCAGTGATATCAGACTCCCTAAATGTTCGACTTATCTTAGTGTTAGCTTCTTTTTTTTTTTTTTAGCAAATGTTTATTTTTGACTATATATTGTTTCACTGTCAGGTTGTGGTTAGGATTACATTTAGGTTTAGGATTAGTTAATTTGGGGAAGTTTAAGGCTTTGGGACATGAAACACAAGTCAAAATACCAAACATTAAGGGAATCCCCCAGATGAGATGAATACACTTTTTTATCATTCACAAAAATAAATTCATTTGAGAACATCGCTACAACTTAACATAAATATGTGGGCCCGGTTTGGGATTTTAAAATCTTGTGATCGTTAACGACAACTATTGTTTTTTCAAACAAAGCAGCAATACAAAACAACCAAAAAAACACAAAAAAAAAAAGTTTTTTTGTCACTCAATTATACGTTACACTAGAGCTTCTTTAGAAAGCCATTAATGCACGTTGCAGAGTTTAGCAGTTTATTTTTGATGCCTTTTTTGACAAACAAGGTTGTTGTTGGTAATATCCAATCCAGTAGTTAATGTTTTTGAGCAACTAACTAAATCTGATGTCACGATGGAAGTCAGTAGCGGGGCATTTAGCCTATTACAGCAGAATATGAGATAAGGGGTAATAGAGGCATGAATAATGTGAAGAAAACAGGAGTAAAAACCACAAAAACTAAATCATCAGCTGTTGTAATTGTTTGGCCATGTGACATAGGATCACCATCTTTGATCAATTCAATTTGAAAAGTACTTTTAACTTAACATCCCCTAAAGTTTGCCTCAACTAATTAATCGGCCTCAATTTCATAGCAGCAGTTGCTGTAAGTCGTCATTGTTCTTTCAATTTCAAGTTTCAATATTTTCATTTATCGTGATATATCTGTAGTAGCAATATATCACACTTTCAAGTTAGTTACTGTGACAAGACCAAATTGTTCCACACAGGCAGATTTTGTTATTAAATAGTTAAAAGTTATCAACAAGTTTGGAGAGTAAATGAATGAATGAATAAAATAAATTTCAAGGTTGATAAACTTTCTATTGTAAATTATTAATCACAGTTTATAATGGGAGAATTAAACTTGCATCACATTTATTATTTCGGTATTGTGTAAGTATGCCTTATGTAACAAGGGCTGGTCCTTCTCTTTTACATTAACTGTAACGAATAAGGAACTTGCATAATTAATTTTCTTGTAAATTCGCTTGATGCATTTCCTTTTCAGATGGCATACTTACCATAAGGAAGTCTAAGGATTTATCATCAGCCCATAAGAAACAATAGCTCAGTTTTGCCAAGAATGTGCTACGTAAATAGCCTACTATGCAGCTAAACAAAAGCAAATATTACATAGTCAAATATATTACAACGGGAAGGATATTCATGAACCATTTATATTTGTTCAAATAAAATAAATAAACAGAAAAGTGCCGATATGGTCTGTATTATGTACAACTATTTGTGGTATTGGGGCTACCTGCAACCAACTTCGGCTAGTCAGCAATTAATTGATTTTTATTTTATTTTTATTATAGTCAACTAGTCATGATTAGTCGATTCAATGTCACAGCCCTGTGTGGTGTAACTTACAGTATCGTGTTTTAAATAAGGCAATTGGTGATCTGTAGAGGGTCAAGCTAGTTATACATCAAAATAATTTACATATGGTTTTAGATGTGTGTATTGCAATCCAATATACATCAATATAAGTGAATAACCAAGTGCCATGTGCTTTTGATAGAGTTATGGAATTCTATGTAGTTATCAAACATTGTATCAGAGTAAAAATGTACAGCCAAAGGTGAAGTCTTCATCTGTAAAATGAATGTATTTGATTGAAGATTAGATTACCAAACAGACAAACCATTGTAGATAGTTTTTGTGTTATCCTATTTAAAGTATCACTCAAAAAAGACAAGACTAATCACAAGGTTTTACTTACCAAGCTATAATTTTACTAAACTTTTTTATTATGCAAAATCGGGAAATTTAAATCTAATCATGTTTGCATAACTTTCTCAAAGCTACAGGATAATTTTCTTTGAAATAAGACCTATAACTCTCGAAGAAAATAAACTTAAGGTATTTTAGCAAGGCAGGTTGCAAAGACAGCTGCTTCAATGCATAGGTCTCTATGGCTATTAGGTAATACGAGCATTCCACGTTTAACATAAAACTAATAGTAATGCTGTTTTCATGCATTGATTATCGTCTGACAAATACGACATACCGTTGGGTTTAAGTGTATTCTTATTCTGTCATGACACATTTTGTTTTATCTTGTTTCCAGTTGAGTTTATTTGATAAGTGACCTCTGATAGCAAGGTTATAGCTGATAGCATGGGGCTAACTCGAGTGCAGGCTTCAGCAGAGGCCTAGCTACAGCGCTGCGCCTGCCCAATCCGTGTCGTTTCCAAACGTGCTAACAGGCTAACATTACAAACAAATGTATTACTTGTTAAGTCATAATACCTCATCAGTACACTACACTGCATTACTTCCAGTAGTTGCTTTTGTGATTGATTAAGGCAACAAAAAAGCTGAATCCTCAGTTAAAAAAGAAAATGCTAATGTAATAACACACAAGATAAACAAGCATCATTAAAACTTTGTGTAATTACCCTACCCATTGCATGTTGCATGATTAGTGCAGTATTTGTGGATAACAAATTACAACGCTGTTCGTTTTTAAAGCCAAAACATTTTATTATTATTATTATTTTTTTTACAAAAGTAGTTTATGATAAATGAAACCGGTTCGCGCATGTGTAGAGCACTTCGTGGGGCGAATGGGGTAACTTCCATGACAACAGATCTGGTAGTGACAGCTAATGCTTATTTTGACATTAACAAGCTACAAAAATAGTTTAAATAACGACGTACTTTAAATAAACATACACACATACTAAATAATGATACAAATGTATGACAGGAATAGCAAAAGTTTGTGCTGAACTTTGGATTAGTGTGATAAATACCTTGACACAGTCGATGGGGTACATCAGGCAGTGCTCCATGATACCAGCCACGGCTCCTGCCAGCATGTGGGTGCTGGTGGCTGCTCCCTGGGGCAAGCCTTCATAGTCTATTTCAGTATCCACATCTAACGAGCTTTCCATCGGCGTAGCTCGATGCACTCCCGCCGGGGCAAAGTCCGGGTCCATTCTGGGTGTCGTGAAAGGCAAAGCTCCGTGAAACCCTCCAGTAGCGTCCAGAATTCTGCCGCCCAGCCATCGGATCTCTCGACCGTCGACTCCCGGAGCTTCGACGGGCGCTCGCCGGGCCACAAAACCGTCCGCTTCCATCCAAAATGAGTCCAGGGACATGCGGAGGTCGTGTCCCAGCCGGCCCGGGGAGGTCTTGGCGGGTGAAGGACTGCTACAACGCGGTGAAATTAGAGTCGGGGGAGGAGCTGAGCGATGATTCAGACTGAAAGCTGATTGGCTATAATTCCTGTCAATAATTTTTCCTGTAATATTATTGGTTAAAATCCATTCATAGAGAGGCGCGTTTCAAAGGACTGGGAGTGACGAAACTCCGCCTGTCGCTTTCGCAACTTTGGGGAATCACATGGGAAATTCAGACGGGAAGATTACAATGGATTGATTTGTAAATGGGAAGCCTCTGTTGAAATAAACGCAAAAAGACCAGAGCACGGCTAGACTATTGTTTATAGCCAGGCCTAAATTAGAAGGTCAAGTATCAACCTCTTGAGTAGCAGTGCACAGAATGGAATCTTTTGTCAGTGAAATCAATGAGTTTCCATGGATGGTAGTTGTTAGCCTTGCTTCACTATTATCTCTTGCTGGTCCATACCACATAACTACCACTATCATACCCCTAACTCCTAAATATCCATAGGTCTGCACTTCTATAGTCAAAAATAGCAGTTTCATAGGAAGGATTTTGTCTTCTGCATATCACCCACTTTTGTATTGATTTTCTGATATAATTTTATCATATGGATTAATAGTAAAAGAAAAATCTAATTCTGTCAACTGGACAAAAAGTTTCGCTCCTCATCCATGTTGGTCATGCCTGGACAATGTGGATCATACCTGGATGACTGAGGGATTACATACATATATTGTTTAATGCTAGGTGACTGTCCACCTTGCATTAATTCTATAATCCTGCTCCACTAATTCTATAAAACACATATATTTGAACTTGACGTGAGACCACACAAGCACATTTCCTATGCAGCGTGTTTTAAAAAGTAGTACAGTTGTAAAATATAAGTAGGCCTACTATACCAGACGTGAGCAAATTACAGCCCAGGGGCCACAGACGGCCCTTTGGGGTTATTATTAATCTGGCCCACCAAAAGTGACCAAATTATATTAAAATAGGTAAGGATAAACCTTGTTCAAAGTTTTTCTGCTGTGTTTATTTAACTCAAATTGAATAAATTAATTATTAATTTAATTAAGGCATTTGGAAAACAATTTGTACAATAGCCTTGCATATTCATGCTTTGCCACATGTTACAAGCCAAATCTTTGCCCACTCCTGTATTAAACTCATTGTTGTTACACCAAACTGTTATTTATTTATTTTTTTGGAAGAGCTTATGTGAGATGTCAAAACAACACCCTTTCACCAGAAAGCAGAAGTAAGCATGGTTTCTCTGGTATTCTGATGACACTCTGTCGTATAGTGGACATTTTGGACATTTGTGAGTCCATTATATAGATTTAGAGATTATCTGAATGTGACTACAATAAATTCAGTGAAATGCAGTGGTTTGCTCAAGTGCTGTAAGCAAGTACAAAGTTTAATCTTATGTAGAGTTTGTGACTTGGTGAATAGAAAATATCTGTTTAAGACAGGAACTTACACTGCTACTTTAACACAATCAGTATTTCTAGGAAAAAACATATTAGACAACTACTGAAAAAATTTCATAACCAAATTATTCTTTCACAAGTGCTACACAAGTATCAGCAATTTTATTTTGGTCCTGCGCCAGAGTAACAGTAAACAGAAAATTCCACTGACAATGAAGGCAAAAATTAGCAAGCATTGAGTTTAATGGAGCAGATGAATGGGTGTAGATTGCTGCAGGTAGCACTTGACCAGCCGCTGGATTCTGGACACAAGAAAAAAAAAAAAAAAAAAACAATATTAAAGTTAGTGCACATACTTTGCATGTATTGCTGGGTTTCAGATTACATCACAACATCCTGTAAACCAATACTATTTAATACAGATGGGGGGCAGCTAAAATGCAGCTTTCTTTTGTAATATTATCAGTTCTAGGATCTCGTAATTAATAAATATGATCAGCACTTTTACATTAAATTATATTAAAAGTACATTGCACACACACACTATATATATATATATTTCTATATTTTATTATCAGTCAGTGGCATTTTAATTTGCAGTTGCTGGCCCCTGGAGAGATTGAGCTACCAATTAATATTAATTCAGCAATACATATGGCACAATATCTATTTGAGAATGTTTTTAAATATTGTGTGTGTATATTTTATAGTATTTTAATAGTGTGTGTTTTAATAAATAGTTTGTATGCTACTGTTGGCAAGACTGTTCCCACCCCCTTACAGTATTACCAATGCCTATACAGCAGTGTCATAGGACCATCTGCCTGCAGCTGCATTCCTCACCTTGTTCATCTTAAATGCACCTGATGTGGCCGCTCCTGAGGGACACTCCTGTATAACAAGGTGTGTCGCAGTACTTACGGCCCGAGCACAACAAGTACAAGGGGAAGTACTTAGTAATAATAACTAATATTAAAATAATATTACATAGTTATTCAAAAACGGAAATATAGTCAAATAAAACATTTTACCACTGCAAAGCTTTGAGAATGTTAAGGAAAGAAATATATAATAATTATTTCCTTGTTTGAATCACTGTTCTAAATAAGCTGGTAAATAAATCATGTTGTTAGCACAAAGGGATGATTTGGTCATGCCTTCCAAGTCTTGGCACCACCCCTGAGTAAGAAGGACACTATGTTCTTTTACCTAAAGATTAGTTGTCGAATTAACTAATTAACAAATAATAAACAATAGGCTTTAAAGCTATCCAACTTTTAAAAACCTGATTCATCTTCATACTTTAGTGGGTTATTGTAATGAAACAGTGAGATTCCTTCAAGTTCTTGAGCAATATAATGAAGTTATATTGTTATGTGGTTACAATAACTTTACGGTCACTTTAAGGAGATGTTATATTAGAGTCTATTTTTAGGTTATTTTTAAGTCTATTTTTAAAATTATTTTAAGCTATTTATCTATTATCTTGTTTTATTGCATGTACCATTTTCCTTCTGTTCTTTAACTGTGCGGTGCAATACTGGAATGTCCCCACTGTGGGACTAATAAAGGCATATCTTATTTTAGCTTAATACATACATAATTACATACTTGCAGCATGTACATTATGCTTACAAGATTATAATATTAGCAGTAGTAATACAATCTGGCCTATTTTTATTTACCGGTATTACAATGTGAATTGCATATGGGTCAGTTTTGTGCATTTAGTGCCTAAGCCTGTAATGAAACTTGACATCTGTGTCTGGTTGCATGGCTCCAAATCCCCACCGTGTCAGGTTGATTTGTGGTATCTTCTCACCTGAATTAATCAGCTCAAAGTCGAAATAGACAAACATGAGGAAAACAAACAACTTGATCTCGTTGGTGGCAAAGAAGCGACCAGGGCATTTGAACACTCCAGACCCCCAGGGTATGGAGAAGTACTCCACCTTTTTCCCTCCTCTGTAGATATCTGTTTTCTTGGTACACTGGTACCTGAAGGTATATGGGTCTGGGTGGATCTCAGGGTCAACATGAACAGCAATGTAAGGAAAAATAACCATGCGATCTCCTTTGCGGATTAAAAACTCATCACCATTACCCATTTTCAGGGTCATATCTTGAAGAACAGATCTGGGGAGCATTGGTGCTACCACAAGATGAAGAGTTTCTTCAAGAGCACTGTCTAGAACTGGTGTTTTCATGAGCATTTCATAGATTACGTCGACTGGAGGACCACCAGGTCGGTCCTCTTGCCCAGACTCCTTAAGAACCTCATCTACTTCTTTCCTCAGAGCCTCCATTGGTCACAGCAGGACATCTTCAAAGTCAGCCTCATATTGTCATAGTTTGATGCATAAACAATTAAGATAGAATATCTGTGTGGATTCAAAAGCGTCAAGTACCGTGGCAA
Source organism: Periophthalmus magnuspinnatus (assembly GCF_009829125.3). Classification (NCBI taxonomy): domain Eukaryota; kingdom Metazoa; phylum Chordata; class Actinopteri; order Gobiiformes; family Gobiidae; genus Periophthalmus; species Periophthalmus magnuspinnatus. The sequence continues at coordinate 19,032,284 of NC_047126.1, forward strand.
AGTTTCTCACTATTTTTCAGTTTCATTAACATCAACATAAAATGTGAGGTTATATGTCCTAACAGATGTTTGAGGCTTTAGTTTTATCAAGACTCTGGAGTGACTCAGTGTGCTGAGTGTGCTGAGCTGAGCAGGAGCAGAGCACGACATAAAACAGCTTGTCTGAGACACATGTTAAGTTTAATAAGAGTGTCTATAGTTGTACTAATCATAAAATAGGTAAAAGCCTCTTGGGAAAAAATTCTGTTACATTAATTACAAGTATTGATAATGTGTTCTTACCCGGACTGTTGAGAAAGACACACTCGTAGCTGGAGGATTGGTACCAGTTGTTGTAGTCAAAGGGTGTTCCATCATCCCATTTCCAGAAGCCCTACAAAATGCAGGATTTAAATTCACATACAAAAGCTGTCAAGAGTAGATCAAACATACTTTGCCCCACTTTTTCTCTGCTTCTCTAGGTTTTCACCATATTTACAAGTACTCAAATATTTCTCTGTACCTGGGTGAGACAAACATACTGAATATTTTCTTATAAAGGAATGATCAACATTGAAAAGAAATCTGTAAATCTGATGTGTCTACTCTATTGATAATTTGAAATGTCTTTACTAGTCTGCTTGTAATGGATAGAGCCCATGCTTTGAGTTTCAGAGTGGGGAAATTTTTTTTATATCTTTTGAGGCAAAGCAAATTTCTTTGAAACAGGAAGAAGTTATGTGACTGAACTATGAATAGCTGATATTTAGATGCAAAAGTAAAATGTATATAGACAGTATATTTGCAGTTTTAATATTATAATGGGATATAAATTCTTGTAATCAGCATTCATACCTGGAAGCGGTATCCTCCGATCCAGGCGGTTAAGAATCCAGCTCTCCAGGTGAGCTGCTTCAGGAAGTTGTACTCCCACATGTCATGAACTGAGGCCAGGCTCGCTCCAATACTCTGACACATTGCCTTCAATGCAAAACAATAAGACAAATGTGAAGTTTATGCTGTGCTCATAGATACTCAAAACTGTTCTGTGTTTCCCATATAACTTTTTGGAGAGTATGGTGGCACTAATACCTTTATAGTGCTGTGTAGGGCTGAGCAATTTAGCTAAACATCAAATTGCAATTTTGCTGACACACATTGCGACTATGTTTAGATTTGCAATTTTTGTTTTAATGGTTAAATTCTGTTAGTTGAACACTGAAAATCAAAAATTAAGTGATAATTTAAGGTAAGAATCAGGTGTATTTCAGAACATGTTTGCATAAGTCTAAACTAAAGGATTAGCATTTTCTTTTACATAATAAGTCTGAATATTTTGTTGTTTACACAGGACATAAATAATCACAGTATTTATGGTGTGCTAATTGTGACCATTCAAACTGTCAATTCGATTCGATTAATCTTGCATTTAATCAAAATTTTAAAATATCGCTGTGCATTTAATCAAAATTAAATGCACAGCAAAATTAAATGCACATCAAAATTTTAATCAATATTAAGATTTGGTCATTGTAATTGTCAGTGCTTGGTCTTTTCAATCAAAAGGTCCACAGCCAGTCCTATAGTTCAGTTAAAGCATGTGGTTTGGAGCAGAGTTTAGATTTTAGAGGAAAAATGTGACTACGTTCTATGCTGCTTATGTTCAGGAAATTCATATTGAGATTGGAAACTACATTAAACTGAACCTAATTGGGACTTTTTTAACCAGGAAAGTTCTAATGAAGTTCAGAATCTCAGCTCGAGGCAACAGCCCACAGATGAACCTGGAGCGCTCAGAGGAAATGTGCACACCCCATGGCACAATTGCCCCACCAAGTCTAGGAATTGAACCCAGGACCTTCTGGCTGTGAGGCAGTTTGTGTCACTTACATCAGCGTTGTTCCAGGTGTAGCTCAGGTTCATAAACAGGAAGCAGTTTTCCTGATACAGATGCCATCCCCGAGGACAGTTTGAATTTGGATTAGCTGCATCTGAGGAGAAACAAACATACAAGGTTGTTTAAAAAAGGTGGTTGATCATGATGCTTCTGCAAAATGAAATTGTGTGAGTTTGATGACACCTCAGGGAAATAATGAAAATATAGATATTGAAATGTGGTTTGAACATAGTGGTTCAATGACACTAACGTAAGGCTTAAGATTTTTCTAGCTTTTAGTTTCATTACGTCCTTCCTTGCATTCTGAAATTTGACAATAACTAAAATAGTGAAATATATTGTGAAATCTTAAAATAACTATTTGGCTAAAGGTTTGTATTTGTAAATTACTGTTATCTTCGTGACATGTCTTCTCCTCATTACAACAATGTGTAAGTAGATCCGTATGCAGATCTTTACACTGTAGGTTATTATGTTGTGAATGATTTTTATCCATTAATATACAACTGCACTCACTTACACACCACATTCAAAATAGGAAGCTGGGCGGCGTGTCTTGCCTAAGAGTACAACAACAGTATGCACTAGAACCAATGCAGCTTTCCTATCCAAGTACTAATCAGGAGTGCTGCAGTTGGGCCTGGTAGGGTAAGCGTAGGATTGGGTAGAAGGATCCTATAATATTTGAGCAAATTTTCTGTGCCAATAACTGAACATGTTTGACTAGATTTTTCTGCCTTACCTTGTGCATTAGGAGCAAGATGCTGTCTCTGTAAATATGGTGCACCATCAACAGCTGTTTTTATTACTTCTATGGCAAGAGATAAGGGACATTTTAAATAGTGTGTTTTAATAACCTTAAAATGAGATAATACATGAATACTTACCTTGAATAGATGGTTCAAAGTATCCTTGTTTTAACAACACATCATCTAAAATAACAAAAAGGAAAAAGTACTGTAAAGCCTATAAGTCTAACTAAAACCTTTCAACCATTACAATAAACAATAAATAAATAGCCACAATCAGGGTGAATGTTTCATAAAATAAAAAAAATAAATAAAAAAATTACTTGACAGAAAAAACTGACAGATATTTTTAAATACAGTGATACAGACCTGGGGTAGAGACTTCTTGATGAGTAGCAGCGTCCACAGGAACAGCTGTAAAGGGATAACATAATATTAGTTGATTTTAGAGTAAACACCAATCAATGTCCCTATCCTACAATGACAAATATAGACTACACTACCACAGGGAGCAGTCAATTGCCTTTTTACTGCCCTCTAGTGGGTGAGTTAGTATCTCACAATGGGTGACTTGGAATGGACTCCAAACAGTGATACATAAAGGCAATGTTCAAGTGGGGTGGCAGACCTCACAGTAAGTAACATGTGTAAATAAACAAATGGCTGGATATGTTCAATGCCATACAGAACATTCCAGGCAAGTCAATAACATCTCCATGGAGACAGACACGTATCAGAGAAACCACCAGAGAAGTTACATAGTGCATGTTTTTGCATAGCATTACCGTCAGCTGCACAAATGGGCAGGGCTCCACACAGAAGACAGACAAGCAGACAACTTTTCATCTTAAAAGCTATTATTATAGGTAGTATTACAATTACTATGACTGAGAAGTATCGCAGTCTGTTGAGTATCTGAGACACTGAGCTCAAAGCCTGGTTTTATACTCTTAGGCCTCAAACTGTCCCAGTACGTCTGAGATAAAGAGTTATAAAAGTCCATTTGCCAGAACCACTTTATGACTCTGACAAAGAAGTTACTGTAAAGACACAAACACTAATCCCACTAAAATAATATGATGACGCAAGCTAAGAGTTATTTTTACTGCTGATATAGTACGTGATGAGGAAACACTGACAGTAAAGTATTATGTTATTGTAATCATTGAGCCAAGGTGTCCATAAAACACCAGGAAACACCCTTGAATTATCAATCACTCCATCTCATTTGTTCTGCCAAATCACACTACAATCAAATTTAAATTATATATCAGAAAAAAATATAATTTTAATAACACTGATAAAAACATAAATAGTTAAAGCATTTTCAGTTTTATTTATTAATTTATTTGTTTGTTTTTTGTACACGTTATTATGTTTTGTTCTCCTCAGCTATATAGGGAATTGCATTTAAAGTTGGCTTTTAGTGAAACAGTATCTGGATATCTCACAAACAACTTTTAGGCAAGGCAAGTTTATTAATATAGCACAATTTGTCCACAAATTAATTCTTTGCAGAATAAGAAAGAGATTGATATCACAATACAAACAAATCAAAACATATATAATCATCATAAAGAGTGCAGAATTAAAAAAAAAAAAAAAGCCTATGCATAGCTAAACAGAGCCTGGATTTAAACATTGTCAAAGTAGAGACCTGTCTCACATCTTTAGGAAGACTGGTTCCAAGTTTTAGCTGCAGGAAAACTAAAATACTGAATCCCCATGATGCCCTGACTCTGGGCACCAGCAGGAGGCCGGTCTCTGAAGTCTTCAGAGTGTGAGATGGTTCATATGGCACTAACATGTCGAGGGTGTACTTTTTGCTGGGCCATGGAGAGACTTGTACACAAGAAGAGTCTATTCTCTGAACCACAGGAGTCAGTGCAGACACCTGAGCACAGGACATATGGCCTCATGCTTCTTATTGTTTTCTTTCAGATCACATCGTTTCATCCTTTCTGTGTTGGGTCACAGCCATAGACTGTATATAAAAGTCTATGGTCACCGCGCGGACTGATCCAGCGCTGCACTGGGAAAAGCGCACGGCTTCAAATTCATGATGTTATTGAGAAAATGAGTGGAATAAATAGCCCTTCTCCGTGTTTGGGTCAACGTTTGCTTAACTGTGCAAATCTGAATGTCACTATTTTCTACGATGGAACCTATTTTCTGATGATTTCCTGATCAGACAAGCTCCTCTCCACAAGTGTTGCCTTTTCCCCGTGTCTCCAGACTTCACAGAGAGCGCAGGATCCTGTGTCATTAAGAGCACCGCGTATAGGGGAAAGGGGCGTGTGAGGGGCTCTGTCCTCTTGAAGCTCCTTGTCATAAAAATAAAGCGTTTAGCTGATGGCCTCTCACGGGCTCATGGGGAGTGTTTGGGTGAATGATGCGCAGTTTATGTGAACAAGGCGGAGCCAACAGTAAAGTAATCAGAAGGATGAAGTCTGAGCACAGGTCGGTCCACTTCCTGTCAGTGCTGAGAAATGGATGGTTTTAAAAAAAACAACTAAGTAGATTGGACTTAGAGTGTAGATCTGCAAGATATATCCCAATCGAATACAAACTGAAATTAATTAGGCTACATAAATTCCTCCACAAACAACAAAAGATTGCGTTTATCAAGTTTTAAACCTTCTGTTTAGACTTCTGTAGGCATGTTCCTAAAATGCATGGGATTGTTGGATTAGTTTAACAGTTCATATTTCAGTCTCTAAATTCTACTATTCTATTAGCAATTATTAAATAAAAATCTCAAAACTAATCGCAGTGAAAATCCACAAGTAGAAATTCCTTTTTTCTGTGGATTTATTACAAAAATTAAACATTAAAGTTTTCATAATATTATGCATTATTAGACTTTTAAACCTTCCTTTGGGACATCTAATCATGACAGGATTAGGCAAGTGTAACCCCTTCCATGTAGGGTTACCCTTACCTAGTCCGTGTTTGACCCTGATTGGCTCACTCCCAATTGGTTGGTGAATAAATGACTGGAGCAGCTCTGTACCTGTCTGCTCCTCCGCCCCTCCCACTCCGCTCTCACTGTGTCTGTGCAACTGGCGTTTGGACTGGATGACAACTACTCGGCTTTAAACATTACTTTCCACATTCTTCTCACACACGACTCAATGGTGAGTTTTGCCAAAACGTTTTCGATCTTAAATAATCATTGAAATCCCCCAAATTCAAAGCCAGTGCCGAGTTTGGCGTAAATTAAGTCGCGGTTTGTTTCCGCATATCCGCGTGTTGAATTCCGCTAAGAATGCGAGTATTTTTGTGTTTGTTTTGAATTACGGCAATCATTAACTAAAATCTATGAATGGAACATCATGTTCTAATTAACTTTGATGTGTTAACTTTAATTCGGCAGCACTGTTATGCTGTTTTGATACATTCTGTTAATGTAATTGATATATATTGTCTAATTGTAACTGTAGGCCTTTCTATTCTCCACGTGAGTTCACTTCATTCATTCTGGCCGCTGTTTACATCCCTCCGTGCGCGGACACGCACGAGGCCCAGCGCGTGCTCGCGGAGCAGATTCTGGATGTGGAGCGAACCTTCCCGGACTCTTTACTGATCATCCTGGGGGATTTTAATAAGGGAAATCTGAGCCAGGAACTACCCAAATATAAACAGTTTATTAATTGCCCGACGAGAGAGCAGAAGACGCTGGATCACTGTTACACAACGGTCAGTGGAGCCTACAGAGCCGTGCCCCGCGCTGCTCTAGGATACTCTGATCACGTCATGGTTCACCTCATCCCTGCTTACAAACAACGGCTGAAACTCTCCAAACCTGCTGTGAGGACTTCTAAGAAGTGGACCAGTGAGGCTGTGGAGGAGCTTCGCACGTGTTTGGACACTACAGACTGGGATGTGTTCAAGGCTGCCACAGACAGTTTGGATGAGTACACAGATACTGTGACGTCATACATTCAGTTCTGTGAGGACAGCATCATTCCATCATGCACCAGGGTGACTTTTAACAACGACAAACCCTGGTTCACACCCAGACTTAGACATTTGAGGAGGGAAAAGGAGATGGCTTTCAGGGCAGGAGATCGTGAAGGCTACAGGCGTTGCAAGTATGCGTTTAGCAAAGAGGTGGAAAAGGCTAAAGCGAAATACAATACACGTCTGGAGCAGCAATTCTCCACCAACGACTCTGCTTCTGTCTGGAGAGGGCTTAGGCAAATCACCAACTACAGGCCCAAAGCCCCTCCCGCCGTGGACAACAAACAACTAGCAGAAAAGTTAAACGGCTTTTATGCGAGGTTTGAAGTCTCACACCCCTCCCCCTCCTCCCCCACCATCACGGACATTACCTCCAAACCCACCTCGGACCCCCCCTCCTCCCCCACTGCCCTCACAGTTGTGGAGCAGGACGTGACTAAGCTTTTCAGGAAGCAGAATCCCCGTAAGGCCGCGGGCCCAGACGGTGTCTCTCCTTCCACCCTTAGACACTGTGCTGAGGAACTGGCTCCTGTCTTCACGGACATTTTTAACACCTCCCTGGAGTCATGTCACGTCCCAGCCTGCTTCAAGCTGTCCACCATTGTCCCCGTCCCCAAGAAGCCCAGGATCACTGGACTTAATGACTACAGACCTGTGGCGCTGACGTCTGTAGTCATGAAGTCATTTGAGCGCCTGGTCCTGCACCACCTCAAGTCCTTCACCTCCCCCCTCCTGGACCCTCTGCAGTTTGCCTACAGAGCCAATCGGTCTGTGGACGACGCCATTAACCTGGCCCTTCACTTCATCCTCCAGCATCTGGACTCCCCGGGAACCTACGCCAGGATCCTGTTTGTGGACTTCAGCTCTGCATTCAACACCATCCTCCCTGCTCTACTCCAGGACAAGCTCGCTCAGCTCAACGTGCCTGACTCCACCTGCAGGTGGATCACTGACTTCCTGACAGACAGGAGACAGCGCGTGCGGCTGGGGAAGAATGTCTCGGACACTCGGACTATCAGCACAGGATCTCCACAGGGCTGTGTACTTTCTCCCCTGCTCTTCTCCCTGTACACCAACTGCTGCACCTCCAGCCACGACTCCGTCAAACTGGTTAAGTTTGCGGATGACACCACCCTCATCGGACTCATCTCGGACAGCGATGAGTCTGCCTACAGGAGGGAGGTGGACCGGCTGGTGTCCTGGTGCAGCAGCAACAACCTGGAGCTCAACGCCCAGAAGACAGTGGAGATGATCGTGGACTTCAGGAAAGTCACAGCCCCCCTGCCTCCCCTCACCCTGACGGACTCCCCCATCACCACTGTGGACTCTTTCCGCTTCCTGGGCACCTGCATCACCCAGGATCTCAAGTGGGAGCCGACCATCAGCTCCCTCATCAAGAAAGCCCAGCAGAGGATGTTCCACCTGCGGCAGCTGAGGAAACGCAAGCTGCCAGTCCAGATGATGGTGCAGTTTTACACGGCCATCATTGAGTCCATCCTCACCTCCTCCATCACTGTGTGGTTCGCTGGGGCCACTGCCAGGGACAGACAGAGACTGCAGCGCATTGTGCGCTCTGCTGAGAAGGTGATTGGCTGCAGCCTTCCATCTATACAGGACCTGTACGTCTCCAGGACTCGGGGGCGAGCAGGCCGTATAGCAGCTGACACCTCTCACCCTGGACATGGACTATTTGAGCCACTTCCCTCTGGCAGGAGGCTACGGTCCATTGGGACCAGAACCTCTCGCCATAAGAACAGTTTCTTCCCCTCTGCTGTTTGTCTCATGAACACTCTATAATATCTGCACTAAACTGGACACTTTATAACACCGGTCACTTTAATAAGCCACTTTGCACTGTTGTTCTGATGCTGCTATTGTACATATTTTTTCCCTTTAAGTATTTCATTTGATTTTTTTAAGCATATCTTTTTAACTTTGTGCATGCTCTTATTTGTATTTGTATTTATTCAGTGTGTTTATGTTGCACTTTTTCACCGTATCAAGTTCCTAGTTTGTGAACTGTGTTCAGACTATGGCAATAAAAGTCTTCTGATTCTGAAAAAAAAAAAAATTGCTCACTGCTGGCGGTATTGTCGGTGTAATGTGTAGTCTTGATTTGTTGCGCAACTGTTTTATTATGAATGTTAAAATGTTACGGTAACTGAACTGAGATCCTGTTTTGACCTTGTTTTTAGGTCAGGTTTTTTTCATGGGACCAAACAGATTCTCTACTGATGGCGAGCTGGTAGGACTAATATATTTTGTTTTGCTCCGCGAACTGTGGATTACGGATTTGCGTGATTACAAACTGAACCTGAACTGAATCCTAAAAAAAAGGAATAAACTGAACTCTCACACAAAGTCAAAATCTTTGACAAAGAACTGCCTTCCTTTTTGTTGTTGTTTAAAACCGTTAATTTTGTTCATTGTAATTTGATTAAATGGTATGCCACTTTGTTTTGACTTTCACCAAATGTATTTTACTTTATTCCAATCTGTTCTGTGTGTGTCATTCATGCACAAGCTCCCTGAGCAGCCTGTTCTTCTGTCGTCTTAATGCGTTAATTGCCATAAACAATAGCCCAACCAACTAAATATTCTATAGTGGTTACACAAGTCTATTTTTTTTAAGAAAATGACAATATTTTACATCTTTGTTGTGCACAATTATATTCCTATATCCCTAAGTGTCTTGGGAGCTGTGGGGAAGCTGGCCCGAGTGATCAAAATAGGAGGCAGACTCAAAAGAAGTCCCATTAAACACATTTATTACCCGTGCAGTGGTACACCGTGGACAAACAAAAATAATACATATGTACAAAAATTAACGGTGCTCCACAAAAAACTAAGCAACCAAACTTAAGCAACCAAACTTAAGCAACTGAAACAAAAGCCACGTGTACTCTGGCTACACAGGTGTCCCCCATCTGGCTAATTGGCCAGACTAGTATACTTCCCTGTACTGGAAGCCCCTCCCCCGGTCTACTCCATCTCTTGTCCAGGGGGCGGTGGGAGTATCATAAACACTATATTCAATAAAACATCTCTCGGGCCCAAGTCCTTTACCAAAAGTGTTTAACTAAACAAACTATAAACACTTAATTCCGGAAATGAAAATATACAAGACATTAACACAAAGAAATAAACAAACTTAAATCAGTTTTTTTCCCCCTCCACATGGTCCGGCCCACGACCCCACTCAAGCCTATAAAATGGCCGACATAGGGCACGCCCCCTCTTTGTCTGGACCATGTGGAGATCCAGGTAAGATGATTATTGACTGAACTGAATAGATGCATTTAACTAAATAAAATATATTTAACTAACAAATGTGTGGTGCTTTAAACTGATTACAACAAACAAAACAAACCCGGTATAGTTCTATTTTGTTGGGTATTGAAGTTATTGAAAATGAACAAAGATGTGCAAAACCAAATCATAGTACTATTAAAAAGGGACAAAGGCCCACTTTGTCACAGGAGCCATGCTGGGAGGCCAGGCTCATGTGGCCTAGAAGTACCTTATAGGTTTTCAGATTACAGCATGTGATGATTTTATGCTCCCAGATGAGGGGCAAGAGTCAGTTTTCTCTGATTATTTCACTGTATGTTTATAGGAAATGCTCAAATATGTCATGATCATTTATATTAGACTGGCCACTGACCTCATTGTATAACATGGTTGCAGATGGCTAGTGCTCTCACCTCACAGCAAGAAGGCACTGGGTTCAATTCCAGGGTCCTTTTGGTGCAGAATTTGTATGTTTTCCCCCATGTCTGTTTGGGATTCCTCTGGGTACTCCGGTTTCCTCCATTAGCTGATTCACTTTGTGTAATAAAAGTGGTAATTTTACCTGCCCCCCTTCTCCATTAAAAACACCAGACATCTGAAACCCAATGGTATTTCAGTTTATAACTTCAAATAATATATACAATAAAGTTCTGTTCTGATTACACACGCAATGCTACAGTTACTAGAACAGATCAAGAACTCGATGTGCTGGAGCAGTGAGGAGAGAAGCAGTTTGAATTAGGTGAAAAACATTAGCTGCTTTTGCGCTGTAATGAAAGTGGATATATCAAAGATGCCGTTTGAGTTCATGATTAAAAAACGTAATACACTTTTGTGCTCATGTAAATAAACACAACCAGATATGTTTTTGAAGAACTAACATAATAATACAACAATGCAATATTAATAATAGTAATCAACAATATAAAAAAACTGCAAGGAATAAGAAGTAAAAACTGTAACCATATGACTACAATTACACCCATGTTCATTACAAAACAAGTAGATTTGAATTGTATATAGTAAAAATACAGTGACGTTATACTGTTACCCCAAACCATACTAATCCAGTTGCAATAAAAGAAAATTACCGGTACATGTCACATATTAACTCAAATATTAGTCATTTTCTGTTGACGTATTTAAAACATTGCAACATTTCTGTCTTGTTTCTTTACAGTAACTTGTAAACTCGTAAAGTGGTTCTGGCAAATGGACTTTTATAACTCCTTATCTCAGACGCACTGGGACAAATTGAGCGTGAAAAGTATAAAACCAGGCTTTGAGCTCAGTGTGTCAGATACTCCACAGGCTGCAGTACTTGTTAATAGTAGTAGCAATTGTAATACTTCACTGTGTACTTTATAGTAATAGCAATAGTTTTTAAGATGAAAAGTTGTTTGCTTCTCTCTCTTCTGTGCGGGGCCGTGGTCGCTTGTGCAGCTGCCGGTAACATTCTTCATAAATCTTTTGTTTACTGTTCATTTATGTATTACTATATCTCAAATGTAGGTTACTTTTGTACTGCTCTATTCAAAATAATAACACTCGAGTAGAAAAAAATCATGTTTTGCTATGACTACTATTACTACTATTATTGATTTTAATTGTAATTTAATTGTCTTTAGCATTGCAGGATAGGGTCTTACTCCTGGCTAATTTGACTAAGTTATTCCTGGGGTTTGCTACTAAATCTGAAATTGACAGATATGTTTTTCCTTTATAGCTGTTCCAGTGGAAGCTGCGGTGCAAGAAGATGTGCCTAATGTTTCTGTCCCAGGTCTGTTCCACAATATGGCATCACACTTCAATTACAGGACACTTGTCACTTGCAAGTTTAATTACGTACTGGGAATGTTTACAAAAACCTTACATACTGCACCTTTAAAAACAAACAGACTATGAATGAAAGTATTATTGCCCCACACGGGAGGCGATAATCAAATAAAGTTTGTGGAGAGCTATATAAATGTAGTAGTAGCTTTATGACCTCTTGCTTTAAATGCCCCAGTAAGCACATTATCTTCAAATGTTTTATTGCTCAGTTGTTTTTCTTTTTTTATTGTTCAGATGGAGACGTGTTGACAAAAGTAGACACTGAACCAGTTGTGCTTGGTAAGTAATGTGAATAACTGAAATAAGTGCTGAATTACTGAGTATGACAGCTTTATAAACCACAAAGATACAAAACATTTAGCCAAATTCTAGGTTTTTATTGTTTTTTTGTTTGTTTTTTAATGAATCTTAATCTTAAAATGTTTTGTTTTATGTCCTTGTGAAACAATGACACATGTTAAATAAAATGTTGTCACTTTTTTCAATTCAAGATGAAAACCTGTTGAAAGAAGTAAAAACCATAGCCTCTGAACCACTTGTACCTGGTAAGTTAAAGACCTACTAATTGCTTTTTTCAAAACAGAAAGAAAGTTTACAGAAAGACTGAAATCTCCCTAATCTTTTCCCCATAGAAGCAGTGAAAGCAGCTGTTAAAAGCACTCCCAGCCTATTGTCAAATTCACAGCCTCCTACTCCAGTTGTTCAAGGTAAGATCAATGATATATATTGCGTTTTATTTAGTTACAGTTGCTGGTTTAGTTCAGGTCTGGTTTAGTCCTGTCCTTATTCAGTCCTGGTTTAAGTTTAGTCCTGCTGTTCTTATGCAGTCCTGGCTTATTCATGTCCTTGTTCAGTCCTGGTTTAGTCCTACTTTAGACAACTTAAACAACTTTGAAAGCCAAATATATTCTAAAAATATTCCCTACCCAAGTGCAAAACAACAGCACATTTTACACAGTTGTGGTCATTTGATTTAAATTGTCCAAGAGACTTCCTTGTTTACTCAAAATTAAGATTTTGTCCATTGAAATACTGCATTTTCTTCACTTAACTAGCCCATATGTTATCTGTAGGTGTTGCCAATACAAACTGTCCTATTGGATGGCAGCAGTACAATGGCGCCTGTTACCTCATTGTAAACCTGACCTACTCCTGGACCAATGCAGATGTAAGTCATACAAATGTTATGAACATGAAGTTAGAGAGTCTATTCCACTGTAGTAAGACACTTTAACTACCTATAAACAAATGTGATTGTGGGCAGGTTTTGAATCTTAATTTATTTAAAGATGCATTTTCAAGCCAACAAAAGAAGAAAGTATATGTATTTAAATCTGTCTAATAAGCTGTGTTAAGTGTGTAGCTATGCAATAATGTTAAATAATACTTTCTTATTCGTCTAATCAAAGGCAATGTGTCAGAGTCTTGGGGCAAGCCTGGCTTCAGTACATAACCTGTGGGAGTACAGCTTCCTGAAACAGCTCACCTGGAGAGCTGGATACTTAACCGCCTGGATCGGAGGATACCGCTTCCAGGTATGAATGTTTTGTATTAATATTGTATTGTTTAATGCAGCACTATGGTCAAAAACAGACTCTTCCACCACCCCACCAAGAAAACATGCATGATGAAATCAAAATCATACATATGACATATCGCCAACCCCTGGAGTTACTTTATTAAAATTTCAGTTCCATTTTTTGTTCAACCCTAGAACAACAACTTCATTTTTAGTGAACAAATAGTTTAAGAATGATTCAGTCTTAGTAACTACTTAACTAAGGGTCGGGGTCAGGAGATAGGGTTAGTATTATTACAGTAATTAATAAGCCTGAATTATTTTTAACAAACTATTTGTGCATTGTGACTCCCCTGGCCACTGGTAGTCTTTAGCTCTAAAAGCACATTCAAAACCTACTACAAAACAGTTTAAAAGAGCTCAAATGTAAGTTAAATTGAGGGAGAGCATAAAATCGTATCTGTCACCAGCCAGCTGAAGTCGGGACTTGTTTGGCACAGGTGACAGGTGATTAAAAACGAAAGGGTGACCTCTGCTCTCTGCCCCACATATATTCACTATCTCTTCTCTTTACCATATATTCACTGTCCCTCTACATTACAGTAATACATCCTTTCCTCCTTTTCAGGGATTCTGGAAATGGGACGATGGCTCTGCTTTTGACTACAACAACTGGTATTACTTGCAAAGCTCCAACTACGATTGTGTATTTCTTAACAGCCAAGGTAAGACATGACATTAGAGCTAATATAAAAATACTCATACTTTTTTTTATGTCAGGTCAACAGTGGCCAAGAGGATGAGAGTAGTAGTAGCCGAAAGCAGCAGTAGTGGTACTACTAGTAGTAGTATAGTTTATCTTCATATTTGGAAAGTAAATAGTATATGCCAGAACTATAAGATTTTTCCACCGTATTTAAATCAACCCAGCCTTCATATGTAACTCTAAATGAGTAAAAAACTACTCAAATAAAATTTTAATTGAGAACAAGTGTAATAAATTATTGTAACAGACCACATAAATATTGTTTTTTCAGACTCAAGAGGTTGGTCGAGTGAACGCTGTAACCTTCTCCACCCCTTCATCTGTTCCACTAGATACACCCACTGTTAAAGAACTGTTATTTTCTTTTTTATATATTGTATTGTGCATCCGATTTATAACAGTTAAATAAAAGCATTATTTCTGCTGAAATTATAGTGTGATTGCTTTGTCTGAACAGATGTCCTGATGACATTTATGTAACCATAGTTTCAAATGCATATTAGGCATAACTTTATGCTTTATAAATCTAGTCAGCAAATCAAATGCTAGCTTGTTTTAGAGCGAAAACTATATAAACTATATGTTGTCTGTATGAACCTTTAAAAAAATTTGACTAACTGGAAAAATGTGTTTCTTGTGGATGCTATAATTATTGGCCTTGGATAGTAATAGTTTTAATTGTAGTAGGTAGTAGCAGTAGTAGTAAAAAAAAGAAAATTCATGTCTGTAAAGATGCTTCACTGTTTATCCAAGCCCCTTCTTCAGTTTTAGTCAGATTACTTGTGAACACTGCCTTATATCTCTGAAGGGAGGAGCTAACTACACTGAATTTGAAAACAGCTATTGCAAACAAAGGAAACGAAGAATACAATAGAGCTAGCCAGGGCTCTAATAGGTGTGAAAGCACCCATTAAGAGCCGAATGAATATTCTAAGTATGACTCTGGCACACTGCACACTTTGTCTATCTTAATGTAGGCACACTTAGTCTAGCCTACATATAGAAACTGTAAGCTTTGGTGGATGGAGTTATAGATGGGGGAGAGATTATGTCTAAGGCCCATTCCTGTTCAAGGAAGGATTTTCTTTCCTAATAAAAATAGCTTCTTTAACTCCTCTCTCAAACCATTTATTTCTTTGGCTAAACTCTGTACCTCACTGTCTTCAAAGGAGTGGTTAGTGGCTTTGAGGTGGAGATGTACAGAGGACTGGGGTTCAGAGGAGCTCTCGCGACAGTGTTGCTACATTCTCTAGAGATGTTTTAAGTTTCAGTGCAGTTAACTCCTTCCTTCCGATAGATATAAGGCAGTGTCCACCAGTAATCTGACCACTGAAGAAGCGGCTTGGATGAGCAGTGAAACGTCTTCACTCCTTCAACTTTTTGCTCATTTGACAGATTTTACTTTTGTTTTTTACTATGGATCAAACATGGATGACTAGTGGTGGTAGTAGTGGTAGCAGCCTATGTGTATTATTGTGGTTTGTTGTAGTATTTGGTGCTGAGTTAACTTAACTAGAAGCCTGTTTTCTATAACATTAACCTCAGTTCTTAAATCTCTGCACTGACTCCACAAAGAAACTGATTTTAAAGTTTTAATACAAATTTATAAAAGTTTATCCAGGGCTGGGCCAAAGTATCTAACTGAGGTACTGTTCCATACACCCCCAACAGAGGCCGGAGGTCAGAGGTCAGAGGGGAGTGGACTGTTCCCAGAGTCAGGAGTGGACAGTCATTATGCAACTAAACACTGGAATCTGTTAGCAGATAGTCTCATATATTCACAGTGTTGCAATTTAAAAAAGATTAAAATGAAAGAGGGAACATTATGTAAAAAAAAAAATACACTTTTTGTTGATTTCTACAATGTTATAATATTTCCCCATCAAAAACATGCATGATGGTTTTTTATGTCATCCACACATGTTTGATTAATCTTATAATCTCTCCCGGGCTCTATTCAAACTCTCTTTACGACAGTCCTGGCATAGCACATAAATAATTTGAAATGAATTGAAATAAATAAAATCAAGAGTGAAATTCTACATTTTTTGTAGAGTGAGTCTGGTTTGTTCTAGATTAGTTTAGTCCTGGTCTAGTCTATATTTAGTACACTTTAATCTATGTGGTGTGTCTGTAAGTGTGAACACATATAAAAAAACATAATCTAGATGTTTCCCACTGCATAAATCATAACATTATACAAATAGGTAAAAATCTTTTATTTTGAAAACAGTAACATCCAAAAACAGCAATGGTCAATGTTCATATAAAATATTCAAAGGTTATATTTTAGAATAACATTTTTATAATAATGCAGAAACATAAGGAGGAGTTAGCACTGGACTTTTATCTGACAGATGGAGGGTAAGGCGGTGTTGCAGTTTGAACTGTACCAGCCTTGGCCAGCTGAAAAACAGTTATACATCTTCATTAACAAAGGAAAAGACAAATACAACGTGTTTCAATTCATTTGTTCAAACATTAAACCAGACTGTCAGGGTCTAAATTCTAAGTACCACTAAACATAATATTTGGCTTTCTGAATACCACCTGATCTAAAAACAGACAATATCAGGCATGAACTAGGGCTAAATCACATCTAAAATGACTAAATTATGGATAAGTTTTTCCATATATTTGAGCAAAATTTGGAATATCTGTTGTTAAATTTACTGAAATGTCAAACTCCACTCTGGTCGCTGAAAATTGTGGAAAGAAAAATTCACTTATTATAGTGAATAATTAGGATGTTTGGAATGTATAAGGTAAGTGAGGAATAACTTTGGACCTCTGCAAACCATTTAAAATGAACTAGTTCTGTTTTTCACAGTCAAAATCAAGTACAGGGCCTTTGATAGATTCATCTCTAAATTAGAGGTGGTCTGTGTTACAGTTTGAGAATCCCTGGTCTAAGCCTTTATCTAAGGTTGTCTAAACTCACCCTGAGTGTTCATCCTCAGACACTTGTAGGTTGTACCGGAGCCTCCGGCCATGAAGTTGTAATAGTCAAAGTAAGAGCCGTCCTGCCACCGCCAAGAGCTCTGGAGAAAGAAAGAATGTCATTTTAACCTCCAACTAAATATTTTTTCAGTTTTATCAATGTAGCTTAGTAGAGATAGTAAGATAATAGAACCTTTATTTGTCCCACAATGGGGATATTCCAGTGTTGCAACATACAGTACAAGAACAGCAAGATCATTTAGTTCACTGACAATCTCCACAAAACCTTTTCTGATTCTGAACTCACCTCAAAGTGGTACCCTCCGATCCAGGCGCTGGAGCAGCCCGCACTGCCCACCATGTACTGGAAGTGGTTATACTCCAGAGGGTTGTGCACTGCTGCCAGAGTCGCCCCGAAGTTTGCACAGTAATTCTGCAGAAACAGGAGGGAGAAGGTCTTAATATCTTAATATCTTTATATCACTGCTGTTGTGCTGACGTATTTTTCTGTACCACAGCAGATCTCCAAGTGTTTGAGTTCCTGTTGAACAAATAGCAGCTTCCACGGAAAAATCCCCAACCAGGAAGACAATACTGAGACATGACTGTGGAAAAGAAAAATAAATATTTAGTGGGTTAGTGTTAACAAAACAATACATTAGTCAGTGTATTACAGTTAATAGTGTGTGTGTACCTTCAGGGGCCAGTGGAGGCAGGTCCTCTACAGCTTCTGTAAAAAAGATTTTTCAAGACATGATCAAATAAATTGTGATTAAATGTGTTTCATCAATAGGTTGTGTTCACGTTGTAGAATGTGATGACATTATAATCTCAGATGAAGGACAAGTGCCTACGTAACTCTATGAGAGATATTTTGTTTTAAATAGAAATCCACAAGTCCAACGGTTGAACATTATTAGTATTTGTTAGAGACTGGGATAGATCCACAATCGGGATGGGACTTTCAGCTCATTTATGGGATCCAAATCTTTTCGTTAATTTCAAAGATCAGTTCAAAAGACTGGCTGATGCTAAAGTAAAAACACATTTTACCTACAAATTTCATAGTTATTTTTTTGAGAATCAAACTGACAACCCTCCAGTTAGTGGGAGCACATCTCTGCTGCCTGTGACTGATTGTCTTACCTGGTTTAGGCTCCTCTTTCACTTCCACCATCTGCACCTGGGCCACTTCTGCTGGAGGAGTTAAAATAAGAACATCATCCACACTGAATATAATACAGGTTATTGTGTTAAACCAAGATGAACTAAACTAAACACACATTTTTTGTTATCGTTGTGCACATTAGGTTGGTGAAGTCATTACAAAACAGTCTGAAACAGGGATTAAACTGACAACCCTCTGGTCAGTGGGCAAAATTCTCTACTGCCTGTGACTGATTGTATCACCTGGTTTAGGCTCATCTTTCACTTCCACCGTCTTAACTGGCTCCTCTGCTGGGGCCGCTAAAATGACAAGACACATGTATAAAAAGTTACAGTGTAGGTGAAATAATTGACTATTTCTTTTCACTTTGGATAATTTGGAAACACTGATTTGACATTTTAAGAATAAATGTGTTTCAATGTGATACCTGTGGCTTTAAATGAAACAGCCGCAAAAAGAAGAAAAATCACAACAGTTTTCATCTTCAAATCTGCAGAAAAAAATATCAACATATTTTATTACAAGTCTGACATCAAAACAAAACAAAATTCTACTATAACTACTACAAATACTAAGTAATCTGACTCATGTTGATATATTCAGTCACTACTCTGCCACAGTCAATGGTGATAAACTACGTCTCTAGTTTGAACAGATTAGAGTGGGGTTTCTTAATGTTTTGGTTTTAAAGTGACTGCTCCATTACCTGTTTCTGCAATAAATGAACTATTTCAACCATACTGCTACTGTTACACCTAGAATACTTCAATTTCAAACTATTTACTGATGTAAAATTAAAGATACATATCTATAATTTTGTAACTAAGAACTATTTTCTATAAAAAGAAAGAAAACAGAGTTGACTTACATGAGATTATGCTCCTCAAGATGAACTGTAGTAGTAGTAGTAGTAGTAGTAGTAGTAGTAGTAGTAGTAGTAGTAGTAGTAGTAGTGCACTGATGTTGTGGAGTTCTTCTGCTCCTTATATACTTCACAAGATGCAGTCATTTCCCTGTTATCATTTGGACTTTATACTCTTGTTCTGCATAAGTTGTATTTTTAAACACATTCACTATTGCTTCCTGGTGAATGGTAAAATACATTTATTTTATGACCCAACCAGGAATCCTTCATTGAAATGACAAAACAGGATATGATTTTATCTTATTTGTGAGAGTTTATTTCTTGGATTTTATGTCTAACTGATGTTAATCTTCTCCCATGTTAGTGCTTTTTCTACATTGTATAAAACATCATGATGTAAACAGTTTAGTTTAGTTTAAACCTGGTCTAAATGTATAACTGGGAATGCCACAATATTAGTTTTTATCGTTATGATTATTGTGAAAACCAAACTGTGAAATCCTTAAAGCACTTTCATCCACACTGTTTAATAGATCCTCATTCTTCAGTATGTTCCCAGTTTGACAAAATGAAGTTTTCTAAATCACAAAGTAAAGTTAATGTGACAGAACAGACAGACGGAAAATTAAATGACTTATTTTTGCCTCCAAAATTGTATCAATAATTATGAGTTTCTTTACTTCTTATGATTACAATAACACAATTATCTATTAACTGAGGACTCTGCACATCCATTTGTATGATACGATTAAAACCAAACCAAAGCAAAGCAATCAGGAGAAATATTTCAGGTCAGAAACTGTAGGATTAACCCAGAACTAAACTTGAACCAGGACTAAACCAGGGCTTGACCAGGACTAAACTAGGACTAAAGCAGAATTTTACCAGGACTAAACTAGGACTAAACCAGGGTTTAACCAGGACTAAATCAAGTCTAGACAAAGACCAGTTAAAGCAGTGACCTTCAGATGTAAGTTGTAAAATGAGATAAAGAGCAGTGAAAGAGAAATGATTTAGATAAGAGTTTAAAGAGGATGTTTGGAACGTGAAGGAGAATAGAACAAAGATAAACAGTAAAGGCAATAAACTGGTCATCCGACAAAGGACTGTACAAATAAACATTGATTAATTAAAACAAAAGTACAGGTCTGTTGTTAACCACGTGAGGACAGTATTCCTAGTTGGGACATAAAATACATTGTTTTTCTCATTCACATATCAGGAAGTAGTCAGAAAATTCAGTCAACTTACAGTAAGGGGTAAAAAGTCCAACATGATTACAAGGCCGTGTTTATAGTGTCCTAGGAACATTTTAGTTTGTATTTTACACTTTCTGGTGTAATACAGAACCAACAAATTATTATTTTTTTAGAAAAATAAATACATTTTTATTTAAAATAGATGAAATTATCTGTATATATGAATAATTACCCCTAAACTGAAAGAAACACAGCCTATTCAACTGTCAACATCAGTCAAATTATTCATCCATGTTCCATAGTGTGGCATTAAACATCTATCTTGCATTTATTCAATTACAGTTGTTTTTTTTAACTGCTGAAATACTTTGAAAAACATATATTCTTACTGTGTTCAGAGACACCTTTCCACAGATCTAACCTGTAACTTGATTTGATGGTGTCACCTGCTTGTCTCCATGTATAGATAAGTTTAATACTGTAGTGTGGAACATTTCAGACAAAACAATAACGTCTTCAACAGGCAGGTGACATACCCTCCACCACAAATGTGACTTCGTGCACTTTTAAATTGTATTTTTATTATTCGCTATTGACAAATTTCATGAACATTGACAATAAAGTCTTTTAAGTGTGTGGAATGAACTGCACACTTATGTAAAGTAGCAGTGCAGTAGCTAAATCTTTTTTTTTTTTTTTTTCGAACATTGATATTTCAAAATAAAATACCAATATTGTCAACAAATAGTCAGAATTATACCTTTAGTTTTAATTTATCATCGCACACACGTTAATCTTTGTTCACACTTGGTGGAACAGTTTTGTTCTATTGTCGCTCTCCTGGGGTAGACTCATGAAAGAATGTCTGGCAACGTACGTCTACAACCTCTGCAACCACCAACAATCACACACTCACCCACAATGCAGGTAAGGTGGTGTATTTTGCGCAAAGACACAATATTTAGCACTGCTACAGCTGTGGTGTGATTCTGATTTAGTCCTGGTGTAGTCCAAGGCCAGTTTAAACATGATTTTGTTCTGGACACTAAGTCATGTATGTTGCAAGTTTCTCTTGTCTGTATAAAACTGCTTTAGTCCTGGGTTTAGATTGGCCCTGATTTGTTCTACTTGAATTGAGTCTTATTTATTTTGTCTCACAAATCCAGATCTGTATTTAAAGAAAAGAGGGATGTCAGTCTGGTCCCTCCATTGCACCTCGAGCCAGATTTAAAACATACCATGAAATCAGATAGTTATAGTTTATTTCAGTGACACAAAAGAAGGAACTCATTGGCCATTTATCAATCTGAACTCACATTAACAGAGTTAGAATCTGTTTTGACGGACGGACCATGTCCCTGATTGACTAATCCACCTGTCAATCAGTCACGCCCATCTGAACTGTAATACAAATTCATAAAAGTTTATCCAGGGCTGGGCCAAAGTATCTAACTGAGGTACTGTTCCATACACCCCCAACAGAGGCCGGAGGTCAGAGGTCAGAGGGGAGTGGACTGTTCCCAGAGTCAAGAGTGGACAGTCATTATGCAACTAAACACTGGAATCTGTTAGCAGATAGTCTCATATATTCACAGTGTTGCAATTTAAAAAAAGATTAAAATGAAAGAGGGAACATTATGTAAAAAAAAAACCTTTTTTTGGTGATTTCTACAATGTTATAATATTTTCCCATCAAAAACATGCATGATGGTTTTATATGTCATCCACACATGTTTGATTAATCTTATAATCTCTCCCGGGCTCTATTCAAACTCTCTTTACGACAGTCCTGGCATAGCACATAAATAATTTGAAATGAATTGAAATAAATAAAATCAAGAGTGAAATTCTGCATTTTTTATAGAGTGAGTCTGGTTTGTTCTAGATTAGTTTAGTCCTGGTCTAGTCTATATTTAGTACACTTTAATCTATGTGGTGTGTCTGTAAGTGTGAACACATATAAAAAACATAATCTAGATGTTTCCCACTGCATAAATCATAACATTATACAAATAGGTAAAAATCTTTTATTTTGAAAACAGTAACATCCAAAAACAGCAATTGTCAATGTTCATATAAAACATTCAAAGGTTATATTTTAGAATAACATTTTTATAATAATGCAGAAACATAAGGAGGAATTAGCACTGGACTTTTATCTGACAGATGGAGGGTAAGGCGGTGTTGCAGTTTGAACTGTACCAGCCTTGGCCAGCTGAAAAACAGTTATACATCTTCATTAACAAAGGAAAAGACAAATACAACGTGTTTCAATTCATTTGTTCAAACATTAAACCAGACTGTCAGGGTCTAAATCACTGGTTCTCAAACTGTTTGTTCTAAGTACCACTAAACATAATATTTGGCTTTCTGAATACCACCTGATCTAAAAACAGACAATATCAGGCATGAACTAGGGCTAAATCACATCTAAAATGACTAAATTATGGATAAGTTTTTCCATATATTTGAGCAAAATTTGGAATAGCTGTTGTTAGCTTTACTGAAATGTCAAACTCCACTCTGGTCGCTGAAAATTGTGGAAAGAAAAATTCACTTATTATAGTGAATAATTAGGATGTTTGGAATGTATAAGGTAAGTGAGGAATAACTTTGGACCTCTGCAAACCATTTAAAATGAACTAGTTCTGTTTTTCACAGTCAAAATCAAGTACAGGGCCTTTGATAGATTCATCTTTAAATTAGAGGTGGTCTGTGTTACAGTTTGAGAATCCCTGGTCTAAGCCTTTATCTAAGGTTGTCTAAACTCACCCTGAGTGTTCATCCTCAGACACTTGTAGGTTGTACCGGAGCCTCCGGCCATGAAGTTGTAATAGTCAAAGTAAGAGCCGTCCTGCCACCGCCAAGAGCTCTGGAGAAAGAAAGAATGTCATTTTAACCTCCAACTAAATATTTTTTTAGTTTTATCAATGTAGCTTAGTAGAGATAGTAAGATAATAGAACCTTTATTTGTCCCACAATGGGGATATTCCAGTGTTGCAACATACAGTACAAGAACAGCAAGATCATTTAGTTCACTGACAATCTCCACAAAACCTTTTCTGATTCTGAACTCACCTCAAAGTGGTACCCTCCGATCCAGGCGCTGGAGCAGCCCGCACTGCCCACCATGTACTGGAAGTGGTTATACTCCAGAGGGTTGTGCACTGCTGCCAGAGTTGCCCCGAAGTTTGCACAGTAATTCTGCAGAAACAGGAGGGAGAAGGTCTTAATATCTTAATATCTTTATATCACTGCTGTTGTGCTGACGTATTTTTCTGTACCGCAGCGGATCTCCAAGTGTTTGAGTTCCTGTTGAACAAATAGCAGCTTCCACGGAAAAATCCCCAACCAGGAAGACAATACTGAGACATGACTGTGGAAAAGAAAAATAAATATTTAGTGGGTTAGTGTTAACAAAACAATACATTAGTCAGTGTATTACAGTTAATAGTGTGTGTGTACCTTCAGGGGCCAGTGGAGGCAGGTCCTCTACAGCTTCTGTAAAAAAGATTTTTCAAGACATGATCAAATAAATTGTGATTAAATGTGTTTCATCAATAGGTTGTGTTCACGTTGTAGAATTTGATGACATTATAATCTCAGATGAAGGACAAGTGCCTACGTAACTCTATGAGAGATATTTTGTTTTAAATAGAAATCCACAAGTCCAACGGTTGAACATTATTAGTATTTGTTAGAGACTGGGATAGATCCACAATCGGGATGGGACTTTCAGCTCATTTATGGGATCCAAATCTTTTCGTTAATTTCAAAGATCAGTTCAAAAGACTGGCTGATGCTAAAGTAAAAACACATTTTACCTACAAATTTCATAGTTATTTTTTTGAGAATCGAACTGACAACCCTCCAGTTAGTGGGAGCACATCTCTGCTGCCTGTGACTGATTGTCTTACCTGGTTTAGGCTCCTCTTTCACTTCCACCATCTGCACCTGGGCCACTTCTGCTGGAGGAGTTAAAATAAGAACATCATCCACACTGAATATAATACAGGTTATTGTGTTAAACCAAGATGAACTAAACTAAACACACATTTTTTGTTATCGTTGTGCACATTAGGTTGGTGAAGTCATTACAAAACAGTCTGAAACAGGGATTAAACTGACAACCCTCTGGTCAGTGGGCAAAATTCTCTACTGCCTGTGACTGATTGTATCACCTGGTTTAGGCTCATCTTTCACTTCCACCGTCTTAACTGGCTCCTCTGCTGGGGCCGCTAAAATGACAAGACACATGTATAAAAAGTTACAGTGTAGGTTAAATAACTGACTATTTCTTTTCACTTTGGATAATTTGGAAACACTGATTTGACATTTTAAGAATAAATGTGTTTCAATGTGATACCTGTGGCTTTAAATGAAACAGCCGCAAAAAGAAGAAAAATCACAACAGTTTTCATCTTCAAATCTGCAGAAAAAATATCAACATATTTTATTACAAGTCTGACATCAAAATAAAACAAAATTCTACTATAACTACTACAAATACTAAGTAATCTGACTCATGTTGATATATTCAGTCACTACTCTGCCACAGTCAATGGTGATAAACTACGTCTCTAGTTTGAACAGATTAGAGTGGGGTTTCTTAATGTTTTGGTTTTAAAGTGACTGCTCCATTACCTGTTTCTGCAATAAATGAACTATTTCAACCATACTGCTACTAATACTAATACTAATACTAATACTTCAATTTCAAACTATTTACTGATGTAAAATTAAAGATACATATCTATAATTTTGTAACTAAGAACTATTTTCTATAAAAAGAAAGAAAACAGAGTTGACTTACATGAGATTATGCTCCTCAAGATGAACTGTAGTAGTAGTAGTAGTAGTAGTAGTAGTAGTAGTAGTAGTAGTAGTAGTAGTAGTAGTAGTAGTAGTAGTGCACTGATGTTGTGGAGTTCTTCTGCTCCTTATATACTTCACAAGATGCAGTCATTTCCCTGTTATCATTTGGACTTCATACTCTTGTTCTGCATAAGTTGTATTTTTAAACACATTCACTATTGCTTCCTGGTGAATGGTAAAATACATTTATTTTATGACCCAACCAGGAATCCTTCATTGAAATGACAAAACAGGATATGATTTTATCTTATTTGTGAGAGTTTATTTCTTGGATTTTATGTCTAACTGATGTTAATCTTCTCCCATGTTAGTGCTTTTTCTACATTGTATAAAACATCATGATGTAAACAGTTTAGTTTAGTTTAAACCTGGTCTAAATGTATAACTGGGAATGCCACAATATTAGTTTTTATTGTTATGATTATTGTGAAAACCAAACTGTGAAATCCTTAAAGCGCTTTCATCCACACTGTTTAATAGATCCTCATTCTTCAGTATGTTCCCAGTTTGACAAAATGAAGTTTTCTAAATCACAAAGTAAAGTTAATGTGACAGAACAGACAGACGGAAAATTAAATGACTTATTTTTGCCTCCAAAATTGTATCAATAATTATGAGTTTCTTTACTTCTTATGATTACAATAACACAATTATCTATTAACTGAGGACTCTTCACATCCATTTGTATGATACGATTAAAACTAAACCAAACCAAAGCAATCAGGAGAAATATTTCAGGTCAGAAACTATAGGATTAACCCAGAACTAAACTTGAACCAGGACTAAACCAGGGCTTGACCAGGACTAAACTAGGACTAAACCAGGGTTTAACCAGGACTAAATCGAGTCTAGACAAGGACCAGTTAAAGCAGTGACCTTCAGATGTAAGTTGTAAAATGAGATAAAGAGCAGTGAATGAGAAATGATTTAGATAAGAGTTTAAAGAGGATGTTTGGAACGTGAAGGAGAATAGAACAAAGATAAACAGTAAAGGCAATAAACTGGTCATCCGACAAAGGACTGTACAAATAAACATTGATTAATTAAAACAAAAGTACAGGTCTGTTGTTAACCACGTGAGGACAGTATTCCTAGTTGGGACATAAAATACATTGTTTTTCTCATTCACATATCAGGAAGTAGTCAGAAAATTCAGTCAACTTACAGTAAGGGGTAAAAAGTCCAACATGATTACAAGGCCGTGTTTATAGTGTCCTGGGAACATTTTAGTTTGTATTTTACACTTTCTGGTGTAATGAAAAAACAACAAAACCAAGTACTACCATTTCAAATTTTTAGAGAAATATATTAATGTTTTATTTAAAATAGATGAAATTATCTGTATATATGAATAATTACCCCTAAACTGAAAGAAACACAGCCTATTCAACTGTCAACATCAGTCAAATTATTCATCCATGTTCTATAGTGTGGCATTAAACATCTATCTTGCATTTATTTAATTACAGATGTTTTTTAACTGCTGAAATACTTTGAAAAACATATATTCTTACTGTGTTCAGAGACACCTTTCCACAGATCTAACCTGTAACTTGATTTGATGGTGTCACCTGCTTGTCTCCATGTATAGATAAGTTTAATACTGTAGTGTGGAACATTTCAGACAAAACAATAACGTCTTCAACAGGCAGGTGACATACCCTCCACCACAAATGTGACTTCGTGCACTTTTAAATTGTATTTTTATTATTCACTATTGACAAATTTTATGAACATTGACAATAAAGTCTTTTAAGTGTGTGGAATGAACTGCACACTTATGTAAAGTAGCAGTGCAGTAGCTAAATCTTTTTTTTTTTTTCTTCGAACATTGATGTTTCAAAATAAAATACCAATATTGTCAACAAATAGTCAGAATTATACCTTTAGTTTTAATTTATTATCGCACACACGTTAATCTTTGTTCACACTTGGTGGAACAGTTTTGTTCTATTGTCGCTCTCCTGGGGTAGACTCATGAAAGAATGTCTGCCAACCTACGTCTACAACCTCTGCAACCACCAACAATCACACACTCACCCACAATGCAGGTAAGGTGGTGTATTTTGCCCAAAGATACAATATTTAGCACTGCTACAGCTGTGGTGTGATTCTGATTTAGTCCTGGTGTAGTCCAAGGCCAGTTTAAACCTGATTTTGTTCTGGACACTAAGTCATGTATGTTGCAAGTTTCTCTTGTCTGTATAAAACTGCTTTAGTCCTGGGCTTAGATTGGCCCTGATTTGATCTACTTGAATTGAGTCTTATTTATTTTGTCTCACAAATCCAGATCTGTATTTAAAGAAAAGAGGGATGTCAGTCTGGTCCCTCCATTGCACCTCGAGCCAGATTTAAAACATACCATGAAATCAGATAGTTATAGTTTATTTCAGTGACACGAAAGAAGGAACTCATTGGCCATTTATCAATCTGAACTCACATTAACAGAGTTAGAATCTGTTTTGACGGACGGACCATGTCCCTGATTGACTAATCCACCTGTCAATCAGTCACGCCCATCTGAACTGTAATACAAATTCATAAAAGTTTATCCAGGGCTGGGCCAAAGTATCTAACTGAGGTACTGTTCCATACACCCCCAACAGAGGCCGGAGGTCAGAGGTCAGAGGGGAGTGGACTGTTCCCAGAGTCAGGAGTGGACAGTCATCATGCAACTAAACACTGGAATCTGTTAGCAGATAGTCTCATATATTCACAGTGTTGCAATTTAAAAAAAGATTAAAATGAAAGAGGGAACATTATGCAAAAAAATAAACTTTTTGTTGATTTCTATAATGTTACAATGTTTTCCAATCAAAAACATGCATGATGGTTTTATATGTCATCCACACATGTTTGATTAAAACCCTATAATGCCAAATGCATCAAATTTGATACAAGAATTTCTGAGACCTAGTGCATTACCTTATGGTAAAAAACTTCACTCAAAACCCTCTTGTATCCCATCTGATACATGTTTTCTACCCCCTGGTGGATAGCTTTATCACTACAACAATTATAACACAGTGCATGGGACAATCCAAGATGGCCGCCTTCAGGTAGTTCCCAACTCACTGGATCAAGGTAAAGAAAATTGTGATTTTTTCAATTTTCCAGTGACATTTTCTTTGAAACTTTTAGTAATATTCTAACATGAACACTTAATCTGTTGAAGCAAGTTATAATTACATATTTTTTTGCATTTTAGTATGTAGTAAAATTGTGTATAAAATTTGTGTTCAAATTTGATACTACAGGCAAAAAGTGGAATTTGGCAGTAAATCCCTCAATTAGCATTATTTTTCTTTTCTTGGTGCAATATGCATTATATTGATGATTTTGTATCATAAAAATGTTTTTATCAATCAATTACACAAATTTCAGACTGAAATGTTATATTTACAACAAATAATTGCACTTGCTTTCTTGATGGAAATTCAAGCGACATAAAGGAGTTGATGTCTGCAGACGATGAAGTGTTGGATAAAGATTGGACTCCTAATGCAGACTATGATGAAGAAAACTCTAGTACTGATAGTAGCAATGAGGATGATAAAACTCTAGATGGTGGGCTTGAAGAGGAAGAAGAAGGTCTTACAATGTCACAGGCAACAAAACAGTGTGATAGAAGCAAAGTGAAAAGAAAAAAGAAGAGAAAGGCACATACAGATGCTGACGTTGAAAGCAGTGATGACCAGATTAGCACAGAAGAAGGAGGTCCAACAGTAACACAGGCCAAAAGAACAAATAAATCTGCAAAGAATAAAGTGAAAATGAAGGAGTACAGGTGGAGAAAGGAACAATTTGACCCTCCAGATGTTCCATTTATTGAGAGTGCTGATGAAGGCATCGAAGAAAGGAGTGAGTTTACACCTTACACGTATTTCAAACAGTTTGTCACTGATGACATGATACAGCTGGTTGCAGATCAAACAAACCTTTTCAGTGTGCAGAAGGAAGGGAAATCAGTCAACACAAATGTCAAAGAAATTGAGCAGGTTCTTGGCATGTACATGTTCATGGGTTTGGTTCAGATGCCCAATGTAAGAGCCTATTGGGAAATGGAAACAAAGTACCCCAAAGTGGCCGATGTGATGGCACGTGATCGATTTGAAAAATTAGTGACACTGCTGCACTTTCAAGACAACCTCAGTGTGTCTGAAGATGCAAAGAAGGATAAATTGTGGAAACTGAAGCCATGGCTCGAAAAGCTACGAGAACAATGCCTTCGTATCCCTCCTGAAGAGCATCATGCAGTTGATGAGATAATGATTCCATTTAAGGGAAAGTCTCATCTGAAAGTCTACATGCCAGCAAAACCCCACAAATGGGGATTCAAAATGTGGGGACGTGCAGGACAGAGTGGTTTCCTGTATGACTTTGATGTTTGTCAAGGGGCAACAGATCCAAACAAGGAAAGGTCTGATGTTGGTGTGAGTGGAGATGTTGTTCTCAAATTGACATCAACCCTTCCTGAACCACAAAGTATTCGCAGACAATTATTTTACATCACTCCCACTGTTAGAACATCTGCGACAGAGAGGGATATACTACATTGGCACCATCAGGATGAACAGGGTACCCAACTGCAGCATGAAGGATGAAAAAGACCTGAGGAAACAGGGAAGAGGGTCCATGGATTACAGAGTCAACCAAAACAATGTGATAGTTGTAAGGTGGTGTGACAACAAACCTGTCAACCTGGTGTCCTCTTTTGTTGGCATCACTCCCCAAGACCATGTGAAACGCTAGGATCGGAAGACCAAACAATATGTCATGGTTCCCAGACCATCCATCGTGGAAACCTATAATAGATTCATGGGGGGTGTGGATCTTTTGGATATGCTGTCTGCCCTGTACAAATACAGCTTCAAAACCAGAAGATGGTACTTGTATATTTGGTGGCAGAGTGTCACAATTGCACTCATCAATGCTTGGTCCCTGTACCGACAAGACCTGAAGGCACTGCACCTAGAGAAAAACACCATGCCCCTGAGAAGATTTCAGGCATCAGTTGGCTTTTCCCTCATAAGTGCAAGAAAAGCAAAAGTCAGGGTTGGCAGACCACTCTCTTCTCCACCAGTATGCCCTCCACCGCACTCCCCACCAGCACAATCACCAACACCACCATCACAGAGGAGGTGGCGATCAACCAGTGTGCCACCGGATGTGAGAAGGGATATCGTCAACAACTTCCCATCCTGGGAAAAGCGACAAAGGTGCAAGCACTGCACAGAACACTTTTCCCATGTGCGCTGTGGAAAATGCAATGTCCATCTCTGCCTGAACAAGGACAGGAACTGTTTCCATGATTACCACATGGCATAATAAAAGAAAAAGTCACTGAAAACAGTCACAGTTATAAAAAAAATTAAGAGTCTGATGTTCTTGTTATCACTTTAACGGCTGTTTTCGTTATTATCACTTGTCACAATAAAAGAAAGTTACTGGAAAAGGTAGCAATTTGAAAAAAATAAGAGGTCGATGCTCTTGTTAGATTGCCTAAACTGGTGTTTTCATGCCTATTACTGTTCATAATACAAGAAAAAGTTATTGGAAAAGGAAGCAGTTTGAAAATATAAGAGGCCAATGTTCTTTACAGCCTTAGGTGCTGTTTTCATGCTTACCACTGTTCATAATAAAAGAGAAAAGAAGA
Source organism: Periophthalmus magnuspinnatus (assembly GCF_009829125.3). Classification (NCBI taxonomy): domain Eukaryota; kingdom Metazoa; phylum Chordata; class Actinopteri; order Gobiiformes; family Gobiidae; genus Periophthalmus; species Periophthalmus magnuspinnatus. The sequence continues at coordinate 19,062,987 of NC_047126.1, forward strand.
AAGGGGACTAAAGAGACTGATGTTTTTGCTGTACCGCCAGAACTGCATGTAATGCCCAATGTATCATTTATGATACAAATGAAAAAACCTATTTGCAAATAATTTTTTGTAATTTTTATTTCAGATTATTTGAAAGAGTCAAATAAAGGTCCCAGATTCAAGAAATCAGAATTTTCTGTCGATTATTTCTGGGGTCAGGCATTATAGGGCTAATCTTATAATCTCTCCCGGGCTCTATTCAAACTCTCTTTACGACAGTTCTGGCATAGCACATAAATAATTTGAAATGAATTGAAATAAATCAAGAGTGAAATTCTGCATTTTTTGTAGACTCAGTCTGGTTTGTTCTAGATTAGTTTAGTCCTGGTCTAGTCTATATTTAGTACACTTTAATCCATGTGGTGTGTCTGTAAGTGTGAACACATATAAAAAACATAATCTAGATGTTTCCCACTGCATAAATCATAACATTATACAAATAGGTAAAAATCTTTTATTTTGAAAACAGTAACATCCAAAAACAGCAATTGTCAATGTTCATATAAAACATTCAAAGGTTATATTTTAGAATAACATTTTTATAATAATGCAGAAACATAAGGAGGAGTTAGCACTGGACTTTTATCTGACAGATGGAGGGTAAGGCGGTGTTGCAGTTTGAACTGTACCAGCCTTGGCCAGCTGAAAAACAGTTATACATCTTCATTAACAAAGGAAAAGACAAATACAACGTGTTTCAATTCATTTGTTCAAACATTAAACCAGACTGTCAGGGTCTAAATCACTGGTTCTCAAACTGTTTGTTCTAAGTACCACTAAACATAATATTTGGCTTTCTGAATACCACCTGATCTAAAAACAGACAATATCAGGCATGAACTAGGGCTAAATCACATCTAAAATGACTAAATTATGGATAAGTTTTTCCATATATTTGAGCAAAATTTGGAATATCTGTTGTTAAATCTACTGAAATGTCAAACTCCACTCTGGTCGCTGAAAATTGTGGAAAGAAAAATTCACTTATTATAGTGAATAATTAGGATGTTTGGAATGTATAAGATAAGTGAGGAATAACTTTGGACCTCTGCAAACCATTTAAAATGAACTAGTTCTGTTTGTCACAGTCAAAATCAAGTACAGCGCCTTTGATAGATTCATCTTTAAATTAGAGGTGGTCTGTGTTACAGTTTGAGAATCCCTGGTCTAAGCCTTTATCTAAGGTTGTCTAAACTCACCCTGAGTGTTCATCCTCAGACACTTGTAGGTTGTACCGGAGCCTCCGGCCATGAAGTTGTAATAGTCAAAGTAAGAGCCGTCCTGCCACCGCCAAGAGCTCTGGAGAAAGAAAGAATGTCATTTTAACCTCCAACTAAATAAATATTTTTTTAGTTTTATCAATGTAGCTTAGTAGAGATAGTAAGATAATAGAACCTTTATTTGTCCCACAATGGGGAAATTCCAGTGTTGCAGCATACAGTACAAGAACAGCAAGATCATTTAGTTCACTGACAATCTCCACAAAACCTTTTCTGATTCTGAACTCACCTCAAAGTGGTACCCTCCGATCCAGGCGCTGGAGCAGCCCGCACTGCCCACCATGTACTGGAAGTGGTTATACTCCAGAGGGTTGTGCACTGCTGCCAGAGTCGCCCCGAAGTTTGCACAGTAATTCTGCAGAAACAGGAGGGAGAAGGTCTTAATATCTTAATATCTTTATATCACTGCTGTTGTGCTGACGTATTTTTCTGTACCGCAGCGGATCTCCAAGTGTTTGAGTTCCTGTTGAACAAATAGCAGCTTCCACGGAAAAATCCCCAACCAGGAAGACAATACTGAGACATGACTGTGGAAAAGAAAAATAAATATTTAGTGGGTTAGTGTTAACAAAACAACACATTAGTCAGTGTATTACAGTTAATAGTGTGTGTGTACCTTCAGGGGCCAGTGGAGGCAGGTCCTCTACAGCTTCTGTAAAAAAGATTTTTCAAGACATGATCAAATAAATTGTGATTAAATGTGTTTCATCAATAGGTTGTGTTCACGTTGTAGAATGTGATGACATTATAATCTCAGATGAAGGACAAGTGCCTACGTAACTCTATGAGAGATATTTTGTTTTAAATAGAAATCCACAAGTCCAACGGTTGAACATTATTAGTATTTGTTAGAAACTGGGATAGATCCACAATCGGGATGGGACTTTCAGCTCATTCATGGGATCCAAATCTTTTCGTTAATTTCAAAGATCAGTTCAAAAGACTGGCTGATGCTAAAGTAAAAACACATTTTACCTACAAATTTCATAGTTATTTTTTTGAGAATCGAACTGACAACCCTCCAGTTAGTGGGAGCACATCTCTGCTGCCTGTGACTGATTGTCTTACCTGGTTTAGGCTCCTCTTTCACTTCCACCATCTGCACCTGGGCCACTTCTGCTGGAGGAGTTAAAATAAGAACATCATCCACACTGAATATAATACAGGTTATTGTGTTAAACCAAGATGAACTAAACTAAACACACATTTTTTGTTATCGTTGTGCACATTAGGTTGGTGAAGTCATTACAAAACAGTCTGAAACAGGGATTAAACCGACAACCCTCTGGTCAGTGGGCAAAATTCTCTACTGCCTGTGACTGATTGTATCACCTGGTTTAGGCTCATCTTTCACTTCCACCGTCTTAACTGGCTCCTCTGCTGGGGCCGCTAAAATGACAAGACACATGTATAAAAAGTTACAGTGTAGGTGAAATAATTGACTATTTCTTTTCACTTTGGATAATTTGGAAACACTGATTTGACATTTTAAGAATAAATGTGTTTCAATGTGATACCTGTGGCTTTAAATGAAACAGCCGCAAAAAGAAGAAAAATCACAACAGTCTTCATCTTCAAATCTGCAGAAAAAATATCAACATATTTTATTACAAGTCTGACATCAAAATAAAACAAAATTCTACTATAACTACTACAAATACTAAGTAATCTGACTCATGTTGATATATTCAGTCACTACTCTGCCACAGTCAATGGTGATAAACTACGTCTCTAGTTTGAACAGATTAGAGTGGGGTTTCTTAATGTTTTGGTTTTAAAGTGACTGCTCCATTACCTGTTTCTGCAATAAATGAACTATTTCAACCATACTGCTACTAATACTAATACTAATACTTCAATTTCAAACTATTTACTGATGTAAAATTAAAGATACATATCTATAATTTTGTAACTAAGAACTATTTTCTATAAAAAGAAAGAAAACAGAGTTGACTTACATGAGATTATGCTCCTCAAGATGAACTGTAGTAGTAGTAGTAGTAGTAGTAGTAGTAGTAGTAGTAGTAGTAGTAGTAGTAGTAGTGCACTGATGTTGTGGAGTTCTTCTGCTCCTTATATACTTCACAAGATGCAGTCATTTCCCTGTTATCATTTGGACTTCATACTCTTGTTCTGCATAAGTTGTATTTTTAAACACATTCACTATTGCTTCCTGGTGAATGGTAAAATACATTTATTTTATGACCCAACCAGGAATCCTTCATTGAAATGACAAAACAGGATATGATTTTATCTTATTTGTGAGAGTTTATTTCTTGGATTTTATGTCTAACTGATGTTAATCTTCTCCCATGTTAGTGCTTTTTCTACATTGTATAAAACATCATGATGTAAACAGTTTAGTTTAGTTTAAACCTGGTCTAAATGTATAACTGGGAATGCCACAATATTAGTTTTTATTGTTATGATTATTGTGAAAACCAAACTGTGAAATCCTTAAAGCGCTTTCATCCACACTGTTTAATAGATCCTCATTCTTCAGTATGTTCCCAGTTTGACAAAATGAAGTTTTCTAAATCACAAAGTAAAGTTAATGTGACAGAACAGACAGACGGAAAATTAAATGACTTATTTTTGCCTCCAAAATTGTATCAATAATTATGAGTTTCTTTACTTCTTATGATTACAATAACACAATTATCTATTAACTGAGGACTCTTCACATCCATTTGTATGATACGATTAAAACTAAACCAAACCAAAGCAATCAGGAGAAATATTTCAGGTCAGAAACTATAGGATTAACCCAGAACTAAACTTGAACCAGGACTAAACCAGGGCTCGACCAGGACTAAAGTAGGACTAAAGCAGAATTTTACCAGGACTAAACTAGGACTAAACCAGGGTTTAACCAGGACTAAATCAAGTCTAGACAAGGACCAGTTAAAGCAGTGACCTTCAGATGTAAGTTGTAAAATGAGATAAAGAGCAGTGAATGAGAAATGATTTAGATAAGAGTTTAAAGAGGATGTTTGGAACGTGAAGGAGAATAGAACAAAGATAAACAGTAAAGGCAATAAACACTGGACCAGAGCCAAGAGAGAGGCGAGGCGGAAAGACACGTGGATTATTATTATTATTATTATTTTTTTTTTTATTCACAGAGACTTGTTTTAACGCAATTTTGAATCTAAAAAGCTTATTTAGCTTATTTTACCAGGACCTGTCATAGTTTGAGCATTTCTGCAGTAAACTCCCATATTTTTCTTTTGGTGGCAAAATATTTAAACAATGTTAATATGTTGATTTCAGGACTAAGTAGAGTTATTTTTATTAAGATTACTGGGTTTGTATCTTTGTAGATTTTGTAGTTTTGGTCATCCAACAAAGGACTGTACAAATAAACATTGATTAATTAAAACAAAAGTACAGGTCTGTTGTTAACCACGTGAGTACAATATTCCTAGTTGGGACATAAAATACTTTGTTTTTCTCATTCACATATCAGGAAGTAGTCAGAAAATTCAGTCAACTTACAGTAAGGGGTAAAAAGTCCAACATGATTACAAGGCCGTGTTTATAGTGTCCTGGGAACATTTTAGTTTGTATTTTACACTTTCTGGTGTAATGAAAAAACAACAAAACCAAGTACTACCATTTCAAATTTTTAGAGAAATATAATAATGTTTTATTTAAAATAGATGAAATTATGTGTATATATGAATAATTACCCCTAAACTGAAAGAAACACAGCCTATTCAACTGTCAACATCAGTCAAATTATTCATCCATGTTCCATAGTGTGGCATTAAACATCTATCTTGCATTTATTCAATTACAGTTTTTTTTTTACTGCTGAAATACTTTGAAAAACATTTATTCTTACTGTGTTCAGAGACACCTTTCCACAGATCTAACCTGTAACTTGATTTGATGGTGTCACCTGCTTGTCTCCATGTATAGATAAGTTTAATACTGTAGTGTGGAACATTTCAGACAAAACAATGACGTCTTCAACAGGCAGGTGACATACCCTCCACCACAAATGTGACTTCGTGCACTTTTAAATTGTATTTTTATTATTCACTATTGACAAATTTCATGAACATTGACAATAAAGTCTTTTAAGTGTGTGGAATGAACTGCACACTTATGTAAAGTAGCAGTGCAGTAGCTAAATCTTTTTTTTTTTTTCTTCGAACATTGATGTTTCAAAATAAAATACCAATATTGTCAACAAATAGTCAGAATTATACCTTTAGTTTAAATTTATTATCGCACACACGTTAATCTTTGTTCACACTTGGTGGAACAGTTTTGTTCTATTGTCGCTCTCCTGGGGTAGACTCATGAAAGAATGTCTGCCAACCTACGTCTACAACCTCTGCAACCACCAACAATCACACACTCACCCACAATGCAGGTAAGGTGGTGTATTTTGCCCAAAGACACAATATTTAGCACTGCTACAGCTGTGGTGTGATTCTGATTTAGTCCTGGTGTAGTCCAAGGCCAGTTTAAACCTGATTTTGTTCTGGACACTAAGTCATGTATGTTGCAAGTTTCTCTTGTCTGTATAAAACTGCTTTAGTCCTGGGTTTAGATTGGCCCTGATTTGATCTACTTGAATTGAGTCTTATTTATTTTGTCTCACAAATCCAGATCTGTATTTAAAGAAAAGAGGGATGTCAGTCTGGTCCCTCCATTGCACCTCGAGCCAGATTTAAAACATACCATGAAATCAGATAGTTATAGTTTATTTCAGTGACACAAAAGAAGGAACTCATTGGCCATTTATCAATCTGAACTCACATTAACAGAGTTAGAATCTGTTTTGACAGACGGACCATGTCCCTGATTGACTAATCCACCTGTCAATCAGTCACGCCCATCTGAACTGTAATACAAATTCATAAAAGTTTATCCAGGGCTGGGCCAAAGTATCTAACTGAGGTACTGTCCCATACACCCCCAACAGAGGCCGGAGGTCAGAGGTCAGAGGGGAGTGGACTGTTCCCAGAGTCAGGAGTGGACAGTCATTATGCAACTAAACACTGGAATCTGTTAGCAGATAGTCTCATATATTCACAGTGTTGCAATTTAAAAAAGATTAAAATGAAAGAGGGAACATTATGTAAAAAAAAAAATACACTTTTTGTTGATTTCTACAATGTTATAATATTTTCCCATCAAAAACATGCATGATGGTTTTATATGTCATCCACACATGTTTGATTAATCTTATAATCTCTCCCGGGCTCTATTCAAACTCTCTTTACGACAGTCCTGGCATAGCACATAAATAATTTGAAATGAATTGAAATAAATAAAATCAAGAGTGAAATTCTACATTTTTTGTAGAGTGAGTCTGGTTTGTTCTAGATTAGTTTAGTCCTGGTCTAGTCTATATTTAGTACACTTTAATCCATGTGGTGTGTCTGTAAGTGTCAACACATATAAAAAACATAATCTAGATGTTTCCCACTGCATAAATCATAACATTATACAAATAGGTAAAAATCTTTTATTTTGAAAACAGTAACATCCAAAAACAGCAATTGTCAATGTTCATATAAAATATTCAAAGGTTATATTTTAGAATAACATTTTTATAATAATGCAGAAACATAAGGAGGAGTTAGCACTGGACTTTTATCTGACAGATGGAGGGTAAGGCGGTGTTGCAGTTTGAACTGTACCAGCCTTGGCCAGCTGAAAAACAGTTATACATCTTCATTAACAAAGGAAAAGACAAATACAACGTGTTTCAATTCATTTGTTCAAACATTAAACCAGACTGTCAGGGTCTAAATTCTAAGTACTACTAAACATAATATTTGGCTTTCTGAATACCACCTGATCTAAAAACAGACAATATCAGGCATGAACTAGGGCTAAATCACATCTAAAATGACTAAATTATGGATAAGTTTTTCCATATATTTGAGCAAAATTTGGAATAGCTGTTGTTAAATTTACTGAAATGTCAAACTCCACTCTGGTCGCTGAAAATTGTGGAAAGGGAAATGCACTTATTATAGTGAATAATTAGGATGTTTGGAATGTATAAGGTAAATGAGGAATAACTTTGGACATCTGCAAACCATTTAAAATGAACTAGTTCTGTTTGTCACAGTCAAAATCAAGTACAGGGCCTTTGATAGATTCATTTTTAAATTAGAGGGTGTTACAGTCTGTGTTACAGTTTGAGAATCCCTGGTCTAAGCCTTTATCTAAGGTTGTCTAAACTCACCCTGAGTGTTCATCCTCAGACACTTGTAGGTTGTACCGGAGCCTCCGGCCATGAAGTTGTAATAGTCAAAGTAAGAGCCGTCCTGCCACCGCCAAGAGCTCTGGAGAAAGAAAGAATGTCATTTTAACCTCCAACTAAATATTTTTTTAGTTTTATCAATGTAGCTTAGTAGAGATAGTAAGATAATAGAACCTTTATTTGTCCCACAATGGGGATATTCCAGTGTTGCAACATACAGTACAAGAACAGCAAGATCATTTAGTTCAAGGACAATCTCCACAAAACCTTTTCTGATTCTGAACTCACCTCAAAGTGGTACCCTCCGATCCAGGCGCTGGAGGAGCCCGCACTGCCCACCATGTACTGGAAGTGGTTATACTCCAGAGGGTTGTGCACTGATGCCAGAGTCGCCCCGAAGTTTGCACAGTAATTCTGCAGAAACAGGAGGGAGAAGGTCTTAATATCTTAATATCTTTATATCACTGCTGTTGTGCTGACGTATTTTTCTGTACCGCAGCGGATCTCCAAGTGTTTGAGTTCCTGTTGAACAAATAGCAGCTTCCACGGAAAAATCCCCAACCAGGAAGACAATACTGAGACATGACTGTGGAAAAGAAAAATAAATATTTAGTGGGTTAGTGTTAACAAAACAACACATTAGTCAGCGTATTACAGTTAATAGTGTGTGTGTACCTTCAGGGGCCAGTGGAGGCAGGTCCTCTACAGCTTCTGTAAAAAAGATTTTTCAAGACATGATCAAATAAATTGTGATTAAATGTGTTTCATCAATAGGTTGTGTTCACGTTGTAGAATGTGATGACATTATAATCTCAGATGAAGGACAAGTGCCTACGTAACTTTATGAGAGATATTTTGTTTTAAATAGAAATCCACAAGTCCAACGGTTGAACATTATTAGTATTTGTTAGAGACTGGGATAGATCCACAATCGGGATGGGACTTTCAGCTCATTTATGGGATCCAAATCTTTTCGTTAATTTCAAAGATCAGTTCAAAAGACTGGCTGATGCTAAAGTAAAAACACATTTTACCTACAAATTTCATAGTTATTTTTTTGAGAATCGAACTGACAACCCTCCAGTTAGTGGGAGCACATCTCTGCTGCCTGTGACTGATTGTCTTACCTGGTTTAGGCTCCTCTTTCACTTCCACCATCTGCACCTGGGCCACTTCTGCTGGAGGAGTTAAAATAAGAACATCATCCACACTGAATATAATACAGGTTATTGTGTTAAACCAAGATGAACTAAACTAAACACACATTTTTTGTTATCGTTGTGCACATTAGGTTGGTGAAGTCATTACAAAACAGTCTGAAACAGGGATTAAACTGACAACCCTCTGGTCAGTGGGCAAAATTCTCTACTGCCTGTGACTGATTGTATCACCTGGTTTAGGCTCATCTTTCACTTCCACCGTCTTAACTGGCTCCTCTGCTGGGGCCGCTAAAATGACAAGACACATGTATAAAAAGTTACAGTGTAGGTTAAATAACTGACTATTTCTTTTCACTTTGGATAATTTGGAAACACTGATTTGACATTTTAAGAATAAATGTGTTTCAATGTGATACCTGTGGCTTTAAATGAAACAGCCGCAAAAAGAAGAAAAATCACAACAGTTTTCATCTTCAAATCTGCAGAAAAAATATCAACATATTTTATTACAAGTCTGACATCAAAATAAAACAAAATTCTACTATAACTACTACAAATACTAAGTAATCTGACTCATGTTGATATATTCAGTCACTACTCTGCCACAGTCAATGGTGATAAACTACGTCTCTAGTTTGAACAGATTAGAGTGGGGTTTCTTAATGTTTTGGTTTTAAAGTGACTGCTCCATTACCTGTTTCTGCAATAAATGAACTATTTCAACCATACTGCTACTGTTACACCTAGAATACTTCAATTTCAAACTATTTACTGATGTAAAATTAAAGATACATATCTATAATTTTGTAACTAAGAACTATTTTCTATAAAAAGAAAGAAAACAGAGTTGACTTACATGAGATTATGCTCCTCAAGATGAACTGTAGTAGTAGTAGTAGTAGTAGTAGTAGTAGTAGTAGTAGTAGTAGTAGTAGTAGTAGTAGTAGTGCACTGATGTTGTGGAGTTCTTCTGCTCCTTATATACTTCACAAGATGCAGTCATTTCCCTGTTATCATTTGGACTTTATACTCTTGTTCTGCATAAGTTGTATTTTTAAACACATTCACTATTGCTTCCTGGTGAATGGTAAAATACATTTATTTTATGACCCAATCAGGAATCCTTCATTGAAATGACAAAACAGGATATGATTTTATCTTATTTGTGAGAGTTTATTTCTTGGATTTTATGTCTAACTGATGTTAATCTTCTCCCATGTTAGTGCTTTTTCTACATTGTATAAAACATCATGATGTAAACAGTTTAGTTTAGTTTAAACCTGGTCTAAATGTATAACTGGGAATGCAACAATATTAGTTTTTATTGTTATGATTATTGTGAAAACCAAACTGTGAAATCCTTAAAGTGCTTTCATCCACACTGTTTAATAGATCCTCATTCTTCAGTATGTTCCCAGTTTGACAAAATGAAGTTTTCTAAATCACAAAGTAAAGTTAATGTGACAGAACAGACAGACTAAATTAAATGACTTATTTTTGCCTCCAAAATTGTATCAATAATTATGAGTTTCTTTACTTCTTATGATTACAATAACACAATTATCTATTAACTGAGGACTCTTCACATCCATTTGTGTGATACGATTAAAACTAAACCAAAGCAAAGCAATCAGGAGAAATATTTCAGGTCAGAAACTGGAGGATTAACCCAGAACTAAACTTGAACCAGGACTAAACCAGGACTAAACTAGGACTAAAGCAGAATTTTACCAGGACTAAACTAGGACTAAACCAGGGTTTAACCAGGACTAAATCAAGTCTAGACAAGGACCACTTAAAGCAGTGACCTTCAGATGTAAGTTGTAAAATGAGATAAAGAGCAGTGAATGAGAAATGATTTAGATAAGAGTTTAAAGAGGATGTTTGGAACGTGAAGGAGAATAGAACAAAGATAAACAGTAAAGGCAATAAACACTGGACCAGAGCCAAGAGAGAGGCGAGGCAGAAAGACATGTGGATTATTATTATTGTTTTTTTTTTTTTATTATTCACAGAGACTTGTTGTAACGCAATTTTGAATCTAAAAATCTTATTTAGCTCATTTATGTTTAACCAGGACCTGTCATAGTTTGAGCATTTCTGCAGTAAACTCCCATATTTTTCTTTTGGTGGCAAAATATTTAAACAATGTTAATATGTTGATTTCAGGACTAAGTAGAGTTATTTTTATTAAGATTACTGGGTTTGTATCTTTGTAGATTTTGTAGTTTTGGTCATCCAACAAAGGACTGTACAAATAAACATTGATTAATTAAAACAAAAGTACAGGTCTGTTGTTAACCACGTGAGTACAATATTCCTAGTTGGGACATAAAATACTTTGTTTTTCTCATTCACATATCAGGAAGTAGTCAGAAAATTCAGTCAACTTACAGTAAGGGGTAAAAAGTCCAACATGATTACAAGGCCGTGTTTATAGTGTCCTAGGAACATTTTAGTTTGTATTTTACACTTTCTGGTGTAATACAGAACCAACAAATTATTTATTTTTTTAGAAAAATAAATACATTTTTATTTAAAATAGATGAAATTATCTGTATATATGAATAATTACCCCTAAACTGAAAGAAACACAGCCTATTCAACTGTCAACATCAGTCAAATTATTCATCCATGTTCCATAGTGTGGCATTAAACATCTATCTTGCATTTATTTAATTACAGATGTTTTTTAACTGCTGAAATACTTTGAAAAACATATATTCTTACTGTGTTCAGAGACACCTTTCCACAGATCTAACCTGTAACTTGATTTGATGGTGTCACCTGCTTGTCTCCATGTATAGATAAGTTTAATACTGTAGTGTGGAACATTTCAGACAAAGCAATGGTGTCTTCAACAGGCAGGTGACATACCCTCCATCACAAATGTGACTTCGTGCACTTTTAAATTGTATTTTTATTATTCACTATTGACAAATATCATGAAAAATTGTATATATATATATATATATATATATAATTATTTTTATTTATATATTTATTTATTTTGTCTCACAAATCCAGAATGGATGGGAAAAATACCATGAAATCACATATTTGAGTTGAAGAAATGTGCATTCTACGTCCTGTATGGTTGTTTAGTCCTGTTTTAGACCTTATTTGTGGTCAAAACAGTGTATGAACTTTGTCTGAATGCTTTTGTGACTAGAGTTTGACTACGTGAATATAAAATAAAGTTCTGCTCTTCACAGAGCAGAAATTTAAAGAAAGAAAGAGCAGAGCTGAAGTTTAAACTGGGAGTAAACCATGACTCATTTGAAATGCAGAGAGGAAAAATATAAACACCATGAAACCAAACTCAAGGTCAACTTAATGTATGTATTACTTTATTTGACGAACTAGGTTGTTTCATAAAGCACAGGAGGATAAAAATGTCAAACGAGTACAGGTTTACAAGTTATAATAATTTTATTTGAAAACAGTAACATCCAGTATCATCATGACATCATCAAAACAAGTGGATTTTAACCACAGACTCCATAAACATGTAAATATTCAGTCTATGATTTTAACACTGCACTTTTATCTGACAGATTGAGGGAACAGCGAAGAGGCAGTTTGAACTGAACCAGCCTTGACCAGCTGAAAAACAATTATACGTCATCATTAGTAAAGGAACAATGAAATAATAAAAAAGAATATTGTCATAATTAACATACTTAATTGTTTATTGTGTATTTTAATGCATTTCAGTAGAGATTCATCCTGCCTAAGTCCAAGTGCTAAAGAGGATCCTTAAAATACTAGACTCACTCTGAGAGTTCATCGTCAGACACTTGTGGGTTGTACCGGAGCCTCCGCTTATGAAGTTGTAATAGTCGAAGTAAGAGCCGTCCTGCCACCGCCAAGAGCTCTGGACACAATATTACACTTGTATTACAGTCAATTTCATATTAGCAGCACAGTAAATGCAAATGTTTGTTTACAGTAGTTAAAAAAATGTTCAGATTAAAAGTTCAGATTAAAAGTAAAAGTATAAAAAAAAATAATAATTAAAAAAAAAAAAAAAATTATTAAAGTGTCCAATGTGCTCATGCCTCCAGCATCCCAGCCCCGCAGTATACTGATACTTTTCATTACGTCCTGGTACTCAAGTCTTCATCAGAGAAAATGTGACTGACCTCAAAGTGGTACCCTCCAATCCAGGCGTTGGCGAAGCCTGCTCTGCCCACCATGTACTGGAGGTGGTTATACTCCAGAGGGTTGTGCACAGCTGCCAAAGTCCCCCCGAAGTTTGCACAGTAACTCTGCACAGAAGCCAGTGAAGGATTACACAGACATCTTGTGTTTCTTATTGCCACGTAACTACACGTACTTTAATGCAAGTGCTACTGTGGTTTCTATAACTCCTGCTACTCCAGTTATTACAGCTACTATTACGATACAGTAAATGAAAATATACAAAATAATGAACAGAATTAAAGAAAATTGCATACCACGGCGTCGCTCCAAGAGTTGAAGTTTCTGTTCATGTAGTAACAGTTTCCACGAAAAAACTCCCAATCAGGAAGGCAATATTGTGAGTGGACTGTGAAAATGAACATGGCAAATAACACATGTGAATAAAGTGACAAAACAACAGCACAGGCCCATAACTGTAAAGAGCAGTGTGTGTTTACCTTCAGGGGCCAGTGGAGGAAGGGCTTGATCAGCTTCTGTGAAAATGAAATATATAATGAAATATATATAATAAACCAAAATATGAAATATATATAAAATCAAATAAATGTAATAAGATTTAATTTAAACATGAAAAACTGATTAACAACTGTTTTGTCTAATACATAGAAATAATATAAAGTAACAAATTGTGTTGTTAAAGGGGAACTAACTCCTCAGTCTCATTAAAAGTCCATTAACAGTCACAGTTACTCTGCTTTCAAAATCGACAGTGTGTCTTGCTTTACTACATAAAAACAGTGTGTCTTGCTTTACTACATAAAAACAGTGTGCAATGTCATTAGTGGAAACTGAACCAACAACACTCATGTCAGTGATTGTGTTACCTGGTGTAGCCTCCTCCTTCACCTCCACCTCCTCTACTAGAACTTCAACTGAAGCTGCTAAAATGAAAAAAGAAACTTGTTTTAATTTGTTTTCTTCTCTTGAATGCAAAAATCTTTATCAATAGTTTTTGTTTTGTTTTTTAACTCTAAGGATCTGAACCAGCAACTCTCTGGTTAGGGGGTAAATATCTCTTTGGTACTTTTGGTGAGTGAATGTGTTACCTGGTTTAGGCTCCTCTTTCAGTTCCACTTTTTGCACAGGAGCCTCTTCTGCTGGGGCGGCTAAAATGAGAAAATTATTGTTTAAAAATGTTTAAAATGTTCAGTGTTGGTTTAATGTGTTAAAATGTTGTATCTCGGTGAAGCGTCTGCCATTGCTTTGCCAGAATTGTTTCCCAATAAAGCATTAAATTGATCTTTTTCCATGGGGACAAGCAGGTGATGCCAGTAAGCCAAATTACAGGTCAGATCTATGGAAAGCAAACCCACTCACAGTAAAATAGATTTAGTTTGATGCCATACTCCGGAACATTCCTGGCAAAGCAATAGCATCTCCATGAGTTAAGCAGATGGAAAACCCTCCAACAGAGAAGTTACACAGTGCAACTTTAATGTGTTTAAAAGTGTTACCTGTGGCTGTCAATGCGACAGCAAAAAGGAGAAAAATCACAACAGTTTTCATCTTCAAATCTGTGGGAAAAAGCATAATGTAAAAATAAATTCACTAAAACTACAGCTCAGTGTCACACTTAAACTGTTTGAAATGGGATTTAAACCTTCAACTTTCTGATTATAGGTTGACCACTGCAACTGATATCACTGCTTCTACAAAACTTCTCATACTACTGTCCAAACCAAGAACACAGTACAAATAATTGATTTTACACTTTCAAAAATGTTGCAATGTATTTCCCAACTCAAACAATAAATGATTTGCAAACAAGTTAAAGGAAAGTAACTCTAAAAACAGCACTAATGTTTGCAGAATTACAAAAGGCATGAGAATTGACTCACTTAGGGGTGTTCTTCAAGATGAACTGTAGTAGTTGTTGTTGTAGTAGTAGTCGTAGTAGTAGTAGTGCACTGATGCTGTGGAGTTCTTCTGCTCCTTATATACTTCACACGATGCAGTCGTTTCCCTGTTATCATGTGGACTTTAGACTCTTGTTTCCTTCTTTTTCTAGAGGCATATTATTATATTGCTTTCCCGTGAATGGTAAAATAGATGTCTTTTATGACCAAAACTAGAATTTTACTGGAATTACAAAACTGATCAGTGATCTCTTTTTTACTATTGAGCAATCAGAAACTTGTCTTGGATTTACTGTAAGGAGATTACCCCAGATGTAAACCTGCAGCATAAGAAAAAAAACAGTTTGAATTCAGCCTACACCAGTTCACACAAAACTAACCAGGGTCACACCAGGTCTGAACTTGTACTAATCCAGGTCTAAATCAGGACTGAAGTAGGTCTACACACTCTGGTGTATAGGTTCGTTCACACTCATAATGACACATCTAAATTGGTTCTAAACTGGGATTAAATTCAGAACTAAATCTGGCCTAGACCTGGAATAAACTAAAACCAAGTCCAGTTTAGCTCCAGTTTAGTTCCAGTTTGGAGGTAGTTTGTTTTACAAGTGTGACTGTCTTCTTTTGAATCAGCCCTGAGCTAGTAAAGACTTGTGGTGTAATCTTTACTAATCACATCTAGAGATGTATTAAATCAGGACTTAAATGTAACTGAACCAAGACCAAAGCAGAACTAAACTAGGACTAAAACAGGACTAAAACAGGACTGAACTAGGACTAAACCATAATAAACACGATTTAACTAGGTCTGATGAGGCAAGGCAAGTTTATTTCTATAGCACAGTTTGTACACAAAGTAATTTTAAGTGCTTTACAGAATAAGAAATACATTAAAATCAAGTCAAAACATCATAAATAATCACCATAAAAACATTAAAAGAGAAAATGCAGAATAAAAATCTTTCAGTCATATGCACAGCCAAACAGAACCATTTTAACTCTGGATTTAATCATTGCCGAAGTAGAAGTCTCACATCTTTAGAATTGTTCTAGGTTTTTGCTGAATAAAACTGAAATGCTGATTCCCCATGTTTAGTCCTGACTCTAGGAGATGTATTAAGTATGTAATGTGTTAAGCTACGGAGAGATTTGTACACAAGCAGAGCTAAAGTCTATTCTCAGAGCCATAGGAGGCCAGTGCAGAGACCTAAGCACAGGACTTATGAGCTTCTACTTTCTGGTTCTAGTCAGAACCCGAGCAGCAGCGTTCTGGAAGTACTGCAGCAAATCAACTGCTTAACGTTGGTTTGGAGAGGCCAGTGAGCAGGCTGTTCCAGTAGTCTAACCTATTGGAGACAAATGCATGGATAAGTCTCTGCAAGGTTCTGACAATCCCTGTTTTCTAGATAGGGCATGAACCAGTTTAGTGCCGTACCAAAGATGCCCACCCAGTCCTCTAGTCTCTGTAAGAGGATCCCATGATCCACACTGTCAAAGGCAGCACTCAGATCTAACAGGATCAAGATTGAGACTTTGCCTGTAACAGTGTTCAGGCGGATTTGTCACAATGACAAATGGCATCGTGCTGTGATGGGATTTAAAATCAGACTGGAGTTCTTCATCTGGAGAAAGTTAATATGCTGTTGTTGAACAAGATTTTCAGGGATTTTGCCTAAACATGACAAATGTCTATGTAATCCCTCAGTTGTCCAGGTCTGATCCATAGTAAAAGCCAAAAGTTACATCTGTCAACTGGACAAAAGGTTGCAAGAGTGAAGATGTTTTAACAACTCTGAGTTGTATGAATATGGTAATTATGACTCTGGCACAGTGCACACTTAGTGTAGCTCAATAGGTCTAGCATACATACAGAAACTGTAAACAAGAGTTGTTTCCAGTTTCAGTGTAGTTAGCTCCTCCCTTTAGATAGATACAGTGTCCACCAGCAATCTGACCAGAACTGAAAAAGCGGCTTGGATGAGCAATGAAACGTCTTCACTCCAGTAACTTTTTGTCCAGCTGACAGATTTAACTTTTGGCTTTTCCAAAAAACGGCAGATTTGATTTAGGTCAAGACTGCTCTTGCATGTTAACTATGCAAAGTGAGGGTGATAGCAAACTGTTGAACGGAGACTAAACTGGTGACAATCTCTTGGACAGTTTTGTCAGTTACAGGTGCAAAGTGAGTCAGCTCTAAGTGTCTAGGTGGGTGCTGGGGGTTATTTGTGATGTGGAATTGATGGCATTTTTAATGCCCTGAACCTTGTCATTAAAGAATACTGCAAACTCATTGCACTTAGATGTGGAAATTAGTTCTAACAGCAGCAGAGCTAAAGGGTTTGTTAATTTGTTTACTGTTGCAAAAAAGATATGAGATTTGTTATTGTGACTTTCAATATTGTTTGAAAAAGATCTCCCTTGCTCTACATAAGCTGTTGTTGTACATGTATATGTTTTCTCTGTAAATCTCATAATGAACCTGGAGCTTTGACTTGCACTATTCCCACTCTGCGCTCCCCTTTCTCTTCCTCCGTGTCACTTTCTGCTTATCTTTAACCATTTACACCATCATCAGGGCAATGGTGTCCAGAACGCTCAAAACACTTGAAGTCACAGAGTTCAACGAAACATCAACATAAGGCATTTGTGTATCGTTTCCGTGAACAGTGCAGCTGTGTTATCATTTATGTGTCTTCAACTGCAGATAAGACTTAAGAGGATATTTGAAACGTAATGCTGAAAACAACAACAACAATGCTGAAAACAACGCAGATAAACAGTAGAGGCAATAAACACTGGAAACACTATATATATATATATATATATATATATATATATATATATATATATATATATATATATATATATATATATATATATATATATATATATATATATATATATATATATATATATATATATATATATATATATATATATATATATATATATATATATATATATATATATATATATATTTATTTTTTTTTTTTTTCTCCAGGTCAGTTCCTGATCCTGAGGTGGTCGACCACAAGAGCAATCATAACCAGACCGATAATTGCAGACAGGATCAATCTCACCATGAGCTCATTATGGCAGCTGCCGGTCTCTGCAAACAAACACACTATTAATGGAACTGTATGTAAGATTTTGATTTTAAATTTCACTAACTTCTGCAGAAACCCACAATGTTTTTCAGTCCCTGTGATATTTATACTTTCTTTTTTCCTGGTAAGCAGCCATATTTGTTTTCATACAGACAGACTATGTGTGTCTCTGATTGACTATCTACCTGTAAGTCATGACTCATATCTTCATAAAGTAGTGAGAAAGTGTGTGTGCTGGATCCTGGGCTACCCAGCTGCATGATACTGATATTAATTTCTGTGTATTTCTTACTAACTTTAAGGATGGTCCAACAGTTACTGAAGATTTCAGTAATTACTTTATAAATTCTGTGAACAAAATCACACAACAAACTTCTAGATCTATTCATCTTTTCATGCCACCTGCCCCTTCTTTCAGTACTACCTTAACTTTCAACTATATTGACCAGGCTAAAACTGATCCTTATCAAGTTTGGCCAAAGACCACTGGGTTCATGACAGCAATCTCATCAAAAAACACAAGGAGACATGACAACTATAACCCAGATTGTTAATAAATCAATCAAAATGTTCTCCCCAGTGTTTTCAAAACTGCAGTCGTAACAACAATTCACAAATCTGGTGGAAAAAGTGAAATAAACAACTACAGACCTATTAGTATATTACCTGTAGTATCAAAAATCCCAGAGAGAACAATTAAAGATCAGTTAACAGACCATTTGAACAACAATAATTTCTTGAATCCAAAGCAATTTGGCTTTCACAGCAATCATTCTGCTGAAGCTGCCTGCTGCTACCTGACAGAGAGCATTAGAGCTAGCCTGGACAGAGGGGGCACAGTGGGTGCTGCGTTTCTAGATCTATGAAAGGCCTTTGACACAGAAGACCACTCTGTCCTCCTGTCCAAGCTCTGTCAGTACCATCTTTCCATTGATGCATTACATTGGGTAAAGTCATATCTCTCTGATCGGGTACAGTGTGTAGGAGCAAACAATTCCCACAAGGGTCAATACTGGGGTCCCTGTTGTTCAGCATTTATATCATGACCTCCCAGACGTGTGCAAAGATGTTGACATCACCATGTACGCAGATGATGCTGTTATCTACACATGGAAGAAATGCGCAGCAAGTGGCCATTATATTATCTTCAGCTATGAATAAAATTGGTAATTGGCTCCAACTTTCATGTCTGACACTAAACATTAATAAAACATTAATTTGGTCAGTGAGTATTTGACCAAAATTAACAAAATTCAAGACATGTCCAACATCTTCATAAACGGAGTAAAATTAAATATTGTAACAGAGACAAAGTACCTAGGGGTTAATTTGGACCAGACTCAATCCGATACAACATCTCTTCTCTAAGACACATGAGGAACAGCTTGAAGATGGAGGTCGCTTTCACATATTTCAATGCCATGATTATTTCACACACCACCTACTGTGTGTCCTACTGGTCTCAGGTGAATGAGAGCACGCTCAAGCCTCTCAGCTCCATCTATGATCGAGCATTAAAGGCTTGATTAAAAAAAATTATAAAGTTAAGTTATCACCACTGTAATGTCTTAAGTAAATATAAAATGCTCAGTTTCTACAATTGAATTCTGTATTCAAATCTAAGAAATTCAAAATTATTAATTATGCAGCTCCACCTCCATTGAAAACATTTATTAAACTCTGTTCCAAACAAACTCCCCAATCCACTCGGTCTTTGTGAACTGAAATTGCACAGTTCCAAAAAGATCCTCCGCCTTTGCTCAGGCGCCTTTTCATTTCAAACCATCAGGCGGTGGAATCAGCTTCCAGACAGTTTGAAATTGTCTGTAGATTTGAATAATTTTACTAGAAATTTGAAAAAGTACATGTTAGATAACCAAGTATGTCAACATCAGTCTAGTTAATTTGTAATGTTCTGTATTCATTGTAAAAAACTTGCACATAACAATTTTTAATATCTGTGTGGACTGTAGGAAACATGAAATATATTAGACATGGTGACATTTTATTGTATTTTACTGCTAATGTTAATGATGAATTGTTAGTCTTGTAATGTAATTGTAATGAAATGTGTATTTTAATGTGTGTTCACCTGCCCAGGACATGGAACAGTAGCAGTAGCTAAGTCTGGTACAAATCATCTTTTCTTTTGTAAGATTAATTAATTTAAACATGGTTCCTAACAAATAAAGAACAAAGAAAAATAAATAAATAAATAGCTGATATTTACCTCCTTTCTTCAGACACAGCTGGTTAGGGTCAAAATTCATGCTCTGTTTCTCCATTGGGTTTTGTGCTTCACAGATGTATTTGCTGGTTTCACCGAGCCCTAACTCCAAAGGGAGAGAAAGCCGGGCTAACTCAACACTGGACATGTTTTTGAGTTGGACTGTCCCTCTGAACCAGGACAGGCTCAGGTTTCTGCTGTTTTCAGTAGAGCACTCGATCAGGAGCGGCTGGCACCCTCCAGGATGTATCTGTACAATGTCGACTGAGGGTGTGGAGAGGGGATCTGAAAAATAAAGACTCAATAAAGCATGCACAAAGACTTAATCCATAATGAACAGATAGTTTATTAAGCATGATTCAGGCTTAGTAACTACCTAATTAAAAGCCCATTTCCATGTATTTGAGTAAAATTTGTGTTGCCCAAGTACAGACACATTGTATAGCTGCCCTCGAATGATTTTTATTGTTGCAAAGGAGAGAGAGTCACAAGGAACATATTGATTTCTTACTGTAGACTGTGAGTTTAAATAACTTGTATGAGATGAATGGTCCGATGCGTTGCTGCTTGTACTGTCCCGTATCATTCACAGTCAGGTTGGACAGGATCAGGTCTCCAGTCTCTTTGTCCAAATTAATTCTGCTCTGAAACTGATCCAAAACCGAGAGTCGAACTTCAGAATAAGTGATTTTGGCGATCATTATGGAACGGTCAGATGTTTCAAAAGTCCATAAAAGCTGCTCATCCGGGTTGAAAGTTTTTTTCCATTTAAACGTCACTGTGGCTCCAGCTTTAGCATCGACCGGTTCCACTTCACCATCTGCCCACGCACAACAGCACAGAACTGAAACAGAGGAAACTAAGGTTAGCTGTAGATTATTTATTATTTCACTATATGTATCCATTGTAATGCCCTTTTACAGTCTGGAGCTTGTCATTGGATGTAAGGACACAACAGGAACATGCTTGAAAGTTAATCAATATTAACAATGTGCCAAAGGGTTTGTGGGAGCTAGGGATAAATAAGACAGATTTAAACACATTTTCCTCCTTCTGTTGTGTGAAAATCAGGTACCCCAGCTTTGATTTATTGATCCAGGAGTAGAAATTCTTATAATTCTTAAATTATAAATGTGCAATACAATTTCCCAACCAAGTGTCTATGACCATATTTTGGCTGTACAGTTTGTTTGTTTTTTTTTTGTTTTTTTTGTAATTATATGTGTACTGTAATTAAAAAGGAAAGTGGATTTAAATTAATATAACGCAAGAGATAATCTTGTTCTTTGTGGTGTGTTGTTGACACTTGACACTACTTTGATCACTTTCCTCCAAACCCTCCCGTCTCTGAAACAGGAAATGATCAAACCCAGAGATGCACAAAATGTAAGCCCACTTATGCAACATTCAAAATCTAACTCATATGACTGAAACTGAATTTAAAAAAATAATTATTATTATATGTGAATTCGCTTAATTCACAAGTAAATACCTGTAGTTAATGTTTCTGGTTATGAAACATTAACTATATAAAAAATACAAATTATTTCCCGAACATGAACCATTTGCTCTGGATTTTCCCTAAAGTGTTTGTAGTCAAAATGAGGTTAAAACCGTGTCTTTGTGGTCTTATTGGCCCCATTTTTTACCCTGTAGCTCCAGGAAGCAGCTAGCATCCACGTTTACAATATTAAAATGTCAAAATTTTACAATAAATTTACATGCTGCATGTCTTTATTTTTTGTTTTATTTTTTCATAGTTTATATTATTCTTTGTTTAATGTTGTGCCATAATGTCGAAGCAAGTTCCTAGTTTGTGAATTTTGTTCACTGAAAATTTGATAATATCTGAATATATGACAAGTAAGTAAATACAGTAAAATAAAGTGAATAAATACAGTAAAATACAATACAGTGTAAAAAATAATAATAATAATCATAATAAAAATTAAAAAAAAAACGTACCCAGAGCCAAGCACAAAAAGCCTTGTATTTTCCGTCGAACGTCTGAATCCATTTTGTGTGTTTCGACAGTCACATTTTTCTATTGAAACTATACCTGAGCTGGAGATGTGAAAGTGTTTCAGAAGCGCCACTGAAAGACTAGTAGTGTTATTACATCACACGTTTATATATAGCATGTCCTTTTTGTGGCTGCTTTGTAAAAACAACTTTGTAAGAATTTGGTTATTCTGTTTAAATTATGTGCATAGGTTACAGCAGTAGCAGTAGTAGTAACAGTACTAATGGAAGTAACAGTAGTAGCAATGACAGTAGTGGTGGTGGCAATAGTTGTAATCACGACATTGTAGTAGGAGCCATGTAGTATACCTTAGTTGTAGGATTAATAGTAGTGATAGCAGCTGCCTTGTAGAAGTAATAGTAGTAGTAATAGTAGTTGTAGTTGCAGTAGTAGTAGTAATTAGTAGCAATTATTATGAAAAAAGTGCATATGATATAAAAATGGCAACATATTTTGTACAGATAGTGGATAGCCTATTGGAAAAATGTTTTAGCAGTAGTAATCATGACAATTACTCAGACTGCAGTAGTGGTAGTAACATACCCTATGAAATTATTATCATTATTGTTGTTATTATTATTATTATCATTACAATTATTTTGAAGTTTCAATACAAATGTGTCTCTGTAAAGGGCACTGCCACCTCTGCTTCTAGCCTCTTGCTGTGGTTTTGTTTTCCGTTTAGGTTTTACACGCACTTCTTCCCCATAAGACCTCCACTTCTCGTGCTCTCCATCGTTTCACTTCACATTCTGCTGCTCGAACAGGCAAGTAGATCTTATACCATACTTATTACATTTTATATTTTCAGCTATTTAGAGATAGAAAAGAAGAAAAAAAAACAACAACAACTGTATTAACTATATTAACTTAACTCAATGAGATGATATTACCGTTCTATAATATGACATTATTATCCATCTCCAATGTAGACAAACAAGTAACTCCACTAAGCCAAATTACAGGTCAGATCTGTGGAGAGGTGACTTTACTCACATGTTAAGCAATAACATCTCTATAAAGACAAACATCTGGCAAAACCACTATCTGAAGTTACCTAGTGCACCTTTAATGGATTGGAAGGAATTAGATTGCTAAGATTTTTTAAAAATGATCCCAAAATGAAGCATGTTGAAAACAGAAAAAAATGCAAAAATGAATAAAGTTTATGCCTCTAGAACAAGAATAGGAGAAGCACGTAATGGTGGACTTAGCACATGGTTTTGTTACTTCCTTTTTGAAACACAGACCACATGTGTTGAATAGCTGCACTCAATATAGATTGATAGTACAGTCTGGGATAAAGTTTAGGATTGGAGTTTGGTAATATCTAGTGGCAAAGACTAAACACTGCAATTGCTCCAGTTCAGGACCATAAATTCACTGTCCCTCCTCTGTGCCATATATTCACTCTTCCTCCTCTTTTGTACCATATATAGAAACCATCTCAATTTAGAAACTACTGAATAACATTGTATTTTTGTCTTTTTATAGCTACATAATGGCTACCCTTGCTGCGATCCTAATCATTTTACTCGGAGCTATTCCTACACTGACCACCAATGACATTACACCACCTCCACCATCTAACATTGTTCATTCAACCCTGGATAAACTTCAGGAATCTACCAGCAATGCAAAACACGTAACAACAGCAAAAGTGCCTATTCAAGACGTCTCCAATAATTTGCAATCTATGTACACAACTACAATATCATCACTACACCAAGAAAATAGTCAAGGAACCACATCTAACCATAACACAACGACTACAATAACACAATTGAAAAAAAAGGAGGCTTCTACAGCTTATAAATCAGATGATGAAGTTGTCACGACGACAGATTTGCCAATACAAAGTGACAATGGGGATGTTTCAACTACAAGAAACACAACTGGGGCTATGCATACTGTTAGTAACACTATTCTGGCAACATATGACACAACTTTTATAACGTGGTTGCAAAATGACTCAATGATGTCAAATCAAACAGCTGCTATTGTGCCTTCAAGTAGTGTGATGTCAGGCGATGTAACTAAAACTATTTTGCCAACACAGAATTTAACTTCAAACTATGTAATTAACACCACAACTTCTACAGCAAATGACTCAAGCGTTACTGTGATAATCCCTGCGCCTAATCAAGATGAACATGGCAATATTTCTACTCGCATCATTCCAAAGTCTAAAGAAAATATCCAATCAAATGAAAATGAGACACCACAAAGGGACTCAAAAACTAAGGAAGTGCCGAAAACAACTAAACCGGCAGCTTGGATTTTACCGACTCTTTTAATCATTGTGGCGTTGTCATTGGTCGCGTTGTTGATTCATGCAAAATGGGAAGACCACTTGAACAACCTTTGTTTCAGAGACTGTTTATGGGTTCAGATGTGTTCTTCTGGTTCAGAAAGACAACAACTAAATGGAAAGTTGGGTGAAGGAATGGATGTAGGAAACATTGATGCAGAAGGTAGTGGGGGAAATGGAAATGAAAGTGGTTTTGGGGGAGGAGAGGAGGGAGAGATTTGTAATGGTGCAGATAAACTAGAGGGGGATTTCACTGTAACATTTGAGGAGACTAAACTGTAATGCATAGTAACATAATGACTTTTTATGGTTATTACATCAACAGATACCATTTCTATGCAAATTAAAGTTTCCTATGGAATTTCTGTGTCCTTTGTTATTCGCTCATATCTACATAGGTACTTGGAGCACAAATATATTCATACATGACACAGACATTGCGTGTATATATATGAGAAAATGGTTCACCACTGCTACAATAAATATAAATTATTCTACAAATTTAAACACAATATCAGAATACAAACACATATACAGACATCTGAAATCATGATAAATACAATTTTTAAAAAACAGCATGTGTATGAGTATATAACAGCAAAAGTAAAAAATATAAGAATTACCTTTTCACTTCCGTAGCATATTATCAGCATATATCTGCATCTGACAGGTTAGATTACTTATTTCACTTAACTAGTTCACTTACCTCATTCACATAAAGATTTTGCTAAGAATATCACCTACTTTTCCCTAGTTTGACATTTTTGAGCAGAGGTAGCAGATATGACATACGTGGACATAATTCTATAACTATTACCTGCACCGTACTGTAAACACGGACCAAAGCTTCTCACATTATCATTATTTCTGACAAGTACAAATATATGACAAAATCTTTACTTTATTGAAGGAATGTTTAAACTGTCAGAAAAATGTGTTCCTTCCACTTAAATTATCCGTGAATTTTGTATTGAATTTTGAGTATAGATGACATAGATGTGCAGATTCCTTCTTAGAACTTAATGTTAAGGCAAGGCAAGGTTATTTGTACGGCACAATTCGTACACAGAGTAATTTAAAGTGCTTTACAGAGTAAGAAACACATTAAAATCACAATACAACAAATCAAAACATGAATAATCACAAATAATCATCATAAAATAAACATGAAAAGAAAAGAGTGCAGAGTAAAAACCTTTCAGTCATATGAACAGAACTGCTATGAGTCTGGATTTAAACATTGTCAAAGGAAAGGCCTGTCTTACATCTTCAAAAGGATCGTTCCAGGTTTTAGCTGCCACTTACAACTACACTACTTTTTTGTTTTTTTAATCTTTTCTTTATAAACTGCTACTTGACTAATGAAATTTACTATGAGACAATTTAATACTGGTTCTATCTCACCTAATCATGTAATAAATAGGAAAACCTGTCATATGTAGGCCTACTATGAAGATGAGGTCTTTTACTTCTATGGTTATTAACTGCTAAAACATAGAATATTTAGATCACCATGTCACCTTTTATTGTTTTGAAGCGTTATCGCAACACAATCGGCACATTGCATCAGGTTTGTCAAGTTGTTGTGTACAGTTTTGTATCATGTTTTTGTATATTAATGGAGAATTGTCGTGTGGGGGCATGGATGATGTAGAGCTGTGGATGGAGTATTGGACAGAATATCACAGTTAACCACTAAATTACTGAAACATCTATGGATAATATCTAAAGGAAACAATGTTATAACATGGTAGATGGTAAAAATACAATAAATCAAAAGACAACAATATAAAAGAGCGATTTTGGATAAAATGATATCATTATTTACTATGTATTTACTGAGAGTTGGCAGCATTTAGGGGCAGCAGGGTGTTCCTCTCTGGGTTCTGGAAAAATAATAGAAGAAATGTCAATGTGAACTTCAAAAAGTACCACAAGGCACATGGCAGGATCATTAATGTTTCACATAAGTATCACTTAAAGGACCTGTAACCATTTTTCCCATGTATTTGAGAAAAAAATGATCTTGCCCTAGTACAGATATATTGTACGAGCAGATCTTGAGGTAAAAAAAAAAAAAAAAGTCTACTACAGGCTGTCTCCATCTGATAAGAAACCATGTTATTGTCTGATAATCAGGAAGTGCACATTGGCATGCTAGTTGTTGTTAGCTTCACTATCACAGCAAAACTCGGTTCTCTGCTCTTTGAGAGTTGTGAAACGTGTTTAAAAGTTCATTGCGGTGAATAATTAGGATACTCTGAAGGTAAGTGAGGAATAACTCAGCAACACTGCAAACCGTTTAAAATGAACTAACTCTGTTTTTCACACTTTTAAGAGGTGGACTGATTTAAGGGGTTTTAGAAACAATATAATCAATGGAAGATAAAGGGTGCAATATATAACTTTTCAGGTGTGGATCCATCACTTGCTTGTCTCCATGGACACTTTATTGCCTTGCCTGGAATGTTCCGCAGTATGGCATTAATACATTTGATCTAACTAGCATTAATTTTGTGAGTTTTTTTTGTTTGGTTCTTTTTTTGCTCAAATTAACCTTGAAAACATGCATTCTCACTGTGACCATAGCTACCTCTCCACAGATTGAACCTTTAACCTTGGCCTGGTGATATAACCTGCTACTTTCAAATAAGATATGTTTATTTAATGTCGTACTGTGGAACATTCCAGACAACGCAATAGGATCCACCATGCTCCACTATAAGTTACACAGTGCACCTGTAAGTTATGTGCATTTTATACCTGTGCAGTCTGAGCTGGGGTTTCCAAGTTAATACAAACCTCTGAAAATATATTATATGAGGAGAAAAGAAAAGAATAGACACTGTATGTATGTGCGGTGTGGACTTACCTCTGGAACATGCTGTGGGGCCCCGAAATTTCCTATAGCAAAAATAGAAAGCCACTCCACATAGAATAACAACTGAGATACTGACTCCAATAGCTATATTTTTAGCCATTTTTCCCCATGATGAATCTTAAAGGAAAGAGAATAATCTTATAAACATTTTATATAAAACTGTTTAGCCAAAAAAGCTTGTCATGTTTTTAAGTCATGTTTTTTAGTTATCAATAATTTGATGGGATAGTACCTGTGGTAAATACATATCATAGTTTAGTCTAGTGTCTAGTGTCAGTTTGTGACGAAAATGTTGAAAAAGAAGTGTAAACTAGTTTATCATCATTAGTACAAAATTCCATCCAAAATGCATGTACTTTAGATGCTGAGTCTGGACTGTGTGGAAGCCAATCCATGTTAACCTGGCTCACGCTAGATTCATGTGAGTTGCACTTAAGTTCTACACATTATCAATTTGGAGCGGCTCTCGCTGGCAAATATTTGAATCTGATTTGTTGAACAGGGGAACAAGCCAAAAAGTCTAACTTTTCTCATATCCAGTTGAGAGAAAAGCACTGACATGTCCCCTGTTGGAGTGGCCATGCTTGTTTTGGCATATAGTGTGACATATACTTAGTTAATGTGCACTGTGTAAGTTTTTACCCTTCTGTGGACACCAGTATGTTGTGTTAAAGATGACTGCCTGTTTGGAGATGGGGTTTTCAGCCTGACAGGTGTAGATGAACTCCTCTTGGGTCTGGAGGACATTCAGAGGCAGGACCACCTTACAGGACAGGTTTGAAACACTGGTTTGGTTCAACACCTCGCCTCCTCTGAGCCACTTCAGAACCAAATCCTCTGAGTTCTGCACGGAGCAGTTCACTCTGCAGCTCCAGGACTTTGTCGAGTCTGAGATGTGCTTCTCAAACAAGAGCTTAGGGGCTGACACTGGACCTGCAACAGAACTTGTTACTATATCACAGTATCATGGTATTTTAGTGTTACAAATATTATGCCAAGGTTATTGCTTAAAACAGGTGCCCAATTTCATGAACATGGAGATAAAACTGGAAAGTTATTGGCGCACCAAGTCTAGCTTATATAAGTTAGCAGCTCATTGTCCATTCACATGATGTGGTTTTGTAAACTAGTGAAATTGTGAATATTTAAGTAAAAACTTGGAAAACACAAGGACACTTGAGGAGACATAAAGGGACACGATGCCACACCTTAACAAGTTACAAGTGAGTGGTAACTCCTCTTCAATACCACACGCTATTACAAAATGCTTGACTTATCTCGACCAAAGTTTTGATTGCAGCCTGTTAATGACACTTTGACTATAACGCTGACATGATTAAGTTTGGTTTGAACCCGTCTTTAAATACTCACTGTAAACATGAACTTCATATTGGATCATAATGTGTGGGTCCTTATTGTACATCAGCCGGACGCAGTAGACTCCAGACAGGTGTTTGAGGATGTTTGTTATGGTGAGGTCTCCAGTCTGATCGTCCAGCAGCAGATGATCCTGCAGCTCTGGGTCATACGTGATGATGTTGTTCTCCAATTTTGCAATTACTTTTCCACTGAAGTCACCTTTGGTCCAGAAGACCCTATGTAAGGGATCAAGGTACTCCAATGTGGTTGACAGCATCGCATTAGTGCCCTCTAGAGCATGGATTCGGACAGCGTTTTCTGGAAGAGAAAAGCAGCACATACTGTACATTTGACCCATAGACAATGCTGCTGTGGCAATCTGTCAGGAGCAGTTTTCCAAATTAAGTGGCCCTGAAATGGATCTTGTTGAGAAACTCAAACCCAGTCACCACAGTGCCCCCATATTAATTCATTTATTCACTATATTCATTTATTTGCTATAATGTCATGAGTGTTTACATCCATGACCACACGAGTAAAGCATAGAGTACCTGTGACCTTCAGATTGAACTGCGCATCCAATGTGCCGTTCTGTGTCAGGATCTGGATCTGAAATGCTCCTGAGTCTTCGATGGTCAGATTCTGGATTAACAGGTTGCTAGTGTTAACGTCTAAACACATCCTTGTGCCAAAGCGAGTCCCATTCACCACTGTCTGCACGTTATCAGTGACCACAGCGATCACTTTGAGTGGGTTACTTGGTGCATAAGACCAGATGTAGGTCTTTAGTGTGTCAGGCTTGTCCACATGTAAAACCACTGTCTCCCCTTTTCTTTTAGTGACAAGTTCAGAATGCACCAGCACTGGAAAACAGACACAGGCAGGAGTGGAAAAAAGCTATACATTATATTAGGCTATAATATGGTGTAATACTTTCAATGAATGTACTTATTTACATGTAAAAGATGTACAGAGACTGTTGGGACATAAAGTTTGTGTCCGGGGGTCAGACCTGTGTCAGTGCAATCCCTCACTCATCCAAGCTTGTTCCACAGATGTTTCAGAAAGGTGTCAACTGAACTTACTGTGACCTTTGTTACTATATTATCCTTTAGTCTAGTCATGACAGTCCAACATTTAGTCTGCCACTCTAGGAATGAGCTACCTCTGTGGCTCCAGATGCTCTGGGGCTGACCAATAGAACCATGCCTACAATCCTGCGAGTAATAGTTCTCCTGACAACTACAGCTAATTCATACTGTCCAAAATATATTTACTACTTATTACTATACATAAATTATACTTTAATATTTGTATTACCTGTGAGGTAGATTAAGACCAGTGTTTTCCTGTTCATAATCATTACATCAGACCCACTTGTCCAGACACCTGCTAATGACAAAAGCAAAAGAAATATTGAATAATTACTGCAAGTATTATTAAAAGCAGACGAGAAAGTATTATTATAATCATTATTATTGACAAAAGTGCAATATTCCCAATTAATGGGAATATCATACTCATTGACGGCTTATTCCCTACATTTGAACTGTTTAAAGAAAAAATAAATCTACCCCAATTTTAATATTTGCAAGCTCGATTTTTTGTTAAATGTTACAATGTAAATCACCAAGCGTTCCAGCACCAACTGATTCATCATTCTTGAAGTAATCTGTGCTAGAGGGCACATATCATATATACCATGTTCAGTGTAGTAAAAATATCCCAACTTTGTGCTCTCAATACTTTACTGTACCTGAGAAAAAACC
Organism: Periophthalmus magnuspinnatus; assembly: GCF_009829125.3. NCBI lineage: Eukaryota > Metazoa > Chordata > Actinopteri > Gobiiformes > Gobiidae > Periophthalmus > Periophthalmus magnuspinnatus. Next base: position 19,093,437 of record NC_047126.1, read on the forward strand.
TCATACATTTATATGCAGATGATGCTGTTTTAATACAAGTGCTCCCTCTGCTGATCAGGCACTTTTAAAACTGCAACAAGATGCTAATGAAATGAAATTGTCACTGAATGCAAATAAAACTAAACAGGTGATTTTTTTCTAAACAAACAAACAAACAAACAAAAAATAACACTTTTAGGTAACATGGATGCTACAAATCTTTATACACTAAATGCATTGATTGAAAGAGTCAGCACTTTTTTTGGCTTGACAAAAACATATCCTTTAAAAACATATCCTTTAAAAACATATCTTGGAATTATGTAACAGTCTAAATCAAAATCATATATTATTACTATTATTATTATATATTATTAAGAAACAAATATTGTATCCCAATAAATTACAGAAAGAAAATAGTGCCAGCAAGATTTCTTTCTCTACTGGATTATGTGGATGTGGTACATGCAGACTTCAGCCTCTGCTTTAAAATGATAGGATTCACTCTTTCACTCGTTTCATGGTGGATTTGAAACCCATCACTATATTCTCTAGGAAAAGTGAGTTTGCCATCAGTTTGTTAGAAGAGAACAGCACTGTATGAAATGTATCTATAAGGGACTACTTCAAAAACTGCCAGAATACCTCACCTGCTACAAGTTAAAATACTCAGTCACACAGCCCAAAATACAGCAAGTAAGTAATAAATAAGAAACACACTTACATTGAGACGTGCGTTGTTCAACTGAGAAAGAAGGAAGTGAAAGTAAAAGGCAAATGTAAGGAAAAATGAACAGGTTTAAAACAAAGAATACATGCTTTAAATTAAATTACCTAAATTATCTTGTGTCTGTGTGCATGTTTTGCTTTCAGTCACAATAACATCATGTGATACATATGTGGATTTGGACCAATTTCAATATAAAAACTAAAAACTAGTTTGGTCAGATCCAGACTTTGTTGCACCGCCAGAAATCAACCTTTAAGTACACAATTAGAAAATACTGGATGATAAGCCAACAAGACTCAAATAGGGGGGATTGAAATTATTTATATTCTTATTCTATAAAAAATATAAGACACTGTGGTCAATGTGAGGTTTAAAGAATTGGAAAAGACGAAGTTTAAATTTGTCAACTGGATAAATCGTGTTAGAGAATTGATTTAGAGGAAAATAAACCACTAAAATGCAGAACTCTTGCTTAACACTCATGTGACTCTATGGGATTTAAACAGCCTTGACATTACTCCCATCTTTGTATGAAATGTACATTGATACTTTGAAACTATTTTTGCTATTTTAATCATTTTGAAATTTGAATTTTATTTTTTGTTCTTTGTTATTATATTGTAATGTGTGAGCTACTGTGTCCAAGTGATTTCCCTCATGGAGCAAGAATGTTTCCATCCATCCACTGTCTTCCACTTTATCCTGGCTGGTTGACTGAGAGGGGATGCCCAGGTTTCTCTTCCCACGCACACTCCCTCTTCAGCATTCAGTAAAGTTTGTCTAGATCCATCTAAGTCCAATATAAAGTTTGTCCAAGTTCCATACATATACATGCACATTATCTTCAATATTAACTTTTTTGTAGACACTGACAAGTTTACATGCACACTTTAAATCTTAAAAGTGTCATGTAAATGGAAAAATCATAATCTGATTTATTTCTGATCACTGTCTAGTTACTCGAGTCATGTTGTGCTGTTTGCATGTCATTTAAATAATCTTAAATGTGTAGAAATCAGGTAAGAATCAGATTTTGGTTCGAAGAATTTTAAAGGTACACTATGCAACTTTTTCCATGTGGGATTTGCCACATGGTTGTCTCCACAGAAATATTGCATTGCCTTGAATGTTCCACAGTTTGTGGTATTTTTTGCTCAAAAATACCTAGAAAAACATGTATTCTCATTGTAAGTGTAGTTGCCTTTCCATGGAGATGGATCAGTTTAATGCCATACGGTGGAAATCAATAATCTCCATGAAGACAAGCAGGTGTGGTCTATACAACCCTCCAGTTATATAGTGCACCTTTAATTTAATAAAACAACAAAGATACAAACTTTTACACTCCTCCCAAACTTTATTGAGGTGAAAATATTCTTATGGACAAACAGATAAAACTCAGTGTTACTGTAAAGGACCATATTTATAATTGTAGCATTAAGTTCAATCTGAGCAGGAGACAGTGCTCAAATTACCCTTATACAATAAATATCTCATTTAACATGGTAAAACTCATCACTTTAAACTACCAGATACCAGAGGAAATGTACATGCAGTGGTTCTCAATAGTGGTGTGGGGCCCCTGGTGGCAGTCAGGAGAATAGGTCCTAGTTTAATCCTGGTTTTCATGGGGATGGTTTGTTATAAATTTCAGGAGTTTATACTGAATGTTGAGGGTTAAGGGAGCCTCAGCTGGCTCCTTACAAAATATACCTGGTTTACTATCTGATTTAGTTCTGGTTAACCCGGTTTTATACCTGTTGTGGACCGAATTTTCTCAGATTTTCACAGATAAACATTGCACCAAGTTCACCCACTTGACATGAAGACTTTAAGAACCACAGCTGTATCTGAATCTAAAGCTCTTTGTCCAGCTGCATACGCTCATAGACTGTTTATTGTGGACGTTTTGCAGAGAGGTCTCAATGGTATCTGTGAAGCCAGGTTTATCGGTACAGGTAATCAGCCTGGATGTTGGCGGCAATCTCTGCCTCCCACTTGTCTCCGTTGTTGAGGAGTTTCTCTTTGTTGTACAGCAGCTCTTCATGTGTTTCGGTTGAGAATTCAAAGTTAGGACCCTAAAGGCAAAAAACAATATTAGGCATTATCCTACTACTTTACTCACTTTGTAATGTTGGTATTTCACATCTTAAAACTTAGAATAAAATGCACGTTTTAATGAGGAAATCACATTAGAACATGGTTAATTTTTTTTTTAAAAGCCCAGTAATGTTCTATTTGAATCTAACCTGAGAAATTATACATACATACCTAAAGAGCACCTAATACCTAAAGAGCACCTATTTTTATTTTTAACCATTTTGCAGTTTTCTGAGGAGGTCCATGAAGCGTTCCTCTTTACACTTAGTTTGAAATTATTTTACCAGTTTAATACATTTTGAAGAATAAGCTACTTTATACAACAGCAAAAGTATTCTTCATGATCACTTTGTCCGAGTGACTTACCTCTACAATGGCGTCGACAGGACAGGCTTCTTGGCAGAATCCACAGTAAATACATTTGGTCATGTCAATGTCGTAACGAGTGGTCCTCCTGCTGCCGTCTGCTCGGGTCTCTGCTTCTATAGTGATGGCCTGAAAACAAAAAGAACAAAGCCATAACAACAGCCTTTGCCAACTCAATAAAACACTACAGTACTACTGGATGTTGTGATGAGCAAAAAGAATATGAACAGAAGCACTCCAGTTGTAGCAGTACTAGTAGCAGTAGTAAGAGCTCTTTGGAAGCTCATATTAACTGAAGATTGGTTCTCTTTTCAATCAAATGGAGAATAACTGATGGCATTTTGTCAATTTACAATAAAATGTATTATATGTAATTTATATAATTTGGCTACAATGTAGTTTATGACAAAAATGTTATGGTTTTACAAAAAAAAAGTTAATGGTCAAAATGTAGTTTGTTTCAGCTGCAAAAATATTTGTCATTTTGTTCCACGTTTGGATCTGCAGGATAGACTACCATAGATCTTTATTCTCCACAAATTCTTGTTTTCAATACCTGAGCAGGACAAATGGCTTCACACAGTTTGCAGGCGATGCAGCGTTCTTCTCCGGAGGGATACCTAAAATTGTAGTTTGCATACATTTAAATAATGTACACGTACTTTTAAATAGGTGTGCATACTATAGTAAACAAATCCCTAAATTATATTTTTGCAGTAATCTCAGACAGTCCATAAGTTTCTCACACAAAATTATAAAAAAAAAAAACGTTGCCCAATTTACCCTATTAAGATAAACAAACACATACACCATCTAGTGACCAAATAATATACTGCAACTGCTCTTATCAGTAAATTATAGTAAAATACATAAACAGTACAATTAATCGAGTATGTCAATATTTCAGTCTAGTAAACTCTGAAAAAAACTCTAAATTTACATAACTGAGTTTTTATCTCTCCCTCTTATTTTATAATTCACCGTTTTCGAATGTCACAAGATTGAAAAATGTCCTAAATAAATGCTTGTATTAGTGGCTATGGCTTTCACCTCCTCAGAGCATGCTCCCCTCTGAACCTTGGCGATAGAGGCCCTTTTTCAAACGGATAGTTGATGGTTGCTGGTTCCCTGAACAAGTAGCTCATGGTCATCCCCAGACCTGAAATTCAAAAAGACAATGAAGACATTCAGGCCTGAAAGAAACTTAGTTATAAAGAAAATGATTCATTATAAAGAAATATGTCATTTACATCAGTTTTCTAAACACAGTTGCTCAAAAACTTGGAGTGTGAATAAATAATTTTGTGCATGCAGTCTCTACCAAAACATTGCAACAGGAACACAAATAACTTTTGTTTTGGTTCTTCACAGCTGAGCAACTGTTGCCCCATTATGTCATTATGATTCTTCTGCACAAACATTTGGGGTGGCGTCATCTGAATAGAGGTGGGAGATGGATAGTAATAGTTACGGTTTTGGAGATATGCAAAAGAATATTCAATATCTATGTTTAAAAATATTCAAACAAAAGTATAAATTACATTTTTAGGCAAATTTTATGGTCCCTTCATAAAATGCATTATAGTTTAGTTTATTTGTTTACTTTATCAGGGACAATGTACACAAAACATTGACGTACACAAAAGAGGTAATATTAAAATATTGTTTGAATATCATTAGAGATAAAGGATGCTTCTATAACATGCTGGTATAAGCTGAGCATATGTTTTAAGTTAGGAGAAAGACAGGAGGGTGTACAGTGAACAATTTTCTCACCTCTGAAGAGCTCTGTCCACAGCAGCGTCTGTGCTGCTCTGTCTGTGATGGACTTCATGTCTGTGGGCAACTCCTGGGCGTTCACATACTCTGCACAGAAATAAACGGGTCATCGTATTTGAGGTTCAGGGTTTACATTATAGACTGTACTGTAGAAGAGAATACTTACTGAAGCCCTCTCTTTGTGCAGACACACTGAACGACCTTACTAAGCTCCTACTTGCTGCAAATGTGCCTGTAAAAAAGAGAAATATTAAATAAACTATTCTCGGTGTTAATGTTAACTACTTACTCATAGAGTAAATGTTCACCAGTGTAATTATAAGACTGAGAGGATGCATGTATTTGATATGCAAAAAGTAAACGTTACGATTTCCTGTCAAAACATTTTAATATATTAACTACTGCTACTTTTCCTACAACCTGATAATTTTGTACAATTTTGGGATTTATATATCCATACATTTTGCATTTAACTGGTTACATCCACAGTATATGTATAACACAATTCAAGGTTTCATTGTAATTTAAAATTAAAGGACAGTTGTTTAAACTGCAAAAGTTTACTGTGGCATGACAGTACCTGGTCTTGAAGCACAGTAGATTAAACGCAATGTAGAAGCCATTCCGAGCTAAAAATAAAGAAAATACATGTACAATTACTAAACAAATCAATTCAACTATGACATCAACGCATATACGCTACCACTGTAACGGAGTAAACAACACTGGGTACATGAGAGCAACAAATGCTAAACAAGCCCTGAATTTAGTACATTCTCTCTGTTTAGAGTCACATTGAATTTCCTCTAGGGTCAATTTCACCTCTATTTGATTCTCTTATAACTAGATAAAAATAAGTGGCCTAATTTTCAGCCCATTTGTTACAGAGATCTTCTGAATGATCCAAGGACAACACAATGGTTAAAATGTGGTGAAATCATTTACAATACGACTGACTTACTAAGAATACTGACATTTTATTGCCTCAGTAAATAGAAGTGCATCCCGTTTGTAATGTTATAGTTATCTGCTAACCTGATCGCGTAACAAGAGATTAACCAAAGCGCATTAGATAACCAACAATCTATACACGGGTTAAAAGCAGCAAATACATGCGCGTATGGAGTCCTGCAGTGAACACAGTGCGACCCACGACGAGTCCGTATTTTTGAACTTGTGCAGGGGTAATGTGTGGCTAGGCTAACACCGGGTGAACATACCGTCAAGGACTTTTTTTACGAAAAGGTCGCTTGAGGTGATTGCATGACAAATTTAGCTTTTTAGCGGTATCGATTACATTTTGTTGGCATATAATTGCATACCTAGATAAATACAAATGTGCGTTGGACAGTCTATGTGTTGAATTTAAATCAAACTTACCAAAAATATCGCTATTTGGCCTTCTGAACCAGAACAGCGGACTCTAGGAAGGGACTCTGCGTGAACAGGAAGTGGAAGCGTGATGACGTCGTTGACGCAAGCAGATATAATTTCGGTGACAGAGATTTCGCACATTGTTAAATAATAATCTTTGGTTATCTCCATTGAAATAATTTAACCCTATCAAAATACTGATAATACTCAATGGATTCCGTACTTGTAGAAACAACAACCGTCTGAAAACAATACAATCGCGACCATATCTTCTCAGTTACGTGGACGACCAAAACTAATTTAGAATTTTGTAGGAAACGTGGCACATCTGAGTTAACTGAGGTGTAGAAATTTAATTAAAATGAGTTTGACGACATCACAATTAATCTTCCATGCGGAACGTAAACTCAGACTACATCATCATCGGGACTGTTGAGTTGCTTATAAGATATTCATTTTATAAGTTAGTCCAGCTAGTTAGTATTGTTTATTATTATTATTATTATTTTGCGCATAATAATAAAAAATGTTAATGGTTATTGTGTCTTTCAGTGAATGTGAGCGGGTCTTCTGATGTGGCGGAGTTCTCGTGGTCTGATGCGGAGAAGTGGCTGCTGGTGTCGGTCCTGAGTCTGGAGGTGATGATGGGAGTGTCGGGAAACTGTCTTGTCCTCTTGGTCAAAACTAAGGTCAGCAGCTAGACTTGTAATCAGTAGCTATGTTTACCTTTTTTTCTGGATACAGGCCTATCAAGTAGTTATTTTTCATTTTCCATTTTATTTCCAGTGCAAAGGGAACTTCAGAAATCGCTGCTGGGTTCCCCTCATGAATCTCACCTTCTCAGATTTAGGTAAGCTAATATTAATGTTTGATATTTAATTTTAAACGGCCTGGGGCATTATAACTTCACTGGTGGAGGATCCCTCATCTCTGCTGAGATGTTACTGTTTTGCCAGGAATGTTCTACAATGTGGGGTTAACACTAGAACTGAAATGGGAATAAAAGCCTTTGGTTATTTTGCTTCCCAATAATGAAATGCATTTGAAGGACATGCAAAACTGGATACATTGGTGCCACTAAAGCACTTTAATAATGTGGTGATAAACATTAATAATCACGCATGCACCTGTTTTTAATGTTTAAAATGCATCTACTCTGTATGTAGTTTTTGTTTGTATTACTCTGTATTTTAACAGGGCACTCATGAAAAAGAGAGTCTGAGTACTCTCACTGGGCTCTCCCTGTATAAATAAAGATCAATTAAATAAACAAAATGAAGACCACCAGGCCAAGTACAGGTCAGGTCTGTGGAGGGGCGACCCTGCTCACAGTAAAGTAAGTGTTTTTCAAGCTATATCGAGTCAATACATAATAGAAATTTATTGCCAGTCTGTGAAACATTCCAGGCAAGGCAATTACATTTCCTGGAGGACAAGAAGGTGGCACACTCCTCAACAGAAAAGTTACAAAGTTCACCTTTAATTTAACCTTGCACAGCAAGATGGATTCTTGCGATGTGCCCACTTGTTGTTGGACCAATGACAGAGCAGCATTGAGGTTTATGTGGAAGCCAAAGGCAAAGTGCCCAAGCAAACCAAAACAATACAGACTGACATACTTCAGCCTATGAAGATGCCTGTGCTTTTCTCTCAACTGGATGTAATAAAGGTTCTGACATTTGCTATGACATTCCACCTTTTCTGGCGAGAGCCAGGTTACCCTTAATAAAACAATGTCCAATCACTAAAAAAAAAGGTATTTTGATAGATCAGTATTATTTACTATTCAACAGACAATTACAGGTAAGACTTAAATCATTACAACAAGTTTTTGGGCAACAGTGGTGCAGTGGGTTTTACATTTGCCCACCAAGATCCAATGTTGCTCAAGCATATCCTCCTGTTGTGTCCTTAGGCAAGACACTGCACCCAGAGCCAATCTGCAGCTAGTTTGTTTTATGCATTAGTTTTATTATATATATATATATATATATATATATATATATATATATATATATATATATATATATATATATATATATATATATATATATATATATATATATATATATATATATATATATATATATATATATATATATATATATATATATATATATATATATATATATATATATATATATATATATATATATATATATATATATATATATTTTCCAGGTTGTTCTGTGCTGATAATCCCTGGGTCACTCTTGGCCATGCTCACTGGAGGTCAAAGTTCGCCATGGTGTGAAGCGGTCAGTTTGCTCAAATTTGCTTTCATCACTTCTTCAATCGGCAACATCAGTGAGTCATTTATCTATCTAATTTGATGTAATCTAGTGATACTAATGTGTTACTCAAGGCCTATAATAAAAGTTGCAATATCACAAATGCAATATTGCAAAATGCAATATCACAATCAAGCCACAGGGGGACATAGGTGAGTTTGCCTTTTGAAACTGGAATTCAGAATCAGAATCAGAATCAGAAGACTTTTATTGCCATCGTCTGTGAACACAGTCCACAAACTAGGAACTTACTGCAGTGATAAACTGCAACATAAAAACACACTGAATAAATACAAATATAAATAAGGGCATGAACAGAGTTAAAAAATATATGCTTAAAAATAAAATAAAATACTTAGAAGTAGAAAATATATACAACAGCAGCATCAGAACAACAATGCAAACATGGCTTATTAAATTCACTGCTCTCTTTAGGAGTAAAATGATCATTATATTCACTTTCAACCCATAATGTGGCAAAAAGTAGACTCGTTCGATGTCACATCACATGACTTTATTAAGCTGTATTAACGCTTTTATTAATTATATACTATAAATGACAGTGCTATTGGGACACAATGTTGCTTGGTAGTAAGTCCTTCGTAAAGAAATGATTCAAATAGACTAAACCAAGACAATATCTGACTTGAGGATTAACTAATGCCTAAAACAGGGATAAATTAGGTATAGATGCATTTTAAAGGTGGATTATTTTCTGGAGGAGGGTCCCTCACCTAATAATATCTCTATGGAGATATGATTGCTTTTGCATAGAATGTTATGTATGGCATCGACCTTGTCTTTCTTCATGGGGACTATTCAAGGTATTTTTCAGTATTAAAAAATAAGTTTAATGAGATACTGTGGAAAATTCTAATGACATTTCCATGCAGATACGCATGTGGCAGACCACTAGAAAGTTACACAGTGCACCTTTAGTGTTGCTTTTTTCCTCAAATAAATTATGCAGCACACACACAGTTCAGTTCTTTTGGGGCTTGTTACCTGTTCTCTGTATTGCCTCCTGTCTGCAGGTGTCCTCTCTGTGCAGCGCCTGATCACATCTTCAGGAAAAGTGACAGTTTTTCTTTTATTCGCTGCATGTTTGAGCTCATGGGTAACTGGAGCTGTGTTTGGGGCTGTGCCGGTCACCTTCTCCTGGATCAAGTATGGAGAAAAAGATTAAATATTTAAACAACTATATATGTATAATAACTTTTAGAATGATAATGATGCATCTATCTTTTGGACCTATTTTACATTCACAGCTTTATAGTGGGTGACTTGTTTTGCCCAAAGACATACTGAAAGTAAGATACCTTTGGGTTGTTGTACAACTGTCACTCCTAGGCCTGTCAGGACTTATGATTCAACACATGAGAGCTGCAGCAATCATTTTTGGAGTTAATTTATCATGGGTACTTTTTCTTCATACTAGTGGAGAACTTTTTGTCATTTTTTTTGTACTTTTCTGAAGATTTGAGCCATAGAGGCTCAAATAAATAACGTCTATGACTCATTAAGTGTTTCATTTATTTATTGCAGCTCATGTTTATTAACAGTGCTGTACATAGAGAATAGTTTTTGGAGGAAAACTGCTTCACGGTTTTCATGTCAGTGGCATAATGGTTTTTAATATTTTTGTCTATATTTTCTTCAGCAATATCATATTTCAAAATGTGTTATCATGACAGGCCTAGTCACTCCTGAGTACTGGGTTTCCAGTTAGATTATTTAAATCTTTGAATCTGATTTGTTTGTAGATATGACCGTGCGGAGATGCTGTGTGCTGTGTTCTGGGAGAGCAGTTACTCCGACATGTTGGTCTACATCCTCTGTGCCTTCTCCATCTGTGTCTTCTTCCCATTTATCCTCATGATCCTCTGCTCCATTACCAGTGCAGCCTGGTGTAACAGGTAAAAAAATAACATCTCTCTCTTTTGTATAATATCAAATGCCTTTACAGTTATACATTTACTCCAAATGAGGTAGTGGTGGCAATGAGCTCCTGGACAGCTGGACAAAAGTATATTAACTGAGTGTCTTGCTGAAAGGCAAACTACTGCAACAAATTAAATGTCCAGTGTTAATAGTTTGTTTTATCTCTTTCATAAAAAATTTACCACAGTGGCCAGTGGGTTAAATAATATATTTTTATCAACATTGCTTTCTAGTTAATCACTCAAATTTGTAACTTGCCTCGTAGAGATGAAGAGGCGGACCTCTCTGACATCACTCCCATGCTGGTCGTGGCCTACACTTTCTGCTACACACCATTTGTTTTGTCTGAGGTATTTTATGTTTAATGTTACTACATCATGTCTCAGGGCATGTAACTGCTTTCTCTGTATTTGAGAGAAAACATATTATTTCTACAATTTATATTTTAAAATATTAATATCATAAGATTTGTTTATTTTAGTACAAGGAACTGTGGTCCAAAGAAAAAGAAACAAATACTCTGATGAAGGCTATTTGCCGAAGTGTAACCTGAAAAAAAATAAAATAAAATAAATAGTTTTAGACATCTGCCACCTGAGTATGCAATGCAGCTTTTCATTTTTAAAGTTGCTGTTCTTTGCCCCAGTATAAGGCTATTGGTTTTTTGTAATAAGATTAGAACATTAACATCGCACAATTTAACCCTCTGTATCTGTTCTCCAGATGATTCTTCTGGGCAGATTTGATCTCTCTGCATCTCCTACTTGGCTGCGCACAGTGTCCTCCATCATGTCCTATTTGAACTGCAGTTTAAATCCTCTTATTTACCTCTGTCATCAGGACTTCAGAGAGGCAGGACTGGCTCTGCTTTGGCCCAAAACACACACAAACACCGAACCTGTGCTCACTGCAATACAGAAACTGGACCTGTAGAATTGAAATAGGTGTAGATATTTATTTATATTTACTCTGATATTGTCTTGGTAGGAAAATATGTCTTTGCATTTAAGTCATCCTTTAGTATCTGAGGGGTTAAACCTGTCAGGAGCAGTGGATGACACCCCTGATCTAGGGTTGTCAGAAAATCAATACCCATAGTTTTAGTTTTAGATTGTTCTTTATATATCAGTACTAGTATAAACCCACCACTAAAGAAACCACTCTTACTTGTGTTTGAAATTAATGTCAAAGAATGTTCTTTACAATCATTGATGTATCGGATTTGTAATTGTATAAGTGATTTCACAATGGTAAAATCAGGTTAATTTCAGTCCAATAAAATGTCAAACAGCTAAATTAATTGAAGGTCTAAAGTCTTTTATTATCCTTTAGTAATAATTTTTCCAGTCAAAGTCTTGAAGTGAATTATGATTGCTGCCAGTAGCACAAATAAAATATATGAAACTATAATATTCTGACATTTATTTGCATTTCTCGAACAGCAGTCCTCTTTAGTCTTTTGCTTTGTGCGTAATTTGCGTCAGTGTCGTCAAAAAGCAAAAACTATAATGAAACTGCAGTACGTCACAAACTTTGGACCAAAAATGTCCCGTTATCCTCTGGAAAATCCAAAACTGGGCAAGCCAATGATCCAGTAATTTCAGCAGCACAAAACCAGCGCAGGACAGCACTGCTAGGACCAAATATTGAAATGTTTGGCGATTTCCAAAGCGCAGGTGGACTTGTGTTCCCTTGTAAATGGCTAAGAGGACATGGCACCCCAGAGCACTTTCAAATCCACAGTCAAATATGAGGGAAAGACCGTAGCTTAAAATGGAGCAAAGTTCAACCACCAGTGCGTGGTTTTTGGTTGTTTTGCCTTGTATAAAGCTGATCCAAATGGGGACCCAAGCGAAAATAGGCAGAGTAAACCACTGGTCCAAAACAGCAGCAGTGCGCGTGAGTAGAGCCAAGCGCCACCACTGGACAGGTCCGTAAAATATGGCCATTAACGCAAAAACCTCCCTCATGTATCTATCGTCTTTGGTTTCACTTTTATCCTTGTATTTCAGCAGCCACGAAAATCCCATTAACACATAGGCAATGTTGACCAAAGAGTTGAAAGGCATGGCGATCAAAAATGGGAGGTAATCTACAGTTTTTTCAGCGTAGTGATCGTAAATTAAGTCCACTTTTACCTCGTCAAAAAGTGCAGTGTGCGCCAGTGCTGTGCAAAAGACAAAAGGCACAATTACATGAACTAAGGCAGCCTTCATTATTGTTAAATATCTACATGAAACAAACAAATGAAAAGGTCATAGCTCTGTTAAAATAAGGAAAAGGTACAAAGTTGTTCCGGGTTCTGAGTCACGTGATTTAAAGAGATGACGTGTTTGGCCAAGTTGTACACAGTAATGAGCCGTGTTATGATTATAACACGGCACATTAAGTGTCCAGTTTAATGCAGATATTATAAAGTGTTCATGAGACGAACAGCAGAGGGGAAGAAACTGTTCTTATGGCGAGAGGTTCTGGTCCCAATGGACCGTAGCCTCCTGCCAGAGGGAAGTGGCTCAAATAGTCCATGTCCAGGCTGAGAGGTGTCAGCTGCTATACGGCCTGCTCGCCCCCGAGTCCTGGAGACGTACAGGTCCTGTAGAGATGGAAGGAGCAGCCAATCACCTTCTCAGCAGAGCGCACAATGCGCTGCAGTCTCTGTCTGTCCCTGGCAGTGGCCCCAGCGAACCACACAGTGATGGAGGAGGTGAGGATGGACTCAATGATGGAAGTGTAAAACTGCACCATCATCTGGACCGGCAGCTTGAGTTTCCTCAGCTGCCGCAGGTGGAACATCCTCAGCTGGGCTTTCTTGATGAGGGAGCTGATGGTCGGCAGTGCAAAGAGACCACAGTGGTGATGGGGGAGTCCGTCAGGGTGAGGGGAGGCAGGGGGGCTGTGACTTTCCTGAAGTCCACGATCATCTCCACTGTCTTCTGGGCGTTGAGCTCCAGGTTGTTGCTGCTGCACCAGGACACCAGCCGGTCCACCTCCCTCTTGTAGGCAGACTCATCGCCGTCTGAGATGAGTCCGATGAGGGTGGTGTCATCCACAAACTTAACCAGTTTGACGGAGTCGTGGCTGGAGGTGTAGCAGTTGGTGTACAGGGAGAAGAGCAGGGGAGAAAGTACACAGCCCTGTGGAGATCCTGTGCTGATAGTCCAAGTGTCCGAGACATTCTTCCCCAGCCGCACGCGCTGTCTCCTGTCTGTCAGGAAGTCAGTGATCCACCTGCAGGTGGAGTCAGGCATGTTGAGCTGAGCGAGCTTGTCCTGGAGCAGAGCGGGGAGGATGGTGTTGAATGCAGAGCTGAAGTCCACAAACAGGATCCTGGCGTAGGTTCCCGGGGAGTCCAGATGCTGGAGGATGAAGTGAAGGGCCAGGTTAATGGCGTCGTCCACAGACCGATTGGCTCTGTAGGCAAACTGCAGAGGGTCCAGGAGGGGGGAGGTGAGGGACTTGAGGTGGTGCAGGACCAGGCGCTCAAATGACTTCATGACTACAGACGTCAGCGCCACAGGTCTGTAGTCATTAAGTCCAGTGATCCTGGGCTTCTTGGGGACGGGGACAATGGTGGACAGCTTGAAGCAGGCTGGGGCATGACATGGGGGGTGAAACTTCAAACCTCGCATAAAAGCCGTTTAACTTTTCTGCTAATTGTCTGTTGTCCACGGCGGGAGGGGCTTTGGGCCTGTAGTTGGTGATTTGCCTAAGCCCTCTCCAGACAGAAGCAGAGTCGTTGGTGGAGAAATGCTGCTCCAGACGTGTATTGTACTTCGCTTTAGCCTTTTCCACCTCTTTGCTAAACGCATACTTGCAACGCCTGTAGCCTTCACGATCTTCTGCCCTGAAAGCCATCTCCTTTTCCCTCCTCAAACGTCTCAGTCTGGGTGTGAACCAGGGTTTGTTGTTGTTAAAAGTCACCCTGGTGCATGATGGAATGATGCTGTCCTCACAGAACTGAATGTATGTCGTCACAGTGTCTGTGTACTCATCCAAACTTCTTAGAAGTCCTCACAGCAGGTTTGGAGAGTTTCAGCCGTTGTTTGTAAGCAGGGATGAGGTGAACCATGACGTGATCAGAGAACCCTAGAGCAGCGCGGGGCACGGCTCTGTAGGCTCCACTGACTGTTGTGTAACAGTGATCCAGCGTCTTCTGCTCTCTCGTCGGGCATTTAATAAACTGTTTATATTTGGGCAGTTCCTGGAACATGCGCACACCCTGTATCTGTGGATGTTCCAGGTACTGGGGAACGGCGAGGGCAGTATGCAGTGTCCATCCCGATGATTTCGAGATAGGGAACTGAAACCGGCTTCAACTTTGTGTATTAGACTAAACTATAACCCTTTGGACACAGAAACAGGACAGCGCAGTGGCAATAGAGATTAGGCTCCATTATAATCGGTGCGTAAAACTGGGGCTGCCCAGTGCGTACGGCTCCACAAGCCCATAGTGAGGGGCTGAAGTTGTCCACACTGAGCACATCTTTGAATGGTGATTGTGTTCAAAGTACCTCTGTTTAGAATAGTAGAGAAGCGAAGCAGAGCGGTGGATGTTATGCGCTGAGACTCCTCCACCTGCAGTGAGCCCCAGAGAGCGCCACGCTCTGCAGGTTTTTTCCAAGGAGGAGTCCAGTCACTCCACGGGGAGAAAATGTTGCTTACTTCATTAAACAGTTTGTGTTTGATACGTAAGAGTGGAGAGGTGCAGCTAAAGTGCGGTGCAGATCTGTCTAAACATTTGTCAGTATCCTTAATGGGCATTAATATAAGCTTTAACTCATCCAAGCCTCATCCAGTCTTTTGCAGTCTGCGTTCATTTTGATTCAACATCGAGCCCTAAATCATTACATGTCGACTTTTTTTTTTACTTTATTCTCATCAAATTAAGACTTTAATGTCAAAACGTTACGACTTTATTTTCGTAGCGCCCACATAATACTTGACCCTTTTGCCCCGTGGTAACTGAAGACAGCAAAAGTTGACGTCAAAAGAACTGGTCGTGTGAGTTTTTGTTTAAGACGAACTGAAAAGCAACAGGAAACATGTGGCTGGCATCGTTTCAGAAATAATTTAGAGCCGAGATAAAACTCTGAAAGGAGGAGTACCATCAGATCCCACAGCACACACAAGAGAGCACCTCATCAGGTAAGACGCATTCTTTTTATTATACTTTTAAACACAAATATTATGTAAAATTGACTTTTATAAACTTTAAATCATGTTATTATAGTTTTCATGCATCATTAGCTTACTCAAAGTTGTAATTTATTATTCATGTTCGAGAAATGCTGCATTGTCTCGCTCTTGAGGCTTGAGAGCTCAGAAAAAATCAGTTTTCATCTATACCTCCAGGACTGCTATACTTATTTGCAGTTATTTTTTTAAATCCTTGTGTAGCAACAGTACAAACACGTACATACATATCTGCAGCTATTTAGAGTCAAATGGCACAGGGCAGGTTCCTCTACAGAAGACACTTGTCACTATTTACTTAAGAAGTGACCAAATAATGCTGAATAACCAACACTTAAATGTAAATATGAATACATTTGAGTATTTGATGTTATATGCTGTTAATCCACTGCTTTCACATTTATTTAAAGTTATGGAGAAATCACCATTGGACCAGAAGCCTCGTGCAGTCTCAGACACCTCTAAAAATTACATCGACCAAGATCATCCTCACATTCGGGACAGAAGTTTTACCGACATTCAGAAAATAATCAAAAAAGATGCTTCGGCGAATACACCCCCACTGCACACAAGTGAAATGCAGCCAAGAGCTTCCTCATCCACACCACTCACCGAAAACAGATATATGTATGAAACTGTGCTCAGACCAGACATGAAGGTCAAATGTGAGCAGGACTACAAAGAAAACAGCTCTAAAAACATGAATGTAGAATATAGTCTGTGGAATACAAAGCCAGCGACTGATGGGCGTCCAAACAAGGAAATGACATGGGTGAGCCAAATAAATGTCACGGTGATTTCCACAAAGAGCCCCAGGTGATAGTGTGCCGATAACTATCAAATATCTATCAACTCATTAAGTGCAATTTTAGTGATGGCAAGATTTTTTTTAGATGTTAGACAAGTTTGTTGGAGCTACTGGCAAAAGTAGACAGTATGGGTACAAATGTTCACAGTATGGGCACTGAAAAAAAAAAACACCCAAAAAATTAAGTAAAATAAAGTAAAATTAAAGGTTGATCTTTAAAAATCCACCATCGGAGAAAACATGAGTGAGCCGATTATGTCAGCTTTTCCCAATATTTTTAAATAGATCATTACAAAATCTAAATTATTTGCTTTGAATCAATGTAAAATAATTGAATGGAAATAGGCGACACAATATATTTAAATAGGGTATAGACAGTATAGACCACATATGTCAAACTCTGCCCGTGGTGTAATTATACTTGGCTCTTGAGATTATTTCAAATGTGCATTAGTGCTGGCCTGCTGGCACATAGTGCATGCACCAGTAATACAACAAATCCCAGAATGCTTTACTAGTACGCTGCAGTCGAGAACAGCAAGCCCCCCTCCTTTTCTGTTGACACACATTAGTAACCAAGCTACTGGTCACCTCGGCCAAATTAAGTGCTACAGAGAGAGAGAGAGAGAGGGGGGTGATTTATTTTATTTATTTAAATAATGTGTCTTTTATTTCTCATAGGTTTGTAATGTCAAGCTTGAGTTGTTTCAGAAACTAAAGTTTGTTTCCATATGAAAAGGTTAAACATTACATGTCATTTTTTTCAATAAATGTTGAGTTTGGCTCGTCTTAGTTTTTAACTTTGGCCCACTGTGAATTTGAGTTTGACACGCCTTAGACAGAAGACCCTGTAAAACAATAGCCAACAAAGCAATAATAATGAAATGTAATCTTTTATTATATTATATTATTATTATTTATTAAGCTATTAAAGTCTAATCTCTTACTAATCTTTAAAACTGTGCTGCTGCAGAAGAAAAAAAAAGATGAGACCGATGAAAACTCAGAGAAAGTGTCCGGTAACGAAGATTTCAGTGGACTGTCCAAAACTCACCAGACAAACTCTCATAAAAGAAATGAGTCTGCTTGGAGGTACATTTTTGTTGAAATTAAAAAAAATGTCTGAATATTAGAGGTTTCTTTTTCTAATAAATTCACTTATTAAGTCTAAAGGCTAAAGGCTTAAGTGTAGCTTTTCTGATGAAGGGTCCACCTTCACCTGCTTATCTCCATGGAAATTTTATGGCTTAGCCTGAAATGTTCCACAGTATGACTTTAAACTTTTATCTTCATAAATAGGCAGACTTGTTCACAAAATGCACGACTTTTAAGGTTCTTTAGCGTCAAGAAGATTTGTAATTACATCATGAAAGGTCATTTTAATGGCTTACTGTGGAACACTTTCATGGAGATGAGCATAATGTGGAAACACATCAGAAAGTTTCTGTAGTGCATCTTTAACCTTTAACTTATATAATTTTGTTTCTTTATTTCTTCATCAAAACCAGAGCCGTGTCTCCTTCTTAAGAGCTCAATATGCACATTCACCTTTACCAAACTAACGATGTTGACCTGCAGAAACCATTCACTGTTCAGCCCCATAAGGTCTTATATGTGATACATCTCATTTCGTTTCAAGTTTTAGTATTGATTAGTCTCTGAGTATCTTTTTTCACAGTGCCAATCATAAAGTACTCTTGGGTCAAATGCAGAGAACAGATTTATACATGGAAAATAAATTATAAACAACAAAAGATGAATGTTGTCCTAGTTTCCTTGTTGTAACATGTTTTCTTAAAACTAATTGAAATATATATATTTTTTTAAATCCTGTTACTTACTGTAGCTTTATGTCTTTCCAGTTTTGGCTCTTTCCAAATCGGCCCTCCAGTTGACCTTGTGGCAGAGGTGCTGTCGGGTGAAGAATGGGCAGGGTTTTTGGAAAATAAGCAGAAATTTCCACCAGATCTGATTTCATCCCCCACAATAGATTACTACGAGTCTGTTGAATATGTACCTGTGTTCAACCAGGAAATAGCCCACGGTGCAGTGGAGTGCAAATCTACAATAAGGCAATCCAAGTCAATGGGTATATTATTTTAATTGTAAAGATGCATTAACATATGTAACTTTTGTGGAAGAAAATCCACCACCTGCTTGTATTCATGGATATATTGTTTTGCCTGGGATGTTCCACAGTAGGGAGTTAAACCTGTTTACATTTATCCATAGATCTGACCTGTAACTTGGCCTGATTGCACAACCTGCTTATCTCTAAGGAGATGGATAAGTTTAGGACAATACTGTGCAACATTCCAAAGCAATGGCATCTCCATAGAGACAAGCAGGTGACAGATTCCCACCAGAAATGTTACATAGAGTGCACCTTCTAAAATATATTTTGGAGAGGGTTTAAAATAGCAGGGTATTGACTGGAATTTTTATCTAGTAATTGTATCTTACTTCTTGGTTTAGAAGTCCTTCCTCCCAAACTCTCCCACTCCTCCTCATCGGCTCAGGACAGCGTTTTTAGATCCTCCATTTTCTACAAATTTCCATCTTCAGGACAAGAGTTACCAGTGAACACACCCAAGGTAAACTGGAATCTTACCAAGAGTATATTAAAACGAGGCCGTTTTGCAGAAGAATCCTGTCCCCAGTTGGATTTATTGTTCATAACATATTTTGAAACTTTCACACTTAAAGAATCTTTTTTTTTTTTTTTTTTGGACAAATCTCTCATCTTCAGAAAACAAATATAGCTTAAAATGATAACGCCTTACTCAGAGTCCCACAGTAGGTTGTACAAGTGCACACTATTTAATGTTTCTGGTGTAGGTTAAACCA
Organism: Periophthalmus magnuspinnatus; assembly: GCF_009829125.3. Lineage (NCBI taxonomy): Eukaryota > Metazoa > Chordata > Actinopteri > Gobiiformes > Gobiidae > Periophthalmus > Periophthalmus magnuspinnatus. Next base: position 19,112,845 of record NC_047126.1, read on the forward strand.
CCTGATAACCCTCCACCAGAAAAAGTTACATAATGTGCATTTAAAAACAGCTTTACTATATGTTTACATTGCTTTCTGGCTAATCATACCTTGTGTTCTCTGTCTCCCTCAGTCTGGTCCTTCAGCTCTGGAGAAGTTCAAGGCAAAGCTGCGGAAATCATCACCAGAAGAGGCACAGCTCAAAGAGACGCTCAAATAAAGAAAATATACACAACATTTTGAATTTACTGGAAATCAACAGAAAACACATCTAGAAGAGAATGGCAAGGGAAATGGCACTGTTTGGAGATAAATTACACTTGGTCCCTTACTTTACACATACTTAAATGGCTTTAGTCCTGCTTTAAACTGTAGCACATTTTTATGGTCAAGGAAAATGCATTGCTAAACCAGTTATCTGATGTTTTTGATTTTCATGTTAAATAATTAATTACAATTTCAGTATTGTATCAAAAGGTATCTTTAAGTACTTTACAATACTCTCTTCCCAATATTTTTTTTAAATGTATCAATGAATATAAAACAACAAAAACTTAACACTTAAAAAATATATATTAAAAAAACAACCATTTACTTATTTATTGTAAGTCTTCACAAAAGCATTGCAAATACCGGTACACATTTACTTTGTTGTTAATATTGCTCACTCTTACAATACATTAATAACTCTACTATGTGCAACTATAAAAAAGCTTTTCACAGCAAAGTTGATAAGACCAAAAATATCAATAATGTTTATGTTTGTCATGATCGTTATGTCATAATGGGTAATCAGTCTGTATTTATACAATGATAAAACATTGACTAAAACTATTTTTATGTATCTCAAGTGAAAACATTCACGGCCACAATATGTAACTTTTTAGGTAAAACATTTACTAAAATAAAAGCAATTTGGTTGCATTTACCATACTGAAAAACAGTTTACTCTGAGCGGGCTTGCACATCCACAAACCCGACTCTTATTTGGCCTGGAGGACGGCCTGCTTCTGTTTGTTTCCAGGAAATGTTGTTCTTTGGCTACAACATTCCATATTGTGAAATACAATATATCTGTCTCCATGGAGAACGTTCCAAAGTATGGTTTTAACTTTTGATTTCCACGGAATCATGCAGATGACATGCCACCTCCAGAAAGTTACAAACTGCAGCTTTACTAAAGAGCTGTTCACTGCAAAGCATGATCTCAGTGGAATTTACCCAAATCTGATCAGTGCTGTTCTTAATTATTAATTGTGCATGACAGGAAGAAGAAACAGATGTGCGTAAAACATCTATCTTCTTTTGGTACCTCCAAACCCTGCAAAGACAGAACAGTGGGTTACTAAATGAATAAGTAAAAAGAAGTTAATCTGTTCATTACAAATGTGAATGTTGACTGTGGCTTTGTGCACAATGGGAGCTGGCTAGTTCAGAGGGACGTGCGTAGCCATTTCTGGTGTGATGTAATGTCTATGAGGTTTTTGCCAAGTTGCGTTAAAATAAATAAATCCTGAGAGATCAGGCAGTGAACATGGAGCTGTGGATGAATGTGACTGACAACATGTTAAACACTTGACAAATGTGAGGAAAACTTCACCAAAGGATACTTCTGTGTCGAGAGGACACTTCACCAGAGGACACTTCTGTGTCCAGAGGACACTTCACCAGAGGACACTTCTGTGTCACATATGTGGCTGCCCCTACATCGCACATAACTCTCAATTTTGCAAGTACCTGCACTGCAACCGCTCCTGCATTGTTACCACAGCAGGACCAAAAATGTGCCACTGAAATACATAGGATTTCAGCAAACGCCACATAGTCACAGCCTATTAGACAATAATTTTTTTTCAACACAGCAACAAAAAACAGTTGAAGACGATGGTTTGTTTAATGGTGATCATTACACCAGGCTACATCAACGGAACTTGGCAAAAGGACATATTTGGAACTGTACTTCAAATTTTGTTTCAACTAATTAAAATAAATGATTATGTCTTTATTTTGTCCTGAGAGAAGGTCTTTTTCTCTGACCTGAAGCAGTTCTGGTGCCAGAGGAGGTGGAGTTTGTGGAGGAGGAGGGTCTGGAGTAACTATCCGTGTGACTATAATATCCATGTGTCTGATAAGGCTGGGACCTGAAACAATAACAGGTTATGTATGTTATAAATGCACAGAATACACTCTTTTCAACAAATAATTATTTTTTTGTTAAGGTCACAAAAAAACAAATGATTGTAAATGGCTTTATATGTTGCCTATATACAGTATGTAAAAACATGATCACAACATATTTTTCTTAAATTAAATTAAATCTCATCCTAAATGCTTTCTCAAATTGTCTCAAAAGTATCAGTTTGTATCCACCCATGTTCCGCAGTATGGCATTACTTATCTAAAGCTCCTATTAATCCTATCCACAGAACAGATATAACATCTTCATGGAAGCAAGCAGGTGATGGACCCTCCACCACAAATGTTACACAGTGCACCTTTAAAGATGAAAAAAGTTCCAATTTATGTCTGATTTTGTCTCTCTACTAACCTCTGGCGACCGAACATATACCCCAAGAGCCCTCCTGTTCCCATCCCAGTCCAAAAGCCTCCCCCTCCAGGCCCAGTGTTGCGAGTAGAGCGCCCCCCAGTGTACGGATACTGGCCCTGTGTATAGTCACTGTGGAAGCCATAGCCCGGGTTTGCTTCAGGATAACCTGCAACAGAAAAAACAAATGTCAAGTTGTTACTTTCATTTTTTTCAAAATGATGTACTAAATAGTATTCAGTATCCATGTGTGTCAGCTTCTTGTTTTTTTTAAGGATGATTAACCATACAAGAAATATAATATTTACTTTTAATTGCTATGGCAACAGTCCTTACTTTTCATCATTCTGGAACCTTGGATAGAACTGAGTGGGATTGATGCCTTGTGATATTACATAAAGATGTAGAATTTCCAGAAGTTTTGTATCTTTAGAAATGTAATTTCATGTGCTTAGGAATAGTTTGATGTCTAGATAGTATGAACGAAAAACTGACATCCCCATTTTCACTGCATAGCTAAATAAACCCACGATAACGTTTCTAAATTAGGACTGGCCACTAATTAACTAATTAGTGACCAAATACAAAAAATAAAAAGATTTATATTGCTGTTGTTTTATTTAACAGGTAAATGTATTTTTTCTTTGTTACAATCAAAGTGCACCAACTTGTTTTCTTTGTTGTTTTTCTTTGTTTCTTTGTTGTGTTGTTGAAAAATTCGCTATTGCTATGGTAGAGTACTGTGTACCTGTGGAGGTGTAGTCAGGCTTAAACCCAGGAGGAGGGGGGGCAGAGGCAGAGCCGTGGTGGGTCTCTCTGGGCTCTGGTCCCTGGGTCCCTGTGTTTCCGCTGAGGAACAGTTTGTAGAGACCGAATGCGATCAACAGCAGCAGCACTACAACCAACAGCCCCCCAGAGTCCTCTCCACCTGAGGAGCTCTGACGTGGAGGAGACTGTGACTTATGACCAGAGAAACCATTGAAGAAACTGGAAGCAAAACCTGCAAAATCTGACCAAAAAGAACAACAATTGGATTAATTTTGATATTAAAAATTTCATCCATATCCCTACTATCAAATGGTTGTTACATTTCGATAGTAAGGAAAATGTTCAGTATTACATAACGTTTTGATACCACAAGGATAATAAAAAATACACTCTTTTTTACACAATATAAATAACAAAATAGCAGTTTCTTTAACTGTATCATGTGGCCTTATACTTGTTCTGAAGTCCAAGAACCTCACCTTTTTTTTCATATTTATGTACTTTAAATTTTTGGCCAAAAGAACATATAGTTTACTAGTACATAGAAGATAGATACTAGTTTTAGTCATCAATTAGTTATTAATTAGTATCTGGGGTATAATTTTTTAATAACCCTTCCAGACAGTAAATTCACCTACATTAAAAGGCATGTACCAGATTTTTCCACACATATTTGAAAGAAATTTGCCTTGCCCCAGTACAAACATAAATAAACAAATACATTGTATGAGCAGCTTTTGAGGTAAAAATAAGTCTGCTGTGGTACTGTCTGTGTCTAATTATAACATGTTTGATAATCAGGAAGTACCTGATTAGCATGCTAATTGTTGTTAACATTACCATGGCGGTAACTCCGCTCTGTTCTTCAAAAGTTGTGAAAAGTGCTTATAAACTCATTGCAGTGAATAATTAGGATACCTGCAAACTTTTTTTTTTAATTATGAACTAATTTTTCATGTTTTTAAGACTTTTGGATCTTTTAAGAATATTCACTCTTAGACCATAGATATCCTCAAGCCTGTACTGTACCTCCAAATCCGCTGGACCCACGTTGGGACCCCCAACCGCCCTGATTCTTTTTGCGCCCCTCGTCCGTCAGCTCCAGAGTGTACTCCAGACCACATGAGCCAGTCAGGACGTATGGGTCGGACGGGTGGTTGTAGCCCTCACAGCTCACCTCAACACGCCCAAAACGGTACGCATTATCCATGTCTGTTTTACACTCCCACTGCAAGAAAAACAGTTTAATTTCACATGGTATTTTTACTTCTTTCACTGCATCCATAAATGTCATCTGTAGTGTTCCTATAGATCAGCTGTTTGCTGTAGCTCTAACCTAGACAGTGTACATTTTGTGTAAATTTTGCAGTGAAAATATTTGCAGCAAATATCAATGATGCCAAGGCATAACCAATCAGTTGTGTCTGATTGAAGAGGATAGAGGTGGGCTTTTTCCTCTTGGCCTGTACCTGTACATCGACCCCGTCCCAGCCCTTGTTCTGGCACTGGACCACCTCTGGAGTGAAGGCGTGACACCCAGCAGAGCCCCCGACACACTGCAGCTGAGGCACTGGACTGGTCCTGCGTCCAGTAGTGTAACGGCCCCTATACAGAGTCAGGACCTGGATGTCCCGTAACAAAACACTACCTCCTGAGGAGAGAGAATATGACTTACTGAGATTGTCTTCCAAGGATTTTGTTTACATCTATGGTGATGCAGCAAGATTGAGTTGTAGTTCTGGAGGCTTTCTAACCCAAAGATCCAACTGACTCACTTGAATCATACCCATAACAGGTTAATTGGACAATGGACAAGTACTTTTTTAGACTATAATTGAATTATTTATTAATTATTTATTAAACATCTAAACTGTAAACTCATCGTGTCTACAAGTAAAAGTAAAATAATATAAACTACTGTAAATATTTAAGATGTCCAAAAAGGAATGGGAAGATAACTTAAACTGAATTATCTTATGTTACATGTTAATTATTCATATTGTGACGTTTTATTACACATTTTAAAGACTTCTACATCATCTCTAAACAATTACTATGGCTAAATATCAAACGTTTTCTCTTCGTAATTTGCAGCTGAAAACATATAGTAGAGTACATAATTTGCAATGAAACTAATATTTTATACTGTATAGGTGTAGTCTATACTTTCGAGAGTGCAAGTACTATGAACCACTTAAATTACCTAGAGAAAAAAACTAACCACAATGACAAAATATACTAAATGTTCCAATTAATCTGTATGACAAGAGTTCCGGAAAGTTGTTAATATCCTGTTAATGATGATAATGAGTATGATCAAGAGATTAGGCCTATACATATTGAGATATTCCAGTACATAAAAACATGAATATAATTATGTTATTTGTAAAGTAAACGGGAACAGGAAGTTCAATTGTAATAATTTAGCTCCTTTAAAATGCTTACCGTCATTCCAGCAGGAAACAGCCTCCAAAAACGAAAACGCGACTAGAAATATTAAAGCCCGCTTCATTTTTGCACAATACGTCCTGGACGTTCATATAATCCTCGATCTAATATCTTTTTACTTGATTACACAGTCGATAGTGTCGAAACGAAACCGCATACGCGCACAAAAAGTTACCTGATACTTCCGGGTTACGTCATATGTTTTGCCTCGCTGGACCAATCAGAATCATGCACGACTAAATCACAAAAGTATTGTCTGATGCAAATAAAGAGGAAAGTTTGGGATTATTGCCACAGTTTGCGTCATCTATAACTACTGAATAAAAATGTGTGGTAATATCAAATTAATATATTTTATGCATTTTATGGTGCATTGAGTTATAGCAGTTTTAATAAAGGGTCATCATAGACAGTATATATTTAGATTTGCAGTCTATGAGGGAAATAAAACTGAAATTTCTTGCGTAAGTACTTCAAACAAAACTGGCATTGTATGCTCCAAGCGTTAATCTACAATTGCCGTTTTATTTGTATTTTTAGCCATTTGAAAGAAATAAGCCAGGTGATTTCCAGTTTTCTGCAATAAAAAAAAACTCTTGTTATGTAACTACAGACAAATCCATGTTCTTTCAAAAAGTTAATTTCTGTTACATAACAAACTTTTCATAACCATGTATTTCTTCAAGTCTACTCTAATGTCTACCTAAGAATAGTAAAATGAGTAAGATGGCACTAAATTGATCATATTCTTGACAGTCTTGGGTTCAGTTCCCTGAAGGGTTCCCTGCATCAACCTAAAATATGTGTCAAAGGTAAGGTCTGTTACAGCAACTGCTTTATCAGCATTCAAATTTTACATGGGTAAAATCTTAATTTTGTTCCACCTAACCATACAAGGACAACACATAAGCTAGGGCTCTTTACAGCTAAATAAATCTTAAATAGTTTTAAACATTGAGGTACAACCATAGACTGTGTAAAGAATATACAGTCTATGGGTATCATAGTCCCAACCAAATGCAAAAGCTAACAAGATGAACATAGGAAAAACATTAAGAAAAACCTTTGTTCTACGACTGTTAACTATTTTAAAGTTTAATTTGTATTGACACAGCCCTATTTAAGTTTCACCTATTGCTCTAAGAACCTTGTAATGAGAAATACAATTAATTACCTTCTGTTCAGAATGTGTGCATTTCCTGCCACTCAAAACCTGGAATAAAGTCACTTTTATAATCTACATAGGCTTTTATACACAAACATTAGGTATATACTTTCTCAACAGGTTATTCTTCTGTCTGTTTTAAATAATTGTAAATCATTTAAAATGTTCCCATAATAGAACAGGGCCATTTTGAAATAAGGAACAAAGACCACCCATTTTGGATTTTGGTGTATAATTTTAATGTACTCTCACAAGTCGGTGAACAAGGTACAAGTTTTGTCGCTCACGGTACTAAATCACACATCCATTGATAGTATAAATAGCCAACCTAAAAATAATAGTACACATTTTCAATACATAAAATCATCAAGTATCGAAGTCGTTAAGTTACTGACAAAATAAAAAGGCATACAAAATATAGCAGACGTTGGAAGTCCAGTTTGAAGCAAAAAATATTAACGTAAATAAATCTGGAAACTAAAAACTAAATCACATTTTGGACATGGCAGTTAACTGGTAAACAAAAAGTTTGATAGGAAAATAACAGCTGCTAGACTTCGCTTAACAAATATGCAACAATTAAGCATTTTATAGTAAAAAACTGTACTGAAAGGGCATAATTGTTAAGACTTCCTGCACAAGACAAAGGCAACAATTTGTTTTTTTGTTTTTTTTTTGTTGTTTTTGTTCCGAGTAGAAAAACCAAACACCTTTCTAGATGCCAGCCATCACGATTGCCAGTTGGTGCACTTTGATTGTAAGGCATTTATGGATGTGAATTCTAAGGAAGGCATAGCTCTTTCTAGTCAGTCACCACAAATTCATTTATAAGGGACAATACCAGACAATAGGTTGAGCTCACCATCTATGTATATTTTTATGCCAATAATTTAGATGGAGGGCGGTAGATAAGATAATTTAAAAACAAATACTATACAAAATTTAACCATTAATACATTGTTACATTTGCCTTTTTTGTTGTTTGCAATCATGTATTATTTTATTGTGACTTTTCTTGTACTTTTACAATTAACAACTCAATTTCCTCATTATGTGACTTACAAAAATGCTATATTACTCTTTGTCCGTTTACAGTAAAATATTTAGTAAATAGATCATATTACCAATTCTTCATGCCGTTTTAAACCATTATTGGTGACACAAATTGAGGATATCAAACTAAAGTGTGACTGTAGATTATAGATAGTGCATTAAACCAAAGGAGTGTTATAATTGCAAAGAAACAATTGTAGATTTTGGTCTTTTTTTTTTCTTAATTACGTGTCAATATTGGTTGCTACTTCCCATCTTTGATTTTGACATTAAATTCTAGAAAGTGAACGCAACCTATTTTTGTAGCACAGGTAACAGACTGCCCAATTAAAATATATATATTCCAACATCTTACATTGATTCATGCTGCCTTTTTATTTCTCATCTGTTACAATGGGAATACTTAAGGACTATTCTCCATTTTGACACTTTGATACCTGGAGGAGGAAGGAATCATCGATAAAGTTGAGCATGGAATTTCAAAATAAAAGTACTTCAACACAATGTAATAAAGATATAAGCCTGCCAGTGAAGCGCTAGCCAGGACTTTCATGGTTAGAAATGGTAAAGTTGGTTGGCTCGAATTTTGGCTGTAGTTTTTGAATATGTTTTACTGGATGCAGCAGTTATTGCGATGGCCATTGGAGTCTTTGAAGCGAAGGCGCATTTTTGGACGATATTTCTCCAGATAAAACAGCTGCTTACTGTTGAAAGCTCCTCGACGCTTCCTGGAAAAGAAACAGTGAGATTATTATAAGGAACAACTCATTTGCTTTTTGCTTTTTTTTTTAACATCCCAGTGCTGTTTGAGTATTTGTTGGTAAACACTTAAACTCCACCCACAACCACATTTCAAATGGAGTTTCTAAACTAGGCAGTACCTGGAAGCCTTAAAGGGAAGAGTGAGGGGGATGAGGGGCGGGCTCTGGGGATATAAGGAACACTGTGATTGGTCTAACAGGTTTCCACAGTTCAAAGTCTGCCCCTCTGCCAGGTGTTTGTAATCAAACACCTGGCTGTAATCAGGGCAATACAGTGTGGTATCATGTAGTAATTGAAATTGCAGTGGTCACTGGAGGCAGCACACACTCTTTCACTCTGGTGCTTTGCACTAACATCAAAAGGGACTACGAACAGCAGACAATGCTATTAAAACGCAGTACATAGTTTAGTAGCAAGTAGTTGATTTAGTTCAGTTCCACTTTATAATTAGAGAAAAATCTATTCATGTTTTAGTCATCCTTGGGGTTAATCATTATTTTAGACCATGTTTAGCCTTGATAAGAGTTTGGGTTTAGATCTGCTGGCACTCAGAAATCTTAATATGTGTGTCTTGTCTGGTACTTGTTGTAATAAACAAAGAAATTAAATCAGAAATGAAAATCATGCTGGAATATCAGCAATAGAGTTTGAGGAATCTTTTTTGCTGTCGAAATGAGTTTGCATTTTAGAATAATCCCTATACATATGATCAAAATATCTTGGCTTCAATTAAAATGTATTACAGAGTATGTTTTTTTTATTCATATAGGAATGTGTCAATATTCATCTCTATGGAGAGAAAAAAAATCCAATAGAAATGTGTACTTCCCGAGTAAGTGGTTTTGGTAGCTATTGTGATATATGACTACAGAAATAAAAATTGATTAGAGCCACTTATAATAATACCAGTTATTAATGTTTAATAAAACCACAAAACAGACCATAATGTAATCAGGGTTTGACATCAAGTCTTTCTAATGATGTACGGGTATGTATGAGTCAGCTCGAGGCCTGAGTCACAGTGGTGAGTCATGAGATTCTTTAGATACCGATCGTTTTGTGGCCATTTTATTTTGTACAAGGTGAATTTCTCTTGGTTATCAAAAACATTCAACTACTTGTACTTTTTATTGTTTTTAAATTAGCATAGGCTTAATTCAAAGGTGCAATATGCAATTTTTATGGTGAAGGAAAAGTCAGTGACATCTGATGGAGATGTTATTGCTTGACTTTGAATGTTCCACAGTATGGCATTAAAAACATCTTGCATTTATAGAGTCACAGGTGTTTTTCATGTTTATGTACTTGTATTGTGAGAAGTCACCTCTCCACAGATCTGACCTGTAACTTGGTCATCTGGCATCACCTGCTTGTCTCCATGGAGTTTAATAAGAAACAAGCCATCTCCATGGAGACAAGTAGGTGTCCGACCATAGAAATGAAAAAGTTACAGAGTGTATCTTTAAATGAAAACAATGCCTTCTACTGTGTTTAATAATAATAATAATAAAGAATACAAATTATTTTCAACACTCTGCACTTATCTTTATCGATGAACTCCAAGTCTAAAATAAAATGCGTTAGGTTTTTGTGAGCCAAAAAAAGTACACTTACTGCCGAATGAACTGGACAGCATCTTCATATTTCATCCCACATTCGATCAAAGCAAGTGCCACGAGAACAGGAGCTCTGCAAAAGGCAAATATCATGATTAGCAAATGAGATACTAGTAGCAAACATATTAATATCAACATCAATATCACTTATATGATTCTAGTTTTAATACTACTTTTACTACTACTTTTTACTGATTAGTTTCTGGATATTGATACCTTTGACAACCCTTAAGGGCAAATTAAGATCATCTAGAGTGGGTTAAGACGAACATTTTAAGACCAGAATGATGACCAAGACAACAGCAGTTATGGAAAGAGGGGTGACAGTTTTTCAATATAAAGTGAATTTGAGTCCACGGCTGCTATCCACTGCATTCCTATTTCAAATGCAGTGACTATCAGGTTAGCTATGTCCATTTGTATATATAGTCTATGGTTACCAAATAACAAAGAGGAAAAAAATATAAACTGCACAAAAATCCCAACTAAGTAGCACTTAAAAAAAAATATATATAGTCAATATAAAATGTATATAGACTATAGACGAGGTATAGAAGAGGTGGTAGTGCAATGATAAACAGTGATTTGACATGATAGTGAAATACTGTTAATAATTATGGTTTACCACTTTTGCAGAGATGTTTTATTATAATAATAATAACAATTGTTATTATTATTTATTATTATTATTATGAGTATAAATAGACCTCTCACCTGCCCAGGCCTGCCACACAGTGCACAGCAATGCAACACCCAGGCTCCTCCCTAAACTTCAGCTTGAGCAGGTTCAGCCAATCGTCCACGATCTGATTGGACGGAGGAGCTCCATCATCGAACGGCCAATCCTGCAGAAGCAGAACAGAGCAGAGCAAACGGGAATCAGTGTCAGAGGCGGTCTCTTTGAAACCAAAACAAAGGAGTGAAATTGTGAGCTCATAGCAAGGAAAGAGGAATATTAGTGAAGAGAGGAGGGGGCTGTGACAAACTACACATCTGAAATTTAAGGTTTTCTCAGCAAAGTCTATTCCGTTTTAAACACTTTATGCACACTTAATCGCAAAGGTTAAAATTATCCAGATATTACAATGTCCTCTGTAAGAACAATACAGAATTTATAGGAAAAAAAAGTATAGGAAAGTCTTGTTGTGGCTGTAGTTTCGAATCTTTGGCTTCTACTAGGATTTTCTGAAATTCATGGCTTTCTGGGAATGGTTTATCGGGTCAGATTGTAGCCTTTAAAATTTAGAAAGCTAATCTAAACACAATCTTTGCCCGAAAAAAGGCAAGCTTTTTTTCCCCCCAAACTTCCTAGTCCCATTTAGGAAAGCCATGTTTTTACATTTATATTTAGTTTATCCTTACAGTACACCTACATTTTATTGTGGTTCTATTGTAGTTTAGGTATGCAATTGATTAAACAGTTTTGTTTTATTGGAGGTATGACTCACCAGGACCTGGATCCCCTCCTTCACCACCAGAGTGGCGTCATACGTGGCTTCACAAACTCTCACCACGGTGGTAACTCCATACTTCTTCAGTTCCTGCAATTTAACAGGATTACATACATGAACTTTCATTAATAGACTGTTCATTCTCTAGAATTTGATATCAGGAGAATATCCACTTGTGTGTTTAATTTAATCAATGAATCAAATTTTGTACAGTTTTTACAGATTAGGGCTGGCCAATACACTGATAAAAATCTTATCTCATTCTTGCGATAATACTGCTTTTGGTGATATTGTCATATTGCAATTCAGTGATTCTCTTTTTAAAGCATCTCTATGCACAACCACAGGGACTTTTCTCCACCCATAGTTATAGGTCTGCCTGTCATGCTTAGAGTGACATGTGGACTTAACCAATCACCGTGTAGTCTGAAACTTGAATACAATTTTATCACAATCTACTACTTCTTAATCTGTCTCAAAGATAAACAATTATATAATTTTTTCCTCACCCACCCATATTAATACTGACATTATCTTCAAACCATGAAAGATATGCAATTTTTGACAAATAATTGCCTACTGCTAGCCATCTTTATTTGATTCGGTAGGCCCTATTGTGACATACCATGAACACAACCCACTGCAACTCATGATGTTATTACATAAAGTTAGTCTGTGATTTTTCTCACCTCGATGAACTTGTTCAGTGTGGCATTGGTGGGATTGTGGGTAATCAGGAACCTCATGTTTTTGTAGGTGATCTCCACTGGGGCTGGTCTATTCATTCGAGCCATTTTGACAACGTAAAAATAAAATATAATGTAACAAAAGCCAAATGTCTCGTACAGAGCAAAAACTCAGATGTAAACACTTAAAACGTGGAGGGAATGTCAACAAAAATGTCCAATGGATTAAAATCCTCCAGGCTTCTTCAAACAATTGGCAAGAATTGACAAAGGCTGCTGTTGTAATCGTTGGGGCAATCTTGGAGAGTTGGCAGCCAAAAAAGGACAGACAATCAGAACCAAAAAAACTCAAAAGGTTTTCTTTTTGGAATAAAATGAAAGAAAAGAAAGAAAAAAACAAGGCTGGTTCCACCTTATTGTGGCCAGGCGGGGGCAGTGTGCAGCAGGTGGAGTTACCCCATCCAGACAGAGTTGTGGCTGGTTCAGGGAGGGCTGACCGGTCCTGCCTGTGACGCGGGGTCCTCCTTTGGCTCAAGTGTGGTGGCTGGATGGCGAGTTTGGCTTTTCACTCATCTGCATGTACAACGTGCTGAGCCTGGCAGTAGTCTCCACTGCCCTTCAGAAACTCCATAAATGTGTGACCCAGAACACCACAGAACTGCTACAAGACACAGAGAGGAGTTGGTTAGAGGCATGGCATGGATAAAAAAACATAACTTTAGAGTAGGGCTGCAAGATTAATCACAATTGAATCAAAATCTGAATGGACACAATCAGTTCAATTGATTCTTGTGAGAGTTTGTCAGTTCCTATATTTCAGCATTTTTGTCTTCTGGATGCACCTAAAATATGAAATGTAAATCTGACTCCAAGAACATCTACTAATTTGTAAAGATTTACTGTAGCTAGGCTTAAATTTTGAGAGTCTTCCCACAATGCCCAAATAAAATCTGCTACATCAGGGGTGTCCACACTATGGTCTAGGGCAGGGGTGTTCATTACGTCGATCGCAATCTACCAGTCGATCGCGAAGGCATTTTGGGTAGATCACATCCCGTCATCCATCCAGTCACATGACTATTATACAGGACAACCAGTCAGATTACACCTGACTCTAGGTCACATCATGGGCGCTGCACACGCATAAACAAGCGTGAGTTAGCTTAACCCTATAGCGTCGGATCCTATCGTTGCAGATAGAGCGCGGTAGCGGACTTTCCAGCAGTGTAACTCCGCGCCCAGTGTAAATTCAAACGGCGTCTCAAAGCGGAGACATCTAAATATTTTACCGTCATTACGGTAATCTGCCTCTGTTGTCCCTCGAAGGTGATGAATGAGAGGGCAGGTGCTGCGGGGATTTTCCCAGTCATTTATTCGATGCGTAAAAGAAAAAATACGGATGGATGAGTAAAATAGAAGTAGTTGTGTGAAAAAATGCAGTAAATTCTGATACTTCGTTTAAAATGTTTTTTATGGCTATAAAAAAGACAAAACCGTAATCCACATGATTAGCTCTGTTATCGCTTTCAAACGAAAAATGCAATTTTACTCCTGGCTGTCAGAAGCTACTGCCCGAACTATGCATCCCTCACTGATTCCATTCAGTGCAAGTCAGAGCAGTAATCATCATTCAACTAATTATGTAATAAGTTCAATTGTGTTGTGCAGTATTATCTCATGACATTGTGCAAGGTACATCAAAACGCACTGTACATGCAAGAATTCATAATACATTTATAAATAAATATATGTTTCACATTTTTGTATTAGGTGGTAGATCTTTCAGACACGATCATTTTAAAAGTAGCTCACATACTGAAAAAGTCTGAGCACCCCTGCTATATGCTGTATTGTAGACTGCTTGTAGAAGTAGTAGCAGCAGCATACCATTTCAGTTTTCAAAAACATTTGGAGCAACAACTGAAATGTAAGGGCTACCAGGCAGACTTTTGTACCATGTGATTTCCTCACATATACCTCTGCATTTATCTAAACTTGGAACTGGCATCAGAAAGCACAAGATTGTGACCTCTGGTGGTTGAATTCTCAGACATTAGTTTTATCTGATGCTATACAGTTACAACCACAATGACTGAAAGGAAATGACTGACATTGGTTTGAAAAGTTCATAAAAAGTTTGGCAGTCAAAGGACTACACAGTGCCCAACAGTGTCAAGACAGAGCAGATCAAGTGGACCCATAATTTATGCAGTTTTCAATGTGAAAAATCCACAAAATACAGATCAGAAAGATTACCTAAAAACAAAGTGCAATCCATCGTTTAGCAAGAATGTAAAAGATATGTCAACATACAATTCACAGCAAAGCACATTACACTTCACAACACATCTCAATCGTGACGTAACACTATTAAACAATCTTATATTGCAACCCCTTGCAAGATACTGGATTGTAATATAAACATCTGCTTTTATTTTGTATTTTTCCACCTGGCCAAATCTATCCTATGTTTCCCATTGCTGTCATCGTGCTATACTACCAGAAATAAAATTAATATCGTGAACAGAAACCGAAAGTTACGTATGTAACTACGGTTCTATGAATCCCGGATGACCGCCAGAGGCGGTGCTTCAAGCACTGGATGATCACTCTTGCGCATGCGCAGGTCGAGATTTAATAACAACAAATCAAATTCAAATTAATAACAACAAATTCACCTATGACCTTCCAGCTATATAGTCACGTGACTCCAGAAGCACAGTCCCTTAACCTTCTCACAAGGGCACGAGGATTCCGAGGGACAGAGACCTCTGGTGGTCATCCGGGATTCATAGAACCGTAGTTACATACGTAACTTTCATTCTATTTCATCCCTTCTGACCGCCAGAGGCGGTGCTTCAAGCACTGGATGACTTGTAACAACATGGTCACGAGGAATCCATAGACCACGACAAGTAACCTACCTCCTCATAATGAAGCATGATGCTTGCATAACACTCCATCCAGGGGATGGGGGACCGCGACATTCACCCGGTAAAATCTGGCAAACGTGCAGGGTGAGGTCCAAGAGGCAGCAGCACAGATCACATTTAGGGGAATCCCATGCATACCAGCCCAGGAGGTAGAAAGGCCCCTGGTTGAGTGGCATCTCATGCCCTCAGGCATCAGCCGCCCCTGCGAGGTATAAGCATGTTTAATGGTCTCTACAACCCCCCGAGAGAGACGCTGTGTAGAGAGAGCCCTACCCTTACGTGGGCCAGCATAACACACAAACAGACTTTCCGACCATCTTATACCTGCCGTAACCTGTATATAAGCCTCCAATGAGCGAACAGGGCATAAAGGTTCTGTGGTGAATTCCGTGCCAAACCTCGCCAACTGGAGCGGTTGGACATTACCAGCAGAAGATAACACCTTAGGGAGGAAAGAGACATTAGGCCAGAGAGCTACACCTGAGCCATCAGCATGCCATCTACAGCAGGACTCATTGACAGACAGGGCCTGCAGTTCACCCACATGCTTACCCGAAGCCATGGCGAGGAGAAATGCCGTCTTAAACGACAGCCACTTAATGTCTGCCTGGGCAATAGGCTCGAATGGGTGAGCTCGCAGAGTCTCCAGGACCAGTGAAAGATCCCATGAAGGAGCCACTGGTTTGTAGGTGGGTGAAGCCGTCTAGCACCTTTCAAGAAACAGTAAACGGTCTTGTCACTGCCCACAGTGCCACCATTCACACCACTGTGCCAGCAAGATATTGCAGCCACATATACCTTTAATGTCGAAGGTGACAGACCACGATCCAAAAGTTCCTGCAAAAACGCCAAGATAGCAGAGACTGAACAGCTCAACGCATCTTGTCCATGTCCCTTGCACCATTCCTCAAACAGTTTCCACCTGTTTGTGTACAGCCACCGTGTCGATGGTGCCCAGGCATTACAGATCGTATGTCCTATTCCTCCAGCATACTCCTTGCAGAGGCCACATCCAGAGCTGAAGGCGGTTGGGATGGGGATGCAGTATTTGTCCCCCCAGCTGGGACAAGAGGTCCGTCCTGGCGTGGAGGGGGAGAGCTGCAACAGAGTCTGTGTAGAAGTGAGAACCAGATCCTCGCTGGCCAGAATGGGGCAACCAGAAGCTTGTGTCCCTCCTGCAGAACCCTCAGGAGTGTTTGATAAATCAGGGGAAAAGGAGGAAAAGCGTAGAGGAGAACGTGAGGCCAGTCGTGAGCCAATGCGTCCTGACCCAGCGGGCTGGTGTTGTCCCTCAGAGAGAACCAGAGAGGGCAATAGGTCGCTTCCTGTGAAGCGAACAGATCCACTTCGGCCCTGCTAAAGACCCTCCAGATGGTGCAGACCACCTTTGGGTGAAGCTTCCATTCCCCCGGCAAGAGAGTCTGGCGAGAGAGGAAATCTGCCACCTGATTCAGCATCCCCGGGAGATAGGCTGCCCGCAGGCTGGCAAAATGGACGGACGCCCACATGAGAAGCTGCTGTGTTCTCTGTGTGAGATTCACTGATCTGGTCCCTCCCATGTGATTTATATGGTAAACCACCGACCTGTTGTCTGAACGTACAAGCACATGCCTGCCTTGCAAGTTCGGCAGAAAATGGTGCAGTGCCAAGTCCACAACCATTAACTCCAGCACATTTATGTGTTCTTTTATCAGACTCGAGGTCCATGTCCCTTGTATCACACGACCTTGCCATGTTGCACCCCAACCCTTGGAGGATGCATCTGTATACACAACCTCTCTCCGTGATGGTAGAGGCCCCAACGGGACGCCCTGTAGGATCCAACGTCTGTCTCTCCGGAACTACACTGGGGGCTGCTACCAACCTGCCCAGAAGCTGGAGAACGGCAGGGCCTTTCCCTATTGGAATGCACCCAGCATCCCCATGATGTTGTCGCACTAGAAACCATAGGCTGCGCCGCCGGTGCCTCCAATTGTAACCGTGCAAAAACCACGCGTAAAGAGGAGGCAGCTGAGTCATCGTCACCTCCCTGAGAGCAGGTGGAGTTGTGTGACCTCAACTCTGATATGTCAGAACACGCATCCAAACCGTCCCCAGTATCGTCAGTGTCGTGGAAGTGCGTATCTGACGCCGCCACAGACAAGGCATCGTCTTCGCAAACCGAAAACACATCCCGCAGGGCAGCTCGCCGGTCGCTATCCCGAGTCTGCATGGACTCAATGAGAGCTTTCATTCTAGTGAGCTCTGAAGTAAGGCTATCCACCTTCGAGGATAATCCTGCAGAGCGATCCCCTTTGCTGCGCTTACGCGGAGTAGGGGAAGCGTCGTGTCCTGTATATCAGAGGGCCCAGTTCCTCCAACTGCGGCCAGGCGGTCAGCACGCAGGGATCTCGACGGAGAATGCTTGCATGAGTTGCAGCATTATGCCAAGTGCAAGCTCTACAGCACATGGACTCCATTACAACAGACGCCAGATCAGGTCGAGCTGAAAACGGCACTCTTGATCCGCCAACTGGGATAAAAAAATACCACATCGAGCCGAAAACGCCACTGGTGGTAGACTCAAAAACTCAAAGCAAACAGTAACACTGCTGATAAGAATGAGCTAAAGAACCGAGCACGGTTCCAAAATAACAGATATTTTAGCCGAATGCGGCAATAGTCAACGCAAAAGTCGAGCTGAACCGAACACGGCAGCAAATACAAACCAGCTCCACCGTCCCGGTGTCGCTTCCAACAAAAAATGCAGAAACTACTTACCATACGGTCCTTGTGAAACGTGCACCTCACCGGCGTCAGGGAACCACCCGCTCCAGGTTACGCAGCCCCTGAGGGGCGAGTCGCACTCGCTACCCCAACTGTGATACACTGCACTCAAATCACAAGTCACGGGACTCTGAGCTTTAAGCTGTCACCAAAGGGAGAAAACAATTGTGGTACCAAGCAGTATTCGCGAGTAGCCACAACACACTCGACCTAAGCGCGAGAAGAAAAAAGGGACTGTGTTTTAAGGAGTCACGTGACTATATAGCCTCACGTGGGTCACCGGAAGGTCATAGGTGAATTTGTTGTTATTAAATCTCGACCTGCACATGCGCAAGAGTGATCATCCAGTGCTTGAAGCACCGCCTCTGGCGGTCATCCGGGATTCATAGAACCGTAGTTACATACGTAACTACTGCCTCTGGTGGACAGAAGGGATGAAATAGAACTGTTGTTTTAAATACAGAATGTTGTCTGGTCTGAAATCCAGCCATTTCTAACTCCCCAGATATTATTTAGTGATTTACAAACTGCAGTGATTTACAAATGTTACTCTTATCTTGTCATAAAAGCTACATTAGTCCTGGCTGAACTGGTTTATGTCACATCAGATCATAGATGCCAGTGGGGTTTAAGCTTGGGTCTTGAATGTTACTTTCCTTGTCCATTACCCCCCTCCTTCCTGCTCACTTTACTGTACAGTGCATATCTCTGTGTGATAGTGCGGATGTGTCACTTGTAACATGTAGGTCATATTATCTGCGCAGGGAGGCCCACAGACAGGCTCCTCCACCTAAAACCCAAAACTGTGACTCACGAATACATTCCCACTGCCATTTTGTGCGCCCGTGTTTTCAGACATGGTACCAGGAACTGTGCTTTCCAAGAAGTCCATTTAGTAAAACAGTTGTGCGATTTTCTCCCACTGTGCCCCTACAAGCCCATCTAAGGCGGTGTAATTGATGTTTGATGATATAAGGAGCCGTTTGACAAGTTAATGACATGTGTGACAGTAAACAACAAGATTAACACTTCTAACTCGCGCTTTTACGCACGAATTTATTTAAAAATTTAAGAGCAAAAAGGCACATTTGATCAACAATTATTTAAAGCAAAAATCTTTTAAATTAAACGCTTTACTTTAAAGCACAACATAAACGTAAAATTATAACACTAAAATGGGATAAAATTGACACATTCATTGTTTTACCAAACCGGTATTTTCCGGCTTAAAGCAGCGCACGGTATAAAACGACACACAACGCCAAACAAGAAGCTTAAATGTGATGAAATGGGGACAAAATCAAGAAAACAAAAGGTGTTTAAAACGTGGTGAGTGTCGTTTAGGGTCTGTAAGGCGTTGGAGAGCAATAAAGTGGTGGGCTTTGTGTGAGAACTGTGGGCGCCATCATGCAACGCTAGAGGCCTTAAGGTGTAGTCCAGGACGACCTACAACATTTTACGATCATTTTATCAACACAACACGACTAATTATTATTTTGACAAACAGTGAATCATCCGGCAAATCTTTAAGACGATGTCATGTGCGTGCTATGATAAAAATCTATTGTTTTACGACCCAGAAACTTGCAGGCCACCGTCTCGTCTCCCCAAAGCGACCAGCTGCTGCTAAACGAGGGGAAAGATTTACCGAGTGCCCACATTTTAGCTTTAAAAATAAGAAAACACCGAAGAAAATGTGGTCTACTTACTGGGATATGCTTACTCATTGAAGATTGTAGCTTAATCATACAGCCGGTCCCCAGAAAAAGGTAAAAATATAGAAGTGATCTCCACCATACAGGCCGGTGCTGTGTGTCCGAGCGGAGCCGAAGTCTCCTGGGCTCGGTTTTTTTCGGCGAAGGCGAAAAGTCAAGCGAACCGGAAACAGTGATGTGTGCGAAGGTGAAGATTTCAAAATAAGACATAAAACAGACAGGCCAATATTCTTGTAGAAAGAGTAGACGGTACAGACTATGGTAGAAAGATAAAAATGAAAACAAAGCTTTACATGCTACAGATATGTGTGTATGTTTGTGTCGGTGTGTGTGTCTGTCTGTGGGGGTGTGTCTGTCTGTGTGTGTGTGTGGGGGGGGGGGGCGTGTGAGGGGTGTGTGTGTGTCTGTCTGTGTGTGTCTGTCTGTCGGGGTGGGTGCATGTGTGTGTATGTGTGAGTGTGTGTGTGTGTATGTGTGGGGGGGTGCATGTGTGTGTGTATATGTGTGATGGGGTGCATGTGTGTGTGTGTGTGTGTATATGTAGGTGTGTGTGTGTGTGTGTGTCTGTCGGTGTGTGTTTGTGTCGGTGTGTGTGTGTCTGTCTGTGTGTGTCTGTGTTTCCCTGTGTCAGTGCGCGGCGCAATGCTCCATTTAACCTGCCTCACCTTAGGCCCATACAGGGACACCCCCAACTCATTTATTATGGGAGAAATTATAGTAACACTTTTATAGGATTTTTCTAGACTTTCCAGAGTCACTTTGGAATTGTATGCATTATTCCAGAGTCAGAATCAGTTTTATTGCCATTGTCAGTGAACAAAATTCACAAACTAGTAGGTAAAATCAAGGGCATGCATTTTTATATTTTTATTTGATCATAGTTGCCAGCCATGTACTACGTCTGTAAACTACAGCCACACAAATACCAAGCCATTCCTATGGCCATTCAGACCACTACCATCCACTCACAGGCTACATTCATATAAAGGCAAGATGATGTGTCTTGCTCAAGGACACAACAACAGCTGTGGTAGCTGAACTTGCTTAGCCAGAAAAACGAACCCTCCAAATGACTGCCTGCCATTGTTTGCGTCAAACTTTATTTCCAATGTAATTCTTATTTTGAAATGACATTGTGGATACAGTTTTTCCTCCTGTCTCGTCTGACTTTACTCCATGCTTTACTCCAGTCCAAGCCCCACCCTGAAGAGGAGCTCTGCCCGGGCACGTCTCCTGCTCTGCTGCGGTCAGGTGGTGTCCTCCTGCATCACCTCCACTGGACCATGCGCTGGACACGCACAACACGTGCTGCTCGTCCCCAGCGATAATCCCTCATACAACTCAAAACCGCTGGCACGTGAATGTCAAAGCGAATGCGCACTCAGATTCACAAAGACAACCACTGAGCACTGGGCAAAAGATAATGTGACAATAATGACAAGGCGGCCTAGAGCCGTATGGGAATAATAGACTAGACTAAATGTAATCTAATATGCATAGGTCGATATAACTTAGTATGTTGATTATAGCCACATTTATTTAGTCATAAACTTAATTTGCGTTTTTTGAGTTTTGTCCTCTCCAGTCTGACTCTTGCTGAGTTCAAAACGACATCTAGTGGTGCAAAGTAATATTAACCTAAGTGTTTCACAATGGGACTTTTACTCATGGATCTATTAAAATAACTTTTTACCTGTCAGAGGTAGTGTGCTTTTTTACAGTTTACAGTATAGTTTACTACTCCAGTAAGAGACAAGCAGGAGACATCACCAGACCAAGTGAAAAAGAATGTTTTTTTCAGCAACAATAAATGAAAGATCCCCCTCCCCCATCAGAAAAGTTACATAGTGCATCTTTAAATAATAAAAGCATCCACATTCATTATTTCCACACCCCTAATGGCTGCAGTTTTTTCTAGAAGCCACTGAATGTTGCTGACCCTGCATTTCTGAGTCAAACAAAAGTCCTGATGTTGTATCTCTCTCTCACAAAGAGGCCCAGGACACTACTAATTTCACACTGGACAATTTTTGTTTTTATGACTTTCTGAGCGATCACAATTGAACTGATGGTCTGAGTAAAGATTATGATGGGCGTGGAGGCCTGTATTGGATTTAAAATTTAAATTCACTGAATGAAAGAGACCAAACAAAAGAATGAGTGACCCAGAAGCTTCCAAGGTACGGCTCCATGCGCATGTTTAATGTGTAAAAAAACAATTCTGACTTTGAAATTTGCAAATGTTTGTAAGGTTTGCAATGGTTTATTCTATAATTAGATTGTAAAGTTCTTAAGTTAGTAGTTTACGCTTAACATTATTAACCAGCTGAAATGATGAAATAATATGCACATTTTTATACGAGTAAAATAAAGTTGATTCTATTTTTTGGGGTAAAAGCATGACTTGGATGCAGAGAATATTAACCTAACATGTAGATGAACGAACGTGTAATTTTAGGAACATGATATTTGTTGCGGGATTTTGCATCCTATGCACAGTATTCCACAGTAACATGGGTGCAGAGGTGTTCAAAATAATCTATTAGCAAATCATGTCTTTTTCCATGTATTTGTTCATAGGTCATACCACAGTAGAAATTACTACATTAATTTGTTCACTGTTTTAATGTAGTTTTCGTCTTGCCCGGTCTTCTGTAAGCCTTTGTTTTGTGCACGTTGTTTACTCGCTGATGCTTTTTCCTAGGACCAGGAGAGAAAAGAAGACCAGGTTGACGGTGCAGGAGTCAGTTCAAGCCAAAAGAAGAGTGTGCAAGTCACTGGGAGGTATGTAGTCCCTGTTATAATAACAAATTGTCCAACTATAGACACATACATTTTTATATTATTATGTCTTAAAGCCATAGTATGTAACTTTTTAGCCCAAAATATACAAAAATAAAAGCATGTTCTTTCATTTTGGTTGTGTTTATTTCACTTAAAAGCGTCCTTACTGTGAGCGGGCTTGCATCTCCACAAACCTGTGTCCGGTTTGGCATGAAAATGTTGTTCCTTTGGCTACAGCCTTGGTATGGGATAAAATGTACCTCCATAGAGAATATTCCGAAGTATGGTTTTAACTTTGTATTTCCATGGAATCATGTAGGTGATGTGCCACCTCCAGAATAATTCACAAATGTTAAAGCTGATCATTTACATTCTAGTCCTATAAAACAGTGGTCCCCAACCTTTTTATCACTCAGCAATTTTTCCGTGGACCGGTGGGGAAGGGGTGGGGTGGGGGGGTTCGTATATTGTTTATATTATATTATATATATATATTATAATTTAATAATAGACGTGAATCCACTGTGTACACATATGCAACTTTATTTGCAGCTTCCTCGTAACATTGCGGCAACAACATAACGTGTATAACATCAAAGTCTCTGTTAACATCCTCTCTGCCTCCTAAATAATTTTTAAAAATACACGGTTAGCCACCAAGTATGATGCTCTCAGTGCATTGGCCGCCAGTAACTTTTTCTGTCCTTCGTGTCCCTGTTTTTTTCTTTCAAAATACTCTGAGGGCTTGTATTTTAATCCAGGGTGCTTGGTCTCCAAGTGGTGAAGCAGTTTTGAAGGCTTCATTGCCTCATTACAGAGCTGGTCGCCGCATATTATGCAAAGCGGGCTTGAACTCCTGGTACTGTCTGTTAAAAGCCTTCTTTTTCCTGGAAGTTGTAGGCTCTTTTTCTGTCTCTTCACTGGGCCTTTCCCCTTCGAAAAGAAACTTTCCAAAGACGTCTGTTTTTCACTCATTGCTAATTTGTGGGTTACATTTTTGGCGCTCAAGTGACTGAGATGTAACCGAGAGAATCCGGTCATTTTTTAAAAATAAAAGATTTTTCATAATAAAAGATTGTTCAGACTCAAATAATAAATACAATGGAAATAATGTATTATTTCTTGGGCGGCCGGTGGCCCAGTACCAATTGATCCATGGACCGGTACCGGTCCGTGGCCCGGTGGTTGGGGACCACTGCTATAAAATAATTTATTAAAAATTCAATACATTATTTTCACCATTGTTCCTCATGAGCAGTGTTATGAAATCAAAGTTTCTGAAGGATACAATTAATGTCACATGAGCAGCCAGATAAAAAATATGCCTTTATATTTATGTTTACAATTTTAGAGTATAGATGGAATTAATTAATAAAATTTTCCTTCTAAATCACTTTCTGTTTAGTTCTTACGATTATATTGTGATCTGAATAATCACGATTATCAATTAACCAACTAACCTGGCATTCTCAATTGAAAGTGTTGATTTTTTTTGGGACGAACAATGACAATACACTTTTCTATTGTTTTCTGTCATAGAGTTGTGAATGATGAGCACAGGGCAGTTGAAACAACTGGGACAGGGGGCGCCAGAGAGACCAACACCAGAAACATCCCAAAACAGACCATGGAGGAACTCAAGTCCATTCTTCGGGACAGCGCTGTGTGGGACAGAGAGGAGGGAAGAGCCAGAGGGGCGTACACTTACCTCCACAGTGGTAACAGTAACAGCAGAGGAGGGGGTATGAGACAATTGGTGGTTTTCAAATTCTACAGTGTGATGACATCATACTGCCAGATGGGGGGCAAGAGACATAACATTGTGTGTGTTAGCAATGACATATTCAAAATGTAAATTCACAAATATTTAACATAATTATTTCTGTCTGCATTTCTGTCAATGACTAGATCCATTATCTAGCTTACGATATCATCTGAAACGGTTGGTCTTGTTCACGTGACTGGTCAGGTTATTCTGTGATAGATTTTGCTGTTAACTGCAGACTTGTTAATGTGGTTTATATCTTTGCAATTACTCGGTCTTTGCACATGAAACAAAAACTGGCACAAAGTTCAGTGTCTTCTGCGTCAGTATAAAAAAACTAAAGTTATCTACAGATAATTATGCCATTATTCAATCCCAAAGAACTTTAAGCCATACCATTAATATGACAAGTTTGTGGAGCCTAAAAGTATAATTGAGAAATGTTGAACCTGATCATTTACATTTCTAACTAGACCCTAGAACTCACTATATTACAATAAAACTTTCCATATCAGTAGGCTATTGCCATGATGTCATCTGAAACCCACAAAAATGCCCTCTGCCCTCCATTCTAAATAATAATAATAATAATAATAATAATAATAATTATTATTATTATTATTATTATTATTATTATTATTATTATTATTATTATTATTATTATTATTATTATTATTATTATTATTGTTATTATTATTATTATTATTATTATTATTATTATTATTATTATTATTATTATTATTATTAATTGTATTTAAATGAATTTATGACATGATAAAATTCTATCTCTAGAACATGAACGCAACCTTTTCAGTGATGACAGAACCAACAATCCTGGAGAGTTCAGCACCTTTAGACCCCAGCAGGAGGCTTCCAGAAGGGGAGGGCATGACAGAGACAGTACCCCCATAGAATTACTGCCCCAGCCGAGGGTAGATTCATCCAGTACATTCAGGCCTGAGCTACACTCAAACAGAGGAAGAGCAGAGCAAGCACAGTACAGCAGGACATGCCACAGAGAGCATCGTCAACACACAGGTCAGTCAAGCTATTTTATATTTAATTTATTATAGTGAGAAGTTGAATTTCACAATGTTTAGCCATGCCTAAAACAACATCCAGTGAGAAGGCTGATTATGTATTTTTGTTGAAAATTGATAAGGACACAATATTTCATAAAAGTTCTTTCTACCTGCGGCTACATTTTTACACAAATGAATACGTTTCTGCACATTTGTATTTTTAATATAATGTATTTTATGAAAAAAATTAATTAATTAAAAAAGCTAATTCAGGTGGGCATATATATCTGCTAAATATATGTACTTATGAGGAAAAAAGAAGGACAATGGACAGAAACACATTAATCTGATCCCTTGTTTGTTAAGTGATAGGTGACCAATGAGCTCCTTAGTTTCACATGTGTCACTGAAAAAAATATATCTTATTGTACAGTCGTGTTTGGTTCTGGGATGCAACGGAGGAAGTGGTAACCAGACAGATATCAATCAGTTCATATGCTTTAAAAAATAAAACAAGATGATGTGTATTGAGATATTTTGACAGATTATTTTGACAGATCCCAGACTCCTGAGCTTAGAGACAGTTGGAGAACAGCGATTCGTCTCATCCATGGAGAAGATCAAGCAGCAGATCGCACGAGAAAACATCACCTTTGTCCGCTTTGAGGCCACAGACCTCCATGGAGTGTCCCGCTCCAAGACTGTCCCTGTGCGCTTCTTTCATGTGAGTAATGCTTCATCAGTCACTTTTATGTTTTTAATCTGCAAATGTTTCACTGTTTCATGTTACGTTTCACTGTTTCATATTATGATTGATGTTTGAGTGTTTGTATTCTGCTTGTGCTGTTTTTTGCTGCTATGACTTACCTGGTAAAATATTGAATAAAATGACTCTGTAGATCAACTATAGGGAAAGGTAGGGTAGGTTATTATCTACTTTTTACAGGGAATAAGCTTCACTTTGGGTCTCTACTTTGCACAGGTGGTAAAAAAGTAGGTAATGGAGAGGCTGAGGTGGCAGATTTTTTTTTAGGTAAAGGTGACAAGCTGTGATTGGCTGACAAGAACAGACAGGAGACCGGAGGCTGGCTCAAAGAAGCTAAGATGGAATACAGAATTACATTTATTATTCAACTTAAATGTCACCCGCATGATTCCATGGAAAAGTTAAAACGATATTTAGGAACATTCTCCATGGAGATAGATGCCGAAATAGCCAAAAGAACATTTCAAACATTATTTCCATGCCAAATAAGAGTCAGTTTAGTAGAGATGCAAGCCTTGCAAAACTTTATTTTTTTATTGTTTATTTTAGTCTACTTTTTGCTAAAAGGTTACATGGTGGATAATTAAAACCAGATATACAATGTTGCTTTTTCTTTGCAGTACTAATCAGAACATTCCTTTTTTATAATTCAGCATTCCCCATTAAACATACTGTTGTTTGTCACCAGGAAAAAGCAGTGTATGGAGTCCCAATGCCAAGGAGCTACCTGGAGCTGACCCTGAGCCCAAAGAGCAACGAAGTGGACCATGGTACCACAGCTAACTTCAGCAGTGACATTCTGCTCATACCGGACCTCTCCACATTTAGGGCAGTACCATGGGCCGAACAAACCGCCCGTGTCATCTGTGACCCCTGCACTGTGGCCGGAAACCCCTTACGTACTTCCCCGCGTCTCATCGCTAAACAGCTCCTGGGACAGCTGCAAAGTATGGGATTCTCCCTGCACTCCTCCTTCACCTACGAATGCTGCGTTTTGGGTGCACCTGATCGCATCGGTCCAAAAACTTTACTTTTTCCCGCTACTACTCTCCTTAGCAATCACGACTTGCCATTTTTCCAACAGCTAGTGGATAGTATGTACTGTATGGGAGCTGATATTGATAGCATTGCGTCTGCTAGCGGACCAGGACAAATGGAGATCAATTTGAGACCAGAATTTGGGATTTCCGCAGCAGATAGTGCGTTTACATTTCGCACCGGTATCAAAGAAATGGCACGTAAACATAGCTATATTGCTAGCTTCTTCACTGATGATGGTTTGTACAATGCTGGTGTGCTTTCTCACAGCTTGTGGGATGCCAACGGGCAAAGTAGCCTCTTTCACATTGGGGACAAACCGGGGGACCTATCTGAAATTGGTCGCAAATGGTTAGCTGGTTTGCTAACTCACTCTGCGGCATTGAGTTGTCTTATGTCGCCCGGTCTTGGCTGCAGAAGTCACATGGCAAAAACTACCAAAGATCCCAAGCGCATGCTGTATGCTACATGTGGGTGCAATGATAACAGCACTTCCTTCAATATTAAAAGTCATGGAGGAAGAGAAACGCACATTGACAACAAGCTAGGGTCAGCTATGGCTAACCCGTACGTTGTGCTAGCCGCTACTGTTGCCGCGGGTTTGGATGGAATAAGGAGGAATATAAACTTGGAGAGTGGACTGACCAAAGCGCCGGGGCAGCAAAAAGAATTTGCAATCCCCATAAAACTGGATGAGGCATTGGAAGCTTTGGCTGAAGACCAGATGATCTGCAGTGCATTGGGAGAGCCATTTGTTCAGTACTTTATTGCCATGAAGAAGTTTGAGATAGAGACCCAAGAACTTGATGATGAGAGAAACAAATGTCTGGAGTACTTTATATAAGACTATTAGCATCTGTGTGGACAGTAGTAAGTCCAATATTATGGTAAAACCATTATTAAAAGGTTCTGTACCTAACTTTGAACCATGATAGAGAAACATGACAGAATTTGAACTTTTAGCCCATTTAACCTCTTCTCAACCTGATTTTTAAAGATGGCAGAAGATCAAACCCCGATATCAGCAGAGACAGTATCTTCTTTATGGTTCTCATACATCAGAATCATTTCTCTCGGGCGATATCATTCAGTCTATTTTTTTCTTACAAAAAGCTGCTTTTAGATTGCGTGTAGAAAAGGGTGTGTAATATTTCCAGAACTAAAGGCGGAAAAGACATGGAAGGAAACTTGAGGTCCAGACTCCTGTGTCTGTTAGCATCCTTTTGCTAATAGCTATGCTGGAATCTAATTATTCCCCACTATTGCCAATAGAGGGCAACAGACCCTCAGTCTATGCATCCTCTACCAATGACGTGCCAATATCTTGGAACATGTTGAATGGCTTTCAGAGACAGATGGCAGAAACAGGTATAAATGTGAGCTTTAACATATATTTATTTTCTCTACATTATAGCTCACCAAATTGTTGTGCAAATATCACACTTTCGGAGCATTGTAAATGTGGGTTGTTTTTTTTGGTTTTTTTTTTTTTTGTTTTTAGAAAAAATATTTGAATTTGCATTTGAAGTTATAATTTTAATTGTATGTTTAAATATTTAGTTTTTGGAATTTTAGTGGACTTATTTTTTCTATAGTGTTTTAATGATTTGACCATTTCTGATAAAGAGCTATGTGAATTCCTTCCTTAGCCAGAAAAGTGAAACACATGGACAGGAGCACTTAAAGAGGTTATTTATAGTGTTTTACATTATATACATTTTAATACATTAGTGGTGATGTGATATTTGAGGTGTTTTTAAAGAAAGACATGAATTTTTTTTTTTTTATTTTTTTTTTTTTTGGAATATGTTCCACTATAATGTTTCTTATGCAACCTACAAAGTATATAGTCTGTTACCACAACCAACAACAGATAAATAATACCAATGAATGAACATTAAACACTTTTCTGTGACGTTCAATAGGCTCTTTAATTGTAAATAATAAAACTTGCCCAACAGAAGTCAATGTTCTCCTTGAAAGAAAGGGAGTGGTCTTTCTTTTAAACTGAACTTTGCCTTCTGGGTAAGCACAATAGTTCTTCATTGCACCTCAGGTCATTTGAAACTATCTATTTTTACAGAGTTTACATAAATATATTTACTTAACCTAAACATACCAAAGCTGTGAGCAATGTTCACACAATGACAGGAAAGTATAATGGAAACTAACTCCCAGCAGAAATAAAATGGTTGTCTAACACAAATGGGTAATTTTGCCACATAGACAACCCTGTTAAAATTAGATCTGTGGATACATACTTAAGGAGGTCAGCATTTGCATCTGTACTAGGCCCAAGCCCAAACAAATAAAGGGGTGAGTCATTGGCTACTTTGTCCTAGTTTTCCCTACAGTTAGAGCAGCCTGACATATCCCAATCTTAATCCTGTTTTTGACATAGTTAAATGTTTAATTTATTACTAGCATTTTTTAAAACCACGTATAACCACATATAAACATAATATTAGAGAATCACAAGTACACGTTACCATTGTACATGGTAGTTGTGACCATACTGGCTTGTCAAAGTGTGATCTTGTCAGATCTTTGAAGCTAATCAAGGCCAGGTCTGGTTAGTACTTGGATGAGAGAATATCAGGTGCCACAGTGGAGCACTAGTGGCAAAACTGTTGTTGTGTCCATAAGCAAGACATTTCACCCACACTCACCGCCTAGTATGAACGAGGTGTGTGAGTGTTGTTCGGAGGCACTGGTAGCACAGAATGACAGTATTGCTTCCATCAAGTCTGCCCCAGGGCAGCTACGGCTATAATCGCAGCTTACCACTGAGTAAAGGGTGAATGAAAAATGCAGATTCCATTTCACTTGGTTTTGTTCATCAGATTACTCTTTACTTTTTGCACAAAACGTCCAATCTTGTTTTCCCCTGTATTTTGAGTTTGTCCCTGAGTCTGAGTTCTACAGTCACTCGTCACGCCCTTCAGTGTTCCAACACTCCTTTCATTGTCCGTGATATAAACTGTTCTTGAACTACTATCTTCTCTCCCGAGCAAATGCTCATATCGACTGTACGCCTTCTCCTTTCTGGCTTCGTATGAGGTTGCTTCATCATTTAGTGTACTTCGAGACCCTTTCTCACTGTCTGTTTTTCTTTTGCTTAAACGTTGAGGAGATAATCGAAAACTGAATGGTGATTTCGTTTTGTCTTCCATGGGTGATGATTTTTTGGGTGTTTGCTCTTGCTTCCCAACTGTAGACCCCATTGAACTTTCAGTTTTTAGCGATGTGGTTGATCCGGACATTTTCTGCAACCGCAAAGAGGATTTTCTCTGCAGTGAATCTTTCTTTCCTGGTTTCTTTTCGTCAGTTGACAATGCTGAAGAGACTTTGGACTTAACAGAATGTTTTCTTTGTAAACTTGTCTTGTCTTGCTGCTTTGCTTCATCTTTTGATTTAGATTCTGGGGTTGTTTTCTTTGGTCCATTTTCTACTTCCTTTGGCACCAATTTCTTGCTTTCTTTTGCAATTCCAGAATTCAAACCATCTGCCATTTTGCCTGCAGGCTCCTTTTGCCCTGTCACAATTTTCTCTTCAAAACTTACAACCTTTTCTTCTTTTCTAGTCTGTTCCTCTTTTTGCGGCGGCAAATCTAAACTATTAACACGACTAACTCCTTCTTTCTCTTCTGGGATTTTTGTCAATGATTCCATGTGTCTTTGGTGTTTTGGACCAAGCCCCCTTCCAACTGAATCATTCAATTTCAGATCTAGATTTGTGGTTGATCTTGATTTAGTCTCTTGCCAATCGTACATCGTCTTTCTCTCTGTCATACTTTCAAAATCATTATGCGATATTGTTCTTTTTCCATCCGTAAAAACCCGCTCTCCTTCTTTCTTACAGTCATTTTGGTGCGCAAACGCCTCCAAATCTGCTGCACTTTGCTGTAACTCCATGCCCCTCGACAAATGCTTCGTTTTTTGTTTTTCTTGTGTTAAATACATATTCCAAAACTGCTCCTGCCCTTGTTGTAAGTTAGCGTATTCTTGCAAACTCAACCTCTTTTGACGCGTTTCTTCCATTCTTTGCTTAATATCTTTTGATCTTATGTGAATATTTTGGGATGGCGGTTCGTTTAGCACGTTGTAACTGCTATAAGGTGATCCAAATGGTGACAAAGCTTCGTAAGATGCATCTAGCGGTCCATTCAAGTAAACATCCATTTTCCACTTGTTTAGGGATGTCTCTGAATTGAATGGAATTAAATTATGGTCTGCGCCATATCGAGATTGGTGCCTTAAATGTTGTCTGTTTTGTAACTCATTTTTTCTAAATGTATGTCTTTCCAGTCCGATATCTTTAGTCCCCATTCTTAACCGCGTTGAATTAAACTTTTGAAGATCTCCTCCATAGCTGTGCCCCCTTACAAGATTACTCATTTCCGGAAAGTAGTGCAACCTGTCTTGCATGCTAACACCTCTTGTTAGCATGTTGCTATTGTTAGCAAAGCCATTGATAGCTTTGTTTTTCATATGGAGTTGATGCAGAGAGGGTTGGCTGGAAGAGGGACTGTGCAGGTAGTGTATTGGGTGCAGTTTTTCACGGGACAGGAGAGGTGGAACAGTGGAGCGGGCGTAGAGGCGTCTAAACTCCTCGTCATAAGAAGAGACTAGCTGACCGGTGATGACCAGGACCATGGTCAAGTTTAGCTTCTCAAAAGTCCACGTGTAGCTATGGAAAAAGATATATATTATATTTAAAACCAAGCCCAAAACATACAAAAAAAAAGATGTAATAGGACAAAACTAGTTTGACTATCTTATGTGGCACAAAATTCATAGGAACAATTAACCAAAACTTGAAAAACATATTTTCTTCATTTTTATCTCTGATTGATCACCTGCTACTCTTAGCCAATCATAACCAACTACTTTTGCCTTTTAGCCAATCATCTCACACATTATCTTTATAAAGGCACTCTCTTTTTGCATTTGAACTAGATTTGAAAAGCTTTGCTACAGTGTGACATTGATCTTAATTACAGGTGATGCCACCTTCTTGTCTTCACGGAGATAGATAGGTTTAATGCCAAACTGTGGAACATTCAATGTACTGTACTAACATCTCCATGGAGACAAGCAGAAAAAGGAAATACTGCACCTTTAAATAAGCTGATATTTGAGAAGAGGATGCAGTGTATGTGACTGTATTTTAGCAGTAATTAAGAAACTTTTGTAAAAGATTTGTATAGATGTAATATATTTATTCTGACCTGTAAGTCCCATAAAGCACAGTTCTGCAGTCAATGAGGATAAACTTCTGCTCCAGAGCACCGTTAAACTTCATAGAGGACTGACATTGGTACTGCAGTCCCTGCACTGTCCGAACTCGAATGGTCTGAAACAATAAAATCACAAACAAACATGTCAAACCAGGACACAGAGACTACAGGCCACGGGAAAATAAAAATCTTTAACACAATATACTAATCAAGAGCATTATGAGGAACACTGGGGATCAGCGTGGTAGCATTTGTATGTGGCTAAGATGAGACAGGACTCTTCAATAGACTATTTTGCATACTTAGTGATCCTTCTTTGTGTTTGCTGATCTTCAAATAAACCTAACTGCCTTGACAAGTGTTAGCAGTTATGTATGTAATAAAATGCATACATGTACTTTTATAATATTGTTTAATTATTCATGATACTAGCTGAGACAGTGTTCCAGGTGTGAGCTGCCCTCACAGATAAGTCCATCTGCCCAAAAGTTTGTTTTTTTTTCCAAAAGGAATGGCAGTCTCTCTGCTTTGGGCTTGTGTGCTTATGCTTTCCTTAAGGTGGATCAATTCCTGCTGAGGAGATAGACCCAGAGCATGAATTACTTTAATATACACTAAAATGGCATAATGTTCAGTGATATTTGGATGTTATTGCATTGTATAATGTTCCACAGTATTGCACAGTATTTATCTATCTTACATTTGTTTAATTACATGTGCATTATTACTGTGAGTTGGGTCACCTCTACAGATCTTGTAGCTTGGCCTAGATGGATCACCAGCTTTATAGACAGGTTTAATGCCATACTGTGGAACATTCCAGACAAGCAATAACATCCCCATGAAGACAAGCTGGTGGTGGATCCTTGAAAAAAAGGTACATAGTGCACCTTTCACTTAAACATCTTCAGATTAAGGATACTTTCCACCTATGACTTTTTTTTTTACAGTAAAATGTGTATGATGAGCAATAGTTACATACTAGGACTAAGATGGTAACAGTTAAGCGTGTTGGCTAATAGTTCATAGAAAAACTTGCTTTTCAGCAAAACTCAGCTCAACAGAGGCTTGAAGACAAACAAAACCTTTGCCGGAGCACAGGTAGAAACATGTGCTTCATTTTTACTGCTGTATTTTGTCATTACGTTAAAAGAATCTGCTGTTGTTTTCAGATGCAGTTAAACTTGAAAATCCTGCTGACTTGAGCTGGTGTTTGGTGCCTGTGAGGAATGTTTAAAACAGGAGCGGTATAGACAATTGTAATCCTCTGAGCGCTTGTGCCAACAAAAGAAAAGGTCATAACAAACAAAACTATGAAAGAAGCATCACCTTCAATGATCGATGTCTTACAATGAGAGACAATGAGCCAGTGGTTTTATATCATATGCTCATGAGAATAGGAATGTCACGATATCAAATTTTAGTGTTATTAAGAATTGTGAGACAAATTCACAATTGAGTTTTAAGGAATACTGTAGCAAGTAGAGTAAATGTGATATAAGCACATTACATTTAGGCTTAAAAAATTGTATGGCAATTTTCAGCATCTGGAAGAATGCTACATAAAACTCATTTATTATTATGAAAGATCTGTGTGATGTTTTTATGGCATTTTTCAGAAATAAAAACCCCTATCACGAAAGAAATGCAAGGTAGATAAGTTTAATGGCCTATTGTGTAACCTTCCAAGCAAGGCAACAACATCTCCATGTATATATAGCGACATAGTGCTTAAAAATAACTTAGCAGCCTTTAATCCCTGAAGTTGTATTTAGATTTACTCGGGCATATTTAGTCCATCTTCCCCTCCACAAAATGTCTGGTTTCACTAGTCTTCATCATTAAGTGAAGTAAGTGATTCACTACACTTCTTCTCATCTCAGTGCTCAATAACACTATGATCTTTAGTATTAGAAAAATTGTGCATATTTTACCTTGATGTCGCTGAGGTTGACCCCGAGTTTCTGGGACATGTTCAAGAAACTGCTGAAGTTGGTTTGGTCCAAAAGGAGGTACACAACCACTCCCCTCAGAGCCGCGCAAATGAGCTCCTTAAAAATGTCCACATCAGTGAAGACGTCCATCGACAACGCGATCAGCTGCACACCGAAAAGACAAAGTAGAAAATATATTGAGATGAATGTTATAACGCTAGTCTATATTTTTCCATTGTTAGTATAAGCACATTTTCAACTGGGTGAGACAACAATTACAGTGACAGCAATTAAAAATCAGAATACAGAATACACAATAATCTTTAAATAATTGTTTGCATTTTATGTCCAAGAGTAGAGATAATGCTTTGAACCTTTTTATGAAGACAAATTGAATATTTACCAGTTTTTATATAGTTATGTATGGTTCTGAGTTAGATCAATGTGACTCAACTGTAATCTTTCCCATTTTAAAATAAAATACTGTTCCTGACATGACAGTATTTTAAAGGAGCACTATATAGGGTTTCCTACCAAATTCATTATTATTGTAATCAATGGGAGTTACCTTCACTAGAATAGGCAGTGGTGCCAATTTCTCTCTATTGTTCTTTGTAATTACATGGTGTGGTTGGTATGACGTCACCTTGTTGGTATTTCAAAGTTTGAAAATTGTTACCTCTACCAAGAATGAGTAGGGAATAAGCTGACATCAAAACTCAGAACTAAACCAGGACTGAACCAGGACTAGAAGAGGACCAAACCAGAAATACACCGTAACTAAGCCATGGCCAAACCAAAACCAAACCAAGACCAAAACAGGACGAAACCAGGATCAAACTAAGACAAGTGTGAAAGCTGCCTCAGACTCCTCCTTTGGAAAATAAGTAGATTATTAAAGAACGGAGGAGCATGTTTCATCAGGAATGAGTGGACGATTACAGCGGGAGCGCTCCAGGCAAAAGTACAACTGCTGTTTGTTTGGGTTTGGCCTACTGATAACATCACTACGGCAACATGGGTATAACATACTGTCTATATTACACACAGAGGATTCATAGTGCTGCAAAACTTATTTTCATGCATAATAACCACTGCAGACTGGAAACACAAGAGCCTCAAGAGGTGCTGCCTAAACCCACGACTAAAGTAGGTCTAAACCCAGGACTAAACCAGGTCTAAACCCAGGACTAAACCAGGTCGAAAGCAGGTTAAAAGTCTCACACATGCACCACATCAAAATTGGGACTAAACTCAAACTAAACCTGGACACAATGGAGTTTAAACCAGGACTAGTAACAGATTGTAATTATGTGTTAAAATCATCACTCAATCAATCAATTTTTTTTATCCCTAAGCTCATCATTCATGCATATAACATATTAATACAAAGGTAAGGTGTGTGAAGTATCTAGGACACAGCGAGAGTTTGCACTAGTCTTAGCGGTTTTCTCACATCTGATTATGATAACCTGCCATATGATAACCTCTGGGACGCTGCGTTAATAGAAAATGTATTTAAAAGCATTAAAATCACCTATTATGCCTATTGTATCACCTTTTGTACCTATTATTGTGGCCAGGTGCTGACACAACCAGTCATTTTCCTGGCCAACAGACAGAAGACAATTATTGGGCAGATTAAAACTTGTCATTTTGCATTTTTAGAGAAATCGTTCATGACACCTTTAACACAATAAAGCCTTCAGCAAATCTATGCCAGTGGTTTGATTTTGCGTTGTTCAATCTCATGATGATCTGAGGCCTGGGGTGTTGCGTTTCCTATCTTGTATCTGCACTTAAGTAATTTGTGTTAGACATCAAGCAGAAATGAAGGATAGATTGGTATATAGATATATTTAAAGGTTTGACAACATTTTAACTAATGTTGAATGTGACTGATTTTTGAATGGGTACAACGTTACACATTTCAAGCCAAATTAGTAATTCTCCAGCAAGGCAGATGCACATTCTTGTCAGATCTCGTATATTAAGCACAGTTGGGCCTGGTTAGTACTTGGATACGAGACTGATGGGAATACCAGGTGCCTCAATGGGGCAGCAGTTGTGTGTGCGTGTGTGTTGGTGGTGGTTGGAGGGGCTAATGGCACAAATTGGCAGCCTCCCTTACATCAGTCTAGGGCAGCTGTGGCTACAATAGTATGTATTTAGTATTTCTCTTTGACTGAAAATCATTAAGTTATGTAAGTCTTCATCTATGAGCTTAAAGCATCAACACTTTCTGAAGGTTGCACATCTCCTGCATGAGTCCACCGAAGTAAAAAAAAAAAAGTTAAAACCATACTTTAGGACATTCTCCGTGAGATAGCCACACCGTGAAATATTATAGCCAAGAGAACAATTCCATGGAGACAAGAAGACTGCTCTCAATGTATGTAATGCATACTTTTCTATGTTTTTAGTGAAATAAAATATCCCAAATGAAAATGCCTTCATTGGAATTACACTAAAGGTTACACGGTGGAGCTTTAAGTTACTCTTGTCTGTCCCACCATGTGTTAATGCACAATTTTTAGTTCCCTTAGTTCTGTCTCAGACTCAGTTAAATGGGTCAAATGCGGGAGACAAGTTTATAGCTTGTTGAGGAGTACGTAGATGGAGAAGAACACAAAAAGACTCCGCATGGTCAGGGAATCGAACCAGCAACCTTGTATCAATGACATTACCCTGCGTGACCCCTCCCATCTCACCTGCCTGGCCTCTTCTATCTGTTTGCGCACTACCTCCTTGATACTGGGTGTGTCTTGTCTGGGTGGGTTGAACAGTACACTTATACTCGTGTCTGTCTCTTCTAGTGAGATTTCGGGCCATCCCAAATCCAAGTCCGGCACCACCTCATCAGACTCCGTGGGGAAGTACGTGGACACCCCATTCTCCTCCGGGATTACTCCTTTACCCTCCCCCTCGTCCTCAATCACAGGGAGTTCAGCATTTTCCAAAATAAAAGCTATTTCCTGTTCAGAGAGGAAGTGGTTGATTTGCTCAGCTCGTAAGAACTCCTCGTAAGACTCTATACCACCACACAGGAGGGCGTAGATAGCCAGTCGATAGCCTTCTTTATAATGGGGCAGGATGTACAGAGGAGGGCTGTCATCTTTGAGTGACGACAGACCGGATAGGCTGGAATCCATTTGTGATGATTTTAGACTTTAGCTGCAGAGAAAATGAGAGACAAGTTCAGGTGTTAGCAAATGACATCTTGTTCACCCTGGAGACTTCAAGGCTTCAGGGCAAAAAAAAAAAAAGTACTAGCTAAACCTTTATTTAATTTGAAAATTATTTAAAACGTTAACTTTCTGAATCCATGAAACAATAAATTCATTTCCTTTTGCAGCTCCACCGCAGCAGGAGAAACCAACAGCCTCCTCAACTTCCCCATCTCCGCCTCTCCACCACCAGTGTCTAAGCTCCTATCTATTGAACTTCATATCTCACCTTTCTAACTGATGGGATCTTATCGGTGATATTTATACCATCCACAATAAATACATAAATAAATACATACATACATATATAATTAAATAACTGTTTTTATGTATATTAAACAGTATTATCCAATTTTCAAACCACGAAAGACGCAAGTCTTGGATCTCTATCTTGGATCTCACTCCTTTCTCTTGTCTTGCACTTTTCTTGACTGGAGTCTTAGCCGTGAGTTTCATTTAAGGCGTCAGTGCGTTTACATATGTTAAACAAAACCAGTCAGTCCAGTGTGAATCAGCTCAGTCAATAATCCAGAGGCATGTTCACACTGTCTCCACAAATACGACAACTCCACCGGAAACCACGTGAAACCAAACACAGCTTATTATACTTTTCTCAGATCATACTTATTACAACTGCATAAAAAGTTTGAAAGAGTTAGGCTATGTTCAAGTGCAGCTTTAAAGTTCCAATATGTAACTTTTCTGGTGAAGGAAAATCTTATTGAGTGTTCCAGACTATGGCATAAACATATTAATCCTTGCAAATATTAAAATACAGGAGATTTTATTGCTGAATAATTAAAAAACAAATACATAAATAATGAAAAATAATTATATAACTCTTGAAGATGTGAGGCAGGTCTCTACTTGTTCAAGTTTGGACTCACAATTTCTTTTTAAAGGAGAAAGTTTCCAAGTGGAGGGTTTGAAACTTTCTTGTCTCCATGGATATGCTTTGCAGAAATATTTCAGAAAATTGCATTAGCCTCCGTGATCTCCATGGAAGCGTGCAAAGCAAAGTTTTTTAGAAATAAAATGCCTGTACATGAATAAATGCAGGGTAGATATTGGTATAAAGCCATACTGTCAAGCATTCCAGGCACCTCCATAAGACAAGCAGGTGACAGATTCTCCCCCAGAAAGGCTCCTTTAACTGGGCAGATGACTGAAAGGATTTTATCAACACTTTTATTAATTTGATTATTAATACAGGTCAGAAAACTACATTACATCTAATATAGTTCAATAAAATGTATGTGTTTTTATTTTTACAATAAAGTTCAATAATATGTTAATTTAAACACTACACTAACATATTTTACACTATACTACACAGGGTTAGTATGTTCAGAATATTCTTCTTGATACATTTTGGCTACACATCTATCTTAGTGTTTAAGAACAAAACAACAGCCGTTCAACTTTCAACTGTACGTTATGCCAAATTTATCAAACTTTATATGAAAATGCATTAAAAGTTAAAGCTGGTCTTATATTTTGTTTTGATCTGTACATTGCTATTTGTGTTTTTACCTTATTGTTTTAGAATTTCAAAAGACTGTGTACACTTTAAGTTTTAACATAGTGCAAAGTCTAAATATCAACATACTGAAATGTCTCTAAAGTTGCCATATTTCTGCCCCTACCCCACAGTTTGAAAAACATCATTTTAAAATGGCTAAATTGTAAATGTAAACAGAAAGCATACCTCATTGCTGCAGACCTGTCAGAGCGGTCTTGTGTGAAAAGCTCTGAGGCGTGGAGCGATCTGTGAAGCTCTCAAGTGTTTGCTGTACCTGTCTCAAGCCCCTCCCACTGCAGGATCAAGCTCCACCCACCCTGTCTCACCTGGACCTGTAAGTTTGTGTGCCATTATTCAAGAAGATACATTAGTGAGTACTGGAAGTGATATTAGCAATTAACATAAATGACATACTGTTAATTTGAAAATAATGTAATGCATTTCACTGTAACAAGCAAAAGATTTTCATTTGTTTTTAATTCTGAAAAAGGCAATAGCTAAAATATTCTTGACCAAGACTAGCTCAAGATCTGGAGATGGGTCCCCAGCAACATTGAAGAATATGGGTCAAATGCAGAGGACACATTTTCGGGACAGTAAAGTGTACCTTAACCTTTTTTTTAACCCTACATGTGTGACCAAAGTCTACATTGTTGAAATATTCTCAAGTGCTAGGCTGTGGGCAGAGATAAAGGGCAGGTGAAAACTGAAATTTTCTGAACACTCACTTTAGCTAGCCTTGAATGCAAGACAATACAGTATTACACAAACATGCAATAATCAACTTAACTACAACTTTGATTAGGCTTGTGATGAGGGAAAGCCAATATAACATGGATAAATGAACTTTGCTTAATGTGTCTGCTTTCAAACCTTTTTTGTATTTCTTAATTTTATTTTATGTATAGGCCATGCATTTGTCTCCACACAGAAAGGACAGTTAGGCCTAGGAGGTTGACAAGTGACGTTTATTGTCATCACAAGCTTCAAACACATGTGACCAGTGTTAAAACCAGGCTTAAAATGTTTAAACCTTTATTTCCTCCAAAAGACAAAAATGATCCTTCTTACAACCTCGAAATAATAAGACATACATCCCCCATGTAAATTTATTGCAACTACGGCCTCAAGAAATATATGTTAACTTTCCATATATTTTATCAACAATTTTAAGTGTTTGTTACATAGCTATTATGTAAATTAAATATGATAAATAGGCGTTCCACTTTGTTTTGTGGAAGGTGCAACTCTTTATTTCCATTTGTATTGTAACTTTCAGCTGTCTCCATTGAAAAATCGCTCCACGTGACACTATCAATACAACCTTGGCTACATAGATATTTTTATGAAGACATTTTAGTGCTTTGGTCTAGTGGTTATCATTTAACTACGGTTGATGGTTCAAAAGCTACTTTACTTCACTGGGCAAGACACTTCTTGTATAATTGTCACTGTAACTGGCTGGTAGCGAAAGAAATCTAGCAATCAAGCATGAAGCCATAAACTAATAATAATTTTGCTGGAACTAACACTGGACAATGTCTATTTGTTTATATTCTGAATTGTATTTTTTATATATATATATTTTTCAGCATTTGTTGTTCAAAAAGCTAAAATCTTTGCTTTCTACCAACCATGTCTTGCTCATTTTTGGTTATGTGAATGAAACTACATTGTAACAAAAAAATTAATATCTTTACAAAAATATCCATGTAACCAAGGCCTAAGTTCAGATCTCTCTTAAAGTCCTTTTTTCCCTCTTGTTGTATAGTCCAGTGCTTTAAACCAAAAACCTGAACTAAAAACCTTATCTACATCTAAACATCAAACTCCACACTGCACACACTGCTGTTGTAGCCCTGGTCTGGGCTACAGTAGATCTCTGGGCTCGGTCTACTTCCTGGGAGGGGTTGGGGACTTCATGAAACGCGGTGGAGTGGGTGACTTGACTCCACGGGGTGGGGTTGGGGTGGGTGACTTCGGGGTGGGGGTCGGAGACTTTGGGGTGGGGGTTGGTGATTTCGGAGCAGGTGTGGATGCAGGAGTAGAAGCAGGTGTAGGACTCTTCATGGATGGTGCAGGAGTAGGGCTCTTGACGGAGGGAGCGGGGGTCTGAGGTTTGGAGGGCGTTGGGGTGGGCGTCTTGGAGGGAGGGGCGGGTGATTTTGGAGGGGCAGGTGTAGAGGCAGGTGTAGCGACAGGTGTAGGTGTGGATGTTGGTCTGGCTTGACCCAGTTTAGGCTCTGGCAGCGGCTCGCCGTGCTTGTAGACGCTCACGGTGATCTCCACAAACTCACCGCCATATTTGTTTCGGACGTTGATGCTGTACTTGCCGGAGTCTTCAGGCGTGACTTGGTTGATGACCAAGCTGGCAAATTTGCCCCCATCAAATGTGACCTTGGTGTGCTCGGTGGAGGCGACTTCCTGCTCATTCTTGAACCATGTGACCTCAGGAGTCGGGTCACCCCAAACAGTGCAGGTCAGGCTCAGGGACTGGAGGGCACAACAGGAGAGAGGGGCTGGATTATCATGACCAATTATAAACACAAAGTTAAAATATTTAAAACTAATGTTCAAAAACAGGAAATTAAGACAGCACAGCCAATCATCTCTTTATTTGTGAATAAAAAATGTTGCGTTACAGAAGTCGAGCTCAGAATCCAGCCCTGACTTTGTTATTTGAGTGCTTGTTTTCTATCCCTGTTTTTGTAACCGTCTGGAAGAAAATGACACATAGGAATGCTGCTGTTCCAGTCAAACTCAAGATCAAAAACAAAGAAAGTCACTCATCCACACATACTGTGTGATTAATGGAAGTTTGAGTCACTTCTAGTTGTCCTTAATATGCTTGGGTTATTTTAATGAAGACGTCTACAGCCAATAAGTAGTCAGAAAAAGCAAGTGGACTGGAGCAAAGTACAAACTTTGGAAGAAGTCTGTAACAAAAAATCTGTATTGGTAATGCTAATTACATTAAGCCATTTTTATTTGTTTGTAATAAAACAAAATATAACTGGAAATAATGATTGATCAACATGAGAGAGGAAAAAATTATATTTTTGTCACATTGCCCAGGCCCATGGTTAGCTACTTTGAACTGACTGTGTATTTATGCTAACTTGATCCATTCATCTTCTAAAATTTGGCTCAAGTGTGACTGGAGCCCATCTTTATACCTATAATGATTTTCATAAAACCTAGGCCACAATTTTTATTTTATTTTGCACATTTGTTCATCGATTCAAATTACAGCCTTTAAGTAGTTCAAAATATTATTGTATTGTTTTGATTAATCGAAGTAGATTTTACCTTTTGCTCCATGATGGTGACGACATCAGGCAAACCACCAACAACTCTGCCACGGTCTGAGGAGGAAGAGTTAATTAAACATTGATATATAAGAATAGGCTTTATTTATATTATAGATAAATAGTAGATTACATATACTTACTTTTCTCAGCAAATGCAGCTGCCCTGAAAAACAAAAAAAATGTAAGTTTTAATCAATAAAAAAACAAATTCAGTTCTCTAACTAAATATATAGGTTTATAAACTCACTTGAGCCTGAGGTACTCATCATAGGCATCAGTGTAGGCTGCAGAGGAAACAAGATTCAAGTTAAAATCCTTGGAACATTTAAAAATAAAGTAATTTAAAAAATCCCACTCTACTAAACTGTTGAATGAACTTCTTGCTAAATGCTCTCTGTACAAGTTTTAACAAGTCGTTTCTGTGTTAGCACGGTGATAATGGCTCAAGATTTACTGCTTTAGTCTTGTATGAGAAAATTATAGATTCCGATCAGGCTCCCTTCCCTTACTACTATTATTGTGCCCTTGGGCATCATCCTGCTTGTGCCCGTGACATGCGGTAGTGTCAATATTATCATTTATTGCAATATCTTTCAGAAGCAATATATCGTGCTTCAAAATTTGTTATCGTGACAGGTCTATAAGACGGCTCAATTACTTCACTTCATTCTACATAAACATACAATATATTACTCTGTGTTTATATAGTACCTTGTCCAGAGAGGTCAAAGGTGCGTGTGTGTGTCTGGACTCCATCTGAGATTTCGATGGAGTACTGTCCCTTCTCTTTGTCGGATGGGTCACAGATCTGCATCCAGGCCATCTCCGCTGTACCTCCAATCCTCATCTTCTCTGACGATGCAATCTTACTCTCCCTGAAAACACACAATGTGGTCAAATCAAACCTCTGC
Organism: Periophthalmus magnuspinnatus; assembly: GCF_009829125.3. NCBI lineage: Eukaryota > Metazoa > Chordata > Actinopteri > Gobiiformes > Gobiidae > Periophthalmus > Periophthalmus magnuspinnatus. The sequence continues at coordinate 19,156,251 of NC_047126.1, forward strand.
TTTTAACTGCATTAGTGTGTTTGAACATTGGCAATGGCATCAGGTATTATTGATTTCCGATTACCGGTATATTATATCATCCCATATATACTAGTTATTTACCATGTAAGATAAACTATTATGGTTATCCATCTGGTTGACGCAGTAAATAATACACAATGAAAAACACTTTTCTCATCAGACCCGGCAACATAGTGAGGAAAAACACTTTGTCCTGGCCTCTCTGGGGTCATTATCAGAGGAGCAATTTTATTTATTTATTTTGCTTGCCTCTCAGGGCTTCCGTAACTGTCTGCATGTATTTGAATAATTAGTATTGTTATATGAATAAACACTTCCAACTGACTTGTGTTTCCAGACGGTCTTCATCTCCTCGGTGTAGTACTTCATGTAACACTGGAGCCTGATGCCTTCAGGAGTGCACTGCAGCACCAGGTCAGAGGCAGACGCACCTGACCAGGCAAAAATATCATTATTATTATTATTATTATTGCTAAACCATTTATCAGCTCTTTCCCTATACTACCCTATATACATGCACACATTTTAATTTCAGGATTTATATATATTAGGAGGTAGCTTTAAAGTTTTAAATATAGTATCAAGAGGTTGAAGATTAATGTTCACTTACCAGCAACCTGAGCGAGGGCATTAATGATGTCGTCAAAAACTGAAAAAAGAAAAAAAAAAGTATTATACAAAACAAGACACCCTTCATCAACTTTTGAGATTTATGAGACACTGTACAAAAAGTGGAAGGCACATTTACTCATAAGCTTGATCATTAACAAGTTGACTCCTGTTGGTGCTTTTGGCCAAGAAACTCACTTAACTTGCCTATTCATGCATGGAATTTTTAACCATTGACAACCAATGCAGTTTTTTACAGCGGTGACCTGACCAAGAGGCACTTACAGGGATTGTGGCTGTATAATCACAGGCCCTTTGCAGTCTGCCAAAGGCCAACTGAGGCTTATTCCACATAGCTGGATTGCAGAGTGAATGAATAAAACATATTAATAATAACTGTGTCTAATGTAGGTAGCAATTACAGTACTTCTGTGCTCTACATTTATAGCAGAAGTTCTATTTAATGGACAGAAACTTAACAGAAATCTGCAGAGTCTAACCTTGTCCAGAGATGTCGATCACAGACGTGTCTTTGCCTTTGTCGTCACCCAGGACTGCTTTGTACACACCCTGATCCTTTCTGGAAAACTACATTAAAATTAAATATAAATGAAATAACAAGACACATAAATAAAACCTACTTTATGACAGTTTAGCAGTAGATGTATTTAAGTAAAAATCTTACGTTGGGAATAGGCAGAGCACAGGCCCCAGACATCACATTGGGAGGAGTTTCTGGGACAATTTCTTCATCTTCTTTGTACCAGTGGAAAGCTGTCTCCTTCTTCACGTTAGCAACCTGCACAAAACACATAAAGTTAGCAAAATGTGGTCGGAGAAACATTTGTGTCAAGTGTGGTCATTAGATGGTGTGTACCTTGCACTCCAGCAGCACAGTGCAGTCCTCAGTAACAGTAAAGTACAGGTACTCAGAGAAGTGTGGGCCTAGAAGACAAACATTTACATTAGGGCTAAACAATATGGGAAAACAAATTCTGAAGAGCAGTGATTAGATTTGTGATTTACATTTTAATGATAATAAAGTTCAAGTTCACATTTTTAACATGTCCAGAAATATTGACAAAAAAACAGAAATAACATGATATATTATAAACAGACTATGTATTTGAGAACATGTTTACACAGACCTAAACTACAGGGTTAGCAGTTTTTATGCAGAATAAGACAGGATATTTAGTTGTTTGTGGAGGAAATGATGTTGCTTAATAGACTGCAGCCTTTGTGATTTGCTAATTGTTCCCATTTGAAATGTAATTTCAATTAATCTTGCAGCCCTAATTTACATTGTTCTAAGCAGGTCATGGGATATTGACATTTTAATTTTAAAATTGTAGAAACAAAACAAAACAAGATGGAAAATAAGTCAGGGTAACAAAAAAAAAAAAGGACCCTAAAAAGTACACAAATATTTAAGGGGTCCCCTTTGGACAACATTACAGCAACATTTAGACCAAAGAATTATGAAAAAACTGATTATCCATAAAAATGGAGTATGCTTTGAAAAAGAATTAAGTATTACCGTAGTATACATTAGAAACTGAATGCTACGATACTTAAGTGTTTATTACATGCTCAAAATATAATAATAATAATAATAATAATATATACACACAAAAGAATCTGTAGAATCAGACCCTGCATACACTGCTGGGTAACACCCCACTGTGTATTTATGTGAAGCAGATACAGGACAGGGTGCTCATGTGGTTTGGAAAAAAATATATGTTGTATTGATGCCTGTGTAGTCCCTCAGTCGTCCAGGTCTGATCCATTTTAAAAACCAAAAAACATTTGGCTTTAACATGTTGTAGTGATGTACCTTGTTTTCTGATGAACTCCTTTCTCTGGAACTCAGCCTCCTTCAGAGCAGCTTTGAACACTAAAAACACAGATATCATTAAACTAAACTCATTAAAAACACAGATATCATTAAACTAAACTCATTAAAAACACAGATATCATTAAACTAAACTCATTAAAAACACAGATATCATTAAACTAAACTCATTAAAAACACAGATATCATTAAACTAAACTCATTAAAAACACAGATATCATTAAACTAAACTCATTAAAAACACAGATATCATTAAACTAAACTCATTAAAAACACAGATATCATTAAACTAAACTCATTAAAAACACAGATATCATTAAACTAAACTCATTAAAAACACAGATATCATTAAACTAAACTCATTAAAAACACAGATATCATTAAACTAAACTCATTAAAAACACAGATATCATTAAACTAAACTCATTAAAAACACAGATATCATTAAACTAAACTCATTAAAGTATTGACTATATAAGCCCATAAAAAACAGTCTCTCACCGTCTCCCACCAGCACCAGTGAAGACTGAGCTTTGGCTTTCCCGTCGTGGAGCTGTACTGTGTAGGTGCCCTCGTTGGCTCTGGTGAAGTTCTCCACAATCATCTGGATCACTCCGGTCGCAGCATCATGACTGATCTTATGGCCCTGAGACATACAAAGGTAAGCATGTTAACACAATAATATAAGTACAGTGTTCTCCCAGTGAGTTGGTATTTCCATGTGAGTCCATTAGTTTATATTCAATCTTAATTTGAGCAGTTTTCACAATTTATTTAACTCACTTTCTTAGATTTCCTTAGATGTCAGATTTAAGGAAACTCCAACAGTTTGTTAATGGTTCCGACTGACCACCACAGTCAGTCAGAACACATGTGAATATTAGGCACTAGTTGGTGGATCATGGGGATGCATATCTTTTCCACAATACCATTGGACAAAATGGCTAAGGTTTGTCAGTATGTCACAGGGCAACTGTGGCTAAATGTGTGAACCCAGTGAGGACTGAATGAATAAAGCTCTACTCTCTCACCTCTCCACTGGTGACTTCTTTGTCGTTGACGATAAACCTGTAGGACACAGCGGAGGACAGTTTCACAGCCTGGAGCCAGAAGCGAACATGGCCCTTCTCCAAGATCTCATAGTTCAGCCCATGCTTCAGAGGGACAACTGGAAAACAAAACACATTTTAAAATGTGAGATGTGTTGTTATGAATGAGAATAAAACCCAGAGTCTCTTCCAGTCTGCTTTCAGCACTCACCTGGATGTCTGATGGCATAACTGAGCTCCAACATGGTGTTCAGGGCTGTGGACAAACAAGCACAATCAATATCCATTATATACCATATTGTAATATAGATTATAGTCATGTCACCCCAAACATACCATCCTCAGTGAGGGTGTGGCTGCCAGAGACTCCATCGGTGTCAGTGACCACCACAGAGTATCGCCCCAGGTCGTCTTTGTCAGGGTTTGTGAACGTCAACCTGGAGCTGGAGAGAAAAACCCAAACTAAAATGTTAAAATATAATAATGGCTGAAGATGGAAGTTTGTATTATTACACTGCAAAATATTTAGGATTACAGGAGCTGTTTTTAACATCATGTTATAAAGTAAAATTAGTTTTGTCTTGGTACAAATATTTGGCTTTTTTTTTTATTGTTCAAGCATCCTGGAAATAAGGCTGGTGCCCTCTTAGCAGGCTAGTTGTTGTTAGCATTAGTATGACGGCAAAACTTGTGAAACATGCTCATAAACTCATTGCGGTAAATAATAAGAAAGCTAGAAATGCATCAAAAATGTGACAATAAACTTTGGACCACTGCTAACCGTTTAAATGCACCAATTCTGTTTTTCATATTTTTGACACTAAAAATCAGGTTCAACGTCTTTAATTAGATCGGGTGTCACTTTGCCTGGTGTAGCTGCCCAGCTAATGTGACTGCTAAGTCTCAGATGACATCCTAACATTCTTTAGGCCAATAATAAAATCTGCACCCCTGCGTGTTTAAGGATCAATTTTAAAGTTCTTTTAATGTTTCTTAAACGCCGTAATGAGACATCTTATCTTTCAGAACTCTTTTTACTCTATGAACCCTTGTGGGCTCTGTGCTCCTCCAGCAGCAGGCTCCTAGTAATTCCCAAAGTCAGGAGACACACTCATCGCGAGGCATCTTTCCAGTACTGTGGCCCTCAACTGTTTTCAAAAGCAGGTTCAAGACCCACCTTTTTAGCTCAGTTTTTGATTAAAATTGTATTGTTTTATTTATTTATTGTTACATGTATTTAGTATATTTATTTACTTTAAATTATGTTATCAATGCTATTCTTATTCTTAGCTTTTTAACTCATAACTGTTTCCTCTGTAGGAGCCTCCTGTGCCTGGAGTATTGGACGGCTGTAGCTGCTGGGGCCTGTCTCCTGGGCACCTGGTGGAAGGTTGGGGTTTTGGGCTCATCTCTCTCCTGATCCCTGTGTTGGTCCTTGTAGCTGTGGGTGGAGCAGATAGCTCCTCTGATGATTCTTCCTCAACTGGTTATTCTGTACTAAGCCTGATTTACCTGTATCCTTATGTATTGTAGCGTGTGAGTGCGCGAGTGCGCGTGCATGTGGGTATGACTGTACATGTGACTGTCTTTGGGCTGAATGTTTGTGTGGGTTCGGATGATCAGATTCAACATTTGTGCATTTACCTTTTAGATATTTATGCATAATGTAATCAGTTGGAAAAGCTGCTCTCCTATTTGGGGTATTTGAGTATGACATCATCACATTTTAAAATCTGAAAATGACCAATTGGTTTATTGCACCTCTGTTTGACTATAGAAAACAGCAAACTGTCTGGCTGTCCTGGTTAGCTGTAACAATAAGAGAAATTCATTGATTTCTTTTATTGTTACATTGTTGATTGATTGACTCTATTTTGTTTTAAATATTTGCCATTCTTACGTTCTTCCTTTGCTGCTCGTGGACACACGAGGACAGTCTCCGACTGGGCTGTAGTTTTTGGACCAGACAAACTTGGACGTCTCACTGATTTCACAGGCTTCCAGAGACAAAAAGATGTCTCCAGTCTCCCCGTCCACTCCTACCTCAATCTCCTTGGTACCTGCAAAGTATTATGGGAAAAACCATTAACTTTCCAGACAATGGGGTCAAGTCATTGGTCATTAGGGGTGCAGCTAACAATTGTTTTAGTAGACGACTAGTCAAACTATTATTTTTATAGTACAATGACACTAAAATACCTTATAAGCCAAATAAAAGTTTAAATATTGCGACTGACGGCTTAGAGAAAATGTATGAATTAAGAGTATTATTGATGGAATTCAGAAATAGTTGATTATTTTTTACATTTTGATTTAATAATGCTACTGTTTTTGTTATATAAAAGGTCTTTTTGTATGTGTTTTAGAGTCTGTATGACCCATATAATGATTACAGTTATTAAAATACAACTATGATGATTTTTTTTATAGTCGACTGGTCACAGTTAGTTGATTAATCGTAGCTGACATATGTCATACTTTTCAAATAAAAAGAACTGTGAGTAATAAAAAAGTGTTACTTTTCTGGTGAAGGGTCTACCACCTGCTCAAGTTTCATAGAGCCGCTCTAAAATCCTAAATGAAGACAATCCATCCAGTCTTCACTCCTAGTACAGAGTGTGTAGTTGATAAATTAAAGTCCAACTACTTGTTCAAATCAAGCATTGTTGTTTATTCTGCAATTAATTAACTATTCATTTCTGTATTTATAATTTGTCTCTATAAAATGCCATGCATATTTACCTGGCAGAGCTTTGGCACACACTGGCTCAGACACCAGTGAAGCTTTTCCAACTCCACTGTTGTTAACAGCACGAACTTTAAACACGTACGACTGACCCTCCTCCAGTCCAGACACCTACAATGAGACATCCAAACATGTAGGATTATTCAGACACACATTTTAACACAAGAAACAGAAACATTTTGAAAAAAATGTCCTGAATTTCATAGCAAAAATGTCTTAACATTTTTTTTATTTTGTTATGAGTTTTTTTTTTTTTTTTGGCCCACAGGCTTTATTGGACAAGACAGATGTGAGTGTGAAAAGGTGACAAGCTGGAAGACATTCAGTAAATCGTTCAGTAAGGATACGATCTCATGATGCTGAGACTGGCACAAAATGAAGCATGTGTGCAATGGCCAAACACCTAGACCACTTAACAGCATGAAAGTTTTGAATAATTGGATCTAGTGACCTCAGTCCAGGACAGAATACCAACGGTGTGAAGCAGAATTTGAAGCAATATAACACAAGTGGGAAAACAGGAGACAAACAAAGACACACAGTGAGCACATGGAACCAGCGCTGTACAGGAAGAGAAGGCGATACGCAGCCCAGAGTCATTTGGATAATTTCAGATCTGGAATTGTCAATCTCTACTAAACAAAAGGTAAAAGGGAGCTGTTCACTTGAAAACTACTTACTACTATTTACATGACATTACAAGATGGAACAGAGCATTTTGAGCTTTGAAGATGTAGACTCAGACATGTGTGAATGAAACAAAACAAAACTCTTTTTGATGACATAACATGTCTTAAAGCTCACAGGAGTCAGTTAATATATGACCATCAAAGAAAAAAGTAAAATCATTCTGAATTATGGATCCATTTAAAATTAAACTCTAATTGCATATCCCTTATTTGGAATATATAATGTTAGATGTTCTTCTTATTGCTCCTTTTCATTTAGTTTTTACTTTAAAATGACACAGTTGGTGTTTTAATGTCTTTTATGAATTAACTAAATAAATACCGTAAATAAGTCATTGTTGTATCATTACTGTTGACTTACCTGGAAGTAGCGATGGCTGACAGCTTCCTCGTTCAGAGCCACAAAGTCTTTAGATCCTTTTTTGGCCATTTCGACAATGTACCCGGTGACTGGACTGGCCCCGATGTAAACAGGAGCCTTCCACAGCAGAACAAGGGAGTGGCTCCTCACCTCACTGAAGCTCAGGTCATAGGCCGGTCCTGGACAAAAACAAAAGTATAAAAGTTGGAAGAAAATATCATGCCACAAAAATTATTGCCCCACTGAAGAATGAACTTGTGATATTTTCCTTTTTAGATTTGCCATTTTGCGAAATTTATGTTAATAGATGTAGTTTTGTGTTGTATTACTTCTTATTCTTGACTTTGATGCCAACAAGCACAACTTTTGCATTATACAGGACCTTTAGCCCATACACTGCCTCTTACCGGGAGTGTCCATGGTCCAGGCTTCACACTTCATAGGAGTACTGGGGGCAGAGGGGACGCCCACTCCTGCCATGTTACCAGCTGTGATCTTAAACTCGTAGAAAGTGCCCTCTGTCAAATTCTCCACCTAAAAAGATAAAGAAATAAGTAATAACACAACCTACTTTTCATATTTTTCTCATGCTTTTGCAGGACATAAAAACCCAGCACCTGACACACAGAAATTCAAAGAATGTTATGAAATCCCATTAATGCAAGTAGGGCTGGACAATATGGGAAAAAAATCCAGATTTTGATCAAACATGTTTTTCAGTATTGATTTCAGGATCCTAAACAAGACAGACTTTTAATCTGAACAATTTAACACAAAATAGCCAAATTTCTTCATCCAAAGTCTGAACTCTACTTCAAATCACCAATCAACCATTCATACTTTTACTGACAGAGGACTGGATATCGTCCTCTCAGTTAAAAAGTCCTAGCATATAATTGATGATAACAGCAATATAATAGAAGAAATAACTGAATCTGAATCTTAATTCAAATTTCATTAGCTGCCCAGCCCTAAATGAAACCTACTGGTAACTAACACAATCAATGTAACTGAAACTAAAACATTTTTACTTACCAACCCTTAAAATCCATCTAAGTTTTACACCTTCTCACCTTGCAGACCCTCTCGGTGACCGCCTGCAGGTTGACCTCCTTCCAGGCCAGAGTGTCTGCGTTTCTCTTATCGATGTAATAAGCATTTACTTTGGATCCCCCGCAATGTTTGGGGCTGTTCCAGGCCACAGTGATGGACGAACCATCAGAACTCAACATTGTGATACCAAACGGAGCACTAGGGGTCGCTGTAGAAAGATAACATCAGAATCAACTCAGGCTACTCATTTTGATTGACTGTCAAAAAAGGTTTACTGAGAATGCATCAATAAGCTAGGCTAGCAACAATTACTACAATCTACAAAGCCTACAGTTGAAAAGTGTTATGTGTCTCAAAACTGTTAATGCTACAGTTACATTTGTGGGGTCATAGATATCAGTGATAAAGGAACATGTAACATAAAACGTGTGTATTAGGGTGCACTCAGTGCACAGTGGCTTTTGACGTGATTTTCATCCTGGGAGTGGGTTTCATACACGGTCACAAGTGAAACATACCATATTCAAAACCTTTGCCTGGGTGAAACAATAGAAGACAAAAAGGCAAAATACATAAATCTGACTGAATAAACTAAACAGATTCATAGTAGCCTATATTTTGTTATTTTCATGAAAAGCACATTTGATTATTCAGACTGGACCACAGACTGTATCAAGAAGTGGACTGAGGCAGTGTAACATCACCCATAGTGTTCAGCTCCAGCCAAATGAAGACAACAAAGAGCCAATCAGGAGTGAGATGGTTGAAGGTAACGCCCCTTTCCGCCCACAACAAAACTTGTTGCTAACACTAGCATGACTGACCTCGAGGAAAGAAGGCGACTGATTGGTCTGTTATTAATGTTCCAATTTTGATTTATGGACAAAATAGCTTAAAAAAAATAACACTAAGTAAATACTGAATCATGTAAAGTGGTTTAAAAAAACAAACATTTTAAGGTCAGAATGACAAGCCTGACAGCCGCACTTACAGAGAGGGGGATTTTTAACAGAAAGTGAATTGGAGTTGATGGAGCAGAAAGTTCCTTTGGAACGTGACTGCTAGGGGCCTAGCTATGTCCATTTATATATACAGTCTAAGGGCTGAACACTAATACTAAAATTATCATTTCTGACATGCACATGACATTTATTCTTGAGTGTACACAGTCTCTTAAATGCAGCTCTATAAATGTAAATGTATATAACCCACTCACCTAGGGCGGGCTCCACTGTGATGGGGCCGGACTCCTGAGACTCTTCACTCAAACCAAACACATTCACGGCCTGAACTCTGAACACATACGTCTCTCCAGGAACCAGTCCGTGCACCACAAACCTGAGGAAAAATTAATAAAAATCTAATCCTCCTACTCACAGTAGCTATCCCTGCATGGAGAAACCATTATTCAGGATGTTTACAGTTTAATTTAGACACCTGAGCCTTCCTAGTTTTAGCCTGCCTGCACAATAACAGACACATCACATAAATTGCAGTACTAAACTGGAACTAGAGAAGGGATGAGAATGTACAACCCTGTACTAATATGCCACTATATCAATACCACAAGGAAGGGTTTCTGATGGTACTGATGGTATTTCACTGGATTTCTGGAAAAAGTAGCTCTCCCAACAGTCTTGAATTAATGAACTAATTACCATTCATCATCATACATCCTATCTAGCCATTTATATATCACAAATAATGTAAATGTATTCCATTCCTTCTAGACCTAATCTCTGAGGTCTAATTGTTTTGCTCTGATTCTTCTTACTTCTTCTGTTTACCCTAATATCTACATATTTAGATAAGAGGTTGTTTAATAAAAAACATGCAACTCTAAACTGTAATATCATGGTATTTTTTATCACAGTTATCATACTGAGGAAATTCAATACCTTCCCATCCCTAACTGGAACTAAAACAGACCAGGACTAAGCCAGGACTAAAAAAAGATTAAACCAGGTCTACTGGTTCTGACTAACCTGGTGCTGAACCAGAAACCAAAGTCAGCCTCAGTTATGTCACGCCCTGTTCTTTGGTCCTCAAAATGTTGGTCAGAGATGTTGTTATTGTAATTCCCTGGCACAGTGCTGTAGTGTTGGAGAGACTCGTGTGCTGTCACCTGTTGTGCTTGAATGGTTTGTGGTTGCAGGGAAACCACTCCTTGGACCCAACCACTCTACCATCGATGTAATATCCCATCAGGTTCTTCAGGTGTTTGGGAGAATCCCACTGAACAAACACTGATGACTTTGTGTTTCTGGTGGCAGTGACCTGGCCCGGGGCAGATGGGACGCCTGTAGAGGGAACACAGTCAATTTAGAAAAAGTATTCAAATAATAAAAATTACACATTTTCAAGAGGATTTGGTTGACCATACGATTACTTACTCATTAGCACAGCTAAACAGGGAAGGGTCATAGTACAAGTCACACACTAAATAGATTTCACAATTGTTTTTGAAATATTAAACGTGTATTCTTCAAAAAAAAATAAAGGATAAGATCTTCAATTGAATGTATTTTAAAGAAATTTGTGAGTTAGAGCTGGGTTTATGATTGTAACAGCAACAAAACCTTTAATTATAAATAAAAATGCCCCAGGTGAAGTTAAAGAAACACAGTGAAAGTGATTTCATACTCAGACCTCAGTACATACCAACTGGCTTCTCCACATCTGCAAAGTACAACACAATTTTAAATCGATTTCTGAACTACAACATTTATTTGATTGTGTTTATTTGTGACTTTTCAAGTCACAAATTTTTCATGTTTAATCTTTAGGAAAATATTGATACGACATTTGATGACTCCAATTCATGTTTCATGTCCTTTTAAATAACTTCTAATTATTTGTCATAGTTGTTATAGTTAGTTACCCATGTCCATTTACTTAAATATTATATTATTACTTAAGGATTGTGTTTAGTTCCATTTTCTGAGGCTAAACTAAACTATGCCATAAAGAATAAAGGCATTGTTACAATTGAGGAGAGTTGTATTATTTATATTTTCATTTATTTCCCCGTTTCAATTAATTGAAACTTACCGCCCATGTCCACTTTCTGCACAGGCTCAGTGGGCAGAGACGCCTCACTCGACCCGTACATGTTCACAGAATACACTCTGAACTGGTATTTCTTTCCCTCCTCTAAATCAAAGACCGGATATCGTGGAGAGCTGATTTTGACCGCTGTATTGATGCGCTGCCATGCTTCTGTGCCTGCAATGCACTATGGGAGGGCGGGGCCAGAAAAGAGCAAGAACCAAAGAACCAGGCAGACAAAAGCATCAACAAATGAACAGGCAATAATCATAAGACATAGAAATTACAGTGAACACAGACAGACATGCACTTGTATATTAAAGGTGTACTATGTCACTTTTCTGCACATCTCCCTGGAGATGTTATTGGTTTGCCTGGAATGTTCCACAATGTGGCATCAAATGTATCTTGCATTTATTCAATAAGTGTTATTATCGCAAAAAAAAAAAAAAAAAACTTAGAAAAACATGCTTTCATACTGTAATAGAAAACATGGAAATAGAAAGGTTTAATGCCATACTGTGAAACATTCCAGACAAAGCAATGACATCTCCAGGGAGACAAGCACATGGCAGATCCAGAAAAGTTACATAAAAAAGTTACATAATGCAACTTTAATATTACTTCATATTGGCACAGAATTGAATTGAGGAAAATAGTTTGAATTTTGTAGCCTTTAGAACAAATCTGACAACGTTTATATGGCAAAATACAAACAATTGTACTTAACGTCAACAAATAAGGAAGAATACTCTTGACTGATTGATAGAAAAATTATAGATTATAGATTACATATAGGCTTAGATCATGTGACATATTTCTGACTACTTTCCTTACATTTTATTTTTGAGCACATACATACATTATTTTTATGAACATATGTTGCTAAGAAACAGCATTTGTAGTAATATATTTCCTTTATCTTGAAGTAATATCCACATGAATCAGAAATACCTACATCAAATACTTAAAACTCTTTCAAATTTTTGTTTTTTAAGTTTAAAGAAAAAAAAAATACCCAAACTACTCAAATCAGGATCAATAAGTTATTTAACTCAGTGGTCCCCAACCACCAGGCCGCGGACCGGTACCGGTCCGTGGATCAATTGGTACCGGGCCGCGGGCCGTCCAAGAAATAATTAATTATTTCTGTTGTATTTATTATCTGAGTCTGAACAATCGTTTATTTTGAAAAATCTTTTATTTTGAAAAATCACCGGATTCTCTCACTTACATTTCCGTCACTTGAGCGCCGACAACTTAACCACTTAACATTTCGACGGCCCGCCCGCGTTACACGTTACAACTTTACAGCAATGTACGTGTATTTCTGCGTCACCCACACAAACAATCTACACATCAAATGAAAGCTACGGCATTCATCTTTCTGAATATGTAAACCATTTACACCTCGAATCACCACAGTGCTGACAGGAAAGCCATTTTTACAGAGAAGTCAGAAATGTGAATCTGGACTTCACTTACCATTTAGCGCTCTGGTTCTGTCAAACATCAACATATTCACACAAAGTTGGTCTCATTCGTTCCGTAAAGGTCCAGAGAATATAATCCAGTCAAGAAATTATGTCCACAAAGGAAGTTAGAGCCTCCATGTCCAATCTGCTGCAGGAAAGTGAAATCTCACTTCTCCGCGTAAAAACACGAGACTGGATATAAAGATCCGCGGGTAAAATTATGCGCGTGTATTGCGTAATTTTACGCAGCAGTTTTGTGTTTTAAACATGACGAAACGGACAAAACAAAGGAAGTACGCGACCGAGGACACTGTGGATGTTTGTACAAGTTAAACTAGAGGCATCTCGGACCCGGAGCGGTTCGTGGAACCGAGTGAAGATCTCATGGTGGAGTCAGGAGTAGAGGACCTTATGATTTGATGGACTGGATGCTGTTCCTGATCGGTAAGCGTGGTTTATTCTGCTATTAACTTAATTGTGGGTCAAATGTGTATCATGTGTAATCATTAGCATTAGCATTAGCATTAGCATTAGCCCCCCCCCGGTCCGCAGTAAAATTTTCAAGCGTTGGCCGGTCCGCGGTGATAAAAAGGTTGGGGACCACTGGTTTAACTGATGCATAAATGTTTTAAACTGTGCATTGTTTTCCTTATTTGGAGATGTAAACATTTACTGTACATACTGCAGATTACACTAGAGTGCACGGAGAGCAGAGCAGACAGGACCAGCACACACCTTCTCGATGACGTACCAGAGCGGGGCCCGTCCTCGTGGTTTGGGAGGAGTCCAGCTCAAAACCACGTAGGACCTAAACACCTCAGACACATGCAGCTCTGTGGGCTCCCCCGGAACAGTAACTTCGCCTGGATAAGGTCAAGCTTATGTCAGATACAAGGCAAAACTAATGAGGAAGTCTGAAAAATACTTACAATGTTCTTTTAGGTGGAACACTAATTTGAAACATTTTTAAAGGTGTACACATTTTCGGGTAGGGTATCTACAACCTGTTTGTCTTTCACTGAGATGTTATTGCTTTGCCTGAAAAGCTCCACTTTTTGGCATTAAACTTATCTATCTTGCATTCATTCAAGGTACTATGAGTGGGGTCACCTCTCCACGGATCTGACCTGTAACTTTCCCTAGTGGCCTCACCCACTTTTCTCCATGAGATTCTGTAGCTTCAATAGGAACATACCAGGCACATCAATAACACCTCCATGAAGAAAAGCAGGTGGTCCTCTGACAGAAAGGATGGCACACCCTTAAACTGTATTTATTTACCAGTATTTATAAAGATTTTATTTTTGTTGATTCAAATGAATTGGACTATTCTGATCAAATCTTGTGCAAAAATGTTTTTCTCAAAATATGTTAATTCCTTAAAATTGGCATCTAAGAAAAGTAGAATCTGGACTTCCTCAGCAGCTCAACAGAGACGCAGACCACAACAGTTTGACATTAAAATGACAAAAAAAAGTCACCTATTTAAATTACATGAAAGGTATTATAGCAAAGACAATCAAAACATAACAAATGTCAGATCAGCAGGACTGGCTTAGACATGCAGGGGCAAAACGCAGGCAAGGATAATCCAGGAAAACGCATATTAGCCATACATGCCAGTGAAGCCATTCGTATTTGATGTTCGCAGACTTAATACTATGTACCTTCCTGATGAAGTACAACGTAGCAACATTGAATAACATGTAATGTGACCCGTCTACCTCATAAATTTAACTATTACTATTACTAGTGTAATGTTACAGTGATGTAATGTTATTCCACGTTGTTTCACAAGCATTGTCAAATAGTAATTTACAGCACCTATGGAACAACAAGGAATAACAAAACAAGTACAGTTTTTAACAACAAAACAAGAATAGTATTTATGAGTAGTATTTAAAATCGTTAATATAGGAATAGGCTTCAGTACGTGTCAACTTGGATGTAATATTTAAACGTTGTTTTAGTGTACCACAAGGTACATGGACAGGTTTATTTTTATTTTTTTATTTTTTTATTTATTTATTTGATAGTATAGGAGGAGATAGAGACAACTGGTTAAACTATCAGGGCCAAGACCTTGAATCCATGACATGGTAAAAATGCTCTTGTTGCCCTGCGCATGTGTTGCAGCTCTACTATTGAGTTAAACTGTACATTTCAGTGTGTTTCTCCTCTTGCTTAGTCCAATGCGTGATGTTATTTCAGATAAGGAAAAAGGGGAAATGTTAAGAATGTCTGTAGAATTATGATGAAAGTGGGTGAAAGAGGCAAGGTCTTTAAACCCAAATCTGTTTTACCTTCGAGATCATGCTCCTTGATGACTATGTCAGATTTCCCAGGTATTTTTATCACTGTTTCAGACACAGGTTTGGTTATGTTTTGGGATCTTGCTGCTGTGTGTTTTGACATTTACCTTCCTCTGTACCTTGCAGTCGTTCATTCTCCACAGCGTCAATGGCGGTGACTTTGTCAGACTTGCGGGAGGGTCTGCTGATGCCCGCACTGTTCACGGCCCGGACTCTAAAGTGGTACGAGTGGCCCAGTTTCAGCCCATGGACCGGGTATTTACAAACCTTCACCGGGGAGTCGTTACACTGCACCCAAGTGTCACTGCCGGACTCACAACTGGAAACAAACAAACAAATACAGGGCATGACACTCACTTCACTGAATATAGTGGTATATCCTTTTTTATTTATTTATTTATTTATTTTTTGAGCAAACTAGTGTTTTACTTGCTAAAACAGAGTTCAATGATGTGATTTTTGTCGTTGAAAGCACTTTAGGCCACGTGAGTAATATAGTAAATTCGTGGACCCAATCCCTAACAAATAATGATAAGGATCAATATTTGGGAATTTCTATTTTGGACATTTCATTCAGTGCATCTCCATAGACTAGCTGAGATTATGACATAATTCAGTTCTATCAGTTTTGAGTGATGAATGTTTTTTTGAGTGTTAAATCTCACCGGTCAACGAAGTAACCACTGATAGGTGCCTCATTGACAGTGTTTGGGGGTTTCCAGGCGACCAGTACAAAGTCTGCGTTCACATCGTACGCCTTCACGCTCATGGGGGCTCCAGGGGCCCCAGCAGAAGAGGGGGCTGCATCTACAAGGGGCACAAAATGGTCATTCAACAAAAACCTGGTACCATGTGTCTGTTAATCAGTGGTAACTTTTAGATTTGAAAGACAAAGCACAATGAATTTTAAAATAACTAAATAAATCTTTAATATTTTCATCTTTCATTTTGTCTGTTCTACATTAGCTGTACATTAGCTGGCTCTTTTTGCACAGTTTCCCTTGTCAAAACTGCACAGGTATGAACAAGCAGAAAGAAATGAGATGTTTACAATACATGACATTTCAATGATCTAATAACTCCAGAAGTCAGATCAGATCATATTGCACGCGTAAACATAGCCACTGTCAGTGTTCAATTCAAATCAGATTTTTTTCCTCGATGAACCTGTGGCCGTGACCCAGAAAGAAGTTGACAGTCTTGTTGAAGAAGTTTATGTCCACATAATCTTTGTTAATCCTTTTATTGAATTAACTTGATTTAAATTCAATTAAATCAATTTTTGTAGAGCCCAAAATGCCAACAGCAAACACCTCACAATGCTTTACAAAATTACTAATTTAACCGACAGAAGTTTAGAAAATCAAACAATGTACAAATGTTAAGCTTAAATACCTGAGACAAAGAGGTAAGCGCTGTGGTCCACGGTGCCATCCTTGGCGAAGATGCGGACGGTGTACAGACCCTCGTCATCTTTGGCCAGAGAGGGCAAAGTGAGACGAGCAGCACCTCCTCCCACACACATCTCAGCCAGTTGACCAGGCTTCAGCTGCTTATCTGAAGGAAAACAGAGATATGTCACGATGATTACTATATCAACTTATCATTAGGTCAATATTCATCATACTTTCTACTAGCAGAGAAGACAACTAGTACAATAACATTTGAGCTGTTCCAACTCACAACCTTCTTCCTGTGAGGTTAGTGTTGTACCTGTTTTACCACTGTCCCACTTTCAGATATGTTTCCTCTGTATTTGTAACTCACCATCTCTGTACCAATGCACAAGAGGGGGCACGTTGGGGAGGTCTGGCACTACGACCATGGTACAGGCCAGACTGACGGTCCCGCCCTCCACTCCAAAACTCACAGGGAAACAGTCCAGAAAAGTCACCTCCAGCTTACTGGGGTGAATCTCTGACAGATGGGGCACTGCACAAAAACAAGTAAAATAACATTAATAAAAGCAGATGAAAACAAGTGTGTCAAGGGGTCCGGTATTGGAATATTTTGAGTGATTGACCATATTGACAACAGTAAGCTTTTTACAGGACAAAGTCAAAAACTTGAGAATCTCTGAAGAATCTTTGAGGCCCAAGGAGGGTTTGGGAGGTCTTGGATGGGAGACCACTGGGAATACCAGGTGCTCCAGTTGAGCAGCAGTGGCTCATGTGCAATCTGTGGTTGTTTCCTTGAGCAAGACACTTCACCCACCTTGTGTATGTATGAATGTGTTGTGTTAGAGAGATTGGTGGTGGTCGAGGAGGTCTATGACACAGTTTGGCAGCCTCATTTCAGTCAGTCTACCATAGGGCAGTTGTGGCGAGAGTGGATAGTAGCTTACAACCACCGAGTATCGATTGAATGAATGATGCAAAAAGTGACTTTGAACACTTTGAAGCGACTTTGAACATTTGGAAAAGCAACTATATAAGACAATGCATTATTATCTAAGTTAATAAATAATGACTGATTATAGTGGCAGAATTTGATATGAATATTTTGAGGGACACTTTTTGAAGGTGCAGTACCTTTTCTGGTGGAGGGTCCCCTACCTTCTTGGCTCCATGGAGATATTATTACTTTGTCTGGAATGTTCCACAGTAGGAGTTTAAACTTATCTATTTGGGATGTATTACATTGCAAGTGTCTTATATCGGTAAAAAATACTTTGAAAGCATTCTCACTGCCATGGAGCTTGATAAGTTTAATGCCATACTGTGTAACATTAGAATTTTCATGTAGACAAGCAGGTGGTGAACCCTCCACCAGAACAGTTACATAGTGCACCTTGAAGCTTGAAGTTTGAAGTTGAATTTATTTGTTTGTTTATGTTTTGACACTAAAAGTTGGTCATGGTCACTACTGTTGTTGTTTAGTTTCTGGGACTACCACAGCTCCTTATAATACTTTCCACAGATTATCTCTCACATGTTCAAATTCATGTCTATTTTCAGACCAGTGTCAATAAATATCTGGAGCTTGATCCAAACTAAATTTAATAAAAGATTTTCAGTCATTTTAACATATGATACTGACCCAAACCAAGATGGCAGGGCTCTCCAGATCCACTTGCTCCTGTGAAGAGAGAAACCACCATTAAACAATGGAATGCTGCTGTTTTCATTACATTATTATATAAAGAGTGATGGAAATCACAACAAATACAAATAACCATATTATTATTCTTATCTATGAAGGCAATTGTTTATCATCATTTAAAAAGGTTTGGAGGTAAGTTCATTATAATTATAAGAGAATACTATATATTATTTGCTAAATTTTTTACAGTTATTTATATATTATATGTTATATATAATATAGGCGCAATAATTAAAATAACAATCTACTAGTAAAACAAATGGTAAAACAGGTAGTACAAGTCATTTTAAATTTGATAAACATATATTTGCTGGTCTTTTTATAATTAATTCTTTGCAGTGTCTTATGTCATCACCCACACTATAAATAAACTTACTCTTGACAATGACCATTGCCTTGCTGGTCGTGGTTCCATGTTGGTTTGTGGCCACAGCGCTGTATTCAGCCGTATCACTCACTGCACACCTGCAGAACACACACGGGGATTGTATAAACAACTTCCAACACACGTCACAAACACACTTAACAGTGATCAGTTGTTTTAAGAGTTGCCTTCTGGGGCAATAATATACTGACCATATATAGCACTGTTACGGCCCTAGGCCTTAAGTTGTTTTTGTTGTTTGTATTTGTGCATTATGTTTTGTCTGTGTGTCTGTCCAGTTTCCCCATAATAATGGCTGTTGGAGCCCTTGGCGGTGATTGGAGGACTGTTTTCCAGCTTGGCCAATCCTGGGGCCCACCTTCAGCCGCCTCCCACCAATTTAAGAAAATTCGGGGCTCTTGTTCAGGGCTGCTGGCCTGTGTGAGGCCAGTATGCCATTTAGTGTGTCTCGTTTGGTCAAGTCACTATGAGGGTAATGACTCTGTTTCAGTACTGACTGTTCGTCAAGATTTGGTTTTGTTCCTGTAAAATTTGTGTTTTAGTTAACTTAACCTTTGTTTTTGTTTAAAGGTACTGTTTCTTTCAATATATTTTAGTCCCCTTTTGTTCAGTTTACCCTTAACATCCCTGTTAATTAAATAACTTCTTAAATTACCATTTTCCATCTATTAAACTTTACATTACTCTAAGCTTTGGAGTTTTTTTAGTTCATAGACACATTTACAAGTCTGTTCTTTGTCAGTTTACATTGTTCTTTATCTGTACATGACTTTTATTGCAACATAAACTAAGAAGGCATGGCCAGAAGGGAGCAGTGTCATTGAAGAAAACTTGAATTGAGACCAAAGAAACACGACCTTCAGCTATTTTAAATGGACTTTTCTCAGCTTTTGGCGTCATAAATCAGACAAAAAATTTAAGGATGTTTGTGAAGCATTTCTACAATGTTAAGGACAGTAAGTCAAGAAGAATGAGGCGGTTTTAGAACTAGTTTGATTGATTTGTGTTGAGATTTGAAGGGGAAAGACAAGTAGAGAAAAAATAGATAAGGGAGAAGGGGGGTCGAGAGAAAGAACTGCAGAGAATAAGAGAGGGGAGAGAGAGGAAAAAGAACGGAGGGTTTTCAGATAGGCAGGGAGAGAGGGAGAAAGAAAGGAGAGAGACAGATACAAAGGGAGAGAAGGAACGAAAGATATGGGGGAATAAAAGAGATGAGGAGGTAGAAAAAGAGCGAGGGGGAAAGACAGAGATGGTGGAGGGGCAGAGAGAGAGAGCGAGAAGGAGAGAGGGAGCAGGAGGAGTGAGGTATTTGAGGCTTGAATGACGCAGAGGTCAGCACTTGACATGAACAGCTGATGGTCTTCAAGATGACGAATAGAAGGAAAGAGCCAAAGCCTGAAGCCGGTACAGTGCCCCGGAAGGATCAAAATGAGTGTCACATTTATGTAACCTCCTGTTTTTGGTTAGATATTTTTTGTGATTTTATTCCAATGTGGTGAGATTTCATGTCGTTACAATTCAAATGGCCTCTATAATATTCATCACCATAGCAGGAGATCAAAATTCACAAACTAGGAATTTGCCTCAACATACTAAGATAAAAAGGCATGCATAAAATAGGGTCTTTGAGTAAAATACACATAAATACAAAACATATAGACAGAACAGTGCAAATCTAGCAGTGCAAATAGATCAAAATTGACTGAACAGTGCATATTAATACCTAGTTACCCAGATAAATCAAGTTATTCAATTATTTGACTATTCAGAGGACGATGTGGAAAATTCTGCTAATTAACTAAAGCTATACGGGCAAGGGTGTGTATTAACGGTGTTTTACCTGCTAATAATCAAACTGTGGACTCCATATTTGTTCTCAATCTTGTACTTTCCAGGAGCGCTCAGAGGGTCGACCGGCACACCTCCTTTGTACCTAAATACAGAAGGACACATTTAGAAAACAATAAAGAGCAACACTTTTCAACAACCAATAGAAATCACATAAAGCACTGAGGGCGATGACAGATGACGACCAGGGTTACAACAACAAAAACAACATTCACTGTACTGTATTCCCTGTACCACGGAGGAAAGATGTACTTAAGATGTAGAGCCCAAAGCAACTCTGAATGCATTTTAACGCACATAAACTTTTTCATCTGTAAACTTAAAAAAATGACTAAAATTGGTAGACATAGTTCAAAAAGTGTAGATAATGTATGATATACTATTATGAACTAAATTAAAGGCACTGTACCTATTTTAACTGTGAAGTAACTAGCTATGTATTCAAATCCAAGGTTACTCCTCACTTTCCTAACACACACGTAGCATCCAAATTATTCACTGTGATGAGTTTACAAATGCTTTTCACACCAAGGCCAGAGTAGAGTTTTGCTGTCATGGTATTTCTAACAATAACTAGCATATTAACAGCCTTACTTCCTGGTTTGCAGACAATAAAAATGCTTAGTGTAAATGTACTGGAGCAAAACAAATTGTACTTTATTACAAAGCGTACATCCCCTTTAATTAATACCATTTGACGATGGGCCTGGGGTTTCCCTGCACGGTGCAGAATAGTTTCACTGGAGTCTTCTCCCAAACGGTGTGAGGCCTCAAAGCCACCAGGAAGTCAGGCATTTTCCCAATATCATCCAACAACTCTGACCTCTTAAACATCTTCTCCTTCACCTGAGAAGGCAAAAGGTACAGCTCAAATATGATGTGTTGGTGGTCAGTGTATGAAAAGTAACTCTAGCAATAAATATCCCCTCTTCATATAATGACTTCAAAGGATAACTGATAAACACGGATTTTATGAGTCATGTATTTAAAAACTTTTTTTTAATGGGGTTATTGCCTTATTAAAAGAAGGTGACTAGAGCTAGAGAGAAATTAGTATTACCTCTGGTATGACAATGGATTCACATTTGGAGATTTTGTAAAATTGTCAAGAACTGATGGCATAAGGGCCAATATTTATGTGCAGACAACAAAAAGGCATAAAATACCATCTATATAATTCAATATAATGTCAAAGTGGTTATCATGTGATCACTTCAAGGTTCAGAGTTATGAGGGCTCTTGATGCAATGACTTTTGAAAGCCAAGTATTTTTTGACCAAACTAAAGGGTACCCCACACAGACCTCTTTCTGGATTGCGATGTTGTCGACCTGGGCCTTGGTGGCCACCCTCATGCGGTGCAGCTCCTCCTGGATCACGGCCAGACCCCTCCCCACATTAGCAGACACGCGCTGGTACTCGGGGGTGGAGTCATCCTGGGACCTGAGCGCACAAGAGGACATTTAAACACACACAGAGGAGGGAAAGGTGGTTTTCAGGCAAATCCTTTCAGAAGGATAAAAGATAAAATATTTTACTTTTTTTTTTTTTGCACTAATGCTATAACAACAGAGGGCCGTTGCCATGCCAAATCCTTTTGCCAGAAACCATGAATACAAGTTCTTCAAATCAAGATGTAACTTATGGTGACACATGGTGGTGATATTATTATTATTTTGTAACATGGCACATAATTTAATTAATAAATACATACATAAATAAGCATGATTTATTGAAAATGTAAATATTATAAGTTATGTTACAGATCATGGCTGATTTTGCATGTAAAAGCAGTCCCAGTGCATATATGTGGTGTGTGTGACCTCCGTATTGTCTTACATGCCAGAAATAGCTCACCTCTCCCGAAAGGCCGGGACGGTGTAGGCTGGTTGTGCCATCGCCTCTGAGGCCTGGGACTCTGTGCTCTTCTGCTTGTGACTGACTGATTTCCTGGTTAATAAAGAGTAATTAAGAGTTATTATTACTGAGAT
Source organism: Periophthalmus magnuspinnatus (assembly GCF_009829125.3). Taxonomy (NCBI): domain Eukaryota; kingdom Metazoa; phylum Chordata; class Actinopteri; order Gobiiformes; family Gobiidae; genus Periophthalmus; species Periophthalmus magnuspinnatus. The sequence continues at coordinate 19,178,797 of NC_047126.1, forward strand.
TACCACACAGAACACTATGACAAGACAGTATTCACCCCAGTGAAGCAGTTAGCAACATCTGACACCAGATTACCTCAACTAATATATTCCGACACAGAAGCCAGAAAAGCTACATTTTTGGCTTCAATCTGTGTGCCATTTCTGAATATTGGTAATTAATACATTTGTTGTAATTTTCTGATACAAGACCCCATTAGCCATTCTCCTGAAAAGATTTGAGCTGAGAAAAGGGGGAGCTAGTGCCATATTATTTAGGTAGTTATCCTTCACTTATCTAAACTTGACCCTAAATGTAACATACTAATCATTTAATTTATGTTACACATATAAAACTCCAGAAACATAAAAGTCTTTGATCTGTAGCCCTGGGTCTAAATGTGGGTCAGTATACTTGGGAGAGCTCTGAACTCTGACATCAGACTAAAACCACTCGATCCAAGATGGCCGCCGCAGACAGAGTTTAACTGTAAGAGCCAGCGACAGTTCAGGGCTATGAGGATATCACTGCATCACTGTGATGACTACAAGCAAATAACACTAATACTAACATAAACCACTACTATAACTGCAAGTATTAGCAAGATTAGTGGTTTACTTGTGTGTAAATGTTTAAACTGTCATTTTTATTGTCTTTATTTTGACACATTTGTGTTATGCTAAATGTATGGTAAAGGAATATTAATATTTGTCTCACCAATTCATATGATTTAAAGGTGTAGTATGTAACTTTTCTACTGAGGGGTCCACTACCTGTTTGTCTCCATCGAGATATGGCTTCACCCGAAATGTTCCACCTTAGGTCTTTAAACATATCTGTTTTGGATTATCTATTATAATAGACGTATCTATTAAATAAAACATATTTTTATTTCTTAAAAATAAAACTGAAAAACATGCATGCACGAGGGTTAGCCCACCACAGTAACTTGGGCAGTAGACAAGCAGGTTGTTGACCCTCCACTAGAAAAGTTACATTCTGCACATTTAAAATTCACAAATTATATATTTCTTATGACACGACTAAAAAGCAGTGCTACAAAAAAAAAGTTTAAGAAGCTTTTAAATCTTGTCAGACTTTGTGGCAATATAATACAAAATGATGTCTTTGTCTGATAATACATAATCAGTACCATGTTCGGATGTACTTTCCCTTTCTTCTTTACAAATCTGACCCAGCAGGGCTATTGTAGTTGTAGGCCAAATCATTTTATAGTGTTGGTTTATAAAGAGGAGAGGTTTTGAACTTTTCTGAATGTCTGAAATGAAATTATCATTCATCAATTATCATTAATGATTTTATTAATTTTATTAAATTACAGACATTGCAATTCAAGAATATAGACAGAAAAAATGAAAACAAACAAAATTCCAACATAAGTCAAATATCAGTTGTTCTCTACATCTATAAGCTGCTTTACATTGCGAGCCATCGTCCAGCGCGGTGAGAGGAGCATGCAGCAGTGAACGTTTTATGAAAATGATTTTAGTGGAAGCCGCAGCCTGGAGTCAGTGACAGCCCCATAAGCTCTGAGCATTAGAGCAGATTACAGGCAGATACTGAGGCTCAGGGAGGTGGGACTTCATCCAAACAACAACTAACAAGTACATATAGTGATCATGATTAGGACAACAATCCCACTTACATTTAATATTCCAATGTGTTATCATTTCAGTCCTTAATGGTTTAATACAGTATATCACGCATATTTAGACCACATTTTATCTAGAAAATGTGACTTTTTAATATTATTTTATGAGTTGTATTAGGGGAATATCAAACTGATCAGAATCCAGTATGAACACTACAGTTATTGAAGTTAATGCAAGATAGGACATATGGCCCAAGAGACACTGTCTGATTGCACATTCAGTTTTAATTGACATATATTTTAGCACTATAATCAATCTCAAACTCTCATCTATTGCTTTTGACAGATATTGTAACACTTATAACTGCACTTTATTCTACACTTTTAGTACCTTTACCTTAATAAAACATGTGCAAAGACTTAATTCTTAATGAACAAAAAAAAACACAAGATGATTCAGGCCTAATAACTACTTGATAGTCACTCCTAACCCCTTATTAAGCAGTTACTAGGTTAAGGTTAAACTATATGTTCATTATGAGTTAAGTATTTTTCACAATTGATTAAGGCTAATTAAAATGTTAAAGTCTGAAACTGTATAGGCAGAAGTCCAGGTCTAACTTTTTGCGGTGATAAAATATACCCAATGGCAAATGTTCACAGCTGTTGCAAAGCTCTTTACTGCCAACACATAGGCCTGTGACGATATATAACAGATGGAACAATCATTTTTTGGGGGTCAATATTTATTATGGTACTTTTAGTTTGTACTAATGGGAAATATTTGCTTAGTTTTCTGTTCTATGATGAGATGTACAAGGTTGAATGGTATGAACTTCTACGACACATTATAGACACAAACTAACTGCTTAAGTGTTGCATTCTGTTATTCATTTACAGTATTTCAATTTTGTACATTTAGAATACTTTTTGGGGGATAATTCTGCTTTATAGTTTGGTTTTCAGTCATCAATTATTGTCTATATTTACCTCAGCAATATATCACACTTCAAAAGTTGTTATCGTGACAGGCCTACCGACACATTGTCTAATACACAACTCAATGACTTCAAATACAGACACCAAAGCCAGCCTAGCTCCTTTCCATAAGCAGCATCAGCCTGGGTCAGCCTGGGTCAGCCTGGGTCAGCCTGGGTCAGCCTGGGTAAGCCAGCAGCCCTGCGTACCTGACCGTTGTTTTCTGAGACACTTGTTGAGCCATGTGGTGACAAGCGTAATCAGTTTTAACATGGCTTACAAGTTTCTTCTTATACCACGGTATTATTTTGGACTCCATAGCTGGATGTTTCTTTGGGACCTGATGAGAGCCACCGGAGAAACCAGAAAATACATATGAGAAACAAACTAAAGAGCTAGAAATCCTTGGTTATGGGAACAGTGGTTCTCAGACCGTCATAGGGGTTATTGGCATTGCAGGTTAAAGGGGATATATTATGTACTTTTTATACTATTACATTAATTGTTGCTGCTAAACTAGCGATGTTACAGATAATATAATAATTTTAACATGCTGCTGCCGTGATATAATGTGTGGTAGGGGAGATGTGTGAGTGAATGTATGATGGGGTTAGGAGTATGTTGGGTTGGTTTGGTGGATTACTGTAATAATGCAAAGTTACACTCTTGCTTGATATTGATAAAAAGTACTGTTTTAACCATGGCTAAGGCACATGTTTCCTAGTTTAGATATTCCTCTTTGGATCAGATTTGGTGGTGGTTTAGGACCACTTTAATCCCGGGGTTGACTTGGATCCATATGGTAAATAAAACCAAGTTACACCTGGTTTAGGCCTGGTTTAGTTCTGGTCCAGCCCTTAATCCCAGATTAGGACTGGTTTCCAATGAGTGAGAAGTCCTGATTTATTCTTGATTTGAATCTGGTTAAGTTCTCTTTTATTTTGTTCAAGTTAAATGTTTTTCAGGGATCATAGAGTTAAAAGGTTTGAGAACCACTGCTCTCCCAACTATTGTCCTTGCTTTGCTTTATGTAGTAACTAAAATTATAACAAGGTGCCTATTAAAGTAAAAATAGAAAACCAAAGAAAAAAAAAAAAATCAAAAAAATCAAAAACAAGTATGTTAAAAAGGTTTTGAATTATCACAATAAGAAAAGCTGCCACAGTATTCCCTTTAGACAAAGCGCTGCTAAGAAAAACAATGGTACGTGCTAAAATACATGATGAATACATTCAGTTCATGTTTTCGGGTGCAAGTACATTTTTAGACATTTCTTTGACTCGGTACATTCAGCTCTTAGACAAAAATGAACAAAATGAGGTAAACCAGGATGTCTCTTTAATAATATGTTCAGTTCTGTTAAAATGACAAGCTCAAAAGTCTCAAGTAAAAGACTGTCAATATGGGCCTGCAAATTGCTAAACAGTGGATTGTCCGCTACAGAACTATGTGTATTGATGACTAGGGATGAAGTCTAGATTTAGTAGAATTTAGAAATATTTTTTAATCAGCCTTTTTGTGGCCTACTAGACTATATACTTTTCAATACTACATACTAATTTTGCATAACTTCAAAACAGCAACTGCCATTTTCGATCCATCTCCCATCTCTGGTGTCGACAGAAAATTAAATAACAATGGCTCAAAATTATAGTGTGTTATACTCACTACTGTAAGAAACTATTCTTTGACTCTCCACACTCTGAGGTGGTAATATGCATCTGAAGCCACAGCTACCCTAAGGCTGAATGATTGAAACAGGGCTGTCAATCCACAACAAGGGCTTTCTAACCTCAGCCAAGAATTTAAGGACTGTACAACAGCAGATGTGAAGGTGGGAATAAATCACTAACCCTCCGGTTATAAAACAAATGCTTTACCACCTAAACCACTGTCGCCAATTGAAATTAATAAGCCTTAACACTGTTTTATAATGGCTATAACTTCAACTATTAAACTGTAAATAAATGTGGCTGGGGCAGACTAAACTTTGGATAAACTTTTGGATAGAGGGTATTCATAGACATTTTAATATTTATTTGCTTTAATCACTGCCTTAAAAGTCTGGTGTCGGCCCTTAGGCTATTAGCATTACCAGTTACCAATTAGCCAGTTCTTTATTAATAGGATTACTCATTTTGTGCACTGTCTATGTAACTTTTCTGCTAGTCTCCATAGAGACGCTATTGCATTGCCTAGAATGTGGAACATTCCATCACCAGAAAAGTTACACAGTACACCTCTAATCTCAATCATGTAAATCATACTTTTAAAATCCTCTCCTCTTCTCCCCATAACCTTCTTTTCAAGCAGAAAACCAATTTATAAAACATTTAAACCAAACTTTATGTAACAATTAATCTTAAACCAGGACAAGCCTGTGTCATTTCTGAAGCAGCCGTACAGTCCCCACATATCGCCACCAACCACCAGAGCCCATGTTTCACCTTACAACCACACGCTATGAATAGATTAGCACGAAGCAAGTCTCACTACAAGAGCAGAAATGAACTGAAAAAGACATAAGCTACATGGGACTGATGGACTTAGCAAACTACGACAACAATAGTGCAAGGTAAACATGATCCCATAGGGAAAACAATAAAATCTATTCTTTCAACACATTTCCTGACAAATTACAATAGGTCAGTCACCCTCTAATGCAGTGGTCTTAGGAGAAAAGCGCTATGGGATATTACATGCATAAAAGAGGGCTTAAGTGCCATAACCAGCTGTCCTATACTGATCCCAAACATTTATTATCAATCCAAACATGTCAGTAAACCATTAAAATACATTGAACAATTTCTGGAGCAGGTTTAAAAGGTAAAAATACAAAATTGGACTCACCCTGAGAGATTAAATGAGCGCAAAGCAGTGGTAGACCAGCCTGGTGCCTTGGGAAGCACTTGCTGATGTGTCACTGTAGGAATGCTGTTCCCCTTCCACCCCATGTATGGATGCACTCACAACTATATATAGCATTTACCCCCCAAAATTTACACTCATTTCACACTTTGGGCAAGAAGTGACAACTGTGAATATGGATACAATTTTTTATCTAAATATTTTGAATTTTATTTGTGTGATTGGACATCATTTGTTAAGACTCAAAGACTTTGATTTGCTTTCTTGTAATTAAAACATGGGCAAATTAATGCTTCTGAAATTGCAGTGTTGCATAAGGCAGAAATCACCAACATATTTTTTATTTTTCCAATTACAAAACCCTTAGACAATTAAAGTAGTCCAGCAAAACTAAAAGCTTCATTATTAACAATTACCCTTTTTGCAGTTGAAAATTAACATGTCAGTGAACCAATAGAAGAAAATCCTTTAAATTAAAAGTGGGAAAAACAAAAGCCTTATTAAAATTGTGAATCATTACTTAGTCCCAATTTATCGATGAAGGAAAACGTTGAAGAAAAGATTACACCAGAATATCAATGTGGCCAGTTAAAATAAACAGTAACAAAAAAAAAACACCTCACCTTTGTAAAATTGTGAAAAATTCAACAAAATAGTAAAACAAAACTTTAAAATTTCATTGAGTGTATTTCTTTCTTGCAGGTCCCAGAGACAAATACCCCAGAGCCCTTTTTAGGTTTTCAAGACGCCGTCCTCCTCAGTTCACACTTGTCGGCAGAAGTCAAGACTATTTTTAACGCACCACTGATACTCTGAGACCTCCAATTTTTACAGTACAAGACCACTGTGCCTAAATATACCCAGCATTCAAATGACTAAAGCTCTGTGGGAAAGACTGGAGAGGAAATAAAGAGCTTCAGATTCAGAGGCAGCTGCATTTTGCTTTTACAGCCTCCAAACTGACAGCTGCCATGTTGCTCTTGACTTTGTTTAGATTTACAAAGGTGTTAAAAAGAGGAGTGGTTACTTATGCTATGGTACATTTTGATAAACTGATACTTTTAAATCCAATATGTACTCCTCTTTGAACACATGCACATATTTCAGTGCTAGTAAGGTTAGCTGTGTTGATCTGGAATGGTATCCACTGAAATTATTGAGAGGAGGGACTTTAAATTTAGTCAGCACAGCACCTGACACAAACAAAATGTTCTGTCAGGAAAATGTACGGTTTCTGCTCCACACTAGAACCCATGGGAACACAAACAGATCAGTGGGAGACATACAGGGTGGATTCTTTTGAGTGTAAAACCTCCATCCTCATGATAATCCATCTTGCACCGCAAGGTTATTTTGTATTATTTGCGTTTGTGGAAAAATGTTAATGTTTTGCCCTTACTTGCACTTGGCTTTCAACTTTGATATAGTTAGTGGTGGTATATTTTGATTGTCAGATCAGATAAGAGACCACACTTTTTAATAAAACCTCATTTGAATTGATGTATTTCAGTACCTTCTACTTCTTTCTGACCAATTATCATCTCCAGAAGCTGGCTCCCCCTGGTGGCAACTTTATAAATTGTCCAAAATGCTGAAAATTACTACAATAAAATATTGTGTTACTTCTGCTAACTATCCAACTTTGTCCTTTATTATTAGTTTGTTCATCAATTATCTAAATATTAAAATAATTCAGTTTTGACCATATAATTCCATTACATTATAGTTACAATGTGTAGGCCTGTAATACATATTTGTCAACTATTTCCACTTACTGTGGAACTAGTTGAAAATGAGGAGGAAAAAAACAACAACAAAACTATTAAATAAACAACTAATCTTGCAAAATCAACTCCCCATTTTCATGATTGCAAACTTTGTGTCCTGTCATGTTTCAAGGTATGAATAGTCCTGCCCTCTAGTGTCCAAATTGAAAACGGCAGGAAAATGTTCGCTGATGATCATGCAAGTAAGTTATTGACTAAATTGGTAAATAATCATCAATCAAGTATATTTAGGTAGAAAAAAAACTTTAAATTTCTGGGGAGGATATTCCAGCTAGTTGTCTCCATGGAGATGTTATTGCCTTGAATGTTCTACAGCATGGCATTAAATATATTTATCCTGTATTTAGTTAATCATAGGTATTTTAAGCGGGGGAAAAAAAAAAAAAAAAAAAAAAAACCCACTGCGAGTGGAGTTGCCTCTTCACAAAAATGTCTATAGAACTTGGCCTGGTGACGTCACATGCTTGTTTCCATTTGAGATAGACAACTGTAATGCCATAGTGTGGAACATTTTAGACAAGCAATAACATCTCCAGGGAGACAATCATCAGAAACGTTACATAGTGCATCTTTAAATATTTTTTATTATAGACTTATTCATACAAAACAGCAATAGTAATAATATACATGTTTTGATATATTTTATCTCCAATGTCAGATCATGAACTAGCCTCCTGTTACATGGTGCCATTTTGAAGACTGGTGACTATTCAAAAGATATAATATTTTGCATTGGATTTTTAATGATTCAAACTTTTCATCATTGTGAAACCCATGAATCGCTAAAATGATGGAAACTGTCCTTGGACAAAGTGTTTTGTGAGAGGACATGCCTGCTTTGGGTGGTCACTGTACGTAGAGGGTATTGTGAATATGTGACACATTTTGGTGAACTTCCTGGATTCCTGTGTGTGATGACCCCTGACCTCTGACCTGTTTGGAGAGCAGCATAGAAGGTTATCAGAGCATGAGGAGATCATAGGCAAGAGGCATAGGAAAGTTTTAGGGGGAAGTGGGTCAAATGCAAACAACTATTTGTCCAACCAAGTACAATGCCTGACTTTCAGAAGAGATTCTGGCTATGGTTGTTTAATTGAGGTGATGTGGAGGGAAAACAGTGTCACTATAATTTATCAGGCTCAACATATTTACTGAAGCTGGAGTATATTTTGTGTTTTGCCCCAAAGAGTATATTGTAAAAAACTGCAATTTGTGACAAAATCAGACCACTGAGTATTTTAATTTCTTCAGACATGTCAAATGAATGATGCCAATAAAAGAAAAATATGAAATAGGTATAGTAAGACTGTACTTTGGAACATTCTTCATGGAGAGAAAGCCTTACTGTAGAAGATCGTAGCCAAAGGAACACAATTTCCATAGAAACAAGCTGGAGAAGGCCAAATATGAGTCAGGTTTCTGGAGACAGTAAGGATGCAAATTTTCACACATGGAAAAAAAACAAACATTTTTTTTAGACTAACATGTTATGTACTGGGGATTTAAAAACCTGAAGGTCATAAGGGAAGGTTACAGAGTGGACGCCATGACACCTGCTCCATTTAGAGTAAATGACAAATCTGCTCATTTCGGGACAGATCCAATGAAGAGAGAGTGTGTGTATTCATTCATGTAAAAGACCTCGAGGGAGAGGGGGAAGAGAGAAAGAGGGAGGAGAGGAGGAAAACCCTGAGTCAAGAAGAGTTAAAGAGGAAAACCAGGACGGCATGAGGACAATACGTCACAGAGTCATGAGGCTGTGATGTCACTGAGCTGCAAAGGGAAGGGGGGGGGGGGGAGAGAAAGAGAAGGAGAGAAAGAGAGATGGGGGGGGGGGGGGGGGGGGGGGGGGGTAGGCTGAGGTTATTTCAGGTTACGTGCACACAGTGTCACATCTAGAGGTGTGAGAACTATTGAGAAGGTGTATACCAAAATTGGTCTTTAGAAGGAGTCTATCACGATTAATACAACACATCTAAAAAAAAAAAAAAAAAAAAAAGAGAGAGAGAGAGAGAGAGAGAGAGAGAGATTAAAAACTTGCTAGGGGCTGATCAGCTGTGTGGTAACTAATGAAATAAACTGTTAAGTTATTAAAACATTTCATAGAATTTTGTGTTTTAAATGTGCCTTAGACTGAAAACAACCATGGGGTGGATTTAACTGTTGAGCACCATATGGCACCACAAGTTATATTGGGGTCATTTGGGCTGATTGTTTATTGAATTTGTCAATAAAATACTATTTAAGGAGAATCTGCAGTTATTTTCATGTCAAGTATGATCCATATTGCAATTTTCCACTTTCCACAGTCTGTCTGCACTGCTCAGATGGGTTTAAGTAGTAGTTTAGACAAGTTGGTCTGATAGTCACTACATTTATTCTGTTTCACCGGAGCAGTGGTGCACAAATCAATTCTAAAATTTCTCATAACAGAGTTTAACCTTCATTTATGAAAGGTTAAATTAATGGATCATAAGACTGCAAGATTAATCACAATAAAATCAAAACTTTAATGGACACGGTTAGCTAAGCAAAGCCAGCAGTTTTTAAAGTAACATAATTTCCTCTACAAACAAAAGTCTTATTACTTAAGACCTACCAACCCTGTAATTTAGATCTACAATCATGTTGAAATGAAATGTGATTCTTGTGATTCTTGTATTAGTTTGTCTGTCATTTCAGTCTTTTTGTTAATTAACCTGAACATGTTTATGAATGAAAACTTTGAACAGAATAATATTATTAAAACATAAATCACAAATTGAATCACAAAGCTTGTCATAAAAATCACAATTAGATATTTTTCCCAAATGGTTCAGCACTAGTGAACATTTTGAGCTGTGTCCTGTGTGGAGTGTTTCTTTGAGGAGCTGACAGTGAAGGCCACAGCAGATAAACCTCTAGTGTCTCTAATGCCCTCCAACTCTCTCATTCGCTCTCCTTTGTCTCTTTCTCCCTTTCTCACTCCTTTTTCCCTTTCTCTCTTTCTACTCCTCTATCTGCCTATAACTTTCTGTCATTCTCCCTCTCTATCTCCCTCTATTTTTCGTCACTCACTCCTGTCTCTCTCTATACACTTCTCCCACTCTCCTACTCCATTTGTCCTCTCCTATCTTTCTCTCTAGCTTTCTACTCTCACCCTACATCGCTCCTCTGTCTCCCTTTGTCCTTCTCTCTCCCCTCCCCCTCTCTCCCCTCTCTCCCCTCCCCCTCTCTTTCCCATCCCCCTCTTTCCACCATTCCACTCTTCCTATCTTTTGGAGAAGTTGTCAGCAGTGACGGTGAAGCTGATGGTTTTGGATACGGGTGGATTTAGTCTCAGTGCAGAGGATCTAGGTTTTAGAACTGTTAAGTTTGAGGAAGCTGTGAAAGAACCAATATTTAATTTCTTTCAAGTAGGGAGGGTACTGCTAATGTCAATGATGAACTTTTTGTCTTATGATATAATTGTACTGAAATGTGTATTTAAATGTGTGTTCACCTGCCCAGGGACTGCAGATGGAAAGTAGCAGCTAAATCTGGTACAAATCATCTCTTCTTTTGTAAGATTAATTAATTTGTACATGGTCACTAACAAATAAAGAATAAAGTAAGTAAAGTTGTGGTGAGCTTCATGGACTGGTAGAGCCGGGTGTCATGTGCATATCAACGGAAACTGATTTCAAATTTACGAAACATGTGGGCAAGGGAGAGAAGGAAATAAGAGTGGACCGAGAACAGAGCCTTGGGGAACACCAGCGGAAGAGAAATTGTCATGATTTGAAGAATTTGAACTATTAATTAATTTGGATTACTTGATGGGGATCAGGCAAATAGGATTTGAACCAGTATAGAGCATTTCTTTGAACCTGTTTAGAGTACTTCTCTTTTACTCACTTCCTTTTCTGCCACTCTTTCTCCTCTAGTCCACTCCAACTTCCTGTCTTTGTCTCCCTATACCTTTTCTCCCTTCCTCTCCTGTATCTACCCCACTCCTCCTCTCCATCTCCATCCTTTCCCCTCTCTCCAATTTTTTCTCTAATCTTGCTCCTCTCTCTCCTGTACCTACCCCGCTCCTCTCCTCATCCTCATCATCCCTCCTTTCCCCTCTCTTCTCTATTTTTCTCTTGCTTCTCTTCACCAACCTCCCGTTTCTCCCTATCTCTTCCCATCCCTCACCTCTTCCCTCACCCCCCTCCCTTTCCGTGAGGCAGCAGGATCCTTATGACATCACTGCACTGCGTCCTGCCCCGCTGCACGTCCACCCGTGCCCCCTCCCCCTCTCCCTCTCCCTCTCCTCTCTCCTCTCTCCCTCTCTCATCTCACGCTCCTATGTTTATCCAATCACGCTCTTCGGTGGGGGCTGGGCATAGCTCCACTAGCAGCACAAGCCTCATCCACCATTGGTCTTCCTCTCCAATGCAAGCACAGGAAGCCGGTTTCCTCGTGGGCGGGCCTTAGCGGGGCTGACCCAACCTCTATGCGTTTCCAAGTGTGTGCGCCTGTCGCAGGGTGTACAGGCACGGCCATCTCTTGCTTGCCTGCTTGCTCCTTTTTAACCTTGCAAACAGCTTAATACATCATCCATTGTACTGCATCTGGACCTGTTTGTACAATAGGGGGATAGGGGGACTGCAGACACTTTGAAATACAGGCTTTTTTTGGTTTAGTCTTTCTCTCTTGGCTCATTGGACACTGACAGCTCCAGGATGATAGCCGCTCAGCTTCTGGCCTACTACTTCACCGAGTTGAAGGATGATCAGCTCAAAAAGGTAAGCCTCGTGCTAGTATGTAGTATTGCAGTAGTAGAAGTATGCAGCCAGTACTGGTGTTTTTGCATGGTATAGTGACATGTCATGGAAATCTACATGCAGACTGACATTGAAACATAATGACAGGGGATTTGGGAGTAAGAACAAGTCATAATTTGTGTAAAACAGGGTAAAATGGTTAGATTTGGGTACATTTTGGCAGTAGTTTTTTGGATGTCCTTGAACAGGCCTAGACAGGGATGGTGTGCCTCGCGTTTCCGGAGCAGTGGTTGCCATAGCGCCAGAAGCAGACAGGTGTCAGAGGAAAGTCGTGAGCTGCTTCTGTGGTGTCAGTGCACACTAAAGGAGAAAAACAAGAACATTTTGCACATAAACCTTATATTTACATAGCAATTTGAGTATGAGTTAGAAAGATGTTTTTATATTCAGAATAATCGTGTTGTATTATATTTTTAGGCTTGGTTGGCAAAGATAAGATGATACTTTATTCATTTCAGAGTGGGAAAGGTGTTACTTCCTTTTAATACACAAGTATCAAGTGTCAAGAATTAAGTTAGTAAGAAGTTAATTAAGTAGAGGATTTTGGTAGGGATATTTGCAAAAAAGATATGATATGACAACCTTTTTTTATGCTATGATGGGGAATGGGGAATATAAAAACACAACAGAACGTCGAAAAATCAAGATAAACAGCTAAAGTACTATTTGTAATGGTCAAATGTCCAAAATCAATAAACAATTTGCAGAAAAATCAATAAAAACGTATGTGCAAATACCGTATAAATTCAGATATCAGGTCACATATCTGTTACACGTGTCTGTTACAAACACTTAAAAATATATATAAATATATTATGTAGTGTTTTTAGCATTCAGTATGCACTCAATATGACTTAGTAAATAATTTAATATTAGATGCCGGTAGTTGCTTCTGGCTAAAAGAAAAACTGAATAAAAAACAAATAAAGCCAACAGAACTGATATCTTTGAGGTAGGAACGTGACAATATTGCCAATATCAGATGTTGCAATATAAGAAATCTCAAAATGTTATCAGAAACTTTCACAATGTCAAATGTTTAGCTTCTAGGCCTAGAATGCCCCTTATTGTTAGAGCTGCTTGGTAAAACAGCTAAGAGACTTCATAGAACATGATAGTTTGCTCTATCCAATGCGGCCAACGTGATGAAATAACTAGCGTCTCGTACAAAATCAGATGGTTGCACTAAAATTATGTCATTGTGAGAGAATAGACAACATCCCTTCCACAACTTCTCATTAAACCATAATAAATATTGAACCATGAATTGAGTACTTACTAGGTGTTTTTTGAAAAGTAGTTAGATTTGCACTGGTTGTATCAAAAGAGAGAGGAGGAATGATGCAACCACAGGCATCAGGAGATTAAGGACATTCTGCAAAAGGCTCTACCAAAATTAACTATAAAAGGTTTTGTACAGCTCCTCAAGGTATTCATTAGAGGTGGGTAGCATTTAGAAAATAATAATGTTTACCACAAATCTTTTTTAGAGTGGAGTCGAATATGCTAGAGGTTGTTAGAATTTGTGGGTTTTTATGCCAACTACAACCTTTGTCCTCTCTGTATTAATGAAGGTTCTGTATGGAATTTGGGTTATTCTGAATGTGATTACAGTGTGCTGGTGTGAATGCACCGATAGTAAAGTCATTGCTGCTTGGTTGCTAAATACAGTCTTTGGTAAAATTCACAAGTTTTTTGTTTCTTGCTACTTTTGCAGAGGGGATTGTGGCTATATAGTTTTGGCAGAGGTGACATTGCATAATCTGAGGAGGGCAAAGGAGAGGCAGCAGCAAGGGCATTACTGCTGTTTTGAATGGATCCCAAATGTGACAGGTACAATACTGATGCATTTGGGATACATAATGGCTAAAGCAAATGTAATCTAATGTTACAATCCATCTAGTTTATTGGCGTTTGTAAGAATAGTTTGAGTGTAGCTAAAGTAGCCAGTAGTAGGTGTTATTTTCTTCATCTATTAGAGTTTTAGATTTAACTAACTAACTTCATAAATTAAGAGTTCAATCTTATGTCTTTCAAAGGGTCCAGGGTACATTACAGCCCCATGTTCTTTATCCATTGAACATCAAATTTAAACATAGAAAATCCATTTTTGTTCCCATGTCTGACGTGATTATTGTGAGTGCTGTCTGTTTATCGCATCATTTTCCTGTCACCAGCTCCACGGCAGACAGAGTAAACGAGTTATTCTTAGGCAGATGTTTGGCATTAGTGAAATGTGAGCTCAACACAGTCTCTGGTTAAAATGGCAGCGTTTGTGACACTGTGAGTAAAGTCATCAAGCTGCACATGCATGGACTGAAGTGGCTCAGTAAGTCTCAAAACAATATATTTAATTAATAAAACAATAAAATAATGACAATGTACAGCTAAAAGCGGGAAAGATATGGACAAGGAACCAAACAAAGGGAGGAGCCAAAGCTGCAGTAAAGTAAAGTATTTTAACAAATACAAGACAAAATTTATAAGAAAGTGAATTGTTCTTAGAAAAGTCTCGGTGCTTTTTTCATTTAGTCAGTTTAATACATTAAACTTGAGTATTATACACTAAGCTAAGTATGTACATTCAACATGTGACACACTACAACATTTATGTGCCATGTCTGTCCCTACTAGAAGGGCTTTTACAAAACAACTAATTCTAATATTTGTTTTTTAAAAAGTGTAAAAGTGTTAAATTAACATGTAAATAAGGGAAGAACACTTTTTCCCATCTTGAGTATCATACACTAATTAACATGCCGCTCCATCCTCTGGTTCACTGCTGATTCTTCAGGTCCAAACATGAACTCCCCTCTGCCCCATCAGCTCATCCAAGCACCTCACAGGGTAATAACATGGCAAAAGTGCAGAGGACGATAGATTTGATTTATGAAATTAATTAGAATATCACAAGCAGGGGAGTTATTATGGGTGTGATCCACTAATTCTGATGTGGTGAATGTGCACATGTGAACACACCTAATATCAGCTATGTTTAATTATAGAATATTTTGTAATATTCTAAAATATAACTTAATTTAAAATAGTCAAGAGACAACACATCAAAAGCCAGCCCCATCAGTCTATTGAGAATTTAGGACTAGGTTTAGCTCTGGAACTAAACCCAGAGCTAAACCTGGACTGAAACTAGAGTTAGCAATGTGGATTAAGCAATTGGGCCAGGTTTGAATCAGCTACTCTCTGGTTGATGGGTGAATACTCAGCCAACTATGCTACTTCCCAATGCTAACATATAATCAAAAACACAAATAAATACTTACAATATTTCACTCTGTGTGCAGCTTTATCTCTCCTTACATTATAATCTTCAAATTAAATATCAAAGCATCACAGCCGTCTCTCTCTCTTCCTAACAAGGCCAGTACATTACATTACATAGGTTGATATAAATAGTAATTGTAAAGAGCAGGGTACAGTATGGCTACATTGCCCTGGCACAGAATAGATTTTGTGATAGACTGTACCCTGTGGCATTCACGGCGAGGTTACATAACTCCACCTCTATGGCTCAAATCCTCCACAGCCAGTTTAATTAAAAGGTTTACTATGGCACCAAACCAGGGGCAAGGGAAGAGAGGGGTATTGTCTTTTAATTGGGACAAAAGTGAAAATGTTTTTACAGTGTGTTGTAGTATTTGTTTTAAGTAGAAGTAGTTGGTTGTAGTATTAGTAGACCAGCACTAGTAATAGTAGTAGTAATTGTAGTTGTTGTAGTTGTAGAGTAGTGGTGGTAGTACTAGTAGTTTTAGAGGTTTATAGGTTTAGGCCCATTTTAGTCCAATCTTTGGCCAGGTTGAGTCCTAATTTCGTCATGGTCTGGTCCTACTGGTTCTTCATCATTTATGTTTAAAGATTTCGAGTAAATGTTAAGCATTAACAGATCTTACATATTAAGTTCTAAATATAAACCTTATGTTGAAACAGTGTTATATATTTTAGTGTCCTATTGACCAGTGACCTCTGCCTTTACAAATCAATGAACAGGAGCCAAAAAGTCAAATGAGGCTGTTAAAATAGGCCACCAAACGTGTACTTAACCTCTCCTTTTATAATACAATTCACGTAATTATTCTTCACTTCGGAGAAAGAAATTAAAGTTTCAGGCAATATGTTGAGCTATAAAAGCAAAAAGGAGTGATAAAATACGGAGGCGACAAGTAAAGGGATTTTGTTTGAATACAAATGAATATATATTAAGTTTTCTTTGTGGAGTTAAAAATGCCGTTGACAAGTAATGTAGACCCAACTTACACTGATACATATTTTTGTATTGTAGTTCTAGTGATGATTGATCCATTTAAATAATAATTGAATGTCTTGTGTGTAAATGTGTAAGCTCACATGAGGACAGCAGGTGTAAGATTTATTCTGTTATTTTCAGTGAACGCTGAATAATATTAGCAGCAATAGTGTTATCCTCATTTAACCTGACAACTGTGATTTGATTTTTATATTTAGCAATTTTTGCCATTATTCCCATATTATTTTCCATACTTTTTCCACATTCTACTTCCTGTTCCTGTACTGCCTATTGTTGATTGATTGCTGGCCACTTCCTAATCTAAAACCAATATTGATCCTTAGGCTGACACAAGTCCCTTCATTTCAGTAACCTCAAGTGAAACAATTTGGTGATTTGACAGGTTAGCAATTTAACTGGTGGGGCTGTTATATCGCTCTATAAGAGGACTCTGTTGTTACAGATATGGATTGAATCAATGAAAGCCATTAGCTATCGTAGAATCCTTGTCAATGTGAAATATAGTAGATGTGGGAAATGCCCAGACTTCCCTGTCCCCAGACACTTCCTCCAGATCAAGGTGTTCACAATTTAGTAAAGAGACAATACTACAAAACAATGTTATTCAAGAAAAGTATTTAAGAACTGTGTAACCAATCAAGCATAAAATTGATCTGACCATGTCTCTGACCCAAAGTACACTCAAAGTACACTCACAAGGTCATGGAGGTTCATGCAATAACAACTAAGTATACAGGAAAGTACTACAAACCAAAAAAACCCCCAATCATTTCAACCAATCAAATCTCCAGCTAATTCACTTCAAACATTCCCCTCTCTGTTATTGTACATATATAAATGCTTATGATCCAAATAAATTACTTCACTAATAAGAATATTGGTTGACCAAGCTCCCTAATGTGTATCTGTGTGTTATGATTAGTTTGTTGTCTTATGTCTGTGTTGTGTTTTTGCAGATCGATAAGTACCTGTACTCGATGCGTTTCTCTGATGAGACACTGAAGGACCTCATGAACCGCTTCAGGAGGGAGATGGAGAATGGACTCGGCCGTGACACAAACCCCACGGCCACAGTCAAGATGCTGCCCACCTTCGTCCGCTCCATCCCTGACGGATCAGGTACACAACACAATTATTAGTACTGTAAAAATAAATAAAATAAAAACTTTGACAGTACATTGATGCCCAAATTCAGGCTTGATCCTTATCACATGAAAATCACAATTTGAACAATCAGCAAATCACAAAGGCTGCAAGTACGGAGTGACATAATTTCACTCACAAACAAGATCCAAAAGTCTTACTCTGCATAAAACTCTGCTAACCCTGTAGTTTGCATCTGTACAGATATGTTCTGAAATGTGTTTCTTGTGTTAGTTTGCTACTTTATATTTCAGTCTGTTTGTTAGTTATTCTGTATGTGTTTAAAAATGTGAACTTTGAACCGGATCCTGCTATTAAACCATAATGCGCAAATCTAATCGCAATTGCAATGCTTCTCAGAAATCGTTCAGCCCTGCCTCACATGTCTCACAATTATGTCCACATAGTTTAATTTGGAAAAACTTTGTAGAAATAAAGGTTGCAATAGTTTTTTAATAATAATAATAAAACAAATCTTTATAGTCCGTTTTACCCAATGGTTTGCAACATTTTAGACATCAGTATCATTAAAACAAGAAAATATAATAATTGGAATAATTGGGAATATTAGTGAACAGATTTATTTGCCTACCACCTGAGTTAGGTGGTTGTATCTGTGAAGACGATACCTATCTGGACAATAGCTTACTTTGTATGTTTTTGGATAGCAGAAACTAGAAGAATTGCAACGCATAACCTTGAGAATATAACCCTGGAGTTTATGAGGTAAACCAATAGATAAACACAAAAATGAATGAAGGCCAAATATGGGTAGAAGGGGTTTGTGTTTACAGATGCAGCCACTTTTGCATTCACTTTCTGCCCCAAAAAACAAAAAACAAACACACATACTGACTAGACTGAATGCTACAGTTTAGTGTTACTAGATTCATTCCTGAGTGCGATGGTTTGCTGGATGCCTCTCCTCACTATTCATTCATTCGCAAAATTGAATAAATAAAGGATTAAAATGTATAAATTGCCATCTGAATTCTTAAGTGATGTCTGATACTGTATAAACCAAAACAAAACAGCTTTGCCTAAATAAAAGTGGAAACATTTTGAGACGTCTTGGTCCAGTAGTATTACATTCATTCATAGGACCAACCAGGATATTAGCTGAACCAATATTTGAGAGACAGTGCTTGATACGATATTGGTCCGTCCAAATCTCAAACAGGACTATTTTAAACTGTAGGTGTACACAGTTGTTTATTAGTTCTAAACAAGGACTAACCCAAAGGAGGATCAAAATAAATAACAAAAACTGGCACAAACTTCGAAGTCTCTGTCAGCACAAATAAACAAAATGGAGTGATTGTTGTCAGGACTCGTCAGCTCAAAAGTTCCAGAAATAAATGTCTCATTCATTTTTCCCATTTGTAGTAAAAATGTGTTTGCTCTGAGCTAATCAACTACATGGTAACTAATGGCCACAAGACCTATAATTGTATTTAAAATATGTTTGTAAAACTTATAAACCACTAAGTTATCAAAGCATTTCACCAAACCTTGCATTTTAAATGTGCTTTTTGGACTCAATCAACAGTGTTTTTTGTGGACAGTAGTCACCACAAAATGTCTATGGGAAAAATGAGTGGAAAATTTACTTTCAGAACCAAAACAGCCAGTGAGAATTCCAATGGTTAAAAATGTGTGTTGATCCTGCTTCACGGAGGAATATGACTCTAAAACTGTCTATCATATGGCTCTTTGTTGTTTAATGCTTACAGGTTTGTGGACCCAATCTCTAACAAATATTTCTTATAATAAATAATGAAGGAGTGAATCTCCCATAGAGTTAGACCAGACCAACATCTGAGATTACATCAAACTCTAGAACATGTTTGGACTATAGAGGGATCCGTGCACCGTTATATAACTCTCTCCACAGACAGTGAAACAGTGGGTTCCCAGTGTGTCATTTCTGTGGCCTTTAGGAGAAAACTGCTGATGACTCTCTTCCTTTGTACAGCACTGGATTGGCCTGGTTTGGTCACTGTTGTTTAATGTGCACTGCCAAACACTGCATCATCCTATGCAGGCAACAGAAACACAGAAATACAAACCTCCTAATGGGACCTAATTCTGGAGATAAAAGAGATTAGTTGACCTAAAGAAGTGGTGATCCATTGCTTAGTAGAGCTGGTACAAATGCTCAGGTGTGTTTCTTAGAGATGAGCAATATATTAGTTTTAATATCAGTTTCTAACTATTGCTCTAGGTTATTTCTGTGTCCTGTCAAATGCCCATGGCCCAAAGAACTCCAAATAGTAACAGTAGAATGTCACTGCACGGCTGCTGTCTGGATGGTATTAGCTTTAGCGCTTTAGCATTGTCCATCCCCTTGACCGCACTGGAATGAAACTGACCCCATTTTGATATGTAAACGCTGGAGAGCAGTATGCCCTGCACTAACGCCCTTCTGCCAAATGTCTGTGCATGCAGCTCAATATACGAGTGCACAAACTCCAAATGTGATAATCCATTTGACTTTTAGAGCCAGGTAAAAGACAGACGAGGGACAACAAATGCATGTTTTACTAGAGGGTAGTTAATAGAAATTTTACTGATTTGAGACATTTCTGTAGCACTTTATATAATATAACTATATAACTAGATACACTATAACCTTTCTGGTGGAGGTGCTTCTTTTCATAGAGATCATATTGCTTTCCCTGGAATATTCTAGTGTCAAAGTAAACTTATCTATTTACATGGAGACAAGCTGTTGACACCACTGTGAAGTTACAGGTCAAATCTGCGGAGAGGAGACCCTGCATGTATTTCCTAGTAATAAAAATGAAAATGAATGGAAGATAGATAGCTTAATGCATTACTGTGAAACATTCCAAGCAGATGAGTAACATCTCCAGGGAGACAAGCAGGCAATAGACCATTCTGGGATCCAGAATACAAACTTCTTCAATACTTTCCAAAGATGTGAGTCTGATCACCAGTGAATCTCCCTGTTTTCAAATGGGTGTGATTGACAGGGGGACGAGCCAATTGGGGACATGGATGGTTCTTTCGTTTTGGAAAAAAATAAAGGAAAAAAATCATGGATTTCTGCGGAATCAATGAACAAATTACTAAACTCTGTTAATCTGAGGGGAAATACATTTTATTTTATTTGTAAATCACTGGTGACCAATGAGCTCCATCGTTTCACTGAAAAAAAACAAAATAACAATGTGATTACACAATTACGTTTG
Source organism: Periophthalmus magnuspinnatus (assembly GCF_009829125.3). NCBI lineage: Eukaryota > Metazoa > Chordata > Actinopteri > Gobiiformes > Gobiidae > Periophthalmus > Periophthalmus magnuspinnatus. The sequence continues at coordinate 19,199,449 of NC_047126.1, forward strand.
ACTGGGCTTGAGACGCAACTAAAGACATGAGGACCATGAGGACCCCCCCCCCCCCCCCCCCCCCCCCACACACACACACACACACCCTCACCCACACACACACAAACACACCCCAACACACACAAACACACAAAGTTTAATCTCCACTAAGAGTATTTGACACTGACATTGCTATTGCCTATTGGTAGTGTATTTCTAGCCTAACTGAAATATTCCTAGCACTGTCTGTTCTCCATATAAGTTGTAGCTTTCACCTCTGGCCTTCCCCTGATCCTCTTGGATCTATTGTGGTGGAATCTATTTTTAATCTAGGAGCTGTGTCCCTGCTCTGCCCCGGGACGTCAGCCTGAGGACTATTTCTGGGTCTATCCACTGTTTACCAACAGCTAAAGACAAACTTGACTTTGGCATCAAGTTAAACAATGTTATTTGTAAAACGTGTTACTACGTGGGATTGTATTTGCATTTAGGCTTACTAAAGTACACAAACATAAGATTTTATCTCTGATAATGCAGGTTTATTGAAATCTCTGATCCCTGCAAATATGTGTATTGGGAGACTACTTTATATAGAAATGATACACTGTAAAATGTATGAAATGATTTCTATTGCAAAGTTAGTCAAGTTGTGATTCATTAGCATCAAATTATGATGAATTATTTATTAATGAATACATTTGGATACAATAAAAGACACTTCAATTTGCAACCACAACCCTATAGAGACAATAAAGTCTACTTTCATAATGATAACTGGGATGTTTTTGTACGTGAAAGAATCATATAAATGGATAAATTGTGAGTAGGGCTGAGCGATATAGTGATAAGCATTTAAATGTGATCAGTATCCAATGACGATATGCCATTTTGGTGAAATTGTCCTATTGTGATACAGTTATTATGTATTATACACTTTTCCCCTCGACTCATCTTATTGTTCAGCCTCTGTCATGCTCTGAGTGATTGACAGGCAGATTTAACCAATCACAGTCAAGAGTGAACCCTCAGAAGCAGCAGACGGCTTTAGATACCTCCAAAAGATATTAAGAGTACATGAATCTAGATCACAATCTAGGCACTTAAAAATCCTAATTGCTGGCTTTCAGGTGACTGGTATAATTTATAAATCTTGTCTTGATTTTGTGTTTATTTTCACAGAGAAGGGTGACTTCATTGCTCTGGACCTGGGTGGGTCTAACTTCAGGATCCTCAGAGTGAAAGTGACACAGGACAAGAAGCAGCCGGTTCAGATGGAGAGCCAGGTGTACGATACTCCAGACGACATCATCCACGGCAGCGGCACACAGGTCCTACAGTAACAACAGTACTGTCTATAACACATTGAAACCAGTATGTTTTATTTAGTTATTTATTTGAAGAGGACAGTTCATACAGTAACTACAGTCTATGGCCTGTTACGATAATTACTATAACGACTTTTCATTAAACATATATGAGAGATTTTTGGGGGTCAATATTTAAAGTGGGTACTTTTTCTTTGTTCTAGTGGTGAATAGGGCTGCAAGGTATGAGAAAAGTATGCAATATTCACTAAAGGGTTGTCAGAAAACGAGATTGATACTAAAACTAGTATCAAAACTAGATACTCGCATACTTGAGCAGGTATCAGTACTAAAAAGTCTCATTCACAGGACCTTTCCTGAATAGCTTTAGAATGATCGTGAGCTGTTTTAGGTATAAGACACATAGACTAGTGTAAGCCCACGAACTACTGTGGAACCTGGATGGCAGAGGCATTACACAGATAAAAGGACACACAATTGCATTACCAAAGGGAAATATTACTTGAAAATCATGTTCTATTGGCTTAATGCAGTTTTTTTTTAAAGCTTTTATTATCATTGTAGAATCGAAATCAGTATTAAGTATCAAGTTCTATTCCTTTGTATCAAAAGTGAGTTTGAAATTTAAGTATTGCGACATTTGTGATATTTTAATATATATTTTGCTACAATAAGATCAGTTAAATTAAAACAAAATATGTGCATGCCTTCATTTACTAGTTAAATTGTTTAAAAGAAAAAGTAAACAAAATCAAGATGAACCAAAGGAAAGTCATGAATACAATCTTCCTTTTTATCCATTTTCTTTTCAAAAACTGTACATTTCTGCAAAATGGGAAACCTTGTGTTGTTATAATATATTTGCTTACTTGCAGTGTCAGTTATTGTATCAGCAAATTGTGATATTTACATTTTTGCAATATACTGTGCTGTACTAAAGGGGAACTTTCAATATTTTTTTGTACTACGATAAGATTTGAGATTGGGGTTCGTTGCATATTTAGTCAGTATCATCGTTTAAAGTCTATATTGTCTTAAGCAATTTATCACACTTCAAAAACGTGTTATTGTGACTGGCATATATGACTCACTGAAAGCCTGCATGTAATAAACAGTAGTGATGGTCCAATATTTTTACTGCCAATACAGATCTGTCTAATTGTCTTTATAAATAAGTAATATTTGCCAAAATCAATGTCAGGATTTTTAAATGTAGCCTATAGGATGACTCTACAGCTCCATAGACCTAACTCTACATATTTTAACAGTATATAGTTTAATCGAATAAAAGGTTTTGTTTATATAATTACCATTGAAATAACAGAGAAAGCTTTTTTTTTAAAACATATCATATCGATATACTGACCCCTGTATCAAATTGTGAACAAAATAGTGTCCACCATTTTATTTTCATCTTCTAGCTTATTCCTTTATTTAAGTTGGCAGTAATTTAACAAATACGCCTGCTGTACTATTATTTAATTCTCTAGTCCCTCTTAGTACAATACACATGTAATTGGTGAAGTAAAGAAAATGTCATGTATAAATTATTACAACCATCAATTATAACCTTATTATTGCGGCTAAGTGCTGCACTAATGGCCTTCTGCAGCTGTCGTATAAGTGTAAAATTACCCAGATCTAAACCAGACCAGTGACTTTTAATGGGGAAAGATCTCCTCCGTAAGAAACAGCTGGAGACCGAGGTGTAACTTAATACCACAACAACAAATTTGAACGATCAGTAGCGGGTCGGCAAAACAGAAAAAAAAACATAATGGGACAGCTGCTGGACAGAAACTAGATACATCAACAGATTTTTGACAATAGACTGCAAGTGGAGATGGAGATGGAAGATGGGCTATAAAAATGTGACTCTCTATGAATAAAATTGCTGGTGACAACTGGTTTCTGAGCAAACTGGAGTTAGTGTATATTCTATTACATTATAGACTGATTATTTTGTCTTTAGGAGATTTTAATGCAATGTGTAATTGTGTAACAAAATACAAAATCAGATTAATCAATCATCATGCATTTAGCAATTGAAAAACTTTATTCCTAAAATTACCATTCTTACCTGTAACCTGGCCTGGTGACATCAGCTACTTGTCTCCATTGAAACAGAAAAATGTATAACTAAAACTAGCAATAGGTAACTGTAAAAATACATTCTAATATAATAAATCTCTTGTGTTTAGTAGTTGTTAGTTTTCTTCTTATTCCTCTCTTTATTGTCCATAAAGCTTATATTCTACGATGATATTTAATACTATGTTGTATGATTGTTATTTAACACTTGACACTTGCCTTGTGCCTGCAGCTGTTCGACCATGTGGCCGACTGTCTGGGCGACTTTATGGAGAAACAGAAAATCAAAGACAAGAAGCTCCCAGTGGGTTTTACCTTCTCCTTCCCCTGTGCCCAAACCAAATTGGACGAGGTAAACACCAAATATCTGTCCTTGCACAGACAAGAAATGTGCCATCAGATAACACATTATGTGCAACTAAAACTAATAAGTTTGTCACGATAATTAGTAGATCGACTTATCAATATATGAAAGCTAGAACAATATTTTTTCTTTTCTATTTCTTTGCACTGATATGATAAGATTTAAGCTGTAAAAGGTTGAACTAATAACTTCTATAACACATTACTGATGTAAACAAAGTACTAAAGTGTTTCATTCTGCTGTTTTATTTATTGCAGCTCAGGATTTTTTAACAGTATTGTACATTGAGAATAGTTTCTGTTGTTTAAATCTGATCTTTGGTTATTGTGTCACTGCCATAAATTAGTTTCAATGTTATTGTTTATAGTCTATAATTACTTCAGCAATATATCAAACTTCAAAACTTGCTATTGTGACAGACCTAGATTTCAATGATTTCTCTATTCAATAACAAAAATGTTGTAAACAAAAACACAGTTAACTAACTTAATTAAATTATATGTGCTCATTGTACCTGGCCTTCTGCAAGGCCTGGATTAAACATTACTAATAAAAATATATTTGGTCTGTACTAAGGAGCAACAAATGCATTGTAAATATTTATCAATCAAAATCTTTCTCAACAATTAAACAAAAACAAAAAAGTAAATGTAGGATTATCACATTGAAGTTTAAGCAAAGGTGCAGTACTCGGTTACATTTATTATTTACATTTACTTCTCCTCCAGTTTAACCGTATGACTGCTAAAGTTGGAGGATATGCCCACAATAACAACCAATCGGGTAGTTACTTTTAATATGTAGTATCTCTATTGTTTGTTTTTCTCTACACATTGTGTACATTTTGCTGTAGTAATTTCCCATAATGTAATTCAATGTACTCCAATTATTGTGATGTAAAAATCTACTTTGCATTAACGAGATACATTCTTAGACGTGTTAGAAATAGATCAAAAACTTAGTTGACCAGAGACTAGACTTTGAAATGTGCTTTAGTCCATCTCTGTGGACAGAATACTAAAAATACAGGCTTTAATCTGGCCAACGTTGTGTCAATGTAACTAAAAGCAGTGCTAATAAAGCGTACTGTTTGCAGGCAGTTTTACTGACGTGGACAAAGAAGTTTAAGTCCAGTGGTGTTGAAGGAATGGACGTGGTAAAGCTGCTAAATAAAGCTATCAAGAAGAGAGGGGTGAGTGGTGCTCATTTACGTAATGATTTAATTGATCAATGGTTTAATTTGACTGAATTTTACTTTTTTTTATTATTTCTCATAAAAAGTAACATAGCAAACTATTGGGTGTTGTCATAAGAACTGTGATAAGAACTGTAATAGTAAAGTTTCTATTGTAATTTAGAGATGAATAAATTATAAAGCTTACAAGTAAAAATCCTGAATAGACATTATGTTAAAGCTATGGTTAAAGGTATACTCCGCAACTTTTCAAGTGGGGTTCACAACCCGCTTGTCTGGAAATGCTAATGTTTTAAAACACCATAAAAATATCTGAATATTATATCTTTAATTGGTCACTTTTGATGCCAAACTGTGGAACATTCCAGGAATGAATACCATCTTCATAGAGACAAGCTGAAAGTCACATAGTAAAGAAAGTAAAGACTAATCACATTTTTACAGCTCAGAGGTTATGTTTCTAAGATAAAATGTAATAATAATTTAAACAAAAATAAATAAATTGAATGTCCCCATGCTCATAGTTCATATATTCTGTGCATTTCAGGATTACCAGGCTGACATCATGGCTGTGGTGAATGATACAACAGGCACCATGATGACCTGTGGGTTTGACGACCAGCGCTGTGAAGTGGGAATTATTATAGGTAACAACACAACAGTTTATTATAATAACATTAGACCACAACAAGTGCTAGGTGAGGGCACCTTATCTGGACAGACAGTGTCCAGATACTCCACAAACAATTCTAATGATGGCAAAAAACCTGTCTCTACATATTTCACGAGAGAAAGAGTCAGTATTTTAATAGACCCAATCAATATTTATATAACCATATAGTAGCTACTCTGCACTTTTATCCCAGCACAATGACTACAGTTCAACAGAGATGGCGCCAAAGACCAGAGTTACAGCACTTATAAGGAACAAACAAACAGGCATAGTTGTGTTTTTTTCTAACCTTTGCAATTAAATATTTTATTTTCATTGGACTGAAAATTATGTTGCATCGATAATAGCAGTCTTTGCAACTTGCTAGTTGCATTCATTTAAATTTTAGATTTGATTTATGGTGATCATCTAAGCCCTGGTGGAAAGGACTTTTAGCCAGAAGATATTGTTCAACACATTTTTTTCAAAAACAGTGAATCACCGATAGTCTACTCATGGATTTCAGCTTCCTGTTAAGCAACATTTTGAGGGCTTTTCTCAAAGTGAGTGATTTTGTTTAAAATTGTTAATTGCTATGGCAACAGTACTAATTTTTCATAATTCTAAAACCCATGGATATTCTCCTGCCACCCATCTGAAATGATCACATCAAATTCAAGATTGACATTTGGTCTTGAACACGAGCCGACTGTTCTGTTTTATTTCAGGTACTGGTACAAATGCGTGTTACATGGAGGAGCTGAGGCACATAGACCTGGTGGAGGGGGACGAAGGCCGCATGTGCATTAACACAGAGTGGGGAGCGTTTGGGGACAACGGCTCCTTAGAAGACATCCGCACAGAGTTTGACCGTGAGATCGACCGAGGCTCCGTAAACCCAGGAAAACAACTGTGAGTCAAGATTATAACAGAAAGGATGTTAGTAGGCTATCTAAAAAGTGTTTTTAGTGAACGTGTTAAATGCTAGTAGTCTAAACTCAAACTAAGGAAACGTTCACATTTCACAATTGTCCTTACATAAAATTTAGTTGAGTTCAGTTGAGTTCCAGTTTGCTCCCAGTTTTCATATGGTGATTGTGCAATTGTGAATGCACCCCAAATTAGATCATACACCAAGTTGACAATTGTAATTTTATTAGTGAATCTAAAATCTCATTTTACCTCACAACAAGGTCTGGAGTTCAAACTCCGGCCCCTGCTGGTAGGACTGCGCAATATGACAAAAAACTAAAACAACTAAAGTAGAGAACTTGTTAATAATAAGCTTCTTTGAGTAAAATTAATGTAATGGCCCAGTCAGATCCTAACGCAGGGAATGATATGGGAGGGGCATATTTTATGCCATTAGAAAAGGTTAAAAGTAATACTACTTATAATAATAATGCATTAGTTTTATATAGCACTTTTCCAGACCCACAAAGCCGATTTACAGTTTTGTGCATTATTTATTCTCTCCATACTCGGTGGTGGCAAGCTACTTTTGCAGCTACAGCTGCCATGGGGTAAACTAATGGAAGCAAGGCCCCCATTTGTGCCATCAGGCCCTCCAACCACCACCAACACTCAGACATCACATTCATACATTTCAACTGTTTTTTTTATACTGGTGCTTGGCACCTGGTATTTCCAGATGTCTCATCCTAACCAGGCTCAGCCCTGTTTACCTTCTTAGATTTGAGAGATTTTATTTGTGTAAGGTTTGAAAAGATGGCCAGTGGGATGTACATGGGGGAGCTGGTGCGTCTCATTCTGGTGAAAATGGCCAAAGAGGGACTCCTGTTTGAGGGACGCATTACTCCTGAGCTCCTGACCAAAGGCACCATCCAGACCAAGCACGTCTCTGCCATCGAAAAGTGAGTATATCTTTAAAATTCTTAAATCAGAAAATAAGTTGAGCCTAAATCAGAAAATAAGTTGCAATAATTGTAAAAGTTAAAGTAAGATCTATATTAGCAACAAGAAATAATTAGCAAACAATGTCTTAAGCCAAAACATAAATCTTTGCAAAAATACTTAGACTTATATTCTTTTTGCCTATGGAATAACACTTCCTCTTCACTGGTGTGTAAGCACAATAAAAGGTAAAGAAGCAGGTTGTGTTGACTGTTCATGAGAATAGGCAAGGCTGGGCGATATATTCAAAAATAAATGAATAAATAAAGTTACTTTTTTCTCATATTGATCAGTTTTCTATTTGATTTTATTTTGTTTTATTAAAAACAAAGATGGCTTTGAATAGTAATTTTCTGAACAAAAACAAGGCACTGCTATTTAATACCAAAAATATCTATTCTTCCAGAATCTGAACTCTCCCCACAACCACTGACAAAGGATTGGCTGTAGACCTCTCAGTTAAAAATATCATTGACATTTAGAGATAATAAAATCTCAATCTTGAAATTGTATTAATTGTCCAGACTTATGGTGAAGAGTTGATATTTGTGTTGCTAAGTAATTTCTCTTGTGGATCAATAAAGTTTGTCTACGTCTATAATTGTGGCATTAAACGTGTGATTCTTTGTCCGTGTTTTAGGTCTAAGGAGGGCCTAAAGAAGTGCATGCAGATCCTGACCGGCTTGGGAGTGGAGCCCTCGGACGAGGACTGTCTGGCTGTACAGCACGTTTGCACCATCGTGTCCTTCAGGTCGGCAAACCTCATCTCAGCCTCTCTGGGCGCCATCCTCCGCAGACTCAAAGACAACAAGGGCGTGGCCCGACTCCGTACCACTGTTGGCATCGACGGATCACTCTACAAGATGCACCCACAGTATGTCCAAGACTAATTCATATTTATTAATTCTTCTTCTTATTATTATTATTGTGAATTCTTAATATTATTTTTCTCTGCACAGATACGCTCGCCGTTTGCATAAGACTGTCCGGCGCCTGGTCCCAGACTCAGATGTACGGTTTCTCCTCTCAGAGAGCGGCAGTGGAAAAGGCGCTGCCATGGTAACCGCTGTGGCCTACCGCCTCACAGACCAGGCACGGCAGATCCAGCAGACTCTGGCCGAGTTCAGGCTGAGTAAAGCACAGCTGCTGGAGGTGAAGAAGAGAATGAGGATCGAGATTGAAAGAGGACTGGGCAAAAACACACACAAAGAGGCTACTGTCAAAATGCTGCCCACGTATGTCAGGAGTACACCAGATGGGACAGGTGAGGGGCGTCGCATTTAGGGTCAAGAACATGGTTTTGTCTAGGGCTGCATAATATAATAAGATACCAGCTTGCACAATATCTAGATCACTACAATCTAGGGGTGGAAGACATATCAAAAAATATTATACACTATAACTATTGTATAGTCGTGCAAATGTGGTTCTGGAGATATGCAAAATTTGTATATTGAGTATATTGTCTTTAAATAAGCTAGTTGTTAAAAATGGTTAAAAATGGCATAAAAACTAATTGCTCTTGTGTAATGTCCCAAACACAGGTATAAAGTTTTTTTATGGTCCATTCACGTTTTGTGCTAGATTTGAATTTCAACCAAGACACTTGAACAGACATGTTTTAACAATTTCATTCCTCACTTGATAACATTTTTTGCATTATTCAGATGAATATCATTGAGATATTCTATTTTGTCAATATCACCCACCTCTACGGCAAAGTATACATTTCAATACCACAAAAATATTTTAAAATAATAAGTGACCAAAACCTAATTCTGGATCGGGACACTCGTCAAAAAAGTCAGATTTTAGTAATAATTGTATTTACTTCTAATTTGGCTTTGTGTGGGACCAGGTCCCTGTTAAGTTTTAATTTTGATGTTACACTTAAAATTAATTTACTAATCTAAACATAATGAAATGTAAAACTCTTAATGTGTGAGCTCTTAAACCTGGAAAAACATTGTGAATCTCAGTTGTCTCTTCCTGGACATACAAAGGTAAAATGAGACAAATAAAAATAAAATCACAATAAAAATAATCATAATAAAATAAAGTGATAACTAGGTCAGTCAAGTTCATTGAGTGTTTGCTCATTTCACAGGCACAATAAAGCCTGTGTTGTATCTGCAGTTTATAGCTTTATTAGATGATAGGTTTCAAATGTCCCAGGTTCAGAGAAGGGTGTATACTCTAGTACAGTGTCTGTTCTCTTCAAAACAATCACACCCTAGAAATGTATATTATGGTAATGTGATTGTACAAAATGTACCAACATTTACTTTATTCTATTATTCTAAACATAACAAAAAAGAACACTTGTTGGATCAAGGATAAGGCCCCTAGAAAAAAATACAAGCAAGTAGAAGTAACAAGTAAAATAAAATAAAAGTTAAGTTGAACAATTTTTTTTTTTCTTTTTTCAGAAAATGGTGATTTCCTGGCACTAGATCTGGGAGGCACAAACTTTCGAGTGCTTTTGGTTAAGATTCGTAGTGGAAAGCGGCGAACAGTTGAGATGCACAACAAGATCTACGCCATCCCCATAGAAGTCATGCAGGGCACAGGAGAAGAGGTGCACTCACATTTATCATGTCTTATCTCTCATCTCTTAGACAGTTTAATGTCTACTAGGGATGAGCGATATCAGATGTCAGTGTTACCACCATGATTATTACTATTGTAACTGCTGAACATTCCACCATAGGCATACAGGCAGAACACCCCCAGCATGATTTCACTGCAAAGTATCAATAAATCTGCATTCTCTAATTCTCCTCTAATATGTGAGCAGCTTTATGAAATCAAACTTTACAAATGATAAAATAAAATGAATGTGACAAAACAGACCATACATTTATGTTTACTATTTTTAGACTATTGATTAAACTGAAATGATTACATTTTTTTTAGTTCTTACATTTTATATACACCTGAATGATCACTATTAACATTTAACCAAATAATTGGAAACATTGAAAACATAATAATCTTACATGTGATATTGTGTTTTCTGCAGCTGTTTGACCACATTGTGCACTGCATCTCGGATTTCTTGGATTACATGGGGATGAAGAGCGCTCGTCTTCCTCTGGGCTTCACTTTCTCTTTCCCCTGTTATCAGACTAGCCTGGATGCTGTATGTTGTTTCCTACACAAAACACACCTCTTATTCCGATTTCTGTAATTTGATATCACAACAGTAATTAGTTACTGCTAGGCCTAGGTCACAATATAATGTTACAGAAAAATATCCAGATAAATGATGGTACTACTTTATACCACTGACACAACAACGCTTAAGCAGGATAATCCCAGTAAAGATTTATCAAAGAGAACCATAGAATGTTCTGCTATTACAAAGAAAAGGTACATGGGAGATTGAGCTTCAAAAAAACACTGTTCTTTCTGTAATATGTTGAACAATAAGTGGATACATTGACTAGTTCTAGTTATAGCCTTATTAGTATACAAGTAATACTATAAATAAGCATTTATTTGATCACTACTGGTGCCACCAACTATTATCATGCAAGTTAAGGGTATATGATAACATTACGGCACCTTGCAATGGGGCACAACGTACTGTGCAAGTACAGTATATGGAAGTGCTTACTGCTGATCATTGCCAACAACTTGAATGCCTTACTATTATTACTATTATTGATGATAATGATGATTCATTGGATTTATATAGTGACTTTCAAGACAAGTGCTTTACAGTTCTTTATTCTGTCACTCCACACTCAGTGGTGCTAATCTGTATTCAAATTAGCGATGTATTGCAATATCAGCTATTCAGTCAAATGCCCCCAAACAGTGTCAATAACGAGATGGAGTTTATCCTCACGATAAACAAATTTCAAATTATACAATTTAAACTAAAATCTGAACTCTGCCTGTGTTATGTTTAGGGGATTCTGGTGACATGGACCAAAGGTTTCAAAGCCACAGACTGTGAAGGTGAAGATGTGGTGGATCTGCTCAGAGAGGCCATTAAGAGGAAAGAGGTAATCACAATAATTTCTACTAGTGCGGTGCAAACCAGGTTAAGTGCGAGTTTCCAGAGTACACTTCAATCTAGTCCAACATGTGGGTGGTATATGTTAATCCCCTGCATGAATCTTCAGGACCACTTGATGATTTTGAGAAATATGACTCCACACATTAGAGATCTAAATATGTACAACTGTGCAAAAATACACCAAACATAGCACATTCTTGTTAAACTTGTCAAAACCAAACAATAGCCAAATGAAATGAAGTACCAAACCACACAGCCAGACAGCATCTTCCTATGCAGTATCCAACGTTTTACCTGAACTGGTGATATTAAAAAATATCTATAGGTCTATTTTTAAAATAATTTTAAAACAAAAGGAAAAATAATGATTCAAACCCAAAGAACCCTATGTGTAATCTTCTCACATTTTACTTTCCACTATTGTTTCTACTTTTCTAATTCACTTTATCTCAAGAGTTAATGCAACCCATTTTTAGGGACTAATGACATTTAAAAAAATATTTCTGTAAAGATCTAGATATAGTCATTATGCCTATATTTGAAATCTAGTTAGGACAATTAGTAATAGTAGTAAAAATGTCACTCAAAAGTGGCTGTCAAGTCTTGATCGAGATTTAATCTGTACTAAACCAGATTTCAAATAGGAGTTAATGAGGTAATGGGGTAATGAGGTAATGAGTTAATAAGTATAATTGGTATAATAATTGGTATATATAGTATAAGTGTATACCAGATCTACTCCTAACATAAGACTAAAGAATAAAAATATGGGGTAAGAGGCAACATTTATTGTCAATTAATCAAATTCTAATCAAAACCAGGCAGATTTTACAAAACTTCAATGAAAAACATGCACCTTTTTTAATAGAGGTGTGGTTTGCATGTGGTTTGGATCGAAGTTTAGATTTTATAGGAAGAAACTGGTCTAAAGTAGAGAATTTAATTAAAAGCCATTTGTTTTTAATAAGTCAAATTGAAAACCGATTCATCCAGAACAGTAAAAACAATTATATTCTTTTTCTTTTTTCATTTTTCTACCCCTAATGTGAATTTCAATTATGTCACAATATTGAATCCAGATTTCATGATTGTAGATGGAGAACCCTGTAAGTACAAATGGCTGTAAATCATTAATTCCAGGTAAACAAATCCAGAAAAAGCTTGCGTTGACATTTGTACAAGAAAACGGCATGAGATAACACATATGAATGTTATTTTAAACATGTATATCTTTCTTATATAAATAAACAGGCGTTTCTTTGGTGAAGTATTGCAGTGTAAATGAACTGCATTGTGTTTGGTGTGGAGTTAAAACTGTGCCAAGTTTGATATTAATTTTATGTAGTGATCTGAGGTTGACAGGTTGCTTTAATCTGGTTTTGAAGTGTAACATTACTGACATGTTTTCAGTGATCATGTATTCCATTATAGTGCCCTGTCTCTTATTGTTTAACAGTAGAGTACAGCAAAGATAACTTGTTTTGACACAAATAGAGAAGTTTTAATGACTTACAAATGCCTTGAAAAAGATTCATTTTTACTGTGAGTAAAAATGGATCTCTGCTGATCTGACCTATAACTTGACCTGGTGGTAACTCTTGCCAGTTTTAATGCAATACAGTGGAACATTCAAAGCAAAGCAACAACATCTCTTAGAGACAAGCAAGGGGCAGACTCTCCAACAGAAAAGTTGCATTAATCTAACTAAAGTACTAATGCTTTTCAGAATATGTTTGTAGGGTTAATTATATTTCCTCTTTGGTCTTTCTTTTGGCCTTCGCTTTCCTTGTAGCTCTAACCTCAGCTTTGTTCCACCCATATGTTCATTATCTGTCCCTCCATATCATCTTAATCTGGGAACCAAAACATCTAACGTCACTTGCCTCTGTTATTATGACACATTATGAATAATGTGTCCTTTTGCTGTGTTTTTTCAGGAGTTTGAGCTGGATGTAGTTGCCATAGTAAACGATACAGTGGGGACGATGATGACTTGTGCCTATGAAGAGCCCACATGTGAAGTCGGACTCATCGCAGGTGAATACAGTTACTACGTTTTCCTATATTTTGGCCCGAGCTCCACAAGCTAGCAAAGAGCCTATTAGTATTGTAAAGCCATGCTGTGCATATGATGCTAAAAACTGAGCAAAAAAAAGTTTCAAAAACTGCACAAGTTGCCAACCAGGTAGCCACAAGAGCAACCAAGCACTCCGTTGCCATGGTAGCCACATTTTTTAAAGCTGCGAACACAGGATACTTAAAAGTAAAATAAACACCTCACGAGCTGTTCCTTGTATTGTTCAGGAACGGGCAGTAACGCATGCTACATGGAGGAGATGAGGAACATTGAGATGGTGGAGGGGAATGAGGGGCGGATGTGTGTGAACATGGAGTGGGGAGCGTTTGGGGATAACGGCTGTTTGGATGACATCCGGACCATCTACGATCAGTCCGTGGACGAGAACTCACTCAACGAGGGCAAGCAGAGGTGGGAACCAGACATGTATTAAATTAAAATTGAATTTGGGAATTTTTTGTTTCAGTAAAGTAAATCTAGTTCGCAGTACTCTGATTTAGTTCTTGATTATGGCTTTAATATTGGAATAATAATAAAGCAAAATAATAATTATAATTCAATATGAACTGTTAAACTAATACAATACTTTTACAGGTTTTACACATTATATTAACTAAATAATTGTCACAGGTTTTACACTTCATATTAACAAAATAATTGCCACAACATTATAGAAAACTGCAAGACATACAAAAAGGCAGAGATTATATTTGGCTCATTTTCTGAGCACTCAGGCCCTGAATGTAGAACAATACAGGAGTATTCATACAGGGGCAATATATTGAAAATTGATATTGTAAATGTTCAACTGAAGAGTATATAGTTGTGAAACATTTAGTCGAATCTCTCAAACAAGGGTATGAAGTGACAGTTCTGCTTCTGTTGTTAAAGTGTAGTAGTGGTAGTGGAGTATGATGCAGAAACGGCTTTTTGGAGCTTTCTACCATGTTACGACGTTCCCTCATCTAAAACATGCCTGAAGAGGTTTCATATGTCACCAATGCATGTTTGAGTAATCTAGCAATCTCTCTCTTTTCGAACCACCCTTACGGTTAGCAGTACTATCCTCTCCAATGCATCCTACAAGCCTACGTCAACCGTGCTCCTACATGACAATTGTTTTTACAAAACAATACACTACAGCTTCACAAACATGATAACATGTGCAGTAGCTTCATTAGCGGACTGCACACCAGTTTTAATGTTATAGTACTCTTAAGGTGGAGTGCATACTCTAGTGCCATGTTAAATGAAGCACTAATCGTGTGATTTGAAGCCTGTGTCTGGTGTGTGTTTCAGATATGAGAAGATGTGCAGTGGCATGTACCTGGGAGAGATAGTCAGGCAAATTCTGATCGATTTGACCAAACGAGGATTCCTATTCAGAGGACAGATTTCAGAGACACTCAAGACCAGGGGCATCTTCGAGACCAAGTTCCTGTCACAGATTGAGAGGTGAGACTTTAGACTAAAATGCACGAAGCTAACATTAAATAATTTTAACTTTATATATCAAGAGGCTAAACATATAAAACAAATTCCCTTTCCTAACTTTGTTAATATAAAAAAAATGCCCTAAGACCATACCGTAACACTGAGTATTGATCTGTGTAAACGACATGTAAATGCTGTATTTCTATGTATAGATATGGAAGGGTAGTAGGCAATTGAGATCAGCAACACAACATATCATGTTAGTGCTAACATCTACCATCTTTGTTGTAAGCACGCCATATGTCTGTACAGCTGCATTAGCTAAAACTATATTAAAAATATGTGCATGCAGCATGTGTATAATATAGGGGGAAAAAATCAGGGGTTATTTCACATGTCATGTCACAACTCTCGGGAGGACAGTAGAGAGGGTAAACATAAAATAGAGATTTGATACAGGCTTTACACTTTTTTAAGAGCTGTTTATTTATTTAGTTGATGTCACTGTCTATGTAATCCCTCAGTTATGCAGGTACGTTCCATAGCAAAGACCAGTTCTTCAGTTGACAGAATAACATTTAGCTATTTGATGTTATTGAATGTATGAAGTGTACCGATGATTGTGGTAGCAGTTATCTACATTTTTATATATAAATATATAAGGTTGTTGACTAAAACTATATGTGATGCCATATAATCTAACTTTGTCTCTCCCTTTCCCTCCCCTCTTTCTCTCTCCTCAGTGACCGTCTGGCCCTGCTTCAGGTGAGGGCAATCCTACAGCAGTTGGGTCTGGACAGTACGTGTGACGACAGTATCATCGTGAAGGAGGTGTGTGGCACCGTGTCCCGTCGCGCAGCTCAGATCTGTGGAGCCGGAATGGCCGCTGTGGTCGACAAGATCCGAGAAAACAGAGGCTTGGACCACCTGGATGTGACTGTGGGAGTGGATGGGACGCTCTACAAACTGCACCCACAGTAAGACAATGATAATGCTACAGCTGTAGTCTACTAGAATAATAATTAATAATCAGCTAATAAAAATTTGGCTGACTAAGCAAATGGTTAGTGGTTAGTTAAAGTTAGAGTGTGTAACCTGCGATCTTGCTGGATTCAAATAGGAAGTACAATCACAAATGAACAGGGGTTGCCAGAATTAACCTGAATGTAGAGGACACATACAACTTTTTCTCATTCTCAGCATACAGCCAGTGTCTCATGTGAAAGCTCAGAACTTCCAGAATTGGTTAAAAATGAGGTACAGGCACTTGAAAGAGTCAGTTTGTAGCCTCCAATCTTACTGGTTTAAAAAAAGGAAGGAACAACTGAACGAGAATTGACTCACTGAGCTGCAGAAGCTGCACTAGCACTGATTAATGAACAGAACGATTCCTTTTTAGGTTTAAACCAACTGAATTTCCCCATTGAAACTGGCAAGTCAAATGGGAAACTTATGTGACTCATTCTGCTTTCTGATTGGCCAAAAAAACAACTTGGCCATACAATCTAATGCTTTAGTAATTAAGAATAAGTCAGCATTGCAACTATTATCTGTATCTGTAAGAGCAATATTTTATTTGAAGAGTCATGTTTATTAAATTTGAAATAAAAATTCTACATACATACCTTTAAGTTACTCACTCATCTCTCTTCCCCTCCCTCTGCCTCTCTCTACCTCTACCTCTCTATCTCTCATGTGTAGTTTCTCACGGATCTTTCAACAAACGGTGAAGGAGTTGGCCCCCAAATGTGACGTGACATTCCTGCTGTCAGAAGACGGAAGCGGGAAGGGGGCGGCTCTGATCACTGCAGTCGGCTGTCGTCAGAGAGAGCTCGAGGCGCAGCAGCACTGAGGACTTTAAATACACTACTAAAACTACTACTACTGTCCCAATGTCTCCCAATAGGACCCCGACCCACAAGTTTAAACCCCCACCACCCTCCCCTATACCACCAAGGCTGCACAATATAACACTACTACTCCAGCCTCAATCAGGATTTAACCAGGCCTGAATCAGAACCACAATTATGACCTAAACTGGTTTCACAATTGAAATGGTTGCCAGTTTTGAATGAAAACATCGATAAGATATATTAAATGACTGATAGCGTTATAATATGCAGCCTGTATTTCCAGAGTGTTTTCACCTTCACCTGCTGCTGTTGTATTTCTTCCACGCACATATGATCCACCACGGCCGTGACTCCGTGCCCTGCCCAGAGAGACATGCTGCTTTATACAAGATTATTGAGTGCAGTGATGTGCAAAAGTGTACACCCTCTAGTGGATTTATAATATATTCTGCAAATTTGTTGTGTTAATGCAAAACAGGAAAAACAGTGGTAATCAGAAAAAATATTACTACTAATAGGTGCACTATGCAACTTTTCTGGTGGGGAATCCTTTACCGACTTACCTCCATAAAGATGTTATTGCATAGTCTGGAACGTTCCACAGTATGGCATTGAACTCATCTATTTTGCATGTATTCAGTTGTTTTCATGGCTAAACGTGTTGAAAAAAACATGTGTTCGTACTGTCAGTAGGGCCACCTCACCACAGATCTGACCCATAACTTGGCCTCATGTTGCAACTTGTTTGTCTCTGTGAAAATAGATAAGTTTAATGTTAAAGCAATAAAATCTTCATGGAGACAAGCAAAAGGCAGACCCTCCGCCCAATGAAGTTACATAGTGCACCTTTAAATAAGTGTTAATATTAGGTATGCAAGTTCAGTTCTTGTGACATTTTACAGTGCATATTTATAAACCTGAAAATATAGACAGACTAACTTTGTAGACCTATCCTTCAATTCTGCAAGGGTTAAACCTGGAGAATGTGTCTATTGATGTGCATAATATTTTAGGTTTATGAGGATAACTAAAATGCCCACCTAGACACAGGGAGAGCATATAAACTCCACAATAAGGCCACAGAACTGAATCTAGGAACTTGTTGCTAACTACTCAGCAAAAGTATTTCATGATTGCAAAAGCATGACAAATATACCACAATATAAGATAACCAGATGGGGCAATACTTTTCTCACCACTGTAACTAAAGTCACTGTTTATTTATCGCACCTTTATGATCTTGTTTGTTTCTACATTTCCTTCACTGGGCTTGTTGATAATCACACGACTACTAGGTGTGCAATATATGTGTGTACTGCTGATTTTATTTTTATATAAAGCCAGATAAATATACTGTAAATGTATTTATACAATACAGCTGAGGCCTGAGTTGTGGTTTTCAAATGGTGTCAAATAATTGCATTTCTATTTATTTATAAGATAAGACAACCTTTATTTATTTATTATGGGTGAGGCAATGTTAATGCTATTTCACAACAAATACTTCTGCTACTATAATACATGTATAAAGATATGTCTCACCATTTCAGGAAATTAAAACTATTTAAATGATGTTTTAGTACAGGTCTTGACCCACCATTTGGAAACCACTTACTACTCAAGAGCTTATAAAGTAGAAAATACATGCACTTTTTATATATATATGGGAAATTTAGGCCAAGCAGCATTGTAATGTATTCTTCTAGGTAGTTCAAGGTCTCAAACTCACAAAAAGGCTTGAAAAGTCGAGTCACGGCTGATAAAATTCATTGTTCACGCGATTCGCTAAAACTACTGACGCCTCTTTGTGTAACTGTCACTGCAACTTCCACTTCTGAATACATGGATAAAGGAGGGTAGAGGAAGGGAAAAAATTCTTCTTCTTTTTTTTTTTTTACCTCAAAATAATATTACTCAAGTAGAAGTAAAAGTTGTTCAATTGTGAAAAAGCTACTACAAACTGCTATTTACTAGTACTGAGTAATAGTTTGACAAATCATCAATGGGCAAGCTCTGTGCTTTCAGTTTGCATGGGCAGTCTGAATGTAGTTTTATAAGGTAGACAACACGAAAAAATGAATGAAGGTGTATGCATTTAGAAACTTTTTTTTGTTTTTGTTTAAGGTGCACAGCATTTGAACAACATATAGGCCTATGTGAAATTTAGATGTGAGTAGAATAGTTGATAAGTAGTATTGAGTATTGTTACTTCAAATATTTTATAACATTACTCAGAGAAAATAAAAAAGAAACATTGTAAGTAATAAATTCTACTAATTTACATAGATCATTACATAAACAAGTAAATGTAAATGATTACTAGTACTCAAAAAAAACAACAACTCATCAGCAGTATTGTTTTGAAAGAGAATTGGACTCAAGTAGAAATATTGTGTTAGAACTTGCCTACTGTTAAGAGTTCACATTATTTTGAAACGATTGACTCAAATAATTGTAATTCATCCCTATCCTCCTCTGTTCATGGTGCACTCCATTCTGCTTCCCCCATTTACAGAGGTAGAACAAAAAGGCCCTATAGTGGAGGTATTTTAGTATATTATTAACCTGTTGC
The DNA here is from genome assembly GCF_009829125.3 of Periophthalmus magnuspinnatus. Classification (NCBI taxonomy): domain Eukaryota; kingdom Metazoa; phylum Chordata; class Actinopteri; order Gobiiformes; family Gobiidae; genus Periophthalmus; species Periophthalmus magnuspinnatus. Next base: position 19,218,932 of record NC_047126.1, read on the forward strand.
TAATTGTGAATTTTTGATGTTGTGATGACGTCCACTACTTCTACTCATTGTAAACGTGCAAAAGAATAAATGGAGCCCCCTTGTGTTGAGCGGAAATTTGAGAGCTTTTGTTGTGTTTTTGTGGCTGGGTGTCAGTGCGTCTTTCTGTAACAAAACCTGTAGCTTTTAAATGTCCAGAGCTCTGTGGAGAATGCATGCCTTACATTAAGACGAAGAGGAGAGATGGGTCGTCAGATTTCCTTTTTTATTATTATTCTAGATTTGTGACAAACAAAAAGTGTTCTCATTAAATTATTTTGTTGTGGAGAAAAAATGTGTCTTTTTCTTGAAAGGAGGAATTAGGATTTTGGATGTTGTTGACATCCAATGGTCTAATGGTCTACATTGAATTGTTTCAAAATAATGGGGAAGATTTTTATGGAACAATTTGACAATATAAGTGCATTGCATTTTAAAATACAGAATAGTCGTACTAATAATGTATTGCCTTTGATTGAATTGGTTGGTATAGTGCATATTTATGAGACATGCATGGGAATAAAAGGGTTCCATGTTTTAAAATATTGAAATATAGCTAACATTATCAATGCTGCTTTGAAGATATGCAGAATTTAAACATAAACATGGTTAATAATTACAAATGTTGCAAAACTGACAACTTATGTTCTAACTTTCATATAAGGGTAGAAAGTGATATTTTTGTTAGTAGGCAAGGCAAGTTTATTTGTATAGCACAATTCGTACACAAGGTAATTCAAAGTGCTTTACAGAATAAGAAAGACATTAAAATTACAATACAACAAATCAAAACATAAATAGTCACAAATAATCATCATAAAATTAACATTAAATGAGAAAAGTGCAGAATAAAAACCTTTCAGCTAAACAGAACTGTTTTGGGCCTGGATTTAAACATTGTGGGGTGGGGAGGAAAAGGAGAGTGACGAGTTCCTAGGGGGAGTAGATGTAGCAAAAGGGACCCACGGCTGGTCTGCGAGTAGGGGAGGTGATGGGGCTGCTGCTGGGACTGAAACCTCTGTTGGGGCTGTCACAGACAGGTTCAAGGCCTGTGACGAGGTCCATGGAGGAAGTGACACTGGAGATGAATCCTTCACTTGGGGAGGTGGTGGTACTGCTGACTTGTTCTCTGGAGGAGGTGGTGGTGCTGCTGAATCCCTCGCTGGGGGAGATGGTTATGGTGCTGGTGGTGGCTCCTTTGCTAGAGGAGGTGGTTGTGGTAGTCGTGGTGCTGCTGGTGGTGCTGACACATTGGCTCGGTCTCTGGCTGGCACAGCATGGATGCTTCTCTCATTCCTTTTTCTCTCACTGGCCCAGGACCCTGTCCAGCCCGGTGCCTCAGAGCGTGGAGGAGGTTATCCATCAGGCAAGGCAAAGTTATTTGTATAGCACAACTTGTACACAAGGTAATTCAAAGTGCTTTACAGAATAAAGACATTAAAATCACAATACTGCAAAACATAAATAATCACAAATAATCATCATATGCACAGCTATATTAATAATTATAATAAAATAATAATTTAATAAAATCCCTTTTCAAGATTTCAGTCTATTCCATTCTGGTGTCAAGTAGTTGTACAGTTATTTGTGTGATACTAAAACCTCAAGTAATTAATACATTTAAAGACACACTTTAGCACTTTTTTGGACTGACATAATTGGACTGAATATTGTTATTGTAATACTCCATAAATATTCACTTATTTTTGTCCTCTAGCCATAGTCAAATTACCATCATTTGTACCCAGAAACACACATGAATCCAACACGCACAGTAGTCACTGCAGTCAATGTGGGTGAGGGGTTTTGCCCAAGGACACAACAACAGAATGTATCACCCCAGAGGCTCTGTAAACTAACCCTTAAATCAGGTGATATTGCACACTACTATGAAACTGGGCTTCTTTATTCTCATATAAAATTACAATCATGTAGTGTGTGGACTAATAATATTGTTTCTTATTATCTCTGAGCTCAGTACAGCTTTACACTTGCAATAAATAAACCATATGTTACTTTTCCTATGAGCTGTAACTCCTTGTTTAGGGATTTTACATGTAAACAGTCTGTACGGTCTTATATAGTAACCTACTAGTAGTATGGCAGTTGGTTTCAAATAATTTCATGTTATGCACTTCACAAAAAGGATGAGCAGCAGGGGTATTCAAACCTGTCATATCAGACACTGTGGAATCAGGAAGATGCTAAATGTATTATAATTATCACACCAAGGTATCTTCCAGCATACAACTGTGTATTTTACTTCCTCATTATTAACTAACCCTAAAAAGAACAATTAAACAATAATTACCAGATTAGTTACTCCTAATTATGTGTAATTATAATTTTTTTCCGTAACCACGACTTTTTTATGAGATCATATAACTTTATCAATAAGGCAACTTGCTGCTCAAACATACAGTCACCAGCCACATTTCCTCTGGAGCACACTCAGATCTACCTAAGGTGTCCCATACAGCTACTGATTACCTCCTGGGTCTCTACTGTTTCCTAAGGGCATGTGTACCTTCAGCCACATGAAGATGCTTGCTCAGACACAACATCTGTTGGCTAGGCCATAGCACCAAAAAAGGGACCAGTACTTTTGTCCAGACTCCAGCGATTGTTCAGTTAGCCATGTCCCTTCTTCTCTAACACCCTGAGGCTATGTGGGCGCTGTGACTGGTTTGTTCCTTGGCAGCGCCCTGCTCTCCGCAGAACAGGGAGCTGACCATAAGTGGAACCGCTAAAATACGCACACATGTGTCTAAGTCTATAGCTCGTTTTGGATCTCTTTGGTGCTTTGGTGCTGTGTAGCTGTGTTGGGAGCACACCTGTGTGCCTGGACACTCCATAGTGCATATTTTGCTGTAGTCCATTTTAAATGTTTCTGATATGTGGGGTCAGAGCAGTTTGGGTTCTGCATACGTTCCGCTCAGTTCTGAGAAGGGCTGCACGGGGTGCATGTGCGCAGAACACCTGAACACACAGTGCCAAGTGGGGAGCCATGGTGCCCATACATGAGAGACTCGATCTTCCGCACAGTAGGTGGTGACTAAGTTGCACTATGTCCTCTTTCTAAACAAGAAAGGTCTTTTGAATGAGGCCCTGAGCACGAGCAGGTGCACACTACTCACAAACATTATAGTCCTTGTTATGAAACCATATCTTTTTTTTTTTTTTGCACTCCTACCAATATAGCTCATATAAGCCGAATTAGCATTTTGTAAATGGACTCACCCTGACCAGGCCTCCTTGTGCATAAAATTTTCAGAAATAATGTCTAGTTTATGCATGATGAGCTGTGCCTATAATTGTTGTATGGTCCAGTTCCAACGTGGAACGTGTCGCGTGACTCAGACCCTGGCTCTCTTTGTGTCACACAACCAAGTGCCCCCATGCACATGGAAGAAAGATCTAATCAGATGGCTTTGGCATTTCATGTCACTGCCATTGTGCCAAATTAGCCTGTCTGTGTTTTTTTGTGTTAGGACAGGCAAGATTGGGGCTGAAGTGAGGAGGAGAAGGGATATAACTTTGGGGACCAACAATCTCTGGACACAGCTACTGGTCGTTTTCAGTGCACTGGTCTCAGGGTCATAGCCTTTGTGTGAAGTAGAGTAAAATACGCAAACGTGTAGGCTATGTGCCCCAAACCTACCTAATTTTGGATCCCCATGTGGGTGAAGGCCTGCCTGCTCTTTGTTGGCACGAGTAAAGAAACCGTGAAAGAATCAGTGGCTATAAACCGCAAATCTGGATCTACGCAGAATGATTTTGGTACCAACTTTTTCTTCAAGCCCAGACTATAAAGCAGAATTATGGGACTATAGTGTCCAGGCACACAGGCATGCTCCAACTATGCTAAACGCAGCAGTGCTATATCAACACAGATGTGCGCACGGAAGACCCTTTCAGGTTTATATGTTATAATCGGTGCCACCAACCATTAAATAAAGTGCACACTGACATGCGACAACAACCCAAAGCCTATAAATGTGTATGTTTGCCTATGGTTATGCACAGACAGATGCGTTCTGATATTCAGGCACATTGGCACCACACCTCAAAGGTAAGCCTGGAACTAGGTAGACCTATGCCTGTTAGTTGGTGGAGTACTGTCATGTAGCCTATCCTGTCATTAAACATACGCAACAAGATAAGAGCTTAATGGCTCTTCCCTTGCGCATTGCTACACATTATACAGATTGTGTGCTCAGACCTGCAGTGACTTGCCCCTATTCAGTACATTGGATGTGAAATAAACATGTTAGATTAAACAGTGGAGGGCAACAGGAGACAAGAGGCTGCTAAAGACTGTCTCTGTCTACCGTCGTTATTCAAGGCAAGTGTAGATCCACCATGTGTTTTAGAGCGGAATTTATTTGCCGTTTTCCACTTATGAGTGACATCATGCATCTGACAGGGCTCATACAGTAACTGTGCCGTGCTTTGGCCCACAACTGTCCCAAAATCTAAAACGTACCGTGGGCACAATTCGAATGGGCTAGTCTGAGCGCATCCTACAGTGTCTTTGCAGAGATCAACAAAGTTATATTATCTTGTGAATTACAAAGAGAAAAGTCATAATTATGGGAAAATGATCTCATAATTACAACAATCTTACCCCATAATTATGAGAAACTATCTCTTAATTACGAGATAAATATTTACTTCTTCATTAATTCAATGCTCTTCCGTAGAAAATCTGTTTATACTAATAAAAGTGAGATTTTTCTTCTTGTATTATTCAGATTGTGTGCTGGGCACCTGAAACAGTTAGATCTGGGGAATAATATCATCAATTGTTGCATGTCTTAAACATAGTTTGTTTGAGAAAGAATAATAATAAATTAGCCTGTTTATTTTGATAAATTATTGACTATTATTGCCTTTATTAATTAAGAAACTGGAGGGACAAAAAGGCAAACATATGTTGTGTTTTAGTATAGCAAGTAAGAGTTAATGCCAATTGCATACTAAATTGTGTGATTTTAAAAATATAGCTTGAGTCTGTTAATATTTATGCAAGTAAAATTAGCAAATTCTCTAATGTGTAGTAATTTTTGAAAAGTTGTATGGTTTAAGCGAGCAAAAATCTGTTCTTTTTGATACATTTATTTTTCTTTTAAAACAAGAATTCAAACCTAAATCCCAGACCTTCAAAAATAATTACAGTTTTTACCTTAGACAACCTCATTCTTCAACAGACAAACACATTCTTGTCTTAAATCTGTAGAAATAATAAAACATTGATCAACGGCCTCACAAACCAGGGTCATGATCTGCTATTATCAAAATATTTTACAGTACAGCGAGATGGATGAATGTATCTTATTTAAAATCAGTTAAATGATGAAAATTGTGTGAATGCACGCTTTGAAGCATGTTCAAAAATAAGTAATATTGTTTGGATTTTTGCCAATTAGCAATCTACTGACATGCATTATGGTTAATTCAGTGACTGAAGTTGTTTTTATACCATTGTTCCTTTAGGATATTACTTTCTCATTAAGAACCAATTTCAGTTTTGTGTCATATTACTGTGAAAGCATAACATTACTAAAAGTGAGTTAGTTCATCCCACATTTAAAATAGATTACATCTGGGACCGAACATTATAAACAGGATGTATGGGATGTATAGAGCCACAAAAATCTGGTGTCTGTCTCCAGAGGATAACTAATATGTACAGCAGTTTATGAACATTATGTATAGGAGGAGGGTCAAAAATATTCCTCAAAACTATATATTGGGTAAATTAATACACAAAAAAAGAATAATATCTCAGTAACATAAACATTAAATTGCAGTCCGTGATGAGATGACGACAGATTTCACTATGTAATTGTCATTTTAGAATAATAAAAAATATTGTAATGTGTACTCTAATATAACCCTACTCCAGCTATCAAAATATGTAATAAATTGATTGAAATTGCAAATACTTTCACTATAGGCCAAATGGTTCAAATGAAGTTTGACATTGTGGCTTGACTAACAATGAACCACGTTGTTGCTATTGTTTATTTATATTTTTGTTACATTATTGAAGTATATCATAAGCGCTTAGTCCTTCCTTGATTACTCATGCATGTTATAGTACTTTGAGACAACATGGCTATTTCCTATTTTAATTGAATGCAAATGAAGCTCAACAATAGCCTCACTTTCCCCATGTTTCTTTGTTGAGATAACCAGAAAGTGTGTGGGTGTTTCTGCAGATAGTTTGCATGCAGCCAGCTGGCACAGTGCAGGTATTTGTCCTACTTTACTTTGGGTGTGATCAAGGGCTGAAACAGTTGAACAGAACCCGCCTGGCAGCATTCATGCACGGCTGTAGATAGGGGCAATAATCCGCAGTCGCACCAGCAGCTCCTGCAGTGCCCGATGCGCGTGGGTCGGGCTGTCTGTCTCGGTCTAGTCTACTGTTTGTCTGCAGCTCAGGTTGGATCACGGAGGGCTTCCTGCGGCATCAATCTGCCTCCAACACACAAGCGGCGGGCTGACACTGCAGGTAGGTAACGCATCTAACACGTTAATAACACCACACGAACAATGAGCTTATTACACGTAACGATACGTGCTCGGAACATAAAGAACCGGCAGCATGCTAACTTTGATAGTTGGCAGACGGTGACTGCTAGCCAGCATTGTAGCCACGTTAGCAAAGCTTCGTAGCATGAGGTGAACTCGAATAAATAAAAGGCTAGGCAACGTGCCAGCTAGGTTAACGTGTTAAGTGTGACTCCGTAAGGACTTATTTGTTAAAATTCTGCGGTTTGCACGAGTAAACCTGGATGCTTTTGCAGATTTCTGCGCGAGAGCTTGGGCGCTAATGTCAACAGCTAACGATAGCCACTGTTAGCTGCCAGCGCTTAACCAGTTTGTTCTTGTTGTTTGTGCGTTAAACCATTTGTTGTAGAGAACAGCGTGTATCGATGACACAGTGTGGTGGCTTTACTGTTTTTACCTTTACCTCGAGTCGTCGGGTTTGTAACGGAACTGTGTCATGTGCGGTGCATTAGGGCCACCCACAGAGCAGCACGAAACTGACCCGCGGCACGTGCTGTCACCACAGGTGAGTCAGGTGATGCGCCGAGACGTCCACGGCGGAGTGGGGACTCTTTTATGTGGGGAACTGTTTTTATCGAAATGTTCAGAATTATAATTATTCCTTGGGGCTTTAGGCCTGACGCGCGTTTTTATTGCCATATTGCCAAGAGACAGCGCGAGCATTGCCATAGAAGCCCATTTCTTAAAGGTGCAATATGTAACTTTTCTGTTGCCTGCTTGTCTTCATGATGTTTTCGGTTTGTCTGTAATGCTCCACAGTATGGTATTAAACTAATGAATCTCGCTTAAATTCTATTGCATTAAATACATTGAAAACATGCATTCATACTGTGAGCAGGTCTCCTCAGTCTCCACAGATCTGACCTGTAAAGTAGCCTGGTGGCAACTGCCTGTATCAATGGAGTTAGATCAGTTTAATGCTACACTACAGAACACTTCATGCAAAGTAATAACACCTCCACTGAGACAAATATGTGGAGAAAAGTTGCATATTGCACCTTTTAAAACACAAAAATCACATTGATAATTGTCATTGCACCTAGTTGTTAAGCACCGCAACAGTGTTGGAGTTTCAGACACTCATCATGATCATGTCCTAATTAAGTCATTATCATGTCATAATCATTCTGCCAGTTGCAATCAAAGAGTAACATAGCATGAATGCCTTTCTCTTGTGCTAATTAAAATAATAGGCTAAATGGAGCACAACCCACTTGAACAAATACATTTCTATGAACAGTGGCTATATTTACATACCAAAAATCTGATAATTGCCTGATTTCTAGAGTTATCAGATTATGAAATTGTGATGTAAATAGACCTGATGTGATGTGTGGAAAATCTGAAAGAAATTACTCACATGTTCAAGTTTTCACAAGGAACATTGTGTAAAAAGAGACAAACAGAAAATGTATTCTAAAATGTATTCTTTGTTTTCCAAATAAAACCGTTATTCTAAAAATCTATTGAAGAGACTGGAGCCATCTGCCCACCATGTAAATAAATATACAAATAAGCAACTGTTTTCAAAAAATGCCATAGTTTATACCAATTGTTTTGTTTAAGAGAAATTTACATAATGTGCTTCTCTATTACAACTACATCAGCGAATAACTAGGCCGGTCATAAAAAAAGAAATGAAAGGAAGTGAAAGTGAAAGAAATGCGATATGCAATGTGTACAAAATGCGAGGCCCTGTACAGTTCAAATGTTATGCAAGAAAGTCATTGCTTGTGCAAAAAATATGTGCCATAAATACTGACCCACTAGAATTATTGTAGTAATTACGGCTAGGCATTTTTGACAAAAAAAAATATATCTCAGTATTCTTGGGCTTATCCTGATACCAACATCCAGACAATAAATAATAATCTAAAACGTGTCTGTAATTGTGTTTGTTGAGGTTGAAATATCACAAATAAATGTAAATTTAATCACAAAAGTACAGAAATATCATAGGACTGTTTGGAAGATTATGTTACAAGCTCTTATTATAACCTTTTAAAATAAGTTTTAATCTATTAATATACTCAATTTTCAAATTTTGCCAGAACAACAATTACATTACAATACATCTTTCACTTCTAATAGTAATTATCATGACTGGCCACTCTACTAATCACTTTGTAATTTTGTTTCTACAGGTGACTGAAGCTGTACTCTCTCTCTCAGGACCACCCCCCCTGCCCCTCCCCTCAGCAGACTTCTCCCCCTCCTCTCGCCTCATGGCTGTGTGACGTGACAGGGCTCACCGTGGCCCATGCGTTGGACCCGTTTCCCTCCCTGTCCTCCTGCTCCCTCAAGCTGACGCAGAACCCTAGGCACCTCCCTCCCCTCCCCCACCCCATATCCCACCCGGTCCCCAGCGACTCCCCCCCTCCTCCGCCCACGCCACACGCTGCTATGGCCCCTGGCACGGAGACGGTACACTACATCCACCTGCACAACTCCAGCCAGTCTGTTTTGGAAGCTCTGCGCACCCAGAGAAGAGAAGGCCTATTCTGCGACGTCACTGTACGCATCCACGACTCTTCTCTCCGAGCCCACGCCTGTGTTCTAGCCGCTGGGAGTCCGTTTTTCCAAGATAAACTGCTCCTGGGTCACTCTGAAATCTCCGTCCCGCCACTAGTGCCCGCCGAAACGGTCAAACAGCTTGTGGATTTTATGTACAGCGGTTCCCTGGTCGTGCTCCAATCTCAGGCTCTGTGCATCCTCACCGCAGCCAGCATATTACAAATCAAAACGGTGATTGACGAGTGCACGCAGATCATTTCACAGAGGAAAGCGGCAGCGGGGGCAGCAGCGGCAGCGGCCGCAGCAGCAGCCAGTGGGGGTGCTATGCTCGGGGGTATCCTGCCCAAACAAGAAGACCGTGGAGGGGGTAAAGGCCGCGACAGCAGTGGGAGTTGCTCTGGAAATCCGGGCGGGTATCCAAACTTCTCCAACTTCATGGCCGATTGCGCGAGTAACATGTCGGGGATGGGGAACGGCGTAAATGTTGCGGAGAGCGGAGGGATGGAGCAGCAGAACGCCGTGAGCCTGATGGGGCTCGGAGACATGGGGCCCACAGGCATGTGCGGAGGAGACGGACTCGGGTCAGGACAGATGCTGATGAAGCAGAGCCCAACCTGCACACAGGATGTCCGGTAGGTGCAAAATTGAATACTAGGGGTCAAGAGTAACGAGATCCTATTGTCCCAGGGATGATCAGATCTTTTCACTGGGACAATCTCAAGACAGATACTGCCCTCCTCCCTTGTAACAGTCATTGTTTGAAAAATATGTAGCATCAGCGCATTTATCATACATTTTATTATTATGGTCATTTTAAAGAGCTTTAAGGGGAAAAGGGGTTCACATGCCGCACAAGTTGCAGAACTTTTGGAGTCCTTTGCAGACTGTCTGCTTACTGCAAAGTGCAAAATGCACATGTAAAATTCCACGTTTTATCTATGCAGAGGACAGAGGAGCAGGAGCTTTTTTTCCCATTACGTTTTTTTCAGTAGCCAATAGCATGTAGCACTGCTAACACAGCTAAGCTGGACTGGAACTGCTGTTACTATGTTCCACCTGCTTTAAACCAATCTGTCACAGTGTCACAGAAAACAATGCACAAATTAAAAAAACAAACATTGTCACTTGTCACAGACAAATCAAATACTTTTAACCAAGCGTCCACAGATCAAGTCAGTTAAGAAAATAAGCCCACAATTTATTAAAATAATTAAGAAATTATAATACAAGAAATGAAACTGTAAGTGGGTAAAGTAATAAATACAAATGTATATGTGCAGTAGAATATGTAGCAGAAATTACCTGGAAATACTTAATAAAAACATTGATATTAGCAATAAACAAAATTATTACCTTAAATTTAATTATATTCGGACAGAAGGAAATTTATTTAGTGAGGCTCAGTCTTTGATTTGGGATGGTTTTGGGACAGTCCCCAAAACAGTGGGCCTAGAGCTCTGTTGACTACATTTACCCCATTTTGCCTTCATGATTATGTTTGATTTAGGGCTGTTCAATTTTGGAAGAACAATTAAAGGGCCAGATACTCGATTGTAATTTATTCTTGTCCACATAAATGCTCATTACATCATACATTGTATGGTTAAAGCAGCTAAATAAGAAAAAACATTTAGATTGTAAAATATAATCTATTCATTGTGCATAGCATTGTTATGTTTGTGTCATAGTGCAATATCACAGTTGCAGAAAGGACTAACTGAGTCGAACTAAACAACTGATTCATTTTTTAATTGCGCTCAATCACATTTCATTTGATTTTTTTTTAAAGGTATATTTAGTTTTTTAATAACATTTTTTGCATTTGTCTCTTTTTCACATTACTTACTTTACTAATATCTTTATTTGTAGGTATGAATACTATCTAGAATTGAGTTTTGGAAAAAACATATAGGCCTATTTGTAATAATGTGAAGCAGTGACATTATGATGTCTTTTTTTAATTATAGTCATAACATCAGGAGTCATTCATTTAAACATTGCTGTGGTTTCAGTGCTCCAGAGTGCAACCAAATGATTGTTTTAATTGACAACTAAACAAAAAAAAGCCTTAATTCAGCTCTCGCCTCTGTACATACTAACGCTAGTCAGAGCTGAGACCGATGCGCCCAGGTCACACTCTGATGCACAGTGCTAAATGCACAGTGGACCTCATAAGTTGTTTTTTTTTCATCTATTTGTGAATGAGACACTGTATTTAAAGTGTTTTATTTACAAATGTGCAGATCCTCCACACTGTGTGTCCTTGTGTGAGGTGAAAAAGAAAAATCTAGACAACAAAAGATGTCACAGATCAACTACTGAAATTGAAGAGGTCTCACTCTGCACTTAAAGTGAACTGTAAAGATAATTAAAAGCACAGACCTCTCACTTTGACTAGTTTTTGAAGCTAATATTTATTTAATAATTTTTTATTGATTAAATTTATAGGCTTCTAACTTATTCCATATTAATGAAAACAAAATGTAAATTCTTAATGTTATTTGAGCAAATAAACATCTTTCATTATATATAACTAGTCATTATTAATATATTATTTTTACTATAATAATGTTGTGAAAAATAATTACAATTCTAGGTGAAAAGTAATCAATTTGCTAAGCCCGGTGAGTTTTGAAATACAGAAAAAGGTTTATTCTTTGTTACAGCAGATACAGACAGAACAGGGCCCATGTGTCCATGGGCCAATGTCTGGTCTGGGTCAGACTGACACAGATCAAATGCATTTAAAGACATACGATATGAATATTTTCTTCACAACATGAATATACTTAAATTTCCACTACAAATAATATTGTTTTTTTTGTTTTTTTCAAAGAAGCGTCAGGTTTTGGTGTTTTGGTGCACCCAGATCATGTTCCGGTGCACCAAAATGATAATCTTATGCCCGCTGGTGCACTCAACTCAAATCATTAGTCTGGAGCCCTGGGGTTTACTGTCAAGTGTTCAAGAATGATGTGCTCTATTGCTGTCTGACTCTTTCACAATAAGGCTCTTTCTGAAGCAGGAATATACAGAGACTTTTATTGTGTAAGAGTCATTTATTAAGCATTAGTCACACTACTAGAGCCTTGACATCTTAAACAGCGGAACTTGTTGAAGTTATCGTACTTTTGGAAGACTATTGCACATGAGAGGACATTTTGCAAATGTGCTCTGCTTTTTTAACATTTTCACGACATGGGAAGGCTTGGATGCTTAGTAACATTTTTACAACAACGACGAGAAAGACGCAGTGCTTGGATCCTCCTCTCCTGCTCTGTGTGTATGAAGTAAACACACACTCCTCTCATCCTCCGCAGCTCCACACACAGACATACAGAGCAGTGAAGGAGAATATTGCACACTCTGTTTTTTGTTTGAACCATGCACCAATCTCCTAAATTCAGCTGAAGTTGAAGCACGCTGATGGCCAAAATTAACATGCGATTCATTTGCGTAAAGATTTGTTGCCGACTCATGTTATGAAAGCAGATACAGGCCATTTAAAGTTGCACTAACTTTTCTGGTGGAGCGTATGCCACCTGCTTGTCTCATGGAGATGTTACGGGTTTTCCTGGTATGTTTTACAGTATGGCATTGAACATAATTATTCATACGGAGATACAAAAATAAATAAATAAATACACCAGACCAGAGGCTTATACTGTGTAGCTGGATTAGAAGGTTAGCAAAGTAACTTCGGGGTTAACACTGGTTTAGGGGGTACTACAAAGCTGCAACACTTTCTGTAGAGGGAGCTGTCTATGGTAGCATACCTTTAACTCATAACCTGCTCCAGACCGGGGTAAGTTCTTGGGTAAGATAAGAAAATGACTCTGTGACCAATCAGACATGAGAATCCAACTGCTATGAGCCCAGCGAGCAGCCGGAGGGAGAGACATGAGGGAAGCGATACAGTGCGTAATCTTTTATATCAGTGTCCACGGATTTATAAAGAGTAATGAAATTTAACGTGTTCATCTTAGAAGGTTATCCCTGGATTGAATATACATTGTTAAATCATTCTGCATTACACTAAGTACTTGCTATTATAATCTGTAAAGATTTAAAACTAAAATGTAGTTGCACATATTTGTATGAGGCGTGTTTCTTTAGACGCTGCTTTGCACAGACATAAGCGCCATTCATTCAGTCCACGGAGCTGTATGATGATGTCATATCTGTGTTTTATGACTTAAGTACATCTATATTGATGAATAATATTCAAATAGGCTATACTCTCCTTGGTGTAGCTTGTGTGGATGTGATTGGCCACTAAGTGGCAACTTCACTTGAATGCAGCAACTGCATTTCCTTTGGCTTGTTCTTTATTATTTCCTCAAATAGTTTGTGTTTTTGATTGGCAGTTCCTTGTGTGTGAAGTTCCTTCTGATTGGTTGGCGAACACATATGACTTAGTTTATGCAGGTAAGAGAGAAACTTACCCAGGATAAGTTCAGGCAGCTTTGTAGTGCAGGCATCTGATCTGAGGCATTTATAGTAGGAATACATGTTCTCTAAAGTATTTTGACCAATAAAAATAGATCTTGCATTTATTCAATTGCTGTCTAGTTTAATGCCACAGCACTAATGCTCTAACTATTATTATGCAAAACAGAGCATATGAACGGGATAAACCGGTAAAGTGACTTCAGTCTATTATACAGGTGATGATTCACATTCTGTTACAGTATTGCACATGATTGCTACAGGAGAATGACACGTGTACAGGGGTAGCATTGTTCATTGTACAGTCTAAGAGCAGCAGCAAGGAAAGAACTGCGGAACCTCTCCGTCACACAGCAAGGGTGGGTCAGTCTGTCACTGAAGCTGCTCGTCAGAGCCAGCATAGATATGAGTTTAGCCAGGACCCTCTTGTCCCCCACCTCCTGCACTCAGTTCAGAGGATACCCCTCTGGACTCCATTTTCTTCCTCCCCCTTCCTCCCCCCTTCCTACCCCCTTCCTCCCTCCTCCGTACTGGATGGCTGATGCCACCACAGAAATGCCCCCCTGAGTCTCCTCTTGAGGAAGAGCTGCTCTGGCCCTTGCTGCACAGTGCATCTGTAGTTGTGAGTCCAGTCCAGTTTGGTGTTTAGATGAACACCCATATGCTGGACCCCAACCAGAGAAGTTGCATGCACTTTTAGAGCCGTAGTTTACATTTAATTTCAATGAATGGGCACTCCTATTTTGATTTAGAGTTTCCATGATTTAATTTCAGCACAAAAGGAAACCCTGGTCCATCTTTATGTTTGAATTTGACATAAAGAAAACATATTTTGCAGTTTTTCTGGTATTACTATTAAACTATTGCATACATAGAGCATTATTTTAAATTAATGCTCTATGTTTGCAATAGTATTGATATAAAACAGGTCCATCGTGGTCAAAACTGCATAACTGACACCAGGTTTTCTGGGCCCTATGCACACTGAACATGGCAGAGGTGGGAGTGACCAAATTTATAAAATATGAAAGTTTAAAATAATATTACTCAAGTAAGTAACAGTTAAGTAAAAGTAAATAACGAAGTTGGATGTAAAATAAAATAAAAATTTAAAAAAATTTAAATCTGATTTAAGATGTAATCTGGCAGACAAAAAAAATGTAATAATATACAAAAATGTGTCTGAGGGTAAGGTGTATGTCAACATAAAGCTTACAAACTTAATATTACTCAAGAAAAGTATATTTTCATGTAAAAAGTCTTAACTCATCTGTACTTAAATGCAACCAACTGATGACTACCCACATCTGCAATGAGGCTGAACGGGTTTATAAAATAAATAAATAAATAAATGGTATTGACACTTATTGCTTATTATCATCTAGTCGGTTCAGTTCACAGTGCACATTTTAAACTTGTCCTAGAGAATTACAACTTTACAGCATAATGAAATATTAACTACCATAAAGTGCAAATATTACATGCATTTAAGAACACCTTTGTAGAGGCCGAAACTACAGGGTTATCAGTTTGGTACACAATAGGACTCCATGGGTAGACTGGGATATTTGGTCTTATCTTATATCTTATATTTAGTTCTGTGCAGTAAACTTCATATTGCCTAAATTGTCTATTGTGACCAGTCAAACTGCTATTTTGACTCAGTTGTAATTAAACCCGGAGTCCTATGTCCCTGGTGATGTTGTATGCCACAGTGGGATGAAATGAGATGTTTTGCTTTCAGATATTCAGTAGCTCACCTCTGCTGGAGCTGCTGCTATGCACTGCAGTAGATGACTCATAAAGTTTGTCTATACATTTTGCTGTAGGTACGTGCTGTTTAAGGAATATTGTGAAGACACTATTAATTCTGCCAAGTTTTTTGTGTCATAAATTGCTATTTCTATTATTAACGCATGGGAAGATATAGCATCAAAAGACTTACAAATATAGTTGACTTTGTGATGTATTTTTGTTTTAAATCTTGTTTAATAGGTGACTATGCAGTTCATAAATAAAGTTAGTAGGATGGTCAAAAGTATCAAAAATCAGATGCTTACCCATACTCATTTGAGCAAGTATCTGTCATGAAAAAACAACAACAACAAATGTAACTGGATACAATTTGATCTTTTCTGAACAGTTTCATCAGAACTGGTGTAAGACCACATGGTATAATAAATAACTTATTTTGTGTTGAAAATTACAATATTGTCTAAAAAAAGCTTTTAAGCTCTATTCTTTGAGTTTCAAATTTTAATATCATGACAACACCACTTAGTTTCAGTGTTAAAATTTCAAACTCAATTTTGGGATTAAGAAAAAGACTTAGAGGTCCTATATTACGCAAAATTGACTCTTGTGAGCTTTAAACCATGTTATAATGTTGTTACCTTTTGTTTCATTCACACATGTCTGAGTAACCCTGCATTATTAGTCTGTCTACATTTCCAAAGTTCAAAATCTTCTGTTCGACCTTGTGATTTCATGATGCAGTAGTCTTTAAGTTAACAGCTATATTTTACTTTTTGTTCAGTAGAGATAGGTAATTCCAAGGCTGAAATCATTCATATGATTCTAGTGAAGGTCTATGGGAATTAAAAACACAATGTGTGTATTACAACATGACATCACAAGGTGGAACAGAATGTTTTCTGTTTGAGAGAAGATTTATGTGTTGGAATATGCGTGAATGAAACAAAACATAACACTGGGTATGTTTTCATGAGGAAACATCATCATAATAGATCAGAAAATATGGGTAATATGGGCCCTTTAATAGTGTGAATATTGATATTTTCACAACAATAGATATTATTATGTCTTATACTATTCCTGATTTAGACCAAGACCATTCTAAGCTATACAGGAATGGTCCAGATTTATCCTATATCTGTGATTTTTTTCTGTATCAAAGCTTGTTGAAATAATTGTCTATTTTTAGTCTAGTTTTTAGTATCAATTAGTGTCTGAATATTGATTTTTTTGACAGCCCTTATAATTAAAACTAAACAATATTGATTTGTTTGGGTTTTTTTTTTCTGACCAGAGTGTGATTGTGATTCTATTTATGTTTTAATTCTCGGATTAGAAACATTAACTGCTAAACTAATACAATTATCAAATACATTTTAGAACATGTACATATTTTTTGAAAGTGCAGTCAATCTAATTGCACCTAATCTAATTTCAATAAGATTGCATTTGAGGAATCTTGCAGTCTTACTAGTAGTTTTTTCTCCAGTCTGCTTTGTCTGGTCAGATAAATGACCCTTAGCTCTTATATTTGTCCACACAGGTACAAGCTGCGTGACCTGTTAGCGCAGACGGCTAACGGTGCTAGTGGGGGTAGCACTGGAAACCTTTCGGGTGGCTGTAGCTCCGGGGTGGGCAGCGTGGACAGCATCAGCCGGGACAGTCTCCGCGGCAACGACCTCTCTGACGACCTGGTGGGCATGGACCGCTACAGCGAGGAGGAGGAGCTGGACCGCGAGCGCAGGGGAGATAGAGGGGCCGGCCACAGTCGCAAGCAAAGGCAGCCGCTCCGACTTCAGGTAAGAGGGGAGGGAGGAGGGAGAAGGGGAGGAAGAGGAGGGGTGAGAGGGGCTGGTTGCCATGGTTACAGCTTTCAGGCATGCAGAGCTGCAACGCGCCGCTTTTTCCTTTTCTGTTTCTGCTGGCTTTCCCTCTTCTCACTGCATTGGCGTATAGCGCTGAGATGTTTCGGCACTTTGCACAATCGGAGACAAGCCCTCATCCTAACTTCAACACCTTTTGCCTTGTTGTTCTATGGACTTCTGCATATTTACTGTAGGTCATTAAACTTGTTAGCCCCTGCTGCTTGCAAAAAAAGGACAACCGCAGGCTGCTCTTTCTCTTGCTGTCTTTGTCGCTCTCTCTGCTACCGTTGCTGCTACTGCTTCTACCTTCAGATGTATTTTCCGTGCTGTGTATTTTCTTTCTCTAAGCTGTACTTTTGTGTGTGCAGGTGCTGGGGGGAGAAGGCGTGGTGGTGAAGGATGAGGGGGTCCAGGACACTGATGGGTCGGTGTATGCGCTGGAAGACGGACGGAGAGAGGGAGACCACCAGGATGCACAAGAGACCATGGCAGGATTCGGACAGGTGAGCCTCAAGCAAAAACTAAAAAGCTAAGAAAACTAGTATACACCAAAGAGACTAATTTAAATAGATTAGGACAGTGTTTCCCAAATATAGTACATTATGTTGCAGTTCAAATATCAATTTCATCCACATTTTAGAAAGCAATTGTGTAGACCTTTTTCTGGCTAAAAACATTATTCATTTAAAACTGTATACGCAAAAGAGACATGTTCTAATTTAATTCATTAGGACAGTATTTTTCAAACTGTGTTGCGTTCTGCTGTAAATATCGATTTAATGCGCCTTTTTGTCCTCTTTTGTGTTTAGAATTAGTAAAGCAATCATGTAAACCTATTTTAGATCTAGTTTAGTCCTAGTTTAGACCAGTTTTAGGCCGGGTTACAAGAAACCATTGCAGGATTAGGACAGGTGAGCCATATCTAAAAAAAAAACTAAAAAAACTGCTTTATGTAAAAATGTATGTGCAAAAGAGACATTTTCTAATTGGTACCTTGGTAACACTTGAAAGTAACCACACTTTTGATAGCCTTAATAAAACATGAACAAAGACTTAATTGATAATGAACAAATAGTTTATTAAGGCTCTGTAACTACCTAATTAATACCATAACTCATAATCCTAATTTCTTAATTAAGTTGTTACTAAGTCTGAATCATTATTAATAGTAAAGTAAATAGTAAAGTATTTGTTAATTATAAATGCAGTCTTTGTTCATGCTTTATTAACTTTATTTAAGGTGTAATTATTGTGGTGTTAAGGTGTTATACATTGGGACATTGGGCAGTGCACTTTACGTTGCAGTTCAAATATTTGCTGAATTTAGAGTCAATGTTATCCACATTTTGTCAAATTTTTGTGTTATAACCGGTTTTGAACTAGGAAAGCAAGTAGACCCATTTTAACCCACTTTAGTCCTAGTCTAGACCTGTAATAGTCTGGTATTAGACCTGGTCATTAATAGGATACTCTAAAAATAAATAAATAATATACACAACAAAAAACACACACATTAGGAGATACATATATTTAACATATATAGGAGGTGACACCATCTCGTCAAGTTGCAAGGGCAGTAACAAAACCTGTATTTGAATAAATGCTAGATATGTAGATAGGTTTAATGCCATATATTCAAACATTCCTGGCAAAGCAATGACATTTCCATGGAGACAAGCAAGTGTAGGTATCTTGCGCCAGAAAAATTACATAGTGTACCTTTAAAAAAAATCACACAGTTTTTAGGTTCTTATGCAACTCAACCACTTTGCAAAAGAAAAGTATACTTGGTGTAAGGCTGTACAATAAATGGGATGTCAATGTAATGCAACTTATTTTTTGAAACTTAATTTACTGTATAGCATTAGCCTATGTGAATAATATGCAGTAATTCCCGGTGGCTCCATGCTGAAGTGAAGGAGAAGCAGTTGGATTCTGCCGCAGCCTGCTGTACTCTGCAGACTGTACCAGAAACATCTGCCACACAGAGAAAGAGACTCCACTGTCAGAGTCCTCCAAAGTGAGGCATTCAGGTGCAGGGAGGGAGATGCAATTTAGAGGCTAGAGACATCAGACACAGTATTTCCCTTTAATAAAAGGAGATAATAATAACATGAGACACAGTGGATAATCATTTATCCAATATTTTTTTCTAAACTGCAATAAGTTTAAGCAGAAAATCAGAATAGCATTTTGTGTGGTTGCTAAACTGCTATTATGAATGCTGCTATTGCTTAGGTAATACTTTATCTTCATGGTATCTATATCTATCTATATAAACCTGTTAACAATGTAGTTTAGACCTCTATAATTAACTTCTGAAATCTGTCAAATTCTTTATTCTCAAATTTCCTGGTTTAATATCTGCTTTTAAATTTCAAACATTGCAAATCTTATCACAGTTAGGACAATACATACTAATACTATTCAGCCCAGCTATTGGGGTGGGCAATAGGTAAAAAAAAATATGACACAATTTTAGATTTGATTTTATCACAGTTCAGGCAGTTTGTATATTTTTTGTGCCATTAAAGGGTAACTAAAGCCATGTGCTGCTGCTGAGCGTTCACACTTCACTGTGATTGGTTAAAACCACCTGTCAGTCACTCAGAGCATGGTGGGAAAGTGTCTGTTTGACCAAAAAGCTGCACTAGACAGAAAACCACTGAATCATGATAAGCTCATCAAAATACCATAATGTTGCATCATTAGATCACATTTAGATGTTTTTTTTTTTTCACCATAGCGCCCAGCCCTAAAGAGATTCATGTCGTTTTCTATAACAATAGACATGTTTTGACTGCTTGTCTGCAGTCATCCTCAGTAGAGTCGCATGATGTTGCTGGGAAGACGTCACAGTAAAATAAAACATCTAACTGCAATATTTCTTACAAGCACTGCGATTGAACAGAATCTTATTGAAACATAATTCACAAATCAAATCACAAAGTTCACATGTTAAACGCAACCAGAGGAAGTGACAACAAATGACATGAAATATGAAGAATATTTTTGTTGTTTGCAGAGGAAATTATTCTACTAAAAAAACTGCAGTCTTTGCGATTTGGCCAATTGCGTTAAAATTGAAATTTGAATTTGATTAATCTTGACATAAACAAATCAAATTTTATGTTACATTCAGTTTTTATTCATCTAGTTAATCCCTGTTTGTTACTAGTTTTGATATAATATTACATAATAGTTGGCAACATCTCTTACATGTGATATTTCATGTGTATGTACATTAATCCAGCCCCTCCCTTTTTGGCAAAACCTCCTATTATCTCAGCTTTGGGACATATTGTACAACACTGAAAAGTTGCATGACAGGTCTAACCACAACATGCTATCTTTGGTGGGTGAAAGTAGTGTATGTTGTGTATGCAAATAATGTCAGGCACTCTGTATGTATGGATGTACGAGAGGAACAGGAAAACTACCTCTGCTCACATAAGACTGTCAAACAAATTTAAGCTAGTTTGAGTGTATGACTAGTATGTGAGGACAGACGCAATGCAGTTTGTAAGTATTCAAAAATTACTTAAACTCTGTATACTTGTGAAGGTGGCCCTATCTCCTGCTTGTTCTTATAGAAATGTGTTTGTTTGGCACTGAATGTATATATCTTGCTTTTAGTATTTTATAGTTGGTTTATTGCTATGCATTTTACTTTGAGTGGCTTCACTTTTCCAGAGATTTGACCTGTAACATACCCTGGTGCTTGTTTCCATTGATATAGACAAGTCTAATGCCATACATTGGGATATTCCAGGCAAAGCTGTTACATCTCCATGTAGACAACCCAAAGTGTTACATAGTGCACCTTTAAGGAGACTATCTGATTGTATTTTCTTCTCTGTTATAAGGTTATTAGGTTCAAAAGCAAGCTACAGCAGCACAGTGGTTAGCAGCATTACTGTAAAAATGTGGTGTGTGGAATTTGCATGTTTGCATGGGTTTAGTTCACTGTATATTACAACAGTATAAGGATCCTATAGTTTAAGGATTAAATGGGCTGTCCAGTTAATTAAATTTTAACAAAGATTTATTCATTTTTTAATAATCATTGAAGTTTTTTAACTTGTCATTGATTGTCAGTAAAAGCATGTGGTTTCAATGACTTTGGACAAAGAAATTTGAAGATTGTTTTGTGGTAAATGGCTATGATTACAAGTATAGTTTATGTTCAGAAAATTAATATTAATATTTCTGTAATTACTGGACCATGTGTAAATTTATGTAAGTTTATTTTATTTTCAGATTGGCTTTATTAGACAAAAAAAATGACATTTAATTCTAGTTTTTGTAATTTTATTTTTGATGTTTGGCTTATTATGGTGTAATAATAATGTAGCAGGTGCAGTAGATGGTAAGTAGTACTTAAGACTATTGAAGTATCGCTCCAGCTTTATAGGTTCCGATTCTGATACTATGGCCCAAGTATCTGCCGATACCCAATATCAACCGATACCAGTGCAGAGACTGAAAACAACTTTTATGTCCATAAAACTAAAATAAAAAGAGACAAAACTGATCCAGTGTGTATGTAGCTGTTTATTCCTCAAGTAACTACAGAGCAATTTTTTATAAATAAAATTCAAACATTATGAGACTTTCTGGACCAGCTACAAGCAGTAAATAGTCAAAGCAAGCACATTTTCCAGTATTGGCCTGGAACAACTGCTGGAGGGCAGAGACCAGTAAATAAAAGACCAGATAACAGAATATTGAGTTATGGTTGTGTATTGCACAAAATAATGTGAAATTAAGTAACCTTTATATTTACTGTGCTGAAACTCAAAATAATACCAGTAAATCAACCAAATGAAATCAAATAATGGAATCAAATAATTGTGTGTAATTCAGCATTATTGAAAGAGTTTGAGGTGGCTTTGGCCAAATAAAAAAATGCAGGTCTCCCAGTTTGATTTGGAAACTCGGGGAACAAGGCCATGCACCGCACAAAAGTCATTGATTCATTGTTCAGTTTAAAATGTCCATACGTGCAAATGATCCAGAGATTTGGTTTATGGAGTGGTTGTGTTAGCTTTGAGTAGTGGGAGAAAAGAACAGGCTGCTGAGCCTCGTACCAGACCGTGGTTATAGCTGTAAACTCCATTTGACCCAACACAGGGGATCTGGCCTATACAGAACAAACGAGGCCATTCAAATTTTACACATCCCTGGGTACAAATAAAATAGTAACATAGTAATAGGTACCAATACACAAAGGAGCTAAGGGTAAGCTAACATTAGCATACCAGAAAACATTACAAAAATATTCAAAAAGCACAGAATTCTTAATCAACTCATTTTAGCGTGGGTTAGCATCTTAGCATTAGCATGCTAACATTGGCATACTGGTTAGCATTAGCTTCATCAATGTTTTTTTATTTATTTATTTTTTTAGCTTTATTTTTTTTTTTTGCTTTCTACCATATTATAGCGTTCAATCTTCAAAAACATGCCTGAGGAGGTTTTACATGTCACCCATGCATGTTTGAGTATTTTAGTGATATCTCATGTATGTCATGCATTCTCCAACACGACAATTTTCCATAAATTTACAAAGGCATGATATAAAACCCAATAAACATAATGGTTTGGTTCTAAAGAGGGTTTAGAACAATGTCTCAAACCTAGTGCGTAATGAATCAGCGATTTGACACAAAGCACAGGCTCTTCAAAGCACTGCTTCTAAACACCATTCGTCAACGCGGATGTCCTGCACAGTTCCCCGACGCACCTGACAGCCAATCAGAAAGCACCTTGGCCAAAAAATTAGTAGACGCCAAATTTCCGCTGAACGCTAAGGCTGTGATTGGTTGATCCACAAAGACAGTTGTGATTAGATTTGCAATTCATGTTTTATATTTTAATAATGGGATTCAAAGTTCATACTTGCGACCAGGGGTACTGACAAAAAGACAGACATATGAACTGAAAAACTAATACAAGAATCACATTTCAGAACATGTTTGTACAGATCTGAACTACAGGATTAGGACATTTTATGCAGAATAAGACAGGATGTTTTGTTGTTTGTGGAGGAAATTATGGCACTAAAAAAAACTTTAAAAAGTGCAGCTTTTGCGATTTGCTAATTGCGTTCATTCAAATTGCAATTTTGATTCAATGGCTGATCTTGCAGCCCTATTTTCAATGTGTTCTTGTTGTTGAAATGTTCTCACCAGCTGCTGTTGTGATAAATTATTTCACTTGCATGTAATCCAATTTTGACATCTGTTTGTTTTTTCTGTAGGATTTCTACGATGAACAGGGCGTGTTTTCTGAGAGTTTTTGGCCTCAAAGTGAACCAGCTCAGCCCATGCAGTTTAACCCCAGGGGGCGTGTCAATAAGCCCCTGACTCCGCCTCCAACCTCACAGTCCATGACTAACCCGGTAAAATAAATACTGTCATGTCCCTCATGCATTATATGGGTAATGTAATCTAGGAAACTCATTGACAAGAATATGTGTGTCTGTGTGTGCCGATAGTTCTCTCTCTTTTCCGAACTGACACTTTGATAAAAACAAGCAGGTTTTTTTTTGTTGCTGGTCTAAACTGCGCTGAAGTTAACTTATTCATAGTCAGTAACTTAGTTCAGACTACAGGAGCAGTTAAAGCAACCGCCTCCGTGCTGCCTCAGAGCACATGTGCTGTTGGAAGTAAGAGCACGTGACTCTAGGGCTGCATTCAGGTGCAGTACAGCGTCACAGATACACAGAAAAATTACTCCACAGATAAATATTGATGCGATAAATATAAAAAATATATCTGTCTGTAAACTGGATAAAATGGTTCTGATATAGAGTCTAAGATTTATAACGAGGTATAACATGGGCGTGGATTGTTGGCCCATAATAGCTAGATTTAGATCGATAGCCGATGTCTCCAAGTCCACATATCGGCCCATAATATCGGCCAAACGATATATCAGTCAGGCCCAAGCCTACTGTCATTGTGGTAAATGTGCATAAATAGGCAGACAATGCAGTTTTATTTTTATAGCATAATTTGTACTCAAAGTAGGTTTGTCAAAAGTATCGAAACACTAATCGATACTAAAAACCAGTATTGAAACAACAAACAGGTATCGATACTAAAAAAAGTCACATTCACAGGAATGACTCTTTCCTGAGTAGCTTCATCTTGAGCTGTATCAGAACAAGTATAAGACCACATAGACTAGTATACGCCCATGGACCACTATGGAACCTAAGTGGACAACTGAGGGATTAAACAGATATTATCAGATTGCCACATAATAATATATAAGAAAGTACTACGATTTAATGTTGATTGTTCGATTGTTCTTATAGTCATCATGGTATGAGAATCGGTATTGAGCATTGAGTCTATTCCTTAGGTTCAAAATGGAGGTTGAAATTTTAGTATCATTACACACATTGTGATTACAATTAGATTAGCTGGATTCAGTTCTAAAATATGTCGGCTAAACTATTAGAGCTTCTGCAGTTATTGTGTGATGATGTCAAGAGCCAGTTTTTTTCTATTGATTAACTTTGCCATGAAATATCCAAAAGGTAAATGCACAATGTAGGTGACTAGACCCTAGAACTCACTGTATTACAACAAAAATCTGCATTTTAATAGTCATTATTTCAACTGCCCCAATGTGTATTAAAATTATTGTTGTGATGTTTCTTCTCATAATAATCTTGAACACCAAAATTTGTTATTGTGACATTCCTATTCTCTTCATTAGCTCCTGTTCCAGTACCCAGTGAGCCAATCGCAGCCCGCTCCATATTTCGTGGGAGGACCAATGACGGGGATGGACAGCATGGCAGGGGCGGAGCCAAACCAACAGGCCCCGCCCCCTGCTCAGATGCCGCCGGTCCCTCCCCCTTCCACCTCGTCCTGTTCGGCGGGGCCCTCTCCTTCGTCGCAGGGATCGGAAACCTCATTCGACTGCACGCACTGTGGCAAATCTCTGCGCTCGCGGAAAAACTACAGCAAGCACATGTTCATCCACTCTGGTGAGATGCCACACATATTTCACACATATTTCACTGTCTGGTAGGACAGATATGGCCTAAAATGTTTGTAGTTGTTTTGGGCTATTTAAAGATCCTGTATGCAGTTTTCTTCCATGTATTTGTGCAAAATTTTCCTTGTCTCAGTACAGATATATTACATTAGCAGCTCTTTAGGTCAAAATAAAATCAGCTGATCTGTTATATTATGATATTTCATGTCATCCTTATATATGTCACAATATGACTGGCGATATGATATGGCCCAGTCCTAATATCTGGAGGTTATAGTAAAGGTAGGTTAAAGATATACAGGATGTGCTCTGGTTTGAAACCAGCCTTCAATTACATGAGTACAAGTTTGCTCTTCTCAGCTTGTATGAGTGTACCATTTGAAAGCTCAGAACAGGCATGTCCAAATTATGGCCCAGGGGCCAAATGTGGCCCTCACGCCAATTTTTCTTGACACTGAGGCTTTTAAATTTACCCAAATTACTTAAATCAGTACTACACTTTGTTTGCTTTTTAATCTTTAAAATCCAATATCAAACATTTGACTAGTGTGTCCCATTGAAATTCTAAGCCCCAATACAGGTCGAGTGGCTCAGTCTAACCTGTGTTAAATTCATTTTAATCATTCACTGTATTGACCAGAGGTTACATTAACTCTTATCAATCAGAGACAGATTATTTTCAGTTGTGACTGAAAAGTGAGTTTTTGTCAGGTTGAATAGATAATGGCCTATATTTGTACATAGGATAGCAACATAACCTCCCTCTCTCGTTTCAGCCTTTTAGTGCCGCAGTGGACACGATACACATGTGTAGCATAACATGGGCAGAGAGCTAGTTTTGATCATAAAAACAGACAAGAACAGAGAGGAGTGTGACAGCAGGAGGATACAAATACTTGCAGGTGCTTGTACGTGTCGGTGTGCTCAGCAGGTAAATTGCAGAATATTTTCCTGCGTTACTGTGCTTTTAATAAACTACTAAGTTTAAAGGGATGATAAACAAAGAAGCATCCATTTTACATGTGTAACAAAGAAATCTGACTTCTTAGTGAGAGCGTGATTAGTTTTTTGCATTTAAAAAGCCCCAGAAGCACTTTGTGTAATCATCTGCCACACACATTCTGGAAAAATGTGACAGATGACATGATGATTTTTTTAAATTTGTTTGTCACAATAACAGATTTGAATTATCTGTACCGATCCCTCTGGTATTGGCCACCAGTTAGTGGCCCCCAATCTTCTCTCACATCATCTGTGTTTCATTTTGTAGTCAGTTGATTTAAAAAGTTTGAACATTACTGGTTCAGAGCCGCTGACAGAAGCACAAATAAAGATGCTGGGATTTTGGAAGTGAGCATTCTAATCTGAGTCAACCTTTTATGTCTTTTTTTTTTCTCCAACTGTAATAGTTATAGGATCAACTACTTGACCATTGTGTGAAACAAAAAATTACAAACTGGGTAAATTAAGTTGGGTGAGATTGTTTGAAGAGTTATGTTTTGTCTTCTCTTCCTCTGCTCTTACTGTATTTATTTATTCACGTAGATTCACAGTTTTAAGAATTTGGGCATTTGCTACAATTATATAGACCTATAGAGCTAAAATAGGCTTGATAAAGTAAGACTGAGTTTGCGAATAGGCTATGCAGTAGTAGCAGCAATCCATAAGTTCTAACTTTTCAGACTCACTCAAACTCTTAAGTGCTCTGCAGTAATTTCACAGCTGATAGTACTTAAGGAAGTTTCTCTGTTTTGTTGGAAGGACGACCTCAGGGCCTAAACTCTTATAGCGTTTACATTACATTTTACAGCCGGCTGTTCTTTGTGAGCTCAAGCTGTGCAGGAATACTTCCTTTAAGGAGACATATTGTGCAAAATCGACTTTTCAGAGCTTTTAAACATGTTATAATTGTTCTCCCTTTTCATTTACCCTCTCAAAGTTGTATTTATTGTCTTGCATTCAGGACGCCATTTGTCTGTTCTACCCCAGTTTTTACCGCCACTGATACACGCCCACTGCTCTTTACTTACGTCATTCTCAAATTTTATTTCTTAATGCGTGTAGGATTCTGCAGTTTATTGCGACTTACCGTACTGGGGCATGTGGAAATAGATTCAACAATAGGTTACATGGTAATTATTATAGCAGCAAGCAGAATATGTCTTAAAGTCTTGGATTCTAACGAATGAAGAAATATTACATTTGCCTTAATTTAATGTCTGACACTATGTCCTTTTTAAGCTCTCATAAGTGCAAAGTCGCCCTAAAATGGTCTCTTTATTGAATCAAAGTCTTACTGTTCTTTAGTACACCTCTTGAGCAAATATCATGTTTTTGTCATGTTTTTTGTAGCTCTGCCTGTTCCTGTAACAGTTGCTGCACATAGGCCTGTCACAATAACAAATTGGGATATATTGTTGAAGAAAATATAGAAAATAAATGACAATATTGAAATGCTACAGACACAACGATCCAAAAGTAGGAGTGCCCCCCTAGAAATATATATATATTCTAAAAGTACAATATTGTTAAATCATGAGTTGCAATAAATAAATAGCACAATGATACACCTTGGTATTTAAATATCTTGAGTCAATTTATTTATTCACTCAGATCTTATTGTAGTACAGACGGGTTCCCCTCTAATACAAAGAAAAAGCATCCACAATAAATATGGACCCCAAAAATGATTGTTTCAGGTATCATTTATTTAATGTTAGGCCTGTTAATGATTTAATCCTATATCGGTTTAACAGCACACGTTTTTACCCTGTGCAGGTCAAAAACCTCACCAGTGCTCCATCTGCTGGCGGTCCTTCTCACTGCGCGACTACCTCCTCAAACACATGGTGGTGCACACAGGCGTCAGGGCGTTCCAGTGCTCCATGTGCGGCAAACGCTTCACTCAGAAGAGCTCCCTGAACGTGCACATGCGCACGCACCGAGCCGAGCGCACCTTCCAATGTAACGTGTGCCACCGCGCCTTCACCCACCGCACCCTCCTGGAGCGCCACGCCCTGCAGCATGCGCACCACAGCGCCCCCCAGGCCCCGGGACGAGACATGACCTCACCAAGCACCAAGCACAGTCCCCCGGCGCTGGGCGGGCCCTCAGGTATGGCCCCGAACCAGGGCATGGTCGGAGGCATGGCCAACATGCCCAGCCACGGGGCGCCCACCTCTTAGGCACAGGATGTGATCACACAGGGGAGAGGGAGGGAGAATGTAGACATCTTTAGCCCAAAACTAGAGCCATGAAAGAGAGTAAGGACAAAGCAAGTTCTCTGCTGCTCTCAGTAGTTCCGTGTCATGTCCCTAAAAATGAAGATTATACTTTGATTTACAGTAAATGGAAAAATACCCTGAGCAGCCAGACTCGTTCACTTTATGAGGTGAATTATAAAAAAAAATGTACCAGTTTTTAATCTGAAGAATATTATGTTTTTAATTGGCAGGTTCTGGTACGATCAAAAAATAATTATAAACAATGAATCTTGTCAACAATTGCACTTAAATTTAGATTTTTACCTATAGGCAAGGCTTATAGACCAGTGCATTTCACATGTAGCAGTCATTGGTTGTTGCCAAAATGAGAGGACTTATGGGCATCAAAACTTGCAACACTCTCTTTCAACAGCTCTTATAAGAATTTTGTTAAATACATAGATACCACTGGATCGCCTTATTGGGCAGGTCAACACAATGTAATGTTTAACCACAACTTTTGTGAAGAATTTGAAATCTCATAATGTGTATGTACCACTGCCAATATTATATGACTGCACAGTTGACCTGTCCAATATGGCATCCACGTAAGTACACTTAGGACACTGTTAGTCAAATTCAGCCTCATTCTTGTAGTGGGAACAGCTAAAGACACATTTCAGGGTTCCTACAAACAGGTAACATGTACATTTATAAGATCTTAAATAGGAAATTGCACAAGATATTTGGGAAGAAACCCCTTGAAAAAAAGTAATCTTCAGGTCTGTGTCCATTTTGACAGTTCATTCCTTCAATAAAAAATTATATTAAACACTTTATTTTGTTACAAGCACTATTTTATGTGCAGTGACCCAAAGAACATTTTAGCTAGTATAAGGCATCTAGTGTAACTGGCACTTTTTCCAAGTGAGGTGAGCTGAAAGCTGTTTTAGTAGATTAAGAATAATGGAGTAATTATCTTATTTTTATCAATTTCATAATTAGGTGTTTACATTTTAATAATATATTGCACTGAAAAGAGTATTATTGTAGTAATATTGTAGCCTTCAAATCTGTCAATTGTCTCAATCTGACCATTACTTAGTTATATATAATTTTTTATAGATTGTGAAAAGGCAAGTAAATGTAATTGGATTATTGCACTATTCTAAATTACATTGATATTGCATTACATTAGAATGGGATTTGCTGCTTGGGTTGTTTCTATTGTCTAAGTTGTCAATGGAAAGCTGCCTCTAGCCCTACCTTTTATTTATTTTTTTTACTTATAGACAGCATACAGCAACATAACTGCTTGTATATTGGCTCAAAATAACGTACTCTGTGTAAAATTACATAGATATTCATAGAGATACCTCCTTGCTGCATGTGCAAAGCTCTCATTTTAACTATAGCCTTCTATACATTTTACTGCAGTCACAGTGGTGCCGAGTTGTCATGGAAACCATACTGTAAGGAAAATGTTCACTTTTTTGCACGGACTGCATATATCCCAGCACTTTTCCCCTAAAGAAGGAACTGAAAAACTCAACATGGACACGGACCTTGTTTTTTAAGATGTAAATTGTAGTTTTAAAAGAAAAAAAACGTAGCCGTCATTGCTCTGTGTTGTGACATTAATGCTGTAACCATCGCTAACAATCATAAATGCTAAACAGCCATAGAACGTAGGCTATATTAAAAAAAATAGCCAAATATAATAGTTTTTTGCGAAGGTTAAGAGTAGGAACCCTGTTTAAGACACCTGGAGTCACCAAAGAGGTTAGCAACATAAAGCAGTCGCGAAAAGGGTTAACATAATGGGGGTGAGAGGGGGCAATGCTAAAAACAAGCTTCATTCACAAATTCAACAAATTCAGGATCAAAAAGCAAAAGATTACAAGATAAAAATGGTTTCTCTTTCTTGTGTAGCAAAAAAACCTCACCCACGCAGTTTGCAAATTTATTATATAATATGCCTCATTTTGTGGTTTGATGGTCCATGAAACCTCACATACGCAAAAGTCTTAAGAATATTTAGAATAGATTATATTTATGAAAGACAGGTGTAATCTATTTTGACGGTCGAAAGAGGTAATGTTTATTCTGCCTTGCAACAAAACAGTAATACTGATTGTAGGGATTAATTAGTCAGTGACGTCTTAAGGAACCCATTTTTTTATGTGAACTAATTATTTTTTAAATATTTGGATAATAAGAATTTAGATGGATAGGGAGTGAGTTATCTGGAGCTTTGTAGTGACTGGACAGTTTTATCTGACATACATAGTAGTTGTTTTAAGTGCATTTCACAGCCACATAAGAATACATTAAAGCAGACCTATTATGCAAAATCGACTTTTCAGAGATTTTGACCATGTTATAGTTGTTTCTCCTTCTCATTTACCCTCTTGAAGTTATTTTTGGAGTGATTCATTAATGTTGCAATCTTTAATCGCATGTTGTGATGATGTTTATGGCAACATTAGCTCCCATTGGGCATTGTAGTTTTCTAAGGCGGATGGTAGCGGACTTGTTTCTTTATTTTAGATGAATATTGCGATTTAAATTGTGTAAATTATAACATACTGATCCACGGGTGTTATAGATTTCAACTATATAGCAGACATAAGCACAGTAGGTCTTCTTTAAGCTCTTACTTTAGATCCTCCACATAATACATTTTGAATAGAAATAAATGCATATATAACATTAAAAATCCAGGGACAAAGTACTATTGTAACTAACCAAGGCATTAGGTATGGAAATATGTTGTAGTAGGTCTATTATTAAACTGGTTAAATGTGAAATAGCCAGAGCAGCTAGTTTTTCTGACAGCTGTCACATAGAAGCCCATTAGCTGTAATAATAATGGTATGCCGGTAACGTTAGCATTAGCGCTACACCGCAGGGATAGTTGTTTGATCAACTGAAACCTGTCAATCAAAGCATAATGTGAAACTGCAAGGCGAAAGAATATAAATTAAAAATTCAGAAAAAGTGACACATATTACAGAAAAACTAAGTGTACTTGGTCTCTTCCACACGGGTATTTTCTACAGTTTTATAAGCAGTTTTTTCTTTGGGTCACACATTTTACTGTTATCCAACCATTACCTCTTTTAACATAAGCTGACCTCTTGTGCAATATTTTGACTGTGGCCAAAACAGTGTTGGTGCTAATACTATTAAATAAAGGACCTGCATGTACACATATATAAACCAGCCAAATCATTATGACCAGTACAAATCTCTAAAATATAGTATTATATATATATTCATGGGTTTCAGTTTTCTAACTAATGAGATAAACTATAGTAGATCTTCTATAGATATTAGAATTGTAGGGTACTTTGTGGGGTTACCTTTTTTGTTTTTTTTTACTCCACAAAATGTTTCAAGTTAAAATTGCTAAACTTCCTGGAGAATAGGTTATCTGAACATGGTGTAGAAAAATATTTGTAATATTTTCAGATGGAGGACATGGTTCTACATAACTATATGTTTTTTTGAAAGAAATACCCAAACTTATTGTCCACAAACTATATTAATTTAGCATAATTTAATTTAATTTGGCATAAAGTAATTAATTTGACACAAATACATTCTGTGATTAAATAATGGCCTGACTTCTTGAAGATATTGTAAAAAAAAAAAAAAAAAAAAATTAGTTGGATTAGTTTGTGTTGATTGAGAAAAACTTGAATTGTATACCAGTGTTTGCTTGTATGGATAGGCCTAGAAATTACAGATAAATCAGCCATAAACCAGGACAAAAATGTAAATTAAAAATGAAATGTTTTTCATAACCCCACTAGAGATTATTATCCTGTGAAGTTTTATCAAGAGTTTAGCATGAATTTATGTAAAATCTATGTGAAAGATATGATACAAAAATGTATAAGGGTGAACCTGTATGAATGTAAACAATGAGTTAGCAATAGGATGGACTAAACGGGCAATTATACATTTCCCTTTGAGTGCCAACATTTTATTCTTTTAAAAATTTAAACAGATGTTTCTATGATTGAAATTTAAGATAAAGTAATAGCCACCTATCATCACAAATTAATTATAATGACTTAAGTTATGATACACTGGTTTTGGGCAAGTAGATGAACCAGGACCAAACTAAGTCTACATGAGGAATAACCTGGGCTTAAATCAGGACAAAACCAGGACAGCACATCCTTAATTAATGATAATTTGCTACCATCAACCAATATAGATTATTGTAAGTATTCAATACAAGCACCAACCACTTTGCCACTGTGCATCATGAAAACCTATATATTTATCTTGAAAACCTGGTCATAAAGTTGTGGCTGGTCAATGCAAACCGTTACTCTTCCTATATTTTCAATACGATGCAGTACTATAGGAACTCAACTCAAGAGTATGTTTTATCACTGCCTAAGTACCTCACTCACACTCATACACAAATACCTCCTCATGTACCCTCAACAGACCACTTACAAGATGTTTTTCCCTAAAATGTGTTGCTTTGAAAACCATACAAGGACTGAAAATATATTTTAAGCCTGTTCACAAGCCTACAGGGACTTCACAGATTTACAGATCCTGAATTTGTTGAATTCAAGTGAATGAAGCTATTCCGAGCATCGACAAAGACACAGTTGTTGAATGATGCTATGAAGAAGAGCAGAGTAGCGTAGTGGAAGCTCTAGCATAACGTAGTGGTGGTTGGGGGAGGGGTGTTGGGAGGGGTGGGGGGTGGGGGGGGGGGGGGGGGTTGGGGGGGTTGTGGTGGGATGGGGGAAGGTGGGGAAGGGGGGGAAAGAGGGGGAAGGGGGGAGGGGTCCAGTGTTGTGAATGACCTTCACCTCATCATCAAAACAGCTTTTAACATTTTCCACGGCGCCTCCGGTCGGCCCCAGGATCATATACCTCGAACCAGGATGGACACTATCCTCCTGAAATGTTTGGGAAACATTTCGGCAAGTTTTACACATCCACACACACCTATGATTACCTCTGTGGTCCAAAGACAGGCATTGTGCTCCACATCTGTAAGCTACATCCGAAACAGTGAAAGCTAAGATAGTTTACTAAATCCTTGTGTAAAGTTCCTGTACATCGCTTAGCGCTCAGTCTGTCCTCTGTTGCTCATGTGGTTCTTTGATGCAGAAATAAGGCTTAAAGCTTAAAAATCTTTTTAAAATAAGAGCCATTCACAAAAGTGAACCAGGTGAAATCAAGACAAATCAATGACTTTTTCAGGATTTCTATTAAGTGTTTGTGTTTGTCTTTTTGGGATCTTTAAAACATGGGAAGTGTTTGTTGCTTAAAAAAATGAAAAAAAAAATCTTGCAGCACTATGAAAAAGACTTTGTAATGTTTTAGTAAAACTAAATTAATCATAACATGTACAATCAGCCCTTGAGTTTTGACAAAGTCAAAGCGGTGACAGTGTGAGCTGCCACTCTAATATTTATTAGATCTGATCTCTATGCACACTTGAGTTTGCACATAGTGTAACTTAGACCTTGATGTTGTTCCCAGAAGTATTTGGCCTAAGATTGTTTTTTAGTTCCTTTTTACGCCTAAAAGGTGATTTTTAAATCCTTGTGTCCCAGCTTTTTCTTAATGTTTGTGAGTCGAAGCATTCTATAGTATTCTGTAGTTTTCTGAAGCTTAAGAGCCTTTAATTGAAACTTGCTTAATATGGACCTTGGTCACTGCCAGATTTGACAAGTGACAAGAAAATATGCCTAAAATTCAACTTAACTTCACTTTAAAGTGAATCCAACTAAGACATACTAAAATCCCTTCTGTCTGGAGTTCACTATAATATGTGACATGAAATGTCTGATGTGGGAAAGCCTCTTCTCTTGGAGGGGAGTTTGGCCTCTGCACACTGCATCAGGCTGGGTGCAGTGATGCTGTAGTCCAAAGTGGGCTAGGCTATAGCTAACGCAGAAGTGAGCTAGGCTAAAGCTAACCCAAAAGAGAACTAGGCAAAAGCTAACCCAAAAGTGAGCTAAGTTAACGCTAACCCAAAAGTGAGCTAAGCTATAGCTAACCACAAAGGGAGCTAGGCTAAAGCTAAAGTTTGTGTTAAACTTGGTGCTGAGTGTTACCTCTGAGGCTGCTCCTCTCACAGAGAAAGGTTGAACTGTTTCAGTGAAGTTTGGTGCATCTGTCGAGGCGGACCCTTGTACAGTACTGTATATGTGTGCTTAAAGCCATGTCAGCGCATTGTAATGTACTGTGTTTTGCCTTTCTGTTTTTGTTTCATTGGGAGGGAACTTAATAATTGTTTTTCTACATTATTTCTTTAACAAAGGTAAAAATATGTCCGAACAGAAATGGTCATTTTATAGTCATGGTAAAACCACATGTTTTCTGTAAAAAGCTAAAGGCATGATTTTAACTTTTTCTGAGATCTTCGATGTCGTACTCGATTAATTAATTGAATTTTAAAAATGAGTGATTTCAAAGATTTCTTTCTCCAAATAAAAGTCTTCTATGGCTTCAGGCCAAACAGTGTCTCTTGTCTGATTTTGTGTTTAGTTATCTTAATACACCATAACAAACGACAGATCGCAGGAAGAACCAGCCTTTAGTCATGTATAGAGACTGTATTTTGTTCTGTGTTGTGATTGGTTGATAGTTCTACACCCAAAAGCTGCTAATGCATGTTAACAATGGAGTTTACCACGTATTCTTAGCAGGGCAGCGGGCGTGGACTACAGGATTACCCATGTATGAATGTGAGTCTGACTCAAAGGCATTTGTTTTAGCTCTCATAGAACAAATTTGTGCTTTCAGCAATATGTCTTTAAGTAATATAACATTTTAGAACAGAGGAGGAGTTTTTGGAGCTTAGTTTTAACCATCAGAATTTACATAGTGGCATTCAAAAATGCTCATGCAAGTTGAACATTTTTTGACACAATATTCAAAATAGATATGTTACATATAGGTCTAAATAACCAGTTGTGTAAGAGGTTCTAGTTACTTCAAGAGTACAAACTGTGCTAAAGCAAATGCAAATTTTTAATTAACTAAAAGTATTAGTTCATACACATATACACATATGTATATATGTTTATATTGAACGCATCAACTTATTATACTTCCATAATGTCCACACTCTGGTCTCTCTTGCTTATCTCCCCTCTTTATCTCCTGTATCCACTACAACAGCTTGTGTCTATGTGTCCCATTGAAGGAGCCTGTACTGTGGCCAGGAGGCATCTGCTCCTCTGGCACATCTGTTCACCAATGGGCCTGCATTACCCAGCATGCCGAAGGAGGGACAGCCTTTGTTAACGCACCATTGTCAATTCCATTATTGTCTCCTTGTGTCAGTGCCTCCATAAGTCTAAGGCTGTTCGTTCAGCAGCACTTTATGGCCCCTACAGTAACTTGTAGATAATTCAGTTTTAATGTATGATGTTTTTACTCTATTTTCTCTCCCTCTTCCTCTCTCAACTTCACCCTCTTTCTCAATCCATCTATTAATCTCCTCTTTCTCTGCTTGTCTGTTCATCTATTCTTTTTCTCTTCTTCCCTCTCTATCTTGTGCCCCCTCTTTCTCCTTCTCTTTCTCTCTCCATCTCTCTCACTGCCCTCTGCCTTCTTTATTTATCTCCTCTCTCCACCCCTCCTTCCCTCCCTATATCTCTTCAAATGAGTTCTTGGGTTTATGTTTAATTAAGATTTTTTAAATGTTTTTGAGTGTTTAAAAATATGTTATTTGATCATTTAAATAATCTACATTACTTGATTTTAATTCATCAACAATAATATGTTGAAGCTACTCAAGTGAAATGGGTCTTAGTTTAGTTTTAGTTTATTGGTTTATTTTAACATGGACCACGTGCAAACACATTACTCTCATAAAAGAAGAGATGCTTTACTCTCTCATACCTGTTTCAGGTAAATGCAGTCGTTTGCAACAGGTAAGTGCGTTTTTGTTTTTTTGTTTTTTTCTGGGAAGTATTGTCCAAATGTGATAACAGTTTTAAACATTTATCTTACAGGGTGGAAAACAAGACCACAGAGAGACAGAGCTTGCACTTAAATTGAGGTGAGAAGCGACTGTTCCCAGCTAGTCTGTGGCCTTGTCTTATTTCTCTTCCCTCGCTCCCTTCTGCTTGATTCCTCTGTTTGATTGTGCAGAAAATAGGTGATGAAGTCCAGCCACAGAGGAGACACTGCAAGGAGAGAGGAGACACAGAGAGAAGTAGAGGAGAGGAGACACAGTGAGGTGAGTGGAGAGGGGAGACATAGTAAGGAGAGAGGAGACACAGAGAGAAGTAGAAGAGAAAGGAGACACAGCGAGGAGAGAGGAGACACAGCGAGGAGCAGAGGAGACACAGAGAGGAGACAGGCCTCTACTTTGACAATGTTTAAATCCAGGCTCAAAACAGTTCTGTTTAGCTGTGTATATGACTGAAAGGTCTTTATTCTGCATTCTTCTGTTTTAATGTTAATTTTATGATGATTATTTGTGATCATTTATGTTTTGATTTGTGTGTTTTTAACGTCTTTCTTATTCTGTAAAACACTTTTACAGAATAAGAAAGACATTAGACAAGACAGACGGACAAGAATTACTTTGTGTACAAATTGTGCTATACAAATAAACTTGGCTTGCCTTTCCAGAGGAGAGAAGCACAGTGAGGAGCAGAGAAGAGAGGAGACACAGTGAGGAATAGAGGAGACACAGTGAGGAGCAGAGAAGAGGAGCAGAGGAGAGTGAGACACAGTAAAGAGAGATCAGACATAGTGAGGAGAGAGGAGCAGAGGAACAGAGGAGAGAGGAGACAGTGAGGAGAAGAGGAGAGAGGAGAAACAGAGAGGAGAGAGAAGTACAGGAGAGAGAAGCAGGGGAGAGATCAGACATAGTGAGGAGAGAGGAGCAGAGGAACAGAGGAGAGAGGAGACACAGTGAGGAGAAGAGGAGAGTGAGACAGGGTGAGGAGAGATGAGAAACAGAGAGGAGAGAGAAGCAGGGGAGAGAGAAGTACAGGAGAGAGGAGACATAGTGAGGAGAGAGAACCAGAGGACAGAGGAGACACATTGAGGAGAGAAGCAGAGGAGAGAGAAGCAGAGGAGAGAGGAGACACAGGGAGGAACAGAGGAGACAGTGAGAAGAGAGAAGCAGAGGAGAGAGGAGACACAGGGAGTGAGGAGAGAGTGGTTTCCGTGTTTTCTTTCCCTTGCCTCCTCTGAGCTTTGGGACACCACTTAATATGGCGCATTTGATTGACAGCTGAAAAATGGAGGAATGAGGAGAGGAATCGAGGAGAAGGAAGTAAGGAAAGAGAACTGAGATGCGGCCAGAGTGACACAGACACAAATCACACCCACAGCAACTAAAGATCAACAGAAGTCAAGCTGATACTGCTCCCAGGTTACGTCCCTCCCTGCTAAAATGGTCATTGTCCCAATGACTACAGTGGCACACAGCCCTTGACTTCTCTCCAACACTGAGGTGGTACGCCTCTGGTCACGCTGGTGGAAAATTATAGTTTAATTAGATTGACAAGGGCCTAAAGGCTCTTCCAATGTTGGTCCTGTCAAAGGTGGCTGCAGGTTGCCATGCACCACTTTCTCCATGGAACTGCTTTCTTGACGAATGACATCTAAAGGTAATCAGGGTCTGGTTGTTTTACTATCAGGTAAGGCGTAATGCTTATTTGACACATACTTTTGTTCTTGTGTTTTGTAAAAGTACAGTTCAGTACTTTGTTTTTTTTTCTTCTCCACTTAAGACATTTCTGGTGGCAGGTGAAGCAGTTCTTCACACATGAGCAGCCAACATTTTCAGAGAGACCTAAGATCCTGGGGAAGGAATCCATGTCTCTCAAACATTAAATAATGTGGTGTGTATCCAGTTGTATTATGAGTTGTTGTATACCTGCACAAATAATGAAACTTGTTCAAGATTGCTTTTACTGTAATAAAACTAGTCAACTAGTCAAAACTAGTCAAAAGAAATGAAATTTTCTGAGATTTAAAGTCATGCTTTTTGCAGTGTGTTGTGAGGTTCTGAATCACAATGAAATCTCCTAGTTAAATAAAGGTATAAAAGGAATTTAAAAAAAAAAATGTACTTGGCTATTTCTGAAAAATAGTGAAAACCTGTTCCAACAAAATGTACCTAATTGTATTTATAACTGATCAAAACTAGTCACAACAACTTACATGTTTTTAAAAGTCGTACAGTCTCTTTCTTGCAGTGAGGCTGTGTGCTCCTGTGAACAAAGTTAATCATGAACATCTGTTGTATTGGCGGCCGGACCCCTTGGTGAGTTTTTCTGCTGCCACGAGCTCCGAGTGTCGCCGTGGAGACGCACAGAGGCCCATTCACCAAAAACAATGCCCCCACACCACCCTGGCCCCTCCCACCTCCTCGCCCCAAAGAAAGTCAGGTAATTCATGGCCCTAAAATTCAGATGGATGTCTCACTGGGGAGTCTGTTTACAGCACTGCTTCCACCCAAATCCAAAAACAACTTTTAAAGGCTTGTTTTGGGAAGGAAGTTTTTTCTTCAGATTTTTTTTTTTTATTACAGTGAAATCATTCCTGCTACTAAAATATAATATCCATGGGTTTAAAAATTAGGACTGTTGCCATAGTGATTAACAATTAACAACAATATATTATAAAATGAAAAGTACCTAAAATGGCACCATATAACAGAAAGCTGAAACCCACAAATACTGTGCTTATGAATGAAAATGAATAAGATATTAATTAACCTTACAAAGGCCCTTTTCCTAACCAAAGCACCACTGCAAAGTCAGAAAGTCACATTTAGTAATATTTATTTGGAAAAATAGTCTTGGCTAATTCCTTCATTCAACAAATAGTAAAGGACACAGTGACATAACATTTGTACAATACAATCCCATTTAAATAACATTTTATTCAAAAGTCCCATTGACCTGAAGTGCCTTTGCAAATATCATAATTAAAATAAAAAGCAACTTAAATAATGATAACAAACATCACAAATATACAATATCAAATAAAACAACACAAATAATTAAATTAACTTAAATTAAATCATAACTTTAAATCTTTTTTCTTGTTTTTCAGTATTTTACAAAAGGGCAATCTGTATCAAAAACATATGTAATTAAGACAAAGTTTCCTGTCCAAAAGAAGAGAAAAGAACAATACTATGTCATGGGGTTTGGAGACACTTCAGTTACACAGTGATCAGTACATTAGGCCACTATGGCCAAACATCACATCCATGCAGCGCTCAGCCTCGGCGCGTGGGGCAGAAAAGGCCTGGGTGCAAATGTTGCAGAAACTGGAGCATGAGTCCATTACATCGTTTACCCCTTTCCCGAAAAAGGCAGTGAAAGCTAGTGGTTCTATGACCATAATATTACCCCGCCAGTCCTCCTCCCACAGGCCGCGCCCCTGCGCTCAGCCTCCTGTAGAGAACCAGCTCATCTGAATATCAGTAAACTATCAGCAGCAGTCTCAAGGCGGGACATCCCCCCGGGTTCAGCAGCATCTGAGGAGTTAAAACTCTCCATAGAGCAATGTGCAACGGGCAGCCAACGCGGCTCTATACCTGTGAATACAAGAGGCACAGGTCAGGGCGTGGACTACAAGCATACAACACTATCATAAGAGCAGTGATACAGGTAAGGACTGCAAACAACACTGTAGACGTCTATGAATGTGGACTTTACTCACCTCTGTTGCAATTATACATTCGTCCTTCTCCTCCGACATGACAAACACAGATTTGTACTTGGTGTCCGCACATGCAGACAGTTCTGGGGCTTTCTTTTCTGAAGCATCACTGTTTGGAAACAGAAGAGAGAGGTGAGCTCAGTTATTACATTACATTACAGAGCAACATGTGCAAATTAATGACGGGGATATGTACCATTTTAATCGTTTGCTTGCTTTCTCCTCAAACTCAAATGAGTCGAGTGAGTGGCACTTGTCGTCGCAGGCAGCCTCTAACATGGCGTCTTTGCCGCTGTGGTCGTAGTGCAGTTCCTGGAGGTTGTAGTCTCCGGTGAGGGGCCGGCTCTTGTAGCTGCTGCGTCCTGGGGAGGAACCCTCTTCTGGGTCTGCGCTGCTGAAGTCCATCTTCTTGTTGATGTTTTTGACCCCGGGCATGACAGTCACCGCCAGGTCGCGGTCACTGCGGTGGCAGTTGTTGGTCAGGTTGAGGTTGTTGATTGGTTCGATTTCACCTGTGACCTCGATGGGCCCTCCACGCTGTGCTTTTGAGCGGTAAAACCCGACCAGAACCGCACAGCCCGCTAACAGTAATAGGACCAGAGCCACCCCAGAGCCCACAGCCATCCAGGGCACGTCTGATCCCCGCACAGCCGCGTGTTCAGGCAAAAGGAACTGACAGTTGCGGCCGCCGTAGCCTGGGGCGCAGGCACACACGTAGCGGTTGTTCCTCTCATGACAGGTGGCTCCGTTGTGGCAGGGGTTGTGCTCACAGCGGCTGATGGGCGAGCTGCAGTTCTGACCTGTGTAGCCGGGTGGGCAGGTACAGGTATACCCATCAGGACCCTCTTGACAGGTGCCTCCATTCTGACAGGGGTATGCTGCACACTCGTCGCCCGTGTGGTCACAGTTCATCCCAGTGAAGCCCTCTGGACATTGGCAGATGTACGAGTTCACCAGATCCACACAGCGAGCACCTGTCAATCAAACACACAAAACTTATAACAGAAGTATTAATAATCTTTATAGAAAAGAAACTTGTCTGTATCCAGACTCTGGACTAGTGTGGCTGTGGTCTCTCACCATTGGAGCAAGGGCTAGATGTGCAGTGGTCGATCTTCTTCTCACAGGTGAAGCCTGCGTAGCCACTGGGACACTGGCAGAAGTAGCCTCCATCAGGGTTATCGCTGCAGCGCCCCCCATTAGTACACGGCCCATCAGCACAAGTCATGGCACTGAGTTCACAGTTGTTACCATAGAAACCATGTGGGCAGGTGCATTTGTACGTGTTTTCCATATCCTACAGAGGAAGAGATTATAACTTTACATGATGTCGAAATGTGATAGTTGGCACTTTTTCAGTTATTTGTATTGTTAGGAATGAGTAAAGCATTAGGTTGAGATGCCAGCAAGCAAAAAAGTTTTTTTCAGTTGCAGCTGCCCACAAGATAGAATTGTTTTCACTTTTTGAGAGTAAGTGCCACATATTATTGTTTTCGCTTTGGCAAAAGTATTTTTCTTATGTTTGTCTGGTTTAGAGTCACTTTTACCCACGTTTTCATCCTCCTTTGGTTCATTTCTTGGTTAGAACTACTGAAGCAATCATCTAGTCCAATTTTAGACCTGGAATAGTTTGGTTTTAGATCTGGTAGTACTTGGAAAACCTTTTTTCCCTCTTTTCAAATGTGGCAATTGGGGGGGAACCATTTAAGAACCACTGCTATTTATTGGTTTCAGAATGATAAAAAATTAGGACAGTGATTTCAATTTTCCTCAGTACTTGTCATTTAAACCAAAACATTATATCTTTGAAATGGTAAAAAGTGTTCAAAATGTCACCAGTAACAGGACGCTGAACCCCATGAATAGCTTATTTCAACATACTGATACGACACTATATTACTAACAACTACTCAACAAGTAATTTTCACAGCTATCCACTACTGTCACTATGCCACATATTGCCTATTGTTTAAACTGTGTATCTTTTAAGCAGGTTTTTAGCAGGCTTACCGTACAGCTCCCTCCATTGCGACAGGGGTTTCCAGCGCATTCGTTGACTTGGATTTCGCAGCTGGCTCCAGTGAATCCCGGGCGACATGAACAGGTGTAACTGCCCTGGCCTGTGTTGCTACAAGTGGCCCCATTCATGCAGGGTTTGTGGTGAGTGCAGTAGTTTAGATCTGTGGAAAAAAGAGGGAGAGAAAGAGGGAGAGTGAGTAACACATGTGGATTAGGTCTGGCGACAGTGAGGCCTTTTGTTGTATGAACACTTGTGCTCCTCTTGGTCTGCTTCTGTCTCTCCAGTGGTTTTTTGTTACCGTTCTAGTCGCCGCTGGCCTGCTGTCCAAGATCCTCATCCCACAAAACAACTGCTGTTCTGTTGCCCCCCTTTAAACTACCCACCCCACCCACTCTGACTCCTTTTTATGTCTGGTGCACACAAATACATTGGAAATACCTTCATGTTGCCACCCACAGACAACTTAAAAAGCCTCATTCCAGGAGCCCAGTTTAACCTTTTATTATTAGGTATTGTTCATGTACTTAATTAACTGCTCACAAGGTGATTTCTGTCACTTCTATAATGGAAAAAACAAAACACACTCTTTTGCCTAATCCTAGTTAGTTTTGATTTGCTTATTTTTCTCTTTTGGATCTAAGAGAACACCATTAACTCATAAAGAGAATATAATATTGTATATTTGAAAAACATCTTGAGTTCTTTAATTTAATAAAGCCATTCATTCTCCTATTTTTCCATTCAGGGCACCACGGCAGGTAAGCCTGTTCTAGAAACTATACATTGTAAGCGACTGTACTCCTTGGACAATGAATGCTCAATTATAGTATAGAAGACTACATTTCGATTATCCAATACTCTTAATACATACATGCCTGGTTGTTAGGACTATTTGGACCAATATATAACTTGATTATAGATCTACTTGCTGGTAATAATGTGCCATTTTATTAACACCTGCCTCAGTTTTGTATGTTTATTATTTATTTATTTTCTGAGCCTCACCTTGGTTGCAAAAGAGACCACCCCATCCTTCTTGACAGTTGCATTGCCAGGGCTGTTGGCAGGTCCCATGCAGGCAGCCTGGATAGCGGATACACTCATCACAATATCGCCCCTTGAATCCTACTCTGCACCTGTTCAAATAAAAATAAGAAAAATACAGTGAATTTGGTCCAATCATGTTACTTCTCACTAGATAACCAGCCAATCGTGGCACACTTACTTGCACTCGCCCGGCTTCTCGCAAAATCCGTGTTCATCATCACAACCGGGAAGACAGATAGCTGTAAAAAACAAAAAATTGTATTCAAGTATTGACAGAAAATAAAGCCATTACAAGTAAGCATTATATTACGATTTCAATTTAAAATCTATCCACTGATATATGAACAAATTTGGATTCATAAAGCATTTCTTAATTTTTATCCTAAACCTTTTTATTATTATTAATTTTTCCCTGATATTTCTGTTATGTAAACATTCATTCTTGGGGATTTTGATATCTGAGGGTTTGTTTTCAGATGTAAGTAACTTTACAAAATAAATTTCAATAAAACTTTTACGTCAATACATCATCAATCAAGTAAATGCTTTTCAGTATCTGGTGTACCCCAAAATCTAAAACAACAACAATGACCAATGCCTTTTACCCTAACCCTTTTGTAAGCAACCTGTTTCAATTCAAAACATCAAAACCTCTCTGTTATTTTGAAAGCAAACTTTTTCAACTAAATTCAAAGTTACTGACTACAAAAGCCCTGTCAATTGTCCTAAGCCTGGTGGATGCTACCTCTTGCTTATCTCTTTATCACCGTGGAAGAATTTGCTGCTTAACATAGGCCTGGGACAAAGGCAATAGTGTGTGAATGCAAGCCCCCTTAAGACCCCACCCCACCTCCACTACCACCACCAAACTCCTTTCTTTTTTCCTCCCTTCTTCTTTTGCTTCAGGGTCAAAACTCTTTTATTCCCCCCCTCTTTTGCGCGCTCCCCTTAATGTCTCGGATTGGGGCAGATAAGAGTGGACAGGTGGCGAGTGTATTGCCAGTGCGAGACAGCTGCTCCATTGTCTGCACTCTGCCGGCAGCTGCCTACTTCAAACAATACACGCCCCGCCTCGACCAATCAAAAGCCAAGCCTACCACGGCACGGGCCAATCCGGAGACAGCATGTAAATTTATGGCACGCGTGAGATTATTCCCCCAAAAAACTTTCCTTAGAATAAATCAAGTGGTCGTGTGGGAGAGGAGGAGAGGAGAAGAGGAGGAGGGGGAGTTAGGGCACTGGGGCTGTTTACGCACAAGTTGTCTTCGCCCTTTCTAACGGCACTCACTCATTAGTCAAGCTGAATTGCACTTTGGATACAAGAAACTGGGCAAAACAGACTGAGCTAAGCCATCATTTTCAGTTTGATATTTGAACTGTTTTGGCTATGTTTTGGTATACATAATTTATCACTCAACTGAATTACAATGAATGAATAGTTGTTTTGATGGCTAAACCAAATCAACTCTATACATCTCAATAATTACCTCCTTACAATGTGCTCTATTATCTAAGATGCAATTGAAATTTCTAAGGATTTTGGCCAATTT
Organism: Periophthalmus magnuspinnatus; assembly: GCF_009829125.3. Taxonomy (NCBI): domain Eukaryota; kingdom Metazoa; phylum Chordata; class Actinopteri; order Gobiiformes; family Gobiidae; genus Periophthalmus; species Periophthalmus magnuspinnatus. Next base: position 19,263,639 of record NC_047126.1, read on the forward strand.
CTAAATACTGCCAATAGAACAAGACTATTATGAGTGTTCAACCAATATGCCAGTTTTTATGTACAACTTTCACTGTTTTTTCCTCTACTTTCTCCTATCAAGAATCACAGCACATTTGAAGTTCACTATTGAGCTTTGTCTAATCCTCTTATGCTTTATAAGTACAAGAAACTACACATCCCCAACTTTTAACCTACTTGTTCTCTTGCATTCTCTTCAGTTTAATCAACCAATTTCTTTCCCAGAAATGATTTGCTCTACTCACGTTCAGTGCAGTATTGTCCTTTCCAGCCTGCATCACAGACGATTTCTCCCCTCTCTCCACAGGTGAAGTGTCCGAAAGCATCGTCCCTGGGTCTGCAGAAGACAGAGCATCCCTCGCCGTAGTAGTGCTCGTCACATACAAATCTATACGAGTATTTGAGTTCGGTTCTTCCGCCGCTGTGGAGGTCCTGAGACCACTCCTCGCCAACAGTTAGGTGCCTCTGTGTTGTCATAGTGCTGATGATGCGGTCTGGGTTTTCTAAAATTGATACAAAGAAAGTTAGTAAAAGTGTAACAGAACAATTTTTATTCTAGATAGGAATGATGGAATCAACTTCTTTTGGCTAATTTGTAGATAGGTTGACCTTAAACATAGCTACAGCCAGTTAGAGAGTATTCAAATGTTCCTCCACTTTTTCATAATTGTTTGTAAGGGAAACCTGTTTTAACACCCTCAACATTTACAATAGTGTCTTATTTAGTGGACTTTACGAATAACATAACAACCTAGTCCAGGACGCACACTGAATCCTGTATGAGACAAAAGATGCATGGGAAAGGGAACGTGCGCGTGCGCGTGGCGTGCGCGTGGCGTGCGTAAAAGGCTCGTGCGGGGCTCGTTACCTGTGGAGAGGTCGTCTTTGGAGTCCGTGTGCAATGCCTCGATGATCAGTGAGAAGGTCCCCTGGGAACACAAATGGCTTGGTGAGACAGGTGGCCAGCGTGCTGCGGCGATAACATCAGGCAAGAAAAGACCCGAGGCGACTGTAGCGCTAGCGTGCACCCAATGAAACTAAACACCGCTTTTACTAGAGACAAAAAGGCGCCATTTCATCTGTCACGCTTTTACGCACGGTTACCTTTACTGCTGTGCGCACTTACCGGCCACGTGAAGCCGAAGTTTATTCTGACTGGGTTGGTGAAGGCGCTCTCCGGGATGGCATCGGGGACTTGGAAGGAGTTGGACCCAAGCACTGGCGTCACAGCCCCGCCGTACGTACATGGGGGCTCCGGCGACGCGTTGGGCTGGTAGTGCTTGAGACAAATTCTGAAAAATGTTTTACACTCGCACTGCTGTTGGAAAGACGACGTCAGTCCGCCTTTACAGCAGTTTTTGTTTCCCTGTATTCCCTTCTTGTTCAAAAATTCTTGTAACTTCAGCTCAAAGACTCCCGAACACAAGCCCTGCAAAGACAGTTACTCTAGTTAGCGCACGGAAGGATGCTGTTGTTTTCACTCATCCAATCAAGTCCAAGTAAGCTATAGAACAAACAAGTGCAAGTGAGCATCATAATACAACTTACATGTACTTTTTTGACATCAGAACTACCCACTAATGCCAATTTCAACACTTTGCTATCTGTTCTGGGTAACTTTAAAGCGTGCGTAAAAGTCAAGTATAGCGACTCTTACCTGGCAAAGTAGAATAGACATGACGGCGAGAGTCAGCAGGATAGCGTGCCCCATATTCAATAAATATAAAATAAATAAAAAATAAATAGGTGAAGAGCTTGGGTGCCTCCTCTGTTTCAGTCCCGCTGTTGTTGATGCATCGAGAGCGCGCTTCTGTCTATTTCATTCATTGAATCGTGTCCGGAGGAGCACGAATAGAAAAGCGGTAATTCCCAAAAGTTCGCTGCGTCTTGAGTCCACCACGCGTTATAATCCAATACTGAAAATCCGTATGGTGGAAGCGTGGACAGGGTGTTTTTCTTTCTCTCAATTGTCCAACATGCTTCCCTTGTCCCGTTTGTGTCTTTCTGTGGGCTGTGCGCGTGCCTCTGTGCCGTTATATACCACCGGACACATGCTATGGTAATGACATGGAAATGCACCTCCTCCTCCCTCCACACTGCACTGTCTCCCAATCTGGCCCTGCGCCTTTACAATAGAGCAACATTACAGCAGCGTGGGAGCGCTTTAGCCCTGGTTTAGCCCTGGTTTAGCCCTGCTTTACTACTAGTTTAGGCTATGGGTTTATTTTGGTCTGTTTATAGTTTAGACGGGGTTATTTCATGATTGCTTTCGACATCCACCTGTTGCCTCATGCCTAAATGTATGTGTCTAGTTTTTGTTTAGAAAATCTTAAAGTTTCCATGTGTTGTGTTTGGTGGAGTAAGCCTTTAGCATTTAGGCTAGCTGGCTAATGGTGGCCTGGACATAGATTTAGCAAAAGCAACATCACCTTTAATCTTAGAGACTAAATTACAATTTGGTGCAGTTAGAACCCATTATTTTCAGTCTCAATAGAAAAAGCAGACCACACTTTCACTTGTTTATTTAAAAGGGGCATTACATAACTTTTGGTGGAGGTTATGATGTCACTTGCTTGTTTCCATGGAGTTTTTTGGAGTGAGTTGAGTTTTTTTGTCCATTTTTTTCTTTTACTATAGATCATACCTGGACGACTGAGGGATTATGCAGGCTTCATGGAATCAGTAAAGCAGTACATCACCAGACCAAGTTACATGTCATATCTGTGGAGAGGTGACTCACATAATCCATGTTTAAATATATTTTTGGCACTAAATGAAAAAAAGTTAAATAAAGTTAGATTACATTTAACACCAATGATATTAGTAGTAGACGTAAATTGGGACACTCATTGAACTTCAGTGAACACATGAGTATCTGGTGTCCACTTCTCATTAGTAAAACAGACACCCCCATTGACTAAAGGTCTTCACAGGTGATCGATGGAGAAAGACCCATTGGGACAGTGCATTTTCAAGTTCTGACAGACAACAGCCAGTGCATTCTATTGTTGTTGGATAAGGCACCTCACCCACCTGCCTGTGCATGAATGGTGTGTTGGTGACTGATGGGTGGTGGTCGGAGGGGCCGATGGCACGGATCGGCAGCCTTGCTTCCATTAGTCTACACTAGGGCAGCTGTGACTAAAGAACTAGCTTACCACGACCAAGTATAAGACTAATGATGTAAAGGTGCACTGTGTAACCTTTCTGGAGGATACACCTGTTTGTCTCTATGGTGATGTTATTGCTTTGCCTAGAAATGTAATTCTAATAACATTAACTAATGTTGAATAGGTTTAATAAATGGGTGAAATGTATTTTTTAGTCAAAACATTATACATTTTTTCAGACACTCTTGGACCCTGACCCACCGGTTGATAGTCTCGGGAGGCGTTTGATTGACAGCTGAGTGTAACATATTCCTCCTGCGGCTCCATGGGCCTGGTGCTGTGTTGTGTGTCCTCCTACACTGCACTGTCACATTAGCATTAGCATTTAGTATTCTCTCACAGTGAATCACATTTGACCATCCACAGCTGCTTCAGGGGATCACAGGATTTTGGAGATAATATATATATTAAAAAAATATGATGCAGGTTAGATTATATTATTGCTCTTTCTAAATACTTTGATGCCATGAAGAAATATCCATAAAACATCTAAATCTATAATAGCTTTGCGTCATTAATTTGGGAATTCTCTGCTCTCCAAGTGATTCATGGACATTTTCTGAAGAATATAAACCAGCCTTTTTATAGTTAGTTGGATTGGAATAAGGGATGCAACATGATTCAACATATCTCGACACATAGGATAGTTATAATTACCTTTTATTAAATTACAATATAGAATACAGACATGGGATAGACACGTTCTTTACCAAGTTTTTGCTATTTCATTTAGAGTAGGAAATGTTTGTGTTGTGCTCAGTGTGTACTTAAGGGTACATTTTAAACATTTAGAAGCAGAAGTAATGTAAGTATAGCACAAGTAATAACAGCAGTGTTAGTAGTAGCAAGTATAAGGGACATCAGCCTAATTTTGATGTTTATTTTGATATTTTTTTGTCTGCATCAGTTTGCATCAAAAACACGTTACTGACTGAGTTGTGTTTACGAGCATCTCAACAGGTGTATCTATTAAATTAGCTGGTCAGTGTATGTGGTGAAACCTGATTTGCTAATGATGGCACAGCAGCACAGTGGTGTGGTTGTGGGTTCCATTCCCAGGCTAAGTGGAGTTTCTCTTTCCTCTTTGAGTTTGCATAGGTAACTTATTTATTTATTTATGTTTGATGAATGTAATTACTTTGTATTAATAGTAAAAATAGCTACAATATAGTAAACATGATCAAACGACAGAGTGTTTGTCCGCTTATCTGAAGGTTGGCAGTTCGATTCCCGCTCTCAGCATGAACATCTTTGGTTTAGTAGTGCGATTCCAGCTCCCACAGATGAATAGTGTTGTTGGTTCCTTGGGCAAAACACTTAACCCAACTTGTCCCAGTGTCTGAATACATCGGTGTTGGAATGAACATTTTGTCTTGTATTATGAAAGTAATGTATTATATAGGTTGTATTTAACTGAGAAATCTGAAAACACAAAACAGTTAAAGCTTGTGCCAGTTGTTCCCTTATAGCACAAACATGATGCAACAGTTATTCAGCACCCTACATTGTTCCTTTAACCTGAAGACTGGCGGTTCAATATCAGCTACTTGTTTAAATATGCGCTAAATTCAATATTTTCACACCCACAGTTGAGAGGCAGTTTTCTGTGTGAATTGTGGGTTGTTTTGGCCGTGCGGGAGTGCTGCAGAGAGCTTACTGGTTATGTAGACTTGTGAGAGTCGTGGGCTTGTACTGCTAATAAGGAGAGTTTGAATATTGCCCAAGAAAGATCACAAAGTTACTCAAACATGCATTGGATGACACATTTCAAGCATGATTTTTTTTTTTAATGGGACAATGGTATTACATGGTAGAAAGCTCCAGCCCCTCTTTTGGTTTAGACCAAATTTGTCCTCTCAATGTGAGGACTCCCAAAAACTGTTGAATGTCTTAGAGGTTTTTAGCATGAGACTGTCAATCACTCCCTGTTAGTCCTCTGCAGGGGGTCAGATGTGCTCCAGATTTATCAATAATCTGCTAATGGACCCTCCAAAACTGAAAAGACACAGATCAATACAGCCATTGACATTATAACTGTATAATGCAGACTCAGTATTTCTTTACATTTGAATAAGAGTCAGTGGGGGACAATCTTAAACTCTGAGTGAGTTTCCCAATTATCAGCTGCAGACCACTTCTGTTAAAGATTCTGTCACGTTAAGCAGATGTCCAATTAACCATGGAGGCGTTCTGCAAAGCACATAACCGTCACAGCTATGTCCTTTAATGGGAACTTAAAATATAGAAAAAAAGGGCATCCATAATTTTATAGAGATTTATTATTGCTGTTTTGCATGTTTTGGGTTGATGAGGGAGACTTTAGTGCTTGGAGGAAACCTACCAAAACATTGGGAGAAACACAGAGACAGAGAAAGTCCCAGTCCAGCAATGTATGTTGTTTACCTGGCCAGCCAGAACCACACACTTTGACAAATCTTTATGAAGACGAGTTGGGTCTGGAACCATGTCCAGTCTCCCTGATTTGAAATGGACATGACTGACAGACAGTTTAATCAATCAGAGGGATGCATGGAGTAATGAACAGTGCAGAGTAGTAAGAAACGGTGCTGATTTCTGTAGAATCCACAACTGAAGCACCAAACTTACTTATCTCAGGTAAAATCTGTTATATATTTTGTTCTAAATGATATGAGAATTTTCTAGACGGTCTAGGTTTGTCACACTCTATGGTCCAGTGCCAAAATCTTCTAGATTCTAACAGAAAACTTTAGATAAGACATGCCAGCGTGGAAAAATAAATATACAATTACAAATGGCTGCATTTATTGGACTGATTGAAAGTTTGTGGGGTTTTTTTTGTTTTTGTTTTTTTACAAAAAGCTTAAGTATCAGGTCACAGTAAAGAGATAAACCTTTTCTTCATCTATTCAGCCTAAATATTTATAGAGGTGAGTCTAAGTTTTGTAGTTTGCATTGTGACATAGATAATTTATGACTTGTACTATACTTGTACTATCTTGTACAAACTGGAAAAGTCAACAATAGATACAGTGCTACTAACATGATGGAAATAGTGTTAGAAATGTAAAGCGAAGGAGGAACATGTTTGTCCCTCCCCCAAAACCAAGGCCCTGGTCAATCTGCTATTAATGACTGCAAATCTAAACAGGAAATACATCAATGTAGATGTGAGTAGAGTAGTAAAAAATGTACTCAAGTAAGAGTAACATTACTTCAAAAATAATATTACACAAGTAGAACTACAAAGTAGGGGTCCAAGAAATTACTCCAGTAAGAGTAAAAAAGTATTTGGGGAAACTACTCCAGTGAGTCGGGACCTAACATCTGATTTATAATTTCAGTTTATTTCAGTAGTGCACACAATCTGGTGTAAAGAATGGTGCAAAAACATAAATGTTCAAATAGTTTAATATTGTCAAGATAAAGCTTTGTCATTTAGCTTAGACTTACTCCAAGTGGAATTTACTTTTACTTAGGTAACAGTACTCTTACTTCAACGTAAACAGGCTATTACTTAACAAAGTAACTATAACTGAATACTATACCCAGACAGGTTATAACCAATGAACTGAAAACATGCTGAGTGCATTTGGATGTGAATGTTTTGAAACTTATCTCTGCTCTAAACTTTAAAATATGTTCCAATTGTCAAGAAAAGTGTGTTGACATGAACCTCTAAAACAGAAGAAACTCTGGCTGAGCCATCCCCTTTTTCTTTCATCCACACGCACGCGCACACCCACTCACGCGCACAGCACATTTCTTAAGTTAATTCTAATTGTGGGAAGAATTTGGGTCTTGAATTGGCACCAAAAAACGACGACTAAAAGAAAACATTCCTTGGCACAGCAACGTGATGAGGTAAACGACTCCTGCCTGCCCGCGCTCTCCTTCAGTGAATAGAAAAGAAGCGCGTGCTAGCGACAAGGCACGCGCATAGCGGAGTCGGCTCGCGTGGCCAGCGTCATTGTGAGAGCGCACAGAGTGAGTTGGCTCCTCTCCTCAGCTGTATGGTAATGCGCTGCGCACCTGCTCCTCTGCGAGCGGGAGCGCGCAGAGCTTAGAGAGGCGCGTTCTCGTTCCCCTAGATTTTACGCACGCCGCTACGCACAGCCACACACACGTCCGCACGCGCTCAAACACCTGTCTTCCTTCACACACTTCTCACTCACATCAAACAAGCCGGACATTTCTCAGCGCGTGCTCTGGTCCTCTGTGTTTTCTCCTTCACATTTTGGGGTTTGGCCAAAGAGAGTGCATGGAGGAGGAGCTCATTATCTGTATGCTACCAAAGTAATGTTGGAGGCTACTTAATTGCATTGTAATAGTCTGCTTGATAATGGTAGTACAGAGTGTTTTACTGCTACAGTGGCACTATTGGTAACACCAAACATTTAAATGATTCATACAATTAAAGGTATTTAAAAGTTTGCCAACTTTTCCATTAGAATGTTGTGATTTTTGTTTACTTTTGTGAACAAATCCATTCATTTTATAACAATATAAAATATAGAACACTATAAATATTTGCCTTTGTGCCACGTTGCCAGTCTGAAACATAGAGCCACTGGTACAATTTGGTGTATGTATTTCATAAAGAGTTAAGAATTTGATCATTTGTGCTCAGGGTGCACATATTACTAATTGGTCCTGAAGAAAATGACTTCTACTTCTACTACTGCTAACTTAATTCTACTAAACAAACCCTGTGAAAGTGAAGCTCTCTACCCCTCTCAGTTGTGTGAGTGCAGATATCATAAATTCTGGACAAAGGCTCTGGTGACTTCAGTGGGAGGTTTGTGAGGCTCCTGGGGGCCGTAGTAACACATAGCTTCTCTAAGCAGGTGTCCTGCACAGCCAAAGGAGAGATATATGACTGTACTGGGCTGTCTGCTAGTACTGCTGCTACTACTACTATGGCAGCACAGGGGCCGAGTGACCAGCACTCTTACATCTAAGCAAGAAGGTTCCATGTTTGGGACATGCATTTAAATTCCTCCAGCTAAATGATGCTGAAGATGTGAAGATGGGACCCCAGTGTAGTGGACAAAATTCCCTACTCAAACAATAAAATGTTTCTTAGCCTTTCTACTTTATTTCTACTACTGCTACAACATCTACTACTGTCTACCACTACTGCTGCAATTACTGATAAAAATGGTACTAGTATGAATACTACTACTACTACATACGAGGGGTGTCTTGGTGTATTTATTGTACCACTCAGAGTTACTTAATATTTTTTTTCTGCTACTGTGGGACAGACTGATGAAAGTGTGGCAGCCAGTCTGTGCCTCCCAACAACCATCTGTGCCACTGCTTACACATAGAAAAGGTGGATCAATTGTTCCAATTATTCCAAGACATTAAGCAACTCTTCCTCCATGGAGACAAACGGGAGATCAGGTTAGATCAGTAGGGAAGTGACCCCACTTACCAAAATGCAAGTTTATCAATGTTTTTTTTTTTAAAAACAACAACAACAAAACTTGTAATTGTATAGATGCAAGATAGATACATTTATGCCATACTGTGGAACATTCAAATGAAAACAACTACATGGACTCAGCCCCCCTTATAGCCCTTTATACAGAAATCTTACATAGTGCAGCTTTAAAGGGGCCATATTATGCCATTTTCATATTCTTGTTATAATGAAGTTTCCTCATCAGAAGCATAGCCGGAGTTGTTTTGTTTCATTCACACATGTTTAAAACACAAACCCTGCATATTTATACTGAGTGCTTCTATTCTTGTGTTTTTAAACTCCATACACTTTCAGTAGAATCATTTGGATTATTCAGCCATGGAACTGCCAATCTCTGATGAACAAACGGTAAAAAGCAGCTGTTAACTTGTAAACTACAGCTTCATGACATCACAAGGTAGAACAGAGCATTTTGAGCTTTGGAGATGTAGACAGACTAATGTTAAAAGATTACTCAAAGATGTGTGAATGAAACAAAATACAATTCCAGGTATGTTTTTGATAAGGTAGAGCAATCAAACACGGCTTAAAGCTCCCAAGAGTCAGTTTTGTGTAATATAGGACCAGTGTTCTTTTAGTTTTACAAAAGCTAATCCGAACTGAACTGGATTTTAGCTATGAAACTGGCAATCCAAATGAGAGACTAATGTGAGACTCCCTCTGCTTTCTGATTGGATAACTTTCTAGAGAGCCAAAACATCAAATTATAACATAAACAACTTGACCGTAATGTCCGATGTTGTTGTATTGAAAAATAAATCAGCATTTAAAATCTTACATATAGTTTCTTTAAGTGAAAAGTGAGTGAGCCAGCATTATCACTGCCCCCATCTCCCCCTCCCACTGCCGTCTTTAGCCTGGTCATGATGTGTTGTAGTTACTGATTAGCCTCAGTCAATGCAACCAACCCTAAACAAAATACACTCATTTATAAAGCTGTCACTCTTTTCTTTCTCTACCATTTCAAAATAGCAGCTGAACCATGACCAATTAACGTCAAACAGGGAAATTTGTGCTTTTTTTTCAATGCTGTGATTTGTGGCACAGAAAGAAGAAGTATTGTGACACTAAATTAACCTTCAGACAACAAAAACTTCACTGCATTGTACTGCCATTGGCAAATCCAATATTCAAAAAATCATTAGAAGAATAGGAACTAATTGTACATAATTTATCACAATTATATTCATTGTCTGAATTATCTTAAGCCTATATTACAATTAAAATAATGCACACGGTAGAAACTATGACTGCACCGCATCAGAACTAGAATTAAACCTGAAACTACAACAGGACTAAACTATAGGAATATTTCAAGACTAAACCAGGACTAGAACAGAACAGAACCTGGATTAGAACATGAGAACATGACCCAACCAAGTCTACATCAGGACTAAACAGGGCTCCAGTCAGGATCAAACTTCCAGAGTGAATGCACACTATAAGTTCAGTTCTACTACTATTACTACTATTACTACTATTACTACTACTACTAATGCTACTATCACTACTGCTACTATTACAAGCTCTCGAGATGAAGAAGGGTTAATAATTAAACACTCAAATAAAATAAAAAATAAACTAAACCACACCCCAGGGAGGTTTTTGAGGAAGGTTAAAGCATTATGATAAAAAGGTTTATACAGTGAGTGAAATTGCCTTTAGGGTGAATAAAACATTCAAACTTTGAACTGCACAAATGAATGCAGTGAGAGAAGTGAGTGAAATTAATGAGACATAAACAGGAGGTGACTGGGACCATCCAGCGCCACATCTGAACCATGTCCAAAACAATTAGGATCAACTCAAAATCAATAATGTTTTCATTGCTCCACACAGAAAGTACAGCCTTATAGAAATGCACAGGAGCCTGGACTGGGGGTAGCTCTGGTTTACCATCATGCAACTACGTACTGGTAAAATTTCACATCTGACATCCACAAAAATACATTTCGCTTACACTTTAGTTTTGGGGCTAAATAAGTGGTAGTTAGCATGTTACTTAGAGGTTATTTATGTAATAGGCTATTAATGGTTTAATATAATAGTTAAGATCATGCTGATGCTAAAGAGGGATTAAAGGTCTTATATTTTGCAGATATGACTCTTGTGAGTGTTTAGCCATGTTAGAATCAAAAACACCTCATCAAAAACAGACCTGGAGTTGTGTTTTGCTTCATTCACACATTTGAGTAACCCTGCATTATTAGTCTGTTTACATCTACAAAGCTCAAATGCTCTGTTCAACCTTGTGATAACCTAAAGCTGTAGTTTTCAAGTCAACAGCTTCCTTTTACCTTTTGTTTAGTAGAAACTGGCAATTCCAGCTCTGAAATGATTGAGTGTTTTCAGTCGGAGAGAAGAACTTTGCCTAGATACGCAGGGTTTGTGTGTTAATCATGTGCGAATGAAACACAACACAAATCCAGGTATGTTTCTGATGAAGAAAGGCATTGTAATATATACAGTATGAAACATGAATTATGACTGTACTTAATAATCACACTATAAAAACAGATCTAATTAACTACTTAGTATTACTGCTAGTCAGCCATTAATATGTGGGCCCTAAACTAAATTGTTACCATACTTGGCCACCTCAAAGAACTGTTGTTGCATAGTGCTATTTTAAACTATAGATACTAGGTAGGTTAAAAGAAGTCTCACGTTAAAATGATTAAAATATTAAAAATAGCAGTCAATACATAATAAATAAATACACGCTAAGGAATGCTCAGGAGCTGGAGAGTTTCTGACCCAAGCCCAAACTAACTTGTGCAGTTCTCCAGTGATTCATCACGTTGGAAAGTCAGGATTGGAAAAATTTTTATCCAAGATGCTGAAACACCTTTATTCTTCATAGAAATAAGTTATTTTGCAGAGATTTGCCCAGAAGGAAAAGCCCGTCCAACAATTGTCTGCGGACCCACCTACAGATCTGAGCCCAGCATCTTGGTCAGGACTCAACTGGAGGCAACTTTGCTGAATGGGCTCTGCTTATAATCGATGCATCCCTCCAATGTAACACCAACATGCTCCTCAAAAAGGCATGAACTTTTATTCAGTATATATTTAAGAGGAGACATATGCAAAATCCGCTTTTAACCTCGCTATAACAGTGTTCAGAGTTGTAGTTGGATTCATGCATTTTTGAGTTAATTCTACTGTTCTGTATTCTCAGCGTGGGTGGAGAAATTTCCTCTTTTCACCTACCCCCTATCCTCACCTACACCTGTGTAGTGGGTATTTGAAAAATTAAGATAGTGGTACATGTTCCACTTTTCAAAAATAAAAACACACAAGTTAAAATCTGATACTTGCTACAACTAAGCTGTTTTACATCTGGATTATAATGAACAAAATTGTGTTCAGTACTAGGCACACAAACACATGCCTTCTTTAAAGTGAAATCAAACACTAAATCAACTTATTTTTTTTATTATTAACTAACTGTGGATATGATGTTTTAATAGCATTGTCTACTGTTCCTTGTGCTTTAAAAAAAAATAAAAATTAGTGCAAACAAAATTTGCAGCTGCCTTGTCAAAAAGGTATAAAATGACTGTGCCCAAGCTCCAATGGCCTCTGCAGTTTCAAGTTACCCTGTGACATCACAGACTGCCCTGATTACAGCCAGGTGTAAATTTTCTTTGCACTAAAATTACCAGTCCAACTTTAAAAAAGTCTTTCCTCTTTTCCTTTTGCTTGCTCTTGAAAAAGTCTATGAATCTTGAGAATCACATGTGACCCTCTCTCTAGTCCCTTCCAGTACATGTAGATTAGAGAGGGAGCAGCAGGAAGGACAGGAAGGAGACTCCCACCCACTAAAGTCCTGCCAGCAGCTCACCAAAGTAACTTCCTAGTTTATAGATTCATAACATTTTTAGGAAGATATTTTTCAGTGCCAATCTAGATTAAATGTCTTTATTACATTTCTAGAGATTACAAAATTAGCTATTGTATTTATTTATATTCTTTTTACAATGTGGATTAGTCTTTAGCTTTGATGCTCAAGTGCGTAAATGCAGTAAACTTACTCTAATGCATTTTATTTATTATAATTTACATTATAATTTATTGCAATTCAATGTGAAAGTATATAGCAAATGACGAAGTTTAAGTCTGTCAACTGGACAAATCGTTGTAGGAGAGAAGACATTTTGCTGAAAGTATGTAAATATTCAATACTTTAGGCTACTTTGATTTGGTCAAATATTGGAATAGTTTACAAAATATTCTGTTTTCTGTAACTAAATATATTTTCAAAATATTAACCTGCAACACATGAAATTTTTGTTACATCATATAAATTCCTTGATAGTTCCAGTCCTGAAAAGGTTCTATAATCTGGAGTTGCTTTTTTCTCTCTCATTGGATCCATAAAGTTTCCTGATCAAACAAAAACATGTCACTAAATCAGTAAATGTAAATTGTGGTGGGCCAGTCCTTTCTGTGTGCTGCGTGGTTAACCCTTTGCATTTCTTTACTGTATTTTCCACTGCTGTAACCTCTGAGGGTGACTTGGCCTGTGACTATTCATCCATTCTTGTGCTTTCATTTCCATTGACTGTGAATGCACAGGGGGAGGGAATATAGTTCGGTGGGCCAGCCAGGGTCTTCCCCACGCTGCCGGACCCTTCCAAGCCATCTGCTACCAAAACTACCCCCACCCTCTCCTTCTTCTCTGGGGCTACGAACACACAAGTCCCCCTTCTCCTCCTCCTCCATCTCTCTCTTCTCCACTCCCCCTCTCTCCCTATCTCTGTTTTGGTCTAATACTAGAAGCATCTAAAAAAGGTCCCTGGCTGTAACGGTATGGCCCTTCATAGCCATATGGTGAGGGGGGAAGCCACTTTTTTTCGTGTTCTTCTTCTCTTCGTGGTCCCAGGAGTAGACGGCACATGGCATGGTCACTCGTGGGAACATAAACACAGAACGCCTCACACGATATCGATCATATTAGGACGATTGGGCAAAAGGAGGAGGGGCTGATGCTTAACCCACTGTGTATGATCAATTGATTTTTCCTCTTCTTTTTGCATTGATAGCTCTTCATCAAGGCATGAAATATTGACTTAGAGAGAGCTTTGGAAAAGAGGGTTATTTGATAAATAATAAGCTATAAACCCATGCTTACCAGTCATCAAAAAATCAATGGATTGTGTTTGCAAAACTGTAGTGAAATATCTCGACAAAGATGGTGCAAAAATTGAGTTTTGTGCATGTTGATGATCAAATAAATTAATTAATAAGTAAGAACGTAATATTTCATTTAACATATCTATCTACCTCCAAGGAGACAAACAGATAACGCCACCAGCAGGCCAAGTTACATGTCAGATCTGTGGAGAGGTAATCCCACTCATATAGGAAGAATGCATGATTTCAAGGTATTTTTGAGCAATTAAAAACACCTGTAATTAAACACGCAATTAATATTTTTGTTTATTGTCCTTACAAGGTAACATCTGAGGCAATGACATCCAGCAGATGACAGGTCCTCCTTTGAAAAAAATAAAGTTGTGAAGTTGTGAAGTCAAACAGCTATATTGATTTCAAGCATCCAGTAGGCTAAAGGCTGCTAAACACTTCAGGTTTTTGCCCCTCCTGCCACCAATAAAACTTATCTGGGCCAAGAAGAAGTTTTGATCTGTGCGTGTTGACGTCGTCCCTTGACGCTGTACTCTTTGGCTTGGAGTCGGACCATTTGTTGGCATCGATCGGTTTCATGGAGCTCCACATCTGTCGCGGTGCGTCACGGGGCGATGCGCGCGCGGCAGATGTGTTTTCATAAACATTGGCACGCGACTCGCCACGTACGGCTCCTGTCCCCTTTCCTCCCCTCGCCCCCCTCACTTACCCCCCTCCAGTGCCTCAACTCCCCCCTCCCTTCTCGTGGCACTTACACACTTATGCCGCGCGCCCCCGGCCCCATGCGTAATTGCGGCACGCTGTTGAAGCCGTCCCCACAGCACTTCTCTACTGCTGCTGCTACTGCTGGCCTTTACTTACGAATATGTTTATTTGTTTTTCTCAGAATTGTATTTTTGACGTTTTAATTAGTCAAAAATATTCATAAATGTTGAACCAGATATTTATATTGCCACTGTCCGTTCCAATATCTTATAGGGCCTATCCATCCAACCACACCGCAACATAAATTATATTTATTTTAGTCCAGTCACAGTCGCCTTGCAGGGCTAATATAATTGTTGATTTAACCAAGAGAAACTTAGAAAATCAAACAATGAAACAGACATGGCCAACAGAATACAAGCATAGCCTATAAACCAACATCCACAATCTCCATATTCATTAGCAATAGTCATTTTAACTGCCCCCATCTTAATTAAACACTACGAGCTTATGGGCTCTTGTGATGTCATCTGAACCCCAGAGTTACGCATACATGCAAATGACGAGCGCGGGGCCTGGCGGGTGGGTTTGGCGGACTGGCGGGAGGGCAGGCGGTAGCGCAAGGCACCGTGGGAAGCTCCGGGAAGCCTCGTGCAGCCCGAAGACCCCCACTCGCAGCAGCTGGCGGCGGTAATCGGATCCGGACACAAAGGGCCTGTTGAAGTGGCGTGAGCAGGTACCGAGGAGAGGCTGCGCCGCTGTGTACCCTGATGGGACCTATATCAACTGTAGTGTAATGAATGGGTGAATGAATGAATTTAAGGCCCGCTGACGCCACGCTTTTAACAAAAGAGAATGAAGGAGCGTTTGGATAAGTCAATTAATTAAGACAAAGAAGTTGGAAATGAAACATAACAATGATGAAGGAGAAGAGAAGTACCTGTGCTTTGAGATTAAATGTGAGAATGGTTTTGGTCAATATATGCTCTGAGTATATAAGTGATATAAATCAAATCAAACTGTCACCTACAAATATTTATACAATGTAATAGTGTTGTCATAGTACAAAGAAAATTAAGACTCAGTTTTGATATGAAAGAAATTGTGCCATACTGATTTCAATGTCACAGTGATATAAGAAAACATTGGACTGATGTGTTTCCTCTTCCTAACCATATAAAAGGTAGATCGCAGGTCATTATTTTACATTCTATTCATTATACACCACAATTTGGATCTGCTCAACGTCTTTATATGACCAATAGAAACAGGCCCATTGACTTCATGTTCAAAACTGCAGAACTGAAGAAGAACTGAGAGGGCCGACCTCCTTGTAGTGGAATTTTCTGTAGCAAGCTGCTAATTTTCATTAGTATGTTTTTATTGTTGAAAAATGGCTATGTGACAGGTCTAAACCTAGACTAAACCAATAGCCCCATATGTGACTGCTGAAAAATGACTACGTGACATTTTTGAACCATACATGTATGACCTGAATCTGAATTCTCTGAATAAATGCAAGTAACTGCAGAAAGTGGGCAGAGATATGGGGTAAGTGAAAATATATATTTTCTGAGGATCGAAATACACCTTTGATTAAACTAATCATTAGGGAATACTGTTACAGTATAACATAGCTAAAGCATAGTTAAAAGTTCCTAAAAGTCTATTTTACAAATGTCCCATTAACAGGGAAAAATAAATAATTTAATAACTAAACCAGGACTAAATCAAGACTAAACCAGGTGTAAACCAGGTCCAAACCAGGACTAAAACCAGGATTAAACCAGGTCTAAACCAGGACTAAATCAAGACTAAATCAAGACTAAAACAGGACTAAACCAGGTCTAAACCAGGTCTAAACCAGGTCTAAACCAGGTCTAAACCAGGTCTAAACCAGGTCTAAACCAGGTCTAAACCAGGTGTAAACCAGGTCTAAACCAGGTCTAAACCAGGTCTAAACCAATAGCCCCATATGTGACTTTTTGGCACTGTGCTACTCCACGCACCATTTCGCTTACTGCTGTTTTTGTTTTGATGCCTGTGTGAATGATGAAGCTTTGGCCCCTCCTCTCCTCCCCCACCCCTCTCTCTTTCCTCCTCTGTTTCTCTCTCTTTTTCTCTCTCCATCTCATCTCTCTCCTCTATCCTTCTCCGCCTTTTCTCTCCTTTCACCCTCTCTGTCCTCTTTCTCTCCTCTTCCCTCCCTTCCTTGTCACCCTCTCCCTTTCCTCTCTCGCTTTCCTGTTTTCCATCTCTCTTTTTACTCTCTCTGCCTTCTTTCTCTGCCCCCCCTCCCTCTCTCTCTCCCACCTCCACTATCACAGCATCTGCCCAGAACAGATGTAGGCACCTGCGTCCTGCATATGCGCACTGCCCTCCCTAAAAAACCCTTCTTTTGCCCCCCTCCCAAAAATAAGACCCCACCCCTCTTTTCAACCCAGCTAAAGCCCGGGACCCCTAAGCCAATACAATGGGCCTGGAAGCAGTAACCAAATACAAGCTATCCCCCCAGGACCTGTGCTCTGTTCTGGCCATTGTCACGAGTTATATCAAGTGGCTACACCAAACAATCTGGCTCTATGATGACTGCTCATTTGGGACATCACATAATTCAAGGGGACACAAAATTTTTAAGAAAGACAAAAATAGGGGGAGGGGTTTTGGAACAGAGGTGGCTACAGCTTGGATTGCAATAGTGGGCCTAGGAGAGGATACAATGAGTTATAGATTGCCTTGATTATGCTAAAGTCATAAATAATTTCAACTTACTTTATAGATTTCTATGTTTACAGACAAGATATTAACTGTTAACACAACATATTTAGATCATCATGTTACCTTTTATATTTTTGAAATGCTATATTCGCCGAAAACAATGTATTAGCGTGCTTTTTTAGTTTCACTTTAATTTTTGATGCTCTGAGTCTCCCCTCCCTTTGCTAAGTCACTTCCCCTTCGGAGCGCTATCGCAACAATATTTGCATGCATGTCACTTATGATCCATCCATCAATCTTCTTCCGCTTGTCCAGGGTCAGGTCTCAGAGGCAGCAGTCTAAGTGGGGACTCCCTGACTTCCCCCACCCCAGACATTTCCTCTTAATGAAACTACTGCAAATCGCATCAGGTTTTTTCAAGTTGCTATGTACAATTTTGCATCATCCCTTTGTATCATTATGGAGAACTGTCATGTGAACAGAGCATTGGACAGAATCTTACAGCTCGTACAGTAAGGAGGGCCCGTGAGAGATCGCTAAATTACTGAAACATGGATGGATGACATAGAAAACCTCATGCTTTGATAAGAAAACAACATTATAACATTGTACAAAGCTAAACAAAAACTGAACCCTAACCCTAACCGTAACCCACTTTAATAAGACATAAAAAAGCAATTAACATTCAGCATTCATTCAAACAGTTAGTCATAGAAATAAAAATACACATACACATGAAAAAAAAAGTACAATCAGTATAAATCTGGTCAATAAAGAAGTTGGCAGCACTCACACAATTCATGGTGTTGCCCAAGGACACAAATCGAGGACAGGCTAGAAATGGTGATTGTGCCAAGGAATCTTTTACACTAAACCAGGACTAGCAGAAGTAACCTGGCCTGAAACAATTCTAAACAAGTATTAAGTCTATCATAAACCTATCATAATTAATTTTAATACAGTTTGAAAAAGATCTTAAGAGTATCAAGATTTAATTTGATTCTGTTTTACACAAGGGGACTAGTGCTCAGGTAATAGCTGGTTGCCGTCTGTAGTGGCAGCAGGTGTTAGGTGGGACATTCCGTTGAAAGAGGGGCTTGTCGGAGCGGAGCGGTTTTGGGGCCAGGTTACACTTAAAAGTCCTCACTTTTGTTCCCGTTAAAGGCACGGATGTCACTTTGTTTTGGATCATTCCCGTGACAATGGACCGTCCTAATGAGATGTACTAATGTAACCAAGATACAGGGACTTAAATGAAGTGATTAAAGCAGTAAGGTCTAGACCAGGTTTAAACATATTTTTTTTGT
This sequence comes from Periophthalmus magnuspinnatus, assembly GCF_009829125.3. NCBI lineage: Eukaryota > Metazoa > Chordata > Actinopteri > Gobiiformes > Gobiidae > Periophthalmus > Periophthalmus magnuspinnatus. Next base: position 19,282,180 of record NC_047126.1, read on the forward strand.
CTATGTTTCTAATTAAAGTACACTAATCAAGACTAAACCAATATTAATGACATAATACCTAAGACTATAGAACTAATCACATGAACTATTAACATTTTTTCACTCAAGAAATGACAACAACCAAACGTTTTTAATGCTCAGTAAACTTTAGTAACAAATACTTTTTATAAAGAGTTTTTCCCCTTTCCAATAACTAAAACATAATATAATATAATGTAATTAGTAAAACTTAGATTTTAGTTTAGTCCAAATCAATTCTATTTCATGATATACACTTGCTAGTGTTGGCTGATGGAACGTCATTGAATCTTGAATAAACTACAGCCACAACCATCATAAAGACCACACCTGAAGTAATCATAAACTAACTAAGCCTGACTCGTTCTAACCTAAACCAGGATTAATGGCCGAGTTTACAGTTGGCAGGTGCAGTCCGGGATGTCCCATTGAGGGACAGGACCATTACAGGCCAGGTTACACTTAAAAGTCCTTCATTTTGTTCCCGGTAATAGCTCGGATGTTAGAGAGAAGCTTTGTTTTGTATTGTTAGGGTGATAATGAAATGAAATTCTATAAGACTTAGGGATTCAAGCGTGTCCTGTGGAATGAATATTTAATGGAACAGCGCGGGAAAGTAAAAAAACAAACACTTAAGCTAATTAAAACTTAATGCCTCAAATTAAACCAGGGCTAAAATCCAGACTAGGATTTGATCTGGAAATCAATAGAGATAAAATATTACATTTATAATGGTATTTATCTTGTACAGGACCAAAAGCTGAATTCAAAAGAATGCCAAGCCAAAACTTAAGAAAATATGCCAAACTCAAACCCAAGTTCTAACTTAAAATCAATAATAGAACTGAACCAGGTCTTAAACTGGAGATAATCAAAACCAGTATTAAACATGGAGTTAGGGCTCATTCACACTTGCACATAGACCCTGTCCAAATTGGGACTAAACTAAATTCAAAAACTAATCCTGGTCTAGACCAGGACTAAACCAGGACTAGAACAGGACCAAACAAGGTCTGTAATCAGAACTAAATTGCTCAAATGAGGACTTGACAATAATGTGTAAAGTGTGAACATAACCTAAATCATGACTAAAACAAGACCACCATAGGACTAAACTTGATGTAATTCAGGAAATATGGATCAGAATAGTTGGGATAAAACTATAAAACCATGAAGACTAAACCAAACCAGGCCAAACAAGGACTTACTAAGTAAGGAACAAAAGATAACTTATTGCCAGAAAAGTTGTAGTATCTTAAACCAGGTCTAAACCAGGACTAAAGAAGTCATAATTTAATATAAGAATGTTCACAGTTATTTATTATAGTTAGTTATTATAGTATTTTTTATTGACTTTATCTGGTTTAAACCAGGTCCAAAGCAGAACTAAACCTAGAATAAACCGGGACTAAACTACTAAACTAGGACAAAACAGGACAAAACCAGAATTAGACTAGGACTAAACAAAACTAAACCAGGATTAAACCAGGACTAAATGCTTTGGAAACATTTTGTGTGTCCAGAAGTGAAAGCTGGCCTGAGAGAGACAGAGACAAAGGCAGAGGAAGTGCCTAAAGCAGCAGATGGCATTTTGTGGAGCACACTGACCACATTGACTGTGAATGGAGCATAGAGCTAGAGCCAGGACTGAAATGACCAATCATTCAGTGCTGGACTCTGGACTAGTGTGTAAAGACAGTGGGTCTGTATCCTGGACATCTGGGGTTTAACCTTTCAAGACAAATTTGGATCATGGTATATTTTGGAGGTATATTCTTCACAAACACAATACCACCAATTATTCTATTGGCCTAAGGGTCCAATACATAACCCATTATATTTTTTACATATTGTCTCAATATTTTGCCTATAGTTTTGTGTTTTTCTGGTTGATCGCTTCATGGACATGATGTAGAGAAAAAATCTACATTGGGATTTTCCATGTTAAAACAAATTAAAATTACACAAAAAAGAAAAAGAAGAAATACTAACAGATAGAGGCGACAAGTGAAGTGTGATATTCATTAATGCTTTGAATACAGTTTTATGAATAGATCGACTGTTGTGGTGAAGAGGAGCTGGGAAGGTTGATGATTCTGCTGCTGCGGTGGAGAATAGTTATTATTCAATTCAATTCATTTATTTTTGTAACGCCCAAAATCACAACAACAGTTGTCTCGAAGGGCGTTCATGTTTTGGTTGATGGGGGAAACTGGAGTACCCGGAGGAAACCCATCCAGACACGGGGAGAAACATGAAAAACTCCACACAGAAAGGCCTGGGCGACCCAGGGATCGAACCAAACCCTCTTGCTGTGAGGCATGAGTGTTGCCACTCAGCCACCGTGCTGCCTACACACAAAAACACAACAACAGGAAAAATCAGACAAAACAAGAAAAATCGGCCAGGCGAGGAGGAAGAAGACCTGGATGGGATGGATGGCAGAGGAGAGTGTCTTTTTGGAAAGAGGAATAATTTGAAGGATTGTAAGTCAAGCTAAAATTTCACCATCTTGCACAATCTTTAGAAAATTTTATCCCAGTTAATAATTTCTTGGTTATACATATATTTTGTTCATATTGTCTTTTATTTCTGACTGATAATAAAAATGCCGTTTTATCTGTTTTTTGTAAGACAAAATTAAATAGAATCAGAAATCAATATGAGGAAAATGATTTCTTTTGTATTATTATTCAACCCTAAATTAACTATACAATTAATAAACCAGGACTAGATGACATCCCTAACCTAACTTTATAATGTTTGCTGATCATATATCTTGCCCAGTCGCATTGCTATTGTATTGTATTGTATTGTCTAAAGCCCATCCCTGACTGATGCTAACTGATAATGACTGCAGCCCTATACCTCAGCTGCTGCCTCTGCACGCCGGGACATGGGGAGGACATATAGGGAGGACACTGGGCACAGTGGATCCCTAGCACCTGTTGTGTTCTATTGTGCACGTCAAGCTATAGGGGGCTGCACCTTAGGAATGTCCATCCAGAGGCAGCACGTCCCAGGAGAGAGCTTAGCCCCTCTGTGGACATGAGGTGGAGTGGGTGCGGGGTGTAGTGGTCAGCAGCGGGGAGGCTCCACTGGCCTATAGCCTGATCCTGCTTTTGTCAATAGGAGATAGAAAGAAGATATTGAGATGACAACCTTAGCAAATCGGATCTGCCTTCGGCCTAGATGTATGTTTTGTATTTGTGCTCTTTTATAATATTTTAATAGTGGTTCAAATTCAATTGTTTATCTATCTTATCCAATAATATGTTAATTACAGAATGAAAATGGTGACTTCTGGAAAAGTATGATATTACACTTTATTAAATTTACTTGCTACTACTACTACTACTACCGATTGTATACTAATATTACCACACTAGCCTATTACCTAAGCTGTAACCAGATGCTGTACTCTCATTCTTGACAGTGTCCAGTCTATTATTTAGTGCCGCCTAGTGGTCGGTTCTACCTGATCTGTACTGTCTGATAAAGTAAAAGTATTGAGTTTGTTTGCTTATCTACTAAGATTCTTGACTGGTTGAGATAATATTCATAGAAATTCTTAGGATTTTGCAACAGTGGGTGAATATATTTGCTCGCATGTGGCTGTTAACTGCACAGATGGTTTTATTGACTGCTCTTTGCAACAGGTTCATTTCATTGTTGCTTGTGTGAGTTCCTCTCTGTCACTTTCCATCAGCGTGTACCGAGCATCTCCCATCTCCTCGTATCGATTTGTAGATTAGCCACTAGCTTCTTTTGGAGGCAGAGGTGAATGAAAGAAAGCTTGAAGACATAAGAGGGGGAGGGAGGGGGTGAGAGAGGGGCGAGAGAGGGGTGATGGTGTGTGTGTGTGTGTGTGTGTGTGGGGCGGGGTGCGTTCCTCTGAAGCCACTGTCCCAGGCTGCTGTCTCACTCGGGGGTCTGTCCGAGAGCCCTGTCCTAAATCACTGGCCTCAGGGGGAAGGCTCTCCATTGTAAAGACATGGCCCCTGCAAGCTGGGCCGCCAGCTGCCACTGCTGCAGCGTCATGCCCCTACCCCCTCCTCTCACACACCTCCACCCACCCATTTAGACTGGGGGGAGTAAGAATGCAACTTCAGTGCTGTTTATTGATATTTCTGTACTTCGGGCACACTAACTGCCTACACTAATTACCTCTTCAAGTTCCACCCCAAAACCCACCTTTTTAGATTAGCTTATTTTGTTTAATGTTCTTATAAATTAACTGTGACCATGGATGGCACTAATAAATAAAATGTAACAAGTGAAAAAGGAATTTAAAGGTGCATTAATATTTCTGGTGGAGGGTCCACTGTTTCTTATCTCCATAGAGATGTTATTGCTTGGTCTAGAATGTGCTACACTATGGCATTACAAGTATCTATCTCCATGGAGAAACCAAGTTACTGATCAGATCTGTGGAGAGGCAACCCCACTAATAAGAATAAGTCTAAGTAAGAATGTATGTTTTTCAAGATGTTTTGGAGCAATTAAGCATCCGTAATGAAAGAAATGCTAGATAAATATATTTAATGTCATATGTGTAACATTACGGCAAAGCAGTAACATTTCCATGGAGACAACAAATTAATGTGTTATTTGACTTCTTTACCTCCAACAGCAGCAGTAGTAGTAGTAGAAACAGTAGTAGTAGTAATAGTAGCAGTAGTACCGAAATAGCAACCTGAGTTCAACTTAACCAAATTAACTGGACAAAATCTCCTGACATTACGAAAAACACTGCCTCCTACTACACCTCCCACAATCCCCTCTGCCCCATCACCATGACGACGTCCCCTGCGGCCCTGAGCCCAGGCCACAGCAGCGCATTAAAAAGGGCTCACCACAGTAGCAACATGTTTTTTGGACACACATTAATTATGACAAACTTGAAATGGGGTGACGGTGCGTGACACAGGGACCTACAGCCTAACCTCTCTGTAACCTCACATCCACAAAGAGGGAAGAGCATGGAACAGAGAGCGAGAGAGGGGTCATGTGGTCAGGGCCCTCCCTTTAGATAAGAGATGGACATTAGTTATCTTATAAGAGGTAAAATGCAGCTGTTGCAGCAAGAGCTTTAGAGGATGTCCATAATAGCGGTCCATGGTTTCAAGGGACGGTATTCACGATTTAGATTTTTAATTTAATAAACTTGATATAACTCTGTTCCCAGGAGTAGATAGGTTCAAATCAAATATAGCTTAATTACAAAAACATTGGCTATGAGGCCCATGTTATGTTTTAAGATTGCAAAATGAAACTGCACTGCCACTACACTGATATGGCTTGCATGATGTGTATGTCGCTCTCCACTGACAACATGTTTAAAAAGCTAATTAGCAGCTGATCAGTAAAATTATTGTTAGATAAAAGTAGTAGTTATAGCAGCATATAGAATTATTAGCACCAGCAGTAGTAGTAACTTGAGACACAGATTGGCCTGAGTTCAATGAGACGTGTGCATTAGCAGTGGAGCAGTTCAATAGGCCACAGTTGAACCCTATATTTACTGGTGGAGTCTTTAGGACATGCAGAGTATAAGTTGGGGTCTGTTTGCCGTGTGTCGTGGTGGGTTTTTTGGAGGAGGGAGGGGCGTTGTGTCTGTGGGACCATGGACTGCACAATGGGACGTCCCATAGAGGGAGGGAGGCGAGGGGGCCGAGTAGAGGGAGGGGCGCAGAGGAGCACACTTCTGTTTAAGTCTCACAGTTCAACAGGCGTGTGCCAATGTCGTCTGCCTCGCCTTCTGTCCCACTCGCAGCCTATGGCACGAGCGGTGATAACAGAAGCGATGCAGTGTTCATTTCAAGTTGGTGTGTTTTGCGATTTGAGAAATTTTTCAGTTGTTTTCTGCAGGAATAGGGGTGTCAATATTATTTGGTTAATCGATATTTGATTATTGAGCTCAGTCTATAATTGTAAGAGCAAAATAAAATAATAAGAATTGTGAGATTTTTTTTGTTGCCAGATCCTATAACTAAAACCAGTTTGATATAAAATTAAAAGGATTTGCTCTGGTCTGAATCCTTCCTACCTAAACCCCAGCACCTGCAGCAAATCATTCATCAGTGCAGAACGATTGCTGGCTCCATGCACTATTAAATCTTTTCCCATGGAGATATTATTGTTTGTCCAAAATGTTCTTCCTTTTTTCAATTACAGGTGTTTTACTTTGTTTGTGTTTTGTGTACATGATTACTGTGAGCGGACTCGCCTCTCCACAGGTCTGATTTGGCCTGGTTGTGTCACCTGCTGGTGGAGATGGCCATAATATGCAGCATTCTAGGTAAACAACATGGAGAACTCTAACAGAAAAGTTACATAGTGCATCTTAAACAATACCGCATCCTTGATAATGAGTGGAAAGAACTTAAACATATTCCCATGATCCTCAATATGCAGTTTAGTGGTGGTAATATTGGCTGTATTTGCATCAGTTATCCTCCATGGGAACCAGCCTGGCCAGTTTTAAATGAGGGGGGTTGCTGTTTTTTATCAAAGATGGACACGGCATCATTACAATCATTATTAGACTCCTCACAAAAGGCCAGCCCTTGGAGAACTGTGTGTGGAGGGGGTGTGCACACATTTAAAAAAGGAAAGGGGGGTCCCAAATGTGTCTATATTTGGTTAATCTGCAACAGGCGCTTCTCACGGCATGCATGGCTCAGGTGATGCATTTTGGATTCATACATATACAATGGGACAGAGAGGCGGGTTGTCAGTTGTGGTTTACAGGGACCACTCCTTAAGGGTAACTCTATCCATGCTGCTTTGTCGCACAGTGGGTCAAGGCGTCACAAATGAGACAAACAATGTGTTTTATCATACCAACACTGATGCACTCTATTCAAAATGTGACAAGATACAATTACAAGGGTGCATGAGTTTGAAGGCTGGAGAAGAAAGCAACTGAAAAGAAATTATGTTGTTCATTTGATTTTTTATATATATATTTATTTTTTCAGGTACCAAAGTTAGTGTTCAATGCTTTGTCAGGACATTACATCAATTTGCACTCATTTCCTGGTGACTGATCCTAACCATATTAATACTTTACTTAAATAGTAAATGGTCACCTATCACCTATGCACACACACATTCACACAGACACTGGAGGTGAGGTGGATTAAGTGTCTTGCCCAAGGACATAACAGAATTTGTCTATGGGAACTGGAATTGCACCACTAACCTGTGGGTCAGTGCACCTGACCTCTCAACCAATGATGTTTCTGTAGAGAACTGGATTTGAACCACCAACCTTTAGGTAAGTGGACATTGTTGAATCTGATACTCTATATTTATCCATGTTAATATATTTATCTGTCCACTGTACTAAAGCAGAATGTTTGAATACAGAAGAGGGATAATGTAAATAATTATGTTTTGGCAATTCAGATTTCATAATATGCAGTTTAGTCTGGCAGGTATTCCCAAAGAGGAAGAAGGCAAAGATCCAAAAGTTCATTTTTACAACTAACATCAGATACTATATTGTCTTCAGTAATAGCTTGCATTATGTAGTTTTTAGTGATTTTTGACTGGAAAGGAAGAACTCAAAAGGTGCATTGCAGGTAGGTTGAGTATGGTTTTTGATTTATTTATTTGACAGCAGCAACAGTGCAGTGAAAGATATACCAATCCTCCTGCTGATGCAATAGTTTTGTGTCTACAGCTGAAGGGTAACAGTACATTTGACAACGCATGGTATGGATTTCAGAATGATGAAAATTTAGGACCCCTGCCATTGCAATTAAAAATTCAAAACCTGGACACTTTGAGGACTTGCAAAATCCTCAACGTGTTTAAACAGGATGATAAAACCCATGAACACCAGTGGTTCCAAAACTGCAGTGCAAAAACCCCTGCACTGAAAGAGGGTTGCATTCAATAGGGATTTTTAAACAAAATTTACTCTCAGTTTGATTATACTAAATATCTATCACTAATATTTGGTAGACTTTAGTAGTTTTGGCTAAATTATTGAAAGCCTTCAAAATGTTTTAGTTAGTACATTTTAGCTTTATTTATGTTCAGTAATACAAGTGGGTTACATATTTGTATAGTGAGGAATCATTTCTTCCCACAATAAAACCAGCTGGCATAGAACAGCTATTCAGTTGACTTTAGGCTTGTATTTGACATCACCAGAAGACATCTATGTCAATATTTAAAATCATGCACTAATCATTTGTATCCTTATCTCTGTTTCTTTTTGCTTTGCATTTCTCCATCTCCACTTTTTACCAGTCAGCTGATCTACACGTTCTCACACACTCCTTCCCACCTCCCCCATGCCTCCCTCTGGCATCAGCTGCTGCCTCATCTAAGGTGGAAATCCATCAAGATCTCCAAAAGTGGGGGTCTAATTCAGTGATTCGCATGCAGACAGGACATCTCTGGTCTGGTGGAGGGGAGTGGTCGGCTTGGAGATGGTGCCTAGCGGGAACAGGACTTGGGTGTGTGGGGGTGGAGGGGGGTATATGGGGGGTTTGGGGGGTACAGCGGCTGCCGGGTCATGCTTGAGTGTCCTGGGAAAGTTGGGTTCTCCTTTTAAATGTGCACATGTTGCGGCCTTCTGGTGGCTGTGTGAATGCGCGCGGTGACAGATGGGAGCGGGCCATAACTATAGAGTGCGCTGGTCCCCCCATTGCCCCGAGGGAGAGGGGCAGGAGGGGCAGGAGAGGGGCAGGACGTCAGCTGATCCACGGACAGACACGGAGAAGTCACACTGTCTACGAGGATATTTGGATAATGTTCCCCTCTGCATGACAAAGGAAGGAAGGCTACACTAACATTTGACTACAAGATGAATTGCTGTCTATGGATTTCAGAATGATGAAACATTAGGACTGTTGCCATGACAATTAACAATGTTAAAGAAAATATCTTATCTTTCACTGTTGAAAAGTTGACATAGATAGGAAGCTGAACCGCATGAATTGCATTAAAAAAATTGTAAGAACAGCAGTTGTATAGGCAATATAATTTCCCCAGCAATTAACTACATATCCTGTCTTCCTGGAGCCTTATTATGTACTAAAACTGTTGTACTGACAGAAACAACACAATCGTCAGAAAAAGAACATCTTGTCAAACGTGCCCTACTCTCCTTTCAAAATGCAGTATTGGGATACTGTAATGAATTAAGAGTAAGAGTTATTACTTTTGAGAAATTAAAATATCTATTTGACAAACTGACTGATAGCAATGTATTAAAACAACGTAAGGAATGGGATGACAAAATATATGTTGGTCCCCACAATATCCCCAAAATAATGTTATATGAGTGATAACTGGAAATCAGTGGTTGATATTTTGAATGAGCAGCCTATATGTTCAGTCTTCTAGTCTATGACAGCTTATAAACTAATTTAGCCTGGTTGGACCAAGTTTAGACCAAGTTTGGTAGTCCTGTTTTTTTTTTTTTTTTAATAGTTGTCCATCTTTCATTGTTCTTGAATTTAATATTTAGTATTTATTATTATTGTATTTGGTAGTAAGTTTTGCCACTAAAATAACAGATATAGCTACAGTTAACACATCTCACTGGGACATAATAGTGGCACATGGGGCAGTGGGAGGGACCTTAAACCTAAAGTCTAAATTGAGTTAATGTATTTGGCTGCAAACAGCAAAAGGAGGCCCCTGCAGTCTGTGATGAGGAGTCTAGTTTTATCACAGAAGGAGGAGGGGCTCTGTGTGTACATGAGGAGAATGCAAGCTTTGTATGTCACTGCAATGACTCCAGGGTAATCCTGTTAAAAAGCTAAGATGGAGGCAGGCTGATTCAAATTAGCATTAACAGTTTTCAGATAAGCGTCTTTTTGGAAATAAATTGAAATTCATTGCGGTGGTGGACACTGAGTACATTTACATGGCCTGTATACATCAGATAACTATAATCAGATAATGCAATAATTACATTTGGTTTTTGGTGTGTGTTTGGACGTCCATGACAAAATTAATCATCAAAAACATCTGGTGATTTTTTAGTAACTGTTGTACTACAAACTACAATGAATTTTAAAATGGCCTTTTCCATCTTTAACATTTTCTCTTTTGTTTCTGTCTATTAGCTCTAACTGTTTATTTCAATAATCTGATAATTACAGAAATCTGTGCATGTAAACATGGTCACTTCTTTTGAAAGATGTTGCTATTCTGTATTATTTCTACCATCTGAAAGGTTTTAATCTGAAAATGTGACATTTGGCAATACATGCAGAGACTTCTATAGATTTTAATCATAGCATAATAGCACATAACTTTCACAGATTGACCAAAATGTGAATATATGGCTAGGATGCAGAAAACCTAAGAGTAAATAGGAGATGGGGAAAGAGGATATGAAGTCAGTTTGTAGTGAGAAAAGAGGGCACAGAGGAGATGGTCAGGTGATGCAAGCATTCTTTGGCAGTCTTCAGCATGTTGTTGTACTCATCTTTCACCAGCAGAGGGAGCTATTTTTCTTGTTAATGGTCAGCTCCTCACCAACTCAACAGACTAGACACCCACTGGGAAATCCTTGTGGACAATATTTGATATTTGGCTTAGGACCTTTCTAACACCACATTATTACCAAAAGCTGAAAGACATACATTGTACACAAATCGTGCAATAAACTCTGATCTGGTCTGTTTGAATATTCCTTCACAAACTATGTGTCTGTCTTTCAACATAGTCACTATAAAAACAAAATTCCCAAATTCCCTGTAGTCTAATTTGTGTTGGCAGTGATAACTGATTGAATGTGATTCTGATTATACAGGGAAATCAGATCAAATTGATATAGCGTAGAAGAAAAAATGTATAAAATTGTCACGTCAAGAGGTGGATTAATTTATAAATAGCCTAAACAAAAAGAAAATAGGCCTACTATGTATAAAGTGAATAAAAATACAGACGGTGATACTACAAAGTAAAAATATACAGTTATAAATAATTCCCAGATGAATTTGACAAAACAAACTGATCTTAAATTGTGCAAAACCAATTAATGTTACAGTATGAGGTGGCACATCACCTCCAGATCAACTAAGAGTCAGGTTTATTTCGATGCTACTCACTATAAAGACGCCTTTTCAGAGCAATAAACACAAGAGAAACGAGAAAAGAAAAGCTTTCACTTTTGTATATGTTGTGACTAAAATGTTACATACACTGGCTTTAAATCAGATCACTATTAATTAGTAACTAGGCTAATTCTCAAGTTGAAACTGCATTAAAGGCATGTATCCGCTTATTTACCATGAAAACGGGTCTAAATATCCAGTATTATGGTATAAATGTGTGTTTAATTTGATATTTATAGAGGAAAAAGCAGAAAGTTAAATGGATTTCTGCATGAGCTTATTTAGCCCTGTCTGTTACGTCATCAGGCCGCGACGCTCTTTTGACAGCCTTCTTCTGCGGCGGCTCTGGAAGGTTCTCACCGGCACCGGGCTGAAAAGAACCGAAATCTGTGTCCATCTGTCTTCAGACCGGACCGCATTCACCCCGCCACCCCTCATCCGTGATCTACAAACCCTCCGTCACATTTTACATCAAAAACTGAAAGAAAAGTTGTGATACCCGAAGCGATGGCCGCATCTAAAACCTCTGCCAGGGGCAACAAAGGAGGGGCGTATGTGGATCGCGACAAGCCAGCGCAAATCCGCTATAGCAATATTTCTGCAGCTAAAGGTTCGTTAATAATGCAAATGATGTAAAGAAACAGCAATTAGGGCAATAAAGGAACTCTTCGTGCTAATGCTAGTGCTAAGCTATGCACCGCTATGTTTTAGCATTCATTCTTCCAAGTTCCAGTTTAGCCATCAAAATGAATAAATTTCCTTAATATTGATATAAATGACTTGCAACTAATTGGTAGAGCAGCTATCCTATTAATTTGTCATTGTATAGACTTCCATAGTCCATGATCCGCACCATTTAGAATCAAGGGGAGTGGTCTTTCAAATATGGAGTATCAGACTTGATGTCTACTAACTTGACAATGTAATTGTTGATATGTTAAATTGTGAATGGGCCAGTTGTATTTGGTGTGAGATTAATGTGTTGCCTCTAGTAATATAGCTGCCTACACACACTAATGGGTGACCAAAGAGAATGTTCATTATTTGAAGTGTAGCTCATATTTGTAGGTCTCTGTGAACCACAACATTTTGACTGATGTTATTTTTATGTATAATGTGAAACCTTTCATCCATACAAATAATTTTAGCTGTGTGTACTTGGACATATTTATTACAGATAATGTTTACTTGTAAAATGTAAAGAAAGCAGTGATGGACCTTTCCACTTCTTTTAAACATTTTTTTTTTTTCTGTTGACAGCTGTAGCCGATGCCATTAGAACAAGTCTGGGACCCAAAGGAATGGACAAAATGGTTGGTCACACTGTCAATCTCACCTCTACTATTCTGACATCACATAAATCTGATTTTGTTCTTGCTGCTTTTAGATCCAGGATGAGAAAGGAGACGTCACCATCACCAATGATGGAGCAACTATCCTCAAACGGATGCAAGTCCTTCACCCTGCTGCCAAAATGGTAAGAAATTGTACAATTAACATTCAGGTTTTTAGGTTAGTTAGGTTTAGGTTTTGTATTTTATATGATCTAATTATATAGTAAAAGAAGATGGAATTCTGTTAACTGGACAAAACCAAAGCTCTACCAGAACCGAAAAAGCTACTTGGATGAAACATATTTGTCCAGCTGACAGAATTTTACTTAACTGAACTACAACTATGGAATCCTACCTGGATGACTGTAATTGGGCTGCAGCTAAAGAATACCTCTCATAGTTATCAGTTCTATTAATTTAATTGACAAAACTACTACAAAAAATCATTTGTACCACTCATTCTCACTCCTGCTTAGACAAAAAGGAACTTTTTTTCAGTCCCAAATTGAAGTGAATAAAGAAAAATTGAATCCTGTTACTATTATTACTTCACAGAATATCCTGCCATCTGGTACTACACGTTACTCTTAGCTATTAGAAAATTAACCAACATTAAACTAGGGCTGTTAATTATACCGAAAATAAACAAGCCTTTTAAAAAAATTATTGAAATTGTGAACTCAATTTGTAAGCATTTCTCAGCCAATGCAGGGCAATGAGTAAGCTACTTTTTCACATTTATGTAGTAGTACCACCTAGTGGCTTGTCCTGTGAACTGCTGCTTTGAAAATGCCTGCTCATAATTTGTGATTATTGGTTGTTCCTGAGCTTTTTGTGTTTCTTAGTTGGTGGAGCTGTCCAAGGCCCAGGACATTGAGGCTGGTGACGGTACAACTTCTGTGGTGGTGATCGCTGGAGCTCTGTTGGACGCCTGCTCCAAACTGCTGCAGAAAGGTTGGTTAGGGAGGGGAAAAAAGGGCAATGTCTTTCATACCAATTTGTGAGTTCTAATTGCATTACTGGTGGTAATTGCTATTTAGAGTTGTACAGTTTTGACTTGTTTTGTCCTAAAATAAAGTCAGTAACTAGGGCACTTTTACTCACAACCCAGACTTCGCATTATATAACTTGGTTATATAAATGTGGAAGCTCAATTGTAATTTAGGAATAATATTCCATATAGGTCTGGATACCATTATAAGGTATTGATAAGGTACAAAGAAAAAAGTTAAGGTATAGATAGTCTGGAAAGTTTGACCCTTGGCTTCACTGTACAGGAATAATTTAAAAAAACAATTTACTAATCACCATTTTGATTAGTGAAGAAAAGGGATTTATGAACGTCATAGTTTTCTTATTCTATATAATGATTAATGCAGCAATAGGGATGTAAAATCGTTCGGCTAACTGTACCAAAAAAAAAAAAATATTGTTCAAGTACTAGAACCTAGAAAAAATGTAAATGATTTTGTACAAAAAATATTTTTAGTGATAGATTATGTGTAAACACTAGAGAAAAGCAATTTTCTCTCCAAACATGAGTGCCATTTTCTTATCTGCTCAGGTATCCACCCGACCACAATCTCAGAGTCTTTCCAGAAAGCAGTGGACAAAGGGGTGGAGGTCCTCACTGCCATGAGTCGCCCTGTGGAGCTGTCAGACCGTGAAACGTTGCTGAATAGCGCTACCACCTCCCTGTGTTCTAAGGTGGTATCACAGTACTCCAGTCTGCTCGCTCCCATGAGCGTGGATGCCGTTATGAGGGTGATTGACCCCAAAACAGCCACTGGTGTCGACCTGCAAGACATTAAGATTGTCAAGAAACTTGGGTCAGTAAAATGGAGATTAGGAATGTGTTGTGTAATTGTCACATTTTATTATATTGTCAAACATCAAATTATTGTGATTAGCTACTACAATTAAAGAAAGAGGTATGCTTTGTATTTGGTTTAAAGGCATAGTTTAAAGCTTTGACCAAATGAAGATAAGGAAGAAAGACAGCCCACTAAAACATGATTATTTCTCATTTGCAGTGGGACCATTGATGACTGTGAGCTGGTGGATGGTCTGGTGCTGACTCAGAGAGTGTCCAACACTGGAGTGACCAGAGTGGAAAAGGCAAAGATCGGACTCATTCAGTTCTGCCTCTCACCTCCAAAAACAGATGTATGTGATCATTGTAAAACTAACATCTCAACTATGGTTGAAGGACTTCACTCCCACTCATCACTTGTGCCTTGAAATCGTTATTTGTGTTCTTTCAGATGGACAATCAAATCGTAGTGTCAGACTATGCTCAGATGGACAGAGTGCTGAGGGAGGAGAGAGCCTACATCTTGAACCTTGTCAAACAAATTAAAAAGGCCGGTTGCAACGTGCTACTCATCCAGAAGTCCATCCTCAGGTAGCTCCATTTTCTTTTCCCATCTTTTAAAATGTATTGTGAAGAATTCAGAGGCTCCCATATTTAAAATCTCTCCCCATCTTAAAAAAAATCTGATCAACAAAACAGGTGATAAAAAAAGCTTCTGATCAAGCTTGACACTTGGGGTGTCATATATTTGAACTTAAAAATGGTAATTTTATTCCCAAAAGATCACTTATAAGTATGGATCATTTCATTATAATCTCAATAGAAATCTTTTGTTTTTGATGTGTATGTAATTTTCCTCATCTCAGTAAACTCTTCCGTTCTTGTTCAGAGATGCTCTGAGTGACCTCGCGCTGCACTTCCTCGTCAAAATGAAGATAATGGTGTTAAAGGAAATTGAGAGGGAAGAAATTGAGTTCATCTGCAAGGTAACTATATCTTAAGCATATAAAAAGCCTTAAGCATGAGAAGATTTAAACAGAGTTAACATCATATTTATTTTGATCACTTTTCCTCCAGACAATTGGAACCAAACCCATTGCTCATATCGACCATTTCACTGCAGAGATGCTTGGAACAGCAGAACTGGTGGAAGAAGTCAATCTTGATGGATCTGGGAAACTTGTAAAGGTAATTTTATACTCTTACTCTTATAAAAACAGCAGTAAAGGAATGTGTAAATGAGTGTACCCCCAAATCCAGTTGCCCACTTTATGGTCAAGGTCATCTTTTTCTTTTGTGCTGTAGTTCTTATTATATAGAGTGACTAATTTTTCCAAGAGTTAGTTTTGCACTTGAATGGGGTCTTAAAATAAGAATTTTGAGTAATGCATTTTATTTAATTTTCTTGGAGCAGGCTGAATAGTGAAAGATGAACACAAGTTGCTATAAAAGGCTGGGCAGGAGTAGGCTGATGTACAATGAGACCACGTTGGTGTACACTATTCCATCAATTAAAATCTTGCTGTGTTTAGATCACGGGCTGCACAAATGCAGGGAAAACTGTCAGCATCATAGTTCGAGGGTCCAACAAACTGGTGATTGAGGAGGCAGAGCGCTCCATCCATGACGCCCTGTGTGTCATCCGCTGCCTGGTCAAGAAGAGGTGGGTCCAATTTAACTTGGGTTAGGTATATAGTTTTATTTTATTTTTTTTATTTATACATACAAACTCTGTATGTAATGGATTACTATAAACTTTGGTTAAGTGTAATTTCAATAAAATTAACAAAAACAAATTAAGTTTAACTTTTTATACAATATTAGTTGCTTAACCAATTTTGTTTAAATCTGCATTCTAGTGTTTGGTGCTAGATTGTGAATGATGTGAAACATGTAATAGATTGTTCTAGTTCTTCTCTGACAAAGGCGCTCCAGTGGCTGCCCCTCCTGCTGGTGCGTAACGAGCAGAGAAACAGAAAGTGACAATCCCTCCCTTTTTACACCTGGTTGCCTTGGTAACTTGGCTGGAGGGCTTTCATACACTTTTTAATTGTTTAAAAAAATGATAATTAATTACAAAATAAAATATCTTACTCCCAACATGCTTCACTACAAACTGAGATCGCTGGGCTAAACCTACCTGGGGCTAAACCTACCTGGGGCTAAACCTACCTGGGGCTAAACCTACCTGGGGCTAAACCTACCTGGGGCTAAACCTACCTGGGGCTAAACCTATATTTATTTAACCCACTAACTGTACCATGATGACGCAATCTGATTTGTTAACCAGTCATAATAATCTTAATTAGGCAAAATAAATATGCAACAATTATTTGTCACTGCAGGGCTCTTATTGCCGGAGGTGGTGCCCCTGAGATTGAACTGGCGGTGCGACTGGCTGAATACTCCCGTACACTAGGGGGCATGGAGGCCTACTGTGTCCGGGCCTACGCCGATGCTCTGGAGGTAATCCCGTCCACGCTGGCAGAAAATGCCGGACTCAACCCCATTGCCACGGTGACGGAGCTGCGCAACAGGCACGCCCAGGGAGACAAGATGGCGGGGATCAATGTCCGCAAGGTGGGAATTGTCCTGCAAGATTTATGGATAAGGCTAACACTATTCAAATGGTAACAATTGGGAATAGTCTCCAAATACTTATGGAAATGTATGTACTTTGCAAATATGTCTCCTTTGTCTCCATGGGGTCTGTATATAATACTGAAGTTTAGACTTCTACAAACATGTTCTGAAATGCAGGGAATTCTTAGAATTAGTTTTGCAGTTGATAGTTCAGTCTTCCCTCTAATGATAAACCTGGTGGATGTTTAAAACTGGACATAGTGATTTATCTTCATAAATAATAATTTCAATTGATTTGTGAGTTGCAAATTTGTCCATACCAATTAGAAAATAAAAGTGCAACTTGATTGGCATCTGGCTAAATGAGAGGATTTTGTTTGAGAAATTTATACTATATCCAAATATGGCAAAATATGTAATTATATTTCTCTGATTGTCAGCTACTGTGTCCAAGTGAATTCCCATGTAGATCGATAAAATGCATCTCTTTCGTTAATTGAAGTTTAAATGATAACTAATCTGTTCTTTTATGTGTACTTTGTTTTTGCAGGGCGGGATCTCTAATATCCTGGAGGAGTTGGTGGTGCAGCCTTTGCTTGTTTCTATCAGTGCTCTGACTTTTGCCACTGAGACAGTCCGCAGTATCCTCAAAATCGATGATGTGGTAGGATTTTTAATTAATAACTACAATAACCATTTCAAATGGCAAACGTTAGTCAAACTCCTCAATGTATTTTATTTGTGTTACAGGTGAACACCCGATAAATTTGCTCTTACTGTCCTAAAGTTCTGCAGCGACCAGAGGACCGACCAGTGTCTGTTCAGATTTCTCTGTAGTTGTTACATTCAGTAATTTAATAAAAGGCTGTTTTTGTTGACACTCCAGCTGTTGCCTGTGTGGTTTATATATCAAGTACTCATTTGATAAACAGTTTGATTTATTATTTATGCATCCAATTACATTCTCAATATAAAATCCCATTTAGTAATTGGAATGCTTGCCATAGTATGGATGAATTACTTTGATATATCTGTATGCTATCCAAAAATCTCATCAAATTTCGCCAAAGATTTAGCACAAATTTGGCCTTTAATATTTTGGTGCCCAAATGGTACTGCATTATAGGACTGAAGACAGAAACTTGTAATTTTAGACATTCTTCTATTGATGCAAGTATATGCAGGTGTGACGTGGTGTCTTAATTGTGCGCATTTTATTTAAATTTGTTTCAACAGTTTGTGAAAAGCTTAAATTTAATATTGGGATTAAATTTTGGAATAAAATCTATTTTTCAATTATGTGTGATAATGAGTGATAAATTACATATTCATCTAGCTGTCTATATAGTATTCTCTTCTTTTTTTATTAAAGCATTTTCAAGATGACAGTTAATATACATACACAGACTACACACCGAATGAGACATTGAGTACCTACAAGGGACTGTATAGAAGTTATATTTAAAATATTCATTGTTTTGTATAAGGGATGAAAAGATTATATTACATTACATTATATATCATTAAAAATGTGTTTGTAGGATGTTAACATTTTGTCATTTTTCTTATTGGTGATATATTCTAAGGACTTACATGTGAAGGAAATTTCTGATTTGAAGAGTCAGACGAAATAATTTTTTTATTTATAAATTCTAGATCTCTGGAGACTTGACATTTTTTCAGTTTATATGGTTTGTTTTAACACACAAAATGTAAAAAAAAAAGCTTATTGACATACATTTAAAGAGAAAGACGGATAGATATGATAAAACCTTTGCTTTAGATATCAATATTCTGCCAAACACTCGTAAGTCTTTATGAAGTCTGGAATTTCGAATGATTTGGTGAAGTTAAGCTTTTGTCTAGCGGTAATGTCTTGGGTTATATTGATACCTAAATATTTAACAGAGCTTTTGATAGGGAAGTGGGTTTCATTACAATTAGAAAGAGGCTACTTTTTATATTTTATTTACATCTTCCATACTTCCTCTCTCTTTACGTCACTTCCTCCCAAGCTCTCTCGTTGCTAAGTAACGCACCTGCTCTTGTTATAAACAGCCGCTTATTGGGGAGTAGTGCTTCGGAGTAAAGAACTTCTACAATTTCACAAAATACCATAAAAAACATTACGTAAACTGCCGTATAATAATGGCCAATGCGCATCGGACCAACGTTTTAGTCACGTCATGCCTGAAGACCCCCGTAGATCCGCACACTAAGGCGCCTTTGGCTTCATACGAGCGGGAACGAGTCCTCCCCTGCGCCGACAACACGGAATATGACCACGAGGTATTTTATTTTATTTTTTATAATATATATACAACTGCCTCCATTATTTAGAAGCGCACATTTTACAACAATCCCTGACAATCCCTTGATCTAAATACTCTACGTCTATTATGTATATAGGCACACAGTTAGATTTATGTTCCTGATTTCGTCCTCTTCCACACAAACAGTGACGGTGGGTACACCACGCTCTATCAAGCAATAGATTCATGTTTTTTATGTATCAACGTGATCAATTATGTATTCATGACGATGGGAATTTTAACTTCCAAGTCCCCTTCAAACTAAATGATAAAAAATAAATAAATAAAAAAAAAAAAAATCATAGTGCTACTACATTATTTGTGAATTAATGTGGGACATAACTTAATTGTGTGTAAGTAGCGTTAAGATTTATTTAATGTACAGGTTAATGTAATATAATGTAATCTAACTCCACAGGTGTCCATTATAAGATATATCAACACATATATAGTTAGGAAATATAGTGTTCTGAATGTACTTGGTTGTAGTTGGTTGTAGTAGATGCTTTTTTTTTTCTTTTTCTTTTTTTTTCTGCCTTTATATCCATTGTGTCCCCTTTCGGCCCATTGACATTTCCAGGTCAGTGTGCTTGTGCCAGGTGGGATTTATCCTGTTTTATTTGCTGTCTGACTATTCGTGGACTTCTGTGCGGACCAGATTACAGACGTCACTCTCAGTTTATAATCCTTTAGGCTAATTGAGGAGGAAAGACAATGCATTTGAGGTAGTGCACATTTGTACTGTCTCATGCATTTGTCTTAACTCAAAATAAAGCAAAACCATAGACAGCCATTCATTTCTTTTTGTTGGCACAGGGGTAATGCGCAAAATCATGTGATTTCTTTCTGATCATGGTCCCTCTGATTATTCACATAAATTTTTGCAGTGTGCATTACATTTAAATAGTCTGTGTAGAAATAGGATAATAATGAGATTTTGGTGTGCATGTAAACAAAGCCAGTCAAATGCTTAATTAACTTTCATTGTCTAATTAG
The DNA here is from genome assembly GCF_009829125.3 of Periophthalmus magnuspinnatus. Taxonomy (NCBI): domain Eukaryota; kingdom Metazoa; phylum Chordata; class Actinopteri; order Gobiiformes; family Gobiidae; genus Periophthalmus; species Periophthalmus magnuspinnatus. The sequence continues at coordinate 19,302,326 of NC_047126.1, forward strand.
CAGTCCTAAAATATATCAACGTCTTTTTAATTTCATAATTTCTGAATTATACATGGTATTATACATACATGAACATATTTTAGGCATTATTTTTTTGAATAGTAATTGAACTGAAATTGAGCTCACTATTACTAATGTTTTTTAGTTCTTGCAATTATATTGTGACCTCAATAATCACATCACTGATTAATCTTGACACATCTAATCTTATTTTGGTCTCCATTTCCTTTTTTCCCTTAGGTCTTTCTCCAAATCTTACTCTGTTGTTCTGTAGGGTGTTTAGCTGTCTGACTCCTGTTTGGGCAGGGGTCACTCTGCATTATAGACTGTGCCTGTAAGCTGGCCTTTGTGCTCTCCATCTGTCTCCCTCACTCAAACACATGTAATGAGCTTAGACCTGAGAGAACCTGCTCCTCTACAACACTCAGTCACAATGAGAGGAAAGGTGTGCTTTTAATAGGTTACCTGATTATCATCAATAGTACACATTTTCTAGGTTCAGAAACTCAAGTCTACTATATATTTTTCTAAATGCAGGGGATTATATTAAGAAATACTTGCTAGTCCACCAGACCATATTTTTTGCTTGTCTTAAAATGTGGAAGTAGTACTTTCTTAACACATCCGTCATAGTGTGCTGTAGGCTCTGAAAATGAACCACATTATCCAATTCTTGTACTACAATTCCTATTCCGAGTTCCAGTTTCAAAATCCTTATATAATCAGCCATAATTGGGTTTCTCAACCAGCATGTAAATGTTTTGTGTGTCCACTAAGGCCCATAAGAATATACATAATAATAACAACACTTTGAAATAAAATTGTTAAATGGAAAAAATTTTGTCTTTCTTGACAAGATTATTTCCAACTCTACAAGCATGGTTTTAAAATATTTTACGCTTAAATAATAAATAGAATCATACAGTAAAACAACTACTCTAAGCAAATAAATATTTCTTGTATTTCCTTTTGTGGATTTCATTTTATTTTTATTTGAGCAGTTGGTTGCGCAGTGTAACAGTGTGTCTTTTTTGGTGTGTATTATTGAATAACTTGTGTAATTGTTTTGTGTTCCCAGTTGGAGTTTGAGGACTGTGGGTCTGAGTTCTATGATGAAGATTATCTGAGGAGCAGAGGTCCTGTGGTGAACCTTAGAGGTTCAGGTGACCGCATCGACCTCAGTAAAATCTTCTTCTCAAATGAGGAGTACTACACCAAACTGGAGGAGCTGAAGAAGGCCCATCTCCGCACCATGGCCGAGCTGGAGAGCATGTACCGGAGGAAACTACAACTCAAGTCCACTGAGCCACTGGACGGAGAAGCAACTGAGGCCGGGCACAGGTGAGGTAGCCTTGCAGACTGGGGTCCTCTGTATGGTGATCTCATGCATTCTCAGCATTGGGAAAAATATTGATTATTTGCGCTGCTCCAGTCTTTGTGTGCCCATGTGTCACTGCTAGGTTGATTAGTATTGAAGTATCGAAAATCTGATAGTAATCAATACTAAAACCAGTATCGTAACTACTGTAGACTAGACTCATTTGAGCAGGTATCGATACAAAAAGAAGTCACATTCACAGGACAGAAATTAACCTTTCCTAACAAGAACATGGTGTATTAGAACAAGTGTAAGACCACAGCGACCATGGGAGACTACACATCCATGGACCATATGGAACCTACCTGGATGACTGAGGGTTTACATAGATGGTAATAGTAATGGTAGTTTAGAACTAAATCAAATTTTGTGCACTCCTTCATATTTATGCAATCCCTCACGTTACATGTGCACTCAAAATATGATCAGATTTTTGGAGTTAAAAGATTCTCTGCAGCTAAATCTAATGCAAGTAATCTGATTTCTTTTTGCTCATGGTCCCACTGATTACTCACATGAGAATTTTAAGTTTGGATGCTATTGAAATAATTTTTTATTTTTTATTTTTTAATCCAGAAATCACGTTATAATCAGGTTTGGGTTGAATGTAAACATAGGCACTGTCTCTTCTATGTGCAGGATTCATTGGTCCAACAGCAGTCCTTTAGTTTCCCATCATCTGAGGAAGTCCCACTCTGCGGTCGAGCTTCGGTATGGGCTCTCCGACTCATCAGACGAAGACGAGAACATAGACACCAGTAATGCAGAGAAATGTTTCCAATTTTCCCCAAATGAACACATAAAAAACATGTGGCTGGACTTTCAACTCTCCCCTTCAACGCGACGCCTCTCCTCCTCCTCCCTGCGCAGTCTATCCCTCGACCCGCACAATCCCAAAAAGCGTAGACGCAAGAAGAGATCCAGTAAAGAGAAGTGGAGTCATCGTGTGACTGTACCTAAACCATTCCACATGATGCTTCGAGAAGAAGAGAGGAGAAAAAGAGGGATAAAAACCCGCTCCGAAATCGAACACGAAAACGCAGAGCTGAGAAGACAACTGGAGGAGCTCACCGAATGCCAAAGAAAGTTCAGAGCTAGTCCAGTCCCCGCCCATGTCCATCTACCTCTGTTTGAAGAGCTACAAGAAAAAAGCGAGGAACGAAGGAAAACTATCAGACAAGAAAATTACCTAAAAAATCTCCAGAAGCCATTTAGCTTTTTAGAAAGGGAGAGGTTGAAGAAGGAGCAGAAGCAACAGCAAAAAGCAGCATCGTCCGATCAAGATAAGTGCAAGCCATTTAAAGCAAAACCAGTGCCCAAGTCTGTGTATGCAGCAGCCACTGGGGAGCAAATGAAGGAAGAACAATTGTACCGGTCTATCAAGATACAAATGAGAGCTCAAGAGATGCTTTCCAGTGCTTCAATGCCACCTTCTATGCTAACACATCGACTTAGCCAACGCAAAAAGACCAAAGATGAGGAGGAAAAGGATTGCACTCATCAACCAAAGATCAACAAAGAGCTCCCCGATTTTGACGCCAGCTACAGGCGGTTTAAGAAACACCTGGAGAAGCGCAAAGAGGTGAGTTACACATAATTGTCTATTTATCCATCTATATCTATTTCTGTTAATGGGTTTGGGCTTTCTGTAATATGCAACATTTTCTTCCCTTTCAAAAAGAGAATATTTTGTTTTAAAATTGATAATTGCTATCGAAATGGTGCCAATTTTTTATGATTCTGATCATTTCTCATTCTGTAAAGCACTTAGATTTACTTTGTGTACGAATTGTGCCATACAAATAAAATTGCCCTGCTTTGCCTTCCCTTGCCTTCTAAAACCCATGGACTATCTAATAGGGCTGCAACTTACAATTATTTTAGTTAGCCATTATTTCTATTGTACACTGAGAAATTTTAAATACATTATGAAGCAAAAAGGTTCAAATATGGTGACTAAAGGCTTCTAAATTGGGAATATTTATGAATAAAGTGTATTAGTGATGAAAATCAGACTTTTTTTGACTTGTTGATTAAATAATGCCACTGCCTTTGTTGTTAGGGCTGTAGGCCTTTATTAATTTAATCTACTAATTGCTTTATGGTGTAAAATTTAATTTCCTAGTACATTTTCTGCATAAATAATTGTTTTTGCTTGAACTCCCATCCAGGTGTAATTTTGACTTCAGTTTATGTCAGATACAGATATAGAGATATTTAATGAGTTTGAGAACGCCACGCTCCCTTTTTAGTCTACTAATTGATCGGCTTTATTCAACCAAGTATTTCTTTGTCGACTACAGCCCTTTTTAGAGTCTGTACAATCCATGTGATGATTATGATATTTTTTTAGATTCGACTAGCCTCGAACAATTTGTTGATTAATCATTGTAGCCGTGCTCTCTATATCTATATCTGTCTAGGTGAAACCCACCACGTCCTGTGAGCCATTTGAACTGAAGACGTCCCAAATCTCATCTCATCGGGAGAGGATTCTGGCTGAGATTGAGAAGGAGCAAAGGAGCCCCAAAGTTCTGCGCTGGCCCTACAGCCCAGAGCCGCCCCGTCACACCCCCTCCTCCAGCCTCTGCTCCTCTTTGTCCGGCAGCACTGAGCTCCTGCCCAGCAAGAGCACCAGTGCAACCAGGAAAAGACAAGAGGCTGTCAGGTACATATGTGTGTTCAGATTAAAGAAAAATATCTAGGAGTGCATTAAACGCATTTAGACATAATCACCTTATTGACAGTTAAAAAGACAAGACATCTTTATTTATGGAGCAAACTCAATGCATCCACACAGCAGAAAAGGAAAAATAAGAAACACAATAATACTGGACTAAAAACAGTACAATTATTATAACATGCAGATAAAAACATTTTCAAATAGCAACCAAATAGAGTTCTATGAGGCTACAATAAAACAAGAAATTCCACATTAACTCTTATGGGTGCTAAGTACATTTAAACTTGTCTCTATCAATGAGACTAACATGGAAGGGGTGAGGAGTAAGCCCCCCACCTTTGTACTGTCTGCCCCTGGTCCTGACTGATCCTAGACTGAAAATATCACCACCGTGTATGATAAATAAAAAACACTGAACATGAACATTTTGTAATGCTGTAGTTGTCTATGTTCCCCTTTTCACTTGCCTGTCTCATCCTATATCTTGTTTTGTATTGTTACATAGTACATCCTAGTTTTTTTGTAAAATCTAGTATTTAATATTTGGTGTTCTAGAGAGTTTTCCTTATAACCCTGGTTTCTCCTTTCCCACAGTGATGTGTTGAACCCAGCTCTCCTATGCCCCCTCCCTCGCCTGTGTCCCCCTGTACCGTACCACTCCTCCCCCCTCCCTCCCCATCGCTCCTCCTCCGCATGCCCCGAGTCCAGATGAAGTCATGACTTTGTGGTTGAACAGAAAGGCATTGGAGCAGAGGAGGAGGGTGGATGCAGAGGAGGAGCAGTGGAGAGAGAAACAGAGACAGAGAGAGAAGAGGCTGCAGACAATGGTGGTGAAACGTGCCCAAGCCAATGACCCACATGTGTCCCTGTCCCAAACTCTGCCCAGTAAACTCAAGGAATTCAGGTACAAATATGGTGGCATGCTGAAGGATGTGTGTGACTTGAAATTGAGTTTGTAAGAGCCAAAAGGGTCCCACGGTTCTGCTATGGAAAGGGTTAGTTACTTAAAAGTTGTACTGCACTCCAGTGATCACCAAATAGTCACAATATAAAATTTCAGAAACATCACAGTTGTTCGATTATTCATGATTATTGACATCATGACCAAACAACAGAGAAATCCTTTTTGTAAATTCACATTGTCTAATGCTCTAGTCTAGTCAGAAAAAAAATCCAAATCTTTCAGCACGTAAAGATAACTCGATTGATCCACAAGGGAAATTACTTGGACAAAGTAGCTCACACATTACAATATCAATCAAATCAATGTCAATCAAAACTTTATTTGTATAGCACTTTTCATACATTTGAAATGCAGCACCAAGTGCTTCACAATAGAACAATTACAACAATGGCAACCCCATTCGGGGAGTCCCTACTTAGACTGCTGTTCCTGCAGCGCGGCCCCGGATAAGCAGAAGAAAATGGATGGAGAAAAAAAAGGACGCCAACCCCATGTTGTTCATTCCATCCAGACTGCATCAGTTATGACAGAAAGAATAAAACATAAAGCTCTCAAAGGTTATAGTAAGAATAAAAAAAAGAGTGTTAAAATCAGACATAATTTTTTTAAATATATACACACACATATATATATATATATATATATATATATATATATATATATATATATATATATATATATATATATATATATATATAAACTAATATAGTTATGTCAAATCTGCTGTGTATCTGCAGGAAAATAGACCTTCAGCGTAAGAAGGAGTACCAACAGGAGACAAAGGAGATGAGACAAAGAGTCAAGGGGAGACCACTTCTACTGGAACAGGTGGCACAGGTAACAGACTCTGGGGTCACTCTTTTTCTTTTATTAAATCTGTGGTGCCGGATTTTCAAACCGTGGAACGAGGAAGTAGGTATTTCAATCAACCTGACTTGTTCCTAGCTTCCACAAACCCTTTAGCACATCACCAGTATTCACATGGAATGCACATCCAATCAAACCTCATCCCAAAGTGGCATATTGATACTTTGCAATGACACCATACTGGGAGTGTTTCACATGTATGTCCATGGCGGAATGTTCAGCAGTTTCCATGGTGACACAATGCACAGACTTGTTTAACAGCCCATCATCTCACCTGTTGTATTTTCCACAAAATCTGCTATTTCTGGTCAAATTGTGTTAAAATTAAGCTCAGATTAAAGTCTAAAAAGTGTGTTTTTACAGTATACTTAATGGGGATACTCATTTACAAGGAAAAAGTTGAGTAATGTAGCTTTAATGCTCAGTGGACTCATGCTCTCACTTTTGTTCTGGTTTCAGAGGAATGCCAAACAGGCTGCAGAGAAGCGCTTCACAGAAGCTCTTCAGGGCTGTGGTGTGACCCAGGATTTCATCACTAAAAATGCATCCATCTCCACATCTGCTTCCAAACCCTCCTCCTCTAGCGACAGCAAACTCAGGTACAGCTCCTGAGTTTAACCAATTGGCCCATATTTTGTTTCATTCACACATGTTCAACACACAAAAACTGTATATTTATTTGTTCTTCAAACTGAAAACGTTCCACCTTGTGATGTCACGTGGTAATACAGGAAGTGCTTCACTGTGTATTTAAACTCCACACACATTCACTAGAATCATCAAAGGTATGTGTTGACTTGAAAACAACCTACTTCATGACATCATAAATTGGAGTAAGGTGCGAATGCAACAAACCAGAGCTCCGGGTGTGTTTTGATGAGGTAACATGGCTTAAAGCTCACAAAAGTGAATTTGTGTAATATAGGGCCTTTAACTAAATCTATTATATAATCGCATAAAACCTACCAAAGACCTGGGTGTCAGATTATGTATGTTATCCTAATTATGGTTTAATAAGACTATATTGAGAAAGACCATTAAGTTTACAGAGGCCACATAAATAATTGCAGCTTTTGCAAATTTGTAATGTTGGGATTTGATTGAAACTGGAACCTAGTGAAGCTTTAATAGATCAGTATTGACAGATGATGAGTGCAAATTACAGTTTTGGTATTGGTTTACATAAGTAGAATCAAAGTAGCATTTTTTTTTTTTTTTTTACTGTAACAATTTTAGATTTCTTAGTTCAAATTCCCAATAGCATTTAATTCATGTTTTTTTGAAGGATGAAAACTTAACTTAAATTAACAATTTAAAACAAAATATTATTACATTTGAAAGCTGTAAAAGTCCTCAAAATATTGCCTATAAGAAGCTGAAACTTTACTGATTTACTGCAACGGCATCTGATTTTTTTCCCTCTGATTCATCTTTTTGTTCCAGCGACAGAGATGACCCAGACATGGGTTACAAACCTGTGCACTTCAGAAAGGTCTACCTGAACGATGAGGGCGTGGAGTCGGATGCAAATGAGGCTGAAACTTACCAAAGAGAGAGAGGGGGAGGACAGAGTGATGGAGAGAAAGAGGAAGAGAGAGATGAGGAGAGAAAGGGGGAGCATTCATCAGAGGAGGATTGTCCTGCAGAATCTGATGAGAGCTACTCTGATGACTACGAACAGAATTCAGATAACAGCGGACAAGAGGAGAGCAAAGAGGAGGCAAATTAATGGGATAGTAATACTACTACTACTACTACTACTACTACTACTACTACTACTACTACTGCTACAACTACTGCTGCTACTAATACAGCAGCTGACAAGAGGAAAAGAGAAGGCAAATCTTTAACATGATAGTAACATCAAATTAGTATTATCTAATACAAATACTACTACGAACAACTGTATCTACTATAGCAGATAGGAGAGTAAAAGGAAAACTATTAAGATACTACCACAGGACTACTTTTTATTAACACTTCTATTTCTAATATTAATACTACTACTACTATTACTACTACTGATGATGATGATGATTAGTATTATCATCATCATCATTATCGTCATCATCAGTATTTGTTTAAAGTACTTTTGAGGGCCTCTAAAGATGCAATAAATATATGTTAAGTGTCACTGTTTCATTAAATTTGACTGTATGATAATAGAATGTGTAATCCCTCAGTTCTGATCCATAGCAAAAGACGACACTCAACATATATTATCAGCTGTGAATTCTTATGTCCACTAAAATAAATTAAGGGTATTTTTTTCTTTCTGTGTACTCACTCTGTATATGTTTTTACATGATGAGCTGCATCAGTGTATGCCACAGGTGAAGTCTTAATTATAATCATATTGCCTCTAGATGGCAGCAGATAGTGGGAAAACGTGCAATCAATGATTGTAACTACCGACACCTGGTTTGATAGGGCGCCCTGGAGTATTTATCATAAAAAAAACAAAACATTCTTTCTATTCATATACTTATAATAATAATGTAAATGTATGGGGACTTGTACAGCATATTTTCTTTCTAATTAAAATGTATAACTTTATAATTTTCCATTCAATTATGCATAAAAAACTGCACCAAAACCAATTTTTATTTTAAAAATATACTTTAATACAACAGCTGCATATAAATATTAAAATATACATTATACAGGTGTACAGTACACTCACACAAAACCAAAATAATATTAGGCTTCTATTTGTACGGCACTTCTTGAAATTATTATTTTTTTGTCCTATTTTTTGTAATTACTGACAGAGTACATACAAGCGTTAATGCAGGTCCAAAGAAAATCTATTACAATGGTGTAGTATTGTGGTTACTGAGACAAACAGGAAAAGACTGTACAATATTTGACAAATGGCAGAGGAATGTTCTGTATTTTTCCATTTTGTTTGGACAGATAAAAGCACAGCAAGATTGTAGTTTTAGACACTTTTCCAAAACATTTTTTTTTTTAATATCACACTTAAAAAAAAATCACTGCTCCTGCTTTTTATCTTTGATTCAAGACAGAAACGACTGACATGGGTTTTGGTTTCAGACACAGTTGGTGATTTTTTGATTCTCACACAAAACAAAATAAATATCTTAAAAAATTGCATTCATTTGTAGAGAATGGGGTTTTGGCCACACTCAAAAGTAATGCATTTTAAGGGAAAATACTGTGGCATGTAGCAATGAATTATTTAAGAAATCCTAGTTTCTAGTAGCTACCATTTCATATTTTTAACTTGAGTAATATCTTTTTCAAGTAACAGTACAATCAGTAGTAGAGCAACTTGCGTAAATTGTTTTACTCTTTCTGTTTAAAAAAAAAACAAAAAAAAAACATTGCAAATTTTATGAATCTTGTCTTCTTATCATTGGAAATACCAGAATGTATCCACTATTTTTATGTTGTGTTTTATGTCTGTTTACACTACAAAGCACAAATTTGCTGTCCAAACAGTTACTCTTTAAATTGTATTTCCATGAAATACATTTTACTATTGAGTACTTTATGGATTGCTACTTTTAATTTGTACTTGTATAATGTAATTTTAAAGTAACAGCACTACCAACTGAACTCAAATTCAAAATATTTTACACTCCTCTGAAAATTGGACTGTAAATTTTTGGGTCTTACATCCAACGTTTTGCGAAAAGGACAAAGAAGATACCAAAGCCATCCACTGGGGGTCGCTAACGGAACAAATGATTAACTGGTTTTTAAGTAATGCAATAATTTACTTGTGAACTAAATATTCATGGTTCAAGCTGGTCTGGGCACTAAAGCTTTATTATTGCAAGATAAGGGCAGTCATGCTAAAAGCAGCCTCCAGGGGTCAGTAAAGGAGCAACGTGAATATTCAGGGACAAATGAAATCAATCAATACCGGTAAAGTTTTAAAGGGATAATCCATGGTATTTGGAGCAGACAGGAGCAAGGCATCAAGGAACAACCCAGTGCGTAAACTGCAGTGGAATAATGGTTAGCCAACTCAATAAGAAACAGGCAAGTGACAGGTCAGATCTGTGAAGAGGCGAGCCCACTCACACTAAGAATGCATGTTTTTTGATTATTTAGCAGCAGTGTGGCATTAAACTCCTCTATCTTCAATTTAAACAGTTCCAGATGCTTCCAGCCTTGTTACGATATCAATATTTCAAACTTGATTTCGATACTAAGAAAATGGCTCAATACTCAATACCGATTATGAAACCACAATGAAGATAAACCGTCGTACTTTTTAGTAATAGAATGTAAATAATAGTACTTTCTTTATGTCACCATGAGGTTTTACACTAGTTTTGAAAATGACACTGTGCAAGCTCAAGCTGCAATATCGATATTAGCTCAAATGAAATACTTTCGATTAGTATCTGATTTTTGACCCTAGATGCTTCTATTGCCAAAAACGTAAGCGAGCTTGTACAAGGAAAAATGATATGTAATTGCTGGGTTTCAGGTGACATCACAACATTTTATAGGCCAATAGTATTTGATACAGATGGGAGCAGCTAAAATTAATGTTAAAATGCAGATTTTTGTTGTAATACAGTGAGTTCCAGTTGCTAATAGAAATCATCAGGTTCAACGTTTGTGCATTTGCTTTTTGAATATTGCATGGAAAAATACAATGTAATCAATATGGAAATCTGGCTCCTGTCCCCCATCTGAGAGTATGAGATCATCACATTATAGAATATGAAATCTATCAATAGCAGTCACACACAGTCATATACAGTGATTTACAGTAATAAACAGTGATAAACAGTTTATAGTGGAGCCATTTTAGGAGCCGGTCCTTTTGAAACTCTATTCCTGACTGGGACCAGGTCAGAGCGGTCCCACAAGTGTTGCTTTTCAAACCAGGATTATTCTATACTTCAAAGAGAGGTGGAGGGAGGGAGAGAGGGAGGAGCGTAGGAGAAAGAGAAAGCGAGAGATAGGGAGGGAGGGAGAGAGAGGAGAGAGAAGGAAGGAAAGAGAGAAGAGGAAAGAAGAAAGGGAGAGAGGAGAGGAGTCATTTTTCAAGTTAGGACAATTCTACACTTCAAAGAGAGAGGGAGGAAGAGAGGAGAGAGAAAAAGAGAGACACAGAGAGATATTAGGAGGTAGACAGAAAGAGAGGGTTGATTCAGTCCCCCAAAAAAGAAAAGCGAATGTCTTTCTCAAAAGCCTTTGTTTAGTGCTTGAGTTTGCTTTGTTTGAACTACTTGATACGTAATTACAACATACGTTTTTGTTTCTGACACCATACATCCCCTCCTACTTAAGAAATATATATTTTAGCATATTTTTACTTTACTTTTACTTTTCCAAAATAAGTTTTCTTGAATAAATAAAATGACAAAACTGATTTGAACTTTTGTGTTTGGTCCATATCTTCAGATCTGATTTAGTTTTCTCAGTTTTGTCCTCAATTCTTTGAAAATACCAGATTTTGTGCAATATTTAATGATTTGTTTTTATAATCACAATTACAACTTCATATTATCACTTACATCCCACAATTACTGAAGTAGTTTCTTCAAATACTTGGTACAACATATTAGTCCCCACATCTTTTGGAGACTCTACCCACTTTTGTATTATTATTATTATTATTATTATTATTATTATTATTATTATTATTATTATTATTATTATTATTATTATTATTATTATTATCAATAATAATCATCATAATAATCATAAGCATAATAATAATAACAATAATAGCTGCAGCACATAGATAAGAACAGGCCCGTGCATTATCCTCTTGAACTAAACTGTTAAGTCCTGTATATACTTGTTTGGTTGTTTGGTGGCGTTCTGGTTCATTTGTCTGAACAGAGGAAAGCATAAGTCTCCTTCAGCTTCAAAGCCCCGAGCGGAGACCCTGCGTAAACAAAGAGCTCGGAGGCTGTTCGTCGTCAGCGGAGAAAAACAAATAAAGTTTTGTTTGAACATGAGATCAGGCCCAAACACAGATACGGTTCATCACAAAGTCGCTCTGAGAGAAAGAGAGGGAGAGGAGAGAGAGGGAGGGAGGGAGGTGGAGAAAGAGCGGGGAAGAATGAGAGCGAGAAAGAGAAAGGGAGAGAAGCAGAATGAGAGAGGGGAATAAGAGAGGGAGGGGGAGACAGAAGAGGGGAGGAAGAAGGGGGGGGGGGTCATGATACACTGACTTTGATACCTCAGTGACGCTAAAACACAAATTTGTATACAGAATCAAATTTTCAACACAAAATATTAATAGTTTCTCTAAAGGTGAACTGCGTAACTTTTCTAGTAGAGGGTCTGCCACCTGCTCGTTTGCCTGTAATGTTCCACAATATGGCATTTCATTTATATATCCATAGAAACAATCAGATGATTCCAACAGGCCAGGCTGCAGGTCAGATCTGTGGAGAGGCTTACAGTAAGAATAAATGTTTTTCATGGTAACTGGTTAAATGCAAGAGGTTTAAAGCCAGTGTGGAACATTTCAGACAAAGCAATAACATCTTCATAAGACGGACCATAGACTAGAAAAGTTACATAGTGCACCTTTAAGAACATCTGACATGAGTAAAGATTTTTTCTCAATTAAAATGACAATATTGCATTTATTATCACTTTCTCTCACATCTGAGTCCCGAAAAAAACACATTTTTTGTAAAGTCACTGCTCTAATTCAGGACGTCAAAATTTATCCGTTCAAAGTATCCAGCCTGTTTTTCCTCAACTGGGAATTTCGGTCATTATGGATATGAGGTGTATCTTGTATTTCGGTCAGTGTAGTCACCCCACGGAGGCGGATAAACACTCTTTCTGGGAAACCAATTCAGGAATGTGGGACGAAAAAAAAGAGAGAAAGACATTGCAGCAGTTCCGAAAAAGCCCACCCCTCTCAATTAAAGGGAAAGACACCAAACAATGACTTCTTTATGGGACACGTAACAACAGTTTGCTGGTAGTTAAAGGTACACTATGTAACTTTTCTGGCGGGGTGTCCATGCACTACCTGCTTGTGTTTAAGGAGGTTATTGCTTTGCCCAGTGTCGTGCTTGTATTAAACTGCAGGTGTTTCTGATGCTCAAAATCACACTTAAAGCTCTTACTGTAAGCAGACTTGCCTATTCATAGATCTGACTTGTAACGTGTCCTACAGGTCAGATTGGGCCCAATGCACTTTCAAAGAAGATATGACATTTCTGATACTGAATAATATTGCTGATACATTGTTAAAGTGATTTTGTTGGATGAGACCAGACGGTTTCTTCTCAAGGTTAAAGAGGAGAGTGAGAGTACTAAGTGGGTGGGGATAAGAGTTCATTTTGAAACATGTATTTCACTCATGGCTTAAAATCTAATACAGTACAAGCTATTTGAGAAGTCAACTTAACATAATAGGGGGGTTTTAAGCGGTTTTGGCTGCTTTTAAGAACCAGATGGTATTTTGAGAACTATAAAAACCCCATTCTCTGGAGGAACAAAATGAACAAAATGCAACTGAACTTCTTTATCTGAAACTGGCATTTTTCCCGAAAACTCTACAACATGTGTTTAATCGCCAAGATATGTTTTTTTTTCCATGTAACTGGAGTGTTACAGCGCCATTCAGTAAGTCAATTTTAAAGCATTTCACTTTGAGGAAAGCCAGAGTACGCTCCTCACTAACCACACGTGTAAAATAGTCTATTGTAAAGTTTGTGTCAAAGTAATAATCACATCTGGAAACATAAGTGCAGTTCATTTTACAGCTAATAGAGGATGGAGAAGACCAGCGTCCCTTATAAGAAAATGTTGATTATTTTCTGAGAATTAAACAAAAATGTATATGTTTTGTTGTTAATGATAATTTTAAAGAAAGGAATACACATAGAAAGGGGTCAGTTAATGTCTACGTTATTGAGTAACTGCAAAAAAATGTGCAATTAATGCTCTATGTAACTTTTCTAGTGGGTTGTCTGCCAAATGTCTGACCCTAGTCCTTTAAATGTCTTTGTCTTAAATTTATTCTATTATTCTGCATTGTGGAACCTGCACGTTTCCATGGAGTTAAATAAGTTTAATGCCATTCTGTGAAGTTGTAGTTGTAACTATAGTGTGAACAATCTAAGTAGAGGACAAAATGTTAATGCAAAGCTCTGGTAATGTTTTTACAAAATCGTTCGTATTTGACTTTTTCACTATTTCTCTGCATGCCTGAACGTAGCATACAAACCTAACTCTATGCAAAAATGTCAGGCCGTAATTACCTTTTGATTTGAGAGACCGGAGACCACACTGTGCACTTTTGCCTCATAAACAGACTGTACATAAGTGTCCCATAGAGAAACATTGTATAAACTCAAGTTGTGCTTTGTCCCAAATCGTCTCCATTACAAACATCACAACTTAACCTCAACGAAGCGTGAACTGGAAATGTGAACATTAAAGGCCCACTATGCAATTTTTCTAGATTTGTTATTGCAGTACCTGTAATGTTCCATAGTACTGCATTCGACTTAATTGCTCAAAAACCTGCATCATTACAATGGGCAGGGTCACCTCTTCACAGATCTGACCTGTAACTTGGCCTAGGGTCCAATAATATCTCAGGGTGGTGAATCCTCCACCAGAAAAGTTACATAGTGCACCTTTAAAAAGACTTTGATTTTTATTTATTTATTTTTTTTGACTATTTTAGATGTATTTACTTTGTGTACATGTTAAGTACATTTTCTCATTGGTATCTGTAATCCATGAAGCTCCTCTGTGTTTTTAAAGCCCACACACCATTATCAGACTTGTTTTGTCTCGCTAAAATAAGAAAAAAAATATATAACTGAATTAAAATTATGATTTATTAATATAGGGATTTATATTTGCCATATCCTTGAAAATACCAAGACCGTGTCAAATGTATTTTAAAAAGATTTTATGATGTATGACATGGGACCTCCAACTCATTGTAACTCAGGTAGATATATATAGTGGTCTTACATGTTTGGGAAGAGTAAATGGGCTTTCCAGAGAAATAGTTTAAAAAAGGGTCTTGAGCAACATCTTGGAGCAGAGCCTAGAATGGATCATTAAGGAACTGAAAAATGAGAAATCAGCTGCCGACAAGCGCTGAACATCCTACTGAGCTCCCCCGGCTACTGTTTCCACATCAAGTTTAAGGAAAATATTTGGGCTGACTTTTAGTATGTGACAAGTGGAGTTTTATTTCCTCAAAGAAGGGCAGTGGGGGCAGTGGCCAAATACATATCTGACAGTGCAAAAAATGTAAAGGCAAACTTCTCATTTTCTTTTAAGCAGACAACTATATTAGTAAGATGTATTTACCTTGACATGTTCCGGCAGCTAGCTGTGAGCCACCGTCAGAACAGTCACCCATCTCACTGATAAGCTGCCTTGACTAAAAAGAAAAGAAGGAAAGAAAATAAGAAGCTACCTTGTAACTTCAAGACAAGATGAACGTTACAAAAGTAATATACAGGCAAAGTTTAGGTTTGATTTACAATGCATGACAAAAAACAGGTGAGATTTATTAAGGACCTTTGCATATCTTAAAAGTCTTGTATGTATGGAAAACAACTAAAATAAGTCTACCAATCTGAGAGCTGATTTATGAGTAAACTAAACTCCACTGTGGTATGCATGCATTAACTTGGCTTGATATGTGTAGCACTCATAACTGTGTAAAAAATTTAAGGAACTGTATGTAGCCTGTAGATACTACTTCCCGGTCCACAAATGCATAAAACGCTTCCCTCTGCACATTTTCACAAACAAGTCAAGTATTCGATTGTTCTCTATTATACTATTCGGAGAGTATCTTTCACTTTCAATATAAAATAACAACAATACAGAAACAGTTGGTGGTGTAGTGGGTTGAGTGTTGGATGAACATTCAACCCACTACACCAATTATTTATATATATATATATATATATATATATATATATATATATATATATATATATATATATATATATATATATATATATATATATATATATATATATATATATATATATATATATATATATATATATATATATATATATATATATATATATATATATATCTCCATTGCTCCTGTCTGTTTATATCCGTAGACTATCCCTTTAAGATGTCCCATAATTATACAGTCCCTCTGGCGCTGAGCTGCAGGCACTTCAAAAAGGCGTCATTTTACCACAAACTGCCCATTACCATCGGATACAGACGTTTAGATCAAAACCCAGTCAGAAGTCACTGCCTACACTGTAAAAATGACTTGAATTCAGAATAATAATCTTGATATGTAGTTTTATCTAGTTCTTATCTTTTTAGGTCTGGTCCTGACTCTGGTCTGGATTTAACGGAACTGTATGTAGCCTGTAAATACTACAATCATAACTGAACCTAGACTAAACCAGTGCCTAAACCAGCAGATAGAGGACACACACAAGTTTTTCTCATTCTGAGTATATGGACAGGTCAGGTCTCACTTGAAAGCTCAGAACCGTCAGAAGTGGCGCACTGAGCTGTTGAGGCTGCACTAGCACTGATTAATGATTGGTTGTGGGTGCAGACATTTAGGTAATGAGGATTGGATTTCAGAATTGAAACTGGCATCCCAAATGAGAGACTCATGTGAGGCCTATTCTGCTTTCTGATTGGATAATCATCATGAGAACCATAACACCAAAATGTTACGTACGGCTACTTTAAGTATGGACCCTGGTCTCGACTGTAGTTTAGACTCTAGACTCTGGTCTAGATTGGACTCAGGTATAAACTACAATTCAAATCAAATTGATACATTTGTAATTCAAGTCATTCTTACCACAGAGACATTATGTTTGCAGTGTTTTCATTGTAATTCATTTGCATTGCTATTTTTCCACATAAATTAGCACCAGAGCTATCAGAGAATAGACAAGTTTAAAAGGTGCCATTTTGTTTTGAAGGTGCTTGGTTGCTCTTTACCACAGTGCAAAAATCAAAGGGAACTATTTCTCTTGTCCGATTATATTTAGAGACCCTGGACATTTTGGTCTAGAACTCCAGCAAAAACACCATTGACGAAAAAAGGCAAATTTTTCATAAAACATGATGCCCACCATGTGAGCTGTGGCCATGACAACAAAAAACAACAAAATATGAACTTATTTGCTTTGTCTAGCTCTACAAATGTGTTTTTCTCTATCTGCAAGAAGTTAGGAAGGTGCGCTACATATTAAGACCAGGGGCAGAGCAGAGAGCAGCTACAGCATTAAGGATATTTGTAAATAAAAATAAAGCCAAAAAATACGTGCATTTGATATTAGCAGGTCCAAACTGAAATGTAGAGGGAGTAAAGAAGTAGAAAAAAGCTTTTTATAAGTGACACACGTCACATGTTCAGTGTTGATGATTTATGATGTTGTTATTTCTATTTGCTTTAATTCTATCATGTGATGTATAAATATGATGGGTATTTTTTGTCAGGATTACATTTGTGGAGTCATTTTATGCTATAAAAGAGTCACCATGATAGAACAAAATGTAAATAGATCTTGATGATTAAAAAAATACTTGATACTCTAGACCAATTTCTATACCACAATGACAATACACTGTGATTTTTAACACAAAATAAATAATAATAGTTATTTTTTTTAGTAGTTCTAGATTAGGATATATAACTGTTCAGTAAAAGCCCAATTTTACCTACTCAAATCCAGTTTTGATCCCTGTTTTTGCCGTTTTTTTTTTTAATGTTATACGTGTAGTACATTTGACCTGAATAACATTTTATAACAATAACAATGTGCAGAGGAATTAATTGCAATGTTAAAAGGATTGGCTGAATCTGAACAGTCGACTGGCACTAGTCAATACTGTAGAACATTTTGGGCCCAGTTTAGACTACAGAAATAAAATAACATTTAATGATATTTAAAATATAAGGTGCATCAATAAATACAAATATTTGTAGTACAGTAATATTAAGAGATATGTGCAAAGTCAAGTGGATTTGTAAAATTGTAAATGGAAAGAAAAATCCTATGGAAATGGAGGTGCAATTTGCAATTAATAATTTATATTTAGGCTGGTTATGTTTGTTTGTTGCTCTTAAAGATTAGTTAACTTCATGACTACAACATGGTTAAAGCGTAAGAAATTTAATCATAAACAAACAAATAAAATAAATAAAATGTAATAAAAATCTGATCATTACATACAATAACTTCAGTTTGGACCGCATGTACGTGCTATAATTATAAGTAAACACAAGAATATAACAAATTATTGAACTCACAATTCTTAGATTTTTAAAATGAAATAAAATCTAAATGTTTGGCAGCATAGAAGCATTGACTTTTTGGTCTTTGCATGGTTCAGCAGTGTTGATTTTCTTTGGTCATTTTGAATTAAGGTGCATTTTGACTTTTGTTCATATGTGATGGTGAAAAGTATAAACTCTATGGGAATAATACACACTGTAAAAATATCAGAACATCTGACAATGACTTGTATCCAGAATTGAATCTTGATTAATTAGATTGCCTTGCCAAACTGATTATAATGCGTTTCTTTCAAACAAATTTTGAGCCAATTTAGAAAGTTTATTTTAAATCAATTATCTTATCCCATTGGCACAAGATTATGGTGCAAAAGTAGAAATATATTTGAAGAAAGTCAAATAAATAAAACAAAGATCAAATATAAATTTTTTACTTATACAAAATATAATACAAATCTAATATTTTGAATGGCATTTCGATATGAGATTTTTGATAACTGTTCAAATGAGTATTAGTTTCAGTACCAGTTTTAACACTGATTAGTGTCTGGGTTTTGCTTTTGTAGTAAGTGAAATATAAAAACATTGGCTCCACACTAGTCAAAACTATTTTCAAAATTAATATTGTGAATGCAAGTCATTTCATTATTATTTTTGCAGTGTAACAGTAAATTAAAGCCTTCCTCACGGTAACAGCTGGAGTTATGTTTCATGTCACTTGTCATTTCACGTGCCTATGTGACCCGGATGGTATGCAGCGCGTCGCTATAGGAGCCGGACAGGGAACACTGGAGCCTTTGTTTCCCATTGGCCTGCTCTCCTTCGTACTTCCTTATTTGTGTTTTTGTTCCTTTTTATCCTCAAATGCACTCAACGCTGCCCTCTGCTCTTTTCTCACTATTACAGCCTACGCAGGGATGTCAAGATGTCACATTTTTGTTGAACTTTCTATGTTTTTATGTTTGAGTTATTGTCATGGATGAATCATAGCAACTTTCAAGTATATCAATATTGCCACATTTTATTTAGTTACACTTGAATTGTTTGTTCCGTTTTGTCAGTTGCCAAGCTGTTTGACCGAGTCTTATAAAAATGTTTACAATGTAATGTACTGTTATTGATTAGATAAATGGTGCTGTAGCCTTAAGCATGTAGTGATGAGCCCAATATGGATTCTACAGTCACATTTTTTTTTTCAAATTAATTCCTCTAAACATGGAAAAGATATTGTGATAAGTCTATTATATTTTAGTTTTTTATTTTATTTTATTTTATTTTTATTTCCCCTTCTGAAACACTTTTTTCCATAGATCTCATTCAGATACTCCAATGGTTCATAAAATGCAGCTGGCCTTAAATGTAAACACCTATTTTACCTATTATGACCTATTATGCTTGATTCTCTGTAAATAATAATAAAATTACAGTCTAACTTTGACTTTTATAACTGTAATTTTTAGCAAAAATGTTAAATCCTGACATCCCTGTACCTACTTTCTCTCCCCTGGCTGGCAACTACGACCAATCTTTACAAAACAGTGCAATGTCTATTCTCATATTAGGCACAATGGGGTACAGCACAGACGTTAAAGGAGTAGAGTACTATGTTACACCCAGGCACACACACAAAACACGCATAACGACAAAATACAAAGATGTTAGCATTAGCAGCAGCTCTGGCCTCGTCGCGTTTGGGATCGAGAGAAAATTAGCCAGAGATTTTTCCTCCCGTTTTGCTATGAAAAGATGGATGCCTCTTGGATGAACCAGGAGTTTTACCAGTCTGGTTCAGAGGAGGGGGGGAGAGGACCAAGGTTTATCCTGCTGAAGAGTCCTCTCCCTGGGCAGGATCTTTCTGTTGGACCTGGCCTCCAGCGCTGGCAGCAAGGATCCTCTGAACAAAGTCTTTGGTCCGACCAGCGACTAGCGGGCCTGTATGGGGAGCAATGATGAAAGTGAACTGCATGGTCTGTAATGGTTAGCTGAAATTAAGAATATTGAAAAACAGCAAAGAACAAAATATCTATTTCCTTCTGAGAACAACTGCAATGCAAATGTGTATTCCACTATGCGACTTTTCTGATGGAGAGTTCACTACCGGCATGGCTCCATGGAGATGTTATTGCTTTGCCTGGAATGTCCACAATACAGCATTAAATTGAATCTTGTATCTATTCAATTCCTGGTATTTTGGTGGTAAAAGAACCTTAAAATAACATGCATTTTTTTCTGTTAACTGGCTCCCCCCTTCATAGATGAGACCTGCAATTTGGCTTGGCGGAGTCACCTGCCTATCTATCTCCATGGGGACAGATAAATTTAGTTCTATACCGTAACATAAAGTTGTAACATCTCTATGGACACAACCAGTATTAGAGAAAAGTTAGATAGAATAACCACCAGAAAAAAGTGCTCTATGTAACTTTTCAAATGGGCATTTAACTTATTGCTAAAGTAGAAAAAAGGAAATACAAAAAAAAAAGCATCCCTTGGCCAGTTGGCGTTGGAACAGTTGGAACATTCAAGACAAGTCCTCTCTCTACGGAGTCTAACGTGTGTGCTGTGACCAAAACCCTAAGCCGCCCTTCAGCACAGACGTACCAGACTTCTAATGGTACTCAATTTCCAGCACTACTTACTTACTTTGACTTCAACCGCAGTAGAAAGTAATTATCGCCACTTGAGGCTACTTTAAGAGTACAGCTGTTGCATAAGTGTCTCTGTCCCTTAATACTGTACATTTATATCTGAACACCTCCATTATGGTGTTATTTACCGCTGGACTGTCTTAGGATGTCTTCCAGTCTCTGCGTCATGCCCCTCTGGTCGCTCTCATCCTCCTCGCTGCTCTCCACTCGCCGTCGTATCACTTCTTTAATCCGCAACAGCGCACTCAGCAGGAGCTCTGTGCATTCAAACACATTACACAAGGATATTATAGACCAATGATACAACAGCATCAAGTCTAGACTTGCGGGGCTAAACGCATACACTTAAATCAATAGGATTATGTAAGTTTGAGTGTTGTATAAGGATATTATATTAGGTCAAAGCTGTGTTCACTCTTGCGGAATAACATCAAAATTGGGATGTCTGTGTAATCCCTCTGTCATCCAGGTATGATCCATAGTAAAAGAAACTATGGATCATACCTGGATGACAAGTTGTTGGAGTGAAGATGCTTCGCCGCTCTTTCAAGCCGCTTCTTCAGTTCTGGTCAGATTGCTGAAACTAACAACCTTTTTTTTTACTATCAAAACTGGGATTAAACTGGGACTATACCTGGGACTAAACAGGACTAAAACAAGACTAAACCAGGAATTAAACCAAGATTAAAGTATGACAAAACTAGGACTTGAAGATGGCTACATACCAGGTTTTAGGATATGTTCACACTTGCACATACAACGTCAAAATTGGGATGGAATTGGGACAAAACCAGGACAGGAACAGGACCAAACAAACCAAGTCTACATCAAGACTAAACAGTGATCAAACCAGGACAAACCCAGGACAGCTATTATATTCCTAGTAATCAAAAAAGTTAGTAAAAAACATTATAAATTGACACTAGTGCAAGTGTTTGCCCATCAACTCTGGGGTTATTGGTTGGAACCCCACCCAAGCACATACTGCCTTTTATGGGATGCATGCAAGTTCAAGAATTTGATTATATTCTAATTTTAGACGGAGGGCGATTTACTTATTTGAAAGAAATCTACATTTTGATTTATGTTATTTTAGGGTGCATTTGGGCCTGTTCAAGCCCAGTTGAGTCTTGATCTAGCCCTGTGCCTCTGTTCTAATCCTGGTTTAGTTCTGGCATAGTCCACATTTAGTCCCTGTTAAGTCCCAATTTTGAAGTGTTATGCATGTAAGTGTGAACGTACTATAGAGATTCCATCAAAATACGTATTACTCTTATCTATATCTATATCTATATCAATCTATCTTGGCTTTCAACAGAAAACAATCATGAAGCATAATGCAATTAAAACTGGTGCTAACAGACACAACTTTGAACTTTGAGCCCATTTTTGTTTCATGTGGATAAGTTAAATACTTACAGACTTATTAACTTTTTTCACAGTTAATATTCTGCCATATCATTTTGACCAGCTCTCCTCCTGAATGTAAAACTATGGACTATGGAATTAGAAAGTAGCCTATAATAATAATCAGCCTAATAAGTTACATATATTGAATAGATAAACCTAAGCACTTAGACCCTGGAGATTAAGGAAGAGAATGAATAACTGCTTAGAAAAATATCAGCTCCACTTCCCTTAACCTTGAGTGCATATGAGTAGTGTGGTCATAATGTTCTGTTTGGTCAGTTTAACTTTCAACCAGCAGGAAATGGCACATATATAGAGTCATGAGGAGGTAATTGTTCCTTAGGAGTGACAGTGAAAACAAGGAAGTTTGGCTGCACAAGGTCAAGTGTGAGAATGCGTCTCTATCACAGTGTGGGGATCGGTCAAATCAGGTCCTTTTTATCAGTAACATAATTTAAAGTTCAGATATGGGTTTTAAAGGTTATAGTTGTGCTGTCACTTTTTCGGTGGAGGGTCTGCCACCTGCTTGTCTCCATGGAGAGGTTATTACTGTGAGGAATGTTCCACACTACAGAATTATTCAATTACAGATGTTTTTGTAAAAAAAAACAAAAAAAAAACAAAACATGCATTCTTACTGTGAATGGACTCATCTCTCCACAGATCTGATCTAGTGGCTTCACTTGTTTGTCACTTGTGTTTAGAAGTTTAATGCCATAGTGTGGAGCATTCCAGGCAAAGCACTTTTTTTTTTA
The DNA here is from genome assembly GCF_009829125.3 of Periophthalmus magnuspinnatus. Lineage (NCBI taxonomy): Eukaryota > Metazoa > Chordata > Actinopteri > Gobiiformes > Gobiidae > Periophthalmus > Periophthalmus magnuspinnatus. The sequence continues at coordinate 19,325,260 of NC_047126.1, forward strand.
CACTTTTAAGATTAGGGTTCGTAAGCAATGTAATGTCTCCAAAGAAACATAGAAACCCAACGCACGTGTGTGTATGTGTGTGTGTGTGTATGTCTGTGTGTGTGTCGGGGGGGGGGTGTCTGTGCGTGTGTGTTTGTGTGTCGGTGTGTGTCTGTGCATGTGTCTGTGTTTGTGTCTGTGCGTGTGTCTATGTCTGTGCGTGTGTTTGTGTGTCTGTGTGTGTGTCTTTGCGTGTGCCGGGGTGTGTTTGTGCGTGTGTTGGGGTGTGTCTGTGTGTGTGTCGGTGCGTGTGTCTGTGTGTGTCTGTGCGTGTGTGTGTGTTGGAATCAAAATGGAAATTCCTGAATTTGAATCAACAATGAAATGACCAGGAACGTCAGGAATGCACACGAGCCGAGGGAACCAGAGGCTAAAGCAGGACAGAGACCGGAGCTGCACTGGGTCAAATGCAAACATGACAAATGACAATGCAGAACATTGTACACTTATGACCAACCCTTTCTAGGGCTGCACAATATATCACAAATGAAATCACAGTTTGAGCTGTTGTTATGATCAAATCACAAGGGCTGCACTTTATTTACAGAACAGAATGTCCTCTGCAAAGAACAAAATATCCTTTTTTATAGAAAATGTTTGTAAATGTAGTTTTGACCTCTAGGAACAAATTCTAAAACACATGGGATTCTTGGAGAAGTTTATCTGTTCATATTTCAGCCCTCTCATAAATGTCAATGCTCTTGGAGTTTCCAGATTCCTACTTTTTAACCAAATCTAACTGCAATATTGTACAAAAAAAAATCACAATAATATTGTTCCCCTGTGGCTCTAATGTGTTAAATTGTTTTAGATCAATATTGTGATTTAAAATGTCCAAATGAATGATCCACACGTTACAGATTATATTGTATATACATGCCTACCTTCAGTTATGTTTTAGTGCTAAGCTTCTTATTTTATAGTGATTATTTTTCTGTCAGTGCACCTTCTGTCAAATGTATGATAGTTTTTTTTTACTCAAAATGTCTTTAGTTGACCCTAATGCCCTAATGTTTTTTGAGGTAGCTGAAACTGGAGTAGTGGAAGGAAAATTTCACAAACACGAAGAGAAGATGCAAACTCCAGACAAAAAGGCCCTGTGTGATCTATGAGTTAAACCAGGTCTTAACAAACTGGGACAGGATCTGAGCAACTCACGGGGTGCATTCTGGGTTTCTTTGATCTAGACCGGAATTTATTAAACCTATGTTGAAAGTCTTGTTTTAACACCCAATACATGTTTTAATTACAGAAATATTTTAATCAAAAATGCAATTCACGATTCTGTCCAGCAGCAAAAGTAAAGCACTGACCATATTCTTGATTGAGTCCCCAGAGTTTAATCTTGTTGGCTTCATGTTGTGCCTTCTTCTTGAGTCTGCACGCTCTGGGGAAAAAACATGAGAAACATCAGAAAAAATACCTCTTTCATTTGAAAGAAATCTACTTATTTTTCTCACTGACCCCTTGCTCATATTTTCACTACTATACTTTACAAATTTGTGATGAAATCTGATTGACTGTCCTCCCACACTTCTTCTTCCGCATGGTAGCTTTTGACATAGTGACTCTAACTACACTCTCGTTTTTGGTGTTTTTGAGGTCAGAAGAAATGAATCAATATATGGTGGTGAAATATTTATGCTATGAACCATTTTCTCAAAGCTGTGAATCAGCTCAATACAAATGAATTATACTCTAGGGTCAAAAGGATCGGAAAGGAAACCACTCTCCCTTTTTCATCTCTAAAAACATTGGACTGCAGCCAGGAATAGTGGCAAATTAATACAGTGGTGAGGAGGGATGTTTTGCATAACCTTACGGCTGCAAATTGGATGACATTCAAAAACACATTGATTAATTTATACAATATCTGTACAGCAATGGAAGGAATGTAATGGGATTTTATTGGCTCCATCGGTGATTTTTTTAGACTGATACTTAAAGATTCACTACCTTTTTGTAGGAGGGTAGGCCACCTGCTTGTGTCCATGTATGTTATTATTATTATTAATCTGACTTTAATATTCCACATTATAGCATTAAGCTTATATATCTTGCATTTGCTCAGCTACAGATGTTCTATTGTTCAAAAATACTAGATACTGTGAACGCCTCTTCACAGATATAACGTGTAACTTGGCCTGTTGACATTACCTGCTTGTCTCCATAGATGGATATTAGTTTAATGTCTGTGGAACATTACAGGGAAACACTATCATCTCCATGGGGACAAGCAGGTAACACACCCTGCACCAGAAAGTTACATGGTGCACCTTTAAGACAGGAAAATATAATTATATTGAATTTGTGTGTCCTTTTGCTTAGCTTTCCTTATTGGTTGTTTTACATTGATAGTAATGGGCAAAATGTGTCTATAAATTTGGCATTTTTTGATAATTTACTATGACTTTCTAAATCTGTATTGGTTGCATGTTTACACAATCGTTTGATCCAAAAGTTATTAAAATGCCTGTGCTTGATATTCCCCATGTATTTGAGCAAAATGTGTCTTTCCCCAGTATATTGTATGAGCAGCTCTTGAGATCAGAATAAGTCTGGGATGTGTCTGCATCTAATTATAAAGTCTGAGAATCAGAAAGTGTGCAGCTAGCATGCTAGTTACTGTTAGCATTACCGTGAACGCAAAACTCCGCAGTGGTCTCTGAAATTTGTGAAATGCACTCATAAACTCAACCGCTGAAAATGAACTACCGGTAGTCCTGTTTTTCAAGGTTTTAAGACAGTGAAAATCAAATACAGCCCTTTGAAGATGCACTATGTAACTTTAGGGTGGAGGGTCCACCACCTACTTAAAAACAGCAATCATTACCCCGACCTACAAAACAGGACATAAACAACTACAGACCAATCAGTATTCTCCCAGCCATCTCCAAAACCCTGGAGAAGACCATTGTTGATTGGCTCACACAATATCTAGAAGAAGAAGCTCTACTCCATCCCATGCAGTTTGGCTTTCGAGCTAATTATTCAACGGAAACAGCTTGCTGTCAGCTCATTGAAACAATAAAATCAAACTTGGACAATGGAGGAATTGTAGGCGCTACCTTCTTAGACCTAAGAAAAGCGTTTGACACTGTTAGCCATCCGATTCTTCTGTCTAAACTAACAAGTTACAACCTGTCTGCAAATACCTTGGCTTGGATCAGATCATATCTATCAAATCGCCTCCAATGTGTTCGGATCAACAATACTATATCTGGGACTAACTCCTCCAACATCGGACTTCCACAAGGATCAAACATCGGCCCTCTTTTATTTTCCCTCTATATAAACGACTTGCCATCTGTGTGCAATGATGTGAACGTTCAGATGTACGCAGATGACACAGTTGTTTATACATGGGGAAAAAACCCAGAGGAAGTAGCCAATAAACTCACCACTGCAATGGACAAAATAGCACTATGGCTTACAAACTCATGTCTCACTCTAAATGTACAAAAAACTGCCACAATGTATTTTACAAATAAAAGTAAAAAAATAGTTCTTCCCAAAAGTCATTGTGCACGGTCAAGCAATCCAAAACGTCTCTGAGTATAAATACCTTGGCATTACACTGGATCCTACACTAACTTTTAAAAACATATAAAACAAATGTGTGAAATATCATATAAAAACCTTCAAAAGTATAAGAAACTCATTAACCCTGGAAGCATCACATACATTTTTCAACGCCATGATTATGTCCCAGTTCCATTACTGTATACTCTGCTGGTCACAAGCAAACAAATCAAAGCAAAACCCCCTACAATCCCTCCACAAACAAGCATTAAAAATATTAGACAGAAAACCTCGACACCATCACCACTTCCATATCCTACAGAAATATAAACTGTTGAACTTGGAGAATTTACAAAAGCAAGCATCACTCCGGCTGGTCCACAAAATACTAAATAATTCTGCCCCTACACCGCTCAGACACTTTGTCCAGTGCGCATCCACCGTCTCCTCCAGAACCACACGAGCTTCCACCACCGGACAATGTAACCCAAAACGGAAAACTGCTTTTGCACAGCCTTCTCCTATAACGCAATAAAACAATGGAACAACCTCCCACCTGAAATAAGAACTATCACAAACCATACTACATTCTCGCCTGAACTAAAAAAATGGCTTTGGGACAACTACACTTGCCAGCACTAAGTTTTTTATTGTGTTTTAAATGTAATATGTAAAGTGTGTAATGTATTTTAAGCATGGTAATGTGTGTGCATTAGAGTGTCTGAACTGGATGAATGACTGAGACATGCATATAAACTATAAGTTCTTATCTGTTTTTTATTATTATTGTGATTACTGTATTTTTTCTCTGTAAACCAGGGACTGCAGATGGAAATTAGCTACTTAGCTATAATCTGGTGCAGAACATCTCTGTTTTATGCTTAATGTGTCATGGTCCCTTAAATAAAGACTTAACTAAACTAAACTACTTGTCTCCATGGAGATTTTGTTGCTTTGCCTGGAGTTCTCCACTGTATGGGAGTAAACGTATCTTACATTATTTCAATTACAGCTGTTTTGTGGCTCTGTGGCTTTTACGAGCCCTTTTTGACTGGATCTCATATTTCCTTATTGCCCTTGTGCCGTTGTGTTTGTGTTTAATAACTGTTTGTAATAAGTCACTCCCAGAGGAACCTATCATTACAGAGGCATGTAATCACATTCTATCTCTCCCTCTCTCTCCCCCCCAGCTCTTCGCTCTCTCATTTCTTCCTCACTCTCTCTTTGTTGTGTCTATCTCTCTGCCCACCGCCCTCTTTCTTTCTCTCGCTCCCTCCTGCACTCTCTCTATCTCTTATTTCTCACTCTCCCCTTCCTCTTTACCTCTCTGTCCTCCCTCCTTCTCTTCCATTCTTTGTCTCTCTCTCCCTTTCATATTCTTCTCTCTTTGTCCTCCCTCCCTCTTTCTCTCCCACTCTACCTCCCTCTCTCTCAGATGAACTTTGCATGACCTCGCTGTGTGTGATGCTATTTCCTACCTTTCATTTCTCTATCCTGCTTCTCTCCATCCACATCTATCATTTCACATTTTTGTGTTAAAAACAGAAATCTCTATCTTTACCTACAAAAAGCCATATTTATTTCCGCTTCACATTATATATATTTGTTAGATCTTTCAAACATCTTTGCACACTCTGGTATTGTTTTTCACTCTTTTTTTCTAACATAAAGGTGCACTAGGTAACTTTTCTGGGTGATGGGTCTGCCACCTGGTTGTCTCCATGGAGATGTTCTTGCTTTGCCTTGAATGTTCCACAGTATGACAATAAGTATATCTCCACGGAGATATGGAAAGGCAAGCATTAACTGTAGAATGCATGTATTCAAGAACTCATTGCCATCTTACTCAAGTATATTGGATAAAAAATATATAGTTGGTATTATTAGTACTATTACTACTATTATGTTATCATATTTTGTTTTAGAGTAGAAAAAAATATATAATGTGCAAAATTTTCTCACTCTCAAAAAACTGTCCTCTAAAAAGTTTTTTGTTTTAAAAATTTTTTTTTTTTATCAATTTTTGAAACACACTGACTGTGTCCCAAGTCACTGAAGTGCCCTTAAATGTGCCGTTTGAACGGTAACACACGCTTATGTAACTTCCGGCGTGACAAGTGCTGTCCCATTTCCTACATCAACGAATGAGCCTGAAAATGTGCCCTGCATTTCCATAGAGATCGACCGTAGCCAAAGTGTACATCCGAGCACACTGCACTGCTATATCCCATCATACACCACGCCCCCGCCAAAAAGAGACGAAAATGGAGTACGCTACGCAATACACGTTCAAATGTAAGAACTGGTTTACGTCACCTACAACAATACTACATGAAACTGTTAAAATTTGAGTAACCTCCGTATGGGGCGACTCAACCTTAGTGAGGTACTGTTACTGGTAATTTGGGTTTACAGTAGTTGCTGTGTAACTGACCAAACGGTGAGTGGAATTATTCCTTACACTTGCATATTAGCCTCCTGAGACCTGGCGTCCTCATATGTGGACAACACATTTTGGCTTGTCTAGGCCACAATGCAAATTTTCAGAAGAAGAATAACAGCAACAAGAACAGCAACAATGCAAATATATTATATATATACATTTTTTAACAGTTTAGAATGTTTAGAATATTTTATTTAATTTTTTTTTTCTTCCTGCTCCTGTCAGCAGCTCTTCACAGGAGACACATTGTTCCATGAGGCACAATTGTTGTTTCTCATTTTATTTTTACATTCACGACAAATGTTGCTGTGTTCAGGGTCATAATAAATACTTTTTGTAAATCATTATTCAAATGTTTTATCAAAATGATTAAAATGTTTACATATGAGGACATTTGATTTACATATTTTTCTCAGAATCTACATAATGTAAAAAGATAATTCTTTGTATTTAGACTCATCAGGTCCCAGTCAGCCCAAATAACAAAGAGAAATTAATAAAGCATGGCATGCAAGAGCTCGGGTCTCAGGAGGTTAGTGTAGCTATCGTAATGTTTAACATTCATCCTTATTTAAGAATATTCTTTTGTCTTTAGGGTGCATTTGGCAAATTGGGACACAGCCATTGTCATTTATTTATTTGTAAGAGCCATTTTGAGACATTTTTTATGTGGCACCACCAGTCACTGTGTGTCACTAACCAGGTGTGTCCAGGTGTGCCTATTTAAGGGCTAATTAAGGATGTGTCAGTGATACAGAGCAGAGGCATACAGTTTTTGACCGTGGTTGTTCTATTGTAGAAAATGGCAATAAAAGGATTCTTCACTAAACACAAAGAGTATTGGGCTCTTTAACCTCGTGTTCTAACACCTTTAAAATCAAACTAAACTTAAACTTAAACTACCATCAATTAAAGCTGGGGTGGGACAAAGGTTACGCAAAGGTGAAATTATTTGTGCTAAAGGTGTTTAAATTGAATTTATACTTGCCATAGTTTTTAGATGAGGAAAAAAAAAAATCACTATTGTCCATTACTAATAAATGACGAGCTGTTCCAGGATGCTACTGTAGGTAATACAGAGAGGATACATAATCTGGAAATTGTACTAAATTTATACAAAATATATTAAAGTAAATGTGATTCATTGCTCTTCACCCTGCTCTGATGCTATCGTTTCTTTTGTTAAAAAGAGTGCCCTCCCCAGAGTCGTCCTCTACAGATGCCTAATGCAGATATAAAAAACTGCCACATAAAATCAGTCTCGCTCTGGCTCCTTAGTGATGGGTTTGAAAAGGTCATGCAGTTCAAAACACAAGGAAATTAAAATGTCCCTCCTGTCCCTGCTATTCAGAGCAGATCTTTCTCTCTGCATCCAAGACAAAACCCCAGGGATATGTTTAGAATAGATGTTTGTAAGTTACTCTATAAAATCTAATTATGAATATATCATTTTTTTCAGACATTGCAGCAGGGCAAGAGTGGGGCGACACATTTAGGCTGCCTTGGGATTCATAGGAGACTCATAGGGTTGTAAAAAAAAACCCAAAAACTAATAGATCCTAAAACTGGTATCAAAACTAGATACTCATTTGAAATACAATACAGCCCAGAACTATAATAACAATAATAGTAGCCGCAGGTGCCTTGGGGTAGACTGATGGTGAGGCTGCCAATCTGCTCCATTGCCATCGGCCCAGTATGAGATCAAAAGGAAATATTTAAAAAAACCTACCATTATTTTGTTTTCAAAATGTAATTCTATTGTCTAAAATGGTATTTTTTATTATTATTATAGTGCAGAACAAATAAGACTTATTATATTAAAAAGCTCCCACACATCAATCTCTTACTGGAATGGCTTTATGCATAATGGCACATTAATAATAGATATACATTAGTTTAATACCCTCTTTCTTGACACTCGATGTGCAATTTGGTGCATTATTCATTCACTTCTCATTCGTTAACAGTCAAACTTGCTAATATGTGGCGCCGCATCAATATTTATCAGTGGAGTAGTTTGCCTTTGTGTCTGTGATGCCGTACTGCACCTGAATGCAACAGTGCAGTCAGACCATTCGCTGCATAGATTTGCTCTGACTGAGGGAACACTTTGAGTGCTGGTTTTAAATGCACTTGTAGTCTGAACCAAACTTCTGACTCTTGAATAAACTTTTATTAAAGTGTCAGCGTGAAGGAGAGTGAGCACTGTCGCCATAGACACAGGACACACACACTGCCCCTGTCAACATACTGGATTATATTGTTTTGAGTCAAGATTAAAATTAATCTTATTTGTGAAGACTTGACATAACTTTTAGTTCTTTGACATTGTTTAGTACTTAGCTACTGTAAGCTACCATATGTAAACAGCCTGTTTTCTCTTCCATTGGCCTACTGTAAAAAGACTACAGTGGCAGTAGTGTGTGTGGCATCACCCAAAGCGTTTGGCTCCAGTCAAATGAAGCTCAGCAAGGCTGAATTTGTAGCCAGGTTCCATATTTGGAATTCCGACTGCAAGTATCATAGCAACCAAAAAGCCAATGTGGAGCGAAGCTAGGGAAACGTGCCACCACTAGTTTAGCAGGGAGCAGGCACTTAACTACGCTGTCAATCAAACCAGGTGCTAATTCTAGCGGGAGCAACCTTGGGTAAATAAGGCAGCTGATTTGTCACTTATTAATGTTCATATGTTGAGTTACGGACACAACATAAAAATACCAGACCAAAATGACGAGTCTGACAGGAGCAGTTACAGAGAGAGGGGTGACAGTTTTTTAATGTAAAGTGAATTGGAGCCAGAGTCGATGAAGTCAGAAGCACAGCCCATGATCACTTTGTATTTGGAACATGCTTGCAGGTTAGTACATTTATATATCATATACCTATGGGCTGTACACATGTTACTGGACCTACATGGATATGTAAATGAGTTCTAAACAGGTGAAGGTGTGAACGCTATTAGGCCCACATAGTGTTTTTATAGTAAATGTAGCCTAGATAAACTCAAGTTAAAATCCAACATAGCCAAACCTAAGTTTTGCAATCAGATTTACAGTGAATTTTTACATCACTAAATATACTGTCGTTATGCAGGGACCTCCAAAGCCCTATTTATATCGCATCAGCCCTAAAAAAATCCATATCGGTTGGCACATGTATATATATAGTCAAGGTGGAGAAAGTGCCTTGCTCAACGCTAGTACTAGCTAAGGTACTAGCAAAAAAATCTATACATAGATAGTAAAAACAGTATAAAAAACCCTAGTTACTTGTTTGAGATATTGATTGTGAAAAAAGTGAAGTATTTTAATATATTTTAGTGATGTGGATCTATAACAACATGACTATCACACCTCTAGGTGTTGAAAAAGTAATTATATTTATATTATTATTGTAGTATGAAGTATATATGTAGAATATATTTTCTTTAGAATCAAAATCAAGTTTGAAAACAGCTGCACAGTATAAGCCAGTTTAAGACAAAGGTTGAGTATGGTTGAACTACAAAAATAGACATAGTGGTCTAACACTATTTCATTTATGTTACAAATTCTCCTTAGGCCAAAAAGCAATACAGCCCGGCATAATATGCCTAAAGAGTCAACGATGTTCATTAGATCTTATTTATGGATGTGTTCTGACTCAGTCCCATATTTTACCCAATCCACTAAAATGTATGTTTTCCTGCATGCATTAAGCTCTGTGTCTTTCCCATGGGAACTAATCAACCACTAAATTTAGTGCAGAAAAACAACTTGACAAGCGTGACAAGTATGTATGCATATTTTAAACATACACATCCTCCAAAGCATTCAGTCACTGTTAAAATGAAGCCCAAATTTCATTTTCATTCATCTTTATTTATACAGGGAGAGCCCAATAAGAGTACTCAGACTCTCTTTTTCATGAGCGCCCTGTTAAAATACAGAACAATACAAACAAGGAACAAACTAACAAAAACTAACTACATAGGCCCACTTAAAACATTAAAAACAGGTGCAGGTGTGATTATAAATGTTTATCACCAGATTATTAAAGTTCTTTAGTGGCACCAGTGTATCCAGTTTTGCATATGCTTGAAATATATGCAATTTTTGGGAAGCAAAATAACCAAAAGCTTTTTTTCCCATTTCAGTTGTAGTGTTCCAGTTTTTAGACGTCCACAATCATGAGATCTTGCATATTATGAAAAGAACGGCTGAGTGAGAGAGTGTATCTAAAGGTTTCAAAGTAGGGACTGAAGTCTTGATGTATATTATATCTCCATAATCTAGTACAGAAAGAAAGGCTGCTTGGCTATTTATTTTCTGTAATTAGATGGGATACAAGATTTATTTATATAATAAAATGAGAACCTTGATTTTAAACTGTTACATCATTCTGAGATACGTATTTTAAAGGATAGGTTTTCATCAAGCCAAAACCCAAGATATTTATAGGTGATGACTCTTTCAGTCAATGTACCATTTAATGTATAAAGATCTGTAGCTTGCACATTGCTTGAATGTTTTTTTTTTTAGTTTTTTTTTTTAGAACAAATCATATACAATGATAATTTAAGATTTTTGGGGGATATCTGAATTTTATTAAAATCTTGTTGCAGTTTTGAAAGTATCTGATCAACAGAGAGAACAGCTGCATATAAAACAGCATCATCTAAAATTGCAACTAATGGAATTAATAGAGTAAAAAGTAGTGGGTCCAAAATTGAGCCTTGGGGCACTCCTTTGCTTAGAGTTTAAAAAAAAGATTTAATCCCAACAAATGCCAGTGTATATTTTTCATTCTAACATTATGTAAACTCAAAGCTGTATACTGCACAAAGAAAAATACAGATGAAGTTTGTCTCATGAACCACTGAAGGTAAGTAAACTTTGTGTAACATTCAGACCATCTTCTTAATGAAATCTCTTTTCTATATATTCTGGGACAAAGATAAGGATGATGAAAAGGAAGGTGAAGTGCCCAAAGACACAACAACTGTTCAAACTAGTTCAAGCTGTAACTAAACTAAAGGTGTGTACAATTTGAATTTTGTAATCTTGTAATCTTGTTCAGTTTGGGTCAGATACATAGAGATACATAATAGTTTTGAGAGATTTTGCCACGCGTTTTTCAAGTCGACTAATCGATCATTTGGCAGGACATGTTTTTAGTCCATCCATCCATTTTCTTCCGCTTATCCGGGGCTGGTCTGACTATGTCTTTGATTTAGTGTTTATGCTGCCACATGCTGTTTTGGTTCTCCAATCAGAAAGCAGAATGATCATGAGTCACACTTTGGGTTTGTCAGTTTCAATGTTGGAAACCAAAAAACCCTAAACCGATACACTTTTGTTTAAAGACACTGAAATGCACATCCTCATATTATAGCTTGTCTCCTGTATAGACAATGAAAAGATTTGTATATTAGTGCATAATCAGTGTATTACCTGGATGCAAGTTTGTTCTTCTCCTTCCTGGAGCGTGCCCGAGCCACAGCTGGCAGATCGTTCACAGGGCCCATCCCATCGATCGCAGCATTCAGTTTCTGCAGCTGCTCCCCGATGTTGTGCAGCTTTTGAGGGTTTGGAGTCAGGTCACTAGCATCAGTCTTACGGGCCTTGCGGCGGCCTTTCTTACCTGGGATAAAAATAATACATTACAAATCACCACACTCTCGAGGTGAGACCCTATTGTAGCCACAGCCACAACAAATGGCAGCCTTGCCTTCGTCAGTCCCAGGGCAGAATGACAGAGGTGAGGTTGCCAACACTCCCCCTCCACCACCAGTACTCACCACCTTCATACAACTTGCCTAAGGACATTCCCAGTGGTCTCCCATTCAAGTACTAACCAAACAATTTTATACAAAATACAAAATCCTATGTTTGCGAATTGCCAGAAATATCTTGTCTATTTCTCATAGCCTATATAGGGCACCATTTTCTTTGTCTCTTGGCTACAGCTTCTCCAAAATAGGATCCAGTCTGGGTTTGATTGAGGTTTGATGTATGGCTGAATGTAGGGCAGTGCCTGAGGGTCTGCTGCCTGTGACATGGGCCAAATCTGGGCCAAAGACATCTGCCGTCACTGAGTGGGACATAATCACTGGTGCTGAGGAGTGGAGGGCTCTCACACCAAATTATACACAATTACTCAGATTTAATCCAGGGCCCGGGGACGGGGAGACCCTGCAATTATCCTTATACATATGCATTTGAGGAGAGAGTGGGCGGGAAGTACATTTTTCTTTTTGCTTATTTATGTACCGAAATAAGAGTTGTCAGTGAATCATAGTTTTATGTCAGGTGCCCTTCCAAACAAACAGACATATTTATACTGTGGCTAATATGTGGGAAATATGGGTGTAGTGCTGACACAACGACATGGGTGTAGTGCTGACACAACGACATGGGTGTTGTGCTGACACAACGACACAATGACAATGTGTTTTATTTAATTCTTCATTTAAAGGTGCACTGCTGTGGAGACATCTTATCGCGTTGCCTCATATATTCCACACTATGGTATTATTTATTACTTACTAACTTATGTACTTCCATAATCCTTTGCTACAAATGCACTCTTTCTTCCCATCATCATCCTGTCATATCAACAAAATGCCACTGCCCTCCTCTGCCCAACTACAAAGCAGCAGTAGAACCAACAGCCTCTTATCTCTGTACCGCCAACAGACAACTCTATCATAATATGCTGTGGGTTTTCAGATAGTAGGCCTAACACATTGCCTGGCAAGTCAGTCCCTCCTACAAGACCATGAAGGGGGTCCAACAACTAACTCTAATTTTGGGACATGCCGATTATAGCTACTACTTTGGCATTAGCACGTCTCTCAAATGGTGAAGTCATCTCCTCTCCGACATATGTAACGTCTTTTACCTGAGAGAGTTTAATGATTTTCTAGTTGATTCTGCAAGAATCTGCACTGCTTCTCAGTCCTCTGTGTTTTTTGTATATATATTTTTTTCTTTTTTACTCGTTAGCCCCCATGCTTGTTTTGACACAAATGGACCATGTGTTTCTCTGATTGGTTAGTCTGCCTACCAGTCATGATCAATGGACGGCAGTGGGGCAGGATAAATTCCAGACTATATTTTTTTTGAGAAAAGCATTGTAAAAGTTTGTAGTGAGTGGCCAGGTAATGCAACACAAGGGACATGTGGGAAGCTCTTACCCTCTGGTCGGTACAGTGTGCTGGGCAAAGTGCTGGAGCTCCAGGACAGTGACCAGTGACCCTCAGACCCTGGTTTCTTTTTGGAGGAGGAGTCTCGCAATCGCCTGTACTCCCAAAAACAGCGGCGCTTTGAAGGACGCTCTCCGGTCGAACGCACAGGCTCTGTCTCCACCTCTGCAAGAAAAATATAACACAGACATCAAGATGAGAACAAAAACTATAAGACTGATGATGTGGGGGATTTTTATCCTCTGCAATAATCTTTTTATTTGCATTACATTTGTTTTGGTTAAAGTGGCTATGCCCATTTTTTCCCTGTAATAAAGAAAAAAAAAGTTTTGCCTCAATGCAGATATATCGTAAATGCAACTCTTATAGGGTCAAAATCACCCTCTCTGTGCTGTCCGCATCTAATTATAAAGCATTTTTCTCATTCGCGAACCAGGATGCACTTCTGCATGTATTCAACATATTTTGATCACCATGATACCTTTTATTGTTTTGAAAATAATATATTTGCCAAAAACAATGTATTAAAGTATTTGCTTGGTTTCAGTTTTGTTTTTGACACTCCGTGCTTAGTCGGTCCCCCTTAAGAGCGCTATCACATCACAATCAGCATACATTCTGCTAATTTAACTGCTGCACACTGCATCAGGTTGTGTGAAGTTGCAGTGTATTGTTTTATATGTGTTATATTGTTTTGTATCCTGCTTGTGCATATATTTATAAAAGATGCCTGTGCTAAATAGGCTTGTGGGCTGAGTCTTGTACAAGAAGCGTGGGCTCATACATACTAACCATAAGGAGGGTTCGAATGGGGCCAGGAAGGGATGACAAGATTACTCAAACATGTATGGATGACATCTAAAACCTCTTAAGACATGTTTTTGATGAGGGAACAACATTACAGCATAGAAAGCTCCAAAAAGTACATTTTTCTTAATACCCACTCTTTAAGGACAGTACTTTGGCTGTTGATGTAAACAGCTAACTGATTGTATAAATACAACTTGGTACAATTTGGCTGCTGTCCACAACTTGTACATTTGAAGAGATGTTTTACAATAAAGACCTCACCAAACCAAAAAAGATTATTTCAGTTTTAGGAAGCTTACCCAGAGATATAGATGCACTAAATTTGGTGCGACAGCTTGAACTGTTGAACCGTGCAAGTGTGGATTTGGTCGTGAAACTTCATTAACGCAGAAATCAGGCAATTTTTTGACTGAGCAGCACAGATGGGAGGAGACGAGGATGAGGTGTCAACAAATGTGCAACTAACTCGGATGGAGAACGCAGAGGGACCACAAAATGTCTGAGGAGATTTGGGAGAGGGCATGTCCTTTTGCATTTAGGAGTGGGCGATATTGACAAAAAATGAATTCATGGGTTTCTGCTTGCTGTTATATGGAACATTTCAATTATTTCTTCACATTCAAAATATATATTTTTCTTCAAATTGTTAATTAATATGACAACTGTCTTAGATTCTCATCTCTGAGTGACATTGAGAGGAGGATGAATGCAAGGGATAAACTGGTGACTGTGTAGTGGAACAAATGTAAATCTTTTGATGCTGCACCTCAGTGTTATTGCTTGTGTTTCGTACTGTTTATATTTAATATGTTTTAAAAATTCATAAATATTTTAATTAGATACAAAAAACTATATCTATTTTAAATGCATAATTATATATATTTATATATTGTTTTATTCAGAGCAGTTGTTGGCCAATCAGCTTTGCCGATATATTTGGGCTGATAAAGGGCAAATTTGTAAGTATAATTAGGAAAATGATATATACTAGCTATAATGATTCCTAAGCATCTACAGCATACTTGTTTTGCGGCAAACCTCTAACACAGTGTACCATGTTCATTGTTTTGTGTGTCTATGCATGGATGGATATTTATCATATTGTGGGGACTAAAATGTGTATACACACTCGAATGTGACAGGCAGTATGCTAAAAAGTGTTAAAAGATAAATTAAAATTAAATTTTAATCAGATTTTCTTTATGAACTCAGACTCAAATGACGCAATGATATGTGCTCAATTTGACAAGTGTAAAGCAGTAAACATATGAAACCCCCATAGACCAGAGTGAGATTAGGTCGTGGTGTGCATAATCTGAAATAATAGTATGATAATAAATAATGCAGACTCCACCAGCAGCAGTAAACGCGGTTACATCAGAGACGTCCAAGCATTAGGCCTTATGTAACAGGGTTAGACCGGTCCACTGACATTACTATTGTCTGCTGCTCTGGGCACATGTGAACTGGTGCTAAAACACTTCATTTCAGGCTAACTTTAACTTTTTTTTGTTGATATATAACTGAGTAGTATGTAACTATAAATATATAGTTTGTAACAATAATGGTGATGTTGCAGCATCAAAAGTCTCCAAATGACATTTTTGGACTTGCTGGGTTCAGACCATGGTGTGAAAATCGTGCCAAATGCTTGCAACTTGTTTACGCGCAACAAATTTTGCTGAAAGTCTGGCATCCGACGCCTGTCCCTCTCTCATTGTCTCAGTTTTAAAGCAGGGGGACAGTGGAGTTTTGCAGCGGATGTAACTTAAACTAGACATGACTTTGACTTGGGTCCAGGGACCTCTCTGTTACCTCAGACTGAATGAACGCCTCAGACACGATACATGGGAAAGATCATTATCAGAGGAGAGGGCTGAGTTTCCGGGGAAATAAGGGGATTCACATCAAAGAGCAAGGTCTATTTTTAATGTAAAAGATGCAGCTATCTGTCTTAGACTAAAGGGATATATAGAAGTATAATTGTGATAAGAAACACCTGTGTAAAAAAAGAAAAAAGTAGCATATAGTGGTAGTTTTTATACAGTAGTAGTGACATAGAGAGATAAGAAATAACAGCATTTGTCAATTAACCAAGCAGAAAAAGTCAGTGAAATAAATTGAAATTGAAAAACAAAAGTGTCACCGTGGAAATCCAAGACTCATGTTCAGTCAAATGCAGTGAACTGAAAATTTGATAAACTGAATAATAAATAAATTCAACTGAATAATAAATTCATTTATGTATTAATTACACTGACAACCATTCACTTTCATATAATTCACTGTTGGATATTCTCCAGTGCAGGTAACATATGCTACATTCAACCAGTAGCCACTCTATTATTTATTATTACTACACACAAGCATTCGAATATAATTTCTGTACATTTGACGCCCACTTCCACAGTCAATTGATTCATATTAAATTGAAATCAGAATTTAATAGACTTTTGTGGACTGTCCAGACACCCTTGAGACCTTATTTGTTGGCAGTGCACTATTTTTGCTCATTTCCTGAATACATAAGTGGCCCCAGAATGACTCAGGGGAAACCAAAAGCAAAATATGCCAGTCTGCTTTTTTTTTTAAATTGACCAAATATACGCAATAGACAATAACAGCATCTTTCTAGGAAAATACTCACAATGACAGTTTTCTTCTAGATTAAATGTAATCTAAATATTCCTTCACTGACATGGGCTAAAACAAATATAGATTGTAATGGGGTCAAAGCAAGATATGACTGCCACGTCACCGCTGCTCCTTGGATGACTGAATAGTGTTGACACAGGACTAAACCAGGACTAACCCAGGACTAAACCAAGCCTTAACCAGGTCTAACATAGAACTAAACCAGGTCTTGAGTACCTCTACTGGCCACGACAAAACAGGAACATCACACAAAATCTGCAAAGGCTAAACATGAGACTAAACCAGGTCTAATCCAGAATTGAACCAGGTCTAAACTAGGACACTAACCACTGCAGACTGAGGACATCCATAACCTGCACTAAACCAGATCTAACCAGGATTAACTAGGTCCAGACCAGGTCTAAATAACCTCTTCTGATTACTACAAAACCCAAAAGAATACACCAGATCTAAGTACTAAGTCACATCTAAACCAAGACTAAACCAGAACTAAACTAGAACTAAACCAGATCTAACCCTGATGTAACCTCGAACTAAACTGGGACCAAACCGGCTCTAAACCAGACCTAACACAGAACTAAACTAACACAGTACTACATCTGGTTTAACCCATTACACCACCAGGTCTAAAGAACCTCTGGATACTAATCACAACAAGAACACCCTAAAAAACTACAGTAAGCCAAGACTAAAGCTGGACTAAACCAGATGTACCCCGAGACTAACCCAGGACTAAAACTGGTGTACAGCACCTCTGATAGACACTGTGATCACTGCACACCAGGACCAGCCCACAAAAACAACATTAAAGCAGGACTAAACCTGATCTAAACCAGGACTAAACCAGGACTAAACCAGAACTAAACCAGGACTAAACCAGGACTAAACCAGGACTAAACCAGGACTAAACCAGGACTAAACCAGGACTAAACCAGGACTAAACCAGGTTTAAAGAACTTGTCATACAATGACCACAGTTGTCAAGTCATACCAAATTGACAAACTCACTCAGTCTTCACTCAGTGTAATTGTATTTTAAAAGCTGCAGGGAATCACACCCACAACACTAGTCTATTTAACATGAACCCATCCAGTCCTGGTTTAGTTCCAGGTCCAAGTCTTAGGTCATGTCTGGACCAGAGACCGGCCCGATGGTTTCCGTGTGGGCAGACAGCACTAACAGTGTGTGGTGGAGTGAGAACAATTAGGCATATGTCCTCTTTATAAACACACTTAAGACTGGAACCGGAATGCAACTAGTGTTGCACGATTTTGGAAGAACTGCATTTTTGTGACAATTTTTGCAATTACACTTTACGATTTATGTTTTAAGGATTCTGTCCTGAGTACACATTGTAAACAACTCCAGGAGCATTGACATTGGAGAGCAAATTGAAATGTGAACTGATAAACTAATGCAAAAATCGCATGAAGTCTAATCTTAAGATACAAGATTTTTCTATAAAACAGAGGAAATATTATATTTTACTATCTAAATAACTGGAGCCTTTGTAAGTTGATAAGTGCACTAACTCAAATTGAGACTTTGTTTTGATTGCAATTAATCTTGCAGCCCTAAATTCAAATAAAACAACTTTTTTAGAAGCTGTTGTAAAAGTAGTAGTAGTAGTAGTAGTAGAAGTAGAAGTAGTAGTAGTAGTAATAGCACCAGCAGCAGCATTATTAGTAGTAGCAATAGTAATAATATAAATAAAACTTAGTAGTTTATTATTAATTCAATAAATATAGAAGTGTCTTGATGAGTCCATTGAATAAATAATGACCAGGACAAGTTCAACACATTTTAATTATTGTATTATGATGATTATGGTTGAATTCTTACTTCTTTTCTGTGTAGAGGCTGTGTAATGACTCAAGTTTACTGTTGTGATTTCAATTATTGCTCAATTCAATAAAAAAATCAAAAAATCAAAAATGCATTTATTACCTCTGCACCCATGTTCTAACCTGCTAAACCTGAAAAAAAGCCACTCATCTAATAAACAAAAATGTCATAAAAAACATTACTAATACAATATATTAGCTCTATACTTCTACAGATTAATTAGAAGTAATTGTTTGAAATAATTGTAATTTAAATTATGAGCAAAATAATGAGCAGGAATTTTGCCCTGACTGAGCGGCCCTACTTGAATAAATATTACTCTCATAAGAAATACCTGTGCTTGTTGACAAGAGGATGTCTCATTTTTATTTATCTCTTCTTGTTGTGATTTTATTGTTTTTGGCTGAAATATAGTTCTTCCTTTCTGTGTAGACTTGGAAATCTTTGGAACAATGGTAATACTGCTGCCGGATATTGATGATGCCTATAACTCACACAAAGTACATTACCATTGGGGATAATAACAGGGTTTTAACTGCTCTGGTATTATACTTCATCATGCTGATCTCATTCTGCAGTGGAAAGAATGAGACACACCACATTAAAAATCCATAAAATCATGACAAGAACCAAGAAATTATTATTATACGTCAACAATTCGATAAACGCAGGTATTTCATCTGAGAGTAATATGTGTATTTAACAACACATTGGAGTCTATTTACAGTATGAAGAAAACCTGGTTCTTATTTGTCTTACATTTTAGTGTTATCATAAACATTCTGAATTAAGACTGTATTTCTTTCTTACTATCTCATATCACCTTATGTCAATGCTGTCAGCTAGGAATTGTCCGATGACCAATATTTGCCAATAGCGTAATTAAGGTTTTTAAATCCATAGAAAGGATCATAAATTTTAATTCATGATTGATTTAAAGTTATAATAAAGTTCACAAATTCACTTTTCAAAAATAATTATAGTTATAAAATAATTTGTTGCATAATTTTATTAAGATACATACTGTAATACATTGAATAAGAGGTTAATCGCACTTTAACATGTCTTCAATGACAAAGCGATATCAGCAGCTTGTGTGTTTTACCCATTCAACTTGACAACTTATTGTCAAGTTGAATGGGTAAACAAATTAATAAAATTAGCCTGCCTATTTTATGCCATACCACTTGACAACAAGATACATATGGAACAACATATTGTCATCCATTTAACATATAAGCCTGTTTCTTGTGTCCAACATGAACCGGTGCTGGTCAGTCTGTCAATCATACAGTCACAGTGGACCATTCCTGGAGAGGCTCATCTAACCTCCATGTTGCAGAACAACTCGTTTAATGAGCATGTGAGGTCATTCAGTGTAAAAACAAATCTTCAGTCCAAATCCAACAGTGGAGTGAACTGACAAAGCTTCACAATGCTGCATGCGTCCATCATGGAAACTCACGGAGCAAACAGCTCTGTGTGTCCACGTGCACGCAGGAAAAGATGAGAGGGATCGGATACAGCAGAGCAGAAGCAAAGAGACTCAGGCGCTCGCATGAACACTGCACTGCTGTCCTCAAGGTGCGCACACATACAGGACAGGGGAGGATGGTCCAATTAGGGTTGTCAAAAGAAGATCAGGTGCTAATCAATACTAAAACTAGTATCAAAACTAGATACCCATTTGAGCAAGTATTTATACAAAAGAGTCACACCAAATGGACAGAAATTAACCTTCCAAAATAGAATGATCAGAATCAGTATCGTGTCCTTCATTCCTTCATTCCTCACTATCGAAATTAGGTCTGAAATTTTAGTATCGTGACAACACTAGATCAAATGTGTCAATTTATTCTTAATTAATGTTAAAATATACACTCACCACACTCGCTCTCAGAGGAGCTGGTCAGTTCTGCCTCTGCTGCAGTCTCCTCTCCTCCCTCCTCTTCCTCCTCTTCTTCTTCATCTTCCTCTCTTCTCTCCTCCTCTGTCTCTGTCTCTCTCCTCTCCATCTCCTCTGTTTCGGTCCCCTCCTCTCCTCTGCTCTCTTCGGTGGGCACCTCTTCCAGGCTGACCCCGATTTCTCCGTCTCCTCCTTGACTTAACGAATAGTTGTGCTCCAAAGTCAGTTCCTCCTCCTGCGCCACTTGATAGACCTCCACAGATCGGACCAACTGCTCCTGTCCCATTCTCTCCTAAAAAAAATTAATAAATACAAATAACTCGTCATAATTTAAACTTATAAGAATATTTTTGCTTTAAAAAATCTACTTGATTGTAACTTGAAAACAATTTTAAGCTTCTCTTATAACAAGGCTAAGCTAAATTAGAAGTTGTCAGAATTTGTTTTGTTGTGCCCTTGTTTGTTATTGTTTATAAATCTTCTCTTTTCTTTCCTGAAAAAGTTCTTCTGGAGAGACAAATATCAAGAGCAGGTTGGTGGACCCTTGCGCACAGAAACTACTGCTGTCTTTGAACATTGTAAGGCTCACATGTAATAAAATAAAATAAAATCACAGTCTAATCGTAAATTGCATATTGCAATACTATTTTATATAATATCGACTATTAATTAGATTTTACAAAACAAGAAAACATTAATCCATGAGGCCCTCTGACCCCCAAACTCTTACATTTGGTACGTTTAGCTGCCCCTCTGTTGTCACAGATGTGGTAGCACTGGTTTCCTTCGCAGCAGATGTGGGGTTGTTTGGGACATTTTGGGACATAATGGTAGGAGGGGCTGTGAAAGATTTGGTAGCAGCTCTCTTTCTCTGCTCTTCCTCTTCCTGTTCCTCTCGACTCCTGCCCAGTCGACCAATCAGAACAGTCTGCTCTGAGAAAACCTAAGAATACAAAAATCAGCATAAAGTTAATAATATGCACATTGTATAATTTTATTGTATTGGACAAAAACTTTTTCAAACCATAAAAGGTCTTTTGACCTGAGTCTGTATAGTCCAGACCCCTGATTTTGACAGAACTAGTTCATTTTAAACTGTCTGTAGCGGTCCAAACATATTCCCGACTTCCTTTATGCATTCCAGGTGTCCAAAGAGCTTTTCACAACTTTCAGAGCCCATCACGATAATGCTGACAACAACTAGTACACAATCAGCACACAAGCCTTACTTGGCTTATGGAACATGAAAATACTTTTAGGCTGCTTAGCAAATTCACTGCACTGTCCCTGAAACAAATAAAATACTTTATAATTAAACACAGCCAGCACACAACGGTTTCGTTCTGACCTTAAGAGCTGTTTTTACAATACATTTGTACTGAGGCAAAACAGATTCTACTTTATTTCATTAAAAAAAAGATACACCTTTAAGTATTACATTATTTGAAATGTGTATTAATCACAATTTTTCAGTTTTTTCAATAAAAATATATTGTATAAACAGCTCTTAATTATCTGGGTCCAATTATAAAGTGTTTTACTGTCCACGAATCTAGTTGTTTCTCGATTATATTGGACCAGATCTTTCCTCTACTCTGTCAAGAGGACTATTGTAGGTACACACATGAATTCTATTTGCATTACTATATTTATTTTATTTTTGTGTTTTGAAAAGCCATCCTACCACCCCCTATGTTGTATTTTTTATTTATTTAAATGTATCATTATAGATGACTGAGCTGTTGTCTAGTGTGTCTATTCTTTGATACCTGCCTGTTTTGTTTGTAAAGTTTAAACCAACATGTAAATAAAAATAATGATAACTAAAAAAAACATGCTAGTTGTTGTTAGCATTACAGTGATGGCCTGCTGTGAAAACTCATCATGGGGAATAATTAGGGTGCTCAGACTGGAGAACTTAAACTTATCTAAAATAAACCAATTCTATTTTTCATGTTTTTAGGCCTTAGGACTTTCATCATTTTAACTCTATCTCTCTTCCCTCCTTACCTCTGTGCAGGTGAGTAGCTCCGCCCCCACACCCAGCCCAGGTTTGGTGAAGCGTGTCATCTCGTCCAGCGCAGACACATCCCATCGCTCCGGCTGCAGGTCCTCCCCAAATCCCCCATCATCCACCAGATCACTTAGCAACTCAAAAGGCCGTTTCCGTGGAGACGCCGGGGACCCCAACATCAGCAGCACGGTCTGGGTACGATATAGAAGAGACATGAGTGGCAAATGTATTCAAGTAGCTTTGGTTTACTTGTGCAAGAAAAATAAAAACTGAGGGCCTAAGATATCAAATTGAATGTAGTTAAATGTACTATGTATCTTTTCTGGTGTGTGGGTGCAATCTTTTACAGATTGCTTTGCCTGGAATCTTCCACAATATGGCATTATCTGTCTTGGCTATTCAGTTAGTGTTTTGTTGATCTGTGAGCAGAGTCACCTATTCACATGTCTGACCTCACCAGGTAACATCACCTGCTTCTCTCCACAGAGGCAGATAAGCAGTTGTATTAAAATTGATTAGACATTTCTCAAAAGACTGTACTGTGATGTAGAGGGTCTAAAGGGCAACTTATATAAAGGATTGGAATTAAGTTTAGTTTGTAAGTTATACCAGAACCCACATGATCTTAGTGAGTGTTTACACTTTGACCAGAAGAAGAATTGTGGGGCACCACCCAAATTAAATCCGAACATCAAATTGATTATATCCGTGATTGTAGCTATAAGTTTATTGAATTCAATTTACCGGTTTGGAGGTAAGATATGATTTGCAGACTGAATTCATGTGTGTTTGCTATGGCACAAAAAATCATAACTAGGCTATGTTGTTAATGATGCAATTATAAAATGTGTTTTATTGGTAAAATACAGATGGGCAATAAAGTATGACTTGAACTAAACAGTATTTATCTGTGTTTCTGGGGTCTTACCTGGTCATAGTCATTGCGTCCTCCGTGGGGTGACATGGCCAGGGGGTATGGGCTGAGCAGGCCCCTGTGTCCCCCATAAGCCTCCCCGAAAACGGGCTCCATCCCACTCAGACCCGGCTGATCGCAAAACACAGGGGACAAAAGTAAATTTATATATGTCCATTTTGTCTTTTAATTTACACTGCGTCAACACCATATACTGTATATAGAAGTGGACTGAGGCAGTGTGACATCACCCAAATTGAGCCAATCGAGGCTAGCAGTTATAGTGGCTGACTGGAAATGCAATCAGGTGTGCTGTTGTTGAAGCTACTTGCCCTTTTCCTCGCACAGCGCTGCTTTGGCAGGGGGCGGGCACTTAGCAATGCTGTCAATCAAGCCTGTTTTAGAACGCTGCGGCCAGCTGGCTAGCTATGTTTATACACACAGAGGAGCATTTAAACTTCAAAATTATGGGCGTTTTCACACGTTACGGCGTTCTACGGAGTGACCCCAATGCACACTAGATTTAGGTCTATTTACTTCACTGGATCGGTTCTTTTTCAGAGGCACCATGCATCATTCACCCCAAACACCGCACAATGAACCATGTAAGAAGCCATCCGATGACCTCCAAACTTATCTCCATGACAATGAGCTTCAAGCTGGCACTAAACATTTCGTGATGGCGATGCCCCCTGGTGGAAGAGGAGGAGGAAAAGCATTCTGAGGGGCACAGACAGACCAAGGTTTACCTGCGCAGACAGGCAGGAACAGCATCAATGATATAAACCTGATCCAGTTTGCCTCATCAGACACAGGTTGAAAATGAAACACTCAGCAGTGCCCATTCAAACATGATCCAATTCCAAGCACATTTACTTTCGATAGTAGGTCTGCCCAAGATCAACTGCTTTCACACCACAGAGCGAGAGAAGCCACTCTGAGACCACCTGTTTCAAGAGCTCTCATAGCAGACGTTTAATTCAGTCCAGAATGTGACTGTCGTGTTCACACTGATCCAAGCACACCACTCTCAGAGTGAATTCTCTTTTACATTGACCTAACTAGAGGCAGTGTGAAACGACCTAAACCTGCACTACAACATGGCCAAAACAAGTCTACATTAAGATGGACAGCTGGATTAAATCATGACCAATCCAGGATAAGTATGAAAACCTTATATAAACAGAATAACAACAGGTATAAACATAAAGAGCTAAAGTCTTGTCAGGCATTAGTCTTTGTACTAACTTGTATCTAGTTTGGTTACATAAATACGCAAATCATGTGTAGGTGGCCAGTTAATTATATTTCACCTGTGGGACCTGTTTTATGGTACATTTGATCACACAGTATATTATTATATGTAATATAATATAAACTTCCCACAGCAGCTCAGAGTTTACTCGTATAAAATGTATAAAATGTATAAAATGTGTTCCTTTGAATGTTTTGTAAACCTTTAAGTTACTAAGTTCTGCTTAAATTAATTAAATACTTTTTTGGCATTTTTATTGCATTTTACCAACTGAATAAACAGACTAAACCTGTCATGATTCAGAACTCTGAACACAGTATTTTAATATTAAACCTTATAAAGAGCTGAGATGGGTTTTTTTTTACATTTTTACCTGAGGCATTGCCTGCAGCTGAAGGGAGGCAGGTCACAGTGTAACTTCAACAACTTCTACACTGGAAAAAAGTAAAATAAAAATATCAGAAATACATTTAAGGAAAGCGCTTGTAAAAGTTGTTACCAGCTTTGATTTCATCTACTGTGATTTTGGTATGCAATTATAATATAGAAAATATAAAAAATATATCATTTTCAATGTATTTTCTGAAATGAAATACAAGTTTATATTTTTCTCATATGCACTGAAATATTCAATCAATCAAATATTTAAATAATGCAATACAATAATATTTATGTATATTAAAAATCATATGGTCATGGAAAGTATCAAAGCTGACATACAAAAAATGACACAGTAATAATAAAAATGCATAATTCATGAATAAAAATTGTTGAAAATTTACCTGACAGTGAGAGGTGAAAAGGGCTGAAGAAGTCGAGGGCTTGTCACATGACTGTCCTGCACCAATCACCTCTCTGCGACCTGGGCAACAAGAAGAAAAACAGAAAGTCAGATTTACAGAAATTATGTAAACATTAACTATAAATTAACAACAGCACAGGTCAATAAATAACAGATTCTCACTTGTTAAGAGTTAAGAGTTAATTTGTCAGAAACACCCAAGGCTTTATAGCTACCATTCTGCACCTATGGCCTGATCATGACTGACAGAAGTGATGATTCCAATTTACACCATCTGTACCCCCAACCACCAGACAGGGTGGATGAAGTGTCTTGCCTAAGGACACAACAACTGTATGCACGTGAGTCACTGCTGCCTCAGTGTGGTACCTGCGGTCTAACAGGCCCAACCCTGCTTAGACAAGATTGGGCCTCGACATGGTTCGTATGAAAACAGAGATTAAATGTAAATTAAATCTGCAGTTTATACATCTGTTTACCTGTCTCATAAAAAATGTGAAACTGATGACACCACTATTAAAAAAAATAAATGACTCAAGTTACATAAAAATGGGCGATATTACTATAATACTAAGACTACTACTACAAATTCAAAATATGTGATCTTACTCTCTCAGTGTTGAAATTATTTTTGTCTTGTTAGTTACTAGGACCAGATTCATCAGGCTTTACAAAATAAAATACAAGTAAGTAAAAGTCCACTGACATCCATCTATGCTCTGTTCCTCTTTGGTACAGTGTCATAAATAAAGTTGTGTTAATGTACACTTCACACTTCTGCCCAATTCAGATAATGGCATGTTTCAAACAATATACAAATCCAAAGTGTTAGATTGTCAGCAGAAAATGTGGAAAATGCAGTTGTTTCTGAGAGTAAAGACGTTTAAAATGTTTTGGAGCGGAACTGTCAGCCAGGAGTCCCGCTGTGCATCAGATGTTAACAACTTTAAACAGAAGCAGAGTTGGAGCCGTTGTGCCCTTCTCTGATGTGTTTTCTATTAATACGTCTTTAGATTGAGAATTAAGATGCACAGAGCTGCTGTCAGAAAAGTAGGGCATGTCACTTCCTAAAATTAAAAACTCAACAACAAAAAAATAGATATTTCAATTTTTTTATGCCATGTATTGTTGTTTCTCCTGAATTTGTAGCTATTCATGGTGGGTTTCAGCTTCCTGTTTGATGTCAACATTTTAAGGACCTTTGACCATTCAAAATATATTTTCTTTATGAATTGTTAATTGCTATGGCAACTGAGCAAATCTTTCATCACTCTGAAATGTATTACTTATTACTCTATTACTTATTTTTGCTGAACATTTTTAGCTTTTATAATTAATCCCGATTATCAATTAACTGGATACTTTGACATCCCAATTTGTGGCACCTCTAAAATTGAGGAAATTTTTTCAAAGTAACAAAATGATCAGTGCATACTGTTTTTGTATGCTTGGGCAAGACACAACTATATGAATGTGCTGTGTATGGATTAGCATCATCAGGTGTGTGTCTTCAAGTGTCCAAAAAGCTATAACAGCATTATAATTAGAAGTGTGGTTTTATTGCTGTTTTTAAACCCGAATGACTGTATTTTTCAGTTTTAACATTCAAAATACTGTGACCATAGTGACCTACATGTACATCTGCATTGTGTCATCCATAATTATTTTAATAAGTATGTTACTCTTCATGATTATTTTTTGAAAATGGAACAAAAGGCCTGAACAAAATCTAACAATGGCTGACCTTGTTTCTTTTGGGAGCACCCTCTAAGTACAGTACACAGTTGAAAAAAAAAAGTTCTGATGTGTTATATATATATATATATATATATATATATATATATATATATATATATATATATATATATATACATACATACACACACACACACACCCCCACACACACCCCCACACACACACACACACACACACACACACACACGTAAAGGTACAATGTCTAACTTTTCAGGTTGAGGGTCAGCTGCTTGAGTTTTATGGCTTTGCCCAGAATGTTTCATAGAATGGCATTAAACTTATCCATCTTAAGCAGGCGACATCACCAGGGCAAGTTACAGGTCAGAACTGTGGAGAGGCGACTACACGAACAGTGAGAATGCATATTTTTCAATGGTTTTTGAGCAATGAAAACACCTGTCTCTAAAGGCAAAATACACATTTTTGATGTCATTCTTGAAACATTCTAGTCAACGCAAAAAGCTCTCCATGAAGACAAGAACGTAGAGCACCCTACACCAGAAATAGTATAGTGCACCTTTAAATTTGATATTCTGACATCCCTATTGTTGGCTGCAACTTTTCTAATACAAATGCAAAATTAGTACTTGCTTGAAGTTTTGGTAATAGCAAATTGTTTACAGACTTAATACTTTTCACATAGACCGTCGATTGGAATGGTTTTGAACTATGCACCTTGTCATTAAATTGCTGGGAGGTCTGTAGTGTACACGATGTTCCCTTTTCAAACAACCACGTGGCATTTTTTCAAGTTTTTTTTCTTTCTTTTTTGGTTCGGCACAGGTTGGCCCTAAATTTTGGCCGACCAATCACAGTGCTCCTTCTTGCTGCGTGGTGCAGTGTAACCAAACTGGTAGGACAGGCAAAGTACATGATGAAATGCGGAGTAACAGCAGCGGACAGAGGCAGGCAGACACAATGCAGTCCTGTATATTCATGAGTACGGGGGAAAATAAAATGGGGACGCTGTGGGCCTAAATGTGGAATACATCAGGTGTAAAATAATAGGTGAGATACAAGCAAAAGCATCACCGAGTTAACCAGATCTACAATAAGGTTCATGTCAGTAAGATTTACGATGCACTATGTAACTTTTCTTGTGGATGGTCTGCCACCTGCTAGTTTCCATGGAGCTGTTATTGCTTTGCATGTTATGTTGCATTGTTGTATGGCATTACCTTATCTATTTATTTCAGATAGCCACTCCACTGATCTGACCTATAACTTCTTGTGGCCTTTTTGTCTCGTTTAAGATAGATAATTTGTGAATAATATTGTGAAATATTTCAAGCGATTAAAATGTGAACTGTAAACTGTGTGACTTTTTTCATATGCTCAAAAAAGAAGTATCACACTAGAGGTGGGAAAAATGTATAATATGTGAATTGTTTTCTTCTGGAGGAATGCAAAATTAGAACTGCGTGTGAATGTGGTGTGTACATGAGAGTTGATGGTGGGGTTGGAGGGACCAATGCTACAGATTGGCAGCCTCGGTTCTGTCAGTCTTCCCCAGGGGAGCTGTGGCTACAATAGTAGCGTTTCACCACCAAGACTAATGCATTTTATTCTTACATAAAATTATATTTCTACCCTTTTCTGGTTCATTTTATGATCCACTGACATTCTGTGTGATACTTGAAACTCAACCATAAACCCTATTTGCATCTGATTAAAAAGCAACTTATATCTTTATCATATTTTTCCAGTACACTTTTTTCTCAACATTTCTAGGCCTGTAGTTGGCTAAATAAGTCACTGAACGACTAAAGACATGCAGTGCAAATCGGTTGACTATAATGGGTTGTGCTGTGGTACTGACAAAATAAAAACTATTAAGTATGACATGTATTTGAAAAAGATCACAAGCTAAATCTAGTTTACACCAAAATAAATGCAAATGGCTCATGTGGGAAATAACAATCAAATTTCACTTCCAAAACGCCAGCTCACTCAGCCAATACCTTGTCCTTTTTTGGTGTTGTGTATAAATCTTTAATAATCCCAATTAATAAATTAGTCGACTAATAAACATTTTGGTCAGATGTTCGTGTTCACACTTGAACATTCACAACACTAAAATAAGAACTAAACTGGCATTAAATCTAGAACTAAACCTGGACTAGATCAGGACTAATGGAGGACTAGAACTGGGCCGAAAGCCTACATAAGGACTAAAGTGAGATCAAAACAGGACCAAAAAGTTACAAGTATAAATAACTTTCCTACAACCCTTAACATTTCAGATCGATATAAAACTGTTATTTTAGTTGACATTAAATAACCCTAACCCTAACCCTAACCCTAACCCTAATCGAGGACTAGAACTGGACCGAAAGCCTACATAAGGACTAAAGTGAGATCAAAACAGGACCAAAAAGTTACAAGTATAAATAACTTTCCTACAACCCTTAACATTTCAGATCGATATAAAACTGTTATTTTAGTTGACATTAAATACTTTGGACTATAATAATGATGTTCATCATTATTACTAGTTCTATACAGTCAAAGTAAAATAAAAGTAAAAGTATCACATGAAAAAAATCTAATTAAGTAAACATATTTAAATATCTGTTTAAAATGTATTTAAAGAGTAAAAAAGTAAATGTATTTTGCCCAGATTTTTAATAATAATAATAATAATAATAATAATAATAATAATAATAATAATAATAATACATTTTATTTGTTAGGCGCCTTTCAAGGCTCTCAAGGTCGCCGTACATACATACGTACACAAAATTGAAACAATGTAAAATGATTAAAAGGCAGTAAACCTTCAAATGTAGTCATTCTGACACAGATTTGTGCTGAATTCTGTTTTTCTAGCTGTGTTTTATTTGTATATTTTAGTTTGCTCAAATTAACATGTTAAAAATAAATCCTCAGGCTTTTCAACAGGTCTCAGAAAATAATTTAAAAAATGCTTCTACTTTTCAGTCATGTTCAAAAATGTAGTGGAGTAGAAAAAACAGACACCTGCTCTCAAATGTAGTGAACTAAAAGTACAAAGTATCAAGTACGTTACTACTGTTATTTCATTCCACCACGCGTTCTACATATAGGCCTACAATTTCTCTGTTGTTGTTCTTTTTCTGATGTAAAATTAATAAATACAAGAATAGATTAAGTTCCTTGTCCCTCTGTCCCTTGTGTGTGATTGAGCTGCTGTAGAAGAATGAGGAAATGGGGGATTGGATGCCTGGGCGGTTATGACACTGCCTTGGCACGTCTCATGGAAAACTGGTATTTGGCACCGAGCGCAATCCCAGCTACCGGCAAACTGTGTACACAAGCTCTTATCAGATCTACACAGCCTTGAAAAGCAATGAAATGTAACTAAACTCAACTCAAAACTTAAACAAAGCCAAAGAATCACGTTTTACAATTGTTAGCGAGTGGTAGCAAAGAAAGTAAGAGACAAGTTTACTATAGGATTAGTCGTTTGCACATGCAGAGTTAGCTTGTAGCGACAAAGCACTTTCCCACAGTAACTCAGTGTTTCTCAACAATGGTAAACATACAGGTAATAATGGGTGGTACATCTGGCAATACACTACCCCATTGATTTTCAACCTGTGTGCTGGGGAACACTAGTGTGCCTCGAGGTATATGTCTTGGAAAAAAATCTAAACTATTTTTCACACACTCACACACACGGACACACACATATTTAATTGAACAATGTACTATTTTGGAGTGTTTTCTGAGCCAGTTGAGAAAGCAAAACTATCATCATAGGGAAATAGAAAGAAAAAGACACAGGGGGAAAGAAAACAATTGGTGTAACTGGGTAGTATTTTAGTGGGCGGAGTGCCATGTAATCGTTTTAACCATAAAAGTGTGCAACAAATCAAAAAAGGTTGAAAAACCCAGCCCTGCTCTATTTGGTTCAAGATTTAGACGTTGAAGTCCAATTGCTCATCCTGGTTTAATTGTGGTTAAAGGTTAAAAGTCTAAACAATGGGATTAGTCTAGTTAATATGGACAAAAAGTGCATACTAAATTTAAAATCTGAATTATAACTAAATCTGATGAATTAGGACTGGGAAATTACTCATTTTCCCCCATATCTTCCAGCAAACAATATTGAAAACTGTTAACATGTTCTAAGATTGAAACAGTACAGTGTACAATTCTGACCCAGGACTAATTAAGGTCTGAAACTGCTGGAAAAAACCGAGCTAAACCAGGACCAAAACAGGACTAAATTTAAAATCAACACAAAAAATAAATAAATAAATAATTAAAATGTAGACCATATTTATTTGTATCTTGTTTCAGTTGAATTATTTTATGTTAGTCCAAAGCAACAAAGTCAGATTTTTAGATAGTTAGATAAAAACAGATAGGTAGAGGGATAGATAGATAAAATATTTAAATGGAAAAAAGGTGACATCATTTATTTAAATTGTGTCTTTTTTGAGTGACAACTAGGACTATACCAGATAAACACCAAGACTAAACCATTATCATAAAAAATATCACCATGGTCCTTGCACCGCATATTGAGAACCCCGTCTTAGTATTCCCATTAAAACTGCAGTGGATCAGAGGGTGATTTGTTTACACAGCAGCCTTCATACAGGAATGAAGAGAGCTTTCATGGAAATAACAGGTTGTGCCGCGATCATTTATTATGTTGGTTTAATACAGGCCTGGTCCAAAGGTCTCACACACTGTGATAGAGTTCACACAGGGAGAACACACCACTGAGGGTCTATAACCTGCAATATCGTCTAAATACAGGCAACAGACCGGCCTTGTGCAACACATGGCAATATAAACAATAAGGCAAAACAAATAGAGGGTTTATTGATATGACTAATTCACAGTTATTATATAAATAGGCTAAGTTTGTTTATGCCAACATTTCTGACCAGATAGTTACACTGGATAATGTCAGTGTAGTCTCCAGCTCTACTGGAAGGAACCTTAGAGCAATATTTGATTAAGAGCTCTCATTCATAGCAGATATAAGACAAGTCTGTAAAACAGCCTTTTTCTACCTACATAATATCTTCAAACTCAGAAATATCCTGCCTAAATATCTTGATGCTGAAAAACGTATTCATGCTTTGGTTACATCAAGGCTAGATTACTGTAATTCTCTACTAGCCACGTGTCTTAAAAGCTATTTAAAAGGCTTTCAACTACTTCAAAACGCAGCAGCCAGGCTCTTAACAGGGACTAAAAGAAGAGACGACATCACCCCAATACTGGAGTCCCTTCACTGGCCTCCAGTCAAGTTTAGGATTCAATTTAAAATTCTCCTCCTGACATACAAAGCCATAGAGGGCATGGCCCCATCCTATCTGCAAGATGCTATAGCACCATATAATCCAAACAGAGCACTCCGCTTTGCTGGACTATTGGTGGCTCCTAGAGTGTCTAAAAGCACAATAGGGGGGAGAGCATTCAGTTATCAAGCTCCTGTGTTATGGAATCAGCTCCCTGCCCTTGTTAAGGAGGCCCCCACAGTCTCTACATTTGAGAGCAGGTTTAATATGTTCCTCTCTTGAATTATCTTATGGCCAGGCCAGTGAGAAGCAGAAATAAAGCCAAGTTTTAGCTAAGCTGCCTTAGGAACAACTATGCTGGAGGAAGTATGGTAACCTGAGCACTATCCTCTGTTTCCTCCTACTTTTCCTGTCAACATCATTCACTATTCACTTCACCTGTTCATTGCTATTCACAAGTTGTTCCCTGCACCACTCCCCTCTGGGGAGTGCAACTGTTTCGGATGCCTGGCCACTGACTGCTCGGTGATGACTGGACCCTAGCCCCTCCTATGCTCTGATCCTGTTCTGTGGACCTGGATCTTCCCCTTCCCTCACCTGGCTGGATGACCGCTACCCTGTGTCCTTTAGTCTTGAGTAGGCACTGGCCCTACAGATTTGAACTTTATCTGCAAATGGATGTTTGTTAGTCCTGGACACATCTGCAGCCTGCCCATCCTGGTTTAGTCCTGGTTTAGTCCTGGTTTAGTCCTGGTTTAGTCCTGGTTTAGTCCTGGTTTAGTCCTGGACACATCTGCAGCTTGCCCATCCTAGTTTAGTCCTGGTTTAGTCCTTATTTAGTACTGGTTTAGTCCTGGACACATCTATAGCCTGCCCGTCCATGGGAGTGGATCTCTCCTTCACCGTGGTTCTCCTTGAGATTTCTCTTTTTCCCACTGTGTTTTAGTTTTTCCTTGCCGAGAAGGAGGGTCTAAGGACAGGGGACAGTTATCCATTTGCTAGTTTTCTAATGAATGTTGTCTAATCTGCTTGTCTGTTATTGACCAATGTCTGTTTCACTGTTGGATTTTTTTTTTAAATAAGATTCTGTTGGTTAAATCAGTGATCCTGTTAAGCCCTAAAAGGAATTGCTGCTATGATTTTGGGCTTTACAAAAATAAATGGAATTGAATGTCAGATTGAGTATATGGGCCAATGTAACCCAAAGTTTCAAAGTTTTAAAACCAATCCAAAAATATTGAACCATTGCTTGTTTGTTTTTTTTTTTTTGGTAGAAATTAAGCCCCAAATTAATTTTACTAATCATACCTGTACCTGATTGTGGTTTGCATTCATTCAATTCTAACTCACGTATTGTTGTGCCTTTGGGCAAGACATCTGACCCAATATGTCTAATGATAGAATCTAATGTAAAAACATGTTCAATCACTCCAGCTCCAGCTGTATTCCTCCTGAAAACCTATAGCTCAGGTTTGACCCTATGCAGTTACGCTGAAGTATATAGTAAAGAATAGTACAAATGCAGGACACATTTCCTCATGAAGACAATAAAGTAAGTAATAAGTAGAAGCTGCATTGAAAGATAAAAAGTAATAAAACTGTTCTTACTAGCAGTGGCACAGTGGCAGTCGCATACATTCTTACTCTTTAATAATTTAGTGAATACAATCACCTATTCTGTATCTATAGTTCTTGTTCCTCAGTGTTCAGTCATTCAAATGCAGTGGAAGTAGCAGTATTTTGCGATGCACATGAGAGAAGATAATACTGTGTAGGCACCAAACAGAGACGCCTGACCCCATTCAAACCACATCTGCTTACATAACGCTGTATTCAAATGAACTGCTTCTGTTATTCCACTGTAATATAGAGAGATGTGCACAAGGAGAGAACTATAATGTCAAGTGCATTCAATTTAACAAATCCAGGAAGACTTTTTGCTTTCACTGGATAATATGGGCTTTGGTTGGTATAATATATGGCTGCTGGGGTTGCCAAGATTTTAGGTCAAATCATGAATATTCAGGTCACAATATAGTCATAAGAAACAAAAAAGAGAAGAATTTTAGAAAAAGTTGCAATATAGCCTACTGTGTAACACAGATTTAATGTGTTCAGTTAACTGTTATTGATAAGGAAAAGCATAAATAGCAGAAATCCTGTCATTTGCTATTGTATGTGCTAAAATTTTGCATTATATATTTTAAAATGACGATTCAATCAGTTCCCTCCCAACACATCCAGCCAGGAGTAAATATCTGAGGGAATATTAAAATATGAACTGCTAAACTAATACAAGAATCACATGTAATTCACCAGATGTTTATGGAGGTCTTAAGTTGTTGAGTTTAATAATAAGAACCCTACAGTGATGAGTAGCACCACCTGATTAGTTATTACCATTGTGATTTTCAAATTGCAAGTCAAATTAGCTTCTG
Organism: Periophthalmus magnuspinnatus; assembly: GCF_009829125.3. NCBI lineage: Eukaryota > Metazoa > Chordata > Actinopteri > Gobiiformes > Gobiidae > Periophthalmus > Periophthalmus magnuspinnatus. The sequence goes on from NC_047126.1 coordinate 19,360,087, forward strand.
ACTTCAATTCATTGTGCAGTTCTATACAAAAGTGCAGAAATGTCACTTTATCCTTATTTATATTGCATCACCTTTTTTTCCCAGGATTGTATTAGAATCAGGATTTTTTGCAGCTATCCATAATGTTACAATAATTTCTCCTGGCTATTCCCAAACTAGGCTTTTTCCTTGCATTTTTACACTCACAAAAAGACCATGCATTGTAATGTAGTGGCGATTGTCCCCTGCCCTCACTGATGACGTGTGTATCTGGTCTGTGTAATGTATTCATCGGGGAGGTAAGTCTTCCTGGCGACAGCGCGAGGCGAATCGGATGGTGAACAATGTGACCAGACAATAACCTCCACAGCTGCAGGCCTCTTAAAGAGAGACACCCTGCACAGAGCTACACCCATATTAAGAGGAGGGGGGGGGGGGGGGGGGGCTACACACTTCACAAATCATTTGGTAGGTCGGCACAATTTTGGAAACAAAAAATCGAATTGCAATTTTTCTTACAAGTTTTGCAATTGCTATTAAATTTGCCATATGTTTCAAAAGTAGTATTCTATTCAGAGAGCACATTGTACTCAACCCTGGGATCATTAACATTTGAGAGTGAGACTGAAAACTAATAAACTATACAAGAATCCCATGCATTTCAGAAAATGTTTGTAAAGGTCCAAACTACAGGTACAAGATTGTTATAAATTAGACAGGATATTTTCTTTTTACAGGGGGTGTTCAATTATCTATATAACTGCAGCATTTGCAGTTTGATAATTGTGCCAACTTAAATTGTGATACCAATTCAGTTCCAATATACTGAGGCCTATTATTTGGATTTATATTCCATCAAAAATATGAATTGATGCTAAAATTTGTTTTGAGAGTATATACTCACTTGAATGAGTACACTGAAAATAAAAACACATATAGGACAAAATCTGACCTGAATCTGAATAGTTTAAAAATACCCTTATCAGAACAAAGACCACATGGTAATACGAAACTATTATTTTCTGTTGTGACAATATAATGACAGTAAATTATCGAAAAAAGTGTTTTTGGTAGCAAAATCATTTTAAACTACTTTTCCCTAAAATTTAAATCATGGTTGAAATTATACTATTGTGAAAAGACTAAACAAAATAGTGTGAAAGCTGTAAGAAATATAAAATGAGTGTCATGTTAATGTACTAAAAAAGGGCACAAAAAATAAACTAAACCAGAAAAAACTAGGATAAACCAGGTATAACCCACTCAAGTTTTGCTCATTATTTTTGGGAGTCTGCCCTAGCCAAACATTTGTACGACAGATTGAAATAAAGCAGCAGCATGACAGAGTTGGAACTGTGAAGCTCCATCCATCCATTTTCTTCCACTTATCCGGGGCCGGGTTGTGAGGCAGCGGTCTAAGAAGGGACTCCCAGACTTCCCCCAGACACATCCTCCAGCTCCTCCTAGTTCTCAGCCCAGCCGAGAGACATAGTCCCTCCAGTGTGTCCTGGGTCTTCTCTGAGACCTCCTCCCTGCGGGACATGCCCAGAATACCTCCCTAGGGAAGGGTCCAGGGGGCATCCTGAACAGATGCCTGAGCCACCTCAGCTGGCTCTTCTCCATGTGGAGGAGCAGAAGCTCTACTCTGAGCTCCTCCTGTGTAACTGAGTTCCTCACCCTATCTCAAAGGGAGCACCCAGCCACCCTGCTGAGGAAGCTCATTTCGAACACTTGTATCCGCGATCTTGTCCTTTCGGTCATTACCCAAAGCTCATGACCACAGGTGAGGGTAGGAACATAGATTGACCAGTAAATCAAGAGCTTTACCTTTTGACTCAACTGCTTCTTTACCACAACAGTCTGATATAGCGACCGCATCACTGTTGATGCTGTCCAATCTGCCTGTCATCTCATGCTCCACTTCCCTCACTCGTGAACAACCTCAAGACACTTGAATTCCTTCACTTGAGACAAGGACTCACCACCCACCAGCTGTGAAAAGTGTATTGCCATCCCTGCAGGAAAAAGGGCAGTTTTAAATGCGTACCCAAGAAACATTCCAGCCGCTACTGAGACCAGTCTCTTAGTTAAACGGGAAAGTCAAACTTTCTTTCTGGTTTGCAGGTACATCATGACATGTCCTTCACTCCTTCAAGTTACCTGTCCTTGTTAAATATTAAATGGCGCATGATATCAGAATCTCAGTGGGTCACATGATAGCAGTCAATGCCAAAAGCTGCATCCTGTCCAATGACGTGCAGTTCAATGCAAACCTCTGAGTCTGACTTACCTTCAACGTCACATGTGAAAAGAGTGGATTATCAAGAAGCTCAAGTCATTGTCAGAGGTTTTCACTTTAAAAACCCTAGACCAGAGCCACACCACTGAAGTGAAACACACACACCACTTGCCTGACTGAAAGATGCCAACATCATCAGAGAATCAGACAGCCCTTTCGCTTCCCAACATAGACAAAGCTTTCTCAGCCTTGTCCAGCTGAAGGTGGTTTTCCATCATGGACCTTAAGTCTGGATATTATCAAGTGGAGGTGGAGGAACAAGACAAGTACAAAACAGCATTCATGACACAGAATGCTCTAGGGGGTGACCAGTGCTTCCAGTACTTTTCAAAGGCTTATGGAAAAGTGCATGGAGAGTATGAATCTGAGTGAGATGTTGGTCTTCATTGATGACCTTATTGTTTCTTCAGCGACACTCAAGCAGCATGAGAAGCAACTCTCAATTATTTCAGCCTAAAGCTCTCACCTGAAAGTGTCAGTTTTTCAAGAAGTCTGTTAAATACCTCGGCCACGTTGTGTTCAAAAAAGGGGTTGAGAAAGATCTGTCTAAGATAGAGGCCCTTACCACCTGGCCATCAAATGCATGAGCTCAACCAGTCATTCCAGAGTGCAGAGACAGAGCTCACACTCCCATTGACCCTGTAGAGTGCTTAGCCATCGAAGCCTCTACTTTACCTGATGCATATTGTCGAACACATATGCTTGGTTCGTGAACACTACCAAAAATGTCCCTTGAAGATTGGGCACGAAAACAAAGGCAAGACCCTGTCATAAATTCAAAAATCTTCATTATTCCCTTGGATGATAAGACTTTTGGACCTGTATGTTCTGAAAAGATCAGAACATATGAAAGGTGTTTGTGAAGGAAGGCGCGAGCAGAAAAGAGTGCTCCGCTAGTCAACATTCAAAGTAGCCATCCATTAGAACTTGTCTGTACTGACCACCTTTTACTTGAGCCTGATGGAAAGGGAACAAAGAACATCCTGGTCATAACTAACTTTTTCACTAAATATGCAGTAGTATCCCCATGGCTGACCAAATGTCTAATATTGTGGCTAAAGCCTTCTGGCACAATATTTAGTATGGATTTCCTGAGCAGTTGCATAACGAAGGGTGTGATTTTAAGTCCGCCTTAACCAAAGACCTGTGCTCCTTTCTTAGCATCAAAATAACCAGAACAATGCCGTATCCATGGAAAGGTTCACGTTGAACATGTTGAGGTCACTCCTGTTCACCAAACTGTTGAGACTGATGATCTCTGCCATCTCGTGAAACCTTGGATAGCAACATGGATCTATAATAAGAACTGGATAAGACACCCCCTGTCCGTCCCCGTGCAAGATTGATTAGTGCTCCCAGGAGTACTAAAATGTTTAAATAACTTGTTTTTGGTTCTTAGTTATAAATCAGTTTGCAAAAGGTATTGGAGAAGAAGATTTGTCCAGGTTTAGTTTGTTCTTGTTCTCTGGTGATTGTGTTAAAATGCTATGCTAATTTCAGCTTACTTTTACATTAACTTTGATTTCATAATACAGTGATATTTTGTTATTTACCCTACACAATTTGTGAAACAAAATTAGAATTTAGTTACAGAAACATGATTGTAAAAGGATTATTACACTACCATGTGTACACCACTGTACCCAGCGGGAAAGACTATGCACTGTGTGAGAACCTGCAAGCTACTGTAATGCAATTGGATCTGGCTTGAAGTGATCTGAACCAGATCTGATTTTGTGATTTATAAGAATGATATTAATAACACCCTGCCAAGCAGGTTGTTTTTTGTTTTTTTTGGTTTACCTGATTTGACTTAGGACTGTTTTGGTGTGAAGCTGGATCCACGACCTGAGAACGTGCTCGATGCCTTAATATTTCTCCATGGTGGACCTGGCCTTCATCACAATACAGCTGAACTGAGCTAAGATCTTGAGCACCAAGAAAAAAATAGAGCCGAACTTTTATTTTAAAGGGACAATTTATTTTGGAGTACTTTTGATATGAAAGAAGGACTGATTTACATAGGGGTTAAGAAATAATATTTTGGCTTTTCACTTTTCTCATTACAAGCTGTGGTTCCAATTTATTAAACGTACATTACACTTTCCTCCTTTAGAACCTGCATTTTGGGTACGTGTATCATTCCAGTAGTTCACAGTAAGTACAGGCTACACAGCACTGATCAAGAACTAAACCGGAGCTTCATGACCAAAAATAACCAGCAGCTGAAGTGCATCTACAACAGGAAAGTGCTTGTGTAGTAAATTCATTTGGGCTTTTCCAAATTGAACAAAACCATAACTAAACACAATCCCATCAGAACTAGACTGGCATAAAACCATGGCAAAATCAAAACTAAACCAACAACTAATACATAACAAGTCAACAGACATGACCTAAGTCATCCGTAGTTTAAGAAGCACTGTCCCTAAATATACACATCTACAGTAGACAATCAGACACATGCATGCATTCTCTAATTTCTTTCTTTGATTTTAACAGGCTTTAATAGGTTTAATCATTGCTACTTCAGGATCAGAAGTAGGCCTATCTACTTTTCTTCATCATAGGATACATATCAAATCAGAATTGGCTCTGTAAGACTGAATCTGATACTTGATACCAGAGCTGATCTCTGCATATTTTCAGCAATTAATTATAGAATTTCATCTATTACTTAGTCTATAAATATGAACAGTCTATTAGGCTATTGCTGTGTAAATAGGCCACATAACTACAGTGTAGGTCGGCTACAGTAGCTTCTTGTTCACTTTTACAGCCTACTGCATTATTACCGGCTAATATTTCACAAGATGTTCTGTATTGGATTACATTCACGTCCTGCATTTTATAATGGAAAATCCACTTGTTTCCAGATGTGAGTCACAAAATGTAAATTATACTAAAATTGCAACTGTATTCGACTCGAAAATCTTTCACAAATGTCATGCACGAGGTTACTACAACAACATTACGCGGCTACGTGCCCTCCATCACCACATGTGCCGCTTGTACAGCCATCCGAGCCAAGCAGGGTAAGCTGGCAAAACACCGGGGCTCTAAGGTCCAACAGCGGACAAACAGTGCCGCTATCCCCCGCTAACATCCAACGGACCGCGGCTAAAGCAGGTGGGAAGAAAGTGACACCAGAAAAGCTCCAAGGACGCACGCTGTTACGTATTCCTCTCACATTCATTAAAGTTTCACCACAACAGAGACGTGCCGTGATTCTGCGCTTTTTGGAGAGGCCATTGTGTTTACCAAATCTCTCCCGCCGCCCCTCGTCCTCCCCCCGGGCACAGTTCCAGCCATGGTCGCCTCTTTACGCTCTTTACTCCCCATCCACCGCCGCTGTCTGAGCAACCTGCATCCCTCCGCTACGCTCCGACCTCCGCTTGCATTCAAGAGGAAGCGAGCAAGGTGGCATGGAAGCGCCAGTAGTGTTTTCCAAGGAGCAAAAGCAGCAATCCGCACTTTTAATCCACAATATAATTTCACAGCGCACACCAAATCTATCACTTTGTACCAAGCATGCTTTAAAAATGTTCTTCCTACCCGGTACTCCTGTCTCCAGCCCAGCCACGCTCCTCGCAGCGCACAGACAACAATGAAATGGGGCGCAGCTGTCAGTGCCACCGGATGTCCAATATTAATTGTTAATAAGGCTGTTTGGTGAGAGAGTGCTGGTGCGAGTCTTATTTGTTTTTATCGTCTATTTTTCGTGTTTTACGCTTAAACAACACCAGAGCTGTACGCGTCTGTACGAAAATATTTGGGGAATATTGAGCTTAATCACGGTGAGACCCGCTTCTGTCCAGGTCCAGGTTTAGAACTAGTTTAGTCCAAGTTTAGAACTGGTTTTGGCCTAGTTTAGAGAGGTTTAGTCATTTTTTATGACTTTATCTAAGTCTATAATAATAACGTGCTTGAGTTATTCTGGGTTTATTTTAGACTTGGACCTCTTTGTTTATACATGGCATTGGTTCAGTATTTTTGCTTTACGGTACTTTGTTCTGGTTTGTCTTAGTCCTGATCATTGCTTAGTCCTTCTTTGGACTGAGTAGTTAAGGTTCAGGCTACTTATTTCTGGTTTTCTGGTCTCTGTTTTCTATAATGTCCCAGTTTAGTCACGGTCCAGTCTTGGCTTAGTCCTGGTTTAGTCATTTAAATTCAGCCTGGTAATCCTGATTTAGTCCCATTTAATCACTAATTATTATTATTTTTTTTAGTTTATTAATTTTAACATCATGAATCAGGACTCAGTATCAATAACTGGAGCGTCTTTGTCTGTTAAATCATCAGCCTCATACTATAAACCTGCGTAGATCTTATAGACTTATACTATGAATGCAGGGACGCCAAATGAATGGTGCTTGTGTAAGGCACACTGCATTGCCAAATAAGTCGTCAGTATTCAGCCATCGAGTGAGTAACATGAGCTGACCCCAGAATGTCTCAGAAGAGATGAGTTTTCAGCATTGCCAGTTTCCTTTTGATCTCAGCAGGAGGCAAATCATGTCCACCGCCTTCACTAGAGCCTGAATGGAGTATGAGTCTATTCAGTGAGAGTAGCTTTTTTGGTATCTGAAAAACTTAATGAAAGAAGACTAGAACAAATGTTTAACACAGTTGTAGCTCAAAGAGGGCAGAGTCTGACCGCCACAGACATTTTAAAGCCCAAAAAATAAACTACAATTAATACATGTGTTTTAAGTTTTTATTGCACTGAAAATGCAGTAAAAACATACATGCTTATTTAAGTGGGCTTGCATCTCCACAAAACTTACTTGTATTTAGTAATTTCACAATACGGCATAAGACTATCTCTACTTCTATAGAGATAAGTATGTTTTTAAGTATGCTTTAAACTATTTTCTATGGAAACATGCAGCTGATGTGCAGATCTCCAGAAAGTTGCACAAGGTTGATTTAAGTTGCTCTCCGTGCCAAACTGTTGAAGAACATTTCCAGTCAAGTAGTGCCACAAGCTACAAGTTAGGTCTGCGGAGAGACAAGTCGGATGCATGTTTTTCTAGTAAATTTTTCTGGCTGAAATGTAGCATGGAAAAGTGTTGTTTCAAACTTTTCCGTCATAGACCCTGATTTGATTACCGGTAAATTTGTGCGCACTTTGAACTTTTTCAACAATAATTACTATCTGTCTAAAGAGCCAATACTCAGAAGATGTAAATGAACAACTATAAGTATTAGCCTATTTAAAAACATAGTCAAGATGAGTTAAAATATAGTCTAGCGTCAAAGTCATGCATGTGTTGCTGACCACAATTACCTACATGTCGGGTATATACTAATAGAAGTAGTATGCCTAATGTAGTTTTTACCTTGAGCATATTTTAATTGCTTGCATTAAAGCATAAAGAGCACCATTGCTTGAAAACGCTATAGTCTAATAATTAGTATCAACATCAGCTATTACACAGAAATGCATATTTGATGGTGAATGGATCTTTTATTCTAAATGGCAATGCAATTTACTTGTTTACAAAGACACTAACGACGCTGTACTCAACATATATCCACGTTCAAATGGGTTTCAAGAGATGCGATCATAATTACTGCTTATGCCAATGACAATTTGCAATGGAAAGACACAATTTTAGTACATTATGTAAAAATATCAATTTATACAAGACAGATGGAGAGCAAGTTTATTACAGTCTACAAAAGCTGTACATTCTGTCTTAATCATGCAAAAATGAAATGTATTTTTTCCTGTATTTGTAACAGTATTATCATATTGTTATTAGTGATGGTTGACTTACACCAAATCTGGTTATTGGGTTTTGGGTCCGATACTTAACACTACAACTGAAAATGTGTCATACTATTTGCATGTTATGCTGTACAATGCAATTCTAGAGGTACAAAGTACTAAATAATAATATAATCATTTGATCTGTATGATTTTAGCTTCTCTCTAAAGTGAACATGGTTATAAAGTTTTATCAAGTCAGTTTAGAAGAGTATAGGACCTTTGCTTAAAGGTGCACTATGCAACTTTTTATTAGGGGGTTCTGCCACCTCATTGTTTCTATGGAGATATTATTGTCAAACTTGTTTGTTTTTTTATCTTGCATTTATTAAATTACTGGAGTCTTTATTGCAAAAAATAAATTAAATAAAACTGCATTTATATTGTGGCATCACCTGTTTGTCTCCATGGGGATAGAGACGTTTTAAGTCACACTGTGGAACATTCAGGCAATAGTGCATCTTTAAATAATAATTTTGAAAAAAGATCGCCTCAAGTGATGTATTGTTGAAAATCTCATCACAACCCAATGCATTCAAACAGAAATATTCACAAAAGCGAAGAGCGAATTTCAAGCAATATGTTTCATTCTAATAAAATACTGCTGTGGGAGTTTGGAGCCACTTGAGTGCAGTTTGCGCAGCTGCAGATGATGCCAGATGGAGGCACAGTCACAGGCCCAGGCAAGTTCATGTGCCATTCGAACAGACCAGAGGAGAGCTGGAGATATGAGGCCAGAATACAACGAACACGTCACATTCAAAATATAGTAATATGAATTAAGACGTTAAGAGGAGGTACATAATGCATTTTTTCAGAGCTAGGATACTACAAAAAGAGACGCTTAAGGGCTCTGACATATCCAAAATGAGGGTATCATAGCCATAAATAATATTAAAATAAGGACATTGCTATGTCTATCGAAAATAATTATTATAAGTAAAAAATAGTCATCTAAAAGCAAGAAAAATTGAGATGGTCATTTAAACTGAAAGCTGCACAATGACACTTTTCTGGGTGAGGAGAGGGGGGGAGGGAGATTGGGGTTTCGTAGCATCTCTATGGAGATGTTATTGCTTTGCCTGGAACTTTCCACAATGTCTCTCTATCTTGCATTTATTAAGTTACAGTTTGTTTTTTTTATTGCTCAACAGTACATCAAAAGTTCATAGAGAGAGCAGACTCGCCTTTCCAGAGATCTGAATTGTAACTTGGCCTGATGGCATCACTTGGTTCCCACCACGAAGATAGATATGTTTAATGCCATACTGTGAAACATTCCAAGCAAAGCAATACTATGTCTGTGGAAACAAGCAGGTAGGATTGACAGTATAAGTCCACAAAGCAGGCAACTTGGCAACTTCAACAAATGAGCTACAGACAATGACCTACACCAAAGCTTATTAATGTTATAACTATAATAGATATAGATTTTAATAACCAAGGTATATGAGTGAACAAGGACAGAACCAGATCAAGACCTGGACTACAATTGGAGACTAAGTACAGACTAAACCCAGAGTGAACCAGGATTGTGCAATGATCTTTACAAAAATATAAACTTATCTCTAAATAAGACATAATTGTGAAATGATTCTTGAACGTGAACCACAGCTTGAGAACCTCTTGTCAAAGTACTGCAAGTCAATTCACCTTTACATAACTTAACAAGTCTGCTGTAGCAACACCAGTGCTTTACTTTTACTTTTAAGGCTTTTACATTACTGGAAATCAATATTCAACTTTGATAGCTGGCCATAACATTACATTAAATTAATACATGTAGACGTAGTCATAAATGTTTAATAGGCTAATGCAACTGTATAGGCTATTATGTTATAAGAGCAAGGCCTTTTCAGCATTGCTTATTCCTGTGCTGCCTAAAACTTTCCAGTATACATTTTCAGGGCATGCAAAGTCAAAGGGCCTCCACGCTCTTGCTTTGTTCAATGAACCGTGAATCTATGTAAATCTATTCGCAAACAGAGTCCATAGCTCTACACTAATTTGCCTGCAATGTTATACGATTTAACTCCAAATAAAACTAGATTACTGGAAGCTATACGCAGCCCACAAGCAACAGATGTCTTCGGTCATGAAAGTCGTTTATCTTCTCTGCATTGCTGTTTAATGTATTTAAAACAGTCTTAATGATTTTAATAAATTGCCTTATCTATATAATTACGTTATGGTTTTGTTTCCATTATTATTAACTCGTGGTTTAAATTCGTTTCATATTTTACTGTAAGATAAAAGCAATTACGTAAGCGTTTTTTTTATACTCATTCCGAATATACTATTGAAATTAAACTACAAAAACTTCACTGTATAAAATAAGGCTAAATTATGCTGCCTTTTAATGCTTTTGGGTACAGTAAATAATATCCTGTAAGCCATACTGTACGTAAATCCGTATTAAAGTAGCCATTTTCACCCGGTAGACAGTTAAAACGCATACATTTAATCGCAATCAACCTCTTCCCAAATCAAAACAAGTGAAAAGCATTTTGTAATTTCTAAAAACCTGGTTAAACAGTCCATAAACAGCGCTGTAGCAAGGCCACGAGAGGGCTTTACCTTACAGCGCGTGTCCTGGTTTGTCCCCTCGCTGGTTTCCTCCCTCCGCTCTCGGACCGTCGGGGCTAAAATGTCCGACTTGGCCTCTCCAGATCTCACCACACCACCACAGCGCACCATCCAAAACAACCCCAGTCAGCGGGGGGAAGCGAAGCACCCGTAGCCCGTATAGTCAAATGCTCTGCGCGACACAAAAATCTACTTGCGCTTATAGTGTCGGCCACATGCAGGAAGTTTGTAGCGAGTGTATAACCTATAAACGGGACATTAAAGATGGTTGCAGGACTGTTAACACCCCCCATCACCATCACCTCCTCCTCCTCGTGCTTCCCTTCCCTCCCCCGCCATTGGTGCACGCGCCTATCGTTTTGGAGATGGAGGCAAAAATATATAGGTCAATGTAAGTTTTACGCACAAGAGCATCGTCGGTCCATGTGCGTTGTAGGCTGAAACCAGGCAGAAGAGCGCAACTTTTATGGTTTAACCTTATGTTTGGGAGACAGTGCACAGTTCTAGTAGTGTGACAGTGTTGCATAGTATTTTATTGGCATATTTGACAAGATATCAACGTGCGTAATTCAACAATAAGCGACAAAACTGATGTTATGGGGTGAAATGCAGATGTAGAGACAGACATAACCCTCTCTCCGATTAGGAGCACTTGAGCGCGTTTCGGAAGAGTCAACATTTTCGAGTTAGGTGTGTTCGGTTTCCTGTTTAGGTGTTTGAAAATAAAAGGCAAAATATAATCAATATTGGTGGAAAGTATTGCGTGGAATAAATAAAGCTTGCCAAAATCTATTTATAACAAACTCATGCACAATAGACCATGTCCTTTATGAAATCAAGAATTACAGAAACTTGTACATCCTCCTCTCGCACTTTTCATTCTTCTTTATGGAAACTGAGGCTTATGGAGTAGTTTTTGTATGTCTCCAAGTGCTCAACCTAAAATGTGCACAATCCCCCTGCCTAAAGGTTAAGATCTGGATTAATGCCCCTGTCTGCACATAGCACTAGTGTTGCCCTCTGCTTTTACAAGGCTGCACCAATGGCACAACCCATCAGACCTACCGCAGAGGGTCCATTTAAGTGTAAACATCTGAGAAAAGTCCTGTTAAAATGGACAGGTTTGATGTCAGTTTTAATTCATATTGAAAATGCTGTCAAAATAAACCCAAAAATCTGGTTATGCAGCAGCCACGTGCTAATTACAGAATAACAGCTGCTTATTAACACCTGACAGATGGCTTGAGTGGAGTATACCCAATGCTCCCAGTTCCCACCTTTCTGGGTAAAATATAGAAAAAAAAGAAGTCATAATCTCGCCTTGATTTAGCAGGCCTATAATCAAATATACATTGTTTAAAGTTGAATGTTGCGTGGTTTATAGTGGGTCACATATTGCACAGTGACCTGGGGGCTACAGTGGAAACATATAAATTAATCCTATTTTTTGTCAAGTATCAGCTATTTTTTTCTTATCAATTCAAGCGTTATCAAAATGCGCTCATGTCCAAACTAAGCGTAGCGTTTGGTTCTTTTATTATGAAATCCTCTTCCCCCCTCTCTCTTGTGGCACACCGGGGGCTTGACTCTCTTTGTAAGCGGATATGTGTTGTGGGTCCACGGCACGCCCTCTTCCACGGGGAGGAGCGACGCGACCCGAGTTTAAGGACAGCGGGAGGACTGAGGCTATGAACCCGGTGACCCGCGCTATTCCCCCGGTCTGTTTTGCTGAGAAGCACCGCTGCCTGGCTCTTCTCCACGGCCATGGAGAGGGCTTACCGTAACAAGTCCAAATACGCACGCGGTTCGCAGGAAATTTATGTGTTTCGCGTGAAGTGGTTTCCCGAGAAGCGAGTTCACTATTGTAAGGACAAAGCTGTAATATTACATAATAGGCCAGAGTGAAAACAAAAGAGAAAGTTTGTTAATACTTTTGACACTTGGATCAACAAAGTAGCATTACAAGGCCGTGCATTGTGCAAAACAGTTGTTAGTTTTAAAGGTTAAATGTTTTGAGTAGTTTGGACTAATGAAATGGAGAGACGCCTATTCATTTAGTAGTATTAGTAGTGGGCTATTTATTTATTTATTCACCTGCTACAGTAATACACACATACACACTCCACTCACTCTCAGCTCAGGAGTCTAACCTACAACCTCCTTACTGAAAAGCAGGTGAAGGATAACCACTTTGCCACAGAGAGAGGCCATGCACACTTCACTCTGCAGGATTGGGAGTCTAACATCCAACCTCCTTAGGGAGAGGAGGACAGAGGTTAACCACTCTGCTGCAGTAACACAGGGAGGATATGCATACTCCACTCCTCAGTGAAATTGGGAGTCTAACCCACAACCTCTTTACTCATAGGCAGGAGACAGGATAACAACTCTGCTACAGTAACAGGGAGGACATGCACAACACTTGAGAATTAAGATCACATTCATCAGCAGGCACAATAGATCTAAACCTCTCCTACATTCATAATACTTGATGCATGAATATTGATGAACTAATGAGTTAAAGCTCCAGCGTGTAACTTTTTAGCCAAAAATTGACTGAAATAAAATCATAATCTCCATGCAAATATGTTCTGAAGTATTGTTTTTACTTTCTGTTTCCATGGAATCAAGCAGGTGGCGTGCCCCCAGAAAACATTGTGTTGCTTTAACCCCATGTACAATTATTTTAAACTTTACTGATGTGTTTGTGGGGGCATAAAATGTATTAACACATTGCAGCTGTTTGTATGTGATGAACAGATGTCTCTACCGCACAAAGCGATATGTAGGGTGCAGATTCAGCTTTAAAACCAGCAAAACTAGGCTAGCACTTTAAGCCTCAATGTCTCTGCATAATATGTGAGCAGCTGATAGCCATGCAATCACTATAGCTGAAGCATAGTAAATATTCTTTCTTTTCTTTCTTCTTTATCTTTATTTATAAAAGGGAACATAAGGAGAGTATTTGGACTCTCTTTTTCATGGGTGCCCTGTTCAAATATAGAACAAACAAAAAATAAACAAAACAAATAAATATAAGTCCATATAAAACATTAAAAAACAGGTGCAGGTGTGTGTATAAAAGTTCATTACCAGATTATTAAATTGCGATTGTGACCTCAATGTACCCAGTTTTGCTTTTCCTTGAAGTGGATTACATTTTTGTGAAGTAAAACAGTTAAAAGCCTCTTTCCCATCTCAGTTTTGGTCCATCTAGTCTTTAGCCTTATGCAGTCATGTGATCTGGTATTAAATGTTCCAGTATCACTGATTAACAAGCAGGTGAGGTATTCTGTCAGTTTTTGAAATACAGACGGTGACGGCCAATCCACTTTTCCATAGAGAATGTAGTGATGGGTTTCAAATGCATCACTTGTAATGAAACAAAGGGCAGAGTGAAAGAGTGGATTCAAATCTACATGTGCACTACATCTCCATAATCCAGTAGAGAAGGAAAGGTTGCTTAATTCTGCAGGTGCAAGTTTGAAGCCGGCGATTTTAAATTAAATTAAAGTATACATACATTCTTGTCTTCATGGAGAAAAATGCAGCGCCAGATGACCCTTCTCTAAATCTTGGGTTAGGATCTTAGTCAAGATGGCTAGCTGGAGGATAAGTCTGCACCAAATACATAATCAACCATTCAAGACAGACCTTACTGTGGCTACAGGGTAATTTAGTAATTCACAATGCGATTATTTCTATTGTACATTGAAATGGTTTCGTTTTGAATCAAAAAGGTGGTTTTACATACATCCAGATGACGGCAAAAGACACTTTTCCCTGTTGAATATATTGCGCATTGCCATGAAAGATCCAATAGGTAAATTCACAAACATTGAACCTGATCATTTCTATTAATAACAAGACCCAAGATCTCACTGTATTACATCAAAAATAAGTATTCGGACAATATTAAATGTAGCTGCCCCCATCTGTATTAAATGATATTGGCCAATAGAATGTTGTGATGTCATCTGAAGCCCAGCAACAAAAGCTGAAATGTGGTGACTGAAGGTTTCTTGATCATGTATATATAAAGAGATATAGCTGACTTGGTAGCCGACATGTTCCAAACAGGAAGTGATCATGGGCTGCGCTTCCCGCTCCATTGGCTCCAATTCACTTTACATTAGAAAAGTGTCGCTCCTCTCTCTGTAAATGCTGCTGTCATGCTCATTATTTTGGCCTTAAAATGTTTGTATTGACCCGCTCTACTTGTATTTTTATTTCGCTATTGTATCTGTAACTGAAGATATGAACATTAATAAGCTACAAATCAGCTGCCTTCTTTCCCAGAGGTTGCTCCCAGTAGCGTTAACAACAAGTCTGACCGATAGCAATGTTAAGCGCCTGCCTCCTGCTAAACTTCCACAGCTTTGCTCCAAATTGGTTCTTTGGTTGTTATGATACTTACGGTCAGAATTCCATATATGGAGCCTGGCTCCAAATTCACCACTATAACTACCAGCCTTAATGAGCTTCATTTGACTGGAGCCTAACGCTACGGGTGACGCCACACTCATTTAGTCCACTTCTTTATACAGTCTATGCTCTAGATGGAGAATATTTATGAATAAAGTGTATTGTTGATCAGAAATAGTTTATTCCATGTTTTGTCATCCGTCTTTGTGATAGGACATCTTTTTGCTTGTGTTTTCTAATCTGTAGTTGATTAAAGATTAAGATCAAAAACATGATTATTTTGATAGTTGAGTCACAGTTATTACTTTTAATTGTTGCAGTTCTACAAACTACACATTTAAAGACCTCACATGTTATGAGAATAGAACCTGTAACCTTTTTGTGTCATGAGACATATTAAACATATCTTTACCAACACCAGAACAGAATATGTGTAATCCTGTTTATTTTATATATTTCAAGTATTATTTTTCCACTTTCTTTTTATTAAAAGTGAGTTTTGAGTTTGACTGTTTCCTCACATACCAGATCTAGTTAAACATTTTGTTGTGTAGTTGTTATTCATCTCATGTTGCTAACGGTGACCCTTGTGCAATTTATAGCAGCAATGGCAAAACACAAGCCTGTTGATTTACTATGAGCTCCATAGGGCTTGTTTTCATTCCCCATTCCAGTGTCCTGACACAACCTTCCTGTTTACGCATGTTACACTATAGCGTAGAGTAATGTATGGGCGTGCTCTGGGACTCAGATTGCAGATAGGTGATATCAAACATATGCCCTTAAATGACTTAAATGGTTTTATATTATTCTTGCTTGTTATTTTTTTATATTTCATGAAGCTTTCCTAGTAAACAAATACATATATTTATCAAACCAGGTCTGACTTGTAATGTGTTAATGCTGTTAATATAAAGGTTGTATTTTGTTGTCCCCATAGCGTTTGGCCCATGTCTCAGTATTGGTGGACCATCTAGTCAGGAGCAGTGGGAGATGACTAGTGACCAGACCAAAACCTGAAAGGTGAACTTTTTGAGGCTCCACCATATCCTTGTCTCCATGGAGATATTATTGCAGATGACGCCACCAGACCAAGTTACAGGTCAGAAATCTGCAGAAGTGACCCTGTTCACAGTGTAGGAATTCATGTAAATGTTTTTTTTAAAGATATAAAATCTGTAATAATAATAATAAAAAAAAAAAACCTGTAAAAATTACTGTACTGTGGAACATTCCAGGAAAAGTGATGCCATCTGCATGGAGACAAGCAGATAGTCAACCAGAAAAGTTACAAAGTGCACCTTTAAAATGAGTTAATATATCAGGGGTATCTATAGAGGGGGGATTAGTCTATTATTGGATTAGCTTCAATTTGTCAGGCCATTCATCTAATCCTTTAGCTATAGGCACTCCTGGCGAAGATCTGTTTAAGATTTGGAGAAGGGTCCCTGGTCGCTACACTGCTTTTGTCCACTGCTAGTATAGTTTACAACTCGTAGCAATGAAGAATGGGCCAGATGCAGTGGAAAAAGTACTATACTGTCCCTTTAACACATGCTCTTATACAAAAGGGTGTGCTATTGTTGAAGGGTATACAGTACAGTGAGGAATAACAAACATGAAAACGTGCTTCATAATGCTTTAACCCTGTTTATTTAAACCCTACGGACTGTGAACACTCAAATGCCTCTTAGCCTCAATAGGAATGAATGAAATGTCAACACAGCAAAGGTACATTTAGCATAGGGCTTTTTATTGGATGTGTTACATACAGTGCCACTGACAAAACAGGTTTCAGTTCACAATACAATAGTGTCATTCACATATATTTCAATCGAAAACGAATAGGCCCAAACCATTGAGAATATCTGTCCATTAGGTTGCATTCACGTGACATCTCAACATTGGTGAATATCTACATAAAACTGAGCTGGAGACAGGTCAGAATTTGATGGTGGATTTCTTAACCTGGTGTATGGTTTAATATCTCTGTAATCACTGGGCCTATCCACGTGAAACAAAAACTGGCACAAAGTTCAAGTCTTCTCTGTCAACATAACTAAACAAAAGTAAAATTTGTTTTTCACCAGTGCTTCAGGAAGTGGTCCCATTATTTAATCCCAAAGACATGACTGTCGATGGAAAGGATTTGCTCAAAAACCCCCATCAACAATTACAGAATGTGAACGCAACCTATAATCTAGCCATGGGTTTCAGAATGATGAAAAGTTAGGAATTTTGCCATAGCAATCAAAAATTCTAAACAAAACATTCTGTCTTTTGAATGTTCAACAAGTCCTCAAAATGGCTCCATGTAACAGGAAGCTGAACTCTATGAATATACCTCACATTTTGTACAGTACTGTAATAGTAACATTGAAAATAACCTCCATTGAATTTGAAAGATGTAGTCCCCAACCTTGCACTCAAACTCTTTTAGTCCAAAAGTAGAACATGTTTTATTCCATTAGACATAAAGGAGCAATGCCATTCAACTTTGAAGCACCCACTTGAGTACTGGGCCTATATACATTTCTTGTACTCCGTTTCCCAGGTACAGCAGGGATGGAACAAAATCTCAACATATTAGACGTACACAAAATGTATTCCATTCATTTACATCAGTGGATGAAAAAAATGTACCAATCTGCTATGGTTACGTAATACTAGAGTGATGGAGAGGGAAATAATAATTTAATGTGTATATCTTATGGACAATCATGAAATTATGAACCAGATGTAAACAAGGCTATACTTTTTATAGCCAAACATGATAATATCTCTTAATATATTGTTTGTTTTTTCAGATAATTTGTGCCAATACAGATTAAAGTTAGTAACTGCTACCTTATTTCACAATGACACAAACTAATTCAAAACCTATACATAGTACATAATAGAGAGATATAACAGAGATATTTCAATTCAATGGTAATACTTAACCCATCACTGAGTCAGTATTCCATTTTAATTTGTTCTAGTTGACTTGTCTCACATTTTTAGATTGTTGCTACCATGGTGATTCATTAAAAAACAGCCCAAAATCAAGTCTTACAGGTGCCAAGAATATTAATTAGATGTAACAGATAAGCAGCAGCAGAAGCCTGTATGACAAGTGAAAATATGACAGCAGAAAATTGGAGGTGCATTCAATACCAAAATGTTCAGATTGATTCAATTGAGGTCATTTGGTTACAAATTATGCCGTGTGTGCAACTGTTATAGGTGAGTCATAGCTAATGCATTGATTGTGTAGACTGGATAGAAATTAGAACCAAAAGATCAAGCTCGATTGTCAATTGCCTATCCTTTACTCACTGAAGACTTGGTTTTCTAAGTTTCTAACAGTGTGCTTTTGAACAATACAGAAATAAAATGAATAAATAATTCCGATGATCAAATGACAATTATGCTACTCATTCAAATGACAAGGAACTTTTTTTTTTTTAAATTTGGTCACTCAGTTGTGTGTGTTTCTTTTTTTTAAATTCAGGGCTGAGGGTACAAGTAAATAAGTCCCTGGGCAAGACTTTTTGCTCATACTTCAATTGCGAGAGGCAGGGCATCTGGCTTAAAAACCTACAAAAGCATTATGTAAAATGGATGGCTGTACTGCACTCAAATAACACATGGTAATGCCATATTCAAAGCAGGTATGTTTTAGCCACTAGCGTCAATAGCTACCTTTATTTACCATCTTTGGTTTACATATAATTAAATGGAGCAAGACTATACTCATTTATGCATTTTACAGTAAAATAACATAAATAAGCGTCACTACCACAACTAAGGGGGTCAGTAGGAGACGATACAACGCAATTTGGTCTTTCTAAAAAGTAGCTGTATTGATTCAAGATTTCTTTTTGGCTGAAGCAAAGTGGTTTGAAAGGACAGTAAAGGAGAGAGAAAGGAGAGGAGGGAGGAATTGGGGGGCTGGGATAAAGGGAAAGAAAAGGGTTGTTTTTAGTTGTGGTAGTGGCCGGTAGTCAAGACTCCATGTTCTTTAAAGCATTGGTGCAAAGGAGGAATGTGTTTAAAAGGTAGAGAGGTACAGTAAATGTTTTGTACGGGTTTATGAGGCGAGTTCACCGTGACGTTAGTGAGCACAAAACACCTGCTTTCAAATACATTCAAAGCTTAAAATGTACTGTTAAATATATGTGGTTTATACTGGTATTATTTTAAATGAGAGGCGGTTAAAGGAGACATGTTTTGCAAAGTCAACGAGTGAGCTTATATGATTATCACAGTTATTGTTATTTTTTTTTATTTTTTTTAATGTAATTTATGCGTGTTTAGGGTATTCTGTATTGTCCTGCCTTTGAGGCTTGGGAGCTCAGAAAATTCCAGTTTTCACCAATCCCTTATCTCTGCCCACTTCCCTGTAATCAGTTGCCATTGTTTAAAAAAAATTGTCTGAGTGATGCATGTAGGGTTAAAAATGTTATGTAGCCATTTTCAATTATAAAATAACATGAAAATCTGTTTCGTGCTACAGCGAAATGTCATTATATATATCAGTTTTGAACAAGAGGTCAATGGATTTGTTTCAATAATTATGATGTTTTAGAACAAGAATGTAAAATGATGAAAATTATCTACTTATATTTTAATACTAAGTCCCTGGAAAAAGCAAATTATATGTTCTTTAAAGAGGTGATTTAATGCAAAATTAATATTTGGGAACTTTCTGCCATCTTATAACATTGTTCCCTCATGAAAAACATGCCTGAAGTGGCTTTAGATGTCATCCATGCATGTTTGAGTATTTTAGGAATATCTCCCGGGACCTATTCAAGCCCCCCTGACAGTTTGCTGTAAGGTTCTGTGCAGTGCTCAGCCCACAAGGCTACATCAGTCATGCTCCCACACAACAATTCTCCATAAATATACAAAAGTATGCCACAAAACAATACACTATAGCTTCACAAACCTGTTGTGATGTGCAGTAGTTTCATTAGCAGAATGAAAAATTAAGAATGTTAGTAGTTAATGCTCCATAGAAGTAAAATAATTCCATCTTTGAAGTGGAACTACAGGCATTTATTGTACAATTAAGTCTGAGTTGCCATGCAGTGCAAATTGGGTCGAGATATGAAATGTAAAGGAAGGAGGTTAGTAGGTACAGCCATTCACCCACTTTCCGGAAGGATAGGGATTCAATTCCTCACTACAAACATTGCCTTAATTTGCAGTCTGCCTTTATAGTTTTTGGTCAATGACATGCATTATACCAAATAAGGACAAAACCTAGACATAAAACCTGTATGCAATTACAACACAGGCTAGCTTTAGGTTGAAAATCTGTTCTGAGTTTGCTAATTGAAAAGCAACACATGGTTTTTGGTGGTTTACTATAGGGGCATGAATGTGGAAGATTTAATAAAAATGGGTTAAAAAAGGAAACACAAGCAAGCTATTATTTGGTTGGAAATCTGGATAGAATTTGTGGCTTGAAAAGATACTGTAGACACTGTCAAATGGAGAAGGCATATGTTTCTAAAATTGTTTCAACCTTTAGCGTAAAAAGAATTTAAACCAGGATTAAAGTTGTTAAGTATGTAAAGTTCTTGTGCATAGAAAAATAAAGAAGACATGTGGTTCTGCTGCAGCTGACAAAAATTTGCCAAATGTCAGGTCTAACCAGGACCAAACCAGATCTATTAAGGTCTTGTACATACTGTAAAATTGAGAGGACATGTAGTTCTGCTGGATAAAAACAGAGGCCTAAACTAGGTCTAAATCTGGACCAAACAAGGTCTAAAACGGACATGAGAAACAACTTGAGAAGGATGTGGATTTTTGCTGTTGTAACATAAAAAAGAGAGTGTGCAGGCAAGTCTAAATCAGGACCCAAATCCAGCCTAAACCAGCTCAAAGCCAAGACTAAATCAGAACTAAAGCAGGTCTAAATTATGTCTAAAAATCAGGTGTGAATATTCTTTTGTACATACTGTAAAATCAAGAGGACACGTGGTTCTGCTGCTGTTACGTACAAAAGAGAGACTACAGTGCATAGGTCTAAACCGGGACCCAAATCTGGTCTAAACCAGATCAAAGCCAGGACCAAATCAGGTTTAAAAAAGTGCATTTTCTCCTGTACATAAATACTATATTGACTTATCGTTCAATATACGATAGATAGAACATTTATTGGGGGATCAGTATTTATCGTCTGCGCATTTTCTTTGCACTACTTTTTGTTATATTTTGGCTATGATAAAATATGAGCCATAGAAGGTTGAATAAACATTTCTACAACTCATTACAGATGCAAACTAAGTACTCAAGTGTTTTTTTTATTTGTTGCAGCTCATGTTTTTTAACAGTATTGTAGATTTAGTTTTTGTAGTATAAATCTGCTCTTGGGTTATTGTGTCAGTACATTAATTAGTTTCAATATTATCATTTATCCTGTATATTTTCTTCAGCAATACATCACATTTCAAAATTTGTTATTGTGATAAGCCTACCTGTACATACTGTAAAATAGAGAGGAGAGATGTGGTTCTGCTGCTGTTAAAAGAAAGTACAGGTAGGTCTACATCATGAACTATATCCGGTTCAAACCAGCTCAAAACTAGGACTAAATCAGAACTAAACCAGGTCTAAAAATATGAAGTGTATTCACTCCTGCAGATACTGTAAAATTGATGAGGCATGGGGTTCTGCTACTGCTATACCTTCAAAGTGAGAGATTACAGTGCCTAAATCTATTTTAAACCAGCTCAAAACAAGCACTTAAGTGTATGTTCTCCTGTACATACCGTAAAATAAAGAGAAGAGATGTGGTTTTACTGCTGTTAAGAGAAAATACAGGTAGGTCTAAACCAGTACCTAAATCCAGCCCAAACCAGCTCAGAACTAGGGCTATCAGAATTAAACCAGGTCTTAAAATCTGAAGTGTATTTTCTCCTGTACATACTGTAAAATCAAGAGGACATGTGCTTGCTGCAGTTACACCTACAAAGACAGAGACAGAGTACAGTGGAGAGGGGCATGATTGGTCCAGATTTCATCAAAAAGGGGTCGAGTGGGAAAAAAGGCGATGAATTGGGCATGAGATCACCATGGCAACAAGGACCTCCGCATTGAACAATGTGGGAGAGCCATTTGAGCTCTGAAGTGGAGGGGTAGCACTTCACTTGTGTACAGTTGGGGGTTTTTTTTTTAGGTTTAAAAGCCTTCTACTTGAGCTTTTTAGTAGGGTTTTTTTATTGAATTATATGTATGTTGAAATATAGCTTTATAATATAATATCATTTTTAAGAGCACCTTTTGACTGGATTTTGTAACTAGAACAGGGAATGCTGCCTGCAACTGATCACCAAAAGTTGGATAGCAATCATGAGACAAGAAAGTCCTGTCAAATCAAGTCTATTGTTATTTTTCACAGATAATTTCATCATTTGAAATTTCAGTGGCATTTGTGGCTTCCAAAAACCTGGTGGACCAAAAGAGTAGATACCATTATAATATGATGAAGTAATGAGACTAAAGCAAGACAAAATAAAAACTACAACAGGTGTAAAAACGGTCTAAATCTGAACTAAACCAGGTTTAATCAAGGTCTGAACAAGGACTAAATTGTTACTAAACCAGATCTGTCTAAGGTCTAAACTTGGAATGAACCAGGTGTGATCAAATTCTGAAAAAGGACTAAACCAGGACTAGACCAGACGTAAACCAGGTCTAAGAAAGGTCTATATCCAGGACTAAACCAGGTCTGATCAAGGTCTGAATGGGACTAAAGCAGGACTTAATCAGGATTTAACCAGAACTAAACCAGGTCTGAGAAAGGTCTAAACGTCTCAACACCTGCAAATGAAGATCTGTTTTTTTGATTCAGAAACATTGTGAGTACACCCTGCATTTCACTTATTTTAACGCTATAATTGGTGAGACTAAGGGACATTTGATCTGTAATTTAGATTACATTAGTTCATTTTTACATACTATAACAATCTCACACACATACAATACATCACAAGTATTAACAATTATACAACAACTTAAGCCCAGACAGGCCAAAATAAATAACATTTACAAGGTTTGTGTTCCCTGATAGCAAAATAAATATGTAAACAATATCAACTAAACACTATACAAGCACATTGTAGGGAAGGACACGGCAGGGGAAAAGCCTAGAGACGCTATTTTCATCAGTGCAGTTAGCAATGTTATTATAGTTCTGTGAATAAATTTACAATTTGATGACTGGTCTAAACCAGGACTGAACCAGGTCTAAACCAAGACTTAAACCAGGTCTAAACCAGGACTTAGACCAGGTCTAAACCAAGACTTAAACCCCGTCTAAACCAAGACTTAAACCCCGTCTAAACCAAGACTTAAACCCCGTCTAAACCAAGACTTAAACCCCGTCTAAACCAAGACTTAGGATCAATGGGCTTTGTAACTGATGGATTCAAGTAATAAAATGTCCCCTTGTGTTTTCAAAAATAATAAATAACGTGATTAAGTTCAGCAAACCAGATCTGGAAGAGACGACAGGCATCAGGGCTTGAATCTGAAATTGAGAAAAAAAGTATAGTAAAAACATAGTAAAAATATTCTGAAATTTTCTATGCAATACATAAACTTTTTACTTTGTACAGCTTTAATTAGGAGTGAACAATATGACAGTGATATTATTTTCATCATACTGATTCACCACAATTTTCTATTTTCTTATTAAAAACAAATCATTATGGCTTTCAATATTTATTTTAATCCTTGCCTTTTAACACACAACATAGTCCAATTTAGTCCTTCAAAGTCTGAACTCTGCTCTAAATGACATGGTTTAGCAGACAGACGTTTGGCTAATTAAAATAGGTTTTTTACCATAATGTGGAACATTACAGGCAATGCATTTACATCTCTATGGAGACAAGCAGGTGACATATGAATTTTTTATGGCATAATATTTTACAAAATTAACTCACTTTATTTACTCCCAAAAGTAGCGCAGATACCATATTGTTTCATTCTTAAGTTGAGGCCCAAACAGGGGATTGGCTTGAGCCAGAATCGCTATCAACCAACTGAGAAGAGAAAAGGAATAAAACATCAGG
Organism: Periophthalmus magnuspinnatus; assembly: GCF_009829125.3. Lineage (NCBI taxonomy): Eukaryota > Metazoa > Chordata > Actinopteri > Gobiiformes > Gobiidae > Periophthalmus > Periophthalmus magnuspinnatus. The sequence goes on from NC_047126.1 coordinate 19,384,223, forward strand.
CAAAAGAAATCTACAAGATGCTCATTGAAATTACATTTATTCAAGCCACACTATTTGCTGGGGTAAATGACAACAAAACCAAACAACTGGACTACATGACTGTTTCTACCTGTTAGTGTGTGATGATCCAAAGCGAGACACTGTATAATATACAGAAACTCTTTCTGCCTGATTGTAGTTAAATAGCTCGCCCTGGTGGATGAGCCACATTACTACAAGGAGTCTCACCCATAAATTACATATGTAAAATATGAAGTTTAGAATCAATCAAAAATAAGCCTTTTTGGATGGAGTCAATATTAAAAGAAATATGTATTTTGTGATTTTTGTGATGTCAGTGAAATGGATGTACACACACTTTATGGTTATATCTCTGTGTCTGACTCTATCCATATGAAACAAAACAGGGACAAAGTTTAACATTTTCTGTACCGTCACAAATAATTCAGATATGAAAATTGTTGTGGTCCACAATCAACCACAAAACAAAAATTGGGATATAAAAAAAGATGTTCCACTCACAATAAATAGCAGCAGATGGCTGTGAGGATCAGACTGGTGACAATCACTCTATAAAAGAGAACAATAATACAGTTAGAAAGATGTAAAGTGGTGCCATTTATAACCAGAACAGTTTAATTAGAATTTAGATGCAAAATATAGGTTGCAGTTAAATATAAATTACTTAATATCTCATTAGATTACATAATTGTGTTGTCTCTCTTCATTATTGACCAGACCAGTTTGAGGAATTTAAAAATCAAACATAATTTTAGCCAGTGTACAAACATAAGCAGTGCTTATTTTATTTATTTATTCAGTTGGCAGAAGAAAGAATCTTTGTCTCACAACGGGGATTTATCAATGATTTACAGACCATCGAAATGTGTGCATAAAAGCTCATTGAAAGCTTGTCTTAAAACCACTCAAGAATAAATCATTTTCAAAATTAACTATCATATGGTTGAATTTAACATGTGTATTATTATTTTTTTTTTCTTCTGGCAGTCACTGGTTATAGACAGATGGAGGCGCGTGACGCACAGGCCTCCTCTTTACGCATGTTCACACATTTTAACGATGTTTTGTCAAATTGTACTAAGATATATAAACCTATACAGGTCTAATGTCTTTCCACGAAATATCATTTGTCTTTAGGAAATGTTGATGAGATCGTGCAGTGTAAAATGGATGGTTTTGATGCACCTACCCTCTGTTTGGTCCTTTTGGCACTAAAAACGGAGCCACGACGCCGACCAGGCCCCATAACGTCGTGAAGCAGATCATCGGTATAGCGAGAGAATGCGACACCATGGTTTTATGTCAAGAAAACTACAAAAGCGAAGAGAAAAACGCGTTTGTCCTGGAACAAATCTGGCGCATCAATGGCCGCTGAGCTAGCTACTCGTATCCGCCGTGGTCCCGCCTCTCTGAACAAAACCTGCACCTGATTGGACAGTTGTTGTGAAATAGAGACCTGTGATTGGCTGACTGACGTGCCTCTCAGGATTATGGGCAGAGTTGTTGGCCCCGGAAGATGGAAGGATTCCCGCATCTCCATCCTTGATACGACACAGATCTGCATCCAATACCTGATGGGAAAATGAACCGAGGCTAGGTTGCAGAAGAGGCGGTCAACTTATTTACGCTGCAGGCGAAAGTAATGAAATAAAGGAGTAAAATTATCAGAAAAAACCCTATTCAGAGTAGACTTTGCTACTCTTACAAAACCAAACCCACCCTTATAAAATTGGTACACTGAAGCTGAAGTTAAGAAGGGTTTGAATCACAGGAGCCAATGCAGAATGGCTTATCTATTATAGCTTACACGTTACAGTTTGCAAAATACAACTGATTAATAGAAAAAAAGAATAACTTCAACTTGTTTTTCTCCAAATGAGCACCAAGTTTAGGCATATACATCCACTCCTATCAGAATTTAGTTTGTAAATGATTTGATAAATTATGAACCTATTGTGTTATAGTCTGAATTATTATAAATAGTATAATATAAATACATATTTTTATTGCTCTTCCTGGTTCAGGTTGACACTTTAGATTAATCATGCAGGTAAATGGGTTTTAAGACAACAAAAACCAAAGTGTTACATATTCAGAACAATGCATTTAGAGACACATGCACGTTGTTGCCAGCAAAACAATAGGCTATTATAAATAAGTACAGAAGCAAATAATAAGCACACACATATATTTTATAATTAGACAAAGTGGTTAAAACACAGTGAGCTTTAAAACTCCCCCACACCCCTAAAAATATAGCTACTATTGTAAATCAAAAGACAAAGAATATTTTTATAGTTGCAGATTTGACTGTAGACCAAAGTGCTCCTGGTACGTTGTCTGTAAGGGCCGCACCTCAGGTCTGAAGCTGATAGACACTGCTCTGAGACTTTGTACATCAAAACTGGACTTGTAGGTTTGGTTTGAAAGTTCATTTTCAGCCACAGAAAGCAGCAGAGGTCTTCCACTCTGAACTTCATGACTAAAAAAACAAACAATATGTTTGAAGCCCAACAAAATACACAGGTGTATTAGGTATGTAAAAGCCTTGGAAAATGTTCCTGCTTTCTTGTCTCCATGGCGATGTTATACAGTGACTTTCTGTTAAATAGAAACTGTATTTTTACTTTGGTTTGAGTCTGTCAGTAAAATTCATGAAAAATGCTATGGTTGTTGGGAAGTCATGCTCTGTCATAGAATTAGACTGTATGGAGGTTTTTTTGTTTTTGTTTTCATGGTCTGCATTTTGAAAATGTTTCTTGTACAGAGAAGGGGAGTAAGTTTTTTTTTTTTTTTTTTGCACACGAGAACATGTGCTTACCCATGATCCCTTGGGTGAGCAGGGTGCACTCTTCCTAACTGTCCTGGGTACAGTCCATGTGTGTCTCTGCCCTGACGAGATGCTCTGGATGTAAGATGCAAAATAGTTATCTCTGTCAATGGTTTTCACACCAAGTACTGGAGCTAGAAAGATATATTGGTTAGCCGATTTTTGGACTTTTTTAATGTATCAGCTATCAGCCTTAAATATCCTGCATAGGCTGATATTTTGCTTGGCCCAACCAGCTCCTTAAATATGTATAAAGATTATATGCATTAATCTAAACAGATAAGTCAATAGAGGATGCTGCAGAAATGTGACTACACTGCTCTAATCCAGTTTGTAGTAAAACAAGGTTGTGGATGAGTTTATACTAAATACAGATTAGATCATTTGGGGGAAATGACTAAAATCAGCCCCTCATATTAGCCCAAAAATATTGTCAAAAATATTGTCATATCAGATATTGTTGTTTTTTTTTGGTCTTGCATCAGCCATGACAAAACGCATAACAGTCTCTTCCAAGTACTACCTAAGGGAATAATATTTGACTTTCCGAGTGCCACAAGATCTAAACCTGGACTATATTAGGCCATAATTAAGGCTGAACCAGGTCTAAAAAGGGACTAAACAATGGATAATGATTAATTCATAGGAGAAGAAAAATGAGTCACTAAATTAAATAAATACTCAAACCACAGTCCATGTACCACCAAAGGCACATGTACAACAGTTTGAGAAACACTGGTCTAAGTAACTGTAAATTAAACAATAAAGATGAAAAAAATCTTTAGATACTAAAAGTAATAACATGATTTCTCTGCTTTTTTCTATTTATTTGATTGTACCTGTTTTGTCCGTAGAGTTGCTCACAATGCAGGAATTCTTTGAACTCATGAAGCCGAAGAGCAACCCCAGACCCCGCCATCACTGTCTTTAACATAACAAAAGATTAAACATGTGAACATCACTTAAGTATTTTAGTCATTTTGCCTCCAAATTGGGATCAATTGTATGTTTTAGTTCATCTTGGTCCACATATGATGTCAGAGCTTAACATATTTTTAAAATTCTGGTTAAGTTTCTTTTTATGTTAGTGCGACTTACCTGTTGCTGGCCAGGTGCTTGAATCCAGGACACAGTAATCAGATACTATGGTCACTGGAGCCCTGAAAGTGGACACTGCTCCTGTCTCCAGGGGTCCAAAGCACTAATGATCCCTGCAGGTTTAAGATGCAATAATGTATAGATGGATAAACTAAAGAAAGTGAAGGTGATGATTGCAGACTGGGTCATTTAAGCCACAGATTTCCAAATGGTCAGTTTCAGACTAGGCTACCATATGTACAATTAAAAAGTTACACTCTTTTATATAAACCTCTCCATTAATATAAGTTTAGATTGCCACAAAAAGTCGATATATTATCAGAGGTTTGGAGTGTTCTTGTTAATTTCTTGGTTAAAATTCTCACTTTGTTGTATGGCTTCAGTGCAAAAAATATATGCCTTTATTAATACAATTGTACATTGTTTTCATAGTAAATACAGCCCCTTTAGTTTATTGCTCATCATGGCAATCAGGGCCAATTAAGTCGAGAGCCAGAGGATCGAAAAAGAGTTTCACAGACAGCTTTGGGCTCCAATTTTAGATTCCCTGCCTTGACCCTAGATGCTGTGTTTACAGTATTTTTAGATAAGGCGCTATTTTTAATTAAATGCAAATGTGATTAAGATTATTTTGAGAAGTCTCACAAATATCCCTATACGCTTTCTTTTGCATAATTCTGCCAAAAATGTACATTCTGAGCCAGGGCATTGCTGAATTCCATTGTTTTCTCGGAACCCGTGAACGCAGCAGGGTCCTCCCAGTCGGATCCAACCCGTGAACGTGACGCTCTGTCTGTCTGTCCCCGGCGGTGCGTCAGTCCAACGCCTCAGCCTCTGTCTCCCTCACCGACTTCCTTTCAGTCTCGCTTGGATATTTTACCAAGAAATATACCCTTTTGGAGTGGACAACCGCTGTCTGGGGCCTGGAGATGCCAAAGGCGACCATGGATCCCTCGCTGCCCTGCGCCTTTCTCCACTGACGCGCGGTCGGATGCCATAGCCCGTAGAGGAGGAAAGGGAGGAGGGGCATCCCAACCATTCTTCGACCCCGCCAGGTGAATTTATTACAAGACGTTTTAGCATGATGGTAGAAGGGTGAGTGGAGTTTTATGGCGAGGATGGAGTGATGGACGCGGGATTCGAGGGTGGAAGAGAGGGGTAAGCATGTCGGCTAGCTGCGGTTAGCCCCTGCTTCGTCATTCGCCAGGCTGCAAGGGATGCGGAGCCGGTGTTGTGCCCAATTCGGCACCCCAGACAGAAAATGTTACCCTATTGAGTATTGCAATATCCTGGGATTTCTCTTTTGACCAATGTTTGAACAATTGTGGTTCAAATTGATGTAACATCCAAATTTGTTCACAAAATTTAAGGATTACGCATACAACAGACCATGCTTTCTTGTAGTGATTTGGCATGGTTGGTGGTTTCAGATGAAATGAGATGTTAAAATAGCCTGCTATTCAGAAATATAATGTTAGGTATATAGTATACTAAGCAAATGATATGAGGTTTTGCTAAACTTAGAAATACTAGCAAGTCTCATTAAGGATATGTCTCTGGAATAGGCCTTTTATACATGTGGATCAAACATCTGTCTGCAAATATTATAGAAATTTACAAATCACAAAATAATAAAATTATCTTTTAAACTGTTTTGCAACAGTCTGCTTCTAAATGTGTCAAAAAATAATAATCAAATGGTTTGTTTCTGAGGTAGAAATGCACATTGGTACAACATGTGCTTCTGCAGACAGGGGTGAGCTGGGGACACTGCCTTTTTACTGACGAGCAGCACCTCCAGCAAAATTTTGTTTGAATCAACATACAAAGATGCAATTGATTTGAGAAGTAAATATGTCCTTTATCTACATCTCCCACAGCTAAATGTTTGCTGTATAGACTATTTTTAAAATTTGACTAAAAGACCACATGGATTTTGGATGATCACAATGATCCATGGTAATAACCTGATTGACCTAATATAATATGACCTATTCATTATGATATTTACGGCAGATGACATTTGTGATGACAAATATTGGCCAATCAGTTTCATTTTAAAAGGAACCAGCAGTGTCTCCTCTTTATACGGAGGACCACGCAATTACCTTACACAATTTCCACAAATAAACATGCAATTTCACAGACTCTACCAATGAATTAATTTCAATATTTTAACAAAACTGGCTTTTAACATTGTATCTACCTGCTGACAGAAATGTGTTGTAATTATTAAGCAACTCTATCAATGAATGCCCAGGATAATGTAAACTATGCACGTTACTTATCTGTAAAGACAGGAAGGACACTTTTAGTAATTGGAGGTTTTGTCCCTCAGAAACACAGAGATGAAAATGTTGTCCATTATTGTCTAAAGACCCAAAGGCCATAACTGCAAATAACTTTAATTTTTTAGGTGTGTTTTTATATGAGGTTTATGTGACATTAGAAGTGAGGCCAATTGGTTCATATACTTTTCGGAAAAAAACTGCTCTAAAAGCACAATCTTCTCTTGGAAAGATAAATCAAGTGTTTGGTCATTTTTAACATGTATAAAATATAGAAATACACAAGATAAAGTGTTATTGTGTGATACATATGCACCTGTAATCGTTGGGCACTGGATTCCTGCTGTTATTTGGTTTATTATGGCTTTTCAAAAACGTACACTTTATGTAAATTTTGAGAAAGAAATGGATTGTAAATGTTTAGCCGCTATCAATAAGTGCCCAGGAAAAACAAACTATACGTAAAAGAGGTTTGGCTCATCTTGTCTTGGCCAGTGTCCACAGATTCAGGGGGAGTCTTAACTCGGCACAACACCGGCTAACATTAGCTGTAGCATCCCTAGCATCACCACCACCCCCCACTACTACTAGCATCCCTGGCTAGCCCTTGCATCCTCCAGTCTGCAGGCCGGACCGGTGCACACAGACGCCGCTAGCCGCTGACCTCGCCTCTCCAGCCCGCTTTACGCACGCACATTCACCGCCTCAAAACGCTATTAATCGAGACAATAACCAGATATTCATCCTTGTCTGCCCCAGTGAAATATAAAGCTCCTCGCCAAGCCGGATGTTGTTATGTAACCGTTAATGACACCACACGTCCTTGAAACAAAAGCTGTTGTTTGGAGAGTTTGTGTGGTCGCTGGTGCGCGGAGCTAGAGCCAGGACGCCGGGGTTTTGGGGTTCGTTCTGCCCGGAGGCCTGCGCCCTCAGCTGGCTATTGAAGCACAGCCCCTCCGCTGGTGTCAGCCATTGTTTTTGTTGTCATTGGGGGCTCACGTTTGTTTTGCACGCTATGTCCCGATGATGGCGATCACTAAGGGCATTCCACCAGCTGCACACGTACTGCTGCACGATAATACGCGCTAATACAATGCACAATGTGTGCTAACTGTTGTAGGGCTGGTTATTACATTTTTGTGTAGTTTAAGTCTAGGTTATGCACTAATGAACAAGCATTGATTTGCAGACTGTCAGGTAGGCCTAGTAGTCCTTTTCTGTCTATGTATGTTTTCTATAGGATATGTCTTTTATTATTTGGATTGAAGTTAAAATGCTGTATGTCTAAACTAAATGCATTTTGGTAACTAAGATTTTTTTGAACTTCCTCTATTAATTGTATTAGGGCTGCGTGATTTTGGAAAAAAACTGAATTACTAAATTTTCTAGTGTTGCAGTTGTGATACATAAAAACGTCTGTTCAAACTGCACATTGTACAAAAATCTGAACTGCTAAACTAATACACAAATCCCAGAAACATGTATTCAGAGGTCTAAACTACAGGTACAAGATAATAAAAGGACAAGCTATTTTTTCTGTGCAGAGGACATTATATTTACATTATAATTGAACCAACTAAAATTTGATTTGATTGTGATTTATTGTGCAGCCCTATTGTATAGAATACAAAAATAAATATATCAATAAAAAGACCCCATTGTACCATTCTATATTTGGTTGGTCTGTATAAAAAGGAATATAGAAAAAGCATCCTAATTAAATTTAGCCTTTATCTTATTGCATTTTAAGGTTGTGGCTGAGTGCTGTTCATTTAGTCTACAAAGATTCCATTGTTACTGTACTTTAGGCTATTACTTATGTATTATACATTTAAAGTATTGTGATTTGATGTGCTGACTTATTATCTTGTATGCAATAATTATCATTATTTTTCATTATTATTAAGTCATTTATTATCCTTTGTTGTCAGTTTCTAGTGGCACATTTATCACTGGTCTGTGCTAGACTAATACTATACAATTGAATATATTGATTAAATGTAAAATATTGGCACATAAATTTAGGCCTGACACAATAACACATTTTGAAGTGCGATACAAGTAATATTGGAACTACTTTATCTTGCCAATATAATAACCAACAGTCCTTGGATCCTACAAAGTAAAAGTACCCATGATAAACACTGATCCCTACAAAATGAGTTGATATAGTAATCATACAGATGGACCTACCTAAATCAAAACAAATTACGATTATTGCAACCCTACATAATTCCATATTTCAATTGAAAACAAGGTAATTTAGGCATGTTTTGGACATGATTTGCAGGTGTACAGTTTTTTTGTCTGTCATCTTTGTTTTGAAAGTTCAGTTTCTAAAATGATTAATGTCATTGTAATGGCATCATCCATCATGTGTTATATTCTACCTCCACCTGTCATAATCTTTCATCTGATTGGTCTATAAACAGGAAATGTTTAAGCTGAAAGTGGAAAGCTAACTTACTTTATGTGTGCCTTTTTCTGCTTCCTTCCAGGTTGACTCACGGTAGCAGCGCCCAAAGTTTAAACAAGTGAACAGTCAAGGAAGTATAGGAAGTTAACAAAAACAGGAGAATAGGGAATATTGGGTGGTGAGAGAAAGTTGGGGACAGGAGGAACCGGGAAGTGAACCAGGAAGTGATTGCGGTAGGGTTTATTTATTAGGTTCAGGTGAGAGCAGGAGCAGGTTGGTGGAGGTAGGGTAAGAATTGAACGGAAAGCGGCCCAGATAAAGTCATCACACTGGGAGAAGAGGGCGAGGGGGTGAGGAGACGCCACCATGAGCGACCAAAATGTCATCAAGGAGGGCTGGGTCCAGAAAAGAGGTGAGACTGGACTTATTTTATATTTTTATTAACACACAGAGCACAATATCATAAAGACAAGCATGCAATAAGTACTAGGTAAGAACAATATGAATGCTAATATAAGTACGTTTGCTATAATGGGTGTGTAGAATTCTTATTTTGTAGAAGATGTTATAGCCTACAATATTTGCAGTTTTCAATTCATTTAAATTGCGACTATAATTGCATTGAGATAATTTTTGCAGTCTGCAATAAAAGCCTATTCAAGTGGTTCCCAATCATTTGTCCTTGAAGCTCCTCCTGCTTGTACCAGAGGCTTAGACTTAGACTTGGCTAATGGAGTGTTCCTAGTTTCTTTATATCTTTTCTAATCATTTAGATGGGATTTTTACAATGAACATGCACAAATTATATTTTTGCTGACCCAACCGTCTGACCATTGTCTCCCTGGTTTATGTTTTTCAATCTGAATTTTGCAAAGACTGTGCAGTATATGTGCTACAATTCTGAATGTGGCAAATAATTGCCTTGTTTATATATTTGTTTCAGGAGAGTACATAAAGAACTGGCGACCACGTTATTTTCTGCTAAAGACAGATGGATCCTTTATCGGATACAAAGATAAACCACAGGACTCGGACCTTGCGTATCCACTCAACAACTTTTCTGTAGCAAGTAAGACTCAAGAGCATGTGTTTTCAAATGACATGACAAAAATGTTTCACTTTCATAATAATTTCACAAAACTTTTAATATAAGGTTAATTTGATGTAGGGCTATGTAATTAGTCCAATTTTAATTGATAATAAAAGCATGTGGTTTGGGGCAGAGTTCAGACTTTGGAGGAATAAACTGGGCAGTTTATGTTGTTATGACAAAAGGTCTGCATTATTTATGCTCTGGAATGTTGCAAGTCATTTTATGCGTTTTTAATGAGTGATTTGAAAATTGGCATAGAACAATGAGAGAGTTTTTGTCATATAGCCCAGCCTCAAATTGATGAGACAGTGGAGAAATGATAGGTTGAGAAAAGGCAGAAACATCTTGCAAATTCCACCATGCTAATGGCAGCAGCTACATCTGTAAGTGAATGAATGCAAAGTATATTGTGAAAGCAGTACTTAATGACACAGCTCAGACTGCTACACGCTGTCTTCATCTTGTTAATACATATTTTATCTATTGCAAACTTATAAGAAAGAGCCCTATGAGTAAATTTTGGATGAGAGCTGATTGGCTATCAAGGAGTGATCCACCCTGCTTCAAATATTCATGCATGTGAAAAAAGTTAGATAGATGTAAATACCTACTTCCTCCTTTCACTGTTCAAAAATTAGGTGCCCCAGCTTTAAGAATGAATAACAGAATTGTATTTTTTCTGTCTTTTCTCAGAATGTCAGCTGATGAAGACGGAGCGACCCAAACCCAACACATTTATAATTCGCTGTCTGCAGTGGACCACAGTCATTGAGAGGACTTTCCACGTGGACACTCCGGATGAGAGGTGGGTCATCATTCGTTCCATTCACACACACAGGTCCAAGAACCATCTGCAGCTAAAAATATCTGATACTAAAACAAGCTCTGCCTATTTATAACATCATCAAAGGTAAGGGATAGTTTCTTTTTAAAGCCATTTTTAAACCTGACTGAAACAGGGAACACGACTACAACTTCACCTGGGAGTATAGGGCTGAAATAACCAATTACCAAGTATGGACTATTTTAATTATTCATTAGTAAGTTATTTGCCATCTGAAAGCAGCACACACTATATGCACAATAAAACTTATGTGTTGAAAGGTTTTATTACCAACATAGGCCAGTATATTGGTCTACTATGCTCTATCAAGAGAACAACAACAGACTGCTTTATCTTATTTAGTAAACACATTTAAAGATGCACTGTGTAACTCTGCTTGAGGGCTTGAAACTTGTCTCCAGTTATTTATTGCATTCTTTGGCATTTAAGATATCTATCTTGGATTTATACAAGGGTTTTTATTTCCAACAAAACAACAACCTGAAAACATGCAATCTTACTGTGAGCAGGGTTGTCTCTCTACAGATCTCTAACTTGGCCCTGTCTTCTGGAAATGGATAAGTTTAATAAAGATGACTGAAACAATAAACACGACTACAACTTCACCTGGTAGTATAGGGCTGAAATAACTTGCTAATCAATAATTAAAATAGTCCATGCCTTTTTGGTAATTATTTGCTCTCTGAATGCAGCACACACTATAAAACTTATCATGTGCTCAGAAGTTTTATTATCAAAACAGACCAGTATTTACGGTATATTCCAAATGGTCATATTGGTCTACTATGCTCTATCAAGAGAACAACAGGCTGCTTTATCTTATTGTAGAAAACACATTTAAAGATGCACTATGTAACTCTACTTGAGGGCTTGAGGCTCCAGTATATAACTGGAGACATTGCCTGGAAATTTTGACATCTAACATATCTATTTTGCATTTATACAAGTGTTTTTATTTCTCGAAAATATTTAAAAATCGCGCAGTCTTGTTGTCGCGCAGTAGGGTTGCCTCTCCACAGATCTCTAACTTGGCCTGACAGCATCACCTGCTTGTCTTCCGGAGATGGATAAGTTTAATGCTGTATTGTTGGAAGTTCCAGGGAAAGCAATAACATTTCCATGAAGACAGCAAGTGGCGAACCTTCAATCAGAAAAGTTACATAGGGCACCCTTGAATAAATTACATTAACCCTATAGAGCGCAGTTGCGGACTTTCCAGTAGCGTAACTCCGCAACCAGTCGTTCTCTCATGTAAATTCAAACGGCGCCTCAAAGCGGAGGCATGGGGCTATTTAAATATTTTACCGTCATTACGGTAATCTGCTTCTGTTGTCCCTTTAAGGTGACGAATGAGAGCGCGGGTGCAGCGGGGATTTTCCCAGTCATTTTTTCAATGCATAAAAGAAAAAAATATGGATGGATGTGTAAAATAGAGGTAGTTGTGTGAAAAAGTGCAGTAAATTCTGATACTTCCTTTAACATGATTTTTATGGCTAAAAAAGAATAAAAGTCTAGGTCTAGCTATACTGGTCCATAGTGTGCTAAGTCCTTAAAGGGTTAATATAAGGTTGCCAAGTCCTGGTCCTGTTTTGGATCTGATCAAGG